>NC_090930.1:329122870-330372870 GCF_040938575.1 Ambystoma mexicanum
TCACTGATACTGTGCGAATATCTAACAACATGTGGTAGAAGCACATGACCAAAGTAGGCAAAGAACCCACTGGGGAGAGCTGCCATGTCTGCTCACTAACTCCTTATGCCATGAGTGCCTCCAGAACCTTTATAGCAACTGAAATACCAGCAGCATAAGCACAATGCCTTATGTAATTACCCATTGTTACAACCTGAGTTAGATTCCAAGGGAAAACAGCAACATTGAGATGGATGTCCAAGGCAACATCTCCCCTATGAAGACAGTTATATAAAGACACTTAACATGATGGAACCATTACTGGCAGCTGGACCAGGCTATACAATACATAACTGGCGACCCGCAGAAGGGAGAGACAAAAACAATAACACTGAAATAATTACCATGCGCTAAGAGAGGACCCAACAAAATAGGAGGAGTACAGGGATGTTGGGAAAAACCCTAAATGCTTGTGTATAGCCAAGTATACACAACCGATCCATGAAACGAGGGAGTAACAGGTAGCAAGGCACACGGCCTAGCACAAGCACCAGTAAACACAGTACAAGGAGAAAATGGCAAGTGCCTGAAGGAATGGGATGCAAGCACCAAGTTACTGACCTGGGTGGACAATGAAGCTGGACCAATGCCCATAATACCAATGAAGAAACCACCATTGTGTTTCCAGAACAATGGAGCAGTAAAGGTTGGAGAAAACACAGAGTACAGGTACACATAAAAACATCCAGCAATGAAGACAGGGATGGCAGTACTAATGGATCACTATTAAACATGCAGATCTAAGGCGTATGAGAAGCTGCCACCAAAATGGGGAGGAGTTTGTTCATTGGTACACATCAATTTGCCAGCACTAGTAGTATCGCAGAAGAACATCAAGATAGATTTCCCCAAAATGGACAATAAGAAAAGAAAGAAACGGTCAGTAGAAATGAGTAGAGTGAAAAGAGACAACCATTTCTCATCAGCATCAGAAGCATCACTGGACAATGTGCCAGTTGAATACCGGCTGTTCAGGAGGACAGAAATGTTTTTCGCATATTTAGTTCCAGCGATGCAAACATACACAAACGCAAAATGGTTGCAGATCACGAAATGGGAGCTCAGGCAGACAAGCTCAACAGTAAATGGCTTCAACGCGATACAAGAAGAGCTCCGAGCAGTAAGGTTGATGGTTCTCCAGAACAGATATGTTCTAGACCTTCACACAGCAATGGAAGGAGGAGTTTACGCCAAAATCGGTGGATCCTGTTGCACGTTCGTGCCCACAAATGACAGAAAAGGGCACATTGACAGAAGCAGTAACACGATTTTCGAAAAAATGCACGCCAAAATGGAGGAGGAAGCAAAAGGAACAGGAAAAGATGAGAGCTGGCTGTCATATATATGGTCATGGATGCCAACATGGAAGGCGGACGAACCAAAAGTATTACTAGGAGCACTCATTTTAGTACTAGTAGGACGATGTGTGATTAAGATCTGCATTACACAAAGTAACTGAACAAAAAAATAGGGATGAAAGTGTTAGTGGATATAAACGTTGAAGAAAAAAAGGACAAGATAGTGGAAGAGAGGAATAACCTAAGGGAAAAGATAAGGGAGTGCCCACTGTTCCCGACCGAGATTATAATATTCGTAATATTCGACGATCCCTTTGACAACAAGTACTCGGCGAAATAGGTATGTTGTAACCCGGAAGGAGACTGCAGTTACAGGACATAGAGTTTCGATGACCATGAAAATTACTACAGACATCTTGGAGGAGTAACAAAGATATTGTTACCAAAAGCAACGGTGACTAAGTATGGTGGTTTGTTTGACAGGTCGATCAGAGGGGGGACTGAAGAGAGGGTTCCTGGAATGCCCCTCCTCTCCCCCATGAACATGACAGCCCAAATAGTCAAAAACGCACGAAGCAACTCACTGTTTGGACAGCGCCTAGGAGGGCCAGTGACATTCACATATGCGAACAGATATTCTCTTCGACAGCCATCCAAATCTTATCCAGTCAATGGGCCTCATTATGGGTCCAGTGGTAACTGTGCCAGTACTACCGGAAGGTTGCCGCCGGACCCGTAAATATTTACCGGTGCCTGACTTTCCGGATATTACAACCCTGGTGGTTCGGAAAGTCAGGCGCCGGTAAATAGTAATTCCCCATTCCCATAAATTCCAATAGGACTCTAGGGGAATGGGGAACACGGAAGTACCAGCACCGTTATTAACAGTGCCGGTGCTTCCGTGACGGTCTGCCTACGGTGGCTGCTGTGACCGGCAGGTTCGGACCTGCCAGGAACAGCAGCTCCGCCAGGCAGACCTGTAGTATGCGGGTCTGGAAACAACAGTGCCGGTAAGCTTACCTGTACCATCGTTTCCGGACCGGCATGCTTGTAATGAGGCCCAATGTCTTTATGGATACATGTGCCACTACCCTGATCATGGATCCAAATGCCTCGATGGATCAGATTGACTAACAATGGAAACCCATTGTGCCGACATCATTAGCGACACCACAGCACAGCCACGTTAGTCATGAAGCAAACTTGCAGCGATGCACGAATTTACATCGACACATACGAAGAACATGCTTACAAAGTTCCGTAGATAGAGGACAGATACATATACATATATATTGTCGAAACATTTTATTTTTCTCATTAGCTGAGTGCAGAAAAGCTTAACGCAAGGCAAAAGAAGAGATGCAGAGTAAGCTTGCAGACGCTTATGGCAACAAACCATATGGAATTGCAGGATCGTACAAGAAGCCTGGAAGAACCAAATAATATTAACCTATAAGAAACATAGCACACTATAGCTATATAGAAAATCATAGTATAACTATAATGAGGTTACACAAGGCCACAGGACCAGAGACAACGAAAAGCAGAACTGGGCTGCACAGAACAGCAGGTCGGGGCTCGCAGCCAAGGTCAGAGACAAACAGCACATTCCGAAGTTAAGAGACAAGAAAAGCAGAATAAAATCCTCAAATTGCAGACCAGAAAGCTCAATTTCACGGTCCTCAAACACATGGTTCAGCAGAGCCAGACAATGGTCATTCACCCGCGGTGGGAAGACAAGTAGTTCTCAGCAACACAGACATGAAGCAAAACATGGATTCTTTAACAACGTTGCAACACTGAGGGCACTCTCACAATGACATTGGGAACACAGTCTCTCATCACCTTGAGAAGGTGCACTGAGCGCTGAAAACAGAGCTGGGTCCCAGGCCGGGGGAGATCATCTCCAGCCAATCAGGGAACAGAAATCCAGGGGTGGATGGCAGAGGGCAAGGGCAATGGTAATGGTAATACTGCGACCATGCAACAGTGTAATAGATAGTTTTCGGGGAAGGGGCAAGCAAGCTACCTGATATGTGAGGACCAATAGAGTAACATCTATAGGTGCCATGCATAGGCACTACCACCCCAACTACCCAATCCTGTCTTCTCATAGGTTTTCGGGGAAGAGCCCCATGTTGTAACATATAAATCAAACAAAATGGCCCAACACAGGCTTAGGAGCTGTGAGTCCAGGAGATGTTCAATGTCCTGTAAGATCCCTATCTGTTTGTGTAATCAACAGCTCAAAATTGCCCTTGGCTGAGTCCTCCGTCTGTGCCCTGGGAGAGGGTTTGTTGGGCCCTGGGAGCTGGAACGGTGAGCTCGTAGTGTGAACCCCAGTCCCACTGGTATACCTAAGCCAACATGGAAATCTGTCCAGGGGGCCTGTAGATGGTGGCGAGAGTAAGCGAGAGGGTAGGAGCGACACCAAGCCTGCAGACGAGGCATTCAAAAGAAGAGTAAGATTCACTGGGTATGATGTATCAGGGACCCATTCAGGAAAGAGCAGAGCAACGGTTGGGCCTAGGCTTGGAGAGGATCTTGTATCCCTCGGGAAGAAGTGTGTTAAGAGCAGTGACAGAGCTGGCATTGAACCACATCTCGGTAAGGAGAAGGACGTTGAGGTCCAAGCCCTCAAGAAGGAGACAGATATCAGTGGAGCATTTAACAGCAGAGCAAGCCTTCAGGGTAGCTAAGTGAAGTGGATTGCTAACTTTGAAGATTTTCCACAGAGGGGTACAGGGGTGTGGTTCCCAGTCGGTGGCGGCAAAGAGGCCACGGGGAAGGCGGCAGGAGAAGAGAGGAAGTTAATGAGAGACGGGAGACGACGATCAAGAAGGAGGAGGTTGGTTCGGAACACCAGGCCATGACCGTGACATTGTGATACATTAAACAGCAATTGTGCCCAGTGGAACCAAAGGAAAAACTAGTGAAGGAGAACAAGAGCTGCGTCTAGTTAGACATTTTATTTTCATTCTTATTTAATATGTAAGAAAGTTGCAAAATGGATTCAGTAATTATTTCATCTTCATTCATTCATATTCCATACATACCATTCAACTCCAATATTCTAAAACAATTCATCTGTGAAAGCTAGCATTTTACATATAAGCCTTCTATTCAAATTTATTTAACTATAGGTGTCCCACAGTTTTGTTTTCCAATTTGTGTGGGACTTCCAACATATAAATAGTTTCGACTCAACAATATCTAGCGAATTTCTTCCAGATAGTTGTATACGTCTTCTTCAGGATATGTGAACATTTCTAATTTTCAATTCTTAACAATTACATCACAAAGGCACAGTCTGTTTCTTATTTATTGTTTTCTGTTTTAAAGACATTAACGACTCTATAGATTAGTTTATTGAAATTGTTGGTTGGTAAAATTAAAAAAAAGTATTACATGATAATTTGCGAGGGGGGCCCCAAAATGTCAACTGCTTAGGAGCCTCCACAGGGTTTAATCTGCCACTGGTTGGAGGATCGAAACCAGAACTGAAACAATGGGCAGTGCCTGTGTGATTTTATGCCTTAGTGACCTGAAGGTGTTTGGGGTGCAGAGAGCGTAGCTGCGTTTGTGAAGATTCTGTGCGGGTGATGTGCGTTAGCTTGGGCTGTTGTAAAGTGTGGGGGTATTACATCAGTGTTGAGGTTACTAAAGTTTGCTGTTAAGTATTCAGAGCATTTCCTCAATGTCCCTCCCTCTTCATCCCAGTACTTGCTCTATTTCCAGTATGCTAATTCCAGAAGATCGGACCAACACAGAAGCTGCTTGAAAACTACTTGAAGGAACTCCAACGAAATCAAACAGACAGGAGACACAGGCAAGGGAAAAAAATGCAGAAATCCAGCACCAAAGAGACCAAAATCAAAAGCGAAAACAAATGCGAATCGCAGCAGTTCAGGGCCCCCATAGGGTAGACCCGACCATTAGGTAGAAAAAGCCCATTAAACAGACAGTGTACCACAAAAGAATACTGAAAGCACACGAAGGAATGGGCCGCTTCAATTGCATATTGTCCAGCCTGGAGAATCCGAAGTGTCAGTGAAGAATAGCGGATCACACATATAAAAACAGGAGGATTCTGGGTAAGGGGTTTCATAACTGGGATGGGGGTGGGAGAGTCGATAAAAGTGTGTAAATGGGTTGTCGGATCGCCCTTCCTAGAGTAAGGTATGTGACCATGACTCCAGATAAGGTTCATACCAGGCCTTTTTACGCATGAAAATCTTGCATAAATACGAAAGCTTTATTATTTTCCTGTGTACATTTATGCACAAGTTTAGAACAGCGGTCATTGCAAAGATCAGGTTACTTGACAGAAACCAAAACACTTCTTTTGATTTTTAATCTACATGGATGTAATTGCAAGCCATGGAGAAAAGCCTCTGAAACAGAATGTATTTCTCTAAAGCCTTTCAAAAAAACAAACTGCACACTGTGATAAAAGGAATGAGTTATTTCCATTCAGCTTCTGCTGCATTGTGTGTAGATGAGCACGGAGCAAACAGAAGCACTGTGCATCTTTATTTTACAGGCATTTTAGGTTTCTATAATTAATAAGATGGTAAAATAAGTTGCAGCTGAGAATTAATCTTTTGTAACAAATTATGCTTTTTTTTCAGTGAAAGCAAATCAGTATTGCATAATTGTATTTTTCAAAGTTCCTGTGCTGTGTGCATAGTTATGCGGAGGCAGATAATTTTTACACTTATAATTTCATTTACACTCCAATTATGAAACAAAGTGTGTACAATTATTAGTATGCACGGTCTAGTTTACATCCATTCAACCTTGCAGTCAATGGGGTACAATACTATTAATGGTCAGCAGCAGCAGAGTCTGCTCAAGTGTGAGTGCTTCTCATTACACCAATCACAGGTGTTCTAACCTCTCAAATCTTCAACTCTACAATTAAAACATCCAAAATATGACTCTCCAGGAAGTGCAAGCGTTGTTCAAAAAACAAACAAAAGAAAGTTACATTTGTAATTGAAATAGAAACTCAACAAAACCTATCCCTGTGATTATCCAGATAGGTATTTAACTGTATGCAGTGTTCATACATAGTTCATCCAACATCTAGGCACTGTGATTAATATACCTCAGTATATACTCAGTTTACCAACCTCTGAAGGATGTTAGCCAATAAGATAGCTCAGCCGGTTGAGCACTCATTGCTGCGATCTGTAGGTTGCAGGTCTGAATACTGGCAAGGCCAACTCAGCCTTTCATCCTTTCGAGGTTAATAAAGGAGTACCAACTTCGGTCTGGTGATAATTGTGATAAACATGTTCTATGTACAGCGATTTGCCAAAAGCGCTATATAAATTACCATTTGACCATGTGATTCGGCATAGAATTAGCATGGAGTCCTTGGCTCTCTGCACTCTTGTATCATAACATCGGTATACCATTAGGTAGTAATAGCTCGAGGAAATAAAGATTTTCATTAAACATCAAAAGACAATAAGGCTATCTAACCTCTAAAATCCTGCTCCTGGGTGATTTTAACGTGGACTTCAATGACACCAAAGACACCCATGCCAAAGCCCTCAAAGCCTTATCCACCCTAGGGTTCTCGCAGACCATCTCCAGCCCCACCCACACGAAAGGCTGCACCTTGGATTGGGTTGCTCACCACAACTGCTCCCTCAGCCACCCCCTGATTTCACTACTAGCCTGATCACCACTGTATCACTTTCAACATTATCACCTCTAAGGACCCCCAACAACCCACCATCCCCCTCCCTACTGCCCTCTCGCCCAGCACTAAACTCCTCACCCACAACAACCTCTCCCAGCACCTCAAGGTACCCGCCCAGCTACCTCCCTTTTCCAATGACCCAGAAATCCTTGCCAACAATTTCAAAAGGGTCCTCTCCCAGGCCGTTTACCTGGTAGCACCTCTTACCCTCAAAAAAGAAAAGAAAATCAAGCACTGTAATGCCTGATTCACCCAGGAACTCCTACAGATGCGAGGGGAAAAAACAAGAGCGGCTCTCATTACCTTGGTCAATAACCCAATAGAAGCCACCCGAATTGCTTTCAAAACCATCTCTAAGCTATACAAAACCGCCATTACCAACGCCAAAGCCACATCATTAAATACTAGAATCTTCAATGCTAAATCTGGGAGCAGGGAAATCTTCGCCATATTCAGAGAACTGGAGACCCCCCTCCTCCCCACCCTCACCAATTGTGAAGTACGAATCCTGGTGCAATTCTATCCAGGCCACCATACTTAAACTCGAAACCTTACAGGCCAAAATCCTCACTCACCAAAGGGAGATCACCAAACTAATCACCGTAGTCAAAGCACCCACACCTTGACTTCCCACTCCAACGCCTCCCCTCAGTTTGACTTCAAAGACATGAGTGTTTCAGAGGTCATTTCACTTCTCCAAACCATCAAACCCTCAAACTGTAAGGGTGATGTCTGGCCAGCACAAGTCATCAAGGACTGTGCTCCCTCACTAGCCCCAATCATAACGGCATCATAACGGCATTCATCAATGTCTCCTTTCGTTCTGGCCAAGTCCCACTAGATCTAAAGGAAGCGTGTGTTTGTCCACTCCTTAAGAAGCCCTCCCTTGACCTAGCCACCATTCCAAGCAACTACAGGCCTATCACCACTGTCCCCTTCCTATTGAAAATTCTGGATAAAGCAGTCTACCTGCGAATTCAGAAATTCCTAGAGGACAACCGTCTCCTTGGACTTAGACATTCATGGTTCAGGCCACGTCATGGGACCGAAACGGCTCTCCTTGACCTCAAAAACCAAATTGATGACCTCAGAGACGGAGGCAAACCTGCGCTCCTCCTGCTCCTCGATCTGTCGGCGGCCTTTGATTTGGTCGACCACAAAACTCTATGGCAGCATTTATCATCAGTAGCCAAGTTCTCTGATAATGCCTTTAAATGGATAGAATCAATTTTAAAAGACAGAGCTATGAAGGTCTTCCCTGACTCTTCCTGCGCTGACCCTAGCACCATTAAGTGCGGGGTCCCGCAAGGCTCAAGCACGGCCCCTACCCTTTACAACCTCTTCACGAGTCCCTTGTTTAAAATCCTCAACTCCCTGAGCATCTCATACACGAACTATGCAGATGACACTCAGGTACTGATCCCCCTCTCGGGAGATTACGCATCCGACCAGAATACCCTGAACTCCGTTTACTCAACAATCCAAACCTGGATGGCAGAAAACTGGCTTTGCATCAATAGTGGGAAAACCGAGCTTCTGCTTGTTGGTTCACCCTCCACCTTGAGTAAGTTGAGCAACCAATATTCTTACTTCATCATGGACAATAGTCCTATCACTGTGTCACCATCCATCAAACCCCTTGGTGTCTTTCTAGAACCTGACGTGGACCATAAATAGAGAGGTTAATGCCATAGCCTCCATGTCTGACGATTACTCCAAACGTATTAACGCAATCCAACCCTTCCTGTCCCAACAAAACTGCCTCACCATCGCCAGGGACATTATTGGCTCTAGGCTTGATCACTGCAATGCCCTATTCATAGGCACCTCTGCCAAGAATATTGCCAAACTCCAAATAACGCACTCAGAGCTGCCACAGGTCTCTCGCACAAAGAACACATCTCTGAACTTAGAAGATGAGTCCACTGGCTTCCAGTTAAGCAAAGGATCATCTTTAAAGCCCTGGCCCTGGCTCACAAATGTCTCCATGACCGCGCCCCTCCCTACCTAGCACTAAGGATCACCAAACCCACCACCCACAAACCATCCAGATCCCAGTACTCAAACCTACTGTCTGTCCCCAGAACTCGCAAAGCTTGTGCGGGCGGCTCCAGCTTCCCCACAGTCGCCCCCACCCTCTGGAATGCTCTCCCACCCCACCGCAGGGTTACTGATTCCAACTCTGCCTTCCGTAAAGCCATCAAAACGAACCTCTTTATTTGATTTGTTTTAATCTGTGATATGCTGTACCATGTAACTCTTTAATGTGAACAAGTTCTTTCATTGGCCGGCTTCATTGTAACCCTCAAGTAAGCCTCCTTAAGCTCTGATTTAGTGCCTCGATGCCTGCGGGCTGTAGCGCGCTCTACAAATAAATAAATTCAAAACACAATACAAATTTATGTTTGCTTTACTATGTAATTGACTAGGTTTTTGTGTTTTCAACATTTAAATATATACAGGAGAGATCAAATGGCCAGACCTTAGAGAAATAATAATAAAAGGTAAATTCTGTCAAAATGCAGAAAGCTGGTGCATGGTAATGATTTCCAAACAGTTTTCGCACATGTCTGTTGGATGCCACATACATTTTACTCTATGGCAAATGAGAGAAGTGAACTTTCTGAAATCACATTTACTCTCAAAGTTTAAAAATAGGGAGTAAAATACCCCCAACACAAAATCTTATCTGGAGCACTGGCTGTGACCAAGAATAGGGACATTGGGTTAACCGTACAACCTTTAAGCGGGAAAATGTGCATCGGGAAGAAAGGGAGGCTCTTCCCTCCCCCTCCCCCGATTGACTAGTATTGGTTAAAAATACATTTTAGGCAAGAGAAAGTAAAAAAAAAAAAAAAGTTATAAAACATCAACATTTGGGGCTAATCTTTCTCTATATATACAGACACGTAACTGTGTGTATGTAGATAAACATATTTAAGCTGCGAACGAGGCAGGGGGTACGATTATACCAGGATCGTTAAGAGATGTAAACTGTGAGGCACTCTACCAACTTGGTAAACGTGAATCTGACAAACTATACTACACCTAAAATGCAATTCTTAACTTTACAACATCAATACCAGTCCTCCGCCCAACAAACGAGCCTATCTGCCAGCGCTAGCATACACAGAGGCACGTCCCTCCTGAACAACCGTGCACCCTAAACACAGCACAGGTAGTGGGCATCAGAGGTCGTCCATGAATACAACACAGCTCTCCAATCACTATCTAAACATGCCCAGCGACCATCACTTTCCTTCTGGTTGACAGCGAAACCCTTGCCCCCTACACCAACTCCACAGCTTTACAGTGCACCTGCTAAGGGCAGTGCACATAGGTGCAAGCGTCGACACACCCACCCCTTCATTCACAACCCCAGTATGCACACATGCCCCATTGCTGGACAGCAGGTGTGAGACACCTGAGCCTCGGCTTTGCGCGGCTCTATCGGGACTGTGTTCCGACGCCCGAGCAGTGCGCGTTCTTCCTTTAACGCCCATGAAAACCCTAGATCCCCGTGTGGGGAGAGAAGTATTTGGGGCGATGGGGATTCAGGATAGCGAGATAACACGGAATGGGGCAGACCGGGCCAGGCCGTCTGTACCTTGTAGAAAGCCCCGTTGGAGCCCCGCACCTCCACCACCAACTCCTCCATGGTGCGGGTAGCTACGACCTCGGCGGTTCACTAGTCCCGGGGGGTCTGTGCCCGTGGTCAGTGACAAGCGCTTCGGCTGCGGCCAGGGATCCCCCTCCAGTGTAAACATCAAAGGCGCGTCACGTGACCGGCCCCTCCGCCCATTCACAAACCGTCCGAGCGGCCTAGCCTGCTGCCGTAGACTCAAGCCTGACAGCCGACCGTGAACACAAAAAACGGACTATAGCGCAGGTGGTGAATATAAAGAATGGCTGCCACATTAAAGTGGATTAAATTGTAAATAGAACAGCATCATACAGCCACGAACGACGCCGATGACTTGACTTTATTAATAATGAGAAGGTGCATTTTTTAAATTTTTTTTACCGTGTAGCTTTTTTAATCACTACTTTGTACAACATGTCTATTTGTGCTAACAATATAAAAATAGGTATTTTATTGTGTTAGAAAGAAAAAGAAAATGCCGAACACAATATGAGAAATCCCTACTTCCCATATAATTCTAAATTCTGCCCAACGTGATGTGATTCTTTTAAGGGCCAGGAATAATAGCCCAGAGCCTGGGGGTAGCAGCGTTCTGTACAAGAAGCTCCGGTTGTCATGGATTTAGAATCCAGAGGACGTACGCTGAGATCAGTCGGGGTCACAAAGCACAGAATACGGCCGACAAGAACGTTTACAGCAACGTCTATGAACGAGAGGGCGTGTCCTGGTCTGTAGCCGTTTTAGAGTCAGGCAATGATTGTTTTCTAAAAGATACTGGAAAATTGCAGTTTGCCTGTACTGAACATGGTCTACATTCTGAGGATGCGCACTGAAATACAAAATGCTTGGTCAAAAGGTAATAGTCCGTTGACAGGTGTCAACACTACAAAAGAGTGCGTGATCCTGGATATTATTGTATTGTGTGATATTCAGCCTCGTATCACGGAATATTCAACTCTTGACTGCAGTTTCTCAGGCTGTTTTTAAAAAAAAAATAAAAAAAAATCCTGGTTCCTTTGAATGGTGTACCTAGCAGTGGCGACTGGTGAATGTTTTTTTTTTAAAAAAGTTTAATTGTATAAAACCATGTTTACAAAAGAAAAAAGAGAACACCAATTTTCTCAATTCGTTAAGCCATATCCTAGTGATGTCCAAGATGGGTAATACAGTGCAGCGGCCTAACGCATTTTCAAGAGGGTATTCTACTGATCTTTTCATAGTGAACATGGGTGAGAATGACGCTTCTTCATGCAAGTCAAACCTCCTCTAAGTCACCCAGTTTGTCACTTCCATTTTTCCTTTTGCAATCCAGACCAATTGTTCTAAAGAATCCCACCATTGCTATCACCCAGTGGGTCTTTTCTCCACTCATCAAACGGGCCCACCATTCAGCTTCACTATAGATGTGGACATAGGTCTCAACCTTTTTTGTCAGCAAGGCCTGTGAAAACACCCAATTTTCTTTTTGGCGTATGAGAGGCCCATAGAAGTAAATGGGCGTAATGTGGGACTTGGTGGGTGATTCATCTGCTTTCAAGGCGGGTGACACCTGCCAAAAACGGGTGAGTTGAGAGCTATGCGTGGAGGTCTTTGAAGAAGAGGCCTAGCCAGGCATTTCTTTCCTAATTCACTCCAAAGCAAGCTAGGAGGAGATGTCTTATGGTCTCCACTTGATTTGGTTATCCGCAGAAACAATTTTTTTTAGAATTTACTTGTCCTCTTATTGCTAAGATCTCGTTTGTGCTGATCAAGTTTAGAAGGAGTCAGAGAAAACTTTGTCAGGCTCTTTGATCTGGGAATTTTACCATAGCTCTCAACTCACACGCTTTTGGCGGGTGTCACCCGCCTTCTAAACAGCTGACTCACCCGCCAAGCCTCCTGCATGCCCATTCATTTCAATGGGCCTCTCACCCGCCAAAAATAAAATCGGGTGTTTTCACCCGCCTATGTGACACAAATGGTTGAGAGCTATGATTTTACTAAATAGAGTGTTACCTCATTTATTTGTATGGGATTCGCCGGTAGATCTTTGGTGAGTGTATAGCAGTCTGCTGCATTCAGAGTCTGAATCCAGAGTCTGAATCTTGTCCTCTTATTGCTAAGATCTCGTTTGTGCTGATCAAGTTTAGAAGGAGTCAGAGAAAACTTTGTCAGGCTCTTTGATCTGGGAATTTTACCATAGCTCTCAACTCACACGCTTTTGGCGGGTGTCACCCGCCTTCTAAACAGCTGACTCACCCGCCAAGCCTCCTGCATGCCCATTCATTTCAATGGGCCTCTCACCCGCCAAAAATAAAATCGGGTGTTTTCACCCGCCTATGTGACACAAATGGTTGAGAGCTATGATTTTACTAAATAGAGTGTTACCTCATTTATTTGTATGGGATTCGCCGGTAGATCTTTGGTGAGTGTATAGCAGTCTGCTGCATTCAGAGTCTGAATCCAATCGAATTCCACTATTTTTTGTTAATATTTGTTGGATTTGCTACCAACTCCTCCTCTGAGCTTCCTATTTTGTCCAGCAGTTGCTTATTCTTTGATCTCCATACTGTTAACGTTGAATTCTGCTCCCCCTCCATTTCTCTTTTGATGGTTTCAAAAATCAGTTTCGGTGAAGGAAGGAGGGTCTTTCTATAGAGCATTAGGCCATTCCGCTCTACTTTTGCTTGGATCGAAGTTAGACTTGGTTCACAACGGATTATGGCAATAGGGGTCGATTGGGGCAGGGCTAGTACTTGGCGCCAAAACAGGCCTTCCAGTTTTTGCCAAATGTGGGCCGGGATGGTTGTATTGGCTTCCACTCCATAGATTAGAGCCGGTACAACTTTTGCTTTCTAAAAATCCAATGTTGGTAACTATGAAAAGCGGCCAAACTTTCTGTTCACTGCTTTCGCTTGGGCGGTCAGGGCTTTGGTCTTCGCATAAAGATGTTCTTGCATCGGTAATTCGATTCTGCTATTGTTTAGTGTAATTCCTAAGTTTTTAAAGCTCTGGACCTTTTCCAATTGGATCCCGTCGGCAAACCATTTTCTATTTCTCTTTGTATTCCCCGGCTTTTCAAACATTACTTTTGTTTTTTTCTTCAGTTCTAGATGGTTTTCTTTCAAATGGACTATTGTAGTATAGGGGATGGTAAGAAGACATCTGGATTCAGGTAAGGCACAGGAGACCAGTATATATAAAAGAAGTAAGTTTATTACTTAGTTACAGATTTACAGGGCTAGTTATATAGAAAGGGGCAGAGAGCTAAACAGATGACATCCTTTCAGTCAGGTTCTCCCATCCTGTGTTACCAACTGTAGTTCTTGGAACCCTCAGGTCCCATCACATTCCATATGACATAGCTGTATTCTACTAGCAGCACTGTGTGCACCCAGTGCAAATAGATAGGTACAATACTACACATCTCCCTCTCTTCAATTTAACACCAAACAAAGTATCACAAACCAAGCATTAAAAAAGGCTTTCAAAATTACACACTCCTGCACATCCGTAAAACCTATACAACATTCACAACCAAGAAAACGTATCCACATTCACGTAACTAACAATCAAAACAATCAAATACACAAATCACCACCTGCCCGGGACTGCCACTCCCGGGCCTCACAACTGCCACTTGCGAGCACATACGTTCCTTGCCACACTCTCAACCATCAAAGCGTATCTCCTCCCACTCCACCTGCCACATGGAGACAAGGGTCTGCCACACCCAGCACAACCGCGTACTGACGCACCCATCAGGAACTATCTAACATTCATATGAACCTCTTGTATTTTATCCTTATCAACATTACATTTGCCTCACAACCATAACTGCATAACTACATACACCACCATTCCTCTCCGAAACACCTGTGGTTTGCGCCATCACATATTCACATACACACCCTGCCATAGGAAACAATGAAAAGTGGGAAAATGCAGAAAAGAAAACTCACAAAACAAAGATCACATTAAAACAACGCAGCTGGAAAAGAACAGCGCGAGAAGAGAATACACCGCGACAGAGACTGATCAGATCTGAGTCCAAGTGCAAAAGATCTTTGAAAACAAAATTGTTTTGAATGCAGCCAAAAAAATGAAAGCATCCAAGGTTTAAAAAACATGTTAGGCCAAGGAATCTAAACCGGTAAAATATTCATATGCATGCCATAAGTAATATGCCCAAAAATGTGTATGCATACCACGCAACATCTGTGTCACATTTAACCATAGGGCTCTCTCATTTAACATGAAAATCACTCATTATTTTCACTCATGTATTACATGACATCAGAACGATGCTGTGCCAAAAATATTATACTATAATATGGCATCAGAACGATGCTGTGCCACTTAAATTATACTTTAACATGACATCAGAACGATGCTGTGTCACTTAAATTATACTTATAACAATTCACATC
Source organism: Ambystoma mexicanum (assembly GCF_040938575.1). Taxonomy (NCBI): domain Eukaryota; kingdom Metazoa; phylum Chordata; class Amphibia; order Caudata; family Ambystomatidae; genus Ambystoma; species Ambystoma mexicanum. The sequence goes on from NC_090930.1 coordinate 329,137,973, forward strand.
ATGAATTCTATAATATGAATCGACATCAATGCCCTTTGGATTGCATAAACAAATAAAATATCAATATACATTAAAAGTCCAGAATTAGAAGACCTGAAAATCCTAAAAAATAGTTAAACACTACACAGGAAAAAAAACATTTTTTTTCTTTGTGTTGTTTGTTGGTTATTGTTATGAATGAGTATATTATTATGCATAGACCATGTACCCTCATTTACACATATAATACTTAACAAACTATACAATGCAATGCACCGTGTGCCTTCCCAGCCAGGCACACTACAATATGCATAACATTCTGTCACCCATTAAAATACTAGCACACTCCATTTATTTATATCGTGGCAGCATCCACACTGCTTAAACCATAAAGAAATATAAATCTTTTACATTTAAAACCGCATATAACATTAACTGCATACGTTTGAAATGCCTTCAAAAAGAACATCAGCTACATCACAGTAATAACTCTGTAGTCCATGAATTGCACGTAGAAAAGTAACAGCAGCAAAAACAAAACCAGAACATTGCTCTTTTCCCATAGTGTGTCACATATACAAGTAACTGTACACGTTTAAAGGGCATTCATAACAATAACCCCTTCGTGCTTTCATTCATGCGGAAAGCATTGCTAGTGCCCCGCACAAGTAGTATTTTAAAATGCTGCCTGCAGCAACATAAACGGAAAACAGGAATCAGTACCTTTATAATCAGCTGCAAAACGAAATGGAAAAGATTTCTGGTGCCTTTAAATTCCATCGTCAACCAGCACTCCACACATTGGTATACACCATCGTCGCAGTGAAACTCCACATTGACACGATAAAGAGTCTCTTACTTCCTCATACGTCATCACGTGTATAACGTTGAAAGTGCCATTCCTTTAATATTCTGAACTTCGTCACATGGCCAGGAACTTGAGCATTGCTTCGTTAGATAAGCAGATACTAACACTCTGCCTTGACATTCTCAGCTTCGCCGACACCACGGAAACATTCTGAGACGTCATCATTGGCTATGTGTACAAGAGGCCAAGCAGAGCTCTGTGATACAGCAGTCATTTAACGGCCAGTCAGATCTTCATCTTGAACAGTGCCCAAACTCATAACAAACTTCAAAAGGTTTCCCAGATGCGGCACACAAATCAAATGTTTCCTCAGGCATATATGTTGCCCAAATTTACTTTTATTTAAGCAGCGCCTTTAAAAGAGGCATGAGTCCCTATGGGAAACAGGATGCGCCAACAGCTTCCAGCGCACAGAACAACAAATCAGATGGCCCATGAACTCACACTGTGAAGAGTATTTCTCACACATTTCATTCACAGTACTTCATCAGCTGCTGCATTAAAAGGGGATCTCAATCCTTCCATAGCCCTGTAACTTAGTCATTGAGATTACAGCCCTTATTTTAACTGTTGCTGCAACGCCTCATCCAAAAGCACAGTACCTTAATGTATGGAAGTAAACAACTTCTCCAACAGACGCTGCATTTTGGCTGCCTGCCACAGCATTCACAGGACTTACACCTTGCACGGATGATCCATGAAGTCATCTCACATAGAAGCTGGCGCTGGGCTGTGCCACTGCTGGGCTCAACATGGACCTCTGCCAAAAGCATTTTTATAATGGCAGGAGTCAGCAGAAATTTCATCAGTGGGTCCTTTTATCCTGGGATCAACAGGCAAACATATAACAGTCCAACTGGAACCAGCAACACCTGTTAATCCCATCCTCGTCGCCATTTGTAGTATAGGGGATGGTAAGAAGACATCTGGATTCAGGTAAGGCACAGGAGACCAGTATATATAAAAGAAGTAAGTTTATTACTTAGTTACAGAGTTACAGGGCTAGTTATATAGAAAGGGGCAGAGAGCTAAACAGATGACATCCTTTCAGTCAGGTTCTCCCATCCTGTGTTACCAACTGTTGTTCTTGGAACCCTCAGGTCCCATCACATTCCATATGACATAGCTGTATTCTACTAGCAGCACTGTGTGCACCCAGTGCAAATAGATAGGTACAATACTACAACTATCAAGTTGTTCGGCTGCCTCTGTAGGCCCGCTGGTGTTTGGTCTATTAAAATATTGTCATCTGCGTAGAGTAATCTTGCGAGTTTTACATTTCTAGCATGGGGGGAAAGCTCTGATCTTCTTCTGGGAATCCATGAAATCTGCTATGTATGAGTTATACAGGACTGGAGCTAAAGGGCAGCCCTGTTTAACACCACGTGCTGTGGTTATGGGTTTTGATAGAAGGGCCGCTCTACTCAGTCTCACTCTCATGGTTGTCTGAGAGTATAGCGCTTTTATTGGCTCCAGAATTGATCCTGGGCATTTCCGATGGTCCAGCTTCTTCCACAGAGTTTCCCTGTTAACCTGGTCAAACGCCTGGACCAGGTCAACGAATACTAAAAAGGCACAGGCTTTGCCCTCCATTACCTTTGCCTTCACGGAGTTTAGCAGCAGAATGTTCGCTGTGGTGCTCATGCCCTTGACAAAACCCGCCTGTACGGGGTCATCGTTTTCTCTTTGATTAATCCATTCCTGGACGTTGTCAAGGGCAAAGGATCCAAAAATGTTCCCAATTGTATCCAACAGTGCGATAGGCCGATGATGTCGAGGGTCGTTTTTAGCGCCTTTTTTAAAGATGGGGACTACATATGCATTCCTCCATGAGGGCGGAATTTCTCTTGTTTTTATGCAGTTCTGAAAGACAGCATTTACAAAAGAGGCCCAGGCTTCTGGGTGCTTTTTCAGATCGAAATTAGTTATCCCATCTGGGCCTGCCGCTCTTGAGCTGTTTAGCTTTCGGATCTTTATTGCAATTTGCTCCGTGTTGTATGGAATTTTCCATTCCGACTCGGGGTAAGAGAGGCAGTTTGGTGTTTCACTTTCAGGTTTTTTATAGAGATCCGTAAAATGGGTTACCCATGTGTGTTCGGCCACGTTGTTCTGTAAGGCTGAATTCGTCTTTTTTGCACATGATCTTATAAGTGCCCAGAAGTCCCTTGATTTCTTCCTGCTCAAAGTGCGAAGCATGTCTTCCGGATCTGCCTGGTAAAGCTGATGTCGTTGGTGGCGTACCCAGGTTCTGTAGGTTTTCTCCTCTGCCTTGGCATCGGTCATCCGTTTTTGGTTTCTTGATTTTTTTAGCCACCCGTTTTATGTGTCTCAAGACTCTCCTCTTGTCTACTAGCTTCTGGTTGCACACGTAGAGGTTTGGTTTTGAAGTAGCGGAGGCTTGTGTCTTGTTTGATTTATAGACTGCTAGTAGTGGGTAATAGTCTATTTCATAAGAGAAAAAAGGACAATAGAAGCACACCCTATTTAAACATATAAAGAATAGTGTGTAAAAAAGTCTAGGTAGTAGTTAAATTACTGAAAGAAAATGTTTAAGGTGCAGGGGAAAGAAATGCAACCTTGACACCTAGGTTGAGCTAAGTACTAGAAAAAACAAACGAGTTCCCAATTTGGGAACTCACGTCCCCTGCACACTTATGTATGTCTGGAATACCAGACCAACAATTCATAATATTGAATAAGTCATATTTAAGAAAATTACATCTATTAGAAAAAGAACACTTTTGTAATAATGATCGTTCAGTCAATTTTGATTACAAGAATAAATCTTTGTTTTATTCATGATGGTGGAGCTGTGGAGGGCCCAACGCGTTTCGAGTGGTAACAATCTTCATCAGGGGCAAGAACAAATTCTGGAAAACAATATATATTTATATAAGGAAAACAGGTTCTCTCTGTCCTTTTACCTCTCTTCTCTACTCACTTGCTACTTAGACACTTGCTGTACTCTAGATTACCCATCAGAATGTGAACCATGTCCTGGGCAGAAGAATTAACCAATTACTACTAAATATGGTTCTTTGTTTGACTAGATTTCTTGACTATTATAAGGTATTACATGTGAAGTACATGGGTGTATCTCCTGATTGTTCCACATTTAACTATTGCAAAATGATCCCCCTAAGTGTACACAAAGGTTTGACTCTTTATTATAGTGAAGGAACCCCCCTTTTTTCACCTTCGAGTCCATTTGGGTAGTATGTATTTCCCGTGAGCTACTCGCCAAGGACACCCCCTCATATCAGACCCGAACTATTGATGAGCTCTTTTGATAGTCTCGAGTACCCCTCTTTTTCCATTATGCCGACTAGTTCCGCCATGATTGTTATGTTACCTGGGCACCTTATGGGCTTTTGATCAAGATGATGGAGCTCTTGTTAATGTCCTCTTCCTTTTCCACTAATTTATTTTAACTATCACATCATTTGCTTTATTCGTGCTTTGTTTACATATGACGTCACTCACGCACCTTGATATGTCTCTATCCATATACCTCTGTTTTCCTGCCATGTCATCAGAACCGGCAGAATGTCCCACGCAGGATTGTGCCTTGCTTTGACATCCCTGTAATTGGGTTTTAATGTGGATCGTGGTGACCCCTTTAAACTTTCTTGAAACTTGTTTTGTGATTTTGGGTACTTTTACAGTCCATTTGAGGGTCCTGCCGTAATTACAGTAATCCTCGCAATTTACCCTCCTGCGTTTATACGCACACGCCCCTTGCCGCATTTTATTATTTGTTGGTACTACGATGCAGAAGATTATTGTTGGGCTTCGCTGCAGGTGTTTAAGGCTTTCACCGTGGCCAATAACAGTGGCCAATAACTGTGCAGGCATTTTTAGTCCCTTTTCTGTACCGCCAGCTGTTTCATTAAGCATCGGTTAGTCAATTTTCTATGTCTATACTCCTTCGTATCTTTGCGTAACGTGCTTTCACAAACTTTAGTCACGTGATACATCACGCTGGTAGAGTGAGTCTGCTGTGCTACCAGGATGGAGGCTGGGCGATGTACGGGGTCTACGGTTTGAAGTAATTTGACGTCATCCGCCATAGGTAAGATGCTTAAGTTTTCTGACCCCTGAGACTACTATTATTTTTTAGTTTTGGATGATTTTTTTTCAATTTTTTTTCTCGTAATGTGGACATAGGGTGACTTTTGTCCGTGTCTCCGTTTCTCTTTCTCTCCACTCCATGTGCAGTACTTATGCGGTGTTGCTTTCCATTTGTGGTGCCGTATATGGTGATTTTGTGAACGGGTCCCAGCAATATAGCCTAACAGAGGCAACATATGTGTATACTTTAGGAGTGATGGAATACACTTGGGTGTTTCTCCTGATTTGGTGTAAAAGTGTGGAGTCACATTTTTGTCAAGGTGGCATTATAGCATCACTTGGTGTGGTTTCTCCTTACTGGTGTGTGGTACCAGTAGATATAGCGGTGACAGTCCAAGTGTGTGATGTTTGTTTTCACTCACAATGCAGGTAGTAGATCCAGTAGGGCGACTTGAAGTGCCCATTTACTGAAGAGAAACTTTATTTAAGAAGTTTTGTCGCTACTTCATGGGACTGTGTCCCCGACGCTACTGACCATCATTCAAAGAGGTACAGTAGTTTGTAGTTCGAAGAGGAAGACCAAGTTTTTGGCCTTCATTGGCGAGCTTGTTTTGGGCAAATGTTGTGATACCCAGATGGGCTTTTTGTTATTGATAACCTTTTGGCTCACTGTCTGATATTTGTTGTTTTGGGTGTCATTTGTAGGTGACGCCTCGCGTGTATTATCTTTCTTGTTGACTCAGGATCACATGGTGGTGAAAACTTATGAAATATGGTTTTCCCCTGAAGAAAGTTCTAGCATTTAAAAGCCTGAAGAACTGAAACATGTCGGGATATGTTGATAATCGACACATTGTTTAAATGTCTAGCGGATGTTAAATGTTATGTGTTTGTGAAATTTTTAATGTTGTAAAGAAGTTTTGTGGTATATGTTCCCATTAGATTGGTGTTATACCCACCATGTGGGTCATAAATCTTGGGTTACAGGAAAGTTTTATAACAAGTTGGTACAACAATGTTTTATTGAGTATTGAATATAAAAATTAAAAAGATTTAATGTAAAAAAAGTTCTGTATTATAATCCTAGTCCATTTTGTCAGGACTTAAAGGTATGGGTGATTATTGGTCATCCTTTTTCAGTCACATGAGCATTCCAACTATCTAAGTTTTCATACCTAATCTCCTTTGTGTATACATATATGTCACTATGTAAACCCCACAAAATACAAGTGACTCTCAGTAACTTCTATTATTTAGTACTTACCTTGCTGCAATGATTATGCGCAGCACCCTTCCTTCTGAATCCACCTCATGACGGCATTTTTGAACACTTTAAAGATTTCTTTTAACCACTCCACTGCGTCACACACGCATGCGCGTAGTGACGTCATGATTTGTATTTAAGTCGCCTGAGCGTTGCGAAGGGAATCTGATGTCCTCCCCGGATCTCTTGATTTCTTTGGCCACTCTGGAAGCTGCAGGTAATTTTTTGTAACTTTTGGTACATAGCTCTAAGGAGCTCTTATTACTCTACCTCTTAATAACTAGCCTTTATCTTGACTAGTTTACTTACTTTTTGCAGACTTATCGCTGAACCCTGCCCTGCACTGGAGTTTGGCCGAGCTATCCTAGCTTGTCTTGCAGACTGCCCCTACTGGACTCTGCATTTCTGCTTGAAACACCCTTCATTTCTGAGTGACTGCTAGTATCACCCTTGATATTTGAAAAAGTTCGATTCAGCTAACTATTACATTACTCCTTACTTTTGTAGAGAGTCTAGTGCTCTGAATTCCCTGAGCACCGTCATCCTGTGTTCCAAGATTTTGATGATTTCTCTTACACTTCGTGAATCACAGATATATCACAAGGTTAGCATTTTGAACTTTCCTTAGACTTTTCTTTCCAGAGTCGATTTATATACCTTCCATAGTTGATTCTTATAATCTCTATTCCCAAAATAAACACATAGCTGCAGTTATTGGTATTACCATTAATGTGATTTTTCCTTTTACAATGCTGTTAGACAGTTTTCAATCACTATTAAAGTTGTCCAATAAATAGCCAGGGAACCCTACTTCACCGTACTAGTCGTGCATTTTGGCATTTACTAACTCCGTTCTATTGGGATTGAATTTCCCTATTACACTGATGTTGGTTTTGAGTCTTTAACTGAGATTTTTTTGAAGATAATATCTCATAGTACACGGGTATGTTTCACCTAAGGCTGTTGTGTATAAAACTGTTTTTTTCAAAAATGTTGTTGAATGTAAAACTTTTTGAATGTAAATATTGTATATATATATTGTTTTCCAGAATTTGTTCTTGCCCCTGATGAAGAGTGTTACCACTCGAAGCGCGTTGGGCCCTCCACAGCTCCACCATCATGAATAAAACAAAGATTTATTCTTGTGATCAAAATTGACTGAACGATCATTATTACAAAAGTGTTCTTTTTCTAATAGATGTAATTTTCTTAAATATGACTTATTCAATATTATGAATTGTTGGTCTGGTATTCCAGACATACATAAGTGTGCAGGGGACGTGAGTTCCCAAATTGGGAACTCGTTTGTTTTTTCTAATAGTCTATTTCATCCCACCGCCCAGATTTCTCTTTTACCGCTCGTTTCTGGTATTTCTCTGTGAGGGACTTGATGTCATTTTCATTTAATCTGAGAAGAGTATTGCCATTGCAGATTTCAACCTCTGCAGACATTTGTGTGGAGTTTATGCGGGTGGATTTCCAGGCTGTAATCAGTATATTGTGATCACTATTCTTAGTCCTGACTACTTCAAAGCTCTCAATTAGGGCCAGAAGTTCTCGTGAATGGTATGGTCTAATGTCAGTCCCGTGCCATTGCGCTCCCATGTCCTAATTATTGATTCTGCTTTATCAATCATCCTATGTAGATTATGAAGATCGTTCGAATCCATCAAATGGTTCCATTTGCTGCTTCTTATATGCAATGGAATGCAGTTTTCGTCGGGACGGCTCCCCACCACCTCATCAGTGCAAACTGTGTTTAAATCGCCGTTGATTATTGTGTAGTCGATTTTATAGGATTCATTTGCCTCCTCTATTATGTTTCCCATGGCTTTTATATAGCTCTCGGTGGTAATTGCTGCTGGATTCCAGTAGGTGTTTATCAAAAGAATGTTTTCCACTTTAAGCTTGTCTTTTAGCTTATTGGGGACGTGCCAGGAAATCAAGGATGCTTATATGAATTCCGTTGTCAATATGATGCTCTCCAGATGTAAATCACTGCCCGATCTAATGGCTGTGAGGAGACCCGATGACGGTCGACCTCTTGGGCCTTTTACATCTGGTGAAAGGGCCAGTTCATATCCATCGAGACTCGGTTTGGATGTCAGCGAGGTTTCTTGTAGACATAGTACGTCAAACGCTCCCAGTTTGACGTCACTATGGATTGTAAGGTGACCGAACCTCGGATGTTCCATGAGCCCATTGAGGTAGTCATTAGTTTGCTTCCCTGCACTGTGTCTCCAATCTTGCCCGTGTTTAATGGCTAATTGGAATTTTGGTCATATTGGACCCTGGAGATCCCGGTCCATTTTTTTTTTGTTGCTGTTGTTGAGGATCTTTAACTTGCAGTTGGCTCACTAGGGTATTCTGCATCGTCCTTTTCACCTCTGATACATCTTATCAAAGGTTATTTTAGTAGAGGGTGTGGTCCTTTTGGGTATCTCTCCATATCACTACTGAAACTTTCAAATTCCTCGTTGCCTGTTGAGTGTTTTCTATATATTACCTTCTCAGCTTTTGGTTGCTCCCGTGAGGTGTATCTCTTCTCCTCTTTTTTTTAAAGTGAGTACGATTGACTTTGATCATACTCAAGCCCACGTCTTGGAAATCTTGGATGCTTTCTTGTTGTCCTTCGGGAGTGATTTCTTGAGTGAGCCTGTTAGAAGCGCACTGGGATCGCGCATTCATGCAGTACAGTCGATCAAGCAATAATGTCAGGCAATAAATCAAGGCAACTGCAATAAGACGCGGAGATTGATAATATACATCTGACTGTTTATTCAGTCAAGCGCAAACTGCCAACTCAGCGGTAACCCCGCCCCCTCAACCATGTGGGTCGCAGCCCACAACTGAAATAATAGAAAGGAGACTCGGCTCCTGGCATTTGTCAAATAACAATGGAAATAGGACGTTACATCTCCCCCCCCACGTAGCATGAAGCTAGGTTATTTAATTAATTTCTTCGATCCATCTCGATGGCCTGCGTATGGTCCTCCGTGATGGACTGATTGCCGGTGGAAGAGAACTAGTGTATCCGTTATCGCTATCACTGTCGTCTGTATCTCTGTCCTCCTCTCGGTAGTCAGAGTCTATGTCCGATGAGTCTTCTACAGTGGTCACTGTGGTGCTTGTTTGCTTACTGTCGCCCCCGAAAGTCTGGAAGAAAGAGGAGTTTCAGGTGACAGTGCCTTGAGGGCTTGTGGCTGTTATCATTGAGCCGTGAATGTGCGTTACTGTTACTCACCGGACGGGAAGTAAACCAATCGGTGGCCGGAAGACACAGGACTGCACTATTGATTGAAGAGCTAGGTCGGGGCCTCCAACCTAGCCTCCTCTCTGTGAGGGCACAAGACCTTTTTAACGATATGACCCTCTGCTGGGTAGGACCAGGCAGATGGACTGATCGCTCAAAAGGGCGGGGAGGACACGCCGCCAAGATCCCAGCTGTAAAGGAAAAACAAGAGGTGAGCAAATGGAACTTTAAGAAGAATCCCTTCCCTTGATACTTCTTGCTAGTAGTACCTGAGCTATGCCCTCCCCTTGTTTTAAGGCAACCGGAACCACCTATAAGTAAGAAAGGAGAATGTAACCTATACTAATGATAGTGGTCGATTAGCTACGAGATATGGACTCATAAAGATAGAAAACCCTTACCACGGCTGTGCTATTGAGTCTGAGTTGTCCCAAAGAGTTCAAAAACGGAGGTACAAAATAACAAACGGGTAGGTTAGTTAGGGAACTGAACCCGGGCGGAACCAGGGCCGCGCTAGAGTCGAGTGGGTGCACTATCTGCAAGGCGTCCCTGTGCACTACTGAAGAATGTCCAACGGAAGTCTGATTGTGGAGATGATGGTAACAGCAACAATAAGAGGCACAATTGATTTGGAGTATTGTAGATGATGGTTCAGCGGCAGGCAAATGCAGTCCGTGAAGGAGGAAACAGGTCTGGTACACGGGTAAGTAGTTTTCCAAAAAGCGGCAGGCAAATGCAGTCCGTGAAGGAGGAAACAGTTCTGGTACACGGGTAAGTAGTTTTCCAAAAAGCGGCAGGCAAATGCAGTCCGTGAAGGAGGAAACAGGTCTGGTACACAGGTAAGTAAGGTAGGATCGAAGACGGAACTTCTAAACACCGGGATGCAACTTTAATCAGAAGCAGCGTCTTGCCTGGTTCTGAGGTTTAAATCGGGAAGGAAAAAGGCGGCACCGGACGAAACCGAGGTTCACTCATCATCGCCTCTCTGCAGACAGCGGGAGGCTGGGAATCGTAGTCCAACTTGCCGCAGGGCGCTGCGGAGTGAGCCGAAGCCGCTATTTTCCAGGGCAGTTGCCAGTGGGCGTAGCATGGATTTGCAATGTGACGCATGCCCTTACGAAGGGCAATAATCCTCCTCCGTGCCTGCCGAGGCGTAACAGCATCCACCCCCAAAGGCGGCACCACCCCCCTACGGGCATGAAAGCGGCGGAGCAGGGCCGGAGCATGTATATTAGATAAAGGCTCCCAAGATCTATCCTCAGGACCGAAACCTTTCCAGTCAACCAGGTAAAAAGGACGACCCCTCCGAAGTCGGAAATCCAGGATATCGGCCACCTCGAACTCATCATTGCCATCCACCCACACCGGAGGCGGTCGTATCGGCAATCGCATGTTGGCCGGACAAGGCTTCAGCAAGCTGACATGAAACACTGGGTGCTGTTTCCAGGACGAGGGTAATGAGAGACGAACAGCAACTGGATTCAAAACCTTAATGACAGGAAAGGGTCCCACGAACTTGGGTAAGAGCATCCGTTTTCCAGGCATTCTCAGGTTGCGTGATGACAGCCAAACCTTCATACCTACACGGTAGTCGGGTGCTGGTGCCCGATGCATGTCAGCGAATTTCTTAGCCTTTGCCTGAGCATGCAGCAGGTGTTGACGAACGACCTCATGAATGGACTTGAGGTCCCGAACACACGCATGAGCCGCTGGATTGTCAATTGGAAGATCAGGATCCAGGGGCAAGGACCGCGGATGGTGTCCGTAAAGTGCAAAAAAGGGAGATACACCAGCAGCGGCATGCAGAGAATTGTTATAAGCGAATTCAGCAGGTGGTAACAACGCCAACCAAGATGACTGGAAACGAAGTGTGAGGCAGCGTAGGTATTGCTCGAGAGTAGCGTTGAGCCGTTCAGTCTGCCCATCTGTTTGTGGATGGAAGGCAGAGCTGAACCTGTCATCAATGCCCAGAGATGCCGTCAGAGCCCTCCAGAAACGTGATGTAAACTGCGGTCCGCGATCCGAAACCACAATAGAGGGCAGACCAAAGAAACGAAATACGTTCCTAAGGAACAATGAGGCCAAAGTCGGAGCAGAGGGCAAACCCACACAAGGAACGAAGAGCGCCATTTTAGTGAAATAGTCAATTACCACCCAGATGGTATCAAAACCGTCCACCGGTGGCAGGTCCACGATGAAATCCATAGAGACCATGTACCATGGCTTGTGAGGAACCGGGAGTGACTGCAATAAACCCACAGGTTTAGACCGGGAGACCTTACATTGAGCACACACAGAACAGGAGGCCAGATAGCGAACCACGTCCTGTGACATAGATGGCCACCAGGCCCAACGACAAAGCAAGTCCAGAGTCTTCTTTTGGCCTGGATGAGCCGCTATCAAGGATTCATGGGATAAAGCCAGGGCTTGGAGACGGGCTTTCCCCGGGGGCACAAACAGTCGGCCCTGAATATAAGGAAGCCCTTGTACCACATCAAGGTTTAGGACTACACATTCCTCTTTATGTGTATTCACCCAGTCCGAGATTAAAGAACGGAGCAAAGGTCATGGAGTACACGCACATACGACCCTAGAAGGCAGCAGAAGAGGGCACTCGGGTTTGCTTTGCTCTGAGTGAGAGGGCAGGCGAGATAAGGCGTCTGCACAAACGTTGAGACGGGCTGGCCTATACTTGATGGTGAAATTGAACTGGGAAAAGAAGAGTAGCCAGCGGGCCTGCCGGGCAGTGAGACACTTCATCGATTTGAATGCCAATAGACTCCGATGGTCAGAGAAGACAGTAACCGGATGACGGGCCCCCAATAGATGATGACACCATTCGGAGAAAGCGTCCTTGACTGCCAGCAATTCCCTTTCCGTAATAGGATAGTTGCGTTCGTATGGTGTCATTTTCCTCGAAAAGAACGCAACCGGATGAATCTCACCCGAATCCTGACAGGGTTGCGACAGAATAGCCCCGATGGCCATCCCAGAAGCATCAGCTTCCACAAAAAATGGTAGGAGCAGATCGGGATGTTGCAGCACTGGCGCTGAAGAAAAAGCCGCTTTTAAGGCCTCGAAGGCGGATTGCGCTTCTGGTGTCCATCGGTATGGCTGTTTTGAGCTAGTTAGAGCCGTCAAAGGAGCCGAGATGGTAGAAAATGAAAAGATAAAGCGCCTGTAAAAGTTCGAGAACCCCAGGAATGACTGTAGGGCTTTGGTTGTAGTAGGGACAGGCCATTCCAAAACGGCCTTAACCTTGGACTGGCTCATGCGGATACCCCGGTTGGTAAGGTCATAACCTAGAAACTCAACCTCCGACGAATTGAAGATACACTTCTCGGCTTTGACGAAGAGATGGTTCTCTCTCAGCCTTTGCAAGACAAATCTCACATGTTGGGTGTGTTCACTCTTGGATGAGGAGTAAATCAGTATATCGTCTAGATAGACCACAACAAACCGGTCCAGACAATCGTGAAAGACATCATTCATGAAGGCCTGAAAGGTGGCCGGGGCGTTGCACAACCCGAAGGGCATCACTAGGTATTCAAATAACCCATACCGGATCTTGAAGGCGGTTTTCCACTCGTCCCCTTCTCTTATGCGAACTAGGTTGTAAGCACCCCGCAGATCAAGTTTGGTAAAGATTACAGAGGAACCCAGCTGATCCAGAAGTACAGAGATCAGGGGAAGAGGGTACTGGTTCTTGACTGTGATTGCGTTTAATGCCCTATAATCAATACAAGGGCGAAGGTCACCCTCTTTTTTAGGAACAAAAAACAGTGAAGACGCTGCCGGTGATCTCGATGGTCTGATGAACCCTGTAGCCAATGCCTTGTCAATATACTCTTTTAGCACTTTGTCTTCTGGCAGTGTGAGCGAATAAACCCTGCCAGCAGGTATTTTAGCCCCCGGGACCAGGTCGATAGGACAATCATACGGCCTATGTGGGGGCAACTGATCTGCTCCACCTTTATCGAAGACGTCCCGAAAAGAGGCGTATTCCACAGGGATGCTAGTTTCAATGGCATTGGTAATGGCACCTATCAAGGCCATTGAGGCCACCAGAGCTTGACAGGAAGTACCGGAAATGCTACTAGTCTGAAAACAGCTTTCGTTACAGACAGAGGAAGGAAACTGTACCACCTTCCTGGCCCAGTCAATGTCAGGATTGTGATGTTGTAACCACGGAATGCCCAAAATTACACGAAGCTGGGGGGCCTTAATTAGGTCGAATGTGAGTGTTTCGGTATGTCCATCGTCCGTCTGCATACGGACGAGGGACGTACTTTGAGTAACCAGACCCGAGACCAGAGAAGAGCCGTCTACCGCATGTACGGCTTCAGGTTGTGGTTTAGAAACCACAGGAACGTTATTGCTCATGGCATAATCATAATCCATATAATTCCCGGTAGCACCGGAATCAATAATAGCCTGAGAAGAGAAAGAACAGTCAGTTGTAGTGGTAAATACCACTGGCAGACTAACAGGTACGCTAACTGCCACATTCGAGTCCAAAGATAGTACCCCCGGCATAGGGACTCCTGCTATCGCCGGGTTCTGGCGTTTCCCGCCTTCTTAACGGGTCTTTTTGGACAATCCTTGAGGTGGTGCTCAGCCGAACCACAGTACATACATAAATTGTTGGATCGACGGTGTTCACGTTGTGCAGGAGACAACGGACCACGTACTGCCCCTATCTGCATAGGCTCAGAAGAAGCAGAGGAAGGAGGGTTAACAGAATCAAGGGGAAGGGGAACTGGAGTCATATTTTTCCGTTCACCCTTCCTTTCAGATGTTCTAGCATCTATTTGTAGTACCAAATCAAGTAACTCCCCGAATGTAGTAGGAATCACCGGCACAGTAGCAAGGACGTCTTTTAACTCCTCAGACAATCCTTTGTAGAATACCGCAGATTTCTTTTCTTCCGGCCAATCCGTCTCGGCTGCCAACTGATTGAACCTAGTGAGGTAAGTAAACAAGGAAGACGTACCCTGACGTAAATTTAAGAATTCTAGATCCGTGGCTTGTGACTTGTACCGGGTATCGAATACCCTATTCATGGCTGTAATAAGAGCGTCACAGTCATACAAAACATAGCTATTGGATTCAAGCAAGGGACTAGCCCAAGCTGCCGCTGTCCCTCTGAGGTGCGAAAGGATAAAGGCCGCCTTCGTAGTGGGATTAGGAAAGGCCGAAGGGCGACAAAGAAAATGCAATTTGCATTGGTTGATAAATGTCCGGTACTGCTTTGGGTCACCCGTAAAGCGTTCTGGAGGAGCCAATGGGAATTGGGTGGCCATCAGAACGGGGCCCGAGGTAAACCCAGAGGCGGAGGCTGAATGGGCTCCAGAACCTGAGGCAGTAGCACCGGACGGATCTATTCCCAGTGTCTGGGGTGTAGGAAAGGGCCTCATGTTGTCAATCCGCTGGTGTAAGGCATCATGTGCGGCAGTCATGTCTGCCCGTAGTTCGGATACCAAATGAACTAGAGTGGTCAACGGATCCGCTTCTTCCATGGCTTCTGATTTTGTTACTCACCGGACGGGAAGTAAACCAATCGGTGGCCGGAAGACACAGGACTGCACTATTTATTGAAGAGCTAGGTCGGGGCCTCCAACCTAGCCTCCTCTCTGTGAGGGCACAAGACCTTTTTAACAATATGACCCTCTGCTGGGTAGGACCAGGCAGATGGACTGATCGCTCAAAAGGGCGGGGAGGACACGCCGCCAAGATCCCAGCTGTAAAGGAAAAACAAGAGGTGAGCAAATTGAACTTTAAGAAGAATCCCTTCCCTTGATACTTCTTGCTAGTAGTACCTGAGCTATGCCCTCCCCTTGTTTTAAGGCAACCGGAACCACCTATAAGTAAGAAAGGAGAATGTAACCTATACTAATGATAGTGGTCGATTAGTTACGAGATATGGACTCATAAAGATAGAAAACCCTTACCACGGCTTTGCTGTTGAGTCTGAGTTGTCCCAAAGAGTTCAAAAACGGAGGTACAAAATAACAAACGGGTAGGTTAGTTAGGGAACTGAACCCGGGCGGAACCAGGGCCGCGCTAGAGTCGAGTGGGTGCACTATCTGCAAGGCGTCCCTGTGCACTACTGAAGAATGTCCAACGGAAGTCTGATTGTGGAGATGATGGTAACAGCAACAATAAGAGGCACAATTGATTTGGAGTATTGTAGATGATGGTTCAGCGGCAGGCAAATGCAGTCCGTGAAGGAGGAAACAGGTCTGGTACACGGGTAAGTAGTTTTCCAAAAAGCGGCAGGCTAATGCAGTCCGTGAAGGAGGAAACAGGTCTGGTACACGGGTAAGTAGTTTTCCAAAAAGCGGCAGGCAAATGCAGTCCGTGAAGGAGGAAACAGGTCTGGTACACGGGTAAGTAGTTTTCCAAAAAGCGGCAGGCAAATGCAGTCCGTGAAGGAGGAAACAGGTCTGGTACACAGGTAAGTAAGGTAGGATCGAAGACGGAACTTCTAAACAGCGGGATGCAACTTTAATCAGAAGCAGCGTCTTGCCTGGTTCTGAGGTTTAAATCGGGAAGGAAAAAGGCGGAACCGGACGAAACCGAGGTTCACGCATCATCGCCTCTCTGCTGACAGCGGGAGGCGGAAGGCTGGGAATCGTAGTCCAACTTGCCGCAGGGCGCTGCGGAGTGAGCCGAAGCCGCTATTTTCCAGGGCAGTTGCCAGTGGGCGTAGCATGGATTTGCAATGTGACGCATGCCCTTACGAAGGGCAATAATCCTCCTCCGTGCCTGCCGAGGCGTAACAGTTACAGTCATTGGTTCTGATTTGAACGCTGGGATGTCTTTGGCACTTTGACTCTGTCGCACCAGGACTTGGTTTCCTATCTGAACGGAGCTTGGTCGTGCTTGCCTTCTGATGTCTGCATGTTCTTTCATGCTTGTTTTACTTTTTTATCTTTTGCTCTCGCAGTGTCGGCATAGGTGGTGGTCAGCACAGCATGTGGGTTGTGTGGCAACGTGTTTCTTATTATTCGTCCGAACATTAGGGCGGACGGACATTATCCTGTTGAGATATGGGGTGTGTTCCTATATTCCCGTAGTAGTGTGCAAATGGCCTGCATGAATGAACCATTGGCGATGAAGCACACCTCGAGGGTGCGTTTTAGATTGCTCATGAATCTCTCTGCCATTCCATTTGCTTGTGGCCACAGTGGTGTGATCTTGCGATGCTGGAAAACTAAGTGCTCTGCAAACATGGCAAAGTCATGCCCACTGAAAGGTGGTCCGTTGTCTGACTTTACGCCGGATGGGATGCCATAGTCCGCAAAAGTCTTGTCTAGAGCCGGTATGACTGCCTGGGCACTGGTGGAGTGGATGAGGTGGACTTCTGGGAAAAGTGACATTTCGTCAACGATTACCAGCTCATATTTAGCGTTCTCCAGTGGTCCAAACATGTCAATGGCTACTTCGTCCCACACCTGCAGGGGCATTGAAGAGGTTCTGATGGGCTCGGGGAATGTGCGTGGGGCCACTGCTTAACATGCAAGGCACTTTCCTAGTAGTTGTTGTACTCTTTCGTCCATTGAGGGGAACCACACTTTGATTCTGAGCTGCCGCTTGGTCAACACTATGCCCCTATGTCCTGCGTGTGCAATGGCTAGCACTTGTTCTTGAAGACTGGATGGAATGACAATTGTGTTCTCTTTTAGTAATAGGCCTTCCTACAATGTCGACAGTGTATGTCTGATGAGTTTGGAGGTGCGGAAGTGTTGTTCGTCGCATGGTTATTAAGTTTGACCCTCTTTCCGCCTGTTGTGCCACTGGTTAGACCTCAGACACTCTTGTATTGTTTGAAGTAGGTAGTCCTTTTGTGTGGCTTCTAGCAGTTGAGCTGTTGTGATGGATTTGGGGAGTGCGCTGCTTATCAAGTAGTTTAGATATTGATTTGCCTTGGCTGACTGCCGTTCATTTTGAGCTGTAAGTGAGTGTCTGGATAGAAAATCCGCCGGGTTGTTGTCCTTTCCCGGATGGTGAATGATTTTGAATGAGTACTCTTGTAGCCTTAAACCCCACCTGGCAATGTCTGGTGGCATCCTGGCTGTTGGTTTGCCGTAAATGGTGGTGAGGGCCTGGTGGTCGATGATTACAGTGAATGGGCGTCCATAGAGAAACAGGTGGTAGTGTTTGCATGCCCATACAACTGCCAGGCTTTCCTTTTCAGGTTGGGAATAGACGCATTCCGTAGCAGACAGACTGCGGCTTGCGTATGCCACGATGCATCTCTTGAGAGTCTGATGACGCGCCAGGTTTGGATTGTGTTAGTATTGCCCCCAGCCCCACTGGGCTTGCGTCTACAGTCAGCTCGGTGTTAAGATCGGGATCATAGTAGGCCATGCACGATGCTGATGCGATGCGCCTTTTGATTTCTTGAAAAGCTTCTTCACATGCACTTGACCACTGGAATTCTTGGTGTTTTCCTGTGAGTAGTCAGAGGGGCGTGCTTACTGTGCTCACTGACACAAAGTCTTGTATATAGCGCATGCAGTAACTTGCCATTCCCAGGAATGAGCGTATTGCTGACACAGAGGTGGGTGTGGGGGTCTCCACCAGAGCTTGCACCTTTTCAGGATCGGGTTGTAGACTGTCGCTCGAGAATGTGTCCAAAGAATTTCTTCGTGGATTTGCTGATTTCGCACTTGTCCGGGTTGAGTGTAAAATGAGCATTTTCAAGAGCCATGCACACTCTTCTCAGGGTATCATCATGAATTTCTTGGGTGGTGCCAAAGATTAAAATGTCATCACTGTAATTTAGGCTGCTGATGACACGCCGAAGCTGAGCCTTTTATACCTGAACAGTCCTAAGTGTGTTGAAAATGTGGTGATGTACCTTGAAGATGGATGCAATTCGAGCTGGTGGTAGCCCTTGTTTAAGTCTAGTTTTGAGAACACTTTAGCCCCGTGGAGTAGGTGCATCATATCAGTCATTCTGGGGCGAGGTCACGTTGTTGTTCTATAGCTACGTTTGGGGCCCTCATGTTGAGGCAGATGTGAATACTGTCCTTGTTTTCCTTTTTGGGCACGGGTACGATCAGGGATACCCAAAGTGTTGGACCTGAGGCTGGTTCAATGATGTCTTGCAGCAGTAAAGACTGAATTTCGTGTTCGACGTGCCTTTGGATGTTGAGGGGAATGCCTCTGTAGTGTTGAGCCATTGGAGGAATGTGCGGGTTTATGTGTAGTTTTATTTGTTTCTCCTTTAGTTTTCCCAGGCCTTTGAAGAGAGCTGGCAACATGTTCTGCGTCATGTCCTTCGGGCTGGATGTGTATGCTGACATGATTTGGTACATAATTTGAATGAGCCCGATTTGAATTGCTGACTTGAAGCTCAGTATGCTGCCCCCTGGTACTTCTCCTTTTACAACATGAATTTTGACTCTTTGACTCTTGTCTTTAAATTGGCATGTTGCTGTGAACATTCCTCGACAGTCGAGGGGCTTGTTCAATCTTTAGGGGTAGATCAGCGTGTCCACGTCTTTTAGCGTTTTCCTTTTCACAAGCGACATGTAAGTATCATCGTTGATTACATTCACGGTTGCACCTGTGTCTATCGGAAATTCTTGATTTTGTCCATTTAGTTGAAGCAGTAATGTGGGACTGTATTCTGCTGCTACGCTGTTGCCGATGGCAGGGACGTATCCTCTTTTGCTGTCTCCACTGGAGGAGGATGAGTGTGAGTCATGTCTTCGACGAGGCGAGTCGTCCAGGTATCTGATTTTTTGTCTTGAATGTCTTCTTTGGGAGTCATGCCTACTCCTGTAATAACTGGAGTTGTCTCTGCTTTCCTCTCGCCGTCTATCTTCTCGTGGCGGTTTAGGTGGTGTACTTTGAGAGTGGCGTCTGTTGGTGGCAGGTGAGTGCCGCATGCCGGGTCTTGGGCTTTCCCGCCTTGAGCTGCTGCCATCTTGTCTCCAGGAGTCCCTGCTTGATTCATTTGGTTGAAAGAAGTTGATGTTCCTGCAGACGGACTGAAAATGGTTTTCGCCGCCGCTACGACCCTAATAGAAACTACCCCAACAATGCTAATAAACGTACCACTACCCAGTTTAAGAACCCTCCTCCCACACTAACGCAAACTATCAATACCACTGGTCAAACTCCTACTAAGAATCACTCTACCCAAAATACCTTTTCACCTAAAACCTCTCTAATAGCCAAGTCCAACAGTACTTTAATGCTAACAGGGTCCCTCATTAACGCTAGATCAGTGGTAGCCCATGCCACTGAAATTGCAGATATCTTAAATAATGACAACCTCAATCTAATGGCCATAACTGAGACCTGGCTACATGAGGCCACAGGGCCAACTCTCCTGCTAGCAGTACCCGACAACTACCAGATCCTTAGAGCGGACCGGCCTAATGCCAGAGGTGGTGGGCTAGCCATCTTCAAAACAGCCCTCCCTATTAGACTTGCCACCTCAGCACCTTACACATCTTGTGAAATACTCCCCACCAAATGGCTCCTTTCCAATAACCGTACTCTAACTATCCACCTGATATATAGACCCCGTGGGCCACTAGGCACCTTTGAAGACGACTTAACCAGTCTCATAGCCGACAAAACAAAAGATCACTCTCAAACATTACTGCTGGGAGATTTCAATCTGGGCTTCAATGATACAGACAACAAACATGCTGAATCAATTGCAGCTTTACTAAATGACCATGGTCTTACTCAAAAAGTCCTCTCCCCAACTCACATTAAAGGAAGGACCCTTGACTGGGTATCCGAACTAAACTGCAATATCAACATTACCGATATTGTACCACAACCTTGGACAGATCATTACTTAATAAACTTTTCTGCCGCATTAGACCGTCTTAGCTCCAAAACTAACAACATGGTACCGCCTCTCCGACCAGAAGTAAGAAAGATATTACTGCTGAAAAACGTATCCCTCTCCTCCTTCCTGCTATCTCTGGAATGGAAAGTAACAACCCTGACATGCTAGTAAATACCTTCAATAATGCAATGACCAAGGCACTGGACATGATCGCTCCTGTCAAACTACGCAAAGCTAGGCAGGTAGCGCATTTGAATGCCTGGTTTACTCCCCAACTTAAATCCTTAAGATTACAAAAAAGGAAACTCCAATCTATTTGGCGTCACGCCCCTTCTGAAAATAATAAAAATAATCAAACGGAATTTGCAAAACTGTACAAAAAAGAAATAAACCAAAGCTAACAAGAACACCTTTAATGACAGAATTGAGAAAGCTAACTCTAACACTAAAGAATTATTCTACATCCTCCGTGAACTAGAATCCCCAATCCAACCGGCAGACAATGACCCTAAGGATAAAGTATGGTGTACCAACATACAAAATGCCTTATCGAATAAAATCTCTTCCCTACAATGCAAAATTGCTAAGCAAAAAGACCACATTGTTACCATCTGACCAACAAACTACTCAACCTTTGGAGACTAGGACAACTACACCCTTTAGATTCAGGACTATCTCCATAATTGACACAGAGAAAATAATACTTTCCCTTAAACCGTCTAACTCTAAAGGAGACACTTGCCCAGCACAAATTATAAAGGATGCAGCTAGGGACCTAGCCCCCTTTATCTCTAAGCTTATAAACTCCTCATTTAAATCTAACACAGTACCGGCCAATCTCAAAGAATCCTGGGTCCTCCCGTTACTTAAAAAACAAACTTTGGACCCTACCATCCCTACCAATTACACACCCATCACCACCGTGCCAGTTCTACTCAAAATCCTAGATAGAGCTGCTTACATATAAATCCACGACTACTTGGAAGCCAACCATCTACTTGGCTCACGACAATCGGGCTTCCGCCCCCTACATGGCACTGAAACAGCGCTACTAGACCTTAAGACACAAATTGAAGAATTAAAGGATAACGGAAAACAGCTTTGTTACTCCTACTGGACTTGTCTGCAGCTTTCAACTTGGTGGATCATGCAGTTTTATGCAGCCACCTTAGATCTGCCTCCAATTTCACCAGAGATGCTATAGCTTGGGTCCAATCCTTCTTAGCTAACCGGACCATGAGAGTCTTCTCTACCTCAGACACTGCCAACCCTATCAAAATAACCTGCGGTGTCCCGCAAGGCTCCTGTGTCTCCCCTACCATGTACAATATCTTCACCAAGCCTCTGTTTGACAAGTTGGATAGACTGGGTGTCACCTACACTAACGATGCAGATGACATACAGATCCTCATACGCCTTTCGGGCAACTTCGAGGTGGACTCAGCCTTGGTGAACAAGATTTTTTACCCTCACTCAGGCATAGATGGCATCCCATGGCCTCTGCCTGAATGACGAAAAAACTGAGATACTAATCCTAGGCTCTGAAGCCAACATCCAAAAACTCAGCCCAAACTACATATCCTTTAACATTGATAACAACCCCACCAAGGTGATGCCTGTGGTTAAAACTTTAGGATTCTACCTTGCCTCCTCTCTCACACTCAAAAAGCAAGTCAACTCCCTCGCCTCATCCACAACCTACACTTGCAAACTTATCCGAGCATCTAGACCTTACCTCTCGAGTGCTAGCTGTATCACACTAGTCAATGCTCTTATCATGTCGCAATTAGATTACTGCAATGCCCTGTATTCAGGAGCTAACAAATATATCACAGATAAAATTCAAAGAGTGCAGAATAACGCCCTGAGGGCAGCGCTGGACATCCCCTATAGAGCATATTACCAAATTCAGGAAAGAGGTTAACTGGCTGAAAATAACGGACAGAATCCTCCTCAAAACAGCATCCCTCTCCTCCAAATGCCTGAATGACCTAGCACCCCCCTACCTAGGGGAAAGAATTACTAGGAGAATAGCTACCCATCCTACGTGATCTGCCAACTCATTTATGTTGGAGATCCTTAGGTTCAAACGATCGACAGCGGGAGGATCCAGCTTCCCTGTTAAAGCTGCACAATGTTGGAACAAGCTACCAGTTGACCTTAGACTAGAACAACCCTACCCTAAATTTAGACATAAGGTACTCAAATGGCTGTGTACCAACGACACCTAACTGGCGATCTTCACCTCCTCTACCACTCCTGGCCCCTACATGACCTCTGCCTCTGCTGAATCATACAGCACTTTAGGCAACTGTGCTCGCATGATTATCTATTTTGTTATATATGTATGTACTATGGATATATGACGCTGTATATATGCAAGACTGTATATGTGTACATACTGACACTCATGTTAATGTTTCCCTGACTCACCAAGACTTCTTGCTTTGTATTTTATGTATTTTGCTCCCACTGCACTCACTTGTGCTACATACTGTAACTAAGTTATAAGATTTCTTGTGTTCTGTTGCGCCCGTCTACCTAAGGGTTTGGTGCGCATTACCAAACAAATAAATAAACAAACAAACTTATCACAGTTGTGTCCAATAGCCGGGCATGGACCTACATGGGGAAATTTGAATCTGCATCTGTAGCTCTTTTTTTGTTCTGTTGTGTCCCTTGTCGTTCGAATGGGGCACACTGTCGCAGTTGAGGTAGACTGTGTGATCTTGATATTTCCTAAGGATTCAGTTTATAGTGCTAAAGCGGAGTCTGCTATTGCTAACTGTAATATCTCTTCTAGTGTTCTACTCATGTGGAGGAGCTTCTTGTGGGAATCAGGAGATTTGCAGCTGGCAATGGCCTTTGATTTTAGCGCTTCTTCCATCGAGTATAGATCAAAGTCACAATATTTCGCCCTCTTCCTTAGTCTCATTACAAAATTGTCCATATTTTCACCACTTTCTTGAGTGCTGATGTGGAAAATGTGTCTTTCGTAGTCTACATTTCTCAATGGTGCGAAGTAGGCTTTTAATGAGTCAATTATGCCTTGGAATGTTTCTGTGTTGGTTTCTGGCATTTCAAATACAATATCTCGTACTACGGGACCCAATGAATGTAGTAAAATACCTTGTAGTCAGCGTTCTTCTCGCACACCTGAGGCGTCAATGTAGATGTGTAGTTCTTTGAGCCACCTGGCCCATCTGGGTGCCAGACTGCTGGTGTCCGCAATGTCAAAGTGCTGCATGGCTTGCAGCTGTAGCGATTCAGAGCCACCATCTTCTCTGGATGTGGGGTGGCGTGGTGTGAAACTGGACGATGGGCTCAATATTCCGGTGTCCATGTTAGCTTCAGACATGGTTCATCCGGTCTGTAACTTGGTGGCTGTTCACTAGTGTGGTGAAGGTAGGCCTGGTTGCTTTCCAGGTGCTGCAGCCTGTGCTGTGATGGGCTGGGCCTTGGGGTGGCTAAACACTTTGTGAAGCGGTGCGTGGCAGTCTTTGATGTCTCTTTGTAAAAGGGTCTGAGACCGTGTGCACAGGATGGCAGCGTTGCAGGTGCTACACATGCTTATCAGTGTTGCAACATTGTGCATGTATACTACGCGATGCGCTTCATGCAGAAAGAAAAGAATTTCCTCTGTGGCGATGTCGGCCGGTAGCTATGTGGCAGGGCTTCTTACTTGCCGGATGAATGGTGCTCAAAAGGAGTTCGGGCAGCACCTGCCTCAAGGGCTTTAGATGCCGCGGTGACTTACACGCTGGCAGCGTGATGATTTTGGCTCCTGTGACATCAGGATCGGGGTGCTGTTTCAAGCTGTCCTTGTTGCCATTGTTAGATGCACACTGGGATCGCGCATTCATGCAGTACAGTCGATCATGCAATAATGTCAGGCGATAAATCAAGGCAACTGCAATACGACACGGAGATTGATAATATACGTCTGACTGTTTATTCAGTCAAGCGCAAACTGCCAACTCGGCGGTAACCCCTCCCCTTCAACCACGTGGGTCACAGCCAACAACTGAGATAATATAAAGTAGATCCGGCTCCTGGCATTTGTCAAATAACAATGGAACTAGGACGTTACAAGCCCTCCTACTACAATCTCGTTTCCCCTCTGTTTGATGTTTATTTTTTCATCCCGTCTGGGTTCATTTCCCTAAGATCCTATCCCAGAGCTCTCAATTTCTCCGCAGCTTTTAACAGTAGGTGCTTCGCTTCTGGTAAGTGAATTTGAAGGTATGAACAGTCAGTGTGCCCTTTTATTTTTTTTAAATAATATATTTTATTGATTTTAACAACAATCACCAACCAATCAAAAACAAAGAAACAGATTCAATAAACATATGCATTCAAAGAGTGAATCAATAATAAAGTATGATTTGAGTCCGATGTTTCCCTTCTATAGCCATCTCCATGTATTCATAAAGCATGTTCTTTGAGGTATCAGAGACTACGGTGAGTCACGTTCCTCCCATTTCCCCCATATTTTGGAAGCTTTAGTCGTGCAGCCCCTTGCTTTGTAGACTTTGTGTTCCAACATTGCACATGCGTCCATATCATCTGCCCACTGATCCAATGTTGGAGATTCTGGGGCACCCCATTTCTGTGCAATATTTTGCTTCATCAGTCCTGCGGCCATTGCCAGGAGCAGTCCCTCCCATTTGTTTGCTTATGTTTTTGTCGGGTTTACACAGTAGAAGTATTTTAGGGTCTAGTGCTATGTCACAACCTAGTACTCCAGACAGTTCCCTGCAGCATTCACCCCAGACGGTCTGGATTCGGGGGCATTCTCACAGGATATGTATAAATGTTCCGGTTTCTCTCCCACATCGGAGGCAATACGAGTTTGGGGCACCCCTCCATTTATGTATCATAGTTCTAGGGTAATATATTCTATGCAGGATTTTCAGTTGTACCAGGCGAAGCCTGGAGGAGATAGCGATTTCCCTAGGGTGCATTAGGATCTGGATCCAGTCCTCCGGATCTATGATACCCACATCTTCCTCCCATTTGGATTTAAGGTGATGAAGTTCCGGAGTAGCGAAGAAGGACATGGCGTTCTATAATATGGAGGTGCATTTGACAGGGATGTATGCCGGGAGTATGTTGCGCTCTATGGGTGTGTTCTCGGGAATGGTCAAGTCTGTCTGTATATGCGTTCCTAGGGCGTGAGCCAGCTGTGTAAAGTGATATTGTTCATTTGTTGGGAGCTGGAATTTTAGTCGCAGTGTTTCGAATAAGGCGAGTTCCCCACCCTCCAGGACATCCCCGATCTTAGTGATACCAGCCTTCTCCCATTTGGACCATGGTTTAAGTTTCCCAAGCTCCGACAGGTTGCCATTGTGCCATAAGGGTTGTACGGTAGTAATCTTATCTTTCCAACCCACGAAGGCATGTGCTCGTTTCCAGACCATAGCCACATGTGCTGCCATTGTTTATGGAGGGGGCCTACGAAGGGGTTGATAGAGCAGGTGTAATGGCTCAGTGTCGTGCAGGGCTGCTATTTCCGCCCTTATGTGCGGTAACTCCCGGTCCCCATGTAGTAGGTCGTTGACCACCGCTAGTAATACGCTCGAAGGTGGGGCACGCTAATTCCTCCCTCCCAGATCGATCTCTGAAGCGTGGTCAGTGCAATACGGGGTTGACCACCCCCCCATATGAGTTCTCTCAGGAGATTGTCGACAAGGTCGAATTCGGGATCCTGAATCTCAAGTGGGGCGTTTTGCAATATGTAGAGAAATCTGGGCAGGGTAATCATCTTGAAAAGGGCCGCTCTGCCCATGAGTGTCAGGGGGAGAAGTTTCCAGTGGTGGACGTCGTCTCTAAAACGGTCCATTATTGGTTGAAGGTTGTGAATTGTACAGCTTGTCAGATCCCCTGATACCCAAATCCCCAGATATCGAAATCTGCTGGGTTCCACTTTGTATGGGCAATCCTGGGGAATGGCTTGTGTGCAGCCCTTCACCGGGAAAGGAATAGATTTGCTCCAGTTGATTTTCAGCCCGCTAAATTCACCAAAGCGGACAAGCATCTGTGTCACTACGGGGCAGGTTTGTATCGCCCAGATAGATTAAGAGGTCATCAGCGTACAAGGAGGCCCTGTCCTCGTTTCCCTCCGGCCATCTGAATCCTGTCCAATCATCGTTCTGGCGGAGCCATAAGGTGAGTACCTCTATTGCAAGAGCAAAGAGGAGGGGGGACAGGGGGCATCCCTGTCATGTGCCTTTACCAAGGGGGAAGGGCTCAGAGAGCCATCCATTTACCTTCACCTCCGCATGTGGATCAGTATATAGGAGTTGTACCCATTCCAGGAAAGTGTCCCCAAAGCCCATTGTTTCCCAAAGGCTGTCCCAGCGAACCCAGTCAAACGCCTTCTCAAAATCTATGGCTAGTAATGTAAGTGGTTTGTCTATAACTGGGGCTCTTTCTAATAGTAGGTGGAGGCGTCGTATATTCATACGTGTTGATTTATGTGGCATAAATCCGCATTGGACCGGATGGACTAAGGAGGCATTGAGCACCTGTAGGCGGTTCGCTAGGAGTTTGGCGAGGACTTTAGTTTAAGTATTAAGCAATGAAATAGGCCTATAGGAGGTGCATTGCTCCGGTGGTTTCCCCGGCTTGGGAATGACAACAATCGTGACTTTGCGCAAATCTGGCGGGAGGGCACCTTGGACTCTAGCCCCAAGGAACATTCTGTGAAGGTACGGTGCCAGCTTCTCCCCGCCCAGCTTCTTCCAGGTCTCTACCGGGAATCCGTTTGGGCCCAGTGTTTTCCCGGACTGTAATTGGGCTATAGCTTCAGCAATTTCTGCTTCGGTAAGAGCTGAGTCTAGATATGCTTTTTGTTGTTCCGACAGCCGGGGCAAAGTAATGTCATTCAAGCGGGAGGGGTTCAGTAGAGATATCGGGGTGCCTTACAGAGTGGCATAGAAGTCAGCAAAAGCTTTTGCTCTTTCGCGGTCTGAGTGACATCTTTTGTCTTGCGGGGTTACAATTTCTCTGACGTGGCGTTGGCCCTCGTCTCTCCTCTCAAGCCAGGCCAGCATTCTCCCAGCTTTGTCCCCTTGTTCATAGATCCTGGCTCTGGACTCTCGATGGGCGTGTTTAGCGTTGTCTAATTCGATGTTCCGAAGCCTTTCTTCAGTGCCCTTAAACGATCTGAGGGTCTCAGGGCCTGGGTCAAGAACGTATTTGGCCTCCCAGTGACTCATTTGGGCCTCCGCCTTTGCTAGTTCCCGAAGCCGTACCTTCTTTTTGTTTGCCGTCCAGGAGATTATCTCCCCTCTCAGCACTGTTTTATAAGCTTCCCAAATAATAACAGGGTCGTCCACCGTGGTAGTATTATTTTCAAAATATTCATTAGTTGTTTCCGTGAGCTGGTCCACAAACTCGGGATAGCCCAGATAATAACTGTTCAGTCTCCATGATTTGGGGGGAGCCACGCCCCGCATGCACATGTCATGATCTCTGCTTCCAAAAGGTCAGGGTTTTCCCAACTCCCTTGGAAGCAGATCCATAACCCAGGTTCCGAGTGCCAACCAGTCCCAATTGGGACCTTTTGGACCCAGTCCTGGCACCAGTGGCACCAGGCTCATAAATATGCCCAGTCCCAGCGCTGGAAGCGCCGGGCTCATAATGCTTGGGTGGACTTACCTGCAGCAGACCATGCTGCTTACTTGCCTGCCAGTTGAGCCTCTGATCCTCTTCTGTTTGGAACTACTTTTCCTGTTGGGTGGGGCAGGAGCCACTCCCTAGATTCAGAACACTGGAACTCTTCTGGAAAGCAGGAACTCTTTTCTTACCTAGGCATGGCTGTGGAAGGAGACACCTAAGCACTACAGGAGGCTATTTAAACCACACCCGATGGAGGAATCTTGCTTTGCGTTATTCTGCATCCTCTGCAGCAGAACGCTCATCGTGTCTTCTGCATCTGATCCTGGGCCTAAGGGAAAAGGTTTACCATCCTGAATCCAGTCTTCAGCAACACCTATAAAGACAAGAAAGAACAGGTTAGCATTACGGTCTTCAGTGACAGCTCTTCACTTACCTGGTCCATCGGCTGTCACCAACGCCTCGCGCTGCATTCCGGCATCTGAAAGACAAAAGCTTACCAACTCTTCGCACGCTCCGGAGGCCTTCGGCGCTGCATCCCGCATCTGAAAGACAAAACAAGGTGCGTTTAAAGACATTGGGGAACTTTAATACTCACGTGCCATTACTCCTTTCCACATCTAACCCAGTGGGTATTCCGGCACCCTGCAGCCGCTCCGAACTTGTACCTGCAAAATAAAAAGACAGTTAGAGCGCATCGTGAAGCAGGCAACAAGCGCTTACTTACGTGCTTCCAGGCGCTTCTATTCATCACACGGGCTCCATCTTCAACTCACTTCAGCCCGTCATCCGCCATCGCCGGAACCCTGCAAAACAAGGGACATCATTACTATAGACTTTAAAGACATTAGAATTACTCGAAACTTACCGTTCGTGCAGTAAACGACGGACAGCAGTCCTCTGAAGTCAAGAGGCCTGCTCCCCTTATCCAGTGAAGAAACTGGTTACAGCACCCTGCCCCGAGGCAGATGGAGAGCACAGCGTTCACTTACCTAAGGTGAGAGCGTTAACCTTTGGGGTTCTACAGGAGAAGAGAAAGGGAAGAAGAGAGAGACATTCAATAACTCAGTTCCTTAATCCCATATTTTCTATCTGCAGACATCTTACCCTTCGAGTCAGACATACAGTGCACAGAGGTCCAGCCCAAAGAGCCAGCCGTGTGTTACACATCACCTTTGAAGATACAGTATACGCCCAGTCAAGACCGGCGCCTCTACGGGAATCAGGTGAGCGTTACAGAACAATACCATTATCAAGGGTGAGTTTTCTGAAATGCTACAGAGGAGCAAGTCCGCAGCCGTCGCCCTTTGTATGTCAGTGTTTGGGAGGAGGAAGTAGTCCAGTCTGGACATGGAGCCGTGTGCCCCTGAATGAAACGAGTAAGCCTCAGTGTCAGGGTGAAGATGTCGCCACACATCTCGGAGGCCCAAGGCCGACCCGAATTTGGCTAAATTAGTGGAGGTGTTTGGGTTGCAGTCTCTAATGTGGGTGCGATCCTTACTGTTGCACATGACATCATTGAGGTCACCCCCTCAGACCCTTATGTCAGGTTGGTGTTTAGCCATGAGGATAACCAGGTCTTTTAGTAGCTCCTCCCCGAGCCCCGACAGAGAGTATACTGATGCAATGGCTAGTGTTTCTTCCCCTAGCATTTCCGATGGCCACCACATAACGCCCCCTGGGATCCCGCTCTACTGTTAATGCCTCAAATGGAAGGCGTTTCTGCATCAGTATGAGTGTCCCTCTGGATCCCATTGTATATCCCGCATGTAGTGCCACTCGGTAATTGGTTCTCCGAAAGAAGGTGCAATTAGTTCAGTCTAAGTGTTTCATTAAGTAGGGCAATATCTGGAGAGTGTCTGTTCAAGAGTTGCATTACAAGACTTCTCTTGATTCCGGAGCCCAGCCCGTTCACATTCCATGTGATCAGTTTCAGGGAATTGGGTCGCTCAGGGGATAGTGCATGGGTCAATGTGGGTGCCACTTGTATTTTGTAGGGTCGGATTCACAGGTTTGTTCCAAAGGGCCCCCATGCGGGAGTTGGTCACAGAGGGGATGTATTTCCATCTGGGGGTGACATATGACGGCATGTGTTGATTAGTGTGATTCATTAATCTTGTGAATTCATCTTAACTTTGAATCAATGCAAGAACAACATAAACTATCCCTTCCCCCACCCCATACTCCACCCCAACACGAAGTACCTGTCACCCAAACATAAATACAACCTAATTTACTAACGTCGCCCCTCACAAAGGCGGGAGCTCTTTTCAGTCATTCATCTCAAATCTTCTGGTTGGAGAAACTTACCCCAGAAAATAGAGTCTAAAAAATTATAAACTCTGTAGGGGAGGGGGGCGGCTTTTTCCTAGGCCACCTTACTGTTCCCCCATGGCGTCCTGTGTTGTGGATATAGGCATCAAAGAGCGTTCACAAGTAGGACCAGCGCAACTTAAAGAGAGGGGGGGGATTCAGATTGCTATACCCAGACTGGTCTGTTACTCATTCTTCGGCCGCTACAGGTGGGTCTGCATCGGGTTGTTGTGGTGGTGGTGGCCTCCGGTCCGGGCAGGGGCGTTGGTTCCCACCTCTCTTGTTATGTATGGTCTTCCAGTCTCCTTCGATGTGGGACTCAGCCCATTTCCATGCCTCCTTCGGATCTGTGAAGTGGACAGTCGTACCCTTATGGTAGATTTTGAGTTGGGCTGGAAATAAGAGGCCATATTTGACGTTCAGTCCTTGGAGTTGTCTTTTAAGCTGGTCAAACGATTGTCTGGCTCTTTGTACTTCTCGTGTATAGTCAGGAAAAAAGGCGATCTTGGATCCTTTATAGGTTAGTGTACCTTTAGCACGTGATCTTTGTAGTAGCGCGTCTCGGTCCCTGTAATTGAGGAGTTTCGCAATCACAGTGCGTGGTGGCGCGCTGGGGATGGGTTTGCCGGTGGGCATCCGGTGTGCCCTCTCTATTGAAAAGAATTTTGAGAAGGAGTCTTGTTCAAACATGTGCATGATCCATTCCTCTAGAAACCGCTCCATGTTTAGTCCTTCAGATTTCTCCGGTAGTCCTAGGATTCTTACATTGTTGCGTCTGGAGACTCCCTCTCCCTCATCGACCCTGTCTTCCATCGATTTCAGCTTCGATTTGATGCCTTCCAGTTGTTGACGCAGCCCTAGCATCCCATCCTCTACATCCGAGATGCGCTGCTCAGCCTCCCCTGTGCGAGATGTCAGTTTCTGTAGGTCATGACGAAGGAGCGAAACGTCCATGCTAATTCTGTCCATTTTCTGTTCCATGGATGCTCGTGAGTAATGGTGCTAGGGCCGGGCTTTTCAATTTATCCTTACCCATGGCAAGTAAGAGTTCCAGGCGGAACACTTATATGTCCGGTTTGTGTGCACTTGGTATTTCGGGGTAATAGTGCCAGGACGTAGCGCGCCTGTTGTGTACTATTTCTTGCTGTGCTAATCCAGCAATGTTGCACCCGTGGTTTGTGCTGTTGTTAGTTTGCGTTTGATAAATCTCGGGTTGCCCCCTAGGACAGGTAATCAGCTTCAACGCCACATTTTCACTCTCCACTGCATGTGGTAGTGTGCAGTCCACAGGACAGGGGTCCGGTTATGGTCAGACGTGCGTCACCAAGTCTTCTGTGTTTCTCTTGCATCTATCTGTTCTGAGCGTGGGTTTCAGCGAGGTATGTTGCTCGTGGTTTATGTTTTTGCTCAGGCTTGCTTTGTTGTAGGCCCAGTGGATTCACTGTATCGCAACAGGTAGGCTCCAGTTTCGGGCTCCCCGTCCTCGGGTCCGTGGTGGCCGATCCCCAGGTCTCTCGCCACCTTACACCGTGTTTTACGCTACTTATGTTGTTAGCATTTGCCTCAGGTACACCAACCGGGGGATCATGGAGGATCGGGAATCTTTACACTGTTATGTTCTGTGTGCCGGCGGAGTGTCTGTGGAGGACCAGGGGAGCCACCGCGGGCTATGATGTTGTTACAGGTAAGTATAAGCTGTTATGTTAGCGGGTGGCCGCACTGGAACCATGCACACAGTTCGGCAGAGAGCACTGTGCCCCGCGGGTGGTGCGCGCCCTCCTGGGTATCAGGCTCTCTCGCAACACACTGTACCTTGAGGCACGTGGGTTCTGCTTTCCCAGTCCGTTGTTCCTCCTCTGGGGCGGCCGTGTCTGCAGCAGCCTTCGCAGTCTTTAGACCGTAGTCCCCTGTGTTTCCAGCTCCTGCGGTCCGTCCTGTCACTCCGGATGCCGGCTGGTTGCAGGGGAGGTACTGCGTTCCGGGTCGCCGTGTCCTCCAGCGATTCCTTCGGGAGTTCGGCTTGTATTGCGGCCGCGCTTGAGCAGCTCTACCTCCGCATTTGTCCGGGAGCTGTCGTCTGTGTTGCTGGACCCACAGACACGGCCGTCCACGGTGCAGTAGACAGTTCCTGGATGCTCGGATGTCCCTGCGGTTCGTGACAGTGTTTCGCCGGGAAGCACACACCGTCTGGGTACCAGTTCCCCGGCGCAGGTTGGGTCCCTCGCCGTGTGGCAGTTGGCCGCCTGCTGCAGTTGCCCTATGACGATCGCTGGAGGCCCATGGTGGCCATCTTGGACGTGGCAGTCCTTCTCGGCTCCAGTTTTATTCGCTCCGATCTTCCAAATCGGCGGGTGTTTTCAGCTGGGAAGTTCACAGATGTGTGCTCGAGACTTTCCTGTACCTGCTCAGCGATATGTATGGTGGATACCATATAGGGTTCAGGCTGGATGTTTCAGGATTATTTGGTGGCCTACGGAGCTAGGTGGATTCACGTCTGCATCGTCTCGCGATCAGCTACGCCGCCCCTGTGCGCCTTTTTGAGTGGGCTCTACAATCTTTATATCATCGGGATGAAGATGTCTCAAACTTGGGACATAATCAAATAGCTTCATTATGGTGCATCGATGTAATGTCAGGTTGTCTTCCCTGTTTGAGATTCTTTCAAGCTTGAATGTTCTTGTGTCTTGGATTCTCTTCTCTCTGTCACTTTTTTTCCTTGGGGAATTTATTTCCTCTTCATGGTTTCTTTGGTGTGATGATATATATGTTCTCAGATTGCGGTTTTCCTTTCTATCGTTATCCCGCTGATTTTGTCGCTTTCTTGTATTCTCAGGGTGCTCTTTTAAATACCTTTTTTGATTTGCCAACATTTCTTTCGGGGGCGCTCGGTGACTTTCGCTTTCCTGTCCTTGTCTGTTCTCCAAATGGCTGTATGACTTAGCATGGTGATAGGGTTCGTCGATCATGACTCTATGTTCCTTACCGACGGAGGAAGGTTGATCACCATGTATTAAATTGCATTTGTCGTCGATTGTTAGAAAATTCGGTGACGGCAAGTCCCGAATCAAGATTTTCGTTTTGGGTTCCTGAGTTGGCCCCTCGTCCATCAAGACCTCTGATTTTGTTTTTGTTTGAGGCATGTGTGTCCACTCTGTTTCCGAATCTTCTATTGTATAAAGGCTCATGTTCATTAAGTCCACCGACTGTTCCTTGCCTTCAACGTCCGTATCTCTTTCCAGATCCTTTCCCTTGCTTTGTTGGTCTGGTATTGCCTTTTGGATCTGTTGCACTTCCCTGTTTTACATATTTGAATCCACCAGTGGATTATCGTTGGAACCTTGTGATGTTTCTCTTTTCGTACGACTACTTTGAGGATTTGAATTTCCTTCCTTCACTGTCGGTTCTGTTTGGCTGCCGGAAAGTTTCTGTGAGAAGATACCATATGATGACATTTTACTGACTATTTTCTTCCGTTGGGATCTTTTTGGGGGGTCTTGGGAGGGCAATGGTACTATGTCAAGTTGAGAGGAGGAGGTGAGGAGTATCGCACCCTTGTCCTTATGTTTAACCGTGGAGGTCCGATTCGACTGGGCACTCATTTTCTTTACTTTCCTGTTTTGGTTACTTTGTCTCCTTCTTCACACAGTTTGTTGTTTGATCATGTTTCCTTTTGAGGCACCACTGTCCGATCTACCCATGTGGCTGGCATTTCCTCCTCCAGTGCCGGGATTGTTGCTTTCAAGTCCTCTGTTTCAGTTGCCACCGATGTGCAGAAGGTTTTCCTAGGTTTAGCGATGTCACAGTTTATTAGCGAGTCCATTGCTGTTATTGTGGATTTGTCTCTACACTGTGGCTTTTCGCCCATTTTTGTCATAACATAACCTTCAAGGTAGGATAATTTGGTGTGCATTAAGGCTGTAAGAGAGGTGTGGTCCTTCCAAGTGTCATTCAGCGACTCATACAGCTTGCAGAAGGGAGCCAGTGCTATTGTGATAGTCGCCGTTATAGACATGAAGGTCTGTGGTTTTTTTTTTAAGGTGTTTCTTTCGCTGTGGGAGTTGAGATTTCACTTAAGCATTTTCTTGAGGGGGTCATATCGATTGCCATGCCACGTGACAAAGCAGGCTCCAAACCTTTTCTTTTTTTTTTTGCTTTTAGTATTTGAGGGCTATCCCCCATTGAGTTATTCAAATCGTCTAAGATGGATTGGCTACACAGAGCTCTTAGTGTACGGTCTGTCTTGTCTCCGGGAATGAGAGGGTCCTGCTCCCGGGGCTCCTGCACACTGTTGGTTAAGCTCACTCAGAGCTTTAGAGGTGTGCAGTTTGAGCCATTGTCATTCGCTGTTCCCGAGTCCAAGGAGGGCTGTGTGCCTTTTGAAACCTCTGACTCTTTTGGTGTTGTTGTCTTGAGCGAGTTGTCCAAGTCCGCTTTCTCGCTTTGGTCTTTAGTTCGAGGTTTTCCAAAGTGCCATCTTTGGATTGGTGGTGTTTTGTTAGAAGAGGCCATTGCGCTACCACTCTTGCCTGGTGTGGCTAAAGTTTCCTCTATACTATCTCCCTGGTATATTTTATTTACTGAGGAGGACACTGTTGTGGCCAATGTATAGGGAAGAAAAAAGGGAGTGGACTCTGGCTGCCTCTTCCTCTGAGACACTAACAGGTGTCGCACTGGCATACATGAAACCAAGTCTACACTGGTAGGACTTGTATTTCTTATAGTAGAACCCAACAACAATTTTTCACAGGTGCTAAAACTACTTTATTTAACACACATTTTTATTATAATAAATAGACAAACTAAAAGTCCACTTTCACAAATTGCATTTCCATTATATTGTATCGGCATATAATGTCAACAACACTTGATTGTTAATACAACAAGGTTATCAAGTGCAATATTACTGCTCATGCACTGAAAAAGAGTCACACTCAAATGTGTTTCCAGCTATGTAACAACGCAGGTGTTGATGGTGGGTTGTTCTATAGCTTTCCTCAGGACTGTAAAATGAGAAGGAATCGAGTAGTCTTTCGTGTGTTGCTCAGAACAAACTGTCTTCAACAGTATTTTGTCTCAGGGCAAAATGATGCGTGGGGAATGGCGGATCCGAGTGTGCCAGACCAAGTAGAGATCGTTCTCTTGAGTTGTAGAAGAGGCATCCACTCTCGTACTGGGAAAAGCTCCCGAAGTGAGCTGTGTATTCTGTTCACGTTCAGCGACGAACAGAATACACAACTCACTTCGGGAGCTTTTTCCACTCGGATCCGCCATTCCCCACGCATCATTTTGCCCTGAGACAAAATACTGTTGAAGACAGCTGCAAGTCATCAACAGTGCACATGAGCGTAACCTCCTGTAGCATCCTAGTGTTTGTTAGTTACATACCAGTCTGGTTTCTATGTTCGGGACTGGCAGTGTAAGGGTGTAGACAGAAGAAAGAGGTACGATCACAAATCCCTCTGTGCCGGCTCAGTTATTTAACCACACAACATTTGTGCCCGTTTGCCCCCTAGGAATGGGTCACGGAATACCACATTGACTCGCAGAGCCGGATACTAGTGACCGGCCAGGATCCTGGTCGTGTAGCGGCATAGGCAGAACAAAGCGGTACAACCACAAATCCCTTTGTGCCAGCTCAGTTAGTTACCCACACGGTATACATGCCAGTTCGCCCCTCAAAAACGGGTTGCGGAATACCACACTGGCAACGAAGGGTGACGGACGCACGTCATTTCCCTGCATGTTGTAATGTGGTTCTGGACGCCTTGAGCCCTGATTCCCACTATTATCCTGCCCAGCAGGCCACACTGATACCCGGTCCAGGCGCGCTGCTAAGACGCAAACGCAATCTTCACAAGTGCGCTGCAGTTACGCCAGGAGGCCGCACAAGCAGCTGCAGCTGCGCTCGAGGCCATGAAGCCCTATGGTGCCCAAGAGAGCAGTTCAAACAGCTGGGAGCCACTGAAGTAGCTGGAGGCACTCAAGAAGTGCTACAGCGCCCCAGAGAGCCACTCGTAGTGTCTGCTGAGCACACGGTTCTGTGCAAGAGAGGGTACTTCCCCATAAAAAAAACATTCTGTCAGAGCCAACAGGGACACCCTAGTGAAATGTCAGAAGTGGAGACAATGACATCCACGCCTGCTGCCCACATGGCGTTCTTGCCCTTTACTCCAGTTCGGCAGGACAACCTGCAAGACTCCATACAGTTACAGGGTTTCTCACCTTTTGACAATTACAAAAACGTGCGGTCTACGCTGCAAACATTACCATTCATTGTTCAATGTCAAATTATTTTGGGAAGCAAAACGTGCATAATGTCACGCATAGTATCTGAAAAAGCACGGATATGTGCAGTCTGGGACCCAGATGAGCTAGATGGCACATGGATTTTGAGGTGTATATTGATGCCGGGAACCACAACGATTAACGGTCACACTAATGCACATGCTAGGACCAACAGTGCATCACATGGCATATGAAATGACAGCCCAAGCCAGGGCCTCGTATACCAAAGTCAATGACCCTCTAAATGCATATTTAACCCCCCACAGCAACATAGACTATGAACAACAACAACATGCTTTTCATATCACCGTCCAAGAGAAAGGTGAGACGCTGGATCTATGCGTTATGAGGCTGAGAAAAAGGGTGAAACACACTGATTTTAACAACTTTTCCACAGAGGAGGCCCTGAGATCTCAAGTGATTGCTGGGTGTGAATTGGCAGAGTTTTGCAAGGAATTGCTCTAAAAGAGATCACTAGATGGGATCCTAATGCTGGCAAGGACTGACATGGCCTTAAATAGGCACGATGAATCCATGGGCAGCGTCCCCATTTCACATGCCACTTTGGCTTCACTATGTCTGATACAGGCAGCGGACAGGACGCACAAGAAAGAACCCATGAAATGTTACAGATGTGGCTATGACTTCCCTCATGAAGGGATGTGTCCTTCCATAGGGCACAGGTGTGATGGTTGTGGCGATGAGAACCACTGCAGATCCATATGCAAAATGGTAAAATATGGATCCGTGAAATCAGAGCGACGGCACTCCGGAAGAGGATCTGACGGGCAGAAATCAACTTACAGGAGATCTCCACCTCGTCAAAGTAGACCAAGATCACCAGAACAACAGCGAGCAGTGGCCAGGAGCCCCAAATGCTTAGGTAGTTGAAGGTATGAATGTCGTTGTGCAACAACACCAGAGAACCACACAAGATGGTCCACTCAACACAAAGTTTGATACATCAAGAAGTCCCCCAAAGGTCAGACAGAATATTGTGGTTCATACTCCAACAGAGAAAGGAAACGGGGCTACGTGCATGCCATATGCAATAAAACAGCTGTGGATTTCAGGTCGACGATACTATTACAGGTGAACGGTAGTGCTCAAGAATTCCTCTCTGACGCAGGAGCTACTGTAAATTTCATGATTGAGGAGATGCATGCCAGCCTGAGACATTCTACCAAATTAAAACCATCTAAAAATGACATTTACCAATATGGATCAAATACACCACTATCCTTTAAAGGCATGTTTGAGGCAACATGTTCATACAAGGACAAGTGCAAATTGCTACAAATATATGTGGTGAAAAATGAGGTACCTGGAGGGAGCATTCTCAGCTTCAAGTCAGCCATAAAGATGGTTCTGGTACACATAATGTACAAGCTAATGTCTGCCTACACGTCCAGCCCGAAGATCATGTCAGCACAGCTGTTCCCAACGTTGTTCCAAGGACTTGGGAAATTAAAAAATAAATAGATCAAATTGCATATCAACAAAGAAGTTAAACCAATGGCCAGCATTACAGATGCATTCCCCTCAACATCCAGGTGCAAGCAGAGGAGAAACGGCGATCATTACTGAAGCAAGACATCAGAGAACATGTGAAGGGCCCTATGCCATGGGTTTCCCCTATCATGCATGTGCCCAAAAGAGTAAGGAACGGCAAAATACGCCTCTGCGTGAATATGCGGATGCCAAATCAGGGGATTGAGAGGGAACGTCATCTCTCCCCTAGGATGACAGATACAATGCACCTGTTGCATGGCGCCAATGTGTTTTCAAAGCTAGACCTCAATAAGGGATATCATCACACAGAGCTACACCCGGACAGTCATTACATCACCACTTTCACAACTCGTGTAGAGTTATTTCGTTAACATCTCAATTTTGGGGTGTCAGCGGCAGACATTTTCCAGAATTATATTCATCAGGTAATTAAGCACATACCCAAGTGCCTGAACTACACTGATGATATCTTAATTTTTGGTGACGCTCAAGAGGCTCACGATGACATACTGAGAAGGGTCTGCATGGCATTGGAACAAGCAAATGTAACCCTTAACATCATCAAGTGTGAATTCCACAAGTCCACGTTAGAATTCTTAGGCCACATTTTTCCAAGGGAGAGATTATAGCCTTATCACATGAAAGTACAAGCGTTAGTTGAGACCTCCACACCAGCATCATTATCTGCAGTTAGGTCGTTCCTGGGTATAGCCTGCTATTGGACACGGTACATTAAATATTTTGCGTCCATCAGCACACCATTGAGGGCGTTCACTGAAAAAGGGCAGGTGTTTTGTTGGTCAAAGGAGTGTGAAGATGCCTTTCGGAGATCAAGTCATGCATTACCTTAGCAGCATGCATGGCCTACTACAACCCCGATTTGTAGAAAGAAGTAACAGTTGACTTGAGTCCTGTAGGACTATAGGCCATTTTGGAGCAATACAAATCAGGGTCTAGCTCGCCGAAACGGATAGTCTCATATGCAAGCAGGAGCCTATCCAGCACTGAGTGCGCCTACTCACTGCCGGAGAAAGGAAGTCTTGGGGTGGTGTGGACCTGCGAGCATCATCATCTTCCTGTATGGGAAGAAATTTACCACAGTAACGGATCATCAGGCTTTCACCACCATTTTTGGAAAAACCAATGCCAAGATGCCCCTGCGCATTTCCAGATGGGATTTATGCCTCTAAGAATACTGTTTTGAGATTGTTCACCAGCTAGGGAAGGACAACAACCCTGACGACTTCCTGTCAAGGTTCTGTATGAAAGGCATGGTATCAAACAGTAAGACAGAAACAAGTAATGAAATTTCAACAGTGCTTATTGAACTTCGATTGTGTTTGGGGGCGCTGTTGCGCACGGACGGAGATGGCAGCCTCCGTGTGAGCTCCGGCAGTATCCAGGGCCGAAAAGCCTAAATAATCAATGTATTCATTCCGGTTTGGTGCGATTCTAACACAGAACGTGTAACTATACGTCTGGACAACCCATGTGAAATTTGGGCCCGAACGGTGAGGCGAGAGCCGAGTTGTGGACCCAGGAGTACCTCGAGGCGGCGAGAGGCGCGCCTGCCGAGGAGGGAAGGGAGGAACCCGGTGCCGGAACAACTCGAGCAGTGGCAGTAACGGTCGGGGCTGCACGCCCAGGGAGGGAGAATTGCGGGTACCCTGGTCCTCGCTGAGCGCCTGCGGACCCCCACCCGCCAACACCACAGCAGCGACACAAGTGGAGGGAGGAATCGCCCTCCCCCCAGCCCATCGGCCCAAGGCGGTGAAGGTAGGCCGGGCCTGGGCCCTCCGCTTGACTCGTGGGCGGCTCCGACCCTCCCAACGAACATATACCGCTCCACCATATACAACAGAACATTGGAACGTGCGAACGGGGGCTGAGGGGAGCCAAGCGGGGCCACCACCCCTGCCCCGCTTAATCTGCCACCGAATGGAGGGAATGCTGGAAGATCGGGTTCCCGCCCGTACATCTTAACCCGGTCTCAGAACTACGATGCAAGTGGCGAAGGCAGCTAGAGGAAAGGGTACTCCTCTGAATACATGCCCCAGATCCGGAACGATGCCCAAAAGTTTTGCCCATAAACGGAGCAGAGGGACTATGGATAAGTTTACGACCACAATGCAGCAAAGATGCCGAGCCTGGAAGGGAGGGAGAAACGCCTGCACAAGCGGAACAGATTCCCTTTGCCTCCATGATGGATCCTCAGGCTGTTTTCCAAGCTATGCAGCAGGGTTTTGCAGCGCTGACAGACAAGCTGGATGGTATCACGGCCAGTGTCGCAAGTATAAAAACGCAACTCGACAAAACAACAGCTCGCATGACAGAGGCTGAGACAAGAATATCGGGCACAGAGGACGCTCTGGAAACCCTGAAGACAACGGTGTCAACGATGGCCATCGAGCTAGGGACAGTAAAATCCAAGTGTGAAGATTTGGAAGCAAGATCCCGAAGAAATAATGTCCGTATTATCGGGGTTCCGGAGGGGGCTTTTAAGGGATCAATGGAGAAAGCGGTGGAGGACCTCCTGCGCACACTACTGGGGGAGCCGGGTTGGTCGCCTGTGTTTATGGTGGAAAGAGCACACAGGTCACTAGCACCAAAGCCGAAACCTGGGGCATACCCCAGACCCACTAAAGCATGCATACTAAACTACAGGGATAGAGACCTGATCCTAAAGACAGCCAGGGAAAAACAAGAGCTGAAATGGGAAGCCAACACTATACGCATCTTTCCCGACTTCATCCTGGCGGTTCAACAGGAGAGAAAGCTACTCTCAGGAATCAAGAAAATGCTACGTGGGCGACAAGTACAATATGCAATGCTCTACCCCGCAAGGCCCAAATTCAACATAAAAATAAAGCATACTTCTTCACATTCCCGGAAGAAGCAGCAAGCTTCATAGAGACACATATCCCCCCAAATAATGGACAAACCTGGAAGAAGAGCTATCAAAACGTTCATAAGGCAACTCAGCCACCGCTGCGTACAAGAAGGCAGAAGGAATGGCAAAGACTTAGGCTCTCTTGGGCCCCTTTGGAGCCCCACACTGCAGAGGATGTAACCCAGGACTTGAAACACATGGAAAGCGTTCATCCGAAGACGTCAGAATAAATGAGAGTAACAAGCCTGAACTGGAGGTAACGCCCGTACATGATAATGGCTTCGGCACTGGAGACGCCGCAGCCCCCCCTGTAGCAGGTGCTCATGTTGTTATAGGGAGGGGTGGGGGGGGACTCAAAGGCACAGTTGATGTTTGGGGGACTGTGAGGGAGGGGGGCGGGACTGACAAGGGGAGGTTGGGTTCTTGTTATGGGATGAAGGTTGGTAACACAAAAAGCACACAGGTTCTAGGCACAGAAAATATTAAGCATAAAGCAGTGCTACATTGGTGTAAAGGCACATTTAAGCTCCCCATAGATAATGGCTAAACCAGACAAGGGTGGTA
Source organism: Ambystoma mexicanum (assembly GCF_040938575.1). Taxonomy (NCBI): domain Eukaryota; kingdom Metazoa; phylum Chordata; class Amphibia; order Caudata; family Ambystomatidae; genus Ambystoma; species Ambystoma mexicanum. The sequence continues at coordinate 329,179,414 of NC_090930.1, forward strand.
TTAATGTGCTGAGCTGGAATGTAAGGGGGCTGGGCTCCAAGATCAAGAAAAGGAAGATTATGGCCTATTTTAACAGACAGGCCGCTAAGATAATCTTCCTCCAAGAGACCCACACAGGACCCAGACAGGGCGAACAGCTGCTACCAAACTGGGGGACTCACCAATATTTCACAACTTACTCCAGCATAGCAAGAGGGGCTGCAATACTAATACATAAAACACTGCCGTTCGTCTGTATCGAGGCCGAATGTGACCCAGATGGGAGGTTTGTTTTGCTGCACGGTAAGCTCTACGACAGGGAAATAGTATTCCTCAATATATATGGACCAAATATTGACCTACCAGACTTCGACTCCTCAGTATTTGACAAGCTAGCGAGATACCCTACGGCCCGGGTGCTATGCAGGGGAGACATCAACACAATTCTGGATGTACAATTAGATCGCTCATCGACACAAAATAGAACACTAACCAGGGCAGCACAGACAATACTTACACACATGGCAGATCTACAGTTAAAGGACGTCTGGAGAACACTAAACCCCGACAGGAAAGAATACACGTACTACTCAACCGTCCACGACACACACTCCAGAATTGACCTATGGCTGATAGACACAGACAGCATGGCATGGGTAACAGATACACATATACACCCTAGGACCTACTCAGATCATTCTCTGATACAATTGACATCACAAATCCCGGACAAGTCCAGGGATCGACCACCTTGGAGATTCAAACCAGCGGCCCTACGGGATCTAGTATATAAATATTCTATGGTGCAATACATACAGGAATACTTCGAGATCAATGAACACTCGGTATCTAGTCAGGCCACACTATGGCAGGCATTTAAGGTATGCTTAAGAGGTCAGTCGATATCCATAGAGGGGGGAATTCTCAAGGACATTTGGGCTAGACTGGCTAGGTTAGAAGCACAACTAACATCACTGCAGACCCAATACGCTCTATCCTCTTCCCCTCATCTGGGTACAGAAATAAAGACTAAGCTAGATGAGTTTAGAGAAGCAGCGGACCAAGAGATCAGATACTTTGACAGACCCATGGCGGCACGTAGATATGGAGAAGGGGAACGCCCGGGGAACCTATTAGCCAGAATGGTGCGCGGGGAGAGAGGCCCCACGAACATACCTTGTATTCAACTAACAGATGGCACAATGTCCACAGATCAGGAGAAACTGAAAGAAACATTCTACACGTTCTATAAAGAATTATACTCCCCCCCCAGTGTTCTGTCACAGAGGCTGAGATAGAACAATACCTCTCTCAGATACCGACAACGCTTATAGCGGAGGTGACTAGGGAATCGCTGGAAGAACCTATAGCAGTGACAGAAATAGCTGCAGCAATAAAAGCTCTTCCCAACGGGAAAGCCCCGGGCTCTGATGGGCTGGGAGCCGAGTTCTACAAAGAATTTAGTCAGCTACTAGCTCCCCGACTGCATGCTGTCTGGACGGAAGCACCGGAAAAGGGCGAACTCCCAGAAACCACTAGAGAAGCAATAATCACACTTTTGCTTAAATTAGGGAAACCCTCCTGGAGAATGTGGATCGTACCAACCACTGTCCTTAATAAATACTGATGCCAAAATCCTAGCAAAAATACTAGCAACCAGACTCGCACCATTGATGCCATATATGGTTCATGAGGACCAGGCCGGTTTTATACTGGGTAGATCCACAGCAACAAATATAATATCCCCCCCCGCCACTCAGGGAATAGCTGTCTCCCTTGACATTAGGAAGGCGTTTGACACAGTCTCCTGGCCCTTTCTCTTTGGAGTACTACGGAACTATTGGTTCGGTCCAAAATTCATAAAATGGATCCGGATACTATACACAAGACCCTACGCAAGGATAAGTGTGAATGGATCCCTCACAGACATACTGGAATTGTTGGGTGGCACCAGACAGGGTTGCCCACTCTCCCCATTACTCTTTGCGCTGGTGATAGAACCTCTAGCAGACATACTCGGGTCACGATACAGTACGTTCGGGCTAACACTAGAGGGCAAGCTCCATATTATAACGCTATATGCGGACGACATTCTACTATATCTTAAGAATCCGGATCGCACACTTGGCAGGGTGCTGGCAGAAGTGGGACATTTCGGGGAATACTCAGGGTTGCGCCTTAATCCCAATAAGTCAGAGATATTCCCACTCACAGACAACACCACACAACCCCAAAACCTACATGGTCTTTTATGGAACCCGGTACATATTGTTTATTTAGGAGCATATATAGCCAGAACCCCTCCAACTATCCTGTGCACTGAACTACACGACACTCGCGGATGCATTGTGCGCCAAGATGAACCACTGGAATGTGTTACCCATATCATTGGCCAGGAGGATAGCCTTGATAAAAATGGTGATACTGCCGAAACTCTTCTACCTTTTCAGTACGGTGCCAGTGTGGCCAGGCCGTGCCCTGTTCTCTAACATTAACAGCACCTGCATAGCATTTGTATGGGGGGGAACCCCAGGCTGAGTTGGAGGGTATTGTCACGGTTTGGAGAATGACTTGCAGTCACCGTAGGGGTATTGTCCAAATGCTTCGCTTTCCCACCCGAGACACCACTCTCCTCACCTGAGTCTTCAGGGTCTGGGGCTCCGACGCCGTGTCTGTGGGCAAGGTAATCCTTTTTACTCTTCGTTGTGAGTGCTCTGACACGGAAGGAAGCCGTGGTGGAACTCTGTATAGGTTACCACCTTGGCTCCACTCCCGTATGCAGGCGGGTAAGGGGAAAAAGCCCAAAGGCGGAAAAAACCCCTGAGTTGTAGTCTTGGGTTGCGATGGGAGTTGTAGTCGTCGCTGGATGGAAAGCGGAATTCTATAGCCTCGGAATCCCTGGGTAAACAACACGAAGGTTCTTCAGGAGAGGAAATGACCAGGGAGGAAGGTACGCTGGCAAGTAGCCGGTAAGCGTAAGAACGCAGAAGCAGAGGGGAAATAGGTGGAGAGGAGGAACCGCCAGGGAGACGGGGGAAGGAGGAGAAATGAAGGGAGAGAACTCCCCAGCAGGGGAAACAGGAGCAAGCGAGGGAAAAGCACTGGAAGCGTCTCACCGTGAAAACGAAAGGAGACGGTTGCAACGCAAGGAATCATGGGAAGCAGGAAGTAAAATAGGCTGGATGAGGAACAGAGGAGAAAACACTAGACCGTAGACAGAGAAACGTGAAAGGAACGTGGTGGCCGTGTTAATGGCGGCGAAGCCGTAACAGCGGCATCCATCGCCAACCAAGAGGGTTCATGACAGTATGCCCCCTCTTACTGCCCACCCCGCCCGGCTTACCAGGATGGCACCGATGAAACCTAGCTACTAGGCGGGGCGCTTTGACAAAATGCACGGGTTCCCAAGAATCTTCAGACCTGGGATAACCTCTCCAGGAAATGAGATATTGTAAACGTCCCCGGTAGTAGCGGGAGTCACGGATCTTTGAAACTTCATACTCCTCCTGGGAGTCTCTGGGTGAAATGTCTTGCAAGGGTGTAGACCTGAAACGTGGTTCAGTATGTGACTCTTTGAGAAGGGAAGTATGAAACACCGGGTGCACCCGGCGAAGGTAGGAGGGTAGTTGAACTTTGTAAGCCACCGGGTTGATTCTTTCTAGGATGGGAAACGGACCCAGGAACCGAGGTGACAACTTGGAGGACCGGATCCACCTTGGTAGATATCTGGTCGAAAGCCAAACCTTCGTCCCTTTAGTCCAAGAGGGGTCCGTTTGGCGATGTCGATCAGCAAGGGTTTTGTAGGTCCTAAGGCTCCTCGCTAGACTGTCTCTGGCCGTCCGGTGAGCCTCAGAAATTTCCGACAAAGCCGCTTCGGCAGCAGGAGAGTTACTGGCGTGAGAAACAATGGGCCAGATGGACTTGGGATGAAGACCGTAGTTGCAGTAAAAAGGAGAGATACCTGTGGCAGAGTGTTTAGAGTTGTTATAGGTGAATTCTGCAGTGGGGAGGAGTTGTACCCAATTATCTTGGAGTTTGTTTATGTAGCATCTGAGATATTGTTCCAGAGTGGAATTGAGTCTTTCTGTCTGACCATTGGTCTGGGGATGATAGCCAGATGAAAGAGCACGGTCTATACCTAACCGGAAACATAAGGCCTTCCAGAATTTGGATATATATTGGCTGCCCCGGTCCGAAGTAATCTTATCGGGCAAGCCGTGAAGGCGGAATATATCTCTGGCAAAAACCTCGGCCATGTGATTGGCCGTAGGTAAGCCCTCTAGTGGAGAGAAATGGGCCATCTTGGTGAATGAATCTATGGTTACCATGATGCAAGAACAGGACTCTGATAAGGGTAAATCCACAATGAAGTCCGTAGACAAGTTCCCCCATGGCCTTTGTGGTATGTCAGGCTGAGTAAGGAGACCTAACGGTTTGCCTGTTGGATTCTTTGCCATAGCGCAGACTGGGCATGCTTTGATGTATGACTGGACTTCTCGTCGAAGATTGGGCCAGAAAAACGAGCGTTGTACGAGGTCAATGGTGTTTGCCTGGCCTCGATGTCCTGCAACTCGGCTGTCATGGCACCAGTAGAGAATCCTCTTGCGGAGATGTCCTGAAGGTATGTAGAGTCGGTTCTTGTAAAACCAGAGACCATCCTTGGTATGGAACTGAGACGCCAAGTCTTTGTCTTTACAATAGGGTTCAGCGTCCGAAGCCTCTTTGAGCTCCTGTAGAAAGGTGTGAAGAGGTGCCACTATGCGAGTAGACGGAAACATGGGTTCGATTGAGTGGTGGGCCGAACCAGTAACCGACTCCTTGCGCGACAAGGCGTCGGCTAGGACGTTCTGCGAGCCTGGTAAATAGGTAATGGTGAAATCGTATTGGGAAAAATAATAAGCCCATCGTGCCTGGCGAGAATTTGCACACTCGAGGGACTGCAGGACCTTGAGATTCTTATGATCCGTGCGAATGATGAAGGGAATACTGGCCCCCAATAACAGATGTCGCCATTCTTCACAGGCCAATTTCATAGCTAGTAACTCCTTTTCTAGGACAGTATAGTGAAGTTGACTGATGGTCAGAGTGCGAGAGAGGTAGGCGACTGGATGTTCTATACCTTCGGACTCCTGGAGTAAGGCAGCACCCACGGCCGCGGAAGAGGCATCGGTTTCCACGATAAACTGTTTAGTTTGATCGGCCTGGAGCAATATGGGTGCTGAGCAAAACAAAGTTTTTAGATGTCTGAAACTAGACTCTGCCGTCGATGACCACACAAAGGTTCCAGATGATTTCTTGAGAAGTGCGGTTATGGGTAGCACCATTTCGGAGAACCGGGGAATGAATCTTCTGTAAAAGTTGGTTAAACCCAAGAATCTCTGAACCTCTTTGACTGAGGTGGGAGAAGACCATTCTATAATGGCAGACACCTTGCGAGGGTCCATGGAGATACCCCGGTCAGACAAAACAAACCCCAAATAGGGAATGCTCGAGACCCCGAACTGACATTTCTCCGGTTTGGCTAGCAAACGGTTCTCCTTAAGACGAGAAAGCACTGTCCGAACATGCTCTTCGTGTTCTTCCTTGTTGACGGAAAATACAAGAATATCATCCAGGTAGATGATCACTGAAACAAATAAGAGATCTGAAAACAAGCGGTCCATAAATCTTTGGAAAACTGCGGGGGCGTTAACTAGTCCAAAGGGCATGACTCTGTATTCAAACAATCCGAAGGGTGTTCGAAAAGCCGTCTTCCATTCATCCCCCTTGGCAATGCGCAATAAATGGTATGCATTGCGAAGATCCAGCTTAGTGAAAATGTGTGCACCTTGAACTGCCTCAAGAATGTCCGTGATAAGTGGCATAGGGTAGCGGTCTCTGACAGTGACCTTGTTGAGACCTCTGTAATCAATGCACGGTCGTAATTCTTTGGAATCCCTCTTGGAGATGAAGAAAAAAGGAGCACCGGCCGGAGATTTTGATGGTTGAATGAGGCCATTGTGCAGGTTCACATCCAGGTAAGTTCGCAAGACCTCCTTCTCGGATCTGGACAAGGAAAACATACGACCGAACGGAACCAGTGCATTGGGCTCAAGATCTATAGAGCAGTCCTCAGGACGATGGGGTGGTAAAGGTGCTGGCTTGACTTCTGTGAAAACCTCTCTGAAAGCCTCACCAAGATGTGCCATATTATGGATAGTTGGGGATTCCTGACTAGAGACAGGGGTGACCTGTAGTTGAAGATAAGATTGTTGGGGAATACAATGCTTCTTGCAAAACTCAGACTCGAAACGTAGCAAATTAGATACCCAATCGATTTGTGGGTTATGTCTCCGGAGCCAAGTGATTCCCAAAATAACTGGAAAATGGGCAGCTCTAATGATGTCAAATTGAAGTTTCTCCACATGCTGGAAAATTCGAACTTCTAGCTCCTCAGTCGTCTGTGTTATGGGTCCCGAAGACAAGGGGGTTCCATCGACACCTTCCACCTTCTGGTCTTCGAGCCTGGCTAGCCTTTTGAGGCCCACCTTGTCAACCCACAAGGTATCAACGAAGTTACCAGCTGCTCCACAGTCCAAGAGTGCCAAAGTCTCTACGAACTGGTCTTGGATCATCACACTGATATTGATAACCATAAGCCTGGAATCTTCCGGTGTCTTCTTAGTGGATACGGCCAAAGAAACGTAGGGACTGGAAGTTTTGGATAACCACCGGTTTTCTGTCCCTGTTAAAACCGGGGTGATTCGTTTCCCGAACGCCGTGAAGGTAGTTCGGAACAGTCTTTGAGTAGATGTTTGTCAGACCCACAGTAGGCGCAAAGCCCTCTTTCTCTTCGTCTTCTTCTTTCTTCCATGGTGAGTGGTGCTCGGGTGGTTCCAATCTGCATAGGTTCTTCACTCTGTTTAGAAGATGGAGGAAGAGGGTTGGATGATGTCCCTGTGGTAAAGGGATTTTCTCTGTAGCGTCTTCTTTCATTGCGTCTCTCCTGGAGACGATGTTCAATCTGTAGGACTGAGGATAAAAGGTCCGAGAAAGAGGCAGGCCGGGGAGACCTGGCCAGTTCGTCCTTTATCTCCTCTTTGAGACCTCTGCGAAAAATGGCAAATTGTGCCTGTTCAGGCCAACCGGCCTCTGCCGCCAGTGTCTTAAATCTAGTTATGTAAGTAAGGAGGTCTGAGGCTCCCTGTTTGACATCCAGGAGATCCTCACAAGCAGTGTAGGTGAGTTCATGTCTTTCGAAGGATTCCCTGAGAAGAATCTTAAAACTCCCGTAGTTCTGTAGAACCGGATTCTCTCCGGTCACAAGAGGTGTAGCCCACGCTAGGGCATTGCCCACCATGTTCGAAATGAGGAAGCCCACCTTAGCCTGATCCGAAGAAAACGTACGAGGGCGGAAAGTGAAGTATATGGTGGCAGCTTCCAGGAACTCTTTAAGTTTCTTGGGTGAACCGTCGAACTTCCCCGAAGATAGGGCCATAGGTGGCAATTCTGGGGGAGGGGAAGGTTCTTTGCCCAGAACCAACTGTTTTAATACCACATTTTCCGCCTTAACAGTCTGAAGCTCTTGAGAAAGGGACTGTACGGCTTTCCATAGTTCTTGGATTTGATCCTGCAACTGTTCTGGAGTAGCCATGAGTATTTTTGGGCGTTGCAAACTGTCACGGTTTGGAGAATGACTTGCAGTCACCGTAGGGGTATTGTCCAAATGCTTCGCTTTCCCACCCGAGACACCACTCTCCTCACCTGAGTCTTCAGGGTCTGGGGCTCCGACGCCGTGTCTGTGGGCAAGGTAATCCTTTTTACTCTTCGTTGTGAGTGCTCTGACACGGAAGGAAGCCGTGGTGGAACTCTGTATAGGTTACCACCTTGGCTCCACTCCCGTATGCAGGCGGGTAAGGGGAAAAAGCCCAAAGGCGGAAAAAACCCCTGAGTTGTAGTCTTGGGTTGCGATGGGAGTTGTAGTCGTCGCTGGATGGAAAGCGGAATTCTATAGCCTCGGAATCCCTGGGTAAACAACACGAAGGTTCTTCAGGAGAGGAAATGACCAGGGAGGAAGGTACGCTGGCAAGTAGCCGGTAAGCGTAAGAACGCAGAAGCAGAGGGGAAATAGGTGGAGAGGAGGAACCGCCAGGGAGACGGGGGAAGGAGGAGAAATGAAGGGAGAGAACTCCCCAGCAGGGGAAACAGGAGCAAGCGAGGGAAAAGCACTGGAAGCGTCTCACCGTGAAAACGAAAGGAGACGGTTGCAACGCAAGGAATCATGGGAAGCAGGAAGTAAAATAGGCTGGATGAGGAACAGAGGAGAAAACACTAGACCGTAGACAGAGAAACGTGAAAGGAACGTGGTGGCCGTGTTAATGGCGGCGAAGCCGTAACAGCGGCATCCATCGCCAACCAAGAGGGTTCATGACAGGTATTAGCAGACATGCACTCCAGGGCAGGCGGATGGCGCCAGATACGGAACTATACTACCTAGCAGCACAAGCACACCACGCAGCTGGATGGGCCACATGATTTCTCAACCCCACCCCCCCACAACCCACACTGAGGGAGCGCGAGGCGATGTTGGCTCTGCATGGGATAACAAAGCCCACACCTAAACATTACAACACGACAAACCCATCCAGGGTCACCACCACGGCATGGTCCAGAATTGTCGGTAAACTATACCATCCGAGTATGCCAATATGGGTGGGGAACCACACACACCCTTCTCTATCGAGAGTGAAATGGTAATGCACTGGAGTGCTAGAGAGGTCACCCAGTGGAGGCAGTTGTTCCCAGATCATAGCTTTCTCCAATGGGAGGACATTAAAGATGTAGTAGGGAACACAAACACACGTAAAAAGCAATACCATAGGGTGGCAGCCTTTGCACAACATATGTACCCAACATTCCCAAAGCAACCTGAGATAAATATGGCACTAGGTTATATATTCACGGGAGGGACCCAGAAAATAACTGCCTCCACTCTCTACAAAACCATACTGCAAGCACGCCCATCTGTGACTCATGCGGCTAAGGGCACGTGAGAACACGACCTGGGGCAGTCGATAGAAGACCAGGAATGGTCCAGGATCTGTGCAATGACCAAATGGATATCCTGTAATGCACAGTTCAAGCTGATTCATTTTAAAATAGTTCATAGGACACATTACACACCGTCCAGACTCAAGCAAATATATCCCGCCTCGGCGGGTACCTGCCCGAGATGTAACTCTGAGAATGCGAACATATTTCATATGGTATGGGACTGTGCCAAGCTGAGACAATACTGGTCAGAGGTTTGTGGAGCACTGGATAAGATGGCAGACCAACCGGTGAAATGGACACCACGGATCTGCATGTTGGGGGCAGAAGGGAAAATTAACCCAACATGGCGGAAACTATTGAATCTAAGCCTACTAATAGCGAAAAGGGTCATTTTAATGAGATGGAAGAATGCGCAGTCACCCACAATTGAAGACTGGAACAGAGACATGATGTGGGTCAACGATACTGAATAACTATACATAGACTCAGTCATGGCCCCCTGTAGACCCAGAAACATTTGGTCCCGATATAAACAATATCTGGCGGAACTGGCAGACCTCGAAAACCTGAACACTGAACAGAATTGACCTGTATATGTATTTATGCTTAATTAATCGAATGGTATAAATGTACGTGCATAACCTGTGTGCAAATATAAATAAAGTTGTTAAAAAAAAACTTCGATTGTGTTTGAAAAACACCTATCTAATCCAAAATCTAAAGATGAAAGCAAGCTACAACCATCAAATAATAATAACGCAGTCTTGGTTGAGTTTGTCAAAGAGCCTATACTAATAAACCTATTGCCAATCCTTACTTCTAAATACAAATAGTGTGGGAAACAATGTTAAGCCAAAGAAAAGTGTTAAAGAATTGATATGCTAGGATATTCAAGCCGTTGGCTTCCCTTCCCCACCATTTCTGCACGAGCTTAGCACACTCTCGGGCTTCTCTAGCACGAGGATGCAGTTCAAACGTCAACTTCAGGGCCTTCTGTGCCAAATTCTCTTTGCCATTCAAAGTCTCTTATTTCAGAGGGCCTGATGCAACACGACAAACATTAAAGTTCCTTTCTTCTTAGGATTTCACATATACAACTTCTCGGGTGGTTTTCGGTTCACACTGGCTCCCCCTTCACCGGGCTCAGACCCATTTTAACACTAAACCTTCTTGGGTGATTTACTGTTATGATATGATATGGCATGTATAACGCGCCTATACACAAGTGTTTCAAGGTGCGACGAGGCAACGGAGGGGAACAAAGGGAGGACGGACAGTGATCCTACTAAGCCAGGTATGACCCAGATCGCGCAAGTGCGTGGGAAGGGGCAGGTACAGTGCAGAACATGGGAATAGATAATAACAATAAATAAAGTAACGGCCGGCATGTGGCAAGTGCATGGTTAAGTGCAGACATCAGGTGTCAAGAGCTGGTAGGGTGTCATAAATCACCAATGTATCAACTGAAAAGGATACGGTAACCAATAAAGGATACAATTTGGTAGGGCCCTTCCGGATCCTAATTTCACACGACTTGATTGTAGGCAGGTCAAATTAGACCTTCCAAATGATACAACTCTCTGACTGGATCAAACAGGCAGAGAGATGGATCACTGGAAAGGGCGTGGGAATTGTGTAGGAAGTATGCCTAGGATAGATAAAGTATCATAAGAAACTGTCCCAATCGAATTACTAAGATAACCCAGTTTTAGCATTAATTCAGACACTGACCTTATGGCAAAAACTGAAGTAATCCACGAAAGTTCCTTGAAGAAAACCAGGAGATGAACAAACGACAAAGGAAGGGAATATTAGTAAGGGAGACTTATCCCAAACGGCACGAGGCTCTCACTAGATACCGGGTTGGCGCACCACAGGATAGCGTCCAAAATACTGTGCACAATAACTTTCCAGTAGTTCATGAAATTCTTCCTTTCCCACGATGAACAGAAATTAGAATTTCACCTGTTAACTATCACAGGTACCAAAGGTTCAAAAATAGTTCAGAAAACCATGTGCAGGATAGCACGCAATAGAATACACGCAGCTCAGGACAGCCGCGCTTGCAGACAGCGTCCGTGTGGAGATTTGGCACGTGAACAGGATTCACGCAGCTCAGGACAGCCGCGCTTGCAGACAGTATCCGCACAGAGATTTGGCACGCGAACAGGATTCACGCAGCTCAGGACAGCCGCGCTTGCAGACAGTATCCACGTGGAGATTTGGCACGCGTACAGGATCCTCGCAGCTCAGGACAGCCGCGCTTGCAGACAGCGTCCGCGTGGAGATTTGGCACGCAAACAGGATTCACGCAGCTCAGGACAGCCGCGTTTGTAAATAGCTTCCGCGTGAAGATTTAGCACGCGAACAGGATTCACGCAGCTCAGAACAGCCACGCTTGCAGACAGCGCCCACGTGGAGACTTGGCACGCGAACAGGATTCACGCAGCTCAGAACAGCCGCGCTTGCAGACAGCATCCGCGTGGAGACTTGGCACGCGAACAGGATACACACAGCTCCGGAATTAGCGGAATTATTATTTTTTTATTATTAGCCTGTGAAGGAAAACACGCTCAAAATAGGCCAAAGAAGTTGCTGAAGGGAATGCGAGAACGCAGGTCCGGAGTTCAGCTACAAAAACGCCAAAATTGACTTAATCAGAAGCAGCGATCGGAGTTTCCACGCTGCTTAAGTACACACTGCCGTGATACACGTGAAGGACCTAAGTCACGTGAATTTTAACGACGTGAAAAATGCGGACGTCGTTTTCCGGGCAATGCATCAAACAACCTCCATTTTGAGTAGAATAGTCTAATGGTTCTATGGGCGTAACTCATTTTGTATGGAGAGGTTGTTCCTGGTCCAGAGGTATGTCCAGCAGGCATGACATAGGGGGACTGTAGGGATACAGAAACAGTCCCCAAGTGCAGAGGTTGCCAGGTGGGCAGTGCAGGTGTGTGACGCTGGTGGGGGAGGGACCTGGGCCCGAGATCAGTGGGTGTCCAGGTAGCCAGTGCAGTTCCGGTGACAGCCAGGAGGTCAGCAGAGGAGAGGAAGAGAAAAAACAGGAGCAAAGAGAAAGGTTTTGAGGTGCTACCGGAACCGGAGATGCTTCTCCTCAAGTTTAAGGGAGGCAGGGAGGTTGTTCCAGAGGAAGGCACCTGCCGAAGAAAGAGATCTACCACCAACTCCTTGCTTGGAGAAGCGACTGACCCTGAGGGAGTTGGAGACGAATGAGCTCAGAGCTCGAGAAGGAAGATATTTAGGAAGAGAGAGTTGAAGGTATTGAGGCCCCAGACCCCAGAAGGCCTTGTGGATGATGCAGATGGTTTTGAACTTATTCCTCGCAGCAACTCGGAGCCAGTGCAGAGATTTCGGTCCTGGAGGGATACAATCCCTGGGCTTGAGGACAAGGACAAGTCTTGCAGTCCTGTTCTGGGTAAGTTGCAGAGGGCGGAGCGTAGAGAAAGGCAGATTTAGAAAGAGTATGTTGCAATAGTCCAGCCTAGAGAGAACTATAGCTCTGGAGACAGTGAGCTTCTGGGGGAAGGAGAGGAAAGGAAGGATACCTCTGAGGAGGTGCAGCTGGTAGTGTGACTTCTTAGAGACGTCAGAGATGTGAGGAGAGAAGGAGAGTGTGGAGTTGAAGATGACCCTGAGGTTTTTAGCCTTGCAGGTTAGCAGGAAGAGGACCAAAAGAGGCCGGCCAGAGAGCAACAGGAAAGGAGGGAATGGGTGTGCCGATGAGGAGAATCTCAGTCTTACTGGCATTAAGGCAGAGGTTATTGGAGGCACGCCACTCCTGGATAGCAGACAGACAGTCAGAGATGAGGGAAGGAGAAGAGGAGGCTGAGGGTAGCCTGAAAATGAGCTGGGTGTCATCCGCATAGCACTGAAAGTTGGGGCAGAGAGCGGCGATGCGGTGGGCAAGGAGTGCCGGGTATTGGTTGAACAGCCAGGGAGAGAGGTTCGACCCCTGGGTGCCACCATAGGTAGAGAAAAAGATAGCGGAGAGGAAGGACCCAAGTTGGACCTGGGAGGGTCGGTCAGAGAGGAAACAAGTCAGCCACACCAGAGCCTGACCAGTGATACCCAGGTTATCACAGAGATGGTTGAGCAGGATGGCCTGGTTGACAGTGTCAAAGGCAGAAGAGAGATCAAGCAGGATGAGGACGCAGGGGTTGTTAGAGTCAAGGTTGGAGAGCAGGTCTTCACGGATGTTCAGGAGAGCAGTTTCCGTGCTTCTGGCAGCTCTGAAGCCAGACTGATGGTCATAAAGACAACCAACAGATTCAGTGTGGAGATTAAGCTGGGAGATGGCCTGTTTCTCCAGGAACTTCCCCAGGAAGGGAGTGATGGTGAATGGGCGATAGTTAGCTGGAAGGAAGGGTCGGCAGAGGGTTTCTTAAGAAGGGATTGCACAAGGGAGTGCTTCAGGGGGGTGTGGGATGACTCCAATGGCGAAGGAGTGATTGCAGAAATCAGCCAGGGCAGGAGCCAGTGAATCTATGTGGTCCTTGATAGTTTTTGAGGAACAGGGGTGAACCTGTTTCGACAAGACTTTCATAGATCAGACTTATCTGGAAACCTCATCAGCAGAGAAAAGGGGAAAGGCAGAGAAGGAGGGAGGAGAGGTGGCTGCACAAGGGCAAGAGGAAGAGCAGGGAGCAGGGAGTAGGGGGAGGGAGGGGATAGGAAGAGGGTGAGGAAAGGATGTCCTAAGTTTTAGAGATGAAGTGAGAAGCTAGTGCCATGCAGAGGGCCTCGGAAGGGACAGGAGAGGTAGAGACTGCGGCAGGATTGGCCAGTTCCTTGCAGATTTTAAAGAGTTCAGCTGAGTTATTAGATGCCTCAGAGATACAGGCTTGGATATGCGCTCTCTTCTTGGTTAGGACAGAGAGCCGGTATTGCCTTTGCAGCAAGCGGCAAGCCAGTTTGTCAGAGGATGTACCTGAAGCACGCCATTTCCTCTCAGCCACCCTGCACTTGCGTTTTAGGGTGACGAGGTCTGAGTCGTACCAGGAGTTGCACTTGGCTTTAGGCTTCAGGTGGATTCTCATGACAGGGGCAAGGATATCAAGAGTATCAGAGATAGCAGAGTGGAGCGTGGAGAGGGCTGTGTCAGGGTGGGAGTCAGCCAAGTGGGAGGGATGAGAAGGTGGCCGCGAAAGCCTCAGCTGACCCGCGCTTCATGGGTCGGATGACCGAGAAGGTGGGTGGCAGTGATGGAAGTGGCTTGGCCTGAGGGGTAGGGAGGGTGAGGTGGGAGGAGAGGAGAAGGTGATCACTCCAGGAGAGAGGAGTGGATAGAGGGACAGAGAGGGGAACGTGTGAGGAGATCAGAACATCCAGAGTGTGCCCTGCAGAGTGAGTTGGGCTAGAGGGGAGAATAGTGAGAGAGAGAGTTGCAGAGGTCGCGAAAGAGTCCAGAGGGAGGACAGGAGGCATCCAGGTGGATGTTGAAGTCTCCAAGAAGGAGGAGTTGAGTGGTTGAGGCCAGGAGTAAGGAGGAGAGGTCCACGCCCACTCAGAGAGTCAGGAGGAGATCTGACCAGGTGGCCGATAGATAGTAACCACAGTAAGGGAATGGCTAGGGGAGAGAGAGAGAGCCTGCAGACGAGGCATTCAAAAGAGGTGTAGGCCTGCATAGGAGTGACAAAGGCAGGAATCCACTCGGGTAAAATCAGGGCTACACCCCCACCAGAGCGGTTGGACCTGGGCGTGGAGAGGATCTTGTAGCCGTCAGGTAGGAGTGTGTCAAAGCTAGTGACAGAGCTGGCCGTGAACCATGTCTCGGTGAGACCGAGGACATCAAGGTCAAGTTCTTCCAGAAGGTGGCAGATATTAGAGGAGTGTTTTACAGCCCTTGGACCAAGACGGTCCCATTAGAGTAAACTTTAATGATGACATTAGAGGAATGGAAGGAGGCCAGCAGGGCGTCCCAATGGGTGCCACCATTAATGGGAGAAGAGGAGAAAGGAGAGAGCACAGAGACCATATGGGGGATCCATAGGTCTGGTGAAGGAACGACAAAGAGGATGTCGGTGAGAGTTTCCTTGGAGGAGGCACTGGAATAGGAGTCGGGGATTTTTGTTCTCAAGGTTTCCGGAAAGTAACAGTTCCCTGTCGAAAAGGTCAAGGGAACTTCCCTCCTTGCGATATCTTTCTGTTTGGCTGTCTTTCTTCTCACGTTCAGCTGCGTCTCGAAATTGCTGTTTCCTGTGTGCTTTGCCTCACTCAGAGTATGCTCTCATGCTCCCCCTTTTATAGATGTGGTGAAATATAATACTAGTCAGGTGTGTGTGATGGTCAGTAACTACCTGACCTCGCCTGACCATTGTATTAGGACACGTCAGGTATACGGTTCGGGTATTAGTCTGTTTTCTCTCATTGCGGGCTGTCAGTGTGAAAGTATTTGTGTTGTAAAAGGGGGGGAGGGTAGAGTTCCTGAATATCCTACCTTGTAGAATGGGGTAAAGGTGTTACAGGGAAGGGGACACCACAGATCACCATACAGCATGGGTGCACAACATACGGCCCGCGGGCCAGTTGCGGCCCGCCATGCTCTATTGTCCGGCCCGCGAGGCACAAAGACTTTCCTAATGGAGGGCGGCCCACGGCCGCCCTCCATTAGGAAAGTCTTTGTTGTCTTCCGGGCCGAACAAAACACTGGCCCTCATTGGCTCAGCACACACACACACCACGTCGCTCCTACGAGCCACGTAATGGATTTGAATGTATTTTGTGTGTATGTTGAGATGCGGGGGTGGGGGGGTGTCCGATGTGTGTCGGATGTTTGGATTTTAATGTTTTTTGTGTGTATGTTGGGGTGCGGGGGTGTTGGATGTGTGTCAGATGTTTTGATCTGAATGTATTTTGTGTGTATGTTGAGATGCGGGGGTGGGGGTGTGTCGGATGTGTGTCGGATGTGTATGAATGTTTGGATTGTAATGTTTTTTGTGTGTATGTTGAGATGCGGGGTGGGGGAGTTGTCGGATGTGTATGAATGTTTTGATTTGAATGTTTTTTGTATGATGAGTTGGGGGATGGGGGGCTCGGGTCTGTATGGGTGCATGTTTGTGTGTGTGTGAGTTGGGGGTGGGGGGTTCGGGTCTGTGTGTGTGCTGAGTTGGGGGGTGGGGGTTTGGGTCTGTATGTTTGCATGTTTGAGAGTGTGCTGAGTTGGGGGGTGGGGGTTCGGGTCTGGTTGGGTGCTTGTGTGTGTGTGCTGATTTGGGGGGTGGGGGTTTGGAGTTGGGGGGGTGGGGGGTTCGGGTCTGTATGGGTGCATGTTTGTGTGTGTGCTGAGTTGGGGGGTGGAGGTTTGGGTCTGTATGTTTGCATGTTTGAGAGTGTGCTGAGTTGGGGGTGGGGGTTCGGGTCTGGTTGGGTGCTTGTATGTGTGTGTGCTGATTTGGGGGGTGGGGGGTTCGGGTCTGTATGGGTGCATGTTTGTGTGTGTGCTGAGTTGGGGGGTGGAGGTTTGGGTCTGTATGTTTGCATGTTTGAGAGTGTGCTGAGTTGGGGGTGGGGGTTCGGGTCTGGTTGGGTGCTTGTATGTGTGTGTGCTGATTTGGGGGGTGGGGGGTTCGGGTCTGTATGGGTGCATGTTTGTATGTGTGCTGATTTGGGGGGTGGGGGGGTTTGGGTCTGTATGGGTGCATGTTTGTGTGCTGAGTTGGGGGGAGGGGGGTTCGGGTCTGTATGGGTGCATGTTTGTGTGTGTGTGTGCTGAGTCGGGGGGCTGGGGGGTTCGGGTCTGTATGGGTGCATGCTTGAGTGTGTGTGCTGAGTTGGGGGTGGGGGGCTTGGAGTTCGGGGGTGGTGGGGTGTTCGGGTCTGTATGGGTGCTTGTTTGAGAGTGTGCTGATTTGGGGGGTGGGGGTTCGGGTCTGTATGGGTGCTGGTTTGTGTGTGTTCTGATTTGGGGGGTGGGGGTTTGGAGTTGGGGAGGTGGGGGGTTCGGGTCTGTATGGGTGCTTGTTTGAGAGTGTGCTGATTTGGGGGGATGAGGGGTTCGGGTCTGTATGGGTGCATGTTTGTGTGTGTGCTGAGTCGGGGGTGGGGGGTTCGGGTCTGTATGGGTGCATGCTTGAGTGTGTGTGCTGAGTTGGGGGGTGGGGGGCTTGGAGTTTGGGGGTGGTGGGGGTTCGGGTCTGTATGGGTGCTTGTTTGAGAGTGTGCTGATTTGGGGGATGGGGGTTCGGGTCTGGTTGGGTGCTTGTGTGTGTGTGCTGATTTGGGGGGGTGGGGGTTTGGAGTTGGGGGGGTAGGGGTTCGGGTCTGTATGGGTGCATGTTTGTGTGTGTGCTGAGTTGGGGGTGGGGGTTTGGGTCTGTATGTTTTCATGTTTGAGAGTGTGCTGAGTTGGGGGGTGGGGGTTCGGGTCTGGTTGGGTGCATGTTTGTGTGTGTGCTGATTTGGGGGGTGGGGGGTTCGGGTCTGTATGGGTGCATGTTTGTGTGTGTGCTGAGTTGGGGGGTGGGGGTTCAGGTCTGGTTGGGTGCTTGTGTGTGCTGATTTGGGGGGTGGGGGTTTGGAGTTGGGGGGGTGGGGGTTTGGGTCTGTATGGGTGCATGTTTGTGTGTGTGCTGAGTTGGGGGTGGGGGTTCGGGTCCGTATGGGTGCATGCTTGAGAGTGTGTGTGCTGAGTTGGGGGGTGGGGGTTTGGGTCTGTATGTTTGCATGTTTGAGAGTGTGCTGAGTTGGGGGGGTGGGGGTTCGGGTCTGGTTGGGTGCTTGTGTGTGTGCTGATTTGGGGTGAGGGTTTGGAGTTGGGGGGGTGGGGGGTTTGGGCATGTATGGGTGCATGTTTGTGTGTGTGCTGAGTTGGGGGGTGGGGGTTTGGGTCTGTATGGGTGCTGGTTTGTGTGTGCTGATTTGGGGGGTGGGGGCTTTGGAGTTGGGGAGGTGGGGGGTTCGGGTCTGTATGGGTGCTTGTTTGAGAGTGTGCTGATTTGGGAGGGAGGGGGGTTCGGGTCTGTATGGGTGCATGTTTGTGTGTGTGTGTGCTGAGTCGAGGGGCTGGGGGTTCGGGTCTGTATGGGTGCATGCTTGAGTGTGTGTGCTGAGTTGGAGGGTGGGGGGCTTGGAGTTCGGGGGTGGTGGGGTGTTCGGGTCTGTATGGGTGCTTGTTTGAGAGTGTGCTGATTTGGGGGGTGGGGGTTTGGGTCTGTATGGGTGCTGGTTTGTGTGTGTGCTGATTTGGGGGGTGGGGGTTTGGAGTTGGGGAGGTGGGGGGTTCGGGTCTGTATGGGTGCTTGTTTGAGAGTGTGCTGATTTAGGAGAGTGGGGGGTTCGGGTCTGTATGGGTGCATGTTTGTGTGTGTGCTGAGTCGGGGGTGGGGGGGTTCGGTTCTGTATGGGTGCATGCTTGAGTGTGTGTGCTGAGTTGGGGGGTGGGGGGCTTGGAGTTCGGGGATGGTGGGGGGTTCGGGTCTGTATGGGTGCTTGTTTGAGAGTGTGCTGATTTGGGGGGTGGGGGTTCGGGTCTGTATGGGTGCTGGTTTGTGTGTGTGCTGATTTGGGGGTGGGGGGTTTGGAGTTGGGGAGTTGGGGAGGAGGGGGGTTTGGCATTCGCTGCAGTCCCCTAAAGATCATACTCCTAGTTCCAGAATTGTCCCTGGACATGGTATGATAGTAACACATGTTTGCCCCCCACCCCCACTTACTATCCCCTCTCCCTCTCCAGCACTATCTGAAATGTCGTCAGGCCTAGTACGATAAAAGCTTGTTTTGTTCCTCTCCCTCCTTTTTCCTCCCCTCTCCCTCACCTTGTGTAATTCTCCGGCTCTACCAGAAATAAACTATCATAGCATATCATTAGAGATGTTGGGCCAGAGTGTCAAGGGTCAGCAGTCGGTGTGGTTATTTGTACATTCCTAAAGCTTTCAAAATCGGCTGCAGCCTTTTCTAGTATGGTCCTGGATGATATCTGCTCCTGTAATTTTGCAACTAAACCTCGATCAAGCGTTTGAGACCCATTGAGTGTGGGTAATTGTTACCTTTCTACAACCCCATCAAGCATTGTTCAGGGGGATAGAAGCACAAGCAGAAACTATTTCTCTGGCGCAATATGGTGGAGCTCCTGCCAGTTTTGCCCTGCCCAGGAAGAAACTGAGATCAGTTTCTTTGTATGTTCACTAAAGTAATTGGTCATCCTGTGATAATTCCTTTCAAAAGCACATAATTTGGCAACAGCTTGTGCTTTGAAATGTTATTTTTTTTAAAAATGTATGTCCTCAATTTCCACCTTAATCTCAAACATAGCAGGTTGATATGCTATGCAGCCCGCTATTCCTCAAAGTATCCATCAATAAGTGCATGAAAAGGTATGCTGGCAAGGCTATGTTCTTTATCTGATCTTGTTCTTTTGTCGCTTCTAGGATTCTCCAAAAAGTATATAATTTGTATATACTCTAGACTTGGACCGTCGTAGTGGGAGCATAACAGTGGATTTCGTATCTGTATCCAAAGATGTCCCTGCCAATGTTTAGTGAAGTAAAAAAAAGAAAGATTGACCAGGAGCACCGTCAATTTAAGGATGAGTGGACTGAGAAGTTTTTTTTCATCGAGTCCAAACCTGATGTGTACTCGTGTCTCATTTGTCTCAAACGCATAGCAGTCCCCAAGGAATATAATATCCGCCGCCATTGTGAATCAAAACATTCACAATATAAGGATTTGCAGGGGGAAGCGAGAATTAAGAAAGCTGGGGAGCTAAAAACACAGCTGGCTAAGCAACAGGGTGTTTTTGCCCAGAAAAAAAAGAATCTGAATGTGCCACCTTTGCGAGTTATAAGGATGCACAGCTTATTGCAAGGTCAGCACGTCCTTTCACAGATGGGGATTTCGTTAAAGACTGCCTGATGGAGATTTTCGAGGCAGTGTGCAAAGAAAAAAAAGATGCTTTTACAAATGTTCCCCTTTCACGTATGAGTATCCAGCGGCGTATTGTAGATATGGCTGACAATTGTTACAGCCAACTGAAAATGCAGTGTAAGGATGTCAAGTTCTTTTCAGCTGCCCTTGATGAGAGCACAGATGCAAGTGACACAGCCCAACTCTTAATTTTCATTCGGGGGGTCGATAATCAATGCAAAGTATTTCAGGAACTGGCTTCCCTGGTATCTTTGCATGGCAGGACTACTGGTGCTGACATTTTTAATGCCTTTCAAAAAGTCATTGATGATTTAAATTTGCCATGGGATGCGTTGGTAGGCGTGACGACTGATGGGGCGCCAGCCATGGTTGGGGAGCAAAATGGGTTTATTGGCTGCTTGAAAAGGCACTTAGGCTAGAAGGCTGTCCATTTAAAAAATTATCACTGCATAATCCATCAGAAGGCATTATGTGCAAAACATTTGAAATTAACTCAAGTGATGGACTTTGTTGTGAAAACGGTTAATTTTGTCCGTGCACGCTCTTTAAATCACCGATTGTTTCAGGCGTTTCTAGAAGTGGTAAAGGCGGATTATGGTGATGTCCTATATCACACCGATGTTCGATGGCTTAGTCGTGGCAATGTGCTGAAGCGATTCTTTGCTTTACGGCACAAAATAAAAGCATTCCTTGATGAAAAGGGAATGGACACTTCTGTCATGCTAGATATTGACTGGGTAGCCGACTTTGCTTTTCTGACTGACCTGACAGGCCATTTCAATGATTTAAATTTACAGTTGCAAGAAGCCAAAATCTCATATTGGATCTGTTTGAGGCAGTTGGTGCCTTTGAAATAAAGTTAAGGCTTCTGACAGACCAACTGGAGAAAGGGATGCTGGCACACTACCCCGCATGTGCAGAGGTTTTCCCCCATGACAAGTATGGAGGGTGGTATCGGCATGTGAAGGTCCTGAAGGAACTGCAAAATGTTTTTGAGAATCGTTTCTCACAATTCAAATCCCAGCGAGCCTCTTTTAAACTTTTTGCAGACCCTTTCTCAGCTGATGTTGACAGTGTGCAACCTGAACTGCAACTGGAACTGATTGAACTTCAGTGCTGTATTGCCCTCAAAAATAAGCACAGAGAGATGCCTTTATTAGTCTTCTATCAGTCTCTGGACACTGCGCAATTCCCCAATCTGTCACGGGAAGCATTAAAGATGGTTTCTATGTTTGGCAGTATTTACATTTGTGAGCAAGTTTTTTCACAAATGAAACTACATAAATCCAGCCTAAGCACAGGACTAACTGACCAACATCTCCATGCTATCCTGAGAGTAGGAACAACCTCACTGGAGCCCGAGATCCAGAAACTGACAGCTGAGAAACGCTGCAATGTTTCTCACTGATCAACTATGTCTGGTTCACTGTTTCATCCTGTATGATTTGGGGAAATGTATAGTACAACATGTAAGTTTTAAATACAAATAAAACGGTATACCTCCAAAAAGGTGTTTTTTCCAACTGCCATAGTGTTTGGTTGGGGATAAGGGGTCCTGGGGCATAGTGTTTGCTTGGGGGTGAGGGGGCCATGGGGCATAGTGTTTGCTTGGGTGTGAGGGGGCC
The DNA here is from genome assembly GCF_040938575.1 of Ambystoma mexicanum. Lineage (NCBI taxonomy): Eukaryota > Metazoa > Chordata > Amphibia > Caudata > Ambystomatidae > Ambystoma > Ambystoma mexicanum. The sequence continues at coordinate 329,200,932 of NC_090930.1, forward strand.
ATGGGGCATAGTGTTTGGTTGGGGGTAAGGGGGCCCTGGGGCATAGTGTTTGCTTGGGGGTGAGGGGGCCCTGTGGCATAGTGTTTGCTTGGGGGTGAGGGGGCCATGGGGCATAGTGTTTGCTTGGGTGTGAGGGGGCCATGGGGCATAGTGTTTGGTTGGGGGTAAGGGGGCCATGGGGCATAGTGTTTGGTTGGGGGTGAGGGACATGGGGCATAGTGTTTGGTTGGGGGTGAGGGGGCCATGGGGCATAGTGTTTGGTTGGGGGTAAGGGGGCCCTGGGGCATAGTGTTTGCTTGGGGGTGAGGGGGCCATGGGGCATAGTGTTTGGTTGGGGGTAAGTGGGCCCTGGGGCATAGTGTTTGCTTGGGGGTGAGGGGGCCATATGGCATAGTGTTTGGTTGGTGGTGAGGGACATGGGGCATAGTGTTTGCTTGGGGGTGAGGGGGCCATGGGGCATAATGTTTGGTTGGATGTGAGGGGGCCATGGGGCATAATGTTTGGTTGGGGGTGAGGGACATGGGGCATAATGTTTGGTTGGGGGTGAGGGGGCCATGGGGCATAGTGTTTGGTTGGGGGTAAGGGGGCCCCGGGGCATAACATTTGGTTGGGGGTGAGGGACATGGGGCATAATGTTTGGTTGGGGGTAAGTGGGCCCTGGGGCATAGTGTTTGCTTGGGGGTGAGGGGGCCATGGGGCATAGTGTTTGGTTGGTGGTGAGGGACATGGGGCATAGTGTTTGCTTGGGGGTGAGGGGGCCATGGGGCATAATGTTTGGTTGGATGTGAGGGGGCCATGGGGCATAATGTTTGGTTGGGGGTGAGGGGGCCATGGGGCATAGTGTTTGCTTGGGGGTGAGGGGGCCATGGGGCATAGTGTTTGGTTGGGGGTAAGGGGGCCCCGGGGCCTAATGTTTGGTTGGGGGTGAGGGACATGGGGCATAATGTTTGGTTGGGGGTAAGTGGGCCCTGGGGCATAGTGTTTGCTTGGGGGTGAGGGGGCCATGGGGCATAGTGTTTGCTTGCGGGTGAGGGGGCCATGGGGCACAGTGTTTGCTTGGGGATGAGGGGGCCATGGGGCATATTGTTTGGTTGGGGTTGAGGGACATGGGGCATAATGTTTGGTTGGGGGTGAGGGAGCCATGGTGCATAATGTTTGGTTGGGGGTGAGGGGGCCATGGGGCATGTTTGGTTGGGGGTGAGGGGGCCAAGGGGCATAGTGTTTGGTTGGGGGTGAGGGGGCCATGGGGCATAATGTTTGGTTGGGGGTAAGTGGGCCCTGGGGCATAGTGTTTGCTTGGGGGTGAGGGGGCCATGGGGCATAGTGTTTGCTTGCGGGTGAGGGGGCCATGGGGCACAGTGTTTGCTTGGGGATGAGGGGGCCATGGGGCATATTGTTTGGTTGGGGTTGAGGGACATGGGGCATAATGTTTGGTTGGGGGTGAGGGAGCCATGGTGCATAATGTTTGGTTGGGGGTGAGGGGGCCATGGGGCATGTTTGGTTGGGGGTGAGGGGGCCAAGGGGCATAGTGTTTGGTTGGGGGTGAGGGGGCCATGGGGCATAGTGTTTGGTTGGGGGTGAGGGACATGGGGCATAGTGTTTGGTTGGGGGTGAGGGTGCCATGGGGCATAATGTTTGGTTGGATGTGAGGGGGCCATGGGGCATAATGTTTGGTTGGATGTGAGGGGGCCATGGGGCATAGTGTTTGGTTGGGGGTGAGGGACATGGGGCATAGTGTTTGGTTGGGGGTGAGGGTGCCATGGGGCATAGTGTTTGGTTGGGTGTGAGGGGGCCATGGGGCATAATGTTTGGTTGGGGGTGAGGGGGCCATGGGGCATAATGTTTGGTCGGGGGTGAGGGGGCCAAGGGGCATAGTGTTTGGTTGGGGGTGAGGGGGCCATGGGGCATAGTGTTTGGTTGGGGGTGAGGGACATGGGGCATAATGTTTGGTTGGGGGTGAGGGAGCCATGGGGCATAATGTTTGGTTGGGGGTGAGGAGGCCATGGGGCATAATGTTTGGTTGGGGGTGAGGGCGGCAAGGGGCATAGTGTTTGGTTGGGGGTGAGGGGGCCATGGGGCATAATGTTTGGTTGGGGGTGAGGGACATGGGGCATAGTGTTTGGTTGGGGGTGAGGGTGCCATGGGGCATAATGTTTGGTTGGATGTGAGGGGGCCATGGGGCATAATGTTTGGTTGGATGTGAGGGGCCATGGGCCATAGTGTTTGGTTGGGGGTGAGGGACATGGGGCATAGTGTTGCACTCCAAGAGTGAACCCAAGAATAAAGCTAAAACAGGCACAGTTAGGAGATGTTCATCTTTGGCTTTTTGAGGAAACCTGACTCAATGAAGGCCATACTCCTCTTGGGCAACCCAAATAGCAAAATGTAGCAGTCCAAAATAACGGCATGTCCAATCTAAGGTCAATAAAATATATATAAGTTAACTAAACATGCGAGATACAATAACTAAATAGAAATAAATTATAACAATGGAAAATGTGGAGTACAAAATGTAAGTTTGAAATGCAAATAAAAATCGTTACCCCTCAAAAACATTCTTTTTCCATGTGTTTAGTACAAATTGGGGGTTTAAAAAGCCTCCTGCCACGCCCCGCCTACCGCCCCGCCCACATTTACTTTTCGGCCCACTATAACCCTCATGTAAAGTACTTTCGGCCCTCTGTCAAAATCAGTTGTGCACCCCTGGCATACAGTGTCCCACTCCCACTCCCTGAAGACCCCTTACCCAGGTGATCCTCCCCCACTGGTCCACCCTGGGAATTGGATCCAAAAGTGATGGCCGTTTCCTGGCCACCTGGATGACAGATCCTTGAGGACTAGTGGGTGAGACACCTTCTGGTTTCTCACAGTTCCCACTTCCGTCAAAGGCAGATCAATATGCCAACTAACTTATCAGCGATGCCCTTCTGATAGCATTAGCCACAAAGGAAATACTGGCAGATGTTGGGGGAGAGGTGGTCTTTTCCGCCCCCCTTACCATTCCTTCACTGACGGATCTCGCGTAATGCTAAAGGGGGGGAGACGTCCCCCCTCGCTCCTATGCATAATCTGTACCAATTACCCTCTGATTACTAACAAAAGGCAAATCACGTAACCAAGCAGAGACTCCATTGTGTGATACCCCAAACGCGATCTTTTTACTAGGCCTGAAAATGATCTCCAAAAGCCTGTTTCTCTCCTGCCCAGTGCCTCGCACAGACAGCCCAGGCTGCCCCCACCCTCTGCCAGCTCCGTACAAGTCCTGTTCTCACGGACGTCCAGCCATTCATTGTTGCAACATTTAGTGTCGTTCTGTGTCGAGATGAGCTCATTGCACTGTGTGAGACTGGAGCAGGCCCCAACCCGAGAACACATCCATCTTCACTAACCTGCCTGTGCTCCCTAAACCCCCACCAGGCCACAGCCCGCTGTGCCCAGGCCCCTCTGCTCTTTGATACAGATACACATCTGACCCCTCGTAGTGACCAGATGAGGACACCCACCATAGCCCTAGTCCCATCCTCCAATATATCCTCTATAGAAACAACACATGTCCATTTGTATCATGAGGCATCAGGTAGATCAAAACCCACAAGAGGGCACCTGGGCCTTGGGCACTGTGTTTTATGGGTGTATGGGTGCAAAGGGTAGAATGCCCATATACCTGTCAGTGAACCCTGAAAGTACCCCCATTCATGCCAAACCTTTATACTTGTCATTTGTCACATGCCCTCAGATCCTGTTATTGTAGCTTAGACACTCAGGGAATGTAGCACTTTGCCAACACGACCTTTGTCCACGGAGATGAGCCCAGCTGACCCACGAGCCGCGGAGTGACACCCAAGCAACAGCCAATCCAATGTGGTCAATCCATAAAGATACATATAGTATCATTGTGTTGTACCAATTGTATTGCAGAGTTGTGTACCTATAGTGTGTCATCATCAGTGACACGATTTTGACTTATAATGTGCCGCCCGTGTAATGTTTAGCAGAGCGCTCTCAGGGCAGCAGTTTTATAAATACATTTTTAAACCAATTTTATTGATTTTATTTCAACCAACTACAAACAACCAAACTTGCAGTACATATTACAGTATTTCACTTTTGTACAACTCAAACAATGTCTACTGCGTCTCCCTTCCCTCCCCCTCATCCAAGCCTACACTACTTGGCTATCTGCTTCTTCATCTTGCAGAGGGGTTCCCTCTCCTGTATTCTCCGCTGAGTCCTGGTTGCTCGACCAGTCCTGAGTGGGCCCAAACATAGTGGCTATTAAATGTTTCCATGCTGTCAGGGTTTCTGCTTCTTCATCCCCTCCAGTGTTGCTAGCTTCCTGCCATACTGCAGTTTCGGCTTCCGCCCATTTCTGAAGGTCTTTCCACCATATTTCTATCCTTGGTCTGTGGCATGCCTTCCATCCCATAGCAATTCTGCGCTACGCAAGTATATATGCAAGATTCTTTAATTTACTTACATGTTTAAGTTTACTTGGCCTGGGAAATCTCCCTAACAGACATGCCCATGCTATTTCAACAGTTATCTTGATCCCTTTTTCTTCTAATCTGTGGGCTACTTCTCCCCAAAATATCTCAATTTCTGGGCATGCCCAGAACATATGCATCATCCCAGCATTTTCCTCGCCGCATTTGGGGCATGTTTGTCGTTCTGCATTTTTTAATTTAGCTATCCTCTGGGGTGTCATATAAGCCCTGTGGGTTATATACAATTGTATTTGCTGTAACCTCGCATTACTTGATACTTTCTTGTGGTACCCTTGGGCCCGCTCCCACATCCCATCACTCATAGGGGCACCCACTTCTTCCTTCCAGTCCTGTCTCAGTTGTACCACTTCCTTCCCCACTTTGGACATCACCAGCTCATATATCCTGGATGTCTCGTGTCCTCCTTCTGCTATATCGTACATCGTTTCTATGGCGGCGTCCGTTTGTTCCTCTAGTGCTATTTCGAACCATGGGCCTCATTCCGAGTTTGGCGGTAGCCATGGCGCAATTTGCGATTTGCGCCATGGCTGCCTCCAAACCCGGGTCCGTGTCCGGTCTGGGTGAATGGGGACTTACTGGGACATTCCGACCTGTGCGAATCCGCTTAGTCCCCATTCAACCAACCATTCCCCATTCCCGTTTGAGCCCCCATAGGGCTCAATGGGAATAGGGAAGAGGCTAATTACGGGCCCGTAAATTACGGGCCCATTATTAGCGCCCTGGTCCCTTAGCGGGACCCGCAAAGGACGTGTGGTCAGACCACACGGCCTTAGCGGGTCCCGCTAAGGGACCTCGGAATTAGGCGGTAAGGGTTTAACGGCACCGGTCTCCTTACCGGTGACCGTTAACCCTTACCGCCCAACCCGGAATGAGGTCCCATGTCTCTTTAATTCGGCGCACCATCCTATGGTATTTAATATATTGTCCCGTATGCAACCCCGTTTCCTCCACCAACATCCCAAATTATTTTATCCTCCCCTGTTGCCATATGTCTCCCACTGTTGCTATCCCTATCAGTTCCCAGTGCTTCCTGATCATCTTCATTAATTGGCATTCTTTTCCTGTCAATGTGACAAGTGGCACTTGCGGGGAACACAGGGTTGGGTTCTCCATTACCTGACAGGCTCTATGCCATATTTTCCATCCCAATATCATCATCTCTGGGTGCTCTTTCATATCTGATTTGGGTAGCCATATAATTTCTTTCAGGAAGAATGGGGCACATTCAGTCTAAACAACCTAGATTCTGAGGTTGGGTCCTCTGATAGCCACTTTGCCACATTTTGTAGTTGGCTCGCTAGATAGTAAATCTCGTAGTTTGGCAGTTTTATATCCCCCTTATCATACAAATTTTGTAACTTCCAAAGGGCAATTCTGTTCCTCGTCCCGTGCCAGAGAAATTCAGGGCAGTAGAGTTCTCTGCATTCACAACCTACCTTATATAAACCTGTTTCACTTGCAATCCATCTCCTGATATCATTCCCTAACAGGGTGTGTCCATCATTTGGTCGGTTTGGATAGTGCGTTTTGGGCAGTGGGGCGCCTTCATTTGGAGACCCATCCAACGCGATTCTCCTCGACGCCCCCTGCTGATCCAGGGCCTTCCCGGATGGCCTGCTCCCCAACTACGGCCGACCAGTCCCCAAACAAAACGCATACGCAGCGAAGCATGTTTTGTGGGTCCCGGCTTTGCAAATACCAACTGTTCACCGGAGCCGGGTAGGGCCATGACGGCGAGGACCTCACTTGTGGATAGACCGCGAACGGAGGATCTTGGAAGACCACGGGCACGTGAGTATTGATTGCAAGAAAAATAAAGCAGGGGAAGTCGGAAGATGTGGAGCAGATTAATTAAGGGGAACACGCAACGGTTAGGTTTGAATGAATTGTGGAAAACAAAACGCTTTTTCTTTCTTCATGGCCATTAGTTCTATTTTTATATATACAAAGAAGAGTAAGGTGATAAAATCAGAGGACATACGGGAACCTTTCTCCGAAAGGGGGTGGAAGGTGCGCCGTATAGCACTGTCCCAGCCAGTGCTGGAAATAAGTGAGGAAAAGGAAAAATTAGGAGCCTTGTATATTTAGTAGGCACAGGATATAGTAGTAGTTATTATTTTTTAGTTTTTTATAATTTTGTGGAGGTAGTGCACGGGAGAGGCAGAGGTCATTTGAATGCTGAGTGTGGAAGAAGGGGGAGTAGGGTCTAATGAGAAGGGGTCCAGGATGTGTAAGGGAATATTTTAAAGTTTTATGTTCTTTTTTTATGTTGTTAGTATATTTGTTGGTTCGTTGTGTCAAAATGTTCAATGGTTAATGTTTCATGTGTCCATTATGACAAACGTATAGTAATGTTTTGAAGTGAAAAATTGAAAATTGTGATTGATATGTCAAAGGTTAACATTTAAAGGTAATAGTGGGACAGGGCAGGAGAAACAGACTTATAGACAAACATGGGTGTGGATATACCACTCTCCCATATTTGCAAGCACTTCCCTTTGTACAGTGACTGAATAAAAAAATACCATGGGCAATGGGTAACAGAAATAAAAGGGGAAGTGTCACCTCATGTCTGGCCGAAAGAAGGGTCCTTTGATAAGGTGGTACTAGACCATGTAGCAACTTATTTAATGGCTAGATATAAGCGAAAACAGCTTCAAAATAGACGAGAAGTGCTAGATTTGTTGAAGATTTTCGAGGAAACACCCTCTACAAATAAAAAAGAAAAGGAAGCAGAGCCCCCAGAAGTGCAAAATGACTAAGTAGGAGGGAAGGGGAGAGAGAGTGAGTAACCAAAGAAAATATACCCACTGCCTACAAGACCTGCAGAATGGTACGCTGACCCAGTATACGTGCCAGGAGCAAGTGCACCAGTCACGCCAGCCACCGCACCACCCCCTCCATATGTTCCATTAAACACAACTCCTGCCCTGTAGGGCCCACCACCCGAGATTTAGAAATAGTATTAATATCCACCCAGGCAGAATTGGCCCGATTACGAACACTGTGTGAAACAACACTGCCACTAACCGGGAGAGGGCTACCTCCATTACAACCCCCATTAAAGAGCTCCTCTGCATTGCCAGAAGATAAATAGAAATCCGGGGATTTCCTTTTTCGAAAAGACAGCGCCCCAATCAAAACAGTCCAGGTGGAACGAGAAGGCGAGATAGAGAGCGTGGGATACGATACAGTAGCCTCAGAGAGGGAGGAGGAATAGTGGAGTGACTTTGTTTTTTTTATTTTATTCATCAATTGTTTTAGTTGAAAAATCTACCATTCAATTATTAATCTCGTATAAAATGTCATGTATATTCAGTATATGGGTACACAATTACATTGTTGTTTAAAAGTTCATATATATGATCACAAGACAGGGCAAAATCATTATATATAACTCTTACAATATTTCACAATAAAACATGATTGGATAATAACATCGGCATTTAAAACAGTTAAAACAGTAGGAATGAAATATGACCAACCAAGTACATAAAAACAATTAGTTATGACAATCTAACATTGTAATCTACGCTCAAACAAGGTAATTAGAGAACTGATCATTGAGGTCCTAAATTCTATTGTAGAAGGAATCTCACCGTGTCAATGATTCATGAATTATTGGATGCATTAAAAACTTCGATCCACTTTTAATCTCTAGTTAAAAGATCACTGTTTAAAATACTTTAAAAAATACATTTCCCTTAGTTCAACTAATTTTATACATTCAGTAATCCGATAGTAAGTGGATTCATGTTTCTCAACAAGCTTGCAAAATCTACATGTAGTACTTAATAGACTATCTTTACAGTATAATACGATTTTAATTTTAGTAGGTAGCAAGTTCAATCGAAAGTGCAAGAATGTATCAGCATATGATCTATCAGGAAATATTTTGATATAACTAGGTATGTCATTCAGTGCTTTAGTAAGAAATGCTCCATATTTATACATGGAATATGATAGGCATTTTTCTCTTGTAAGAATCCAGTTATATCTATATAGTTTGAGTTTAGCTTTGTGAGGTAACTCCAAGAGTAGATCAAACGAGATGTCAGCCGCTTGAAGTATATCTTCACAAGTTTCTTTCCATTTTGTGAGAGGAGTTAAATCTGCACTTTCTATCAAGTTTTTGACAACTGGGAATACATTTCTTGAAAGGGCTGTAGAAAGTAGCGTTTTTCTATATAGCAATATCCTTGCCCATGAAACTACTATATTGAGAGATATCAGCCCAAATTCATAACGAATGAGAGCTATGGGGATGCTTGATGGGACTGGTAGAATGCTTTTCCAAAAAATACCTTCAAGAAAGTCCCATTTGACAGGTTTGGGCATCATTTTGGTCTGGCTACCATAAGTAATTATAGGAATTACTTTTTGTAGGTAAAACATTTGCGCAGGTAATAAAGAAAAGGCACCGTATTTTTTCTGTCGGGCCTTTGCCTGTATAGCTAAGTGTCTCATTCTTAAAATAAGCTCTTCTTTATACGGTTTATCATTGGAATCTGAATGAATGTTCACTCCTAAATATTTATAATGAGTTATTTTAACAAGAGAGTTTTTGGATAATATCCAATTAAATTTAGTGGCAACTTTCTTAGGCAAATGATGGAATATTAAGTTATTAGATTTTCTTTCATAACATAGTCAAAACAACCACTAAACAGGAAAGCAAAAACAAAAGCAAAAGCACTCAAGGACCAGCATTTTCAATCTTAAATCAACATAATATTAGTATCACCAACCACCAAGATCGTCTCCCCTGCCCTCCTGTCTATCTATTCATGCTGTGATCACCATTGTCCATGGCCATTAAGGCCCACCCTCTTCCCATCTCCCCCATATTTTAGAGGCTTTGGTTGGGCAGCCTCTTGCGCCATAAATCCGGCGTTCAATCATAGCACATGAGTCCATGTCCAATACCCACTGTTCCAGTATCGGGGGCTCTTGCACTCCCCATTTTTGTGCGATGTTCTGCTTCATTAAGGCCGCTGCTGTGTTTAAAAGCAGTTTTTCCCATTTATTAGAATCAGATTTGTCTGGTACACCCAGGACAAGGACCCTTGGGTCCAGTTGTATAGTACGAGTGAGTGCCCTGGACAGTTCAGTACAGCAAGCGTTCCAGAAGGCACGGATCCGGTGACATGACCACAAGATATGAAAGAAGGTTCCTTCTCCAGCATGGGGTCTGGCATGGATTCACATGCTCATGAATATTCCCCGTCGTCAGGCTGGGAATCCTCTGTAAAGAAAAAATCAGTATCAGTTTCGTTTCTGATCTGTCTTTCTTAGTAGTAACCAATCACTGATCTCTGGGTCATATTGCCCCCAGCCAATGACTGCCCTCTCCCTAAGCCCCGCCTCCGGCAGCCATCCTCAGATTTTTACCGCACGCTCAAGTGTTGGGAGTCCTCGTGTTTAGCTCTCGTGTTTTTTACTGCGTTTTCACGCTTTTTCAGGAGATTTTCTAATTTTTTAGGTTTAATCGAGCATCAAGCTCCACCGTTTCTACTTCCGATAACGGGGACCCGTTTCGGAATTCTTCTACCCCCTCAAGGGTGAAGTTTTTGTCGAGTTTACACTTCTTGGAGGATTCCGGAAGATCTGCGGCCTACCTCAACGGACATGGCCCAGGACAAAGGAAGCTCGACGCCCGGATCCAAGCTGTTCATGAACTGCCCTGGATGCGGATTATATAACGTTTTCAAGGAGGACAAGCATTCGCGATGTCTCTACTGCCTCCATGGGGACAAGACGCACGTGGAGAAGGACTGTGCGTTCTGCAGGAACCTTTCGGAACGGACCAAACAAGATCGTCGTTCCCGCCTCGCCTCCTGGCTGGAGAAGGGCACAGCAAGTGAGAAGGCGAAGACGAAGGTTGAGCGGGCTTCTAAGTCCTTTGAGGGCGCCCCGGCGACAGGGGCCCAACAGAAGGCCAAGCACTGCGAGTCTGCGGGCTCCGGGAGCGCCGATAGGTCGGGCTCTTCGGTTGCCGAGCAGGGCGCTACTTCCCCGGCACGTTCGACCATGAGCCAGCGCTCTGGTTCAGGGAAGAAGAAGTCCAAGAACCCGGGTAGGCCGCTGGAGCGGACCCGGTCGATCTCGAAGGGGGAGCGAGGCGTTGACCCTCCCCTCAAGGCGAAGGCCCAAGACGCACCTAAGGTGGTGAGGGCCTTGATCCACCCGGCTAAGGCCTCTACCTGAGTGGTCTCTGCGACCCTGGCGGAGCCGGCTGAGACTACGCCAATGGAAACGGCCTCTGGGCCCAGAGTATCCCTGCTGCTGCGGAGGGAATCCTCTTTCCAGCCCACCGCTAAGACCCCCGTGAAGCCCCCGGCTGAAAAAGAGGGGGGGCGGTGGCCACTACAGACTCGGAATCAGTCTCTGAGGAGGAACTGGTGGAGACCGAGAGGGGCCTCAACGAAAGGGTCCATAGGCCTCAACGAGAGGTTCATAAACCTCAACGAGAGGTTTGAGAAGGTTCGATCCCGGGGGACGGTCCCTGCTGACGTGATCGAAGATAGCGACGAGGACGATGAACAGGGCCCAGTGGAACGGCCTTCCCGTCCGTCGCAGCCATTGCCCGAGCCCTAGGATAGCTCGGCGACCATTTTGTTGGCAATCCAATCCTTATGTACCGAGATAAGGACGAGATTACCACGGACCCCGACAGAGGATCCAGAACCAGGCCCGTCAGGAAACCCTCCGAACAAGCGGAGAAGAGTCCACCCCTCTCTGCCCTTCGTGTCCGCTAGGCCGGTGGACCCCTCATCCCCCTCGCCGGGAGAGGATACGGCGATGGATATGGCGACGGGGATGGACGATGACGGCGGTGATGACACAGCAGACATCCTGTCGCCACCCCCCCGCGGGCTTCCCCAGCCGACGAGGTTGGCTCTTTCCACGCCATGATAACCAGGGCATCCAAGCTCTTCCATCTCTGCCCTGAAGAACAGAAAAAGGAGGGGTTTCTGTACCAACGACGAGCGGCTAAGAGGAAGACGGTCCTCCCGGTGCCTTTACTCGACGACATCTGGGACGCGGGGCTTGCCGTCCTCAAGAACCCTGCCACGACACCCACCAAGAGGGACAAGTACGAGAAGAAGTACCGAGTCCCCGATGCCGCCCCTTTGTGCCTCAGGGCCCAGCCCACGCCGGACTCGGTCGTCTCGGCAGCGGCTAAGAAGAAGGCAGCAGGCGCGGCGTCTTCAACTTCCACTTCCCCGCCGGACAGCGAGGGCAAGAAGTTGGACTCTATGGGACGACGGGTCATCTCGTCGGTGGCGACGACGATTAAGGCAGCCAATGCCTTAGCGATCGTGGCCCGCTACGACAGGGAGCTCTGGTTCAAGATAGCTCCCCTGCTAGATTTCCTGCCTGATGAAAAAAGGGCAGAGGCCCTAGAAATTCTGCAGGAGGGCAAGGTGGCGCCGGATCACCCCATTACGGTGGCAACGGACATTGCTGATACCGGATTTCGCCAACTGGGCAACGGAGTTTGCCTCCGACGACGATGATGGCTCAAGGCAACAGACTTTTGCCAGGACGTCCAGACCAGAGTGTTGGACATGCCGTTCGATGGCAACAACCTCTTTGGTAAGGCGGTGGATGAGTCTCTACAGGACATCAAGTCTGACTCGGAGACGGGCCGGGCCCTTGGAGTGCTTCAGCAGCGACGGCCCTTTCGGAGCGCTGGAGGCAGACAGGGTGCCTCCAAAGGATCCAGCGGTGGCTCCTCCTCCTACCGCCAGGCGGCCCGCTCCTCTTCCCAGGAGGCCTACAGAGGTTGCGGCAAGCAGGGGGGTTCCCGCCGTCATCGCCAAGGAGGCCAAGGCGGCAAGGCTGCGTCCAAGCAAGACTGACCCGGCCGGGTGGTTGGGCCCCCACCGAAGCACCCCAGTGGGAGGCCGACTGACGAAGTTCGTCAGGGTGTGGGAGTCCATCTCCACGATCGTTGGGTTTTGGACACCCTGGCCAACGGGCACTCACTAGAATTCCTAAAGAAGTGCCCTCGCATTCCTCCCGTGGCCAGGAAGGAGAATCATGTCCCTCAACTGCTGTTGGAGGTAAAGGCAATGCTCAAGAAAGGTGCCATCGAGCTCGTCCCCAGGAGGCTCCGGAGTGTACTCAAGGTACTTCCTCGTCAGGAAGAAGACAGGCGGTTGGCGCCCCATCCTAGACCTGCGTCAGTTAAACAAATACATCAAGGCGCAGAAATTCAGGATGGTCACCCTCCAGCACGTACTGGGACAGCTGGAGGAAGGCGACTTCCTATCGTCGCTGGACCTGGAGGATGCCTACTTCCACATCTCCATTCTAGAAAGGCACATGAAGTTCCTCAGCTTCGTGGTTCAAGGACGCCACTACCAATTCAGAGCCCTACCGTTCGGATTGATGTCAGCACCCAGGGTTTTCACCAAGTGCCTGGCACCAGTAGCGGCACGGCTGCGCCTGCAGGGGATCCACGTCTACCCCTACCTGGACGACTGGCTAATCCGGGCAAGGTCAAGGGAACTCGCTGTCGATCATACGGCGAGGACCGTCCGGTTGCTCATGGAGCTAGGGTTCTCCATCAACTACCCCAAATCCCACCTGGTTCCGTCACAAGTAGCACTGTTTTTGGGGGCGAAGCACGATACAGTGAAGCAGTTGGCCTCCCCTTCAGAGGAGAGAACCAAAACCATCCTGGGCAAGGTACGGCGATTGTTAGCCACGGACGTGGCCAGGGTGAGGTCCATCAAGTCCCTTCTCGGGATGATGTCCTCATGCATCTACCTTATACCCCTTTGCAGTCTTCGGGTGCGTCTGCTACAGGAGTTCCTCGACGCCCGCTGGGTTCAGGCGGGGGGCTGCTTGGTGGACAGGATCCCCCTCGACGAGGAGTTCCGTCGGGCGATCCTTTGGTGGGGCACCCAGGCTCACCTCACGACGGGCACGGACTTTCAAACCCCGGCGTTTCAGGAGATGGTGACTACGGACCCCTCTCTGGAGGGTTGGGGGGCCCACACCAGAGATCTCCATGCAAGAGGCCTTTGGCTCCCAGAGGAGAGGTCTCTTCACATCAACATCTTGGAGCTCCGTGCAGTGTAGTGGGCGCTCAAGTCGTTCCTCCCGTCCCTCAAGGACAAGGTGGTGAGGATCTTCACCAACAACACCACCACAATGTTCTACATATGGAAGCAGGGAGGCACCAGATCCCCAGCCCTATCCAAGGAGGCCCAGGATCTGTGGCACTGGGCCGTCGCCCAGGGGATGTTTCTGGTTCCCTTCCACCTGGCAGGAATAAAAAACACCATCGCCGACTCACTCAGCAGGGAGCTGCGCTTGTGCCACGAGTTGGATCTGCGCCAGGATCAAGTGGATCGACTCTTCCAACAATGGGGCAAACCCCAGATCGACCTGTTTGTGACGGCGACGAACTCCAAGTGCCAGAGGTTCGCCAGCAGGTTCCCACAGCCGAGGAGCATGGGCGATGCTTTCTCGTTCCCTTGGGAAGGCCTTTTTCTATACACGTTCCCTCCTTTGCCGTGGCTGCTCCGCCTCATCAGCCAGCCCAAGCTGTCCAGGTGCAGGATGATCCTCGTCACACCGGCGTGGCCGAGGCAGATCTGGTTCCCGGATCTTCTGGACTTGTCAACGTCCCTGCCAGTCAGACTGCCGGCGGACGCGGATCTTATCTCCAGAGAAGGAGGCGCCATTCTACACCACGACCCACAGTCACTGAACTTGCAGGCCTGGCTCCTGCAGCGCTAGAGTTTGCGGGCTACGATATCCCGGCTGATTGCAGAGAGGTTCTTGCAAAGGCCAGGGCGTCCTCAACTCTCAAGTGTTACGGTCATAAATGGAAGAGGTTATCTGTCTGGTGCCGTGCACAGAAGATTAACCCTCTGCAGATTACGGCCCCTCAAGTGCTGCCGTACTTACTGTCACTGGCCAAAGCTGGGCTGGCTCACGCCTCCATAAAAATACATCTGGCTGCCATCTCCCGATATACCAGGCCTATGGGACGGGCGTCCTTGTGGTCTCATCGCCTGGTAAAGGAATTTATGAAGGGACTATTCCGTTCATTCCCGCCGGTGAAGGCTCCTGCCCCGGCGTGGGAACTTAATGCGGTGCTGACCAGGCTCATCGGAGCCCCATTCCAGCCTATGCACTCTGCGCCCTTGAAGTTCCTGTCATGGAATACAGCGTTCCTCATGGCCATCACCTCTGCACGACGAGTGGGAGAGATTCAGGCCCTATCTTGCAAGCCTCCATACTTGACTTTTCATGACACAAGGGTAGTGCTTAGGATGCACCCCTCCTTCATGCCCAAGGTGCCGTCGGACTTCCACCTCAACGAGCCCTTGGTGTTACCAGTTTTCTTCCCGTCGCCTTCAACGCCGGCCGAGAGGACTTTGCACTCGCTGGATGTAGCCAGAGCGCTGAAGTTCTACGTGGACCGCACGAAGAGTTTTCGTAAGACGTCACAGCTATTCGTGAACTTTGGGTCTGTGAATCAAGGGAAGGCTCTCTCGAAGACTTCCATTTCCAGATGTCTCTCCGGCTGCATCATGCATTGTCACTGGTTGGCAAACCGACCGCTGCCCGGCCGTCCGAGAGCCCATTCGACCAGAGCGATCGCTGCTACCACGGCGTTCCTGTCTGGTGTACCCCTGCTGGACATCTGCAGGGCTGCTACGTGGAGGTCGATGCACACCTTCACAAGATTCTACTGCGCCGATCGGGACTCCAGGGAGGAGTCCAGGGTCGGCCAAGCAGTGCTGCGCAACCTGTTCGCTTAAGGTGAGCCTGGTGAGGAGGTAAGAGATGCTTAATGTTGAGTTATTGTATTGCTTAACGTTGAGCCTGTTGCCACCTCCCGTGGTTGTGCATGTGTGTACTGCTATGTATTCTTTTATTCATGAGCATGTGAATCCATGCCAGACCCCATGCTGGAGAAGGAACAAGTTACTTACCTGTAACTGTTGTTCTCCAGCATGGGTCTGGCATGGATTCACATGCAAACCCTCCCACCTACCCCTCTGCGGCTCTTCACTTCGTCATACTGCCGCTTGGCGTGCTACCAAATCTGAGGATGGCTGTCGGAGGCGGGGCTTAGGGAGAGGGCAGTCACTGGCTGGGGGCAGTATGACCCAGAGATCAGTGATTGGTTACTACTAAGAAAGACAGATCAGAAACGAAACTGATACTGATTTTTTCTTTACCGAGGATTCCCAGCCTGACAACGGGGAATATTCATGAGCATGTGAATCCATGCCAGACCCATGCTGGAGAACAACAGTTACAGGTAAGTAACTTGTTCCTTCCTCCTCTCCACATCGGAGACAGTTTGGATTTGTTGCCCTCTTCCAGCCATACAATGTAGTTCTAGGCTAGTACACTCTATGCAGGATTTTAAGTTTCACCAGCCTTAGCCTAGAGGAGATGGCCACTTCCCGCGGGTGCATTAGTACCTGGATCCAGTCCTCTTGGTCTATCTCTCCTACATCTCTTTCCCATTTGGTTTTTAGGCTCGTTAGTTCAGGGGTAGCAAAGGATGTGATAGCATTATAGAGGATGGATGTGCATTTGGGTGGGATTTACGCTGGTAGCATATTGCGTTCTATCGGTGTGTAGTCTGGGACCGTGTCCTCTGGAGGTATGGGCTCTCTGGGCATGGGTCAGTTGCATGAAGTGGTATCATTCAGTATCAGGGAGGTGGAATTTGCATTGCATGTCTTCGAATGAGGTTAGTTTCCCGTCCTTCAGGATATCTTCTACTCTCAGAATTCCCGCCCTCACCCAGTACGGCCATGATTCGAGTTTCTCAATTTCATTTAAGTTGCTATTTTGCCATAGGGGTTGTGCCGCGGTTATTTTGTTTCCCCATCCAACAAACACGTGTGCCTGTCTCCAAATGGTGGTGGTGTGGGTCATAGTTGTCAGCAGAGGGGATTCTTGGGGGGACTGGTAAAGATATTAGATTTCTTGGTGTTGATCTCTAGATTATTGGCAACAGCGGATCTAGATAGAGCAATACACTTTCTCTGTTGACCAATAGGCGTTCTATCAAAAAGGACGAGGTCATCAGCATACAATAAATATGGTATGTGATGCATTCCAAGTCGAGACGAGAAGGAGTGAACATCCGTTAGAGCATTAAAAAAAATCACTAATATAAAAATTAAAAAGTATTGACGCGAATGGAGAACCCTGTTTCAGACCTGAATTAGTTTCAATTGAATTAGTTGAAAGTAGACCATCCGAGGAGAGTTTAATTGTAATGCTGGTATTAGAATAAAACTGATATATTAGATAATGCATGTAGTGGGGGCAATTAACATTCAATAATTTATTCCATAAAGTAGATGGAGATATGGAGTCAAAAGCTCATAATAGATTGGTTAGCTAAATAGATTGGTTGTTGTTTTGTATTGCTTCAGCTTTAATAGCAGATATTAAAATCAGATATAGTGTGGTACCAATCCCAGCAACAAATCCAGATTAAAGCCATCTCATAAAATCACATATTAAAAGTCTAGCTAAAATCTTGCCTGGAGCATCTAAAAGCACAATAAGGCGATAATTGGCTGGATTTAAGTGATCACCCTTTTTAAAAATTGGAATTATAATCGCTTCCTGCCAAGATGGCGGAATATTTTTTGAATTAATAATATTTTGAAAAATTGAGTTAAGAAGCTCAGCCCAGGCCTCAGGATTAGTTTTAGGATAGCATTAGTTAGCATATCAGGGCCGGGCACTCTTGAAGTGCTCATTTATTTTGTTTATTATTAGAATATCCAAAGTATCACATTTAATATCAGATAGATCAAAATATTCAGTACTTAAATTATCTGCAGATTCTGAGGTTTTCATAAGTAACTTTTGATAATGATTTGTCCATGTCAATTCATCTATGCTATTTAGTTGTATAGATCGGTAAGCATTTGCAGGGGTCTTATTTATTATCTTCCATATTTCCCCTGTTGATTTAGTTAATAAAGCTTTAATCATTAGTTCTGCATCATTTTGTTTTTGAGCAGCAAATAGCTGTTTGATTTTATTTCTATATTTGGTTTTCAGACTCCTTTTCACTTTCTCATTTGATCTTGCAGGTAGTGATCTTATTGCTCGGCTCAATTCACTTTTCAGGTTGTATACTTCTGTGTTCCATAAATGTTTATGAATACAAATTGGTTTTGTAGGACCTATATTAGTGTGTATTATCATTTGCATAAAATCGTTATAAAACATTTGATCTGGTATGTCATTATCCAGTACTTTGTGTTGTAAAAAAGCTATATGGCGTGGAGTCCATTTAAGACGATTATTCACATTATTTGTCTACAACATGCCTTTTATAATAGAAGAAAGTTTCTGTGTAATGAGGAAACCAACGAACTTCCACTAAATGGTGATCGCTTGCCAAAGTAGGAATAATTTGGAACGCCGCTATCAACCTGTTTGAGTTGTTTGGAATGAAAACATAGTCTAATGTAGACTGGGAATTGCCTCTGGACCAAGTAGACCGTGGAGGCACGTCATTGGGGAAGGTACCATTTAACATAGAAAACGGCCTTATTTTCATTAGAGCTAGCCATTTAGCTGCTCTGGAGTTAGTGGCGAAATTGGGTACATGGCATAGTTTCATCACCCAAGATTATTGTATTGACAATGTTAGGGTCCATTAAGGTTTTATCCAGAATGTGTTCAATTTTGTGTTCAATTTTATCTATGAATTGAGCTGCAGTGGGTGAAGCAGGATTCCAATAAATATTTATTAGCATCGTCATTGGGAAGAAGGGGCGATTTATATTAGAGGAGCGTATGATTACAGGTTGGATCCCAGAGTCAGGGCGCATCCATGGTTCGATGGTCAAGTGCGAGTCATACCTTGCAGCTATCAAGAGACCAGCAGCCGGTCTGCCCTTTGAGGCTTTAGAAGCAGCTTTTGTGACCACTTGATGGTCTGGCCAGATTGGGGCACTCACCATCCATGTTTCCTGTAATACAACTAAGTCATATTTATTTAATAATGTAGGTTTAGAAATCATTAGGTGTGAGAAACCTTGAGTGTTCCATGAAATCATGGAGCAATCATGCTGTTCCAGAGAGTATTGCTAATCTTTTATTTGTTCCTTATCTCTAGCATGTGATACCCAGCTCAATTTAGATTCTATTGCCTGGGCAGGATTTCGAGGGAGCATTACAATTACAGCAAATATGAGTTCCTGCACTCTGGTTATTTTGTTGTTTCTGAGAATGATTAGGCTGATGAGTTTCACATTGTATCAGAGCCATCACAGGAATGGCTTCAATGAAAAGCCCTTTCTCAAAAAGGAGATGTCTTTGTTGCCAGACATAGTTTTTGATTTTTAAGGAGGGAATGTTTATTTCAACAATATCTTGTTGAGCTGGTATTGGGTAATTTACCCCTTTGAATTCAGATGAATTAATATGCTTTAATTGTGGAATTGCATGAAATATTGTCGGCATGGTCACCCTGTTTGGGAAGGGATCCGAGTAAACTCTGTCAATCATTGTAATTCTTAAAGGTTCATTTGTCAGATTCTCAACTAAAACTTCCACTTCATTAGTCGGCATGATTTCTTGCGGATTTTGTATCCCTTCATCTATGTTAGACAATGCTGACGAGGGCTCCTTTGTAAAAATTACTTTATCAGAGTCTACAGGTGTAAGCCTGCATTATGGTGCAGGTAATTCAAGCTTGGAGGGAGAGCCTTTGGCAAACGGTGCTCTTCTGACAAGTTAATTTTCTTTTGCTCAAGAGTCATACATTATTTTGTGTCATGATTTAAATTAACACAAAAAGTTGGGCTTTGTAAAGGGGAATTTGGCTTGTCTTGATGAAGGCTATGATGAATAGTTTCTAACACAGATATATTGTTATTCGAGTAAACCGAAAGGTTCATAAGTTGCTCAGTGGTAATGGTCTTGTTTACAGTATAAGAATCAATTAACAACATATTGCCATTTGCAATAGGAACAGTAATGTTAGATGTCTTACCTTTAGATGACGCCACCTAAAGTGAGAGGGCAGGTACCATTACTGAGGACTCCATGGCTCATTTCGTTAGAAGTCGGAAGAGTGGGCGCAGATTGAGACTCTGCACTGGGATATAGGCTACACATTTTTAGTTTTGGATTTCGTTTTGTTGTTCTTTTTTTATATAGATAATTTTCTTTTTTTGTTTTAAATTAATTTGAGTTAAGGAGGAGTTTTGGTCTACATCCAATTCAGATGTTCGCTTTCTATTCCTCTTGCGCTTTCTTCGCTTGTTCTGAGATGGTCGATTGAAGAGATCACATAGTGGCAGATCTGTCTTGGGTTGATCTAAGGAATTAGAATCTAGTATTGGAGGCGAAGTGTTGATATCAATAGGCAATACAGTCGCCCGGACAGAATTTACATTGGAGCCTGCGTCCTCAAGTAAGGTCTCCGTCTCACATGGTCACATGTCATTAGGGATAGACCTATCAATCACTGGGGATTCAGAGCAGGGAATAGAAGGGCCCAGAACAGTTTTCAGAATAGACGGTAAATTTGAAACAAGTCAATCAAGCTTTTTAGTGAGAGTTAAGGTCAAAGCTTCTTGGGATGATGCTCTTTAATCCAGTATCTCAAATAATTTAGTTAATGAAAAAATGGTTGTGATAATAGCAATAAGAGCAGCTTCTAGGGCTGGATTAGTTATTGAAGGGAAACCAAAAGAAGGACATGGAATTGGTTTTGCAAAGATGGAGCTGCAGAAACTGTTGGGTCAGGAGAGGAAATAATATCATTGGGACAGTCTGTAGGGAAAGGTTCAAGTGACTTTGATAATCTCGATTCTCTATGATCAGGAACAGTGACATTTGTATCACATTTAGTGTTAGGTGGCACAGTAGATATTACCATAGCTTGAGTCTAGTGGCCAACGGGTAAAGGCAAGTTAAACGTCATTTTTTTAAGCTGGACTTCAAGATTAGTGGCAAAGACTGCAGCTTCAGTAACGTTTGCTGGCCAGTTTAACACTTGTGAAAAGAGAGAAAGTGAAGACGGAGGAGTTACAACAAAGGGCCACTTCCTGGTTGGAAACTGGGTGTGTAAAAGCCCCCATCGCTGGGGGTGAGCATCTGCTCCGTAATACAATCTTGCATTGTTTTATCAGAGAGAAGATGAATTTGACAAGGATCAGATGAAGTATGAGTCCACATTAAACTAGTCATTGGAGATGACGTTACGGTGTTAGAAGGACAATTACTCATTCCCCTATCGTAATGTTTGTTTGCTAGGGTTGAAATAGGAGGCACGTCCGAGAGAGAAGAAGTTGGAAGCCCGGTCAAATGTTTAATGGGATTCCTTGGGTGGAACAAGGAGGTGGAAAAGGCATACCCGAGGTTAACTGTATCATAGTTTCACAGCAGCATTAGGCGTCTAGCCAATATTTATTAGGCACTTTCTTAGCAAAACAAAAGGGTTGCGGAAAAGTCCTGATTTATTGGCCTTAGCCTCAGATGCCGAGCACAATTAAATCGCTTGCTAGTTGGAAAAGTTTGTATCACTGAGTCTCTAGAAGACAAAGTCTGATGCGGTTCAGCGTTTTCGTATGTTTTTACGTACGATTGATTAGCCTAAGAACAGCCGCTGTGTATAGATGTAACCTTTGTTAGTTACAAGTATTCATGTCATGGAGTAACAAAAAATGGAAAGTGGGAGGGGGCTAACAAAGTTCAGCATTTGCATAAACGTTAGAATCCAGCACCGTTGTTCAATATACAGATACTATTTTAATGGAGTTCAACAAGGAACCCAGCGCGACACAGTGGCTAGTACTTACTTGCGGTGCGTGCGGGATTCCAATTTGTAGCCAATGATGGAGTAGGGGGCATGGCTACAAGAAAAAGCAAAAAAAAGGTCAAAATGTATGTTGCACACTAAATTTAAAAGTCCATAGAGTGTTCATTAAATGCTGGTGGTCAGTGAACTAAAGTATCCATGGGAGAGTTTGAAGGGTATTTCTGGCAGAACAGCGTTCGAGCAGGAACTCCAGCCGGACAGCTGACGGCACTTGGCTAGTACTTGCTCGCGGTGCGTGCAGGATTCCAATTTGTAGCCAACGATGCAGTGGGGGCGTGGCCAAGCAGTTTGGAGAGTTTGAAGGGTATTTCTGGCAGGACAGCGTTCGAGCAGGAACACCAGCCAGACAGCTGACAGTACTTGCTCACATAGGGACCTTGATGAGTCAGTCGAAGGGGCGGTAGGAGGGATACAGCAGATTCAGTGGGCAACTCCACAAGTAACAGAATTGGACGAAGGATGGGAGGGAAGGCTCCAAAACAGAATAGCACTGGCAAAAAAGAAAGGAGTAAAGGTAAGTAAGGGGAAGGTGAGGTCAAAACTACAGATGCCCCTCATCCACAAAGGTGCAGGACGTCCTCATTATGTGCCTTGGGCACTGATGGACAAGAATACTCTCCTCAAGGCCCTCCCACCACTCTCGGGGGGTGCAGGGAAGTGGATATATGCATTTGAAAAGAACACAGCAGGGGTCCCATGAGCAATCGGAGGTATCAAAAGCCGTTTGATATCAGCATTAGGAGACCACGCAGACTCAGTTTGGGTGAAAGCGGGGTTCCCGGGAGTGACCATGGGAAACGGTATGCATGATGGGGCATCATTTAATAATGTAAGGGCACAAGTATGGGATGCACTGCGGAGGACCTTCCCTGACACCCCAGATTTACACTCTGTAATGCAATGCACTATGGGGGACGGGGAAGACGCTGTGCAGTTCATTCTTCAGGTGCAGGAGATGTGGCGGGCAGAGATGGGCACGGCCTGGGACCAATCCACCTCCCTATTCTATTTCATCATTAAAAGAGGACTCCCGAAGGAGGTACAGAACGCCCTTGATAAAATAGCTGGGATAGAAGCTAAAGGGTGGCCAGAAATACAAAGCATCATAGTACACCATTGCAGGTGGATCAAAGAAAGAGAAAAAGAAATAGCCCAGAGGAGATTAGCCGATGAAGCAAAGCTTGTGCAGAGCAAGTTAGTGAAAGTTGTGGCAGTAACCGCAGTGCCGCCCACAGAACGGCAGGGAGAAGAAGGGGAGGGATCAGTAGCCCTACAGGCTAAGATGGGAGCTACATGGGCAGACAATGGTCAGGAACAATGGGGTGGAGAAGAACAGTACGGGACCTCAATGGCAAGGAAGACCCGTGAGAGGGAGAGGTGTGTATCAAGGGCAATGGGGAGGAGAAAGGGGATATGGAGGACAAAGACCAAGAGGGGGCAGACCCGGACAAATGTAGGGGAGCAATGGCCACGAGGCCCTCCTCACCTACAGCTTCCTCCCCAGGTGAGGACCATGACTCGGTGGGCGCCCCCTCAT
Source organism: Ambystoma mexicanum (assembly GCF_040938575.1). Taxonomy (NCBI): domain Eukaryota; kingdom Metazoa; phylum Chordata; class Amphibia; order Caudata; family Ambystomatidae; genus Ambystoma; species Ambystoma mexicanum. The sequence continues at coordinate 329,223,820 of NC_090930.1, forward strand.
GCCACCCGGGCCCAGGTGGAGGAGGATTCACCCGCCGACGACATTGCCCACACGTACCCTGTCCGTGCATTTACCAAAAATTAAGTTAGGCCTAGACGCCATCTTGCATAGCAAACATGGTGTGAGTTCAGCACACTGTAACGAGGCCCCCACCTTTGGAGGGCCTTTCATGCATCTCTGCCGCCTCAGCAGCCCTGGCAGATCCACTGCGAGCGCGTTCCCATGAGAAAGTCGGAGATGAGCTAAACCCGAGATGCCAACACGGCAACATTATATTAGTAACAATGTGATATTGCACCCCGTATGACCCGGACCGCAAGGCCGGGGTAACGGGGAAAAAAGCTGAAGCATCACTATCTGAAGAAGGTAGAAAATAATTCAAGTATTGGTATTAATGAACTACCTCTGTTTAAAATGTGAATAAACCATAAAAATGTAACGTTATATGATATCCCTCCAGGTCTGGACTAATGCTGCTATAACCACGGAGAAAGATGTTGACCAAACGTGTAACCTCTATTTGTAAAAGTGTTTTTCAATAGTATGTAGAAACTTGAACTCATATATGTTTTGAATCACCCAAAGCGGCGAGCATCAATCTCTGTAGGCCATAACCTAGATATCCCTCGTATAACGTCTAATGTACATACAATACGCACACAATGTAGTGAATATAATGTTAGGTAATGAAAAGGTACTGGAACCGACTGTATTAAAGAAATGTGTAACGAAATTGAAATATATATGTGTGTCTAAATAACGTCAAAATAAGGCAGAACAGTATAGAACTTCTGCATTCACTGATCAGCAACGCACGAGGAAAATACCTTTGTGGATATATGCAAGGCCATTCCCTCTCCCACCCCACCAAGCCTGCCAGATAAAAAAGCTAAGACTTGTGCCGCGCTCCCTCACCTCCCCCAACCAAGCTGGCGTTACTTCAGAGAGTCAGAGGCCCCGGCGCCGCAACCAAGGCCACAGCCCGCCACCTGTGTTATTTACAGCACGGTAATAAACCCACGGTTGAACCCACTGATCTACCAGCACCCTCTCATAAATCCCACGAACCCCCCAAGAATCCTGACCCCGCGCAAGGACGACCCCCATCATTGGGACAAGACACAGAGACCCATCTATATAATAACTTCTAACGCAGCCGACAGACATGTATCATTCGGCCCAGGCCCCAGAGCCCCGTCCCGCGACCTAAAATACCGGTCAATAGGACACAGGTAAATCTCACCCCAACCGACAACCACCAGACCTCTCACGAGGTGCATTCCTCATGTGTTGTGTTTATTTTATAAGATAAGCTGCTGAAGCGATTTATTAATGAATTTAAATGTCGTTTTCTGAATAACTACAGTGTGCATGGCCTAGGGCAAATGAGACAGGAAAGGTATTCGTCATTGTCACAGGCTGCCCCAGCACATCAACACCGCGCAGATGACCTCAAGCCGGCCTGCCAGGCCCAACCCAACCCATGAGGCTGACCAGTGACGTCGTCACGCCAAGACCAACCCCGCTGCAGCAACACCTATAGTTAGTCGACGCCACCCAATCCCAATTAACTTGTGCCCCCTATAGTGTTTAGGTGTTGATGACGTTTTTTGTATTAGAAATACGCCTGTCTTTGCTATTGTCAGACAGAGCGCTCTCGTAGGTTGCAGAGTTCTTTGCATGCCTTATTTTTGGATAAACTCCCACTTACGCTCACCCGCACTCTGTCTTGGCCTTATTCCCACTACGGGAGAGTCCCTTATTGTCTCTCATTGCGGGGAGGATCGTGCTGATTTGGGGGCGCTTCCTTTCAGTGGTGACCCCGATAGCGTGATATCTCCAAACTATTTTTCCTAACTCCTTCTTAACGACCCCCTTGTGGCACGAGAATCTCCGGTCGAGAAGGGATACGCACGGTGAGCCGTCTCCGGGAGGCCGCCCGCCAACGGCGACCGGCACAATAAGAAGTGCGCACTCAATGAGAAAGGGTACGGGATCCCGATTGGAAAAAAATCCCCTTTGAGTGCCGCTCGCCGGAGCCAGGGGCTGACCGTTGAGTTACCGGTGACGCCGCCTGGACGGACCCAGTTTCGGAGAGTATCGGTTCAAGACGGGCACGTGAGTACCGAGTGCGAGTGATCGTCAAGGGGAGAAGAAGGGGAATTGGGAATAAAAGAACGGGGACAGGTAGAGGAGAAGAATATCGGGGGTCTACTAAAGACGGGTCTTGAAACTTTCTTTATTCTTTCTTTGCATATGGCCATTAGGAGTAAGAAATAAGTGACGTGGTAGAAGTGACGGAAACCTAGCTCCGAAAGGGGGTGGAAGGCGGCGCCGCATAGTGCTATCTAGACTAGTACTGGGAATATATGAAGAAGTGAGAAATAAGTTATTGGTGTCTAGCAAAAGGAGACACCGGGAATATTTTTAGTGATTGTGCTCTCTCTCTATTTCTTTTTTTCCATTTCCACGGGGTAGGGGGTGAAAATGAGAAGGGTATAAAGTAGTTAGAACATCTTAAAAAGTGGGGACTCAGTAGTGGCACGTACAGACGTGAACACAGTAACCTTAGCAGGGAAACAGGGACAGCTGGCCAGGGAGGAAAGGGAGGAAAAAGACAAAAGTGTGAGTGGAAAGTATTGTGAAGGGTGCGCGCACCGTACGAGTGTTGGAGACGAACGGGTGGCCGCGAGGTGGTGCCAGAGAGTGTGGCCATAACCATTACTTGATCAATTGCAAGTGAGATTACATAAGAGTGCCTGGGAATGGGAAGGAGATGAGATATGGTGAGTGAGAAGAGATTTGCACAGTGAATAACAGTGGGTGATAATTTTGAGAGGTCCGCTCTTGTCTGTGCCATAAAGGTATACATACGCATATCTACACCTAATCAAAAGTAACGAAGGCGAACGCGGTAGCGCTAGCGATTTAGAGGATGGGGGCTGAAACTCCCTTGTCACACATTTGTAAGAGCTTGCCGGGATATGCTGAACGCATAAATAAATATCATGATCAATGGTTAACAGAATTGAAAGGGGAGGGGTTGCCCCAGATTTGGCCAGAAGGAGGGTCTTTTGACAAAAGCGTTCTTGATATGGTATGTACATGTATTCGCCTCAAGTATAAGGGGAAACAATGGCAGAATAGGAAGGAGATATTAGATCTTTGGAGATTGTTTGAGGAAGTACCCCCACCCAAAGCTCCAGCCCCAAATATTGATTTACCTTCCACCACAGATAATCCACTAATGATCCCGCGAGAGGAAAAGGAACAGCTAAGTACAGAACAACCGGCGGAAGTGGTTATGTTGTACCCAATATTACCTAAACCAGCCCCTGCAGCAGGATATAGCGACCCGATTTATGTGCCTCCCCCTTCGACCAGCACGCCACAAAGACCAACTGCACCCCCGCCCTACGAAAACACCAGAGAGCGCGCCCAGGGAGGCACACAGAGGGTGGATATAGAGAAGTTAACGAGTGACTTAGAGTCGAGGCTTACAGTGGCAAGAGATGAACTCTCAAGAATAAAAGACATATGTGAACGCACAGCATGCGCCCCCACACAATCTGGACGCACGTCTAGAGCGTCGAGCGAAAATAGACAAATTGAGGAGGGATGGAAAAAGGGGGAAATACTGTTCAGAATTGAGGAAGAACCGACCAGAATAATAGAAGTGGGGACAGCAGAAGGAAGTATTGGTGACGTCTCACGAGAGAGAGGGATCAGAGAGGATTTGTTATGTGATGTCAGAGGAGGGGGGGATGAGAGTGATAGATTAAGCATGACAGTAGGAGGAGAAGGCGAGGAGCTAGATGGTGCATGTTCACTGGGGACTATAGAAGATGAATGGATGGGACGACTAAGAAATAGGGTGGGGAAGATGGCGTCATTGGAGTCAGCAGTGACTAAGGAAAAGGAAGCTGCAACGGCAAAAGGGAAATTACAACTCCCATTACTCCACAGGGGGGGCGGGAGGCCAAACTATATACCGTGGGCTCAGATGGACAAGGCTAATTTAATGAAATTACTACCACAGCTGTCAGGAGGGGCAAGCAAGTGGATATATGCATTTGAGAAACATACCGCTGGTATACCGCTGGCAGTAGGCGATGTGAAGAGCCTACTAGTGTCCGCAGTAGGGGATCAGGCAGACAGAGTATGGGCTAAAGCGGGTTTTCCAGCTGTAACTTTAGAGTGTGATCGCCATGATGGGGCGTCTTTTAACACCGTGCGAGCGAGGGTGTGGGACGCACTGCGGGAAACCTTCCCAGATACCCCTGATTTGCAGTCAGTAATGCAATGTACCATGAATGACGGGGAGGACGCTATGGATTACATTCTCCGGGTGCAGGAGATGTGGAGAGCGGAAACGGGTACGCCCTGGCACCAATCCACATCTCTATTTTATTTCATCATTAAGAGAGGGCTCCCAAAGGAAGTGCAAAAGGCACTAGATAAAATAGCAGGCGTTGAGGCAAAAGGCTGGCCGGAGATCCAAAGCATAATCGTACACCATTGTAAACGGATCAAAGAAAGAGAGAGGGAAGTAGCACAGAAAAGGTTGGCGGACGAGGCGAAGTTGGTGCAATCAAAATTGGTGAAGGTCGCAGCCGCGGTAGCGGGACTCCCACTCATACGGGAGGGAGAGGAAGGAGAGGAGGGGCAAATAGCAATACAAGGAAGAATAGCAGCGAATTGGGCAGGACAAGGGCAACGACAGTGGACAGAGCAGGAGCAGAACGGAGGTCCAACGTGGCAAGAGTGGGCCCCAAGAGGAGGAAGAGGTGGGTACAGGGGTCGAAGAGGAGGACAAGGGTATGGAGGAATGGGAGGAAATGGGTGGCAGGGTCCCAGAGGTCCACAGGGGAGCTGTTGGAATTGTGGGAGATGGGGGCATTACTCAAGAGAATGCAGGAGCAGACAAAACAACGGTTTCCAAGAGATAGAACAGTATGGACACCCCCATCCAGGAAGCCCCTACGGCCTCCCCATGGGACAATACCAGCAACCAGACAATGTAGTACAAAGGAGTAACGCACAACTACACGGACATCAGTACCGAACACAAACCAACCCACAGAATAATGACAATGTGCACTACACGCCTGGTAACACTTTCGCCACAGTAGCTAATGGGGCACCCGCCCCCGCACCTTAAAGTGGAGTGTCAGTAGTTTCGGGGAACATTTTCGATCAAGGGGGGGCAATGAGACACCCCGCATAGGACAGCCCACAGAGAGCACTTGCGTGTCCAGTACTGTCTACGACCCACAATGCATCAGAGGAACCATTGATAGGAGCGCAGATAGGAGACAAGCAATTCATATTCATGGTGGATTCGGGAGCGGAGAAATCATGCATTAGAGAGGGCCGGTTCCCGTTATCTAATAGAACGTTAGAGACGCAGGGGTTCTCTGGGGCTGTAATTGAAGTTCCTTACACAGAGGTATTGGATGTGACAGTAGGGGGTAAAACAGTGAAAGCACCCTTACTATACTATGAAAACTCTCCCATCAACTTACTGGGGAGAGATCTCTTGAGCAAACTAAATATGACAATATCATTCACAGGGAGCGGCATCGTATGTTCAACGCCAGGCATATGCCCCCTCCGTATATTAGCAGTAATACACGGCCACACAATCATGAAAGAGATCAGAGGGGTACCAAGAAATGAGGAGATGTTTGTTGAAGGTATGAGAACATTGGCTCTCATAGTACCAGAACTAAAAAGGGTGGAGTGGAGGATCCCAGCAGAATTTCTTTTTCGTCCCATAGCAAGCCCTGACACTGCTCTTGGGGCAGTACTATCGCTGGATTTGCATGCAATACATGTATCAACAAACAGAATATGTGTGATTGGTATTGACATGGAAGGATGTGAGTGGAGGACAGTATTGTGTACAAATGCAAATATCCCGCTGAGAGAGCTCTCGGACGAGGAGCTATTTTCTGACACTGAGGGAGATGGTGAAATAGTGATGGAACTGGCAATGCCCTGCGACATTGTAGTTACAGCCAGACAAACTAAGGTTGAACTAATGGCGGTAGTAGGAGCACCGCACACATTTTTTGATGAAGACATGAGTTCAGTACCCACTAACTTATGGACTAATGGCCCCCACGATGTAGGGTTGCTGCATGAAGTTCAGCCTGTGGTGATAAAATTAAAACAGGGAGCAATACTACCCCGGGTGAAACAATATCCACTGTCGCGAGAAGCAGAAGAAGGGATCAGAGAGACAATAGAAGCACTGCTAGCACAGGGTATAATAGTGCCCTCAAACTCCCCATGCAACACATGCATTTACCCAATCAAAAAAGCGAAGGGGGGTTCATGGAGGATGATACAAGATTTACGCCCACTGAACGATGTGGTAATGAAGGAGTTCCCTTTAGTCCCGAACCCGGCGACAATACTGTGCAACATTCCAAAAGTAGCATCACACTTCACAGTAATTGACTTAAAAAATGCATTTTTTTCGATCCCCTTAGCAGAAGAGAGCAGGTACTTGACAGCATTTACATTAGGAGGAAGGAGGTTCGAACACTGCAGACTACCACAAGGATATTGCGAGAGCCCAAGCATATTTAACAGGGTACTACATGAAGATCTGGGGAATTTGTCTGTAGAAAGCACAGTGATTCAGTACGTTGATGATTTATTGGTTTGTGCACAGGCTGAGGAAGAGTGCAGACAGGACTCGATAACACTTTTGACATTATTGGCCAATAAAGGGTACAAGGTGGACAAGGGGAAGTTACAATACTGTCTGACAGAGGTCCTATACTTGGGTCAGCTGATATCAAAGGATGGCAAGCGAATTATACCAGACAGGGCACAGGCGATTAGAACAATTGGGGAGCCCAAAACAGTAAAAGAGATGCAGAAATTTCTGGGTATGTGTAACTATTGCCGAGCATGGATATTGGACTATGCGGCGTACACAAGGCCCTTGTTACAGGCACTGAAAGAAGCACAACAAGAACACAAACACATAGAATGGACAGAGGAGATGAACACAGCATTTAACTCACTAAAAGAGCTGATATCAAGCGCTCCAGTACTAGCAAATCCAGATTATGGGCGCGAATTCTTTTTATTTTCACACTGCAAAGGAACACTGATGACAGCGGTACTGACACAGAAAACATCTTTAGGGCACAAACCACTTGCTTACTATAGCGGCACCCTAGACGCAGTAATGCAAGGTCATTTCGCGTGCGAGCAATCCCTAGCTGCAGCCGCGTTCGCAATTGAAAAAAGTGCCACGATAGTGATGGGCTGCCCGGTGACACTGTTTGTGGAACACTCACTTTTTGCAATATTAGAGCGAACAAAGAGCACATTGACAACACAACGCGCCACAGCATATGAGATAATACTGTCCAGCGCTAACATCCATATAGTAAGATGTAAAACAGTGAACCCAGCCACATTCATCACAGAGGCATGCACCGTAGAGGACATGCAAAACCACAACTGCGCCACGTACACAGGTGACGAAAGTAAGGATCCAGTGATTTTTGAAAATGCCCTGACCGAGGGTGAGGTGTATTTTGTGGACGGGTCAGCATCAATAGACATGGAGACAGGAGAAAAGCATGTGGGTATGGCAGTGGTACGATTAGAGGAAGATGAATATGAGATACTAGTACAACACCGCCTCCCATCACACTATTCAGCGCAAGCAGCAGAACTAATAGCGCTAATAGAAGCATTGCATGCCGCCAAGGGGTGCGCAGTGACCATGTATACAGACTCAGCATACATGACAACAACAGTTCACGGCGGGTTGGCCCGGTGGGGGCGGAGAGGGTTTCGGCGAGCAGACGGAACGCCAGTCCAGCATGCAGAATTATTGAAAGAACTGATTGAGGCCCTGCAAGACCCCACGGCAGTGGCCATCGTAAAATGTCAAGCTCATACCACAAATACAGATTTTATATCTTTGGGGAACGCGGCAGCAGACGCCGCTGCCAAAGCAGCTTCATATTTACAAAAAGGTGAAATAGGGGAGTACATGTTGCACCACACAGCAAGCCAAGAGGTCCCCACAGGATATAACATGATGTCCACACAGGAGATAATAGAGCTGCAAGAGGGAGCTAGTGCAGAGGAAAAATTGCTGTGGACTAAGAGAGGATGCAGCAAATCACCAACTGATTTATTGTGGCGACAAGAGAGTTCAGGAAAAGTGGTAATGCCAATTACGCTGCTAGAAATAGCATTTCAACAACTACACTTTCCCGCACACAACACAAAGAAACACATAATGGCAGAGATACAAGAAGATTGGTTTGCACCTTGCCTCCAGGAACACGTCACAAGGTTAGCTCTAGAATGCACGACATGTCAAATTTACAACTCAGGTATGACATTGCGTACACTAAGGGGTACGATACCAAAACCAAGTGGCCCATTCAGAGAGCTCCACATTGATTATGTAGACATGGGAGAAAGGTGTAACAGGGCTCGATACATGATTGTGGTTGTATGTCCATTTTCGAGGTGGGTGGAGGCAGGCCCATGTGCCCGCCCTGACGCGAAGGGCGCCGCGAAGTTCCTAGTGCGAGAAGTGTTTCCGCGCTGGGGAATTTGCGACGTTATTCGCTCAGATAACGGGACGCATTTTGTTAATGAATTATTTAAAGAAGTGACTACATTATTGGGAATAAAGCACAAATTATGTTCGATTTATCATCCTCAAAGTAATGGCGTCGTGGAAAAGATAAATGGCCTGTTAAAAAGCAGATTATCAAAACTTTGTTTTTCCCTTAAAAAGACTTGGATGTACTGCCTGCCTTTGGCCTTGTTTGAACTACGAAACCAGCCAAGTAAGGACCACCATTTGTCCCCGCACGAGATCGTCACGGGAAGAAGAATGCACACAGCGCATTCACCTCTCCGTGAGCGTTCTGATGCACACAGAAGCGCAGCTATATTGGGGGAGGAGTTCACAGAATACCTGCGAAAACTGACACGGGCAGCGCGCGTAATTGCAAAGCAACTAGCCCCCCCCTCGACAAGAGAGGAGGGGAACGCGACTGAACCAAACAGGCTGCCTGAAAAACCACTACAGCTAATGCCTGGTGACCTTATATATGTCAGAAGTTTTGTGCGGAGGTGGAATGCACCACGTTTCCATGGCCCCTATGAGGTAGTGTTTTGCACGCCCACAGCAGTAAAGGTGAAGGGCCTGCGATATTGGGTGCATTTGACAGACGTACGTAAAGCTTACAGCGCTGCGGAGAGTGAGGTACAGGACGAGGCACAGGCAACAGCGGACGATGAAGTTGTGCAGAATGAATGATTGAAATTTTGTGTGCATTATGAGATGTACAGTGAACACAATTAGCGCGCAACAAATGTCCTGGACTAAAACATGTACATATGTATATGCAAATTTTCTTTTTATTACAATTTTTGAAAGTTTTGCGTGGGGTTCTTTTTTCCTCTCCTGTGCTCTTTAAGATGTTTTTTTTTTTTATTATTGTTGTTTTTAAACTGTCATGTTTTTTATTATTTATATATATATATATAAAGTAAGGTACGAATAATGATGATTGAAAGGCTACCTTGTCTGTCAACACACCCCCTCCCTCACCCAACCCTATATTTTATCACCGAAACGTTACAACGTGGAAATGTTTACATGTTTGTACTTAATAAACTCTTGTGTCTCAAACAGGATTTATCATGGCATCGAATGGGCAGCCTGCAACTAATAGATATGTTAGATTTAGAGAAATGTTAGTGGCTAAGTTAACATATTCATTTGAATGTGGTTTATCAATGTGTGCTATCGTGTTCTTCATCTCAATGTTTTGTCTAGTATTACACTGGGTTGTAGCGTTCATCTCTACCGAGATGAACGAGGGGGGAGGGGGGAACAACACCACCCTTGCCCCTGGAACGAAAACAATTCCGACTGTAGGTATCAAAGAAGGTGATTTTTTGATCTGGGATGGATCACACTTTGTGTGGGGATACTATACTACACCACCCACTGCTGTCCTGTTACAATCAAGAACCAAAAATGTAAATAATGACACAATGTCCCAACCTGGAACATACAACAACCGCACGATCCCTCCCGCCCCAACTTCAAACAACGATCTCTTGTTTATTAAGGAGGATGGAAAAGTGATTATGATGACAGAACACAAGTCCCTATATGAAGAATTAGAAAAGGGGGGTGGGAAGGAGGAAGGGGGGCCTGGTTCTTCACCTACTATAACGAAAAGGTACAGAAGAAGGGAGAAAAGTAGACGGAGAAGAGAGACTGGTGGACAGGGGTATGATGAGTATTATGGGCTAGGGTTAGACAAAATGGAAGACCCACGACACCCTCACCAAGCAAATAAATGGTATGCAGATATGAGCACAACAGCCAAACAGACAACCAATGAGAGCTGCTATGTCTGCTCGCTTATCCCCCATGCATCAGGCACACCTAAAGTATTGTTGCCACGAGAATTGCCCATTGTGGATGCCCAATGTCTCCTTCATCTCACGCTGTGTAGAATAAAGAACACTTTTCAAGCACACGATGTCTCTTTCAGAATGCTACAGAACAACAAAACGTGCTATTCGCAAGCGTCTGGAGTGATCTGTCTTAAAGAACCTTTCTTTGCAATACAAGGGACACTGTTTTCCGAAAACAAATGGAAAGACGAAGAAGTGCTGTGCAAGGCAGAAGCACTGAAAGGTGTCCAACCGGACAAGTTGCGGTGGATGGAAAGAACGTGCTTGCCAATATGGAAAGAACACATCCCTAAACTAACATGGGTAACAGCGATGGAGAAACCCTTCAAGCTACAAAGTGAAATACAAAACGAACTATGTTTCAAAGGAGAAGGAAAAATGGCAATGGGAACGAACAAGAACTGTAACAAAACTCTCACCATCCCAGATATGAAAAGAGGAACAGCAGCACTAATGGACACATACTGGGTATGCGGAAACAAGGCGTACCTGCACCTTCCCCAATCATGGAGTGGTAGCTGCTCAATGGCCACCTTGCATTCAACACTAATGGTGATTCCAGAAAGCCACATTGACAGAAGTAACATGATGAAAGGAGGCTTGAACCAGGATGTAGCTTCTCCAACTACACAAGCGCACCTTTATGTCCTGTCCTCCGGAGGGAAAGGAGAAGAGCTCTCAAGGAACAAGCGAGCCTCGAACTACATATCGCAAGCATCATCTGATTTATTGGCACAGATCCCAGACAGGTATCGCCTGTTCAGCTCCGTGGAAACATTCTTTGCCTCTCTGGTATCAAGTGTCCAAGCACGAGCAAATGCAAAATGGCTCCAGATCACACGGTGGGAACTGATCCAGTTGGCCAATGACACTGAAGAAGGGTTCAACATAATAAAGGTGGAACTACGAGCTCTGCGACTAATGACCATGCAGAACAGGTATGTTCTAGACCTGTTAACAGCAATCGATGGAGGTGTTTGCCGAAAAATAGGAAGTGCGTGCTGCACGTTCGTACCTTCTGAAGACGCAGAAAATGGGTCCCTGTCCCACGTTATTGAAGCAGTACATAACCTGGGCGAGAAGATGAAAATGGAAGGTGGAGCTGAGGATAGCTCGTGGTTCGACAATATCTTCTCTTGGGTTCCCTCATGGCTTGGAGTGACAATGAAGTTCCTGATACCAATAGTGGTGATCATCCTTGTGATGTTCTGCCTGTGCCAGGTGGGCCTCCGATGTTGTGCTAACGCAGTTCCTAACGGTGCAATGATGATGGTGACAATGGGCAACTCCGGTGGTACAATTAAAGCAACACAAGAAGTACATGTGCAGACAGGAGCAGATAACACCCCCAGGTACCAGTTAGTGCCTATGTGCCGTGATAAGTACATAGTAGATAAACTATGGCACACCACTATCAAAGAACCACGAGACGTAGAACTGGAATGGTATGAGGAGGTCTGGGTAGATCTGGAAGAAACTGGCGACTGTATATATTTAACATGTACACCAGACGAGTATGCTAGGAGAGGTGAGAGTTTAAGGGGGGTGTGCAGAGCATGGATGCCTATAAAAGGAACCCCTGCATGGGATGACGCAGTGATAGAGGAACAAGAATGTAGAAGATTGGAAGAGCTAAAGAATTCGTTACTTTAAGTAACGAAAGGGGGGAAATGTAGGGGAGCAATGGCCACGAGGCCCTCCTCACCTACAGCTTCCTCCCCAGGTGAGGACCATGACTCGGTGGGCGCCCCCTCATGCCACCCGGGCCCAGGTGGAGGAGGATTCACCCGCCGACGACATTGCCCACACGTACCCTGTCCGTGCATTTACCAAAAATTAAGTTAGGCCTAGACGCCATCTTGCATAGCAAACATGGTGTGAGTTCAGCACACTGTAACGAGGCCCCCACCTTTGGAGGGCCTTTCATGCATCTCTGCCGCCTCAGCAGCCCTGGCAGATCCACTGCGAGCGCGTTCCCATGAGAAAGTCGGAGATGAGCTAAACCCGAGATGCCAACACGGCAACATTATATTAGTAACAATGTGATATTGCACCCCGTATGACCCGGACCGCAAGGCCGGGGTAACGGGGAAAAAAGCTGAAGCATCACTATCTGAAGAAGGTAGAAAATAATTCAAGTATTGGTATTAATGAACTACCTCTGTTTAAAATGTGAATAAACCATAAAAATGTAACGTTATATGATATCCCTCCAGGTCTGGACTAATGCTGCTATAACCACGGAGAAAGATGTTGACCAAACGTGTAACCTCTATTTGTAAAAGTGTTTTTCAATAGTATGTAGAAACTTGAACTCATATATGTTTTGAATCACCCAAAGCGGCGAGCATCAATCTCTGTAGGCCATAACCTAGATATCCCTCGTATAACGTCTAATGTACATACAATACGCACACAATGTAGTGAATATAATGTTAGGTAATGAAAAGGTACTGGAACCGACTGTATTAAAGAAATGTGTAACGAAATTGAAATATATATGTGTGTCTAAATAACGTCAAAATAAGGCAGAACAGTATAGAACTTCTGCATTCACTGATCAGCAACGCACGAGGAAAATACCTTTGTGGATATATGCAAGGCCATTCCCTCTCCCACCCCACCAAGCCTGCCAGATAAAAAAGCTAAGACTTGTGCCGCGCTCCCTCACCTCCCCCAACCAAGCTGGCGTTACTTCAGAGAGTCAGAGGCCCCGGCGCCGCAACCAAGGCCACAGCCCGCCACCTGTGTTATTTACAGCACGGTAATAAACCCACGGTTGAACCCACTGATCTACCAGCACCCTCTCATAAATCCCACGAACCCCCCAAGAATCCTGACCCCGCGCAAGGACGACCCCCATCATTGGGACAAGACACAGAGACCCATCTATATAATAACTTCTAACGCAGCCGACAGACATGTATCATTCGGCCCAGGCCCCAGAGCCCCGTCCCGCGACCTAAAATACCGGTCAATAGGACACAGGTAAATCTCACCCCAACCGACAACCACCAGACCTCTCACGAGGTGCATTCCTCATGTGTTGTGTTTATTTTATAAGATAAGCTGCTGAAGCGATTTATTAATGAATTTAAATGTCGTTTTCTGAATAACTACAGTGTGCATGGCCTAGGGCAAATGAGACAGGAAAGGTATTCGTCATTGTCACAGGCTGCCCCAGCACATCAACACCGCGCAGATGACCTCAAGCCGGCCTGCCAGGCCCAACCCAACCCATGAGGCTGACCAGTGACGTCGTCACGCCAAGACCAACCCCGCTGCAGCAACACCTATAGTTAGTCGACGCCACCCAATCCCAATTAACTTGTGCCCCCTATAGTGTTTAGGTGTTGATGACGTTTTTTGTATTAGAAATACGCCTGTCTTTGCTATTGTCAGACAGAGCGCTCTCGTAGGTTGCAGAGTTCTTTGCATGCCTTATTTTTGGATAAACTCCCACTTACGCTCACCCGCACTCTGTCTTGGCCTTATTCCCACTACGGGAGAGTCCCTTATTGTCTCTCATTGCGGGGAGGATCGTGCTGATTTGGGGGCGCTTCCTTTCACCATGCTGGTCATGCGGGAGGTGAGGCCATTTTACAAGGGAATGTTGCATCCGACCTGTGGCCAATTACCAAAATAATCAGTGATAGAGCAACAAACAACAGTCTCGTCTCACCTGTCAGTGCCAAGTCACGCATACACACGCAAACCCGTTTGTCACCACTACCAACGGAGCACCAGCACCTTACCAGGGAACGTGTGTGATGAGCAAAACTGTTTTCTCTTGCCCCGGCACGAACACCCACCCAGAGTAGGACAGCCCATAGAGAGCACTTGCATGTCCAGTCCTATCGGAGATACGCCAAGATGAGAAACTACTGGTGGGGGGCAGAGATAGGGAACAAACAGTTCATCTTTATGGGGCAGAGAAATCGTGTCTATGTGAAGGCAATTTTCCGCTATCTGGCAAAAATCTCGAGACGCAAGGATTATCTGGGGGTGTGGTCACGGTTCCTTACACAGAAGATTTGGATGTTAGGATAGTGGGAAAAACAGTAAGAGCACGCCTCCTTTATCACGAGAACTTACCTGTAAATTTGCTGGGACGAGATCTGCTCCGTAAGCTTAACATGACCATCGCGTTTACTGACAGGGGAATAGTGTGCTCCACCCCTTGCATGTGCTCCATTCGAGCAATGTTACTGATACAGACAATAGCTAACGATACAACCATCAGAGGGATACCAACCAACGCAGAAATGTTCATCTACGGCATACAAGTGTTAACAACAGTAGTTCCAGACTTCACACGAAAAGACTGGAGAGTACCTTCTGATTTTGTTTTCTGCCCAGTGGCTGCCCCCAAGATACTGCCCTGCAGGGTCCTATCTCTCGACCTACAAGGGGTGCAGATTTCAGTAAAATATATTTTGGTGATTGGCATGGACACGGATGGGTGTGAATGGCGAACAGTACTTTGTATTGACACAATCATACCACTACATGAATTAACTGATAAAGAGCTGTTTGCTGATAGTGACAATGATGGGGAAATAATAATGGAAATATGTATGCCATGTGACATAATGATACAAAATTGTAACGCTCACCTGGTATCCGCGGGGACGTCACTCAGCCTGTTCTGACCTCTTACGACCTCTAACCCTTCCCTGGAGTCTACTCGACTGGAGACTGGGCCTGAAACACAGGATTGGTAGAGTTTAACTCCCTATTGTCTATGTGTGATTGAACCCCTTCTTCCCCAGGGTCCAACTCTTCCCTTTGATCCACAGCTCACCTTGTTTTCTTGGAAAGTGTGCTCTCTGTCCTGCTTTCAGCGCAGGGGCGCGTTGTTTGATGCTGGCTCATTGCTGCCTAGTTACTTCACTGGAAAGAGTCCGACAGGTAAGTGTAATGGGGTCTTTTGAACAGTTCTCTAACTTCGTTCCTTTCCTTCCTTAGATGATGGCCGGCGTATGGGAATGGCAACGTGCTGCTGAGATGAGTAGCGCTGAAGGTGAGTGAGAGCGCAATGCGACCCTTGCGTATTTGTATTGAACCGAGTTCTTTTTCTGTGTCTTTCTAGATGCCGCGACGTTTTCAGCGTGGATGCCGGTTATGAAGAAGAAATGCGGTGAGTAAGCGCGGTATGCAGCGCCTCTAGATGTTTCCACGCTAACCTGGAGTGTCTTTTCCCTCTTGCAGATGGATGAGAAGTTCCGGAGACAGAGTTCCCCCAGAGCGGCTGGGATTCAGGTAAGCGTTTGAAGCTCGTACAGTCTTTAAAAATAAGCGAAGATTTGCTGAATGCTTACTAATGCCTTTTTTCTGTTCTTTTCCCTTTTCCTTAGGAAGCGGCGTGCCGGGATGGGAATGACACCGCCGAAGATGCCCGCAGAACAGAAGAAGCGATGAATGATGGGCAGAAGCGCTGCAAGGTAAGGCTGTTCTAACAGTGTTCTTGTAGGAGCTGAGCGCAGAGAAAAGATGAAGGCCTCCTGGAGACCGATCTGAACACGGTGAGTGTCACGCTGCAGGTGCACAAAGCACAAAGCATGTTTCTCAGCCTGGGCGTGGCTTAAATAGTCTCTGGGTATCCCAGGTGTCTCTGGGCTGAACCACACCCAAAAGACTAGACTGCACATGCAGTTCTTGGAACGGAAATATGTGGGGGCATCCATCTTGTTCCCATCAATACACTACAAGTCCAATCCCCAATGTTATCCTAAGGGAGTGAGTGAGTCTGGTGCCACAAGCGCCAAGTCTGACTCCAAGTGGGTCTTTGGAGGGATGGAGAGGCCCTTGAGGGCCATGTATCGTGGCCTGGCTCCAGCCTGACATCTTGGAGGGCTGGGGACATGAGGGGCAGGAATCGTGACAAAAATAGGCGAGTGACAAACCCCTTCATGGCTGCTGTCAGTTCACTGCTATCTTTTTGCAATTCGGAGTTTGCAGCAAGTACCACCAAATCTATGGACCATGAACCCCCACGATGTAGGGTTATTAAAAGAAGTGACTCCAATAAAAATAAACATAAACCTGGGGCTGTACTGCCCAGAGTCAGACAGTACTGCCGGTCAAGAGAAGCAGAGGAAGGAATAAAAGACACGATACATGCATTGGTACAACAGGGCATCATTGTCCCCTCCAACTCCCCAGGCAATACAGCAATTTATCCGATTTAAGAAAGTGAAAGGGGGGTCATGGCGTATGGTGCAGGACCTCTGCCCACTAAATGATGTCCAAAAAGAGTTCCCTCTCGTTCCAAACCCGGCATCCATTTTGTGCAGTATCCCAAAACAGGCCACACACTTTTTCGTGGTGGACCTGAAGAACGCCTTTTTCTCAGTGCCACTGGACCCAGACTCTCAATACCTAACTGCATTCACCCTAGGAGGGGAAAAGATACAAACATTGCCGACTACTCCAGTGCTACTGCGAAAGCCCAAACATCTTTAACAGAATATTGCACAAAAAACTCAGCAATATTGATGTTCAAAGCAGCATCATTCAATGCGTTGATGACCTCCTTATATGTAGTGATGGGGAAGAAACATGCAGGAAGGACTCTGTCACTTTGCTCAAATTACTGGCCCACAAGGGGTACAAGGTAGATAAGAACAAACTTCAATATTGTCTGCCAGAAGTGCTGTACCTAGATCAATTGATCTCAAAAGCTGGTAAGAGAATAATACCTGACAGAGCAGCTACACTGTGAGCAGCAGCCAGACCCCTTGTAAAGGACATACAGAAGTTCCTCGGCATATGTAACTATTTCAGGGCATGGATACTAGACCATGCTGCCTACACATGACCTTTACTGCAAGGATTAAAGAAAGCTCAGAAAGACAACACCGCAATTACATGGACATCTGAAATTCAAACACGTTTCACCACATTAAAATAACTGATATGCACAGCTCCTATCCTAGCCACACCTGATTATGAGCAGGAATTTGTCCTGTCCTCACAGTCTAATGGAACACTAATGACTGCGGTACTGACACAGAAAACATCCTTGGGTCACAAACCACTGGCCTATACAGCGGCACCCTTGATTCGGTCATGCAGGGCCACTTTGCTTGCGAACAGGCTCTTGCAACCACTGCCTTCGCAATTGAAAAGAGCTCAACAATTGTGATGAGATCCTCCTTCACATTGTTCATGGAACACTCCTTGTTTGCCATACTTGAACAGTCCAAATCCACTCTCACCACACAAAGAGCAACAGCCTATGAGATAATAATCTCAAGCCCAAAGATCCATGTGATATGTTGGAAGACGGTAAACCAGCCCTGTTTCTCACAGAGCCATGTACAGTAGAGGACATGCTGAACCATGAGTGTGCCACCTTTGAGGGAGATGGGGACGACTTTCCCAAAGCAAATGAGAACGCATGAAGTGAGCGGGAAGTGTTTTTTGTAGACGGGTCAGCATCCATTTGTCCAGAAACTGTTGAAAAACACATTGGTGCAGCAGTGGTGAGG
This sequence comes from Ambystoma mexicanum, assembly GCF_040938575.1. NCBI lineage: Eukaryota > Metazoa > Chordata > Amphibia > Caudata > Ambystomatidae > Ambystoma > Ambystoma mexicanum. The sequence goes on from NC_090930.1 coordinate 329,241,804, forward strand.
TTGGAGGAAGGGGAATATGAAATACTAGTTCAAATTTGCCTACCCATGCATATTTCAGCCCAAGCAGCAGAATTAGTAGCACTAATTGAGGCCCTTCATGCAGCAAAAGGATGTGCATTAACAATATACTCTGATTCAGCATATGTAATCACCATGGTGCATGCTGGATTATCCAGGTGTAGAAGGAGGGGGTTCAGAAGGGCCGATGGGTCCCCAATACAGCATGCAGAGTTATTAAATGAATTGATCAAAGCCCTTGCAGAGCAATCAGTAGTGGCCCTGGTAAAATGCCAAGCTCATACCAACCACAGCGACAACATTAAATTGGGAAACGCTGTGGTGGATGACGCTGCAAAGCAAGCAGCCTACTTCTAAAACAAACAAACCACAGAATGCATGCTAAAAGTTAAAGGAGAGGGTAACAATGCACTGCCAATAGCACAAATAATATAACTCCAGAAGAAAGAGCCTCCTGTAGAACAAGAACTATGGACAAAACGGGGATGCACACAGTCACCCACAGATCTCTTATGGAGGCAGGACACAACAAGGAAGGTAGTGATGCCTGTAGAATTGTTACAAATAGCATTCCAACAACTACACTTTCCTGCCCACGCTTCAAAGCAGCACATATCTGCAGACAGGTTTATGGTCTTTTCATCGAAAAAGAATCATCGAAAAGGAAAACCATCGAAAATGCAACAAAAATAAATGCATCGAAATGCTATCTTTTACATTTAAAAGTACATATCCATCGAAACTTGTCCATCGAACATGTATTTTTAAATGTGAAAGGTAGCATTTCGATGCATTTATTTTCCCCATTGAAACTTTACATGGAGCTGTCCAGACCTGAATTCTTTAAAGTATTTCGGCACTGGCCAGCTTCATGTATCATTTTCTTTATTGGGGGTGTTCCTCCCTAACCCCAAGGGCACCCCCCTAACCCAACCCTAACCCTAATAGAAATCCAACTAAATGTATTCAATGAAAGTGCATTTCGATGGAAATGACTTTCAATAATACATTTGGTTGGATTTCAATTCAATGAATTTATTTTTGATGGATAGTCCAGATACCCTACAGACATACAGGAAGAATGATTCATTCCGAACCTTCAAGAATATCTCACTAAAATGTCCATTGAATGTGTCAAATGCCAAACATTTAACTCTGGAATGACTTGCAGAACATTGCGAGGAACATTGCCCTGCCCCATCGGACCTTTCCGTGAACTGCACATTGATTATGCAGACATGGGAGAGAGATGTAATGGAGCAGTTTACTTGATAGTAGTGGTGTGCCCCTTTTCACGCTGGGTGGAGGCAGGGCCCTGCACCCACCCAGACGCGAAGTGTGCAGCAAAATTCTTAGTGAGAGAAGTGTTCCCACGTTGGGGGATATGCAATGTCATACACTCCAACAATAGAACACATTTTGTAAATTACCTTTTTCAAAGTAAGCATTCTGTTAAGAATAAAACATAAAGAGCCTCATCACGACCTCGGTGGTAACCCTTAAATCCAGCGGTAACGCTATTACCGCCGGATTTAAGGGTCTGCCGAATCAGGGCTTCGGCGGATTTCAAACCAGCTCTGAGCTGGTATGAAATCCGCCGAGAATTCACGCTAATACCGCCGGCGGGAAATCCGGCGGTGGTATGAGCGCAAAATTTCCCCATTGAGCCCAATGGGGAATGGGGCATTCCCGAATGGGCTCAATGGGGAATGGGGACTTCCAAGTCCGTCCAACTCGTGATCCCACGCTATTAGCGCCGGGGGCTATGGTGGTCGTGCTAATAGCCCCCGCGCTAATAGCGCCACCGCTACCGCCGAGGTCGTGATGAGGCCCAAAGTGCGTTCAATTTACCACCCGCAGGGTATTTGAGAAAATCAGCGGTCTTCTTGTTGTCCAAACTCTGTCACACTCTCAAAAAGAATTGGGTCTATTGTCTCCCACTGGCCTTATTTCAACTGTGCACGCTGCCCAGTAAAGACCACCACTTGTCCCATCATGTAATATTGACTAGCCGACATATACAAACACCACTGTCCCCGGTGATACGAATGTCCGATGCACACAGAACAGCAACAGTGTTGGGAGAAGAATTCAAAGAGTACCTAACGCAACTCACAAGAGCAGTAAGAACAATTGCAAAACAAGTAGCGCAACCATTGGCGAGAGAGTGAAACGGACACCCCCACTGCCTCAGCACATAGCCCCATAAAACCTCTAATGCCTGGGGAACTGGTGTATGTTTGCAGCTTCGACAGACGGTGGAACTCCCCAAGATTTCATGGCCCCTATAAAGTGGTTATTGCACCCATCTAGCAGTGAAGGTGAAGTGCCTGAAATATTGAGTCCACTTTTCCGATGTTAGACAGGCTCATGATAGTGTAACACCAGATACCGCTATTTTACAAGAACTATGTATATAACTGAGTAATATATATATATATATATATATATATATATATATATATATATATATATATATATATATATATATATATATATATATATATATATATATATATTTTTTTTTTTTACATGGCCAGGGTAGTGGCCATGTAGTTATGGTTAAGTTGCTGTTTCCATAGGAAGAGCACTTTTTGGGCGGCTTATAACTTCGCTCTCCCTGGACGTATCCTCACCAAACTTTGCTAAAAATGTATTTGGGTTACTCTGAATTTTTTTGCAAAGTTTGGTGAGGATTCGTCCAGGGGGGGCAAAGTTATAGGGGGGTCGCAAAACTTTTTTTTCCCCATAGACTGAATGGGAAAAAAAATGTGCTCGCGTCTACAGCCCAAACCGCTGGACGGATTTTCACCAAATTTGGACCAGGAGCAGCAGCTTGGTCCCGAAAGCGTGCTTTTGCAAATTTGGTGAACATCCATCCAGTAGTTTTTTTTTTAAATGACCAAAAAGTAGGTCAAAATAAATTAGTGATATCTGTGTTCAGTCCGCGGACACACTTCCCTGTTCGCTCCGCGGACAGTGTCCTGATTGGCCAATCGGCTTGCGTGATGTTCGCGGACATGCAACGTGTTTGCTGATTGGACGGCGTGGAGCGTGAAGCGCGTCAGATTTTCGGTAGCGCCCGCCATCTTGGATTCGCGGTCGTCCGCGAATAGCGCGGTGAAACTTTGTTCAAAATTTGTATTTAGTAGAGTGTGTTGGTGTGTAGGAGTGTTTGGGGAGGGTGGGAGTGTATGAGATAGGATGAAAGTTGTGTTTTTTATGTGTTAGACGTTCTTTTTGTGTTCGATTTGTCTGCGGACATCACGGGTGTTCTGAAATGTTCTAAATAAACTGAATGGGGGGTGTTCTGAGGACTCAATATGTGTCCGTTTTGTTCGCAAGCAAACTGAAACTGTTCTAAGAACACTTGCAGTGTCCTGAAATGTTCGCAAATAAACAAAATGGGGGTGTCCTGAGGACACTGTCTGTATTGTTCGTTGTCAAGTTGAATATGTTCTAAGAACACTCGCGGTGTCCTGAATTGTTTGCAAATACACAAAATGGGGGTGTTCTGAAGACGTTTCTAAGAACACTCCCGGTGTCCTGGAATGTTCGTAGGGGGTGTCCTGAAGGCGTAGTCCGTATTGTTCGCTGGCAAGTTGAATGTGTTCTAAGAACACTCGCAGTGTCCTGAAATGTTCGCAAATAAACAAAATGGGGGTGTCCTGAGGACGCTGTCCGTATTGTTCTCTGTCAAGTTGAATGTGTTCTTAGAACACTCATGGTGTCCTGAAATGTTCGCAAATAAACGAAATGGGGGTGTTCTGAGGACACTGTCCGTATTGTTCATTGTCAAGTTGAGTGTGTCTAAGAACACTCGCGGTGTCCTGAAATGTTCTCAAATAAACAAGATGGTGATGTTCTGAAGACGCTTCTAAGAACACTCGCAGTGTCCGGGGAATGTTCGTAGGGGGTGTCCTGAGGATACTGTCCGTATTGTTCGTTGTCAAGTTGAATATGTTCTAAGAACACTCGCGGTGTCCTGAATTGTTCGCAAATACACAAAATGGGGGTGTTCTGAAGACGTTTCTAAGAACACTCCCGGTGTCCTGGAATGTTCGTAGGGGGTGTCCTGAAGGCGTAGTCCGTATTGTTCGCTGGCAAGTTGAATGTGTTCTAAGAACACTCGCAGTGTCCTGAAATGTTCGCAAATAAACAAAATGGGGGTGTCCTGAGGACGCTGTCCGTATTGTTCTCTGTCAAGTTGAATGTGTTCTTAGAACACTCATGGTGTCCTGAAATGTTCGCAAATAAACGAAATGGGGGTGTTCTGAGGACACTGTCCGTATTGTTCGTTGTCAAGTTGAATGTGTCTAAGAACACTCGCGGTGTCCTGAAATGTTCTCAAATAAACAAGATGGTGGTGTTCTGAAGACGCTTCTAAGAACACTCGCGGTGTCTGGGGAATGTTCGTAGGGGGTGTCCTGAGGACACTGTCCGTATTGTTCGTTGTCAAGTTGAATATGTTCTAAGAACACTCGCGGTGTCCTGAATTGTTCACAAATACACAAAATGGGGGTGTTCTGAAGATGTTGTCGAACACTCGCTGTGTCCTGAAATGTTCGCAAATATGAATGGGGGTTGTGGCTGACAAGTTGAATGGGTTCTAAGAACACTCGCGGTGTCCTGAAATGTTCGCAAATAAACAAAATGGGGGTGTTCTGAAGACGTTTCTAAGAACACTCCCGGTGTCCTGGAATGTTCGTAGGGGGTGTCCTGAAGGCGTAGTCCGTATTGTTCGCTGGCAAGTTGAATGTGTTCTAAGAACACTCGCAGTGTCCTGAAATGTTTGCAAATAAACAAAATGGTGGTGTCCTGAGGACGCTGTCCGTATTGTTCTCTGTCAAGTTGAATGTGTTCTTAGAACACTCATGGTGTCCTGAAATGTTCGCAAATAAACGAAATGGGGGTGTTCTGAGGACACTGTCCGTATTGTTCGTTGTCAAGTTGAATGTGTCTAAGAACACTCGCGGTGTCCTGAAATGTTTGCAAATAAACAAGATGGTGGTGTTCTGAAGACGCTTCTAAGAACACTCGCGGTGTCCGGGGATTGTTCGTAGGGGGTGTCCTGAGGACACTGTCCGTATTGTTCGTTGTCAAGTTGAATATGTTCTAAGAACACTCGCGGTGTCCTGAATTGTTCGCAAATACACAAAATGGGGGTGTTCTGAAGATGTTGTCGAACACTCGCTGTGTCCTGAAATGTTCGCAAATATGAATGGGGGTTGTGGCTGACAAGTTGAATGTGTTCTAAGAACACTCGCGGTGTCCTGAAATGTTCGCAAATAAACAAAATGGGGGTGTTCTGAAGACGTTTCTAAGAACACTCCCGGTGTCCTGGAATGTTCGTAGGCGGTGTCCTGAAGGCGTAGTCCGTATTGTTCGCTGGCAAGTTGAATGTGTTCTAAGAACACTCGCAGTGTCCTGAAATGTTCGCAAATAAACAAAATGGGGGTGTCCTGAGGACGCTGTCCGTATTGTTCTCTGTCAAGTTGAATGTGTTCTTAGAACACTCATGGTGTCCTGAAATGTTCGCAAATAAACGAAATGGGGGTGTTCTGAGGACACTGTCCGTATTGTTCGTTGTCAAGTTGAATGGGTCTAAGAACACTCGCGGTGTCCTGAAATGTTAGCAAATAAACAAGATGGTGGTGTTCTGAAGACGCTTCTAAGAACACTTGCGGTGTCCGGGGAATGTTTGTAGGGGGTGTCCTGAGAACGCTGTCCGTATTGTTCTCTGTCAAGTTGAATGTGTTCTAAGAACACTTGCAGTGTCCTGAAATATTCGCAAATAAACAAAATGGGGGTGTTCTGAAGACGTTTCTAAGAACACTCGCGGTGTCCTGGAATGTTGGTAGGGGGTGTCCTGAAGGCGTAGTCCGTATTGTTCGCTGGCAAGTTGAATGTGTTCTAAGAACACTTGCAGTGTCCTGAAATATTCGCAAATAAACAAAATGGGGGTGTCCTGAGGACACTGTCCGTATTGTTCGTTGTCAAGTTGAAAGTGTTCTAAGAACTATCGCATTGTTCTGAAATGTTCGTAGGGGGTGTCCTGAAAACGCCGTCCGTATTGTTCACCGGCAAGTTGAAAGTGTTCTAAGAACACTCATAATGTCAGCGGACATTAAAAGTTTCCATAGACCATAGTTGAAATGTTTGACTCTATGGATGTGATATGCTGCGGTGGTTGTTGCCAGGGCATAGAGTCTTGGGTGCATGGCCATCTGGCCATGCACCCAAGACTCTATGCCCTGGCAACAACCACCGCAGCATATCACATTCATATTTGCTTATAACTTTGGGTGAAAAACAAATGTATAAGGAACAAAGGTATTAAATTCTATGGATGTGATATGCTGCTATGGTTCTCCTTATTATTGTATACTTACTGTTTGGTCTAGTAACGGGAGTCCATGTTTTTCTTGTTCATTTCTGTGATCAAAGAAAATAGCATGCTAGTATTAGTATTTTGTAATGACTTATTACATTGTATAATCAATATACTTTTTTTTTTTGGACCCTCATATTTAGTAGATTACAAATCAGAGTACTGTGCAATTTGCTCAGTTTCTGTATTTGTTGCTAAAATCATTGGGTCTGTGGGAGAAAAAAAAAATCCATGTTGGATTAAAAAAAAACTTTTTCTGTTATGCTACAGTTTATTTGTTTGTTTTCAGTGTTCACTTGTTGTTTCTGGCTAATGCTTTATACTTTGGCTTGTTGTATTTTTTTGGAGCAGTAACATATTATTTATTTGTTTTGATATTATAAAATTTTGGAGCAGTTAGATACCAATTGGCGTATTCTAACTGTCTATTTGTTTGATATATTTTAGTGGTATTGATTTATCTATTTGGATATTGTTAAATTTTGGGACAGTTAGATACCAATTGGCGTATTCTAACTGTGTATTTTTTGGTCTAATTTAGTGGTATTCATTTATCTGATTAGTTGTTGTAGAATCTTTGAGCAGTTAGATAGCTTTTGGAGTATTCTAACAGTTTATATTTTTTTAACACAAGTTTACTTAGGGTTTAAATACAGTTTAGTTATCAAATTTTGGTTTTAAGAACATCAAATAAGGGTTTGTAAGATTTCCTGGTAATCTCTGCTTTAGAGTAATGGTACTATCATTACATTCAAACCATCCACATTTCTTTTTTATATATGCAGTGTAGTGCCCTGAATTGGTTGTGGCTCCTGTGTGGTAGATTATACCTATTGTTGTGAAGGTTTTCTTACCAAGTGATATTTGACCATGGGTGAATCCAGTCATCTTGCAGTTGTTTTTGGTACCATCTGCATTGTAACGTAGAAGCATTAGTATTATGTATTTACTATGTGTTTGTATTACTAACGTGGAGCGATTATCTGAATTGCAGGTAGAGCATAATCTACCATGGTTTGCATTTTGTACAAGTTGCTGAAATGGAATGGATTCACAATTTGGTATTGATATATATATGAAGCGTTCATTGGGGATTTCTTCTTGTGTCACATTGTTGCAGAGAGTGCATGTATGTTTCCACATGTATGAAATCGGAAAGATTTCATTTATAGGTATGTTTTTGTTTTCCAGTACTTGTAGTAAGTACATTAGAAATTCTTGTGGATCTTCCTGTGAATTTATAGTGAATTTCACCATTCCAGCACAGTAGTCCGATTGTTGTCTTATTCCATAAACACTATATGTGTTGTCAGGATTGTTTGCTACATTTCTGTGAAGTACTAACATTTGCAAACACAATGGGTCTGTACTGTATAAGTAAATGTTTTCAACAATTGGTGGTAACTGAAATAGAATTTTCATTGCTACATTTGCGTAGCAACTTACACCAACTATATTTGAGAATTTAAATGGTCCAGGTAGTTCTGTATCTAACTGCTTTTTTTGGAGTTTGTCTTCCTTCTTTAAAGAAGTACCTGGTTTACTTTCCCTAATTGATTCTTTTTTGCTTGTGGTACTTGATGAAGTATTAGTTTCTTTTACTCTCTTTGGAGGATTTGCAGTGACATCCTGTTGTATTTCTGTTTGATTTATTTTTCTTTTATAACGTTTTACTTTTTGTGGAACAGAATATGTGTTTAGGTTTATAGTGAGCGAAGTCTATTGTATTCTAAAATACAAGGAATATCACTGTTTATTTTACTTGCATCAAAGTTGATTAGAAATAGACCGTCAAGTGTACGTAAGCGTGATAGTGCTACATAGCTCATGCCTTCTTTAAAGACTGTGTTACCAATAACTATCATTGCTTTGTCTAGGGTAAGACCTTGTGATTTATGAATCGTGACTGCGTATGCAAGAGTTAGAGAAAATTGTTCTCTTCGTACATACATATCTTTGAAGAGAAGGAATCTAGCTATTGAGCGTCCTATCCTTTTTACTTCTGAAAGTTTGTCAAAGAGTATATTGACAAACTGAATTTTGTTGTCGCGTGGGTATGTTTGAAAGCCAACAACTGTACCCAGTGCTCCATTAACTAGTCCTTGGTCCACGTCAAGGTTATGTTTAAGCATTACTCTGCAATTTAAGGATAATTTTAATATCTTTTCTAAGCCTGCTGTGTGGGAGATTGATTTTTCTAAACTATTTAGTCTTGTTGTGGCTTGGTCACACATGGGTAGTGTCATACCATGTACATCTAGTTTGTCTGTGGCGCTAATTTCCATGATTGGTTGCATTTCTTTACTTAGCATGATTTCATTGAATTTGAAACAGCTTGCAAGAGTTGGCATTAAGGCCATACAATTGACATTTTTGTGGGCTAATTGTTCCATAACATCTGTAGCACATGCATTATCGCCATAAAGTGCATGAATGTGCTGGGTTTTCAATATTGCTTCTGCTTCTTTAGAAAGTATACCAACTCTGATACTTTTTAAAATGTTGGCATAAGTGAGATCTGCAGATTGCCGCATGTTTTCTGTTAATTCTCTGTATTGGAAATGTTGCCAAAGGTTGACTTTTCCAATGCTGCCAACAGTTTTACGGCAGAGTTTGTGTCCTAATGTTTTAAAAATAGGCTCACCTTTTACTGGTGTTAATTGAAGCAGATCTCCAAAAACAATAATGTGTTTTCCTGCAAAGACCTCTTCATAGTCTGTTTTGAGTACTTCTTGTAATCTGAGGTGAATCAAAGCTAACATCAGGTTGGAGACCATGCTCACTTCATCTATTAGTAGCATTTTCATTTGTTTCAATACTCTGCGTAATTCCATTGCAGCTTCTGCAGAAAGTTTGTAATAGTCTAATTTGTTCTGGTGTTCTACTGGTAATAGTAGTAATCAGTGTAATGTAACACCACCTATGTTGTAGGCAGCTAAACCTGTGGGGGCAGTGACAACAGGTGACAGTTTGTTGTTTGTCAATTGTTGAAGGAACGTACTAATGATTTTGATTAGGAATGTTTTGCCAGAACCAGCTTCACCACTGACGTACAGTAGTATAGGTTTATAATTATGGCAGGAACATTCTTTATTTTCATGTTTTACACCATGTTTTGTTACTTCTTGAAAAATACTACTTTGCACATTGTTTAGTTTTGATTGTAGTATAGTTAAGTCTTCCTTATCTTCATACTGACACATGGTGTTTTCTACTTCTATCACAGCTAATTCTGCATCATTTATTATTAGTGGTTCTCCAGTGGTTCTTGGCTTCCTGTTACAGAAGGTTGACTACTATCAGGAGTGTCCTTATCTAGTTGGGCTTGGAGTTCTTCTTCGTGTTGCTGTTCATTGTGCAACATTTTTTTGTACTGTGTAAAGTTTACATCAGTTATAGTGCTTTCATTTGCTTTGAAAGCACCCTCATATGAATCATAGTTATCTAGTAATTGTTCTTCTTTTCTCCATGGTTTGAAGAGTTGTAGCAGGGACATGCAATATACTTCTATATGTTGAGGAGTCTTTAATGACAATTTGATATGATTAATTAAATTTGGTTTAGTGAGTTTAACTAAGCTGCCTTCACAGTTTGTCACTCTAAATTTACCTTTTTTTTCATCAGGTTTCATATTATTTTTGTATGTGTAGTTTTGGGCTACGTGGTATAGACACATGTTTTCCAAAGTATTACTTCTATTTGGGTAGTATGTGTCCAATGAATTGTTTTTTAAAATGTCTTGGCGGTTGGGATCATGTTTGGCTATTGTTTCTATATCGTCATATGATTTTAGAACTCTTTTTCTAGATTTAGCTGGACCAAGGCTTAGCCATACTATATTTTCAGATTTACCATACAGTGCAGTACCAGTTAAACGATCAGCTGATTCATATGATCCACATTCTCTATGGGTGAGCATTTTTATGCCCAAGCTGTATAATTTCTGAGATACTGTTTCATCTGAAGACAGGTCATTCCAGAGGTCTTGGAGCTCTGTCTTTTCTGCTTTAGTTAAGTATGCTGTGACATATCGTGCAACTGCAGTAGAATTGTCTGCAATGTACTGCACATCTATGTTTGCATTCCATAAGTGGGAAATGATTGCATTATAATCATTGATATATTTTTCTTCTTCTTTTCTTTTTATGTAATATGTATTTTAAGGTGACTTACCTTTAACACTATATCTAACTGAAGACATGAGGTTGTTCACTTGTCTTGTATTTGTAACTGGTCTAGGGAAACCAAATCAGCATTTGGTGTAGTATTTCCCTTTGTTTTTGTATTTGCGACGACAATATTTTCCACATTTGTGTCTTTGAAATTGTAAAATTTGTGCATGAAGATCACTATTTGTGGCTTCTGATGGAATTTCACAAGTGACATATTTTTCAATAAACTGTAAAACAGTGGCATCACTGTCTTGACCAAATTTAGGAGCATCTTTAATCCATAAAAGCATGTGGATATGTGGTGCTCCTCTGGCTTGGTATTCTTTTCTTCAAAAGAAGTGTTGCACTTCTCCAAGGGGAGGAACAGTTTTATTACAAATAAAATGTAGCATAGCAATGAAGCAATGGTAAAAATAACTTGAAACATTAACAGGATCCAAAGAACAAAGTTCTCCAGGTGTTAGTATATCTATGTTTGTTTTGTTTTTATTTGATATGCGTAGGAAATCATGTAAATCTTCCCATGCATATTCTGCACAACTTAATGTAACAAACCAAGTGGGTGGGCCAAGGTTTCTGATCATACAACGTACATCTCCATGACGTCGAAACCAGTACTCTTTAGTACCACGCATATTTGCTAATAGATTTGTAATATTTGATTGTAAAACCTCATCCTTTTGTTGCACTTTTTCTAATAATTGTGTAGCTGTCATATTTTGAAGTGTGATCCTGATTTTAATATGTGTGCAACTCCATAACATAAAGTTGCTAGTTCACTTTCAAAGAGTAGGTCGAATATGTATTCCACATTTTGTCTAAATCTGGGATCTTCAGAATGCATCCATAATGAGCGGTATTCTGAAGCTGATATTTGAATAGGTCTATCATCATACCTTCCTCCTTTGCCAGTAGGAAAGAGTAGAGGAAAAGCATGTGCTTCTATACTTTTTTCCCCATATGCTGATTGGCGATCCTTTTGTTTGATGCATTTGGTAAGTTTCCAGTACATCTTCTACGGTGTCATTACAGTGCAAAGGATGAATTGTATAATGGTCTAAAGTATTTGATATTGTAGCAGGATCTAGTAGCTCAAATTGACCAGCTTCTTGTGTTTCTTGAATTATTTCAGTTGTATCTTTCAAGTTTTCTTCAATATTAATTTCTTTGTAATATTCATTATTCTCTTTAAGATATTGGAAGGCTTGTCTAACTTTATATAAATCTACCAGCTGTTGCCATATTGTTTTGTCTTTTGTAGGTACTCCATTTACTAAGATAATTAAAGATTGCTGCATTGGACGTTGCACTCCTAGAGTATGCACATTTTCTTTTAGATCTAATGGTAAATAAACTACTTTTCCACGAATGCCTTTTACCAATTCAGAGGGAGGTAATTTTGCTGTTTTTGGTTGAAGGCGTATTATTGCTTGAAATGGGTGTATTGTTTGAATTATGATGCTCTCATATAAATTAAGTTGTTGTAGGGGTTTTGGTACTGGGTATAATTCCAAATTATTTGTGATAGCACGTGAAGGAGTTTGGTTGTTGTCAAGTTTTGTAGTGCAGTAACTGCAAAGTATTAAGGGCTCAGTTATTTCGTATTTGTTTTCTGCTACAAGGTAGAGAGCTAATTCAAACCATTTAGAATCTTCATTGTCTTCTATTTTGTATGATAGGTCTACAGTTTTTGTGTTACTTTTATAAAAAGTTCTATGGCAACATACACATACATGGTTTGGTACTTCAGCTGATGTACTTTTAAATTTTAGTATTTCTTTTTTGTATGTGTTTAGCAAAAGGTTGCCATGTGTAGAATTGTTGCTTAATTGGTTTAAAGCTATTTCATTCTGTAAATGGCTTTCACTTCCAAAATATTTTTTCTGGATATAGTGAATTTCTTCAAGTAGGTCTTTTGCTGTACCATGTAGAAGGATGTTATTTAACTTTGCTAGTGCTAAAGCAGGACTTTTAGCATAGTACAGTTTATAGATTAGATTTCTTATAGTTGAATGATGTGTTGATATCCTTTTGATATCATGGAAAGTGGTTTTACAAGTAGGTCCTGTAATGCAGGCCAATGAATGTCCTTGTAGTCCTGTGTACTTGCGCACTGGACAGGTATCCATATTTTGTAGTAATTTAATTTTGATTTTGTCTTTGCTTTTTACATATTTATTGAGGAATTGGCGTAAAGATTTGAAACATTGTTTGGGAATGTTACACATTGACGTGCATGGCCATTTGTACACTAGACGTTCTGATTCAGTTGAATGGAGGGGTAATTCTAAGTTTTCAGGGTATATTTTTGTAAGGAGTACTTCTTGTTCCATTATGGTATTATTCACTTTTTCATAACCTCAACCACTCCTATGTATGGCAATTGTATTTGTTTGCTTTTGTTTGTACGCTTCTTCATTAAAATATGGTTCTGTGCTCGTAGTGTGATTCCATTCTCCTCCGCAGATACTTAAGAAGTTCTTTCTGTTGACATTTCGCTTATTGAGAAGTCTTTTTTGTAATTTAGTTATTAGTTTTGTTAGTGGTTTCATTTTGTTTAACAGTAAAATAAATAACTTTCTTTTGAGAAGAATTGCACTGTCCATCAACGCTTCTAAGATTAATTTCCTACGATAGGTTTTAAGCATTGAACCTGATTTCTCTCCTGTTTTTATAAGATTTTGAAGGACTTTGTGACGGTACATTTTGGCTAAAATACTTTTCTTGGTATGCTTACTTTGCACTATATAAAAATTTGAAGAAGTAGTTTTATCTGTAGCGATAGCTGATTTTCTGTTCATTGTTTTTTGGTTTGTTTTACATTTTGATAGAGGAGGCAACGTTTTTGTACTTGAAACTTCTTGTGTTTCACTAAATGACTGTATTAGCTGTTTTGTTTCAACTTATTTTACAAATTCTGCTAGAGATGGATGCTTATGTTGGACACTTTTATTTTCATTTGCTCTACTTTTGCGTTGCTTTCTACGGACTTGACTTTTGGTAGGCATTCTTTAGGGTCTGTTAAAAAAATAAAGAAGATATGGGTTGGGGTGTTCTGGAATGTATGTGTGCTGTGTGCATGAGTGTTTAAGTAAGATGATAAAGATGTATGTAATGGTGTGTGATTGTGCATTGGGAACTACAACTAGTAGGGATAGGTATTCTTGAATTTATGTGTTACTAAACTGGGGTTCAGATGACAAAAAAAAAGTAAGCTAGTGGTGTGGAAAAGTACAAATAATAAATGTAATGTATAAAATTAAAACAGTTGTTTGTTCTATAATATGAAAATTGTAGCGGTTCAGTTGGGTAATTTGTGTGTCCAAAAATAGGAATTTGTGGGCCATTCTGGCTGTAAATCGCTGTTTAAGACATGGAGATTTTTGGACAAAATGGTACACAATCTCTATTTTTAGGCACCGAAATAGCTTGTATTAACGTTATAGTATGTTTGATTAATAATACAAATATTATGGTGATATTCTACTTACTTTTTTTCTTAAATTAACAGGTAATTTCTTAGTTCTTCTTTGTTCTTGGAATTCGGCTGCTTCTTTTCAGGAGACTGGTCTTCACTGCAATTGTAAAAGCTTCAAATTAGTAACTTTGCTTGGATATAGCGCTGTTTTTAATTTAGATATTGATTTTTTTAAATTGAAATCCTCAGTGCCTTCTTTAAAACCATTAAACTAATTTATTTACATAAGATACATTGCATCAGTTCAGTACATATGATAAGTTCTTAATGAACAAATTGTATTGAAAGACTAACTGTAGGAAAAAAATGTATCTTTACTATGTCTTGTGAAATTTATAATATACCAGTGAATACCACTGTTTCTGTAAGTAAGATGTTCTAGGTAATAGCGCCTCAATGTCGTGTCTAAATTAAAGTAATTAAGTAAATAAATAAATAAAAACAAAAAAATATGAAATTGTATAAGTATTTTTTTAAAGATTTAAACATAGATTGTGCTTGCATACAATTTTGTTTGAATATATGTAGTCTATATATTTCATTTAAAAAATGTTAGTTTAACATGATTTGAGTGTGTGTGTATAAAGAAAGTACATAGTATAAAGGTTTATAAGTGATAGTTGATTTTAGGAAATTGAAAAAAATACAGTAAATTCATTTTACAGATTACACAAGCTAAAAGTCTGTTTGAAAATGTGTTCATCTACTGTACAGAAAATATGCGTGCCTGAAGTTTGTGTTCATGCATATGGATATGCATGGAGCTGCAAGTAGAAATCTTGGAGACTTGTACAGTATTTCTGGTAGCTGGTGCTTGCCAATGATATGACACTTGTACTCAGAAGGATTCACAGTACATTTGCAGTGCTGATCTATGATGATGCAGTTAGATCTAGAGGTCTTGAATGTGATTGGTGCATGTTCATGTGATTTTTAAGCTACATCCAATGAGGGAATGGCAGAGAGAGTGAAGTGGAAATGGTAGAATGGCTGTTCATGTTACGATATGTCCGCGGACATGGCGGTAGTTCGCGGACATCGGGAGTTACATCCGGGGATTTTTGGGTTCAGAAGTCAGGCAAATGAGAATACGCACTGAAAGGGATTGGTCAGGAAAGCTTAGTGGGTGTGTTGTGCTAGGAGAGAGTTTCTCAGATACTCTTTTTGCTGAGAGAACAAAAGATAGCTATGGCTGTGTGTTTCAGAAAACAGATTGTTTGGTATTTGGGAGATTCGTGGATACATTGGTTGAAGGTGCATGCAGAAAGCTGTGGAGTAGCTGTAGATCTTGGATTCCCACATGTGGAGGTACACTGGCATGGAGTACATGGAATGAAGTGGTTGGACTTGCTACCTCTCTGTGCTACTTTGGAGACAGAGCAACATCCAGACATAATTGTAATTCATTGTGGAGGGAACAGTTTAGGACATGTGACTGGAATTTTTTTGCAATTTGCTATGAAAGAAGGACTTGGGAAGGTTATGGACATGTTTCCTAATTCTCAAGTGATATTTTCACGGATTGCGCAGAGACAAATGTGGCTTCGTTCTTCTTCATTTGGTCCACAAATGGAAAAAGCAAGGCGCACTGTTAATAAGGCTGTTTGTACCTTTCTAAGAGATTTTGGCATGTCCTCTTTTCACAATGAAAATATTATGTTTCGTAGTACATACATTTTTCGCAGAGATGGAGTCCATCTTACTTATGCTGGCAATCAGATTTTTCTGAGAAATGTACAAAATGCATTGCGACCTTTTTTGGAATTACAACAACCATTTGGAAGTAGGTGTTAAGCATTTATAATTTTTGACTTACAAACACCACCCAAAGGCTCTTTTCAGAGCCACCACTTCCCAGAGAAAATTGAAATGTTTGTGATGGGGTAGCAACCCAATTTTTTTAATTGTTCGTGAACTGTCCGCGGACTTCTAAAAAATACAAAGGGCCCTGCTTCATTTATTTTCACTTCTATTTTTTAACTATGAAAGGCGGCTCTGAAAAGAGCCTTATTTTTTTTTTTTGTTGATATTTTGTATTTTTTGGGTTTTTTTATACACGACACACTAGGGGAGGAGGGGAAAGGAAGGTAAAGGGGGACACACCAATCACAGGGATAAGAAAGGGCGAACTGAGAGAGGAAGATGTAGAGTGGGTTTTATTTGGGTAGTGAGCAGATCTTCTCTTGCTCTGACGATAGTCTCAAAAGCACTCCGAAGTCGCTCCCCCCTGCAGAGTACTGTGTCACGGTACATACATACAACTGTGACCCTCGAAAGGTAAGGGTCATCAGCATTCTGTATGGCCTGTGAGGCCGCTTGAGGAAGACGCTGTCCCACAGAGGTGGTCCTTGTGGTGACAGGATCAGAAACAGAGGATGAAGTAGAGGAAATCAACCTGCTACGTTCTTCGCAAGGTACAACCCTGCGAATAGCCCCAGAGTGAAATGACTTCAGGTGTCGCTTCATAGTAGTGGTCCCAAAGCTGTACTTACCGTGCTTCCCGCGACTGAGTATCATTTTGCACTCATTGCAGGTAACACGGTTCGCACGAGCCTTAGGAACATTATCATGAATGGTAAATAACCGCCACACCCAAGACTCACGCCTAGTGCGGGTAGTAGGGTTTTCCTCTACCTCATTCTCATCATCCTCTTCTTCCTCCTCAGCATCCTCACTCCTGTTCCCCTCTTCAGGCCCTTGGGGAGGTGGTGGTGGTGGAGGGGGTGGGGGTGGTCCTGAAGCAGGTGCAGCACCAGGTGGCAGTTCTGCAGCCAGGGATGCCATCTCGATGGTGTAATCAGCAAGTTGCTGGAGAAATAGCTGTGCTCTGAAGTATAGCCAGAAACGCAATGAGAATAAGCTCTAGGGCGTGGTCTTTTATAGGGGTGCTTGTGCGCAGTCCGCGGACATGCGTGCTGTCCGCGGACAGATCGAACACAAAAAAAAGTTTGAAAAGTTTCAAAAGGTATGTAGAAACTCAGGATTACTATGTGTAGAAACTCAGGATTACTATGTAGAACAGTTTAAATTTGCTAGCGAACAGTAAGGACAGATATAGTGTTCTTCAGGACACGTTCAATTTCGTTTATGTACGAACATTTCAGGACACCAATTGTGTTCTTAGAACATTTTCAACTTGCTAGAGAACAGTACGGACAGGTATAGTGTTCTTTAAGACACCTCCATTTTCGTTTAATTACAAACAATTCAGGACACCGCGTGTGTTCTTAGAACAGTTTCATCTTGCTAGCGAACAGTACGAACAGGTATAGTGTTCTTCAGGACACCTCCATTTTTGTTTATTTACGAACGTTTCAGAACACCTGCACTGTCCGCGGACACCTACATTGTTTTTTTTTAAAAAAAACAAAACTATTTACAACACAATATAAAAATTAAACTTTATTTAACATATATTAATAATTTATGACAGAGAAGGTGAGGCAGAAACAGAAACAAAAACAGGAGAATTAGGGGTTTCATCATGACTGTTATTAGGTGAAGAAGTCTCATCAAAACGTTTTGGGTTATGGAGAGGGTTTGGGGATAATTGACTGGGATATGGTGAGGCGGGACAAGTACATGTGGGACAATGGTACGAGGTTTTTGGTTTAAAATGATCTTCCACAAAAGTTTTCAAATTATTAAAATTAGTCAACAATAAATCCATTTGTTCTTCTATACTGTGAAAAGTGTTATCCATAACAGGTTTTTCTGAAGTATTTTCTATTTTGGTATGCTCTGTACAAAAAATAAATATACATATGTTAAATGTATACAAAATAATAATAATTAAATGGTTTATATTATAAAGTGTTTACCATTAGTTTTACTATCTTGTGACATTTCATCATGTGGGAAATGTTCCTCTAGCCATTCCAGAGTACTAGACATTTCTGTGAGAGAAAAAAAAAAAGTTAATATATTTTTTTATCTAATACAGAAAGTTTATAAATATATGAATAAAATTAAGTACACTTACTATTTCAGGTAAGATATGTCCTATGTACTCAGTGGGTCTGCTCTTGTTCTCAGTTCTGTTGTGTTTGTGAGGTAATTATGTTGGAAGCCAATTTATTTTCTTGTGGTATATTCCATTTTAGAACATAGTGCATTTAAATGAATGGTTAGTGTGTTGTATATATGGGTTACATTTCTTATGTATTAGTACATATAATGTGTGTGTGTGCTTTTTTTTTAATTTGTTAAATGTTCCTATGTTATGATATAACAATCTTTGATGTCCTGGGTGTTAGTCTTAGCAGTGCACGGTGGTGGCGCGAGTTATGGTTGCTTAGCTTACCATAACTGGCGAATTTCAAGGGTTTTTCGGTTTTACTTGGAACCATAACGTCCCTTTAACAAAGTTTTTTTCACTGAATTTCATGGGTTTTTAGTAGCGCAACTTAACCATAACATCCCTTTAACAAAGTTTTTTCACTGAATATATATATATATATATATTGCAATGTGAAAAATGATTCCTCTGTATGCACTTTGTTTCCATGCTTTTCATCTGTTCCTCTACTCCTCTTATATCTTATTCAAACTCAAACTTTATTTTAACCTATTATATTCCACTCTGTAGGTGCTACAATGGCGGAGACAAGGCCACTCGCTACTACTAGAACTCAGCTATATAGCATTAGGAATGAGATAAGCGCCACTAGGGCATATTCGTACGAGTGTGGGCTGTACTTCAGCCATTGTTTTTTCAATTATTATGTTATGTTTAGGAATGTATTGGAGGAATTCTTTTATTATGGGTAACTTAAAACACTAATACAAAAAGGGGGAACCTAATATGGGATGGTGTAAAACTAATATAGGACCACAACACATCACCAAATCTCACCACCTTACACAAAAATTACACAAAGGTGGCACCACAACCTGGGTCAGTGGTAAACAATGAAAGTGAAAGAATACTCTATGTACAAACAGATAATTTATCCACTCTAGCAATGTTTACAATGTCACAAAGTGCTTCACAGACAACCAAAGATCCTACCTCCAATGTTGAAATGATGTATACTGCCACTGTCACGCCAGATGCTCCCCTAGGTCCCCAATACTGGCAGCTTACTAGTGACGACAAGGAATGCAGCACGCGTTTACCTGAGAAAATGGCAGAATGCTTGCATGGAAAGTGGCTTGGAGAACCAGAACCATGTGGTGGGCAGAAATCTGCCCCGACAAAATCAGCGCCAAGGCGCAGATAAGCTGAAATATAAGAGAGACATTGTAAGGAACCAGGGTGGGATCCGTGTAAACAATAAGTGTCATAACGTAAGGGGAGCTTACCATGAGACCAGCGAGGAGTCGGACTGTTCCTCTCCCTTGCCGGCGTGTAACTGCGTTGTTCGCATCGGAGCGTTGCCCAGACAATGCTTCTTTAATAAACCACGTGATCGCGGCCTGGCGAGGCGCGCGCTCCGGGACAAATGACAGCAAATAGGTTTCTAAGTGATTATTTAGAGCTATAAACTAATTATACGCCTTAATGGGAATATGTCAAGAATTGTAGAAACAAAACATTGTAAAAACAGGGAAACTGAAAGCATAGAGATAAAAGAAATACTCCAATGCAAAACAAAGTAACAGGGGTGGAACTGGTGAAAGAAGATAAGAGAGTCATAAAAGAGAAATAGCAAATACAAAAGAGCCCTAAAGAATGCTGGGCTAATAAAAGAAAGTTGCAAAGTAAACACATAGTAATAACATCTATATCAACATTATTATATATATATATATATGTCCACACTGGATCATGTCATCAAACGGCAGCATCTGAGGCTATTTTATGTAGTCATAGGAAAAGTCATAGGAGAAATCAGATGCATGAGTCATGCTGTAAGTACCAACCCACTGTAATGGTGTCGTCACCAGACGGCACCTTGGGTCCCAGACCGAAGTCCAGGAAACACAGCGGGGAGGTCTAAATCCATAACACACAAGATTTATCACAGTAAATAGTTGCTAGAAATTGTACCTTGAAAGCAAAGAGATTACAAAATTAAAGAAAACAGTGATAATTAATCTCTTCATTAATCCCATTGGGAACCAGACTCCCAAGTTTGTCAATCCAGAATGACTCCCTGCGATTCAACCGCTGGTTAAGGTCTTCATGTGGGTTGTTTCTTGTGAGTACCTCTAAAACCACAAATCTAATCTGAGTCAAATTATGTCCATTCTCCAACCAGTGCCGTGCTACGGCAGAGTTGGTGTTGGCATTACGAATACATGAACGATGTTCATTCCACCTTGTTTTGGCCATTCTTGTGGATTGGGCCACATAGAATTTTCCACACGGGCATTTAATAATGCCATAAATTATGTTGGTGCTGTCACAGGTTCCATAGTTTTTGAGCAAAATCTTTTTCC
The DNA here is from genome assembly GCF_040938575.1 of Ambystoma mexicanum. Taxonomy (NCBI): domain Eukaryota; kingdom Metazoa; phylum Chordata; class Amphibia; order Caudata; family Ambystomatidae; genus Ambystoma; species Ambystoma mexicanum. The sequence goes on from NC_090930.1 coordinate 329,262,247, forward strand.
CTGTTCTGGGATGGTTAATGGAATCTCCCTTGATAACTAAGTTGCAGTTAGTACAGTTCAGACAAGGGTATGTACCCGTCCGTTGGGTTATCGGTTCCTTAAGGGGTGGTCTTGTGTGTATAAGTTCATCTCTCAGATTCCTGCTACGTTGGTAAGCAAACACCGGTAGTTCTGTGAATACATTTTGTACTCTGATGTCATTTTTAAAGATCCCCCAGTGCTTACTGATGGTCTTCTTAATTCTGTTGCTCTGGATGGAGAATTTTGATACAAAGACAGGTGTTTTAAATTCTCTCTTTTTTTATCGGATTTTGGGTGGATAGCAAGGTCTCTCGTGTCAGGCTGTTAACCCTAGCTGATGCTGTGTCCAGTTCTGCTTGTTTGTAGCCCCGGGCTAAAAACTTCTCTTTCATGATCTGTTGTTGGGCTAAACAATCATTGGGTTCGCTGACAATCTTCTTAACCCTTAGGAGTTGACTATATGGAAGATTTTTGAGTAAACTGGGCTGGTGAAAAGTCAGACGATGTAGAAGGTTGTTGCGATCAGTAGGTTTACGGAAGATTGAAGTGCTGTAACACATGGTCTCTTTTTTGATGGAAACATCCAAGAAGGTGATAGTGTCATAAGAAATTTCTCTCGTGAATTGGATCCGTTTATCTATGTTGTTTAGATATTCAAAGAAAGTATCGAAGGATATCCTTGTGCCTCTCCACACTCCAAAAATATCGTCAATGTACCGAGTCCAAAGGTGAATGTCATTCTTCCAACGTTGGTTATTAAGCAAATTATCGGTCTCAAACTTATACTTAAAGCTGTTGGCATATGAGGGTGCCATTGTCACTCCCATAGATGTCCCCGAGGTTTGAAGGTAAAACTGATTGCGATATTGTAAGTAAGAATTTTCTGAAATGAATTGTAGGAGAGCCAGTATGAACTCTTTCTGTGCTCGAATTTCTGATTCTTGTAGCAATAGCCATTCTACTGATTCTATACCGAGGTCATGTGGTATAGACGTATATAGGCTTTTGACGTCTATGGTGAACATCAAATCATCCTGTGTAGGAGTTATAGAATTAAGTTTCTGTAGAAAATGTGTGGTATCACGAGTATATGTCGAAGTTTTTTGAATCAGAGGCTGTAGAAAAAAGTCAATATAAATACCCAGCGTTTGGTTGATGCTTTCCATGCCTGCAACAATGGGTCTTCCTGGTGGATTAGTGGGATGTTTGTGAATCTTTGGTAAGGTGTAAAAGTTTGGAATCCTTGGGTGGTCTTTGAACAAAAAATTTTGGGTATGTTCGTTTATCCAATCTAGTTCGAGAGCTTTATCCAGTAAAGTCTTCAGGTTCTGCTTGATTGTGACAGTAGGTCCAGATCTAAGGTGGCATAAATGGTCCTATCTTGAAGTTGCTTGTTGCATTCTGCATCATAGTCAGCCGTATTCTGGATGACCAACGCTCCACCTTTATCCGCTGGACGGATAGTTATGTTCTTGTCACTATACAAGTCTTTGATGAGTCTCATCTTGTGAGGTTTCAGATTTTTATGTGGAGGATTCTTGTAACTGATTCTCTCCAAGTCACGGGTCACCAATTTTTGAAAGATGTCGATGGATGGAACAGTTATAGGAGGCACGAAACCACTCTTTCAAGGTACAATTTCTAGCAGCTATTTACTGTGATATATCTTATGTGTTATGGATTTAGACCTCCCCGCTGTGTTTCCTGGACTTCGGTCTGGGACCCAAGGTGCCGTCTGGCGACGACACCATTACAGTGGGTTGGTACTTACAGCAGGACTCATGCATCTGATTTCTCCTATGATTTTTCCTATGACTACATAAAATAGCCTCAGATGCCGCCGTTTGATGACATGATCCAGGGTGGACATATATATATCTATATATAATAATGTTGATATAGATGTTATTACTATGTGTTTACTTTGCAACTTTCTTTTATTAGCCCAGCATTCTTTAGGGCTCTTTTGTATTTGCTATTTCTCTTTTATGACTCTCTTATCTTCTTTCACCAGTTCCACCCCTGTTACTTTGTTTTGCATCGGAGTATTTCTTTTATCTCTATGCTTTCAGTTTCCCTGTTTTTACAATTTTTTGTTTCTACAATTCTTGACATATTCCCATTAAGGCGTATAATTAGTTTATAGCTCTAAATAATCACTTAGAAACCTATTTGCTGTCATTTGGCCCGGAGCGCGCGCCTCGCCAGGCCGCGATCACGTGGTTTATTAAAGAAGCGTTGTCTGGGCAACACTCCGGTGCGAACAACGCAGTTACACGCCGGCAAGGGAGAGGAACAGTCCGACTCCTCGCTGGTCTCATGGTAAGCTCCCCTTACGTTATGACACTTATTGTTTACACGGATCCCACCCTGGTTCCTTACAATGTCTCTCTTATATTTCAGCTTATCTGCGCCTTGGCGCTGATTTTGTCCGGGCAGCTTTCTGCCCACCACATGGTTCTGGTTCTCCAAGCCACTTTCCATGCAAGCATTCTGCCATTTTCTCAGGTAAACGCGTGCTGCATTCCTTGTCGTCACTAGTAAGCTGCCAGTATTGGGGACCTAGGGGAGCATCTGGCGTGACAGTGGCAGTATACATAATTTCAACATTCGAGGTAGGATCTTTGGTTGTCTGTGAAGCACTTTGTGACATTGTAAACATTGCTGGAGTGGATAAGTTATCTGTTTGTACATAGAGTACTCTTTCACTTTCATTGTTTACCACTGACCTAGGTAGGGTAAACGCGTGCTGCATTTCTTGTCATCGCTAACCTCATTACTTACAGACTTCTTTTTTTTTTTGAAAAATCTTTATTGGTTTTTCAAGACATATAACAAACAGCGCTTCGGCTTGGCGGTGTAATATATGTAATAACAAAAGAAGAGGAAAAAACAACAACAACCTTAACAATCCCTCCCCACCCATCCCACCCCCCTCCCCTCGAGACCGCAGGTTAGGCCTCAGTTTTCAATAGGCTCGTGTGCCGAGCAGGGACCGCCAGGACTGTTTGGTGTGCTGTCCGTTGTTGCTGAGCGGAGTAGCGGTTCTGTTAGCTCTACCCAGCGGAGAAGATCTGCACTGGAGTCAAGTTTTTGTACCTGGATGGCCATTTCCCAAGCCGCCGTCTCCGCGGCGGCCCATCTCTTGAGGTCGTACCACCAAAGGGCCTCACTAGGTCCCCTTGTGCTCTTCCAACCCATGGCTATGCGCCTTTTTGCTGTTATGTAAATCAAGTCCAGAAGTCTATTTAGGGGCTTGTTCTTAGTGCTTCGCCTGTATGTCCCCAGTATGCAAGCTGCAGGTTCGTGAATTTCAACTTCAATCCCGGCCAGCGCCACCCTATCTCGCACCCGGGTCCAAAACCTCAGGACCGCGGGGCAGCTCCAGAACATATGAGTCATTCCTGCTTGTGGCGCATGGCATTTGGGGCATGTTTGTGGCGTGGCCCCCTTGAACTTAGATATGGCATCAGGCGTAAGGTAGGCTCGGTTCGTGATGTATAGCTGTATTAATTGGAGGCGAGCGTTCCTGGAGGTCTTTTTATGGTAGTGGGTGATCTTTTCCCATGTGTTGTCCTCGAACACGAGGCCCATTTCGCTCTCCCATCTCTTTTTGCATTTTAGTTCATTCGTTGTCGTTGCCTGTAATAGGGCCTCGTATATTCTGGAGGTTTCGTGGCCTCCCTCGGCAGTGTCCAGCAATGTTTCGATGGTTTCGTTCTCAGTAAATTGATTGTCTGCCTCAGGCCATCTCTTCCTTAAGGCCCGAGTTACTGCCCCGTGGAGCAAGAACTGCCCGGTGGGCAGGCCCGTCAGCTCGCAGAGGTCGGGGAATGAAGAAAGTTCGTGTTCGTGCACGAGGTCGCCCAGTGTCGCCACCCCGTAAGGCTCCCATACTGATCGAGCCTCGGTGTGCCCCCAAGAGGGTGTCGCCATTACTGCAGCGATGGGGATCTGTGGGGAGTAAGGGTCTCGCAGCCCCACAGCCTTACAGGCCCTCTTCCAGAGCTGAGTTCCCAACTTGGCCAGGTATGGGTGACGCTGTGGGGCCCCTTTCTCGACCCACAACAAGTCTCGAAGTAGCAGTAGTGGCAGAGCCGGCTGGAGAAGTCTGGTGTCAGTGGTGGTTTCATCCGCCATCCAGTGCATTACGTGTTTCAATTGGCTGGCCAGGAAATATAGTTCGAAATTAGGGACTTTCAGTCCGCCCCTCTCGTAGGGTCTCTGGAGGATGTCAAGCCCCACCCTGTGCCTTCCTCCCTGCCACAGGAATTCTCTGCAGAGTTTGTTCAAGTCTCTGAAAAAAGCTGAGGGGATGTTGTAGGGGACATTGGTGAAGCAATGTAGCAGGCGTGGGAGCGCTACCATTTTGAGGAGGCCTGCCCTTCCTGCCACGGAGAGAGGAAGTTTTCCCCAGAAAGCCATGGAGTTGGTGAGTGCATCCTTTGTTCTGACTGTGTTGAGGATGTGTTCAGTGTTCGGGCTACGGTGTATGGCAATGCCCAAGTATTTGAAGGACGTTACCTGCCACTGTAGAGCCAGTGGGGGCAGGGATCCGCCCTCATTGCTGTATAGCGCTGCGAGGGGGTAGAGACACGACTTGTCTTTGTTTATCTGGATGCCTGTGTGTTTTTGGAAGCAGTCAAGTGTCTCCAAGATGTAGGGCAGGAGGTGCTCAGGGTCGTTAAGGTAGAGGAGAGTGTCGTCCGCGTACATGGAGATGAGGTGTGTCACTCCATCTAGTATAATGCCTCCTCCACCGTATTCCTGCCGGATGTACGCGGCCACAGGCTCCGCAGCAATGATGTAGAGCATGGGGGATAAGGGACATCCCTGTCGTGTGCCTCTGTGGAGGGGCCATTTGTCGGAGTACGTCTTGTTGGTACGCACTCTGGCCTCGGGGTGTGTGTAAAGCAACTGGGTCCATTTGAGGAAGGCGGGTCCAATGCCCATCTTAGCCATGGTGGCGTATAACCATTCCCACTTAACCGAATCAAAGGCCTTGGTGGCGTCTAGAGATGCCACCGCGTATTTCTGGGTGTCTTGCTCGGTGCGGTATATGATGTGGTGCAACCTGCGTAAATTTTCAGTGATAGAGCGCCCGGGTACATAGCCAGTTTGGTCGTGGTGAATCAGCAGGGGGATCACCTTGCGTAGTCTATTAGCGAGGAGTGCCGACAGTATTTTGCAGTCGACATTTAGCATAGAGAGAGGTCTATATGAACCGCAATCCGTGCCGTCTTTGCCGGGCTTCAGCAAGGGGATGATTATTGCTTCCCTCATGGAGTCAGGGAGTATGCCGCAGTCAAAGGCCTCATTGTACACTTGTGCCAGCAGAGGGGCAAGGGTCTCCTCATATGTCTTATAGAATTCCCCCGGGAGACCATCCATACCTGGGGCTTTCCCAGAGGGTAAAGATCTAATGGTTGCCTTGACCTCGTCTGGGGTGATTGGGTCTTCTAGGGCTACGGCCAACTGTGGGTCTAGTTTGGGTAACTCTATGCAATCTAGGGCGTCCTCGATCCCGGTATCTAGCGAGGGCGGGGTTTTGGAGTACAGGTCCTGGTAGTATTCTGCGAAGACCATGTTAATTTCAGCCTGGGTGTGCACCGGAGTGCCATCTGGTCTGAGGATGTGGCAGATGGGGGTCCTAGGGGTTTCCCTTTTGTACAGCCAGGCCAGGAGTTTGCCGGGCTTGTCTCCTAGGGCGTGTGTCCTTTCAGTGTGTTTGGCGTAGCTTAATTTCCCCAGGGACTCCCAGTGCGACAGACAGGCCTGTCTCTGTATTATTATTTCCCGTACCTGCTCGGGAGTCGGATTTGCCTTGTTCTCCAGCTCCCCCAGCCTACTTTCTGCTTTAGCCAGGGCATTCGTAATGACCTTTTGAGTCCCCCCTACTGCTGCCAGCATGTCCCCTCTCATAACCACCTTATACGCCTCCCAAGCGGTGCTAATGCATTCTACGCTGCCTAGATTGTGTAGCCAGTATTCGTCTGTGCTGTCTTGTACGTGGTCCCTGAAGGCCGCGTCAAGCAATGCTTCTGCTCGCAGTCTCCATGTAGGGATCGGGGGTCTGGGCGGGTGTATCTCCCAGGTGACCGACAGGGGTGAGTGGTCTGATAGTACTCTGGGTAAGTATTGTGCCTCGCTGAAAGTGGCCTGCTGCTCCTGGCTGACCAGTATGTAGTCCAACCTGGTGTGGACGTTATGTGGCGGGGAGAAGAAGGAATATTCCCGTCTCTCCGGGTTCAATTCCCTCCACAGGTCGCTAAGTGACAGGTGGGAAATCAGTTTGGATAGTATCTTGGCAGGGGGGGACGGGCGGGAGTGTTTGTTGTCTGACCTATCTTTGAGGGGGTCTAAAGTGCAGTTGTGGTCCCCACCCCAGATCATGGTGCAATTTACGTGGGGGCATAGTCTAGAGCTCAGGGAGTGGAAGAAAGCCGTGGCGTCATGGTTAGGCGCATAGGTGCTAATCAGGCATAGGTCTCTTCCCTCCAAGGTACCCTGCACCAGTGCCATCCTACCTTCGTTATCCGTTTTGGTGTCCGTGACTTTGAAAGGGACTGACGGGTTAATCCACACCAGGACCCCCCTAGCATATGAGGAGTAGGAGGATCCCACCAAGGTCCCCCGCCAGGTTTTGGCTAGCGCTGTCAGTTTAGCCTCTGTTAGGTGTGTCTCCTGAAGCATGGCGATCCCTACCTTGCATCGTCGCAGGTATGTTTGGATTCTTCGTTGTTTCACGTGGCTATTCATGCCTCTGACGTTCCATGTCATAACTTTTACTTTCTCAGCCATAGTCGTGGTGGTGTTCTCTCACTTGTTCTGGTCCTTGGCTCGGTCTCGTTAGAGATGCTGTGGTATTGAAGGAGTCCTGCGGTCTCGGTATTTCAACTTTAGGGTTCCCAACTAGGGTGCGGATTTCTGGCTCCCCTTTCCCTAAGAAAAAACTTTCCCAACCGATAACTGGTCTGACGAGGTATTCCTTGTCGTGACTGTCCCGTTTCCGCTCCCTAGGACCTGGCATGGTCTTCGGGTGCCCTACAGGTGGGTAAACGTACCCTGAAAAAACAGAAGAAAAGAGAACAAGCTCCTGGGGGGTTGCGGGAGCTAAAACTTCGGTGTTCCGCGTGATAGGATCCTTTCAGCTGCTTCGGGGTTGTGTTGCAATGATCTTATGGTGCGATGCGATACGGCAGTCTAGGTGGGTGTATCAGTGCGGCTTGCGCCTCTTGCCTTCTATGTCTGGAAGTTGCTGCTCATCCATCCAGTCCCGGGCCAGTTCCGGCGTGTCGAATAGGTGGGCTCTGTTTTTATGTATTACTTTCAGCCTTGCAGGGTATAGGAGCATGTATTTCAAACCAGCGGCCTTCAACCTGGCTTTGGTGTAGGTGAACTGAGCCCTGTTCATCTGCACTTGAAAGGTATAGTCTGGGTAAATAGCGATCTTGGCCGAATTTCTCAATATCTGGCCCCCTGACCGAGAGTACGCCAGGACGACCTCGCGATCTCTGTAATTTAATACTTTTGCTATCATAGGCCTGGGTGGGCCTCCAGGCGGGGGCCTCTTGGCAAGCGACCTATGAGCCCTTTCGATGGAGAACCCCTGCGATAGTTTCTCTGCGCCAATCTCCTGTAGCAGGAGGTTTTCCACGTAGTTGGTGGGGTCCGAGCCTTCGATGCCCTCAGGCAGTCCGAGCAGCCGGATGTTATTCCGGCGGGCCCTCCCTTCGGCCTCCTCCACCTTGTCCTCGAGATTCTTGACCGTTTGCTGGAGGCCTTCCATGTCGTGCAGAAGCTGGGTGTTCGCTTCGGAGTTCTCACGTACTTGGGTCTCGAGCGCATCAGTTCTATCAGCCAGGGAGCGGACGTCATGGCGGAGGAGTCCCAGATCTATGGCCACTGCGTCAATTTTGTTCACCATGGTCGTTTGGATTAGTTTGATGGCCTCCAAGAGTTGCGAGTTGGTGGGTTCAGGCGTCGCTGGAGTAGGGCTCGCGTCCCCAGCGGCAGTCGCCATGGTTGGGCACTCAGGACTGGGGGGTTCGGGGGCTGTGTAAGCGTCCAGGGTGGTCTGCCGCTGTTTAGACCTGGCTCCCCTCCCCGTAGGCTTGTCCAAGTAGGACATCCTCTCACCACGGCGAGTTTTTAGTGCCCACTGTAGAGGTCGCCCACTTACTGTCCTCCGGCACTCGTAAGGTTATGGTCCGCACTTTGGGCCCTCCTGCGGGGTGTCTGGCGCTCCGGCGCCGGTCCGAGGGCCTCCAAGCTCCGCCGGGTGCGATAAGTCCGAGCCGGGCCTTATATGGTGGTTCGTGGGAGACCTCTTGTTCCGACCTAAGCTGCTTCTCTCGGTGCTCGGTGGGGGGGGGAGGCTCCTCTCTGTGGCTGCCCGCTCCGAGTATCGCGGTTCAAGCAACCCGCCCCCGGGACGCAGGGGGGCCCGGGCCGAAGCGCAACTCGGGCGGGGATGGATGGTGTGCGTAGGACGGCCTTCTCTCGGAGGGCGAGCTGGCGCCGGGTTCAGCAGATGGAAGCCGCCATCTTGGCTGTCCGCGTCATGGGGTGCGCGGACCACTCCGCTCGGCTCCCGGGCTTCCACCTACGCGTACGAGGGGTCCAGGAGGTTCTCGTCGCTGGTAGCAGCTCTCGGGGTGGTTTGTGGACACCAAGGCGAGGATGGATGGTGAGTGCAGCTCCGGTGGCAGCGCCGACCGGGGGCAGCGCGAGGTGGCCGGCGCTCGCACTCGATGTAGTGCGCGGTCTCTAGCTCCGGCCGGGCCTCGATCCCCGTGGTTCCTGCAGCAGGGCCGGCGGGCGCCCTCGTCCGCCCCAGTCGCTCTCTCGTCCTCGGGCCCAGGGCTCCCGAGCCTACCGTTGGGGTGGCCGCCGGGGGGGTCAGCAGGGGCGCCCCCCCACCATTCCACTTGGCGACGTAGGACGGCCTTCTCTCGGAGGGCGAGCTGGCGCTGGGCTCTCCGGGCTCAGCAGATGGAAGCCGCCATCTTGGCTGTCCGCGCCGTGGGATGCGCGGTCTTCTCTCCTCGGCTCCCGGGCTTCCACCTTCGCATGCGAGGGGTCCAGGAGGTTCTCGTCACAGCTGGCAGCTCTCGGGGTGATTTAAAGACGCTAAGGCCGGCTTGAATGCAGGGAAAAACAGCTTATCAATGGCTCATCGTGCGGAGCATACCGAAATCACGTCCGCTCTACATGGCGGTTGGCCACGCCCCTACTTACAGACTTCTTATTGCTCATTCTTTCTCTTTTTCTATTTTTTCCTTTTATGTATCAACCGATCTTTCTACCACTACAATGATTGGTATGTTATTTATATTTATTTTTTAGTGAATGTGCATTGTGATACACTTTCTTTTGGATGTTATGTAAATATACATGATAACTACAGACTTGCCCTGACGAGGAATTTGTAAATCCGAAATGCATAGGCAAAAGATTGTTTTGGTCTGACATAAAATGCTATTGGCTTTTTTCTTCCTCACTAAGAAGATATTAGTGACGCCTCATACCAAGAGACGTATTTTTTTCACAAAACCAGTGATTGATATAAAAATCTTTATGAAATACCACTGAACTTTCATTGTTATCATTATTTTGAATATGTAAACAATTTTACTTTGGAGTCCATCAAGCCTTGTAGAGTTTACATAACTTTCGTACCCTGATTGGGTCTTCTAAGAGAGCGGCTGTGTGACCTTGCATTCCACTTGGTCTTTGGCTTCTTGTGTAATTTTGAATTAGGGTGTCTCCTTATTCGTCACAGCCATCTCCTTTTTATAATTTGACCACAAGGAATCTTCAGAGCAACGAAATTTCTACACAGAAACAATTATTTGAGAAATGTGAATATCGTATAGTGGTGCCCACTCTTTTTGCTTTTCAGCTTACTAGTGACACCAATGTAAACTCAGATACAGGTATTTTTCCTATTTATCACCTAAATACAATGAATGCACACAGAACCTCAGGTGTTGGTAACAAACGGTTTAGGACATTTGATCATGATAAACATAAATTAATGTAGAGACGAAAGAGGCAAGCACAACTGAACAAGTATGACGCATATCATAAGTTGGGGTTGGATAAGGTAGATTACCTTTGCCATCCGGACCAGTCTAAGAAATGGTACTCTGACATGAGTGCCACGGGGAGACAGTCCACGAATGGTAGCTGCTATGTGTGTTCACCGATACCTCTTGCAACAGGAATGCCTATGGTTTTGGTGCCTCAAGAATCCACCCTAGTAGAAGCCCAATGTCTCGTTCATCTCGTACTATGTAGAATCAGTAACACCTTCCAGGCACACACAGTAAAACTACAACTGCTTCCTCCGGATGAGAAATGATGTAAGAAGAAACCCGAAGGTGCCTCATGTTTTAAGGAGCAATTCTTAGCAATAGGGACAAAGTTCACTGAAAACAAATGGCAAGATGTAACAGTGATGTGCAAGGCTGAAGCACTACGTGGTCAATCGGACGAGAGACTGAAATGGATGGAAGATACATGCGCCCAGACATAGTCCCAACACATCACAAAGCTAACATGGGGCACAGCCCTCGAGAGACTGAAATGGATGGAAGATGCATGCGCCCAGACATGTCCCAACACATCACAAAGCTAACATGGGTCACAGCCCTCGAAAAACCAATCAAAATACAACATGAAGATACATTTTAGCTTTGTTTTCACGAGGAAGGAAGAGTACCCATTCGTTCAAACATGCGCTGCAACAGAACCCTCATCATCCCTAGATATGCGAAAAGGAACTGCTGCTCTGATGGACCATTAATGGGTGTGCGGCAAACGGGCATACAGGCATACTTGCACCTCCCGTCATCTTGGAGGGGCTACTGTGGTCTAGCAATGCTGCACTCTGCACTGTTGGTGATACCGGAGGACCATGTCCAGGAGGAAGGGGGTCCAACACACAGCAACTGGCACCCAATGCAGACCCCCATCTATGACGTACTATCGGAAGACAAGCTGCAAGATCAAGTGTTACGCAGAAAGAGAGCATCCGACTACCTCTCTAAAGACTCTTCTGACCTCTTGGTACAGATCCATGATGAATACAAACTCTTCAACTCAGCAGAGACATTTTTTGCATCACTGATCCCCAGCATCCAAGCACGAGCGAATGCTAAGTGGCTCGACATAATCTGCTTGGGAGCTGATCCAACTGGCCAGCGACACTGAAGAACGGTTAAATGTCATCAAGATAGAACTAAGAGCACTCAGATATTGACAATGCAAACATAGGTGCATGCTTGATCTACTCAAAGCTATGCAAGGCATTGTTTGCTGAAGAATCAGGAGTGCATGTTGCACATTCGTGCCTTCCGCAGATGCAGAAAATCGTACACTTTCACATTTAAAATCAGCAGTGAATCAACTCGGAGTGAGAATGAAGAAAGAAGTTGGCGTGAGGCAGACCGATTGGCTCACCATGGCGTTCAACTGGGTACCTTACTGGCTTGGGACTGCAATTAAACTATTGATCCCTATTATCGTCTTCCTTCTGCTGATCTTCTGTGTGTCAGTTAGGAGTCTGATGCTGTGCTGAAGTGATTCCTAGTAGTGTGATGATGATGGTGACTATAGGCAACACAAATAGTAATAGGAAGATGTCTCATGATACTAGGGAAGCCCAAATACAAACCTTTGAGAGCGATGAGCCCAAATACTGCATGGTGGCAATATATAATGCAGGGGATGTAGTTGACAATTTACTATCATACCACTATCAAACAGCACCAAGATCTTGAAAACCACAGGGAGGTGTGGGTGGACCTAGATGGGGATGGGGATTCTATATACCTGTCATGCACTCCGGAAGAATATGCCCGCTGCAGGGAAAGCCTAAAAAATGTGTGCAGAGCATGGATGTCTATAAAAGGTACTCCAGCCTGGGATGAGGCAGTAAAGATGGGCAAAGGGACGTAGGCGTATTGGAGGAGGGTATTCGTTACTTTAGAAGTAATGAAAGGGGGGAATGTTGGGGGATACGTGGTCTTCCCTCCCCTTACCCTTCCCTCACTGATCGATCTCACGTATGCTAAAGGGGGAACCTCCTCCCTTGCTCCTATGCATAATTTGTACCAATTACCCTCTGATTACTAACAAAAGGCAAATCACGTAACCAAACAGAGACTCCATTTTGTGATACCCCAAATGGCATCTTTTTACTAGGCCTGAAAATGATCTCTAAAAACCTGTCTCCCCACCCTCTGCCAGCTCTGCACAAGTCCTGTTCTCACGGAAGTCCAGCCATTCATTGTTGCAACATTTAGTGTCTTTCTGAGTAGAGATGAGGTCATTGCACTGTGTGAGACCGGAGCAGGCCCCAAACCGAGAACCCATCCATCTCCACTAACCTGCCTGTTCTCCCTCGACCCCCACCCGCCCAGACCACAGCCCACTGGGCCCAGGCACCTCTTTTCTTTGATACAGAAATACATCGGACCCCCCGTAGTGACCAGATGAGGACACCCACCAAAGCGCTGATCCCATCCTCCAATATATCCTCTATAGAAACAACACATGTCCATTCGTATCATGAGGCATCAGGTAGATCAAAACCCCCAAGATGGGCACCTGGGTCTGGGGCACTGTGTTTTATGGGTGTCTGGGTGCAGAGGGGAGAATGCCCATATACCTGTCAGTAAACCCTGAAACCACCCCCATTCATGCCAAACCTTCATGCTTGTCCTTTGTCTCATGCCCTCAGATCCTGTTATTTTAGCTTAGAAAGTCAGGGAATGTAGCACTTTGCCAACACAACCTTAGCCCCACGGAGATGAGCCCAGCTGAGCCCCCTACTGCGGGAGTGACACCCAATCAACAGCCAATCCAACGTAATCATCCCATAGAGATACATATAGTATCATTGTGTTGTACCAATAGTATTACAGAGCTGTATACCTATTGTGTGGTGTCATCAGTGATGCGATTTTGACTTCTAATGTGCTGCCCGTGTAATGTTTAGCAGAGCGCTCTCGGGGCAGCAGAGTTCTCTGCATGCACAACTTACCTTATATAAACCTGTTTCACTTGCAATCTATCTCCTGGTCTCATTCCCTAATAGGGTTGTCCATCATTTGGACGGTTTGGATAGTGTGTTTTGGGGAGTCCGATGTGATTCTCCTCAATGCCTCTGTGCTTGCGGCAGGATACAGGGCTTCCCCGGAAGGGCTGCCCCATCTACGGCTGACCAGTGCCCAAACAAAACACGTATGCAGCGAAGCAGGTTTTTTGGGTCCCAGCTTTACGAATACCCAACTGCTCGCCGGAGCCAGGTAGGGCCACGACCGGCAGGCCCCCACTTGTGTATAGACTGCGAACTGAGGCTCTTGGAAGACCACGGGCACGTGAGTATTGATTGCAAGAAAAATAAAGGAGGGAACGCGGGAAGATGTGGAACAGACTAATTAAAGGGAACACGCAAGGGTTGGGTTTGAATGAATTGAGTGATTGAGGAAAACAAAATTCTTTTTCTTTTTCCATGGCCATTAGGTTTTTTTTATATATATACAAAGAAGAGTAAGGTGATAAAATATGAGGAGATATGGGAATCTAGCTCAGAAAGGGGGTGAAAGGCGGCGCTGCATAGCACTGTCCCCGCCAGTGCTGGAAATAAGTGAGGACAAGGAAAAAGTAGGAGCCTCGTATATTTATTACATTCAATTTGTATGCATTGAGTACATTTATGGGCAATTGTATGCCTGGTTTGTCAGCCGACAAGTTTTTCGACCTGTGGGTCTTTATCAAGGCTATTGTCAATAGTCTCTAGCCCCCTGTATGGTCCTGGTCTGCGGTATGGGTGCTGTCCAGTAGAGAACAGTGGCTCCTGTTGGGCCCTATGGTTGCAGCTTGTATCCCAGGTCCGTCCCGGCTCCTGTCGGGTGCCTGTGTGTCGCACCTCTATTAATAGAGGAAGACAAACCAGGCATACAATTGCCCGTAAATGTACTCGATGCATACAAATTGAATGCAAAAAACAACCCAGCACTAGCACAAATAAAAGCGAAACCTGTATCGCTACAACTACTGTGTTAGAGCTATTATTTCAACCACTGAAGCAAGATAACCAGGAGAAAACTTCCTTCTTCTACTTTACAACTTGGGGTGCTGGCTAAACCCTGACAGCTCCTGTGATCTTGCAACACAAGAACCACTTATTAGACTCAGACAACAACAGAGCCTAGCACAGGCTGTTTCCATACCTAGAGCCAACCATGATTCTATTGTATATTTAGTAGGCTCGGGAAATAGTAGTAGTTATTATTTTTTAGTTTTTTATAATTTTGTGGCGGTAGGCCCAGGAGAGGCAGAGGTGATGTGAATGCTGAGTGTGGAAGAAGGGGAATTAGGGTCTAATGAGAAGGGGAGGGTCTAATGAGAAGGGGTCCAGGGTGTAAGGGAATATTTTAACGTTTTATTTTCTTTGATTTATGTTGTTAGTATATTTGTTGGTTCGTTGTGTCAAAATGTTCAATGGTTAATGTTTCATGTGTCCATTATGACAAACGTATAGTAATGTTTTGAAGTGAAAAATTGAAAATTGAGATTGATACATCAAAGGTTAACATTTAAAGGTAATAGTGGGACAGGGCAGGAGAAAAATACCCATAGACAAACATGGGGGTGGATATGCCACTCTCACATATTTGCATGCACCTCCCTTTGTACAGTGACCGAATAAAAAAATACCAGGGGCAATGGGTAACAGAAATAAAAGGGGAAGGGACACCTCATGTCTGGCCGGAAGAGAGTCCTTTGATAAGGTGGTATTAGACCATGCAGTAACTTATTTAATGGCTAAATGTAAGGGAAAACGGCTTCAAAATAGATGGGAAGTGCTAGATTTGTGGAGGATGTTCGAGGAAACACCCTCTACAAATAAAAAAATAAAAGCAAGCAAAGCCCCCAGTGGTGCAAAATGACTAAGTAGGAGGGTAGGGGAGAGAGAGTGATGAACCAAAGAAAATATACACACTGCCTACAAGACCCGCAGAAGGCTACACTGACCCAGTTTCGGTTACAGGAGCAAGTGCGCCAGTCACGTCAGCCACCGCACCACCCCCTTCATATGTTCCATCAAACACAGTTCCTGCCCCCGCAGGGCCCACCACCCAAGATTTAGAAATAGTATTAACATCCACCCAGGCAGAATTTACCCGATTACGAACACTGTGTGAAACAACACTGCCACTAACCGGGGGAGGGCTACTTCCATTACAACCCCCATTAAAAAGCTCCTCCGCATTGCCAGAAGATGAATGGAAGTCCTGGGATTTCCTTTTTCGAATAGATTTTGCTCCAATTAAAACAGTCCCGGTGCAATGAGAAAGTGAGATACAGAGCATGGGATACGATACAGTAGCCTCAGAGAGGGAGGAGGAATGTTTGAGTGACTTTGATGAGTCCGATGAAGGGGCAGTAGGAGGGATCCAGCAGATCCAGTGGGCAACTCCACAAGTAACAGAATTGGTAGAAGGATGGGGGAGAAGGCTCCAAAACAGAATATTACTGGCAAAAAAGAAAGGAGTAAAGGTAAGTAAGGAGAAGGTGAGGTCAAAACTACAATTTCCCCTTATCCACAAAGGTGCAAGATGACCTCATTATGTGTCTTGGGCACTGATGGACAAGAATAATCTCCTCAAGGCCTCCCACCACTCTCGGAGGGTGCGGGGAAGTGGATATATGCATTTGAAAAGAACACAGCAGGGGTCCCATTAGCAATCAGATGTATCAAAAGCCGTTTGATATCAGCAGTAGGAGACCAAGCAGACTCAGTTTGGGTAAAGGCATGGTTTCCGGGATTGACCATGGGAAACGGCATGCATTATGGGGCATCCTTTAATAACGTAAGGGTACAAGTATGGGAGTCACTACGGAGGACCTTCCCTGACACCCCAGGTTTATACTCTGTAATGCAATGCACAATGGGGGACGAGAAAGACACTACGCAGTCAATTCTTCAGGTGCAGGAGATGTGGCGGGCGGTGACGTGCACGGCCTGGGACCAATCCACCTCCCTATTCTATTTTATCATTAAAAGAGGCCTCCCAAAGGAGGTACAGAACATCCTTGATAAAATAGCTGGGATAGAAACCAAAGGGTGGCCCGAAATACAAAGCATCATAGTACACCATTGCAGGAGGATCAAAGAAAGAGAAAAAGAAATAGCCCAGAGGAGATTAGCCGATGAAACAAAGCTTGTGCAGAGCAAGTTAATGAAGGTTGTGGCAGTAACCGCAATGCTGCTCACAGAACGGCAGGGAGAAGAAGGGGAGGGATCAATAGCCTCATAGGCTAGGATGTCAGCTAAATGGGCAGACAATGGTCAGAAAACAATGGGGTGGAGAAGAACGGTACATGGCACCCCAATGGCAAGGGAGACCCGGGAGAGGTGGGTACCGAGGGCAATGGGGAGGAGGAGAGGGATATGGAGGACAAGGACCAAGAGGGGGCAGACCCAGACCGTGCTGGCCATGCGAGCAATGGGGCCATTTTGCAAGGGAATGTCCCATCCAACCTGTAGCCAATTGCCAAAATAATCAGAGATACAGCAACGAACAACAGTACAGCCACTCGCACCCGGAACAAGATGAACAGCCCGACAGTTGACCCATTGCTGGATACAATACACTTAGACACCCACCACACTGCATGCAGTCCCATCCCACCCATCAGAACCAAGTCACATATACACGCGCAAACCCGTTTGTCACCACTGCCTACGGAGCACCAGTGCCTTACCAGGGAACGTGTGTGCTGAGCGATAGTGTTTTCTCTTGCCCCAGCACAAACACCCACCCAGAGTAGGACAGCCCACAGAGCGCACTTGCGTGTCTAGTCCTCTCGACTACCTTACACCCAGACGAGGAACCACTGGTGGGGGCAGAGATGGGGAACAAACAGTTCATCTTTATGGTGGACTCGGGGGTGGAGAAATCCTGTCTATGTGAAGGCAATTTTCCGTTACCTGCCAAAAATCTCGAGACGCAAGGATTCTCTGGGGCTGTGGTCACGGTTCCTTACATAGAAGATTTGGATGTTAGGATAGGGGGAAAAACAGTAAGAGCACCCCTCCTTTATCATGAGAACACACCTGTAAATTTGCTGGGACGAGATCGGCTCAGTAAGGTTAACATGACCATCGCGTTTAATGACAGGGGAATAGTGTACTCCACCCCTACCATGTGGTCCATTTGAGCAATGTTACTAATACAGACTATAGCTAACAATCCAGCCAGTAGAGGGATACCAACCAACGCAGACCAACCAACGCAGATATGTTCATCTACAGCATACAAGTGTTAGCAAGAGTAGTGCCAGAAATCACATGAACGAGTGACATGATCACGGCCAAAACTCCCAGAAGAAGTTCCAAGAAAACCTGGTCCTGTGCCTACCATTCATGGGTTGAATGCAGACTCAATAGTGATGGAGCAAGCAAAGGAGTCACTTCCTGACTTCCAAACATGGCCGCCTCATTTGTTCCTGGAAGTCACTGTATGGGTCTAGGCATCTTTACTCATTCCCTACTTAAGCCCCTCCCCTTGAGTGCTCCGCGCTTCGCATCTTTCTGCTTATGCAGTTAACGCTTATCGTGGTCCGCTCTGTCAGAGGGAATTTCTGTCATAATACTTCCACAGTCACCTCAGCATCACAGTTCTAGCATTTCCCTGACTACGTTTAGTTTAGTTCCTGGTTACCTTCATAGTTTCAGTTCTGCAGTCCTCTGTGCCCTCGTCAGTAATTCCTGTCAGTCACCTGTCACCGCTAACAGACGGCGTTACTCTTGGCTGTCTTTGAAGTGCGCTGTTGTTCATAGAGCGCCTTTTCCAGTCACGGCATATTATCACAGCAAGTATTTCTTCACACATGTTGTTGCCTTGAAGTGTGCCGTTGCGTATTGAGAGATTTTCTGTGACAGCTTTGTGTTGATCTTTTTCCTATGTGCGTTCACCTTGCGGAGCAAGTTATTTATGTTCCGCTTTAGAACCTTTCACATACATATTAGAATGTTTTTTTGACTGCTCTCCGAGTGTTCTCTTAGCGGTTTGTTTCCAGATGGGTAGGCAGTGACACTGGGTTAGTTTCTCCTAAGGCATTCTCCATATCATAGGTTGTGTCAGCTATTATTACGGGGAAGAATTTGGCCATTAATTTAGTGGTTGTTAGACAGTAACCAGTATAGGACTAGCTGGTATTTTCACAAACCTAAGGTGTTCCAATGGAATGGTTGCCACCATCCTGTTCCTTTTTCTCCCAGTTTCTCTCTGCTAATTCCCATAAACAGTTCCAGATAATCTCCCTTGCCCAGTCATTGATTAAATTCTTTAACTCACACACACACCTACCATTTAGTCCAACCTCCGTCCATTCTTCAGAACAAGCGCCCCTGCGCAGAAGCAGGATGGAGAGCCCACCATAAACAAGCAGAAGGTAAAGAGGAAGGGTGTTACAATACAATTGCAACATTGAGCTAGCGCCCTTGTTTTATGAAAACTTGAAGGCTTTTCTTAGAGGGATTTCTGTGTATCAACTGGAACGCCATCGCTGTAGGAAGGTTTCTAATCAGAGGATTGCATCGCTCACTAAGAAGAGTTCTAGTGGTGTTCCCGCAGAGTTCAGGTAAGCGTTACAAGGAGATGGAGAATACCTTTTGATTTTGTTTTCGGCCCAGTGGCCACCCCCGAGATACTGCCCTGCACGGTCTTATCTCTCGACCTACAAGGGGTGCAGGTTTCAGCAAAACTTATTTTGGGCTGGACACGCATGGGTGTGAATGGGTGTGAATGGCGAACAGTACTGTGTATTGACCCAATCATACCACTACATGAATTAACTGATGAAGACCTGTTTGCTGATAGCGACAATGATGGGGAAATAATAATGGAAATATGTATGCCATGTGACATAATGATACAAAATAGGCGAGTGACAAACCCCCTCAGGGCCGCTGTCAGCTCACCGCCATCTTTTTGCAATTCGGATTTGCAGCAAGTGCCACCAAATTTACTCAGGAGTTTGGAAACATGTCCATTACTTTCCCAAATCCTTCTTTCATTCCAAATTGCAAGGAGATTCCATAGACATGTCCAAAACTGTTCCCTCCACAATGAAAAATAACAATGTCTGGATGACGCTGTGTCACCAAATTAGCACAAAGAGGAACCAAATCCAGCCACTTCATTCCACACACTCCATGCCAGTGCACATCCAAATGAGGGAATCCAAGATGTGCAGCCACTCCACAGCGATCTGCATGCACCTCCAACCAATTTATCCACGAGTCACCCAAAATCCAGACAGTCTGCCTTCTGACAGACACAGCTATAGCTATCTGCTCCCTTCTCAGAAAGGCCTTCTGCCAAAGTCTCTCCTTACACATCACACCCAGTAAACCTTATTGACCAATCCCTTGCCCTGCACAGTTTCATTTGCATGGCTCTCAGCCTCAAAATCCCTGCATGTAATACGCGCTGCCCGTGGACAACCACGGTCTACAGGGATAAATCAAAACATTTGAGAGTGGGGAGTGAACATTTAAATAGTGTGCCCCACTTCCCCTTTGAGGGTGGCTCTGAAAAGAGCCTTTTTTGTTTTTTAAAAAAGTGCTTATAAAAAAACAGCTTTCATTTTACTTATTTATATATTTTTTCACTTATTTTCTCCTCTGTAAAGCACTCCTTATATTTTGAAATAAAATAGCATTTCCCAATATGGATAAAGAAATGCCATCTGCTTTAAAATAGTCACCATTAACAAAATCAATATTGTCATTGTTACATGACAACAGTCCACTTCTCAACAAGAAAGCAGATATCCCTCTATTCACAAAAACATCTTACACCATTCTGCTAGGGACAGAAAACATTAGAATTGTCCCATAGTACCCTAGGCAGTATTTCAGAAAAAATCCCCTTTCCATTTGGAACAACCTTCATTACTGCCTGAACCAGGTTTTCAAGGGTGCTCAACAAACTAGGAGCACTGATGTATCCCACCCCAATGCTGTACAACTACATCTGGACTCTTCCACATGCAGAAAGTTTTACAAGCTCCGACCACTGCCTGCATATTGCAACCAGGCACAGTGGACCATAAAACCTCCACTCCTTCAAAACCAAAACTGGCAGCCTTATTTTTAAACATAGCATACCTCTCCAAACCATCTACAAATAAATCTCCAACAACCAACACCCTCACTTTCTTCACCTCTGCTATCTTCACTACACACACACACCCTCTCTTTCTGCAAAGAACAACTTCAATACCTGATTGTCTAATCCCTACAGTCCCCTTTCCATGCTGGATTTACTGAGAAACCCTGGATGTGACACGCCCTGTCCGCGGAGTGCATAACACTGGGGCAGCCCTTCTACCCTTTCCACGTCACTCTCTGCACCATTCCCTCTTTGGCTACTGTTAAGAAGTCACACAGCCATCCACCAATCACATCCAATAACTCTACATCTAACTCTATCATCACAGTTCAGCACTTTAGTTGTACTATTAATCACTCTGAGTACAACTCCTGTCATTGGAAAGTGCCTACTGCAAAAACTACTGTACAACTCTCCAAAATGTCTGCTTACAGAATCATCCACATCCACATCATGCACGAACAAAAAATACAGGTATGAATATTTTGTGCACAGTACATGTACAGCACTTGTATAAATGCATATGAACAGGATAACTGCCACTTACCCTGCATAACCTGCAAAAAAAGATTACTGTCATTTCTCCCATCTGCTATGATCAAGTGTCACTTGCAAAGCTATGTGCTATCCAAATTTTCATTTACCCATGTTACCAATTGTAATGTGAAACTGTTATTCTCTTCATTCATTCTGTCATTTGTGTAACCACTGCCACCTATTTATCCACATTTCAAGCATAATAGCATTTCATGCATTATAGTGCATAGGATGTACATACAATGTCCTTTCTGTACATTCTGGGCATTTTACATAGAATCTATCATTTGAACTTGATTTAGAAATTATTACAATAGTAATCAAATGCAGCACACAGAGCTTTCTATCAAAGTGTCATTACATGTCAAAAGATGGGAGAAATAACAGTAGGATTGTAAATGGCAAGAATCATATTCACATACAAACAATGTACATTTTCCTGATCTGTGTTGTGATATGGGTAAATGAAAACTTGGAAAACACACACCATTGAAGTAACACTTGATCATAGCAGATGAGAGAAATAACAACACAACATTTTTACTACTTATCCAGGGTAAGTAGTAGGTGCCTTGCTTTGTAAATATATACATTGCATGCTTTTCACCAGAGTTCCAGCCATTTACCCTGTATAAATAGCAAGAAAAACATACTGTTATTTCTCCTATCTCCTAACATCAAATAACACTGCCTTAAAAAGTCAAGTGTGCTCAGTGCGCTTACCATTGTATTCATTTCTAAGGCAAGTTCAACTTACAGATTCTAAGTAAAATATCCTAAATGCACATAGACAAAGGAAACAACATGTACATACTATGCACAATTAAAAGAAAGCACTATTACTGAAAAAAAACCCCAAATAAATGTCTGCATTAACAACAGTGCTATTTAAACGCATATGTACTAACTTCTTTCTTTCACAATTGCAGTGAAGACTACTGTCCTGAAAACCAGCAGTGTCTGAAGTACAAAACAGAACTCAGAAGAAACCTACTACTCTTTGCATCGAAAAAAGTAAGTACAATACTGCCATAATGTTCTAACTGTTACTCAAACACTGTAGAATTCTAGTATTGTAAAACAAACAATTGTAATAACCCTGCAGCATTAGATTCAGTATTACTGACTGCACCTCAGCAGGTGCACACTTTGTATTGTCATCTGAACACCAGTATAGTAACACAAAACTACGAGAATAGTCTTCTCAACCTGAAGTAACAGCCCATTCCACAATCACACACCTCTACATACATGCCTTTCATCATACTCAGACACGTGTGCACAATGCACACATACATTGCACAACGTCCCAACCCACACTTTCGTTTTTTCACCAACAGACCCAAAGAATGCCTACCAAAAAGCAGCTCTGTAGAAAACAACGCAGAAGTAGAGCAATTCAAAATAAAATAGTACAAAATAAGCATCCACCTCCACCAGAATTTATACAAAAAGTTCAAACAAAACTAATAATACTGTCACTGAGCGAAACAAAAACAGCTTCCAGTAAAGAAACTTTGCCTCCTCATTCAAAATGTAAAACTAAACAGAAAGTTATTAAAAAGACTGCACCTACCACTAGTGCTAACACTGCACTTATAAATCCTGATGTAGTCCCAAATAAACCTACAAAAACAAATATTTTACAAAAGATGTTCCGCCACAGAGTCCTTCAGAACCTTATAAAAATAGGAGAGAAATCATGCTCAACACTTAAATCCTACTGAAGAAAACTAATCCTGGAAGCTCTCATAGACAGTGCAATCCTTCTCAAAAGGAAATTATTTAAATGAGTTTTAAACAGAATGAAACCACTAACAAAACGAAGTACTAAACTACAACAAGGACTTCTCAACAAATGAAATATCAACAAATATAGCTTCACAAACATATGTGGAGGTGAGTGGAGTCACACCACCAGCACAGAACCATATTTCAATGAAGAAGCATACAAACAAAACCAAACAAACCCAATTGCCATACATAGCAGTGGACGAGGGTATGAAAAAGTTAATAATATCATCATGGAACAAGAAACACTGCTTTCAAAAATATCCCCAGCAAACTTAGTATCAACTCTCCATTCCAGTGAACCAATGTGTGCAGTCTACAAATGGCCATGCACATCAATGTGTAACATAGGCAAAAACTCTTTCAAATCTTTACGCCACTTCCTCAATCGGTATGTGAAAGACAAAGACAAATTGAAAATAAAACTATTACAAACTATGGACTCCTGTCCAGTGCGAAAATACACAGGACTACAAGGACATTCATTAGCCTGCATTTCTGGACCAATTTGCGAAAGCACCTTCGACCATATCAAAAGAATAGCAACACACCATTCAATTGTAAGAAATCTTGTTCATAAACTGTACTATGCAAAAAGTCATGCATCGTACAGTTTATGATTGTTATTTAAATTTAGCACTGGCCAATTTAAATAACAATCTTCTACATGGTACAGCCAAAGAACTACTCGAAGAAATAGAGCACATCCAGAGAAAATATTTTGGAAGTGAAAGCCACTTACAAAATCCTATAGCTTTACAACAGACTAGCAACAACTTTACAGATGCCAACCTTCTAGTACACACATACAAAAAAGAAATACTAAAGTTTAAAAGTACATCTGCTGAAGTACCAAACAATGTGTGTGTGTGTGTTGCCGCAGGACTTTTTATAAGAATAGCACAAAAACTGTAGACGTAATGTACAAAATAGAAGACAATGAAGATTCCAAGTGGTTCCAATTAGCTCTAAACCTTATAGCAGAAAACAAATACGAAATTACTAACCCCTTAATACTTTGCAGGTAGTGAACTGCAAAACGTGACAACAACCAAATAGCTTCACGTGCTATCACGAATAACCTGGAATTATTCCCACTACCAAAACCACTGCAACAATTTAACTTGTATGAGAGCATAATAATTCAAACAGTGCACCCATTTCAAGCAATAATACGCCTTCAATCAAAAACAGCAAAACTACCTCCCTCTGAATTACTGAAAGGCATTTGTGGCAAAGTATTTTATTTGCCATTGAATCTCAAAGAAAATGTACACACTCTGGGAGTGCAACGTCCAATAGAGCCATCTTTGATTATTTTAGTAAATGGCGTACCTACAAAAGACAAAAAAATTTGGCAACAACTTGTGGACTTACATAGAGTTAGAGAAGCCCTGCAATATCTAAAAGACAACAATGAATACTACATAGAAATAAATATCGAAGAAAACCTGAGGGAAACCACCAAAATAATTCAAGACTCGTCAGGAACTGGCCAATTTCAACTTCTAGATCCTACTACAGAAGCCAATATTTTAGACCATTATACAGTTCACCCATCACACTCTAAAGACACCATAGATGATGCACTGGAAACTTACCAAATGCAACAAGCCAAAGGATCTCCAGCATATGGGAAAAAAGTATAGAAGCACAAGCCTTTCCTCGACTCTTTCCTACTGGAAAAGGAAGAAGGTACGATGAAAGACCCACACAAATAACAGCATCAGAATACCCGCTCTTTATGAATGTATTTTGAAGACCCCAGATTCAGACAAAACGTGCAATACATATTCCACCTTCTCTTTGAAAGAGAACTAGCAACTCTATGCTACGGAGTTGCACACACATTAAAATCAGGTACCAATTTTCAAAATATGTCAGCCACGCAATTACTACAAAAAGTACAAGAAAAAGATGAAGTTTTACTGTCAAGCATTACAAATCTTTTAGCAAACATGAGTGGTACAAAAGAATACTGGTTCCGACGTCATGCAGATGTATGCTCTATGATAAGAAACATTGGCCTACCCACTTGGTTTGTTACATTAAGTTGTGCAGAATATGCATGGAAAGATTGAAACGATTTCCTACACATAACAACCAAAAACAAAACAAATATAGATATAAAAACAGCAGGGGAATTCTGCTCTCTAGATCCTGTAAATGTATCAAGATATTTCCATCATCGCCTCATTGCTATGCTACACTTCATTTGTAATGAAACATTGTCTCCCTTCGGAGAAGTGCAGCACTTCTTTTGGAGAAAAGAATACCAAGCCAGAGGAGCACCACACATCCACATGCTTTTGTGGATTAAAGATGCTCCTAAATTTGGTCAGGACAGTGATGCCACTGTTTTGCAGTTCATCCAAAAATATGTCAAAGTCACCTAGCTTTCGTAGACCTTTTCATATGTGATAGCTACTTATTTGGAATGAATGTGTGTTCAAAGCATATATCTGCATACTGATATCGCTTAGGCAGTTAGCACCACGTCCTATCAGAGCCACCTCTGCTCTATCCCGCCTCTTAGCATGCTCACAACCAAGTACACTAGTATGTTGTCAGGACTGTACCACCCGATGAACACGCTACTCTTCATAGGCACACTCCTCGCCACAGCGCTATATGGAAGGCAGTTTCTACCCTCCTGCCTACTTAACTCCAGCAATATGATTCCTTCATACACCAACTCCACACCCACTCAATCTAGTCCCTACACCTCGCGTCCTCTCACCTTTGTACCTAATAGCAGTTCCAGACTCTGTAGACTTACGACGCGCAGTCTACCCAGGATCCTCTCCACCCACTCTATTCCAACCTCACTCAGAAACCTCAGACTAGGTTCCTGCACAGATGGTATACACAACTCTCTGCCCAGCAATCCACACACCTTCTTCTCGTGCATTAGTACAACACCCACCCTAAAATCATCCAATCCATCCAACTCCAAGCCTAAAAAAACAGCAATGTCCTAACAGAAACCAGGTAGCTCCACACCTCAAATGTGCACTACTTAACACCCGCTCGCTCACAGCCCATGCCTTGGAAATAAATGATCTTATCTCTAGTCTCGACTTAGACATGTTAGCCATCACTGAGACCTGGCTACATGAAGCGTCAGGCCCATCCATAACTTTAGCCGTACCAGAAGGCTACTCCATCCTCAGGCAAGACAGACCCAAAAAACTAGTAGGGGGGTTGCCTTTAGCTACAAAGACTTCTATCACATCAGACCTATTCCCCACACATGGGAAGGTAATGCAGACATACTATCAGCCAAACTGCCTCTCTCTCTAATAATAACACAATCAACATCCACGTCATCTACCAGCCCCCTGGACTCTCAGCTGATTTTCAAGGGAAAATCACTCACCTTATCAGCGAAATCCTAAATCAATCCACTAAAACTATACTCTTAGGTGATCTCAATCTAGGCTATAACAATCCCAGTGACAAAACAGCAATCTCATTCCGTAAGGACCTCTCCAACTTAGACTTCACACAAAAAAATGTTGTCTCCCACCCACGCCAAAGGAAGAACTCTGGAATGGCTGGCCGACCATAATTGCAACTCCTCCGTCACCTCCAACACCTTCCTCCATGGACAGATCATAGCTGCATACAATTTACGATTCCCCACTGCACCTACTACAAAAACCACAATACTGAAATCTGCAACTTTAACAAGAAGTTCAAAGAAATTAACAGGAGACAACCTACGGCCCCTCCTTAATAGACCATGCCTTGCCCCACCATTTTCACAAGATCCTAATATCTTAGCAGATATTCTTAAGGGCACGCTCACCAACGCAATAAACACTATTGCTCCGTTAGAAGAAAAAAAAGAAAAAAGTCTTTCCACTCGAACTCTTGGTTCACAGATGACCTGCAAGCCCCATGCAACAACAAACCCCAGGTGCTAAAAAACTGGCAGGCCAACCCGTGCAACACTACTAAAGATTTCTTCAGAGACATCGCTAAAAAATACAAAGCTGCCATCTTTAATGCCAAATCTAATGCCTACAACCGTCCAATATCAGATTCAAATGTCCCATTCGAAAGAACTCTTCACCATCTTTAAGGAGCTTACAGTACCTCCCATCTCTACTGACGAGATCATCAAAGATGAAGCTTGGTGCAACAGTATCCAAGCTGCCCTGGTCAATAAAATAAACCTCCTAAAAAACTACAAAACAAAATCCTTGACCACTACAATACCTTACCAAAATTGAATCAGCCTACACAATCTCCATCTTCCAGCAAAACCATTAACTTCCCCAAATGTGCCTTTAACAAAGTCTCAGAACTAGAAGTCATGGACATTCTGAAACATCTGAAACCCTCGACATGCAAAGGTGATGCATGCCCCCCAAAGTTAATGAAGGACTGCGCTGAACCACTTGATCCACTCATTACGGCATTCATTAATGCCCCCTTTAGGACTTGCTCCATCCCAGACAGCCTCAAAGAAGCGTGAGCACTCCCCCTTCTAAAAAAAGCCGACTCTTGACCCTACGCTGCCAAACAACTACAGACCTATAACAACAGTCCCTTTCCTTATCAAAATACTAGACTAAGTGGCACACAACCAAATCCAACTATACCTGGCAGCAAACTACATCTTAGATAACAAGCAGTGAGGCTTCCGTAAAGGCCACAGAGTAGAGACTGCTCTGCTGGACCTAAAAAACCAAATAACGAAGATCCTGGACACAGGTAAACCCTCCCTCCTCCTCCTCCTTGACCTCTCAGCAGCGTTCGATCTAGTGGACCATGTCTCCGCTTCTGCATTAAGCACTAAATTCATCAACGCATCAAACCATTCCTAACCAAAGAAAACTGTCTATCAATAGCAAGAGCTACCATAGGTGCAAAACTTGACTATTGTAACACTCTCCTAGCCGGCACCTCTGAAAAAAACCTAAACAGACTTCAGGTCACTCTAAATAGCGCACTGAGAGAAGCCTTAGGCATCTCAAAAAGGGAGCAGATCTCACAAGTAAGCCAATGCGTTCACTGGCTCCCTGTCAAACGTATCACTTTCAAGATTCTTACTACAACCCACAAATGCCTCCATCGCACTGCACCGTCATATCTATCAGACACTCTCCACAGACCTGCTTCATCCAGACCCACCAGATTATGCTATACCAACCAATTTACTGTACCACGAATCAACAAGGCTACAGCGGGAGGACGAGGATTCCATTACATAGCACCAAGACTCTGGAACAAGCTCCCCCACGCTCTAAGAGCAGAAAGCTCACACACAGCCTTTAGAAAAAAACTTTCTTAATCATGCATGTATTTTGTCTCTGTGTTGTAACTAAGTCCTTCTATTGCTGTAACCAGCGCCACAATGCCTCAGGGCTGTTTTTTTGTGCGCTTAACAAATACAAGTAAATAAATATATGTCACTTGTGAAATCCCTTCACAAATGACACATAGTGACCTTCATGCACAAATGTGGGAAGTATTGCCGTCGCAAATATAAAAACAAAGGGAAATACTACACCAAATGCCGCTTTGGTTTCCCTAGACCTGTTAGAACTGATATATTGTTTCGTCCTCATTGTATATGTTGGCCTATGCCCAGTCTCTTTGTGAGGAAATCCGTATTTTAAGGTCGTGACCTCAAGTGAATCAAGCCTCCATTTTAGGTTAGAGCCACCATTTTAGCTTATTGTACAAAGTCACCCTGTAGTCTAAAATGGCCGTCTCGTGTGTTCTTGTTATTGCCTTAACCTCTTCAACCTCTGTAGGAGGGTTAATGTCCAACCTGCCTTCAGGCTACATGTTAGGGTCATGTAGACCTTGTCCTTCGTTGACCTCGGGATCAGGGGATTACTTGAATCAGCAATGTTAACCTACAAGTATACAAGAACAATAATGCTATCCAAATATGACATGCGAAACATTTGTCTGATCTGTATTAAAGCAATGTGTAAAGAGTGTAACGTTAAATTAGAGAATAATAATGTTTGTTGGTAAATGTATTTAAAAGTAAACCGCATGCACAAGATATGTAAATTAGGAAATGAACCTGGCGCGACCCTAGCCCAGTGTATAATTAACTAGTAAGAGGCTGGACATCATTATAACAAACTGTATAAATACGCTGATGTCCAGCTAGCAAATTCTGCTCACTGCTCACATTGAACCCTGCTGGTGGTCTCTGTGATGTATTGACAGCCAAATAGCTATTTGTGTACTTTGTTCGATACTGTTCAATTTTGTAATAAAAATTCTGGGAATCTTTACAAGTCTGTGTTGGTGTATTTTCCTTTGCATGGTGTAAAAGCCTTAATATTGTATTTTTATGATTCCAAAGATGGCGCCCGAATAGGGACCCTCAAGATCGACTTCGTCTCGTTGAAGGTTGGCTCGGCTATCGGACCGGGATCGGACGGTACCAACAGAAACGGCCACTCTAGACGAGAAGCGAATTCCTCAACAAAACTGCACGATCCGATTCCTGAACGGTGAGCTGTAGCCCGAGACAACATCTTGACAAGGGTCCATATGTCGAGGTGGGTAAATTTGCCGAAAATCACCAGACACGTGGGTCCTTAGCATTGTCCTTAGTAACCCGATCCAGCCTCCCAGTTCTTTGGTCAGGTGAATCGTATCCCGATTCTTAATTTAACACTGACAATTCGAATTTGGTGCATTGTACTCGCGAGCACAATTACTTGACCAGGTAACACCAGAACTTTGATATGCCTGGGAAATTGTCTGCCTGCTTTAGGGCATTATTCCGCAACGACAGACAATCTTTAGAAGATAGCCATCCCGCAACACAGGAGGGGTCGCCGGCATGTACTATGTACTGTAAGAAAGGCTTTGGTAATATAGCATTTAATGACATTTGGCACAGACAGACCAGACATAATTCTAATCTTCGGTGGCCAACCAATGGTAGTTTCGAAATCCCTCATATAGAATACCTAGAGTCAGTATTAGTAAAGAAAAAGGCTAGACCTGCAGCATTTGACGCATTGCATAGTTGGAAAACAAAAGCTTTGCAGCAACAAAAGAGTAGAGAGAAACATATGCGTAGACATATGACAAGTGTCGAAAAGGCACAGTTATATGATCAAAATAACCAATTGTAGTCAGTTAGGAATACGGACAGGGCGTTTCAATTAGGCATTCAGAAAATCTACCCTTCAAAAGATTTTCATACGTCAGATGAATTGATTAATAAACTTTTGCATGAACGAAGGCCCGATGCCTACGCGCCACCTCCGTACATCCCTCCTCCCGGCGCTTTGCCCCTTCCCGTTGTTATTCCCCCTCCTATAGTTCCTCCGGTCCTCCCTGCTGTTCTTCCTGTTCTTCCAGCCGTCGCTCCTTTGCCTGCCTCCTTGCCTCCACCTGTTGATATTCAGAAGGTGCCTACTCTTCCTCTTCCAAGTGATTCTGCATTGCTTGTAGTAGACCAGGGAGCGAGACCAAGGGTTGTGACCCGTAATACTGTGTCCCCAGACAAAAAGAATGAATTGATTGCTTGGGCTAAACATTGTATGGAGAAGGGTGAACAAGCTGATGTTTTTTCCACACTCGAAAATTTAAAAGGTATTCCTGAGAAAAATGTTTTTATTGAAGGATTAGGGACTTATTTGAGTATAATGCGAATAGATTAAACAATGTAGATTTCCCACAGGGGTTATGGGATTTGAACGCCATCGCGTTGCCCAGAGATACTACGGAGAAGGTATATGAGCATGTTGAGAGGATTTTTGAGTATAGGAAGGAGTTGGAAGGGTTACAGAATGAGGAAGCAGATGGTGGTAGTTTAGGTATTATGTACTTACAGAAACGGTTTTCTCCTCGCCGTGAATTAAAAGGTGAGGAAGCGCAAATTTGTATAAAGGATGCGATAAGATGGATTTCGGATATGTCAATAACTCCAGATGAAGTATATGACACATATAGTCAGTATACGTTAGAAATGCAAAAGAAGGTGATGCAGGTGATGGTAGGGTACCTGCAGAATGAGTGTGTAAAAAGAAAGATTTGTTGTCCCGCAGAATTGTTGAGTGTTTATAAGAGAGCCTTTTCGATTGATACTTCTTCGACTGCCTTAGCGCTTGGTTTAGCTATGTTGCTTGCTAAGCGTTCGGAGCTGCCTACTTCTCAGTTGCCTATGAGAGAGGTCCCTCCGACATTTGTCCCGAAAGTTGAGATTGCGGCCGTTGCTGGACAAGGAATACATGCGGGAGAAATTCCTGCACATTACGTATCACAGTTTGTTCACGTCCCGTTTTCAAGTCAGGAAGTGAACATCATAAAGCAATCTATTCCCAATATAAGATAGAATCCGACCGGGTTCTATAAAGAAAAAGAGTCGGTTTTACAGTCATCGATATTCACCTTAAGTGATATTGATTTATTATTTCCCGTACTCCTGCCAGTCGATTTGTGGAAACAGATTAGGACTATAGATGACATACCTGGGTTGGGAGATACATGGGATAACATGGTTAGGCTAGATAGAGAAAGACCAGCTGGCGAACGGCTGCCTCAAGTGATATTAACCTTGCCTGATAGAATTATTGTAAAATTGAAAACTATAGTTCCTGAAAAAAGAATCATTTGGGACAAGTTTACGGGCTGTGTCCAAGGAAAGTCTGAGGGTGCTACCGATTTCTTCAATCGGTTCGAGCAGGTATTTTCAGATTTCGGTGGACAAGACTTAGGCACAGATTCAGGGAAAAGGCTGTTTGTCGACAAATTTGTACGTGGATTGCTGCATGACATCCAGTTACAGATTATGTCTTCTGAAAGTGCTTCAGAAGTACTGCATATGGCTCAGTACTATGAAAATCATGTAAATACTGAAAAGGAAACACTTGAGAAAAAAAGGGTGACTTGAAAACAAAAGTTTTATTACAACAGATTGTTAGAAGCCCGAGAGGGGGTAATCAATTTAGAGGTCAGTACATTTCACAGAGAAGTGCGCCCTTGGCTCTGGTAACCGTTAACCAGTGTGCGTATTGTCAGCAGGAAGGCCACTGGCGCGCACAATGTCCGACCTTGCAGAAAAGGTCATTTGGGAACATGGGTAGACGATCCAGAGGTCGCCCAGGTGCAAGGGGCCCCGGCAGAGGTCAGTTTGCACCAGAATCACAGCAACCTCCTTCACAAGGTAAGCAAGTTTCGAATGTGGATAATAGAAACATTTTTGATCACCCTTCTACCACGTACCTCTCTGAAGAGCTTCCTTTTGATAATATTATTTTTCGCTAGGATTGCCCGAAGCAGATTTTGGAACCTATGCCTATTCCCGTTCATCAGAAAGTCCCCTACGTTGAGATGGCGGTGGGAAATAGGAAGCATCTATTTTTAGTAGATACGGGAGCACAGAAATGTTCCATTGATCATTCACAGGTTCCAAATATTCCCCTGTCAGGGCAGTCCAACGTTTCCGTAGGGTTTTCAGGCACACCTGTAGTTTATCCGGTCTCTTTGCCGGTACCGATAACACTGGGTCCCTTCACGGAACAGTGTCCATTTCTACTTACCATAAACTGTGGGAGAACTTGCTGGGGCTAAATTTGTTGAAGGCATTGCCTGCAGTAATACATTGTTCTCCGGGCGGAGTTCGGTTAACAATTTCTCCTCAGCAACCACTCGCCTCTCAGTTTTTGACTCGACCTTTACCGCCAGAATTCAGTAATGTTCCAGAATGCTTATGGGCAATTGATGATAATGATGTGGGCATTCTTCAAATTGAACCTGTTAAAATTATTTTGAAACATGGAGTAAAATTGCCTCGCATCCCGCAATATAAGATCTCAGTTGAAGGCGAGCAGGCTTTGAAATGTATAGTTTCTGATTTTGTACATCGTGGAGTAATTGAGGAAATTACGGGTAGCCTATGCAACAGCCCTATTTTGCCAGTATACTAAAAAGGTGATAATGCGATTCCCTTTCGGTTTATAATTGATTTACGCGCTATTAACAAAATTGTGGCTGCTCAATTTCCTATTGTACCTGATGTTACAACGATACTAATCATGATTCCGGCTTCTGCCACTCATTTTAGCGTTGTTGATCTTTTCAGTATTCCCATACACAAGGATAGCAGGTATTTGTACCCGTTTACCCTAGGTGGACGCTCGTTTACATTCACTCGTGCTCCACAAGGGTACACTGAGAGTCCAAGTATTTAAAATAGGGCATTGAAAGAGCAGCTCGATACACTCGAGTTGCCTACTACTTGCACATTACTACAGTATGTAGACAATCTCCTCTTGGCTGCTGATTCTGAGAGCGCCTGTAAAGAAGGCACCGTGTTATTGCTTTGTCATCTAGCGAGACATGGCCACAAAGCTTCACTTAAAAAATTCCAATATTGTTGTCAGGATGTCGCCTATTTAGGCTACCTCCTGTCAAGAGGGAAGACGGTTAACACCTGAACGAATAAAGACTATTTCTGGCATGTTTGTCCCAAATACGCAGAGGGAGGTTAGAGCCCTGATAGGTATGGCTTCTTACTGTAGATTGTGAATCCCTAACTTTTCGTTAACGATTAAACCAATGCTGGCTTTGACAAAGAAGGGCATTTCTTTGCCATTGCCATGGACTTTGGAACACCAGACAGCATTTGATTTGCTCAAATCCGCGCTGTGTTCAGCGCCGGTTTTAGGAACTCCGAATTATGACAAGGCCTTTGTATTGTTTGTGCATGAACGTGATGGATGTGCTTTGGCTGTATTAACGCAGGAGCATGGAGTGAAGAATAGGCCGTGCGGTTACTATTCCTCCGCCCTTGATCCTGTAGCATGCGTTTTGCCAAGATGTTTGCGCGCTGTCGCTGCTGCTGCTGCGTCTGTAAAGCAGAGTGAGGGTATGGTCCTGGGACATGCGTTAACCCTAATGGTACCTCACTCTGTGGATATTTTATTGAATAGAACTCAAGCGCAACACCTCACTTCCGCACGATTGACAAGATATGAACTCATCTTGTTTGCCCCCCACATTCAAATTCAGAGGTGTTGTGTATTAAATACGGCTGAACTTTTACCTATCCTGCAAGATACTGTTGATGGTGACGAAACGTCACACGATTGCCTTTATGTGACAGAACAAGAGACTAAAGGCAGAATCGATCTGAGAGACACGCCTTTGAATATCCCACAAGGAGAGCTATTTTGTGATGGCTCTTGTTTTAAACTTTCGAATGGTACATCCACGGCTGCTTATGCTGTTACTACTTTAAGCACGATTGTGGAAACCAAACGAATTATGCATAATTCCGCGCAGGCCGCAGAAATTATAGCGTTAACTCGAGCTTGTGAACTCTCTGAAGGGCTTACAGTAAATGTATATACCGATAGTCAGTATGCCTTTGGGGTGGTCCACAACTTCGGTAGACTTTGGAAAGAACGAGGTTTATTGACCTCGCAAGGAACAAAAATTCAGCATGGCACTTTAATAGTGCGATTACTTTCAGCACTCGCACTCCCTGTTCAGTTAGCTATTATGAAATGTTCAGAGCATCAAAAGGTTACAGATGATGTAGGAAAAGGGAATGCTTTCGCTGATCAGATAGCTAAACAAACTGACACTGATTTCAGTTCAGAAATGTATGCTGTAAGAGAAACTGTAAATATTTGCACTTTGGGTGAAAGTATCGATTCTGTAAAAGACATTCAAGCAGATGCTACCATAGAGGAAACTAAGAGATGGATCGAGGGTGCAGGGAGACTGGATGATGATGGGTGTTGGGTGGACAAAATTGAAGGAAAATGGTTACTCCCTGACGCCTACATTACAATGATGGTTATTATGGCTCGCGGTCCGACACATGTTTGTGCGCGTAAATTGACTAAAATGCTACACAGTGGATGGGCCAATGATAAGATTTTCAAAACTGCAGAGCGTTTTGTCCAAGGGTGCATGGTCTGCTTGCAGCACAATGTAGGAAAAGGTACCTCGACTCCTAGAGGAAGTTTCGCTCCACCTTCTGTCCCGTTTGAGGTTATTCACTTTGATTTTATTGAAATGGAACATTGTAACAATCTTAAATATGTGTTGGTTGTCATTTGTGCCTTTAGTAAGTGGGTTGAGGCCTTCCCAGTTAGAGATGCAACGGCCATAACCACGGCAAAAACTCTGTTGAAAGAGTTTTTTCCTAGGTTCAGGCTGCCGAGAGTCATCTGGTCGGATAATGGGCCACACTTTATCGCTACTGTAATCCTACACATTTACAAAGGATTACAGATTGATAAACAGTTCCATTCGGCCAGACATGCCCAAAGTGACGGATTAGTGCAAAGGCATAACAGCATTATAAAGAACAAGCTCGCTAAGATGTGTGCTGGCCGGACGCCTTACCGATCGTGTTACTGTAGATGATAACAACTCCTCAAACTAAGACTGGGCTCTCTCCCTTTGAGGTGGTAATGGGAAGACCTGCTAATATTTGGTAGTTTGCCAAAAAGCAGTTCTTTACGCGATATAGAAAATGTGCTTCTTTCCGATTACTGTAACCAGTTGACTAAAAATCTGTTTTCAATGTATCACCAGGTGCGAGAGGCATTGCCTGTACGTTACGAGGGTCCCGGTCACAGTCTACGACCGGGGGACTGGATCCTCACAAAGGTTTTTGAGCGGTCATCTTGCCTTGCATCTCGGTGGAGGGGTCCCTACCAAGTCCTGCTAGTCACTCAGACTGCTGTGCGGGTAGCGGGCCGT
Organism: Ambystoma mexicanum; assembly: GCF_040938575.1. Classification (NCBI taxonomy): domain Eukaryota; kingdom Metazoa; phylum Chordata; class Amphibia; order Caudata; family Ambystomatidae; genus Ambystoma; species Ambystoma mexicanum. The sequence continues at coordinate 329,297,505 of NC_090930.1, forward strand.
AAGAACTGGATCCATGCGATGCACACCAAATGGATCCCACAGCCCGTGCCATACGATACAGAAGACACAGAATCCCTTCCCACTGCTGTAACGAACGTGCCTGAAATAGTAACAACCGACAGTAACAACCGACAAGGGAGTATCGGAGACCGTTCCAGAATTTGCAAGGCCAGACAAAATGGCCATCTTGTCTCCGCATTCTCCAACAGTGGAACTTCCGGATCAATCCTTTTCTGATCCCATTTCCGTTCACTCGCCACCTCCAGGAGGAAGTGACGACACTTTGTTCTTACCAGAAACTGTGAAATATAATTTGCGTCCAAGGAAATAGACGTACAGCACGGTCTGACTGTGCGATTGAGAAAATCATTTGAGGGCTTGTCTTTTGGCCCGACTGTATGGAAGGATTCTGTTGGCTAAGGGTTGTGGGAAAGACATTAAGAAGACGCGCAACTGCAGTCGCCAGCAAACAAACAATTGGTGTTTTTCGATTGAAGACTACAATGCCTGCACCCGCTACCGGTCGTACCGAACTTTTAGATAGAAATATGACTAGCAGAGACAATGATCAAGCATGTAAGGGGACCCCCAAAGTGTATTGTTGCCTTTTTGTAATAATAACTGGATTTTTAGTAACTGTTGGTTTTGGGTTATGGTATCTGGAGGAAGCATATCCGCTAGAGGACTTTTTACCTATTGAAAATGTATCTGTTATCCCCCCTCCGTCCGTGAAATTGCATACTTTATCGCCTAGAGATTCTTCGCATAGATGGAACTATCAGAATAATACCCTTTTGTTAATTATGAATGCCACTCATGCAATTTTAAATAGAACCAATTGTTGGATCTTTTCACATCTACCGCAACATGGGGATAAGGGGTAGGTTGGTATATTCATCCTTTACCTTTGACAACTGCCTATTACGCTTCTCTTAGAGCACTATTCTTTGGCCGATAGAATGACAGCATCTCTGGGAACTTTGATGGTACAAATTTAAATAGTTTTGAAAAACATGTTTTGATGCCCCTGGGATGCTCGCTTTTTGCAAATAGAAGTAAGCCAAACGTTGCTTCTGTTAGGCCCTCTGATAGATTGTCTCGTCCTTTTCAGTCTTTAATCTCTTTCAAAATGGCTCCTATAGGCAATAAGGATGTCACGCCTCCATCTTATTCTGTTAACCATAGCCCCGATTCAGTATCCTTTTGCATACAGAGGAATGGAACACGGTCAATGGGTAATTTTAGAAAGTGCGCCAACATTGTGAATTTGACTAGTGAGAACAGACCTCTGTACGTAGGCGAACCTGTCTATTTTGTTTGCGGTGATGTAGCATTTCCATGGTTGCCCAGGGATTGGCAAGGAACCTGTTATTTAGGGATTGTACTACCTGGGGTATTTATTGCCAGTACTGCAGATATTTTGAAAACTTGTCCACGACGTAGTGTGAAAGGGATACTCCAGCACAAACTCTAGGAGATATCATGAAATCCTTTGTGCCATTTTTTGGGCAAATTACGAATTCAGAAGATATCAGGGGACTAGCGAGAGTATTGGAGAGAACCATTAATCGGACCACTGACATACTCTAATATGACGTTAGAACAGAAAGCGATAAAATTAGTGGCTCTTTAGAACCGGATGGCATTAGATATCATTCTGGCCGAGCGTGGAGGCGTATGTAAATTAGTGGGGTCCGCTTGCTGCGTTTACGTACCAGACTCCTCTCCGACGATCTTTAGGGCTATCCAAAATCTACATGTTCTTAGTTCAGAAGTACATGTTCCTGAGGGAAACTGGGAACTTAGTGCATGGTTTTGGGACCTCCTACGGTCATGGGGATGGAAGTTGTTTTCGGCCCTGCTGATTATCTTGGGAAGTTTTCTGTTTCTTTGTTGTTGTATACAGTGTCTCCCTGGTATATGCTCAGTATTAGGGGGGTGTTGCGCGCAAGCAACAAGTGTATTGGGGCATAAAATATACGCCCCAGAGAAGGTTTCCAAAGAGTATGTGTTAAAAGAAACTCTGGTGTCTGATCTAATGGCAATAAATATGTCAGACAATGATTCGGGATGTATAAATGTTGAAATGTGAAGTTAGTCGCAAAGTGATTGAAGGTAGTTTAGCGCTTGGCATAGGCCAAAAGGAGGGTTTGTTAGAACTGATATAATATTGTATCGTCCTCATTGTATATGTTGGCCTATTCCCAGTCGCTTTGCGAGGAAATCTGTATTTTAAGGTCGTGACCTCAAGTGATTCAAGCCTCCATTTTAGGTTAGAGCCGCCATTTTAGCTTATTGTACAAAGTCACCCTGTAGTCTAAAATGGCCGTCTCGTGTGTTCTTGTTCTTGCCTTAACCTCTTCAACCTCTGTAGGAGGGTTAATGTCCAACCTGCCTTCAGGCTACATGTTAGGGTCATGTAGACCTTGTCCTTTGTTGACCTCGGGATCAGGGAATTACTTGAATCAGCAATGTTAACCTACAAGTATGCAAGAGCAATAATGCTATCCAAATACGACATGCGAAACATTTGTCTGATCTGTATTAAAGCAACGTGTAAAGAGTGTAACGTTAAATTAGAGAATAATAATGTTTGTTGGTAAATGTATTTTAAAGTAAACCGCATGCACGAGATATGTAAATTAGGACACGAACCTGGCACGACCCTAGCCCAGTGTATAATTAACTAGTAAGAGGCTGGACATCATTATAACAAACTGCTAGCTGGACATCAGCGTATTTATACAAATTCTGCTCACTGCTCACATTGAACCCTGCTGGTGGTCTCTGTGATGTATTGACAGCCAAATAGCTATTTGTGTACTTTGTTCGATACTGTTCAGTTTTGTATTCAAGATTCTGGGAATCTTTACAAGCCTGTGTCAGTGTAATTTCCTTTGCATGGTGTAAAAGCCTTAATATTGTATTTTTATGATTTCACAGACCAGTTTCAACAACAGGTCAAGTAAACAACTTCATGTCTTCAGTTAGACATAGCGTCAAAGGTAAATCACCTAAGAACACATATTACATAAAAAGAACAGAAGGATCAAAATACATCAATGAGTATAATGCAATCATTGCCCTCCTAAGGAATGCAAATATAGATGTGCAGTACATTGTAGACGGTTCCACTGCAGTTGCACATTATGTCACAGCCTACTTAACCAAAGCAGAAAAAACAGAGCTCAAAGACCTTTGGGATGACATATCATCTGACAAAACACTATCACAGAAATTGTACAGATTAGGCATAACAATGCTCTCCCATAGAGAATGTGGCTGCTATGAAGCCGCAGACTGTTTAACCGGTACTGCCTTGTATGGAAAATCTGAAACTATAGTATGGCTAAGCCTTGGTCCTGCTAAATCTAGAAAGAGTTCTCAAATCATATGAAGACATAGAAACAATAGCCAAAAATGATCCCAACAGCCAGGAAATTTTGAAAAACAACTTACTAGACACATACTACCCAAACAGGAGTACCACTTTGGAAACCATGTGTCTATATCACATACCCCAAAACTTCACATACAAAAATAATATTAAACCAGATGAGAAGAAAGGTAGATACAGAGTTGAAAATTGTGAAGGCAGCCTAGTGAAACGTACCAGATTAAACTTAATGAATCATATGAAATTGTCATTAAAAACTCCTCAACATAAAGAACTGTATTACATGTCCCTACTACAACTTTTTAAACCATGGAGAAAAGAAGAAGATTTTCTAGATACCTCTGACTCCTAGGAAGATGCTTTCAAAGCAAATGAAAGCACTATAACAGACGTAAACTTTACGCAGTACAAAACAATGCTGCACAATGAACAGCAACAAGAACAAAAACTCCAGGCGCAACTAGATGTGGACACTCCTGACAGCAGTCAACCTTCTGTAACAGGAAGCCAAGAACCACTTGGACAGCCACAAATAGCAAATGAGGCAGAATTAGCCATGACTGAAGTAGAAAACACCATATGTCACTATGAGCAATCTACAGAAGACTTTACTCTACTGAAATCACAACTAAACAATGAGCAGCATAGCATTTCCCTAGAAATAACACAACAAATTGAACATGGTGTGCAGCATGAAAGTAAAAATTGTACCTGTCAAGACTACAAACCTATACTGCTATACGTGAGTGCCCAAGCTGGTTCAGGCAAAAACTTCTTAATCAAAATCATCAGCAAATTCCTCCAAAAATTGACAAACAACAAACTGTCAGCTGTTGTAACTGCCCCACAGGTTTAGCTTCTTACACCGATTACTACTACTTCGAGTAGAACACCAAAACAAATTAGACTATTACAAACTTTCTCCAGAAGCTGCAATGGAACTATGCAGAGTTTTCAAACAAATGAAAATGCTGCTAATAGATGAGGTAAGCATGGTTCCAATCTAATTTTAGCATTGATTCACCTCAGATTACAAGAGGTCCTGAAAACAGACTATGAAGAACTCTTTGCAGGAAAACACATTATAGTTTTCAGAGATCTTCTTCAATTAACAGCTGTGAAAGTTGAACCTATTTTTAAAACCTTAGTGCACAAACTATGCCGTAAAACTCTTAGCAGCATAGGAAATGTCAACCTTTGGCAACATTTTCAATACAAAGAATTAACTGAATACATGCGTCAGTCTGCAGACCTCACATGAGCCAACATTTTGAAAAGTATTAGAGTTGGTGTACTATCTCAAGAAGCATGATCTATATTAAAAACCAGGCACATCCATGCACTCTATGGCCATAAGGCATGTGCTGCTAACGTCATGGAAAAATTAGCACACACAAATGTAAACTGTATGGTCTTGATGCCAACTCTTGCAAGCTGTGCACAATTCAATCAAACAATGATGAAAAATGAAATGCAACCAATAGTTCAAATTTGCTCCACAGACAAACTGGACGTGCATGGTATGACACAACCCATGTGTGAACAAGCCACAACAAGGCTAAATACCTTAGAAAACTCTATCTCTAACAGAGCTGGTTTGGAGAAAATATTAAAATTGAAAACTTGATGGACTATTTCTAATCAACTTTGATGCAAGTAAAGCAAACACTGATATTCCTTGCATTCTAGAATACAATAGACTGCGTTCACTCTACGCCCCCATCTGAAAACCTATCCTGTTCCTCAAAAAGCAAAAGTTTGTAAAAGAAAACTACTCAAATTATGCAGGATCTCACAGCAATTCCTCCAAATAAATTAAAAGAAGCTAATACTTCATCAATGACCACAACCAAAGAAGTATCTAGTGCACAAAGTGAACTACCTCTTGTGTTTGCAAATGTTAGTCCTTCACAGAAATGCAACTAACAATCCTGACAACACTTATTGTTTCTGGAATAAGGGAGGAATTGAACTACTGTCTGGAATGCTCAAATTCACTAGAAACACACAAGCAGATCCACAAGAATTTCTAATGTACTTACTACAAGTACTGGAAAACAAAAACATACCTATAAATGAAATCTTCCAGATTTCATACGTGTGGAAACATGCATGCACTCTCTGCAGCCATGTGACACAAGAACAAGTCCCTAATGAACGCTTTGTGTATGTATCCATACCTAACTGTGAATCCATTCAATTTCAGCAACTTCTACAAAATGCAGACCATGGCAGATTATGTACTACCTGAAATTCAGATAATCGCTCCACCTTACAAATACAGTCACATAGTAACTACGTAATAGTAATGCTTTTACGTTACAATGCAGTTGGTACTAACAACAACTGCAAGCTAACTGGATTCACTCATGGACAAGTATCACTTGGTAAGAAAACCTTCACAGCAGTAGGTATAATCTACCAGGCAGGAGCCACAACCAATTCAGGTCACTACACAGCTTATATAAAAAAGAATTTTGGATGGTTCAAATGTAATGATACTACCATTACTCTAAAACAGAGATTACCAGCAAATCTTGTAAACACTTACTTAATAATCTTAAAACCAAAATGTAATAACTAATCTGAGTATCAACATCAACAAAATCTCCTCAATAACCTCTAAATCTATAAACTAATAATATAAGACAAGTATCTAACTGTCAGAAATTAAAAACAGTTACAATATGCCAACTAAGATCCAACTACAACCATAAAACGTTCATATAGATTTTTTGAAGGAAACCCTGCAACACTTATTACGTATCAAAATAGCCTCAACAACTTCAAAACTATCAACAGTTAGAATACCCCAACAGGTATCTAACTGACCCAAAATTCTTCAACAACCAAACAGATAAATGAAGTCTACTAAAATGAAACAAGAAATAAACAGTTAGAATATGCCAACCGGATTCCAAGATGGCCACTGGGGAGAGGAGTCGTATCTGAGCTGCGCTCCGCCCGGGCCTCCAGAAAAAATAGCACAAATTATGCAGCAGAAGTGGCCAGAATAGGCGGATCACCCCCTCTGCATCTATAGAACCCCGCCCAACGATATCGGCACGGATCCGAACCTTGGTTCACTGCGGACCGGGAGCAGAGAACGAGTGCGAGTGGCACCTCCCCCACAATGGGAGACTGAAGTCCTCTCGGGCGCCAGACAGGAGAGGCTGGGGAGAAAACAAGGGCCAGCAGGAAAGTGTAAAGGACCCGCGGGCCCCACCCTGCAGTATGAGGACCAGAAAGTCCCGGAACCCTGGAACAGCGGGGGCGCCAGCAGCGTGGGACTCCCCTCCCACCCGGCAGCTGCCAACATGAACAGTGCCGAAGGACTGGACCGATAAAGGACACAGTCAGGAGGGAGAAGAGGCGCGACGACCGCCTGGAAAAGGAAGCGTCGGCAGCATACGAGAGGCCCCGCAAGAGAGAGAGAAGAGACGGCGGGGAGAAGCCTCCACGGACGGCGGACCTCTCTGATTTTTGGAGCAGGGGCCGCCCTGCTGATCCTGCAACCCACGGAAGAGGTGAGTCCCACTTGGCAAACCCCGGAGCCGGTCCCACAGATAAGGAGGGAGAGGCGTGGCGGGAACGGGTGAAGAGGATACCCAGTGGGCTCCCACACACCCTAATTAGATGGAGACACCCCTGGTGGGAAAGCAAAATAACGGACAAAAATAAAAGAAATAAAAAATAAATAAATTAAAAAAATATATAATAAATAAAGGGAAAATAATAAAGCCCGCCAAATATGGCCCACTCGCTACACTAAGCCCACCAAGGGAAACAGACCCCGTACTGAGGGAAGATTAAGAACTTGGCGAACAAGCAAATGGATAAAGAGTGGGTGCTCCCCTTCCCCCCGATCAGCACTCCGCAACACTCGATAATCCACCCCACTAACCCAACAGGAAAAGAACGGCTGCAACGTAAAGGTGACCCCCCCCACACGCAACAAAAGCAAGAACAGTGGACCTTGATTTAGGGGGAAAAGGGGAACAAGAAGGGAACAAGAGGAGCCCTCCAGGGGGAATACAGTAGGCAAACAAGGGAAGAAAAGACCCCAGAACACCCCAGCTAATACAAGCTCACAGGAAACGGGACGCTATGGGGAGGACATGAAATAACAGAACACATAAGCCCAGACTCATAAGGGGACAGAATTGCATAAACAACTCAGAGAAAACAAAGCAACGGATCGTCAAGCAAACACCAGGACCGCAGGAGGATATTAAAACCCCGTCGACACCCCAGAAAGGCAATATAATATGTCAAGAGCCAAAGGGAAAAGCAACACCATGCAACAGATACCACAACCCTCAAAACAAGACACAAATATCCTACAAATGTAGTCGACAGAGGGCTCAGCACAACATAGAGGTAAAACCCAGGAGGATCCCCAGAGGGAGGGCGACACTCCTACCCACCACCAACAGCCACCCACGAGAGAAGACATGCAGACATGGTTCCAGGACCTGCAAGAAAAATTCATGTCCACAGTACAGGAATAATTTACAACTATGAAGAATGACATGAAGCAGGCAGTGCAGGACTTGAAAATTGACATGGCCAAATTAGAGGAGAGAACGGATATGATAGAGAGATCAATCCAGCATGTCGAGGAAGAAACGCAACAGGTTAGTGAAACATAAGAACACCTGGTAAGACTCACCCACAACCTGGGAATTCAGTTCGAAGATCTAGAAAACCGCTTCAGACGGTCCAACATACGCATCAAAAACATGGCGGAATCCGTTCTCGATAAAGACCTGAAGTTGGCAGTGAAGGAAGTGTTCAGAGATGTCCTAGGCACTCAAGAGACAGAAGAAATTGGGATAGACAGAGTCCATACGGTAGGACCGAAAAGGACAGGAGCACCGGGAGAAAGACCAAGGGATGTCCTGGCGGCTCTCTCCTCATACCCTCAGAAAGAACAGATATTGAGGAGGGCAAGAGAAATGGAGCATATCAGAATGAATGGACAAGACATACAACTATATCAGGACTTAGCTCTGGTAACCCTACAAAAAAGAAGAGCTATGGCCACACTGGTCAAGGCGTTGGTGGCGAAACAAATCCGCTACAAATGGACCTTCCCATTTGTGTTGATCTTCACTTGGGAAGGGAAGCAGAGAAGAGCGACCACATGGGAAAAAGGCCTCAACATGATGGAACTCTAGGAAGAGGAAACGGAGGAACCTAAATCAAGGGGAGAACAAACAAGGAAACTGCTACGACAGAATGAAGAGGTAAAGAACATTATGGACAGAAATACACCCAGTTAAGGTCCCTGCAGGGGGTGAGCGGAGAGAAAAGAACTGCCACTAATCACATGGAGATGGCGGTCCGAGAAGGATCCATCGGCTTGGAATCCGGTAAGGACAGACAGAAATGTGGGGTTTAGGATCCCCTACAAAAATAACCCCCGAGGGTAAGGAGGGCAGGGAGCGATGGGCGCAACGCCCTAGCGACAATAGGAACCCTCGCCCAACTCGGGGGCAAGTTGTTTGGTTTAATGTTATTGGTTAGGGGAAGTTAAAGGGAAGGGGGGAGGGGGCTTGAAACATGAAAATCGGGCAAGAAAGGGGACCCAAGAACTTTGCATGAATACGTAACAAAATGGGGAAGATACACATTTTGAGTTATAACACTAGGGGCATGAATCATCCAACGAAACGGGTGAAGCTGGAGAAGCAGCTCAAAAGACAGAGCGGATATACTACTGCTCCAAGAAACACATATCAGGACGAGGGACAAACAGAAAACTCGCATTAGGGGGTATAAAATTTGGGCACGAGCAACCTCTACCGAAAAAAAAGCGGGAGGTGATCCTGGGAGGGGACCTCAACATGGCATGGAACCCACAATTAGACAGAAGCACAGGGAACACCCATGGCCAAGGAGCACCATCAAAACACCTCAAACAACAGATGGATCACATTGCCCTAAACGATGTGTGGAGGCAACTGAAAGGGGAACAAAGGGGGTATACATACTTCTTGCATGTACATAATTCCATGTCAGGAATAGACTATTTATGGGCATCAGTGGGACTTATGGGAAAGATAGAAGGGATAGAACTGGGAGCGATAGCGCTCTCGGACCATGTACCGCTATGGCTCAACCTAAATCTCCCAGGGAAAACAAATGGGCTATGGATGGAGGTGGAGGCTAACCCTGGACGTAATCCGAGACCCGATAACTGGAGAAACCATAAAGGAAATGATAAAAGAATACTTCACACAAAATGACACCGGGGAAGACTCTATGGGCACAGTCTGGGACACGTTCAAAGCAGTTATTCGCAGGAAGATCATAGCGTTGAAAATCACTAAGGAGAAACAGAGGTATATGTGGGAAAAGGAGCTGGAAAAGACAATAGCAGATATACAAGAGAACATTTTGACCCACCCCACTAAGGCATTAAAGAAATCGTTGAAACACACACAGGGCCAATTAGAGCTGTTGCGCACAAAAGGAGCAGAAAGAAACTTACTCTACCTAAGACAGAGATATTACATAGAAGCAAACAAAGCAGACAGACTCCTAGCTAGATAACTCCGCGCAAAACAGAAAGAAACGACGATTAAGGCCATATGAAACACTAAAGTGGAATTACAGACGTGCACACAAGATATTGGGGAGTCATTTAGAGAATATTACCAAAAGCTCTGCTCCACGGACCTTCCTGATGTAGAAGCACAGGACACATACCTAAAAGCCCTCCCCATCCCGCGAATATCAGAAGAAGATAGACTGGCCCTCGAGAACCCAATCAGGGAAGAGGAAGTTAAAAAAGCAATAATTGAACTCCCAGTAAATAAAGCACCTGGCCCAGGTGGCTTCACGGCCCCATTCGATAAAAGGTATGTGGACCAGCTAACCACAGTTATTAGTAGGCTCCTAAATTTATTCAAAGATAGCGGCAACGTGACACCCACAATGAACGAGGTGAAGGTGTTAGTATTCCACAAAACAGGGAAAGACCCGGCATTCCCCAAGTCATGTAGGCCAATATCCCTGATTAATCTGGATGCAAAAATATATACAAAGATCTTAGCAGCAAGGCTATCCCCGCTCCTCCCAAAACTAATTAACTTGGATCAATCGGGCTTCATCCCGGGTAGACAAACCCATGACAATCTTAGAAGGCTTATCCACTTAGTGGAAAAAATAGGCATAACACACACACCAGCAATATTATTCTCAGTAGACGCCGAGAAGGCTTTCGATCGGGTAGAATGGTCAATGTTATTTAGAGTCTTAACCTGTATGGCATTTGGGGAACAATATATTGCTAGGATTAGGGCGAACAATGCCTCCTCATCCAGTAGAGTCGCCACCAATGGAGAGCTCACAGACAGGGTAATAATATCCAGGGGAACAAAACAAGGTTGCCCGCTCTCCCCACTATTATATGCTATCTTTTTAGAACCCTTCTTTTTTTTGATAAAACATTTTTATTGAATTTTGACACAACCAAAGCAGCCACCAAATCGGGGGCCAAGAACAACAGAACAACAAAGAAAAAGAGGGGACAACACATTAAGAGCACTCCAGTACAGCTTCTTCAGTCATGGTATTTTGGTATCTCACATCGCTGTGGGTCGCAGGCCACTCATCCCGCCCACCTTCCGTTCATGTGAAGACCACCACTGCTTAGGACGTCAAGGCCCAGTCTCTTCCCATTTCCCCCATATCTTGAATGCTTTATTCGGGCATCCTCTTGCGCGATAGACTCGGTGCTCCGTCATGGCACATGAGTCCATATCCAGTATCCATTGTTCCAGTGTCGGAGGGTCAGGCGCTCCCCATTTTTGGGCAATGTTGCGTTTCATTAGGGCCATGGCAGTGTTCAATAGCAACTTTTCCCATTTATTGAATTCAGACATGTCTGGTACCCCCAATATTAAGACCTTCGGATCTAGTTCAACAGGACAAGTAAGGGCTCTGGACAATTCCGTACAGCATGCAGTCCAATAGTCACGGATCCGAGGGCATGCCCAGAGGATAGGAAAGAGAAGGTGCCTTCCTCCTCTCCACAGCGAAGACAGTTCGGACTCACTACTCTCCTCTAGCCATGCAAAAGAGTTCGAGGGTAGTACACCCTATGCAGGATTTTAAGTTGCACCAGTCTAAGTCTGGAGGAGATGGCTACCTCCCGTGGGTGCATTAGGACCTGGATCCAGTCCTCAGGGTCTATTTCTCCCACCTCCCTTTCCCATTTGGCCTTTAATCCCAATAGTTTGGGAGTCGCGAAGGAGGTAATAGCGTCATAGAGAGTGGATGTACATTTGCTGGGGATATACTCGGGTAGCATATTGCGTTCGATCGGAGTGTAGTCAGGGATTGAGTCACCTGGGGGCATATGGGTTCGGAGGACGTGGATCAGTTGTGTAAAGTGGTACCGCTCGGTGTTGGGCAGTTGGAATCTACCTGGATGTCTTCAAATGAGGTTATTTTCCCATCTTTTAGGACATCTTTGATTCTAAGGATTCCCGCTCTTACCCAGCGTGGCCATGGTTCAAGTTTCTCGATTTCCTTCAGATTGATGGTGTGCCATAGGGGTTGTGCTGCTGTTATTTTGTCTTCCTACCCAACAAACACGTGTGCCTGCCTCCAGACCGTAGTAATGTGAGCCTTAGTTGTGAGCGGGGGGGGCCTACCCGGAGGTTGGTACAGTTCCTGCAACAGGTCCGTACCTTGTATGGGTTCCACTTCTGCCCTGATGTGAGGTAGCGTCCGATCCCCGTGAAGCAGGCCACTGAGAGTTGTGAAGCCCAATAGTAAGTCTGGAGACGGGGTACGCCTATCCCACCCTCCCAGACTGACCTCTGCAAGGTACTTAGTGCGATGCGTGAGCGGCCTCCCCCCCAAATGAGTTCCCTAAGAAGGGTTTCTATACGATTAAATTGGGGGGCAGGAATCGCAAGCGGGGCATTCTGCAAAACATAAAGGAATCTTGGCAATTACATCATTTTAAAGAGCGTGGCTCTCCCCATGAGGGTCCGAGGGAGGAGTTTCCAATGCTGGACGTCGTTGACCAACCTATCCATAATCGGCTGGAGGTTGTATCTTTTGTATCTAGTGAGGTCAGGTGTTACCCAAATCCCCAAATATTTAAAGCCCTGCCGTTCGAGCCGGTATAGACAGCCTGGTGACTCTGCCTGCTCCCCCCCCTTACCCGGGAACATTACAGATTTCTTCCAATTAATTTTTAACCCGCTGAATTCCCTGTAAGCGACTAGCATTTGAGTTACTATGGGGCAGCTCCAAACTGGGTCAGCCAGGTACAGTAGAAGATCGTCAGCATAAAGAGATATGCAGTCGTCATGCCCTTCGGGCCATTTGAATCCCTTCCATGCTCCGCTTTGACGAAGCCACAGTGGCAGTGGTTCAATGGCGAGGGCGAAGAGGAGAGGGGAGAGGGGGCAGCCCTGCCGCGTGCCTCTACCCAAGGGAAAGGCCCGGGAGGTCCATCCGTTCACTTTGACTTCTGCCCAGATGTTTGTGTAAAGCAATTTCACCCAACCTAGGAAGCTTTTCCCAAATCCCATATGGGCCATGATTTCCCAAAGGCAATCCCAACGAACAGAATCAAATGCCTTCTCAAAATCTATTGCCTGAAGTGCCAATAGGGTGTCAAGAATGGGGGCCCATTCTAGCGCCAGGTGGAGTCGGCGCAGATTCATCCTGGTTGATTTATGAGGCATAAAGCCACATTGATCTGGATGTATAAGTGTGTCCGCTACCCGTTGTAGTCGGTTAGCCAAGAGCTTGGCTAGGACCTTGGCTTCGCCGTTGAGTAGCGAGATCGGCATATAAGACGCGCATTGCTCTCGGGGTTTATCAGGCTTGGGGATAACCACTATGGTGGCCTTACATAGGTCGTCCGGGAGGGAGCCCCGCTCTAACGCGGCCAGCAGCATCTGGTGCAGGGGAGGTGATACGCTATTGCCTCCCAGTTTCTGCCATATCTCTATGGGGAATCCGTTTGGGCCCGGGGTCTTCCCCGGTTGCAGCTGTTCCAGGGCTTCTACCAGTTCGGCCTCAGAGAGATCAGAGTCCAACATTTCGCGTTGCTGATCCGATAGGGAGGGGAGCACCACCTCATCGAGGAGGGTCCAGTCCAGCGGCAGCTCTGGGGCCTGGTATAATTCAGCATAAAATTGGGCAAAGGCTTCTGCTATATCAGCGTTTGACTGACAGACCTCTCCCCGCGGGGTGATGATCTCACGGACCGAGCGCCGACCCTCATCCCTCCTCTCAAGCCAAGCCAGCAGCTTGCTGGCTTTATCCCCAAGCTTGTATATCCGGGCTCTGGATTCCCAGTGGGCCTCTTTGGCATTGTCTAGCGTAAGGTTTCAGAGGCATTCACTGGCGCGTTGAAGGGACCTATGGGTCTGTGGGGTAGGGTCTAGGGTGTGTTTGTTTTCTCTGTGGGTTACCTCCTCCTCTGCCTCAGTTATCTTCTGGAGCCTCTCCTTTCTTTTGTTCGCTGTCCAGGAGATTATCTTTCCCCGCAGCACGGCCTTATAGGCCTCCCACAGCACAATCGGGTCGGTTTCGTCAGAACCATTAATCTCGAAGTATTCGGTTGAGGCCTCTGTGAGGCGGTCTACCAAATCCGAGCTGCCTAAATAGTAAGTGTTCAATCGCCACGTTCTAGGGGGGGGCTTCTCCATGCAGTCGCCTCTCCACCAGGAGAGGCGAGTGGTCCGAAACCCCCCAGGGGAGCAAGTCCGCTGAGAGCATATTGGACAGGTCTGTGTGTGGAACAAATAGGTAGTCAAGCCTGGAAAGGGAGCCGTGGGCCCCGGAGTGGAACGAGTAGCCTCTGGTTCCCGGGTGCAGTTCCCGCCACACGTCACCAAGACCCAGGGCAGACACAAAGTTAAACAGCTTCGTGGGGAGGTTCGGGTTGCGTTGTCTAAGGTGCGAATGATCTAAGGTATTGCACATGACGTCGTTGAAATCCCCTCCCAGGAGCCACTTGTCTGATTGGTGCTTACCCAACAAGGAGGACAGGTCATCTAGGAGTTCTTGGCCCAGCCAAGGTGGAGAGTAGATGGAAACGAGTCCTAGTGTTTCTTCCCAGAGTGTCCCAAGCGCCATCACGTAGCGTCCGCGAGGGTCCTGCTCTAGTGCATGTAGAACAAACAGGACCCGTTTATGTATAAGGATAAGGGTGCCCCTGGATCCCATGGTGTATCCCGCATGAAAGGCGGTCTTGTAATTGGTGCGTAGAAAAAATTTACAGTGTGCCCCCGCAAGGTGTGTTTCGGTAAGCAAAGCCACACCGGGGGAATATCTAGAGAGTAGCTGCTTGACCAGACGCCTTTTGATCGTGGAACCCATCCCATTCACGTTCCAGGTGAGAACCTTGAGAGAGCTGGGGCGCGTAGACATGGGTGGATGAGATTGGTCAAGTGACATCTGATGGAGGCATAAGGGGGATAGGCGCGTAGACATGGGTGGATGAGATTGGTCAAGTGACATCTGATGGAGGCATAAGGGGGATAGGCAGGATGCCCCTAAGGGTGCAGCCCCGTCGTGTGAGCATGCAGTGCGAGAAAGATAAGGATTCAAGTCTGAAGCGCTGATCCTGTGTGGTGTGGTCCCAACCGGCCAGGAACTCCACCATCCCTGGAGAACTACCAGGGAGGGTCAGTCCTGAAATAACAAACAAAGTTCCCCAACTAACTTCTCCCTCCCCCTCCCAATACTCCACCCCAACTTGAAGTACCTGTCGGCCCAACATTGCTGACAATCAAAAGGAGTAGATTGTCAGCTTTAACTGCCCTTGTTAAAGTTTAACTAGAAAGTCAAGGGGGGGGCTATGATGGTGTTGTACCCCCTCTTAAACACCCTCGTGGGCGGGCAGCGATCCCCTGCTTACCGCATTACAAACGTGTGAAATTGCCTTTAGTAGTCCCATGGCTTCGTACTGACAGTGACCACAAGGTAGGTACCCCACGAGCAAGGCCCTCAGCGGGTTCAGGGCGGTGACTCATCTCCCCCGTCTTCTGGCGGATCTGGTGGTGGTGGCCGGTCCGGTCTGGGGTGTTGCTCCGGTGATAGTCTGGGGTTCCTATTTCTGTTGTTGTTACCCCGGGTTGCGGACCAGTCTCCTTCAATGTGCTGCTCCGCCCAGCGCCACGCTTCTCCAGGATCATCGAAATGGACCGTCGTGCCTCTGTGATAAATTTTCAATTGTGCGGGAAAGAGGAGGTCGTACTTGACTCCCAATGTCTGTAGTTGCTTCTTAAGCTCCCCAAAGGACTGTCTCGCTTTCTGTACTTCCCTGGTGTAGTCGGGGGAAGAAGGCCAGTCTAGATCCGTTGAATGTAATTGTACCTTTGGATCTTGCAAGTTGTAGGAGCGCATCCCGGGCTCGATAATTTAAGAATCTCGCGATCACGGTGCGTGGGGGAGCGCCAGGCAGTGGTCTGCCTGCGGGCATTCGGTGCGCTCTCTCGATGGAAAAGAACTTTGAAAAGGATTGTAAGTCAAACAGATCCATTAGCAATTGTTCCAAAAAGAGTTCCATGCAGGGCCCTTCTTCTTTCTCGGGGATACCAAGGATGCCAACGTTATTTTGTCTGGACCTTCCCTCGCTCTCCTCCACCCTGGCCCCCAGCGTCTTGAGTGTGGCGGAGATTCCTTGGATCTGTTGCTGCACATTGTGTAGGCCATTTTCTGTCGTCGCGATCCTTTGTTCTGCCTCTACAGTATGCGCTGACAGCTTCTGGAGGTCGTGTCTAAGGAGGGAGACATCGAGGCATATGCGATCTATCTTCTGCTCCATAGATGAGCGGAAGTCCGCAATGGCCACCATAACGTCTTTAAGCGAGAGCGCGTATTCAGTTTCCATCTCGTCGGGATGTTGCAATTGGGAGTATGTCTGTTGTGATGAGGGCACAGTGTACTTTTCAATTCTGTTCTGCATGTTGGGCTCTCAGTTGGGCGAGGGGTGGTGTGGTCGGGCACACCGCCTGTCCAGGTGGTGTCACCCCTCAGTGGGCGTCCGCGGCTTCGTGGCCCTTAACGTGTGTCAGGTTTCGGATTGTAAAACGTTCTTGCTCTCCAACCACGGCGCTGCTGGGTTCTTCCCGATGGTGTACCACTCCCACTCCGCGTGCCCTGTGTCTCGGGGCTGTGGTCTCAGTGCGGGAGGCATCCGACATTTAGGTTGGTGTTGCCGGTTGTTCTCCTTCTCAGGGGGCCCCCTCCGCGGGCACTGGTTCTGTAGCACAAGGCATGACGTGCCGGATGGCTCAGCCCAAATGATATATAGGTTGGTGTCTCAACCCAGTGTGTTCTTCCAGGATCTGTACTCCAGACCTTCCCGTTCGTCGAGGCCCCCCCCGGTCCTCGAGTGGCCGATTCGCCGGATCTACTGCGCACCTTGAGCGGTTGGTGGGGGAGGCCCGGGAGCCGCTCTCGACGAGGCCCGGCTCTTCTTCACAAATGTGACGGGTGGGGAAACCAGTTTGTGTCCCAGGGGGAGGGGAAGGGGGTGCCGGGGGCACACGTTGCAGGGTCTCGCCTCGGTCGCCTTGACCCGGGTCCTTAGGGCTGAGGCGAGTCGTCTGCCTCCCCCGCCGTTCCGCTCAGCTCCGGGTCTGGTTCTTCGTGAGGTTGCCTCTTAAGGTTCGCACAGGAGCACACCAGCTCCCTCCGTGGTCTTTCCCTCGGCCGAACCCGTCGCAGCACCTCGTCACCCAGTGTGTGCCGTTCGTTACGCTTCTTCACTCAGGCGGTCATTTTGGGAAAGCGCCAGGCGATTCTCTGTCCACCTTCTCCTCGACGTATCTTCGTGCCCGGCTTTCGATTGCTTTCACCGCCTGGACCGAGTGAGCACCACGGTTTCCTCTAAGCGTAGAGGTAGTTTTAAAGTTTTATAATTAGCGATATCAGGTGTTTTATCAGGATTCATTACGTCCTCCTCATCGCGCTGCTAGCCACGCCCCCTCCTTTAGAACCCTTCTTAATTAAAATAAGGGAGACCACTCACATTAAAGGGATTGAAATGGCAGGAACACAACACAAAGTAATAGCATACGCGGGTGATATGCTGATAACCTTAGAAGATCCAGAGACAACTCTACCAGCTGTGGTTAGGGAACTAGAAGACTTTGGGGCAATATCAGGACTGAAGATTAATAGGAAAAAATCAGAAATCCTAATTCTGGCGGGGGATAGGGAAAAGATAGAAAGGAAAGTTAACCTACTGGACCTTAAGATTGCAGGAAAGGGTATAAAATACCTGGGAATAAGAATAACCCACAAGGTAGGGCAGCTATATGGGGAAAACTACCCGCAGCTCCTAGCAAACATTCGCAGAGACTTGGAAAGATGGAATCCACTACTGATTTCTTGGTTTGGCAGAATGCAATCGGTCAAGATGACCATCCTCCCAAAGTTACTATACTATTTCCAGGCTCTCCCGGTAGGTGTCCCCCACACCTTCTTTAAAACAGTATCAAAAGTGATCTCATCCTTTTATATGGAAAGGGAAGACCCCGAGAATAGCTAGGGCGATCCTCACAGCACCAACCAGGGAGTGAGGGATGGCGCTTCCCCATTTCAAGAAATGCCACTAGGCAACGCAATTAAAGGTCCTTCGGGAATGGATGGGGGAAAACCCACAGCCGATTTGGGCGAAACAAGACAGGGCAGTTGCGAGGACACCACTGGTGGAACTACTCTAGAAACAGAGACAACATAGACACCCTAACGTAGGGATAAGCGAAATAATGAAGACCACATTGGAGGCATGGGACTGTCAAACACGGAAAGACATTATGACCACTACGCTAGGCCCCTTTACAACCATTTGCCGGAATCCTCAATTCCCACCAGGGATGGAACAAGGGGCATATGAAAATTGGGAAGAGGCAGGAATAACGAAAATAGGGGAAATGTTTGTAGACAACGAAATCAGGTCACATGACTCCTGCTATTCAAGCCCATCACTCTCCCAACGAGATAAATACAGATACAAGCAACTTAAAGATTGGCTAAATTCCCCGGACATTACTAAAGCGGCAACAAGGAACCTCACACCATTTGAGAACTATATCATCTCCAACTCGGGGGCGAAGAAATGGGTATCAACACTCTACTCATTCATAAATTCACAGGAGGAAGGAATCAAGTGGTCATACATGATAAAGTGGGGTAGAACGTTGGGGGAGGAACCAACAAAAATCCAGTGGGAGGACCTATGGAAACTGATCACCAAGATGACGCGCTCTACACAGACAAGAGAAATGTGGATCAAAATAGTGACACAATGGCACTATACCCCAGAAAGACTGCATAAAATGTTTCCCAAAACTTCAAATAAATGTTGGAGAGGATGTGAAGAGGTGGGAACATGGAGACACACCTGGTGGGATTGTAAAGGGATAAAACCTTTTTGGGAAGAGGTAAAGGGAGAGATGGGAAAGAAGTTTCCGGATGTGAGGCAAATGGGAGAGGAAGTTTGAATATGTGGAATAAGAGACCAAACAGCAAGAAAATATAAAAAGACACAGTGGAGAGGCTTCATGGGGCTTCTCATAGCAGCATGTTCAACCATCGCCCAGAATTGGAAAAATAAAGATACCCCATTGACTTTCACTTGGTTACAAAAGGTATGGGCCCAAATAACAATGGAAAAAATCACCCACACAATCCAGGGAATAAGGGACAAGTTTGCAAAGGAATGGGAAGGGATTCTAGAATATCTACAGTCAGACTTTATGGAACAATGGTGCCCCCATAACATTAAAGTAACGTATATCTTCAACGCATAAACAGGCCCCCGAAAAGACGGACACATGTGCCCAAGGGGAGGAGGGGCTGGGTGGAGGGAAGTTGTACTGTTTGATGGTGTGTTGATATGTAAAACTAATAAACACAAGTTTAAAAAAAAGAATACGCCAACAGGTATCTAACTGCCCCAAAATTCTGCAACAAGCAAACAGATAAATGAATACCTCTAAAATTGAACAAGAAATAAACAATTAGATTACACCAACTGGTATCTAATTGCAAAAATACTACCACTACTTCCAAACCAAAAACCATACACCTATTCAGTTCCTTCTATTAAAATCAACCAAAGAAATATATTGTACCATAACGTAGAACGTTTTTTTTTTAAATCCGGCATGGATTTATTTCCCACAGACCCAATGATTTAATAAACAAAACACAGGAACTGAGCAAATTGCACAGTACACTGCTACAATACTTCTAAAGTACTAACTATGAGGGTCGACAAAATACATAAATGTCTACTATGCGATGCAATAACTCATTACAAACTACCTACACTAACATGTGATCTTTTCTTTTATCGCACGTCATGAAAAAACTGCATACAACCACAACAAGTCAAACAGTAACAGGTTGATTCATGGAATTATTTGCGTGAAAAACGCAGATTTGCGCGACTTTCTGCCCGAAAATCCCTATACTTCACACAGGGATTTTCGGCCAGAAAGGCGCGCAAATCTGCCTTTTTCATGCAAATAATTCCATGAATCAGGCTGTACGTATGTAATGATTGGACTCAGAAACACCACAGCATAACACACCCATTCAAGCAAACACCTGACCATAAACCACAATCCAAAATGTTTCCTTCCATGGGTATCTTATGCTACAGTGGTTGTGGCCAAACCCTACAGTCTTGACTGCATGGTCTGGCCACAACTCTACATGCAGCCTCAACAAATGAAACAGTAAGTATATAATAATTGGACTCACAAAGAATGCAACATAACACACCCATGCAAACAAACACCTGACCAATCAATACAACCCAAAATGCCTAGAGCCTTCAACACCAACATTCTAAACACAATCCAACAAACCAACTACCACACATCATCTCACTATCCTATAAACACTATTACACTACTGCAAATCAGTACACAAACTTTTGAAAACATATCCCCTAAGCAGCCAACATACCACAGTCAAAATGTTTGCTACCATAGGTGTTATGCTGTGGTGGTTGTGGCCAGGGCCTAGAGTCTTGGGTGCATGGCTGGAAAAAAAATAATTACAACCAACGTACAAACTCTTCAATACATACCCTCTTCACCCAATGCTCTTCTAACGACCCAAAACCAACATCATACTAAACTAAAATAGCAAGTAGTGCGCCCAGTGTTTAGTATGCTGCGGTGACCGCGGACACCGTGACACATCACAGCCTTCTCCCACCTAAACAAATGCAGAATTTGACCCATCTCTTACTCCCCCACCGTCTCCCAGCACTCCTACACACCAACACACTCCCCAAAATTGGATGTATGCTCACTTCCACTCTGCGCTGTCCGGGAATGTCCGGGTATCCAATATGGCGGGCGCAGCGAAACAATGTGACGCACCTCACACCTCATCCCAGCCAATCAGAGAACATGTGTGTCCGCGGACATGACGCAAGCCGATTAGCCAATCAGTGTCCTGTCCGCGGAGCGTACAAGGAAGTGTGGCCGCAGAGCGGTCATAGATATCAGTAATTTTGTTGCCTTACGTTTTGGTTGTTTTAAAAAAAAAACAACTGGACGGATTTACACCAAATGAACAAAAGCACGCTTTTGTGACTAAGCCGCCGCTCCTGCCGCAAATTTGGTGAAAATTCATCCAGCGGTTTGGGCTGTAGGTATGACAGAAATGTGTATATATTACATGGCCTGTGGTAGCGGTCAAGTAGTTATGGTTAAGTTGCTGAATCCATAGGAAGGGCACTTTTTGGGTTGCTTATAACTTCGCTCCCCCTGGACGAATCCTCAACAAACTCTGCAAAGAAAGTATATGCCCAACCTAATTTTATTTGCAAAGTTTGGTGAGGTTTGGTCTAGGGGGGGAAATTATAGGCAGGTCCAAAAAACATTTTTTTTTTCCCTTAGACTGAATGGAAAAAAACTTTGCTCACGCCTACAGCCGCAACCGCTGGATGGATTTTCACCAGATTTGCGGCAGGAGCGCCGGCCTGGTCCTGAAAGCGTGGTTTTATCAATTTGGTGAAATCCGTCCAGTAGTTTTAAAAATAATTACCAAAAAGTAGGTCCAAAAAAATGTGATATCTATGTCCGCTCCGTGGACAGGACACTGGTTGGTTAATCACCTTCTGTCGTATCCGCGGACATGTGATGTGCTCACTGATTGGTTGGGGTGAAGCGTGAGGTGCGTCACATCTTGTCGATGTGCCCGCCATTTTGGATCAGTGCGGTGTGGAACTGAGCATAAATCCAATTTTGGGGAGTGTGTTGGTGTGTAGGAGTGGCTGGATAGGGTGGGGGAGTGAGGGACGGGTTAAATGGGTTTATAGTCATTGCATCGAATGCAATAGCATCGAATGCCATACGAGAGAAAAAGAGCATCACAAAAAGCATCAAATGCATTTTATTTTCATTTTTTGAATGGGGGACCCCTCTTTTATTAAATTTAAAACACAGTTTAATTAAACTAAACCCTTTACCTTTTATATTTCGATACGTTTTTCGATGTTTTTTTTCCTCTGGTATGGAATTCGATGCTATTGCATTCGATGCAATGACCAGATAACGTTAAATGCTGTATTTATTAGGTGGGAGAAGGCTGTGATGTGATCGCGGTGTCCGCGGTCACCGCGGTTTTATGTGGACATACTAAACACTGGGTGCACTATTGGCTATTTTACTATACTCTGATGTTGGTTTTGGGTAGTTAGTAGAGCATTGGGTGAAGAGGGTATGTATTAAGGAGTTTGTGCATTGGCTGTACTTATTGTTTAGAATGTTAGTTTAAGTGGATAGGGTTTGAGGTGGTTGTGTTATGTTTTTCGGCCGTGGTCATTTAGCAGGTGTTTCCTTCCATGGGTGTGTTATGCTGCGGTGGTTGTGGCCAGGGCCTAGAGTCTTGGGTGCATGGCCAAAGTGCCATAGGCGATGTGTGTTTGTTTGTTTGTTGGATTGTGTTCAGAATGTTGGTATTGAAGACTCTAGGCATTTTGGGTTGTATTTATTGGTGAGGTGTTCGTTTGCATGGCTGTGTTATGTTGCAGTGTTTGTGAGTTTAATTATCATATAGTTACTGTTTCCTTTGTTGAGGCTGTATGAAGAGTTTTGGCCAGGGCATGCAGTCAAGATTGTAGTGTTTAGCAACAAGCGCTGCAGCATAAGATAACCATGGAAACAAACATTTTGGTTTGTGGTTTATGGTCAGCTGTTTGCTTGAATGGGTGTGCTATGCTGTGGTGTTTGTGAGTCCAATCATTATATACTTACTGTTTCACTTATTGTGGTTGTATGCAGTTTTTTCATGACATGGGTAGTTGGAGCAGACATTTCTTTTCAATCACTGTGATAAAAGAAAAAAATCACATGTTAGTGTAGGTAGTTTATAATGAGTATTGCATTGCATAGTAGACATTATTGTATTTGGTCGACCCTCATAGTTAGTACTTCAGAAGTACTATAGTTCAAACCAGTGTACTGTGCAATTTGCTCAGTTTCTGTGTTTGTTGATTAAATCATTGGGCCTGTGGGGAAAGAAATCCATGCTGGATTAAAAAAACCCTTTCTACATTGTGGTACAATGTATTTCTTTCATTGCGTTCAGTAGGAGGAATCGAATATGTGTATGGTTTTGATTTGGAAATGGTGGTAGTATTGTTGCAATTAGATAGCCGTTGATGTATTCTATTTGTTTATTTGTTTTTCCATTTTAGGGGTATTCGTCTACCTGTTGGCTTGTTGCAGATTTTTGGGGCAGTTAGATACCTGTTGGCGTATTCTAACTGGTCATAGTTTTGAAGTTCAAGTTTTGTTTATCTTCATACACAGATTAGTTATACAATTTTGGTTTTAAGAATATTAAGTAAGTGTTTACAAGATTTGCTGGTAATGTCTGTTTAAGAGTAATGTTAATATTACATTCGAACCATCCACAATTCTTTTTTATATATGCAGTGTAGTGACCTGCAGTGGTTGTGGCTCCTGCGTGGTAGATTATACCTATTGTTGTAAAGGTTTTCTTACCAAGTGATATTTCACCACGTGTGAATCCAGTTAGCTTGCACTTGTTTTTGGTACCATCTGCATTATAACGTTAAAGCATTACTATTACGTATTTACTATGTGTCTGTATTTGTAAGGTGGAACGATTATTGGAATTGCAGGTAGTACATACTCTGCCATGGTTTGCATTTTGTACTAGTTGCTGAAATGGAATGGATTCACAGTTAGGTATGGATACATACACAAAGCGTTCATTAGGAGCTTCTTCTTGTACTACATGCCTGCAAAGAGTGCATGTGTGTTTCCACATGTATGAAATCTGGAAGATTTCATTTATAGGTATGTTTTTGTTTTCTAGTACTTGTAGCTAGCACATTAGAAATTCTTGTGGATCTTCTTGTGAGTTTATAGTGAATTTGACCATTCCAGCACAGTAGTCCAATTCCTGACTTATTCCAGAAACACTAAGGGGCTAATTCACAGAACGTTTTCCTATGGGATTGCGCCATTATAAAATGCTTCCATGAATCGGGCCCTATGTGTTGTCAGGAGTGTTGGTTGCATTTCTATGAAGGACTAACATTTGCAAACACAATTTGTCTGTACCGTGTAAGTAAATGTTGTCAATAATTGGTGGCAGTTGGAATTGAATATTTATTGCTACATTTGCATAGCAAGTTATACCAGTTGTATTTGAAAATTTGAATGAACTGACAGTTCTGTGTCCAAGTCATTTGTTCGGAGTGTGCATTGCTTCTTTGAAGAGGTAGTTGAGTTACTTTGAGCACTAGAATCTTTGGTTGTGGTCCTTGATGAAGTATTAGCTTATTTTACTTTATTTGGAGGTATTGCTGTGAGATCCTGCATAGTTTGAGTCTGAAGTAGTTTTCTTTGACAATGTTTTGCTTTCTGCGGAACAGGATAGGTTTTTAGATGGTGGTGTAGAGTGAACGCAGTCTATTGTATTTTAGAATATCAGCAATTACTTTACTTGCATCAAAGTGGATTAGAAATAGTCCGTCCCTCAAGTGTACGTAAGTGTGATAGTGCTACATAGCTCAAGCCTTCTTTAAAGACTGTGCTACCAATATCTATCAATGCTTTATCTAGGGTAAGACCTTGTGATTTGTGAATGGTGACTGCG
Organism: Ambystoma mexicanum; assembly: GCF_040938575.1. NCBI lineage: Eukaryota > Metazoa > Chordata > Amphibia > Caudata > Ambystomatidae > Ambystoma > Ambystoma mexicanum. The sequence continues at coordinate 329,322,049 of NC_090930.1, forward strand.
TATGCTAGAGTTAGAGAAACATTTTCTCTTCGTACATACATGTCTTTGAAAAGAAGCAAGCGGGCTGTTGAGTGTCCTATCCTTTTAACTTCGGTTAGTTTGTCAAAGAGAATATTGACAAATTGAATGTTGTCATGTTGGTATGTTTGAAAGCCAACAACTGTACCAACTGCTCCATTAACTAGTCCTTGATCCACATCAATGTTACGTTTAAGCATTACTCTACAGTTTGAAGAGAATTTTAATATTTTCTCCAAACCAGTTGTGTTAGATCGAGTTTTCCAAGGTATTTATCCTTGTTGTGGCTTGTTGACACATGGGTAGTGTCATAGCATGTACGTCCAGTTTGTCTGTGGAGCCAATTTGAACTATTGGTTGCATTTCTTTTTTTAACAGTGCTTCATTACATTTTGAACAGCTTGCAAGAGTTGGCATCAAGGACATAAAATTGACATTTTTGTTGTGCTAATTGTTCCTTGATCTAAGTAGCACATAATTTATGGCCATAGAGTGCATGGATGTGCCTAGTTTTTAATATAGATTGTGCTTCTTGAGATAGTACCCCAACTCTAATACTTTTTAAAATGTTGGCTTATGTGAGGTCTGCAGACTGACACATATTTTCAGTTAATTCTCTGTATTGGAAATGTTGCCAAAGGTTGACATTTCCTATGCTGCCAAGAGTTTTACGGAACAGTTTGTGCCCTAAGGTTTTAAAAATATGTTCACCTTTCACTGGTGTTAATTGAAGAAGATCTCCGAAAACAATAATGTGTTTTCCTACAAAGAGCTCTTCGTAGTGTGTTTGAAAACGCTGTGTAGTTCTATTGCAACTTCTGTAGAAAGTTTTTAATAGTCTAATTTGTTTTGGTGTTCTACTGGAAGGAGTATTCATCGGTGTAAAGTCACACTGCCTATGTTGTAGGCAGCTAAACCTGTGGGGGCCGTTACAACAGCTGACAGTTTGTTGTTTGTCAATTGTTAGAGCAACTTGCTGATGATTTTGATTAAGAATATTTTGCCTGACCAGCTTGACTACTCACGTATAGCAGTATAGGTTTGTAGTCTTGGCAGGTATAATTTGTATTTTCATGTTGCACCCCATGTTCAGTTTGTTTTGTTACTTCTTGGGAAATGCTACACTGCTCATTGTTTAGTTGTGATTCCAGTACATCAAAATCTTCTGCAGATTGCTCATATGGATACATGGTGTTTTCTACTTCTGTCATGGCTAATTCTGCCTCATTTGCTATTAGTGGCAAGGGATTGGTCAATAGGGTTTACTGGGTGTGATGTGTGAGCAGAGACTTTGTCAGAAAGTCTTTTTCCTGAGTGGAGAGCAGATAGCTATGGCTGGGTGTTTCAGAAAGCAGATTGCCTGTCTGGATTTTGGGAGATTTGTGGATATATTGGTTGGAGGTGCATGCAGATCGCTGTGGAGTGGCTGTACATCTTGGATTCCCTCATGTGGAAGTGCTTATGATGGTGCTTATGCACGAACTTTGAGCAGCATTTCTCCATCGCAATCCAAGTAACGAGTAAGTGTACTCTAATTGTGATGTCACTTAGGCCACTACCATTTCATGGTTGACTCCTATATTGTCATAATTTTGATCTATCAGTGGCAAACGAATGTAGTCTTGCAATTCTATACATCACACGCAATTTGGGTAAATCATAGTGGTCTCCTTATGTTCATTTCATGTACAGCCATGAAGCAATATTTCTTTGTGTCCCAAATGAAATGGAATGCATAGTCGTTCAATATTATACAGTGTCTAAGTAACATGTGTACTGGCAACAATGCCATTGGATACTAGATTTGTCATTGTCAACTAAGGTTTAATACATTTATCTTGTTCATTTAAAAACAGTTTGTATCTTTCTCTTTCACAGGTGGTACAGGCTGGTGGCCTATCATTCGTTTACATGTTGGCTTCATGGGAGGCTTGGACACTGCGTCCAATGAGTAATACCTAACCGTGTTGTTGGTGCCATTAGAGAAACTTTCCCCAGTGATAGCAGTCAGTACAGGGGAGTTTCCCCTCACTGTGCTGCAACCAGGACTTTATAATGTGTAGTACATTTGTGACATCAAAATCAGCAACAAAATAAAGCACAACAGAAGTTTCATCAATGGTTGTTTCAATTTTTCAGTGGATCAAGTGTGTCTTCATTCAGCAGTGTTCAGGCCCTTGCCGCATTCTGTGATTGTGTCTCTGACTCAATCATTTTGTCAATCTGTCAAACTAAGAATGTATTCATTTAAATCTTCCTCTGAGAGCACTGTCCTGTGTGTGTTAGGGACAAACCATGACTTGTAGTTGTTCATCCATCTCAACAAATGTTCCACACTGCTGGAAAATTACTGCTTGTTCAACCTTGTGCCCCTCGAAAGCTATTCTTTTCATGTACCAGAAGTATGATCCATCCTTGCTGACGACCCCAGAGTTCCTTCCAATAAAACAAGACCCCAATCACAGTATATTCTGTTCCAATAAAACAAGACCCCAGTCACAGTATATTCTGTTCTAAACTAACATGTGTCACTCCACCCCCTTTCTAGCTCTGATGTACCAGACCTGTCAGCTATCAATTCCGACCCCCGCCAGTTGCCTCAGGGGCAAGACCCCCACACTCTTCACCTCGCTAGTGACCCAAAGTGGGACAGTACAAAAACACGTGTGCAATTTATATGCCTCTAGTATATAACTGTGGTTATGGGTTCAGGGGACCGCTGCCTGGCCGGAGGGGGTTGCATTAGGGCTTGCGCGAACATTCTCATACAAGCACATTTTGTCAGGGCTCGAGACTTGCTTCTTGCGAAAAATGTTTACGTGATTTGCCGTGTGAACAGGAGATGGGGTAAGCTGACAGGTGGTGTGGGCTGGTTGTGGAAGTCGCTGGGAGAGTGCGAAGTTCTCCAGAGGAACAAAGTAAATCACTCGAAATTTCTCACGCAATACGTGGATGGCAGCAAACAATTAATATGTTTTTCAAAAATATTTCTAATGCCACTGTGGTCTGAAGGGCTATTGGCTGGCTTCTGAGTGAATGTCAGCGGCTTTGAATTTTTGGTTGCGAGCTGAGCAAACCCATGCATCGTACACAGTATAAGGTTTAATTGTTTTTCGACCTTGAAAGGAAGGGAGGATTCCGAAAGGAATGAATGAAATGAGGGGTCTAATACCATCCAATATGAAAAGGTTTATCATTCCAAAACTGGACAAAGGAACATGTAATTTATTTTATGAAAATTCGTTGACCTGAACGGAGTCTCTGTGTTACGTTGAGAGAATGGAAATTGCGAATATTATGTAAATTTTACTTTCGACGATTTCATAGACCAACGAGTCAACTTATCATTCGCAGACCATTATTGCTGGCTTACTTTGTACTCGGTTGTTCTTTGTGGCATATTGCAACGACACGCAAATACAACCTGTGTGTGTACTTGTGTTTGTCCCGGGCACACGGGCAGTCTAGCATCGAGATGCATGTAGTCCACCACTGGGTTCCCCCAGGTTCCACAAACACCTAATTCAACGCTAATATTTAATAAAAAATCCATCTATGTGTTCTTCTTGCACTTAGCTTGCTCCCTGATTGTAGTGTCAGCCTCAGCATCCCATTTCGAGCTTAACATACTCCATAGCACTAATCTCTGAAGCAAATTGTCGACTACTTTCCACGTTGTTTTTTCTGTGTTCCCATTGTTTCACTTCTGTGTTCATCATTAGTTTTAACACAGGGCCGAATTAATGGGTAAAATGATAAATTGTAATAAAGATCGGCTACTAAGAAACATTTTGGTTATATTTTTCAAACAGCTACATCCTGTCTTTCTGCGATTGTCATCGATTCCAGATACCAACGGACGGGTTTTTTAACCAGCAGCTGCAGAAACACTTGAATGGCTGGATCACAATGACGCTTTTTTGAGACTATCGCCATGGGCCGATATGCCCTTAAGCAGTATCAGCGATAAGGAGCAACCTGACATCATTTACGGTGGCCTAGCGCCAAGCTGATGCCAAATCTTTGTGATTGACGGTGCGTCCAAATGCGCTTCTTGTACCCAAAAGGAACACTGCGTGACTCGCAAACCTTTGTGGATCGAGAACAAAGACAAAAATTACCTATTTGCTTGAATATGGCAATCGCTGGATGTTCTCGGAGAGTTTATTGTGAAATAAAAGTACTTTACAAATTGTACAGTTTTGCTATTTCCTTTAAAAGTACAGTTTTATATTCAAAATTGGAACGCGCGGTGTTGTGAGATAATGTGTGTTGATTTTCCGGGTTCTGCGTCAACTAAGGTTAAACGTAGGTGATGACTGGGCACGTTTGGCTACACTGCCCAGTAATGTCCTGGAGATAGGTGGAGAATATCACTAGGTTTGGTGATGTCTGTCTAAGGGGCTGGGCACATGAATTAGTGCCGCCAGGGCAGTCCACCTTTGGTGATGCGGCAACGGATAAGATTATCACAAGATGGCCGTGCCCTGCTGCCTGATTTCGCATGTGTAAAAAAGAGGAAAACTATGGCAAGGTGCATAGGAAATGTTAGTGCGATCGATCATCGTATGCTTAAAAACACATGCCTGAACCCTCGGGACAATAATATTTCTGAACGCACTATTCCTTTAATAGATACATTTTTTGCTCCATTCGCTGCAGATGATTTTCCAAGGTCTCTGTTTCTGTATTATTTGTAATGTCTGTATGGTCTGTTAAAAAAGATAATTGTTAAATACACATAAAGTAATGGTTATTAATTGGTTTATGTAGAGTAGTGTAGTGTCTACTATTAGTATCACTGTTTTCAGTCATTTCATCCTGAGGAAAATTTCCTTCCAGCCATTCCAAAGTACTAGACATTGCTGTGTAAAAAAAAAATATATATATATATATATTACTTTTAGTGTACCTTATACAGAATGTTTATAAATATATACAATCCATTTAGTGTACTCACTAGTTTCTTGCTAGGTTTTGCTGTTACTTCTGCGTAGGTGTGCTGTTGATTTTTGCTGTGCAGTTTCTGTGAAGTAATTCTGTTGGGGGCATATTTATTTTGTTTTGGTATATTCCATTATGTTGCATATGCTATGTAATTGGACGTTTGGTGTATTACATATACAGTTTGCACTTCTTATTTATTATTGAATGTAATGTATTTATGTGCTGCTTTTTGAACATGTTCAGTGTTTTTATTGCCTGATACAACAATATAAGATACCCCCTGAGTTTTTGGATGGTGCTGATGTTAACCAAGTCTGTCCACGAACATGCGCATGGTCCACGGACATCAGAAGCTCTAGCGCAGGTAGGGTGTTCAGTATGTTCTATATTGTATGTATATAAACGAAGGGCATCCTAGTAAACATTTATCCAATTTATATTATCTATATTCAGTAAAACAACTTTTTTACAGGGACGTTATGGTTAAGTTGTGTTTCTAAAAACCTATAAAATACAGTGAAGAAATGTTGTTTTTTGTTTTTTTTTAAACTCTTTTTATTAACATTTTCAAGTAAATGCAATACATTCAGTTAAAAGAGAACAACCAGTCCATAAAACAAAGGGAAGAAAAGAAAACACCAACAGAACCACCCCCTGGGGAAAGACCCCCACCCCAAACAACCCCCCTTCCCTTATAGGTTCTGAATTCATGCAGTTATGACCGATCTAATAATCCTTGGTATATTCTACAGCGCATAACTATCGCAATCCAAATATCATAATATAGTAAACAAACCCCCAAACCGGACCCCACATCGGATCCCGGAGACATGTCCAAATATAAGAGCGACAACTCGTGAACTGCCCCATTATCTGGAGACGGTAAAGCCTTCTCGAAGTCTGATTCGCGAGACATAAAGCTTCTAAAGGCCTGCCAATAGTCTTTAGGTCTACTGTGTAAGGGGAGCGTTTGGGTATACTGCGTCTCTCTCCGCTCATATGTCACCATAAGGTTCAGCCATTGTTGTACTGAAGGGGCTGAAGCTGCCCCCCAAGTGCGTGCCACTAATGATCTAGCGACTGCGGAGGCCATACCGACCAAGCGCCTGTCACTATGCGCCTGCAGGTCCACCCAGGCCAGTACCCAGGTCTCTGGGACAAAGGGGATTGAAGATTCCACCACACGCTCAATCACGTCTGCAACTGATGCCCAAAAAGTTTGAATATGAGGACAACCCCAAACCACATGAAAAAAATCAGCTGAGGATTGTAGACATCTCTTACAGTTCGACGGTCTGAGAGGGAACAGCCTATGTAAAGTGAGAGGAGAGTAATATAACTGGTGAAGAAATTTAAAGTGGATCAAACAAAATCTATGATTGATGGAGATCAATTTATTCTGGGCTAATATATATCCCATTGAGATTCCGTCAGTGAGCGAGCCATACAACCCTCCCATTTGTCTCTGTATGATGATGAGACAGGAGGTCCAAGTGACTGGGCCAGACTGTATAGGGTCGAGAGCACCCTCCTAAGAGAAGTCAGCGCCACCAAGTACTCCAATATTGCAGACACCTCCGGAGCTTGTGGGAAGTCGGGCCATTTAGCTTTCAGCACCTCCCGGAGGCGAAAATACAACGGGGTAACCGGGGTCCAGTCACCCCTGGCCTTAAGCTCCTCCCAGGTTATAAATCTACCCTGCGGCGCCACGTCTCCCAAGGAGTGGACTTGCAATTTCTGACCCTGTATATGGCTAACTTGGGGGAATACCAAGGTCCAACACCGGCCTATTTAGCCAATTGCTCCCAAGCTTTCAGAGTAATCTCCCAGGGCTGGACCTCCACACCCAAATAACGCTCCCGGGCTGCCCAAAGGAAGCCCCTGATATCCTCCATCTGGGCAATCGACCTCTCCAGGAGCGAGTGTGGGGATTCACTCGTTGGGGACCACCACCAAATTGAATATTGTATCTGGGCAACCAAAAAATAAAGAAATAGGTTGGGGACTTCCAACCCCCCACGGGCACATGTGTTACATAACGTACGCAATGATATGCGGAGACGCTTCCCCTCCCAAATCATCCTGGACATAAGGGAATTTGTGCAGCTCCAGAAGGAGGTGGGAGGCCAAACCGGGACATTATTAAAAATGTATAACCGTTTTGGTAAAATAACCATTTTAGATAGGGTGATGCGGGCAGCCTGCGAAATATAATATATATAAGAACATGTCATCCCCATAGAGGGAGACAATAGAAACATGCGAGCGGATCATTACCCCGCGGTGGGAGTGGAACTCCCTAAGGGCACAGGCCACCAGCTCATTAGCAAGAGCAAACAAGAGGGGAGAAAAAGGACACCCTTGTCTAGTGCCCCGTGTGGGGTAGATGGGAACAGATTGAATCCCGTTTGTGTATATCGGTGCATGTGGAGCTGAATAAAGAAGGCAAATCCAGTGAAGAAACGTGTTACCCATGCCCGTGCGGCAGAGGACCTTGAACAGGAAAGGCCATTCAACAGAGTCAAACGCCTTCTCTGCGTCCAAGGCCACCACCGCAATAGGAACATCTGGATTCACATTATGCATTAACGTAAAAAGTCTACGGAGATTATTCTGAGTAGATCTGCCCGGGATGAATCCTGCCTGATCCGGAAGAATCAGTGCGGGCATGTGAGGGTGAAGCCGGTTCGCAAGTAGCTTTGCGAAAATTTTATTGTCCGTGTTTATCAGTGACAGGGGACGGTAAGATGTGCATTTTTTGGGGTCCTTATTAGGCTTGAGTAACACCGTAACTAGCGCAGTCCGAGTCGATTCTGGAAGAACTCCGGAGGATGCTGCTTCCTCGAACATATTGCAAAGGTGGGGAATAAGTAGGTCCGGAAAGGCCTTATATAACTCAGCTGTTATCCAGTCAAAACCCGGGGCCTTACCATTCGGAAGCGACCTTATCACCTTACGAATTTCCTCTTCAGTGGGGGGGTCGTTAAGAAGCGATCCCACCTCTGGTTCCAGCCAGCCCAGGGCCACTCTATCGAGGTATTGAACAATGTCATCATGTCCTGCAGAACTATGAGCAGAGTATAGCTGCTCATAATATTGATGAAAAGTCTCATTAATCTCCTCAGCATCCCTGGTGGATTCCCCCCTTAAATTCTCTTTTTCTAGTATGGGGGTCAAGTGGTTCTCCTGCCTAATGGCCCAGGCGAGAGTTCTACTTGGACGATCTCCCTCCGTCTACCTTGCCGCAGCAACGGGGTCACCCAGATACCGCTCCTCCCCATCCATTAGAGAGTGGATTTCCTGTCTCTTTACCGCTAGGTCGGCCAAAAGGGCAGGTGAGTTCTCCCTGTCCTGCCGGAGCTCTAGGATTTTGATTTCTTTTTCTTTCAGAGCGATCGCTCTGCGAATACTTTTGAGGGCCCCCCCTCAGGTGAAATACACCATCCCGTAGGAACACCTTAAAAGATTCCCATACCACACCTGGGCTGGGGACAGATGCCACATTCAACTGGAAGAACTCTGCGATAGACTGGTGCAGATCCTCCCGGAACAACGCATCCTCCAATGCCCGAGCCCGAAACCGCTATCGGAGTATCTTGGGAGCAGAAGAGGGGCCCCTAAATCTCACAAGCAATGGAGAGTGGTCTGACAAAGTATGGGGGTGTGTCACCGCTGCGTCTGCCCCCGGGACAGCCCCATGGACATATATATATATATATATAGTCGATCCTAGACGAACTCCCATGGACATTGGAGTGAAATGTGAATTTCCGTACCCCAGGGTGAAGCAAACGGCAAATGTCAACCAACGAATAATCTGATGCAATAGACTGCCATTTTTGTGCTGCTCGGGGGGGCTGCCTCTGGACCGCTAAAGATCTATCCAATACTGGGGAAAGGGCTAAGTTAAAGTCCCCCACCCAAACTATCTCATAACCTGGAAAGGACCGCAGGTGTTCCGAACAAGCTTGAAAAAAGTCAGGAGAATCATAATTAGGGGCACAAATATTTATCAATATGACAGACCAAGTAGCAATCTCTCCAGCCACTACAATAAACCGCCCCTCACCATCCAAGACCTGTTTATGAAGTTTAAATTCCAAAGAACGATGAATGTATATTGCAACCCCACGGGAGTGCGTTGAGAAGGAGGACCCAGATCTGTGGACACCCCAGCCCGACAAGGCGGGGAGATTGTGATTTTTTCCTAAATGGGTTTCTTGCAAACAAAGGACATTAACCTGGTGATTCTTCACATAGTTAGCAATTAGCTGTGCCTTTTTGTCATTAGTGAAGCCCTGAATGTTCCATGTAAGCAATGTTATATCTGAGTTACCAGAGGAATGTAACACCGGTGTGACTGCCACGTTACGGCTGAGATGGCATTACCTAAAATGACAGATGCCGCAAGGGTATCAAATAGTACTGCACTGTAAAGACAATTTAATTATCACCTACCAAACACGTTAGAGACCCAGAAGGGAAGGCCCCCCCCACCCCACTCCCAAGAACTGAATACAACACCACAATCAAAACCAACCCCCTCCACCCCCCCACCGACGCCAGAAACAACAACCTACCGGCCACCAAAACCCACCCCAAAACCAACAACCATACCACTTAATCCACAAGAAAGCGCCGCTGGGCAATGGGGGGAGCCGGCGGCCACTGTGCCTCCCAATGGCGAGAGGCTCGGGTACCCCATATTCTGTTTGGCACAATGTGGCCGTTCATACCAAAAAAAAAGAAAGATACTCCATATCACACTGAACACAAGATGATCATTTCAGCTGGAAAACAAACATATGATCACCACCGCAAGGAGGGCAAGGGGACCTCCAACCCAGCTATGGTGGGTGGCTGGGTGACGACCCCAGGGACCGGATTTCCTGAGCAAATTTCTTTGCTGCCTGCGGCGACGTGAAAAATATGGTCTTCCCCTCATACACCACCCTGAGCTTAGCGGGTTATATCATAGAGTATTGCATATTTTTCTTTCTAAGAGCGCTCTTTGCTACTTGAAAAGGTTTCCGGAGCTCCTGTACTTGCTGGCTGAAATCCGGGAACAATCTAATAGTCGCAGAGCCCCATCTCAGCGGCCCCTTAGCCCGCGCCGCCCGAAGCAATATATCTCGGTCACGGTAATTAAAAATGCGGGCAATTATAGCTCTCTCGGGGGCCCCAGGAGGAGGTCTGACCGCCAAGGATCTGTGGGCGCGCTCCACCATAAACATGTCTGAGACTGGTGGGTTCTCCAGGATCTCTTTAAGTAGGTTTTCCACAAACACCTCCATGTTATCTATTGAAGTAGACTCTGCCACCCCGACCTTCCCTCTAAATCGTCATTCTTAGCAGCCAGCTTTTTGACCATTTGCTGCAATGAGGCCACCTTCCGCTGTAGGTCTGTAATCCTGTCCTCGCCGGACCCAATCCGTTGTTCTGCCTCAGTCATCCTGCCGCACAGTTTATCAATCTTGACTGCCGAAACATCTACTTTGCAGGTAAGTGCATCTATATTTGCACCCAGGCTGTCCGTACTACTCTTAAGTGCCAGCAGGATCTGATTGAGGGTAGAAATGTCCAAGTGAGGGGGTTCAGGATCGTCACTCTGCTGTGGGGGGTCAGCACAAGTATAGTGGTCCATCTTAGATTGTTTTTTCTGGTTCCCCATATCTCAAATAGGCGTACACCAACTGTAGTTCTCCCCACAAACACCACCGATGGAGACAGGGGAGGGCGGGGAGAAGAGCCCAGGACAACGGGGCACAAAGCCCGAATATAATCTGATGTCCAGGAGGCAGTGCTGCTGAGATGATTATGTGTTCCGGTATTGATGTAGCTCACTATAAGTCAGGGACCAGCAAATACAGGCACGGGTCTCTGCTCAGGGACCAGACCAAGATCAGAAGCCAGCAGTTCATCAGGTCAGCAAAAAACAAATAAACAGAAAGGGGCACCAGGCACCAGGAATCACAATAGTCACCACGCATATCTCTGTAAAATCAAATGGAACTGCACAGGATGGAGCCCCCAATGGCAAATAGCCCATCTCCAGAGCAGGGTGCAAGAGGGATAAACCCTGTCAACCAACAGATGAGGTGTAACTGCCGACTGCCAGCAAGCCAGTCAGCTCCTCCGATCCCTCGACGGGGGCCCACACGGTCCGCAGCCACCAGAAATGCTCCAGGTAGGGGGTGCCAGAAGACCCCCGCTGCCTCAGCCAAGCTCGGCGCCGGGTCAGAACGGAGCCGCTGCCGCCCTTACCCCGCGACCAGAGGCTCCACTGGGACAAGTCCCTCAGACGGCCGCAGCACCAGCGCACAGCCCGGCGCATAGATGAAACTCCTCGCGCACCAGTGCGCCCTGGCGCGCTCGCCTCCGAGCCACCGCCAATCACGGCTCCCAGCTCACCGGGCCCTTAAAACTGCGGGGCCAGTAGCAGGCACACGGATACCAGGGTGGCAAGGCACCCCCAACTCCATTCACCGCATGGGAGAGCACCGCGGGGCCGACCCCAGGGAAAATGGCCGGCACAGTGGGGGAAGGGAGCCAGCCGCCAGAAGAAAGTCCTCAATGCCGCACTCCTCCAGCTCGCTCACTACAGTTTTCATGCAAAATGCGTAGCGGTTAATACCAATAGACTCTTCCTTGTGTCCGGAAAGCAGCCACAACGCCAAAAACACAGGAAAGTCTGATATTTCCCAGAGCCTCTGCCGGAGCACTCTCAGGCTGCGGCCATTTCGTGAGCCGCGCAACAGCGCCCCCCCTGAAGAAATGTTGTTAAAGGGACGTTATGGTTAAGTTGCGCTACTAAAAAACGATGAAATTCAGTGAAAGAAAACTTTGTTAAAGGGACGTTATGGTTCCAAGTTAAACCGAAAAAACCCTGATATTCGCCAGTTATGGTAAGCTAAGCAACCATAACTCGCCCCACCACCGTACACTGCTAAGACTAACACCCAGGACATCAAAAATGACATCACATGTCTACCTCCCTCTTTTATTGTTCACTGACATATCTAATCCAGGTGGCTTTCTTCACTGTCAGTCAGGAATTAAAAAAGTTAAAAGTACTATATTTGTAGACCTTACCCTTCTCATATGTTCTTACACTACTTTCCTTAGGGTACAGTTACATCATATAATACATATACATAGGACAAGCAGGAATCCTGAAACACAAGAATCTTTTCTGTGTATGAATTTAATTAGTTAGGTTATGAACACTTTCTGGTAATAATGCAGTTTTTTTGCTTACTTTACTTTCCCTGTAGATGTTTCTATTTGTATGCATTGTGGTCTCTTTATGTTTTGTGTGTAATAGTTCAATTATGCAGTTAGTGAAGCATCCGTAGGTACTTATGTTTCACAGTATGCAAAATTCTGAAATGAAAGCATTTATCATTTTAGTAACCAACATGGGAAGATTTTGAATATTGCACCTCTATGGCGCATGCTGCATAAAATGCCTACGTTTCTTCATGAGTTCATTCATGTGCTGAAGAACTCAGTAATGCAATGGTATTTATAGCAATGCCTTGCTTAATGAACTATTTGGCATATGATAGTTCTTCAATGATCTCTGATACTTTTCTGCCAACATTATAATGACAATCCCTTGTGGAGCCTGTGAAGAGAACTAAATGCATATGTGATGTCATCAGTGATGTCAACAATGACTTTTGTGATGTCATCTTTGATGTCCTTGATGTTAGTCTTAGCAGTGCACGGTGGTGGCGCGAGTTATGGTTGCTTAGCTTACCATAAATGGATGAATTTCAGGGTTTTTTCGGTTTTACTTAGAACCATAACGTCCCTTTACAAAGTTTTTTTCACTGAATTTCATAGGTTTTTAGTAGCGCAACTTAACCATAATGTCCCTTTAACAAAGTTTTTTTCACTGCAATGCGAAAAATGATTCCTCTGTATGCACTTTGTTTCCATGTTTTTCATCTGTTCCTCTACTCCTCTTATATCTTATTCAAACTCAAACTCTGTTTTAACCCATTACATCCCACTCTGTAGGTGCTACAATGGCGGAGACAAGGCCTCTCACTACTACTAGAACTCAGTTAGATAGCAGTAGGAATGAGATAAGTGCCACTAGGGCATATTCGTACAAGTGTGGGCTGTACTTCACAGCCATTGTTTTTTCCAATTATTTTGTTATGTTTAGGAATGTATTGGAGCATATCTTTTTATTATGGGTGACATAAAATAAGGGGGGAATACTAATACAAGAGGTGGGGGAAACTAATATGGGATGGTCTAAAACTAATATGGAACCAGAACACATTGCCGAACATCACCACGTTACACAAAAATTAGACAAATGTGGCACCACAAACTGGGTCAGTGGTAAATAATGAAAGTTAAAGAGTACTCCATGTACAAACAGATGACTTAACCACTCCAGCAATGTTTACAATGTCACAAAGTGCCTCTCAGACAACCACAGATCCTACCTCAAATGTTGAAATTTTGCATACTTTGTCTCCCACTGTCACGCCAGATGCTCTCCCAGGTCCCCAATACTGGCAGCTTACTAGTGACACCAATGTAAACTCAGATACAGGTATTTTTCCTATTTATCACCTAAATACAATGAATGCACACAGATCCTCAGGTGTTGGTAACAAACGGTTTAGAAGGTCATTTGATCATGATGAACATAAATTAATGTATAGACGAAAGTGGCAAGCACAACTGCACAAGTATGACGCATATCATGGGTTGGATAAGGTAGATGACCTTCGCCATCCGGACCAGTCTAACAAATGGTACTCTGAATTGAGTGCCACAGGGAGACAGGTCCTGAATGGTAGCTGCTATATGTGTTCACTGATACCTCATGCGTCAGGAACGTCTATGGTTCTTGTTCATCTCGCACTATGTACAACCAGGAACACCTTCCAGGCACACACAGTAAAACTACAACGGCTTCCTCTGGAGGAGAAATTATGTAAGAAGAAACCCAAAGGTGCCTCATGTTTTAAGGAGCCATTCTTAGCAATAAAGGGACAATGTTCACTGAAAACAAATGGCAAGATGCAACAGTGATGTGCAAGGTTTTAAGCACTACGTGGTCAATCGGATGAGAGACTGAAATGGATGGAAGATACATGTGCCCAGACATGGTGCCAACACATCACAAAGCTGACATGGGTCACAGCCCTCGAAAAACCGATCAAAATACAACTTGAAGAAAAATGTGAACTTTGGTTTCACGGGGAAGGACGAGTACCCAGTGGTTCAAACACGCGCTGCAACCTAACCCTCGTCATCCCAGATATCTGAAAAGGATCTGCTGCTCTGATGGACCATTAATGAGTGTGCGACAAACATGCATACTTGCACCTCCCGTCATCTTGGAGGGGCTACGGTGCTCTGGCAATGCTGCACTCTGCACTGTTGGTGATACCGGAGAACCCTGTCCAGGGGGAAGGGGTGTCCAACACAAAGCAACTGGCACCCAAACCAACAAATGCAGAACCCGCCCATCTATGACGTACTATCGGAAGACAAGCTACAAGATAGAGTGTTTCACAGAAAGAGAGCATCCAACTACCTCTCTAAAGACTCTTCTGACCCCTAGATACAGATCCCTGATGAATACAAACTCTTCAATTTAGCAGAAAAATATTTTGCATCACTGATCCCCAGCATTCAAACACGAGCAAATGCCAAGTGGCTCCATGTAATCCGCTGGGAGCTGATCCAACTGGCCAATGACACTGAAGAAGGGTTCAATGTCATCAAGGTAGAGCTAAGAGCACTCAGATTAATGACAATGCAAAATAGGTACGTGCTTGATCTACTAATAGCTATGCAAGGCAGTGTTTGCCAAAAAAACGTGAGTGCATGTTGCATTTGCGCCTTCCTCAGATGCGGAAAATGGGACACTTTCACATGTAACATCAGCAGTGCATGAACTCGGAGAGAGAATGAAAGGCGTGAGGCAGACCGATTGGCTCACCATGGCATTTGACTGGATACCTTCCTGGCTTGGGAATGCAATTAAACTATTGGTCCCTATTACCGTCTTCCTTCTGCTGATCTTGTGTGTGTGTCAGTTAGGAATCTGATGCTGTGCTGAAGTGATTCCTAGTAGTGTGATGATGATGGTGACTATAGACAACAAAAATAGTAATGGGAAGATGCCTCATGATACTAGGGAAGCCCAAGTACAAACTGTTGAGAGCGATGAGCCCAAATACTGCATGGTGGCAATATATAATGCAGGGGATGTAGTTGACAATTACTATCACACCACTATCAAACAGCCCCAAGATCTTGAAAACCACAGGGAGGTGTGGGTGGACCTAGATGGGGATTGTACATACATGCACTCCAGAAGAATATGCCTGCTGCGGGGAAAGCCTAAGAAATGTGTGCAGAGCATGGATGCCTATAAGAGGTACTCCAGCCTGGGCCGAGGCAGTAAACAAGGGCAAATGGACGTAGGCGTATTGGAGGACAGTATTTGTTACTTTAGAAGTTACAAAAGGGGGGAATGTTGGGGGAGAAGTGGTCTTTTCCACGCCCTTTACCATTCCCTCTCTGACGGATCTCGCGTATGCTAAATGGGGGAGACGTCCATCCTCACTCCTACGCATAACCTGTACCAATTACCCTCTGATTACTAACAAAAGCAAATCACGTAACCAAGCAGAGACTCCATTTTGTGATACCCCAAATGCCATCTTTTTTCTAGGCCCGAAAATGATCTCTAAAGGCCTGTCTCTCTCCTGCCCAGTGCCTCGCACAGATAGCCCAAGCCGCCCCCGACCTCTGCCAGATCTGCACAAGTCCTGTTCTCACGGAAGTCCAGCCATTCATTGTTGCAACATTTAGTGTCGTTCTGAGTAGAGATGAGCTCATTGCACTGTGTGAGACCGGAGCAGGCCCCAAAACGAGAACACATCCATCTCCACTAACCTGCCTGTGCTTCCTCGACCCCCCACCTCACCAGGCCACAGCCAATTGGGCCCAGGCCTCTCTGCTCTTAGATACAGATAAACATCTGACCCCTCTTAGTGACCAGATGAGGACATACACCATAGCGCTGATCCCATCCTCTAATATATCCTCTATAGAAATAATACATGTCGATTCATATCATGAGGCATCAGGTAGATCAAAACCCCCAAGACTGGCACCTGGGTCTTGGGTACTGTGTTTTATGGGTGTCTGGGTGCAGAGGGTAGAATGCCCATATACCTGTCAGTGAACCCTGAAAGCACCCCCATGCATGCCAAACCTTTATGCTTGTCATTTGTCTCATACGTATAGTATCATTGTTTTGTACTAATTGTGTATTGCAGAGTTGTGTACCTATAGTGTGGTATCATCAGTGATGAGAGTTTGACCTATAATGTGCTGCCCTTGTAATGTTTAGCAGAGCCCTGTCGGGGCAACAGAGTTCTCTGCATACACAGCTTACCTTATATAAACATGTGTCACTTGCAATCTATCTCCTGGTCTCATTCCGTAATGGGGTGTTTCCATCATTTGGTCAGTTTGGATAGTGCGTGTTGGGGAGTGGGCACCTTCACAGAGACAGACAATGGCGTACTCCTTTGTCAAGTAAAAAACAAAGTGTTGACCGGCAGATGGCATAGGGAGGTGGCCCACGAGACAGAACTATCAGAAGATAAGAAGAAGAGACTGCAGGCATTTATGTTCTTGCAGGACGTGATGTCAATATCACCACAAGGTCTGTTACTAAAGGGGAACAGAATAGTAATACCACTCTCCCTACAAGAACGCATCACTGATTTGGCATATGTGAGGCATCATGGTGTTGTGTCCACCAAACGTCAAATGAGAACCAAGGTGTGGTTTCCAAAAATGGATGTGAAAACACAGACACCGTTGGAGAACTGTATTGTCTGCAAGTCGGTGGCCCTGTGTACCCTTCTGGAACTGTTGAAGATGACTACCATGCCGCTGAAGGTCCAGGACGAGGTAACCGTGGATCTATTTTGTCCTTTAGCCAATGGCAAGTATGTATTGCTTGCTGTGGATGAAATGTCACGCTATCCTGAAGTACATCTCGTAGCACCCACAAATGCACATGCTGTTATTCCAGCTCCGGACAAAAAGTTTGTGGATTATGGAGTCCCCACCATCGTGAAGTAAGACACCGGTCCCCCATTCAGTGGGCATGACTTAGCCATGTTCACAGAACACTTGGGGTTCCAGCATAGGAAAGTCGCTCCCCTCTGGCCACAGGCAAAAGGCATAGTTCAATTGAACATTTTTTGTCTAACATCAAGCACACATTGCAAATGTGTACAATTACCAACGGATCTTTCATGCAGGCAAAATTTACACTCTTGAGAAATTATCGGAATACACTGCACAGCACAACTGGAATATGCCCCTCGGGTATCATGTTCGAGAGGAAGATTAGCACATGTTTGCCTCAATCGCCAGGCCCTGACAAAGAGAAAGATGTGACACATTGCACTTGAAGAACCGACGAGCTGAACAAAAGAAAGATGAAAGACTATGCAGATAGGAGAAGAAGAGCAAGAGAATCTCGCATTGAAGTCAAAGATACTTTGTTGGTGCGACAAACAAAGTTCTGGAAAGACACTCTGATGTTCCAGCCCAGCCCATTACGTGTAACGGAGCTGAAAGGGTCGATGGTCTCGGCTGGGGACCATTCTCAGTCAATCACTCGCAACTCTTCTTTCTGTGAAAAGTGTGAACAGGCAGATGTGGACACCACCTCTGCAGCTGATGAATCTGAAGATGAAAACTCATCTGATAGTTGTTCAGATTACATGGATGGTGGTATGGACACTGCGGTTAGCAGTGACAGTGAAGTGGCTGAGCCAGCCAGATGTCGGAATCCCTCCAAGAGGATCTCCCGCCGACTGGTGAGATGGATTGAAGACATTGAATGACTGTAATAGTTCTATAAGTTCAGTACCAGTTGTATGTTTTACTTAAAGTGGGGGGAGATGTAGCATCCAAGTGTTTTGTTAGTTGCATCCGAGTCCCTTTTCTATGTTTGGGACTGCGAGAGCTAGATACAGGTGACCGGCCAGGATTCTGGCAGTGTAGCGGCGCAGGCAGAATAAAGAGGTACGATCAGGAAGCCTTCAGTGCCGGCTCATTTATTTAATCACACGGCATCCATGTCCCTTCGCCCCTAAGGGACGGGTCGCAGCCGCCATACGTCCACTTCCCTCTTTCTTGTCCCAATACTTTTAAGGTAATCTTACCTCTATTCAGGAACCCTTATTTACTTTTTACTTTCCTTTCATTGACTCCACCTTCTCCCTTTGGGGCATAAAGTGCCCCTGGCCCGACACACACAAGTTAAAATCTTTCCTGCCTCTGTCAGGGACCCAAGATGATGGATTTGTCATTATATGCTTTCCTGGCTGGAGCAGAAGGGGGTGCATTCCTGGGAAGCCCAGGCAGAAAATGCCAGCTGAACAGGAATCCCCCTGCCCATGGCTGACGCTTCCCGAGTCCCTCCAGAGCACTGACTGCCTGTTAAGCCGGCGGACAGAATTCACTGCTGCCGACACCCATTTTAAGCACAGGGCACTCCCATTGAGCATGGTCCCGAAACTGGGGACCCAGCCTTATCGAGACCACTGTTCAGGGCGTTGTGGATCCACAGGAGCCTGAGGCACCCACGGCCTTGGGCACAGGTATGAGTGTTGGGGGTCCACAGTGAATTGCCAAGCAATAAAGTTCACGGCATACAGAGCTGGCCGGTGCTAGCGTCTGTTGCTGGGCAACACATGCACCTGACGGAGCAGGTCGGGTACTTGCTCATTTATTCGGCTGGCAGGGAGAGGTTGGAATGGTTCCAGTACTCTACCAACCAGCTGATAACTGATCCATTTTTAAACAAATTGGTAAATATGTGGAGGAGAAGCGCAATTCAGAGTGCAAATTCAACTCTTCCTCCTCCTCCAGCTCCCCAGTTGGAGTGTGTTGTAAGTTCAATACACGCCCCGGGGCCTCACCCGTAATCAGGCCTGGTCCCCCAGTACCTTAATGAAGACACGAACACACGTCTGCCTGTTGCGGGCTCCCGGCGGTAACTGCCTTTCTCGGGCATCCCCTTTATTAAAACTAAGCATGCGCGACGTGCACCACAACGTTGCGTGTGCACAAATTCATGTGACTCTGTAACATCCCTCCTTTTTCATAACAAAGAAACATGGACTTAAATTAACTTTTCTGAGTTGTCAGCATAACACATAAACAGGTATAGCATACCAAACAATACAGTTTGACATCTCTCCGGCTACTCACGGACTTGAGTCCAAAATGTAGTCTTTAAACCTGGTAGGACACAGTCTAACTTCATGGCGGGGGTAGCACCCCTCCTTATGGCTCACAGCTTGAGGCGGCTCATCCGACATCAGATCCCCAGTGTCATCGTTGTCATGCCCTGGTGATCCCTCCACGGTGTGAGTAGGGGACCCACGCCTGATAAGTTCCTCCTGTGGGTCCCGAGCTACGACTTTCTTGAAGAAACAAGAGTTCCTTGTGATTGCCCCGCGGCTGTCGGTCGCCGTAACCATGGACCCGATGACATGAGTCACGCCCATGAGAGTGGGTTTGTAGTTTAAGGACAGTTTTCCTTCTGGGTGCCGATTCCATACGAGGACCATGTCTCCTACTTCAATGCTCGCCGGTTTCAGTTACATCCTGATGTTTTCTCGCTCATTTCTCACTCTCCGTTCTTCCAGGGTCTTCTGGTCCTCGATGATTCCTGGGTGCCATCCCTCCATTTCTGGTATTAACCCTCTTGGGCATCGGTTTAACAGGGCCTCTGCAGGGACCACCCCGGTAGACTGGGGGTACGTGGACCGATATTCAGGGAGAAAATGCTACAGGTTCCTCTTCAACTCTCCATTCTGGCCCTGAGTAATCAGAAAATCTTGTTGAGGGTATGCATAAAGCGCTCAACCTCCCCATTGGCTCTCAGCCAGCCAGGAGTCACCTTCCTGTGTGTTATTCCGCACTCATCCATAAAAGTGGCAAACTGGCAGCCCTGAAACGGACGTCCATTATCAGAACACAACTCTTGGGGAAAACAATGGGTTGCGAAGATCTTGTCCATTGCTTGGATGGTCTGGTCACTTGAGGTGGACTCCACAATTTCCACTTCTGGGTAGCGGGACCATTGATCGATCAGAACCAGAAAGTAAATGCCCCTTCCAGTGGATCCAAAGTCTGCATGTATGGTACCCCAGGGCTGGTCGCTTAATTCCATGGTTTCAACTGGCTCTTTGCTTACTGGCGCAACCGCTTGGCACCAGACGCATTGGTGCATGTACTCATCAACCCTTTTTTCGAAATCCGGTAACCAGACTTTAGCTCGCAGTCGGGCCTTCGTCTTGGCGGTGCCTTGTTGCCTTCTAGCACTCGGTCTACCAGCCCTCTCGAGATTATGATCTGTCTCCCCCTTAGCAGCAGGCCCTCATCGGACGTGCACAGTTCATGACGTGCACGCCATAGGTATTGCAGGTCCCGTTGTACCTCCTTTTCTTTTCTGGACATGTTTGCCAGCATTGATTTCCAGTCGCCATTTGCTACCGCGTTCTGGATTGTCTAATAACAACCGTCGGCTTTGGAGGCTGCAGCCACCTCATCCAGCGTTAGGGCTATGGGCATGGAAGCTTCCACCACGTGCCAAATGACTTCCTCACACTCCTCTCCAACACTACTTGGGTGTATGTCACTCCCACTGGGATGGCGGATAGATAGTCTACTGGGTTGTTGGTACCTGGCCTATACTGCAGCTTGACTCCGTACTCTATGAGGGTGAGCATCCACCTCTCTATCCTCCGAGGCGGTTTGGAGGATGCCCCGGTCATGATGGAATCAGTGGTTTGTGGTCTGTGATGACTGAGACGGGTTTACCTAGGATGTAGATTCTAAAGTGCTTGCAGCCCCACAGTATGGCCAGTGGTTCCCGTTCAAATTGAGAGTATCTTTTCTCTGTGTCGGTTAGGGTCTTACTGGCATATGCGATAGGCCGCATTTGTCCTTGAAAGTTGGGTTGGAGCAATACTGCACCGAGGCCAACCATGCTAGCATCCACTACTAGCTCGGATTCTTTTTTCGGGTCAAAAAATACCATTGTCGCATCGCAGGTAAGTGCAGCCTTGATCTTGTCAAACGCTGTTTGTTCCTTGATAGACCATGTGCACACTGTGTATTTTTTTGTTAGCGCCCTCAGGGGTTCCGAGAGGGATGCAAGGTTCTGGATAAATCTCCCAGAATAGTTCACCATCCCTAGGAAACTACGCACCTCGGAGGGAGTGTCTGGGGGCCAAGCCTCCTGAATGTCTCTCACTTTTTGTGGGTCGGGTGAGATACCTCTAGCGTGGAAAACAAATCCGAAAAACTCTGTGCTTTCTTTTAAAAACTCAAATTTGTCACGATGCAGGGTCAAAGCTAGGTCACGGATCCGTTGCAACGTCTTCTCCAGCCTGATCATGTGCTCTGCTTCGGAAGTGCCATGCACCAGGATGTCATCGCTCAGGTTGATTACACCTTTGAGTCCGGTGAGAGCACCCCTAATAATGTTCTGGAACACTTCCGCATCAGATGATATTCCAAAACGGTTTAGTTGCCACCACGATGGGAGACACCCATGGTGTGGGGCCCTCGACCTTCTAGATGATGTTGAGATCCACCAAGTTTTGAAGTTCTTGCTCCACCTGCACTCCGAGGTGAAAGGGAATGCGTTGGTGCCTCAGGGCGGTTGGGCGCACCGACTCGTCAATGTGTAGGCATATCAGCTCCCTCTTTAGCTTTCCAACCCCTTTGAAAACGTCTCCAAAACGGTTGGTGAGGTGTTGGATGTCCGTTCTGTACACCGCAAGTGCGAAGTGCACTGTGTCCAGCGCCTCGGACGCGGGGCAGCTCAAAAGCAAATGTGGGCTCAGAATTTTGCATTTATCGAGCGTCCGCCGTGTGAGATTGAAGTCGTGAACAGTCCTTTTAGTGGGAGAGGATGATCGCCGCCAAAGGAGTATATCTTCGCTTTCATGTCGGTCAAAATGGGTGGTCCAGGTAGGGCCTCGTAGTGCCATGATGCCATCACACACACGGACGCACCCGTGTCAATCAGAACTGGGGTGGGGGTGTTGCAGATATCTACTGTGGATGTGGGCTGCCTACGCTTCTTAGAGATTGAGTCGATGTTTGAGATAAAGAATACCTCCTCATCTTCTTCCTCCTCAGCGATGTCTAGCTCCTGGAGTTCTTGTTCCACGGTGGCCACACTCCTGTGTCTACGTATGCCACCACTGTTAGGTTTGCTTGGACCTCGTGGGATGACCACTGGATTTGTGGTGCTGCACATCCTGGCAAAATGGCTGCCGGTCCCACATCGCCCACATACCCTTCCCTTCGCGGGACATTAACTGGAGTGCAGAAGGTCGTATCTGCATTTCTGGCACTGCTGTGGTACATCATTCTTCTTTTGGGGCCACCTCGGGTGTTGGGGTCTGCTGTTAGCTGTACATCCAATGGCATAGGCTTCCTCACCCTTCCCTGGTTTGGCTGCTGCATCCATTCTAGCGGCCCGGCTGTCAGCCAGTTCATAGGACCTGCTCATGTTGAGGATCTGCGTCAGCGTGATCCCCGGTTTGCGAGCACTTGACATCACAGTTTTCCTGAACTGCAACTTTGGATGAGTTGATTTCTTATCCCCTCCTCATTCTCCCATTGGCAGATACTGACCAGTTGACACAGCCGGCCACAGAAATGATCCAGCGACTCATCCTCCCTCTGCTTTTCGCTGGTCATCACAAAGCGGTCAAAATCCAGATTGGCTAGGGGTAAGAAATGTTCTTTCAGGACATCTTTCACTGCCTGATATGTGACAGCAGAGGAGTTTAGGGACTCAAAGATATGGTGAACCTCAGAGCCAGCAGCATACAGCAATGTTGCAACTTTTGTGTCATCGTCCATCTCACCAGGGGCGCGAATGTACATCTCAAGTTTTTTTACCCACAACAGCCCCTTAGGGCCTAGCTTTGATGGGGGTCCTGACATGTCAAATTCTGTCATGGGAGCCGGAGCACCTTGTTGTCGTGGCATCATCCTGACGGGAGGTTGTGAAGGAGGCTGCACGTTGGCTTGGGCACCCTCGCCTGGGCTACTCATTTCCGCAGACCGCACAAGCACCTCACACTATGTGGAGGCCGCAAATCTGCTGTGGTGTGGAATTTGTGGCGCAGTAGAAGATGGAGGCCCAGCAGGCTTGCAGGCAGACCAGGATGGACAATGTTGCTCCCTGGCGTGATGAGGGTGTGAGAACCCAGACAACTGTCCCACACAAACTTGACCCAGGGAAAAACAAATTGTTCCACAATAGGGAACTGTCTACGGGAATCCCCCACCATGACAGATGTCCCACCGGATAGCAGGTGCAGGTCTCCCATACGCAGTTTGCTGATTGGCACACTGTGAAGAATGTCCCACATTGACAGAACATGGGGTTCTGTGACAGACTAGCTTAAAAAATAAATTCTGCCTCTGTTTCATTCTTCTCTTTTTTTGGTGTGAAATAGCCTCTTTAAGGCTCAAAATATTTCCCCCAAATGGCGTACGAGCACCCTGTGGGGCCGCAACCATTGGGAATACAAAAATGGCATCCACCACGCGGTTGATGCGTCTAGTGGACGCTCAAAGAAATGTTCCCAAATCCTATCATGGATGCTGAGCACTTCTTCCCCCAGTCACCGGCGTCCTCGTCGCCAGTGTTGTAAGTTCAATACACGCCCTGGGGCCCCACCGGTAATTAGGCCCAGTCCCCCAGTACCTTAATGAAGACACGGACACATGTCTGCCTATTACGGACTCCCGGCAGCAACTGCCATCCTCGGGCGTCCCCTTTATTCAAACTGCGCATGCTCGACGTGCGCCACAATGTCACGCGTGCCCAAACTCATGTGATGCTGTAACAGAGTCCACAAAAAGAAGAAACAAAAGAACATCTCTGAGAAACTCCTGCTTGCGGTTTTTAGGAAAGCCATCAAGGAGGAAGAGTTGAGAAGGAGAGGCAGCAACAGACATGACTAACACTCATCTTTCTCAACATCAGAGTCTACTTCCAGCTCCTCGGAAGGCTCCATCTCTTCTATGAAATTTTTAAAGGGAAAATACCTGGATAAGGAGTCAGTGGCCAATGGTCTGATCCAGGTGGCCCATTATATGGGTTTTCCAGACTCTGAACCTCCAGCTTCCACTCCTGGTTCTACAAGGGTACCACCCACCAATTTCAACATACCCTACAAGCCGGCATTCCCCTCCTTACAGTGATGAAGGAAGAAATCTTAAGGGAAGGGAGTGAACAGATAAGACCCAGATTTCTGCCAAAACTTTATCCCCTGAAGGTAGAAGAAAAGGCAATGACACAGAGTATTCAGGCTGACGGCATCCTACCTAGCCTGTTGGGGAGGTCCTCCATGGCCCCAGAAAAGGCTATCAAATACTCCAGGGATAAGAAAGTAGACCGTGCCTTAAAGAAGGTCTATGTGATAGCTCCCATCTAGTTCATAGATCAGCTGCCTGCTTGTCCTACTCAGCAGAGATACTGTTGGGGCGGCCTGAAAAGCAGCAAATGAAGCAGCGAAGAAGGAGCAGACCCTTTGTCAATTCTGCAGGCAGTCAAGTTACAGGTTGTATTCATGTCTGACCTGGCCTATGACTGCCTCAAAGCATCGGCAATAGCCATGAGCTCCATCATTGCAGGGAGAAGACATCTACTGGGAAGGCATCATGAAGCAAGACATAGACAACCGATTCTAAGTTCAAACAAAAGTAATTTACTAACTCAAATGTCAGGATGGTTGAAGGCCTAACCCTCCCTATATTAAGGTGGGATTTCCCTACCTACAGAAAGTAAGGAAAGTCTGAGTCAGGAAGTTCAACTTTAAAGTCTGTGTCCAAATCCTATACTTGCCCTCACAACTAAAGCTAAACAATGTGTAAGGATGTCAGTAACAAAAGAAATAGTGTTCCAGATAAAGTTATGAGCTTCTTCCAGCTCCTGGCTTACTTTCAGCTCAACCTCCCCACGTTCAAGACAATGCCACAAAGTCCTAGGGTTCCCTTTCCCAAGTTCAAGACAACACAGTTCCAAAAAGGGTATTGAGGTTCCCTTCCTCTAGACAACACCAAAGTTCATAAAGTCTCAGGTTGGCCTTCTCCAAGACTTCAGCTTGTCAACTTGTACTTAGTCTCAATCAATATTCAAAACTAGTTCCAGGTCAACCTTACACTCCTTATGGTTTCTTGGCAGTTCATACAGATTGCTTTCTTCTGCTTCACTTCAGCAACCTCTTGCAACCACTTGCCTTTGTTCTCTGTATAGTTTTTTGGCTGTCACAAAACAGGGTATCCCCAGCCTAGTGCAGTTGTCGAACCACAAGGCACACCCATTCAGGTCACGCAACCAGGAACCCTAGGCTTTCTAGCCCCATGCTCTTCTGTATCGGTTTGATGGTTCACACCCACTTGGCTTTGCCTTGCCAGTCTCTTGGCTTTGCCACAATGTGTTCCTTTGTTGGCCAGTCTCTTGACTTTTCCACACTGTGTTTTCGCATACAGTTAACTTTGTGGTGCTCTTGTTCCTTCACCACATTGCTTTCCTACTTTTCAGAAATATTCCATACTTGCTTTCCACTGTATTTCATACGATTTGTTCTTTGCTTTGTATGTGTACTTCACACAAACGTATCTGTTCATTGCTTTGCCCAAAAGCTTGCTTTCAGTTCGGTTTTCAATGATTTGATCTTTTACTCTGCTGTTCACAGTTTATCTTGTCCATATTATTACTCACAACCCATTACATTGGGTTTAATGCATCTTGCACATAATCTTGCTCTTCCCTTTTCACTCACCGGTCCTTGGCATATTTTCCGGGCAGCTGCTTTCTCTGTTTCTGCTCCACCAATGCATTTTATTTTTTGTAAAACTTTTGTTTATTGGCAGAAGGTTAAGACAGGTACAGCACAGACTGCGCAGAGAAAAACAAACAACATAGCATCTCATATAGGCATTACATCACAACTTTTTCAAACCCCCCAAACCTGGGAAGGGTGGGGGGGTTGACAGCCTTGGGAATCTCGAGTGTTCAGTTCTCATGGTTAGTCGGGCGGGCCTGGTGGGGGGGTGGAGCTCCACTGGACCTCGTCTTTATTGTTCAGGTAGCTGCAGAATTCTGTCCACACATTTTTGGGTCGGGAGGGCGTAGGTATGGAACCAATATATTCTTCTTCACACATTTGTACCCAAGTGAGGGTTCTCAGCCACATTTCAAAGTTGGGTGGAGTATGGCGCTTCCAGCATTGCAATATACATCTCTTGGCGACAATGGCACTCACATTTAAAAACTTTGACATTTTCCTTTCATTTTCCCCAGCCCAGACTCCGAATAACAAGGCTAGTGGGTCCATGCCCACTAGGGACCCAATTATCTCTGACAGCGCCTCTACTACTTCCGTCCAGAATGCGTTTAGCCCAGTGCAGGACCAAAACATATGTACATGATCTGCCTCTTCAGATTTACATTTCGGGCATGAATGGGTTGGAGTATGTGTGAATTTCGCAACTCTGAGCGGTGTGTAATAGAGCCTGTTGAGGAGTTTGTACTGTATGCAGCGGAATCTGGCACTGAGGGAGACTTTGCGCGTGTGTGCACATATCTTGCTCCACGTTCTTTCAGTGATTTCCGTTCCCAACTCCCTGGCCCAAGCCTCCCGTGGTTTAAGTGATATGTCCTCTAGTTTGGCCAGCTGCAGTTTGTATATGGAGGATATGATACCCTTGCCCCCTGTGGAGTTTGCTATGTATTGGAGTTCAGATGAGTCTGGGGGTTCGTCCGGGTATGATGGCCACATTGCCCATACAGCCGCTCTCAGCCTGAAATATTTAGTAGCTCCAGCGCTGAATGAGTGTGCGCGGGTCGCCATGTTTGGGGGGTGATAAATGTGCCATCGGGGTATAGGTCAGTTAGGGCTCGGTAACCCAGGTCCTCCCAGTGCCACGAAAGATGCTGGTCGTGTGTGGGGGCAAGTCCAGGAAATCGCCAAATGGGGAGCCATTTATAGTATGGGCTGTGGCCTTGTTTAGGGTGCAAGATATTCTTCCATGCTCTAATCGTGGCGGCCACAGGGTCTGACGGGGCGTCTGCCGGGAATGTGCGGTGTAATAGTAAAGTCATGATATTTATTCCATCGCCTGCAAGATTCTCTAATTTGACGTGAGGGGGCGGATTTAGGTGTGTGTACCAGTGAGTGGCATGTTGGGCCTGTGCCGCATTCCAGTACAAGATTATGTCAGGGGCTGCAAAACCTCCTTTCTGATATGGCAAGGTCATATGTTGCCACTTTTTGCGGACCGCTCCGGAATGCCAAAGAAATTGGGCAAACTTTGAATGGAGCCTCTTAAATATTGCTTCCCGGGCCATATTGGTGTATTGGCGAAGATATAAAGGAGCTTGGGGACCGCGATCATTTTTATTAGGGACAGTCTTCGCGCGAGGGACAATGGGAGATTGCGCCATTTGAGCATCTTGGATTCAATGAGCTGTGCTGTTGTCTCATAGTTGTCCAGTAGTAAGGAGGCTTTGGTTAGTGACACTTGCACCCCAAGGTATTTGATGCCACCCGGAGACCAGCGTAGGGGGAATTCACATGCCGGTTGCTGGGTTGATGTGGTGAGGGGAAAAATTTCTGATTTAGAATAATTGATGGTGAAACCTGAATACGTGCCTATTTTGGTTATATCTCGGATTATCGGGTCTAGGTGTGTGGAGGGGTTTCTTACGTACAAAAGTATGTCATCAGCATACAGTGAGATGATTTCCGGCATGTCCTGTAAGCGGATACCCTTGTTAGTGTGTCAGTCCCTGACGTGGTCCGCCATGGGTTCAAAGGCGAGCGCAAATAGGATGGGGGAGAATGGACATCCCTGGCGGGTACCCCTGTGTAGCACAAAGAGGGAGGAAGTAACAGAGTTAACTAGCACCCTGGTCAATGGTCCTGTATATAGCAGTTTTATGTAGGAGAGCATGTTTGGGCCCACTCCCATTTTTCTTATCACGGCCCATAAGTATTGCCATGAGACCATGTCGAATGCCTTTTGGGCGTCCAGTGTGACCGCCACTGCGTCCGCACTCGGATCAATTCTGGACATTACGTTAAATAGGCGGCGGATGTTTAGTGCTGTAGAGCGACCAGGAACAAATCCACTTTGGTCAGCATGGACAAGATGGGGCATGAATGGGAGGAATCTGTTAGCAATTATTTTTGCGAAAATTTTCATGTCCGTGTTGATGAGCGACAGGGGCCTATAGGACCCGCATTCGTCTGGGGGTTTCCCTGGTTTGGGGAGGACTGTTATTAGGGCTTCTCTTAAGGAGGGAGGGAGGTTGTTTAATCAGAGTGATTCGGTCCAGACCCCGTACAATATGGGTGCTAGAATGGCAACATGCTCCTGGTAGAACTCAGATGTGAGCCCATCGGAGCCTGGGGCCTTGTTCTTAGGGAGGTCCGAGATTACTTGAACGATCTCATCTAAGGTGAACAGGGCATCAAGTTGTTCCTTGGTGTCCTGGGAGATGAGGGTCATAGGAATGCTTTCTAACAGGTCGTCCAAGTCGTGGGCTGCGTGTTCAGGCTGGGGGCCGTATAGGTTGGCATAAAAGCTAGCAAAGGTGTCAATGATGGCATGGTCCGAGCAGTGTCTTAAGCCCTGTTCGTCATTAATGCTATCTATACGGGTCTTGCCGCCCTCCACCCGCACCAATTTAGCCAGGGTTCTCCCCGGTCGGTCTCCCTCCCCATATCTTCGAGCTGCCACAGGGCGAGCATAGTATCGCACCTCGCTTAGAACATGGGACTCAAACAGTTCTAGTTCTGTTCTGATCTTTGCTAGGGTTGCAGGGGCTGATGTGGCGACATACTCTTGTTCAAGGGTTTTGAGCTTGGTTTCGGAGTTGTTTAAGGCGTGCCTTATGGCTTTGAGGACCCCCGCCTCCCTCGAGATACACATCCCTCTAATGTATACTTTAAATGCCTCCCACTGGGTCCCCTCGGGGGTGTCGGACGTGTTGTTGTTTTCAAAGAACATGTTTATGTCAGCCAGGATCTCAGCTCTAAAGACAATGTCAGACAGAGCACCCGACTTAAAGCGCCAGGCGGGTCGGGGCGCCAGTGTATTACCCATTTGGATCTGTAGTAGCACAGGGGAGTGGTCAGAGAGCGTTCGTGGGAGGATGCTGACCTTCGAAACCCTGCCCACTCGGTTCCCGGACACCAGGAACATATCTATTCTTGAGGAGCTGTCTTGGACCGTTGAGTAAAAAGTATAATCTCTTTCTTGGGGATGGATTGTTCTCCATAGATCGTGTAGGTTTAGGGAGCTCATTTGCGTCTGGAGTCGCTTGGCAGCACGGGTTGTGGCCCTGCGGGTTGTGGTCGTTCTATATAGGACATTGTCAAGTATGAGATTCATGTCCCCTCCCCATATAACGGGGACTTCCACATATTTCATGAGGATAGCGTTTATTGTGTCTATGAATTTGGGGGAATCCGTGTTGGGCTAGTATGAATTAACAAGCAAACATTCTTCATTAGCTAGAGTGCAGTGGAGAATCACATATCTACCTTCTGGGTCAATGTGGGATGTATGGAGTGTGAATTTTATGGACTTATGGATGAGCGTGAGAACCCCCCTGGCCTGAGTGGAGTATTGCGTGTAGTACCTGTTGGGACCCCAGGTTTGTTCAAGATTTGATGATAAGAGTTTCAGGGCATGTGTCTCTTGCAATAGGAGCACCTTGATGCCATGCCTTTTTTGTGCGTATGCTGTGATCCTACGGGACTTTGTGAAATTTGTCAATCCCCGAACATTCCATGTCAACATTTTAATGGTCATGCAGGCAACTTATGGGACATACCTAGTGTAGAATCCTTCTCTGAGTGCCACCAGGTGTGCTTCAATGGCTCAAGAACGCCACCCTTTAAGTCCGGTCATAACCTTTCTGCCATTTTTAATATAACATTCCCCAACTTCACCACCCCCCACCCTCACCGCACGGTACGATCTAGCAGTGTGACAATACCCACCCCCGGAGCGGTCATCTGCGCGCCATCCCCAACTCGGCGACGTTTGAACAATAGCCCAACCGGGGCTTAAACACAAACACTCCGCCTTAAAAGGCATTGCAGCTGCAGTGGGGGCTGCTGCTGCCGTCTGACCTACATTTGTTATTTGATGAAACATCATTAAATCTTTGGATCGGCTGATGAAAGTAAGGTTACGAAGAGAGGACACACATATTCTAGAATGGCAAGGACCAAGCAGCTACCGCCTTAGGCTGGTGCATTACAGTAAGGCTTGGCTGTCAAAGAACGGTCCCAGTGTGTGGCGATACAGTTCGGTGGATTAAGGTTGTGTCCCCTTCAAGGAGTTGTGCTCTTGATATGCTGAAGTTTGGGCTGTGTCGGGCCCGAGATGGGTGGCAAGGGGGGGGACCATCAGCCCGCCGGGGGGCCGTCCACAGGTTGGCCACGGCCATCGGGGCAAAGCGTAGGGGCCCGGGAACCCTGGCATTAGTCGTTGTCCATGGGGTTCTCCAGGGGGTCCAATAGTGGGATTTGTGCCTCAATGAACTTGACCGCCTCATTAGGAACCGTGAAAAAATAAAGTTTGTTGCAGTGGGTGGTTTTTAGGCGGGCGGGGAAGAGCATAGCGTACTCGATTTTCCTGTCTGTCAGCATTTTCTTCACTCCTCCAAATTGACGTCTTTCCATCTGCACCCCCACCGAGAAGTCAGGGAAGATCCTGATGATTTGTGAATCCAGCCTTAGTTCCCCTTTCTCTCTGGCCAGACGGAGTATGTGGTCTCTGTCCTTGTAACTTAACAATTTTGCTATTATCGGCTGAGGGAAGTCTCCAGGTTTGGGCCGAGGTGCCAGTGGGCGGTGTGCTCTTTCAACTGTGAAGAATGGTGAGAGCGTGGGATTACCGAGGAGGTCTTTAAGGAGTTGTTCGACCGCGAGCTCCATGCAACCTTTTAGAGCAGATTCGGGGACCCCCACAATTCGAATGTTATTTCTCTGTGACCTCGATTCAAGGTCGTCACACTTAGCTTTAACCTGTTTCATGTCGCGGACAAGCTTGGTGACTGTATTTTGTGAGGTATGGATGTTGTCTTCATTGGTTCCGATTCTTTGCTCCGTTTCTGTGATCCTGGCCCCGTGCTGATCAAGTTTAGCTCTCAAGGAGGCAACATTAGCGTTGATGTCATCTAGCTTTTCATGGAAGGCTGCAAAGTTTTTGGCCATGGACTCCATCATTGCGGTTAGGTCTGGTTGTAGAGGGTCCGGCAGGACATCGCCCTCCTCCTGCACCACTGAAGAGGACGCCTGGTCTGCCCTGGGTGCCACTTTGGCGAACCTGTCCATGGCGCCTCCCTTGTTAGCACCACGCGATCTGTTGGACATTGCTGTAGTGGGGGGCTGCGTCCAGCTCGATAGGATTAGTGATGGGTGCAAGCTGGGCCTCCTTAAAGAGGGCGGTGGTAGGTCGGCGGTTGTAGCGTGTATTCAGATTGAGTTGTTGTTAGCGGATGCGCCCGCCAGGGCGGGGGCGGCCAGTTCGCAGGCGGACAGTACTGTCAGTGGGCGGTGAGCAAGTGTAGCCAAGGGGGCTAGATATTACTGGATTTCGCAGACCCCGTGGGTGGGGAGGCTGGGGAGAGTCAAGTGCACCCAGTTCGATAAGGGTCAACGTAGAATATGCTTGGGCTCCCCTGGTACTGAGTTGAAGGGGTGTTGCTGTTCAAAGCTGTGTGCATTCATAGAGTGGGCCAATTCTGCTCGAGCTCAGGGTATGGAGCCTCAGGAGTCGCGGGCCTCACAGGGTGCTGCACTTTCAACACATAATGGATGGACAGCGAGGGCAGTGAGAGCCAGAGGGGGGAGAAAGGTAGGCCCCTCCCCGGTAGTATTGCGGTGCCCGAGTGAGGTGTGGGTAGCTGGGTGCCTCAGGACCCCCCCCTTGAATGGAGGGCGAAGTATGGTCCAAATCACCCACCTTACAGCCTGCAAGGCGGCTGGGCCTGCTGTCCTCCGGCGTTCTCTGGCGTGGAAGGAGCATGCACCCCCAGGCTCAACGGAGCCAGGCCCAGTTCCTGGGCCAATGAGGCGCAGGGGCCGCAGGAGGTCAGAGGCAGGTGTCGCGCTCCACAGATCGCGGAGTCGCACGGTGGCAGCTCGACCCGCAGCCCAGGAGTGTCCAGGGGGCCGTGCCGGCAGGTCCTCGATGGGGGTAGAGGGTCCGTAGCCTCCGCGGGCCAAAGTAGCAGCCGTTGTCAAGGAGTGGAGCGTAGTATGGTGTACGCGGCCCCCGTTTCTCCTAGCGGGGGGCGCGTCTATGCACAGGCGCACGGGGGCTCAGGCCAGGCCGCAGCGGGAGCAGCCGATCAGGTCACCCCTCAGCCCCGGCCGCCGTCAGACAGTCATCCCTGCCGGGTGTCCGGGGGCAGGGCGGTAGGCACTGAGATGTCCCGCCTCGCAGGGCACCAGCAGGAGATCGGATCACTCCGATGAGGAGGCGTCGCGGGGAGCCCGCGGCAGTGTCACACAAGGATCAGAGGCAGCAGCACCACCGGCGCGAGCGGGCACAGCCAGGGCCCTGTCTGGAGGGCGGGTGACGCCGCAGGCCCCGGTGTAGGTTATGGCGGTTCCAGGCAGCGATTTCCTCCCAAACATCGGCTGCACACGGAGAGAGGTGATAGATAAGGAATCGTTGTAGTGTTGGTATGAGATTTAGCGGATTAGCGCCGAAAGTTAGCGGATTCTGGTGGGCAGGAACAGAGCTCTCGGGCTAAGCAGCCATTTTCCTCGGCTGCTCAACAGCGCCCCCCCCACCAATGCATTTTCCTCAGATCACAAGCCCAGCTTCCACTTTGCCTTCTTTCTGTGGGTTGCCGGCAGCTTTGCTTGCTTCCAGCGGATGCTAGTGGTATTTTGCAGCTTGCAGAGTTCTCTTCCGTGTCCACAGCTCCTGCTGTTGACACCTGACCAATGAGGTTTCTGCTTCTGTGGCTCTCTCGCAACCCGCCCATTGTCTCGGCTACACAGATTCCTGGAGTTGCGTGCCGGCGTCCTGGCTCTCCCGCAGAACCGACCTTGGCTGCCTTCTTCTGCACAGGATTCTCCATTCAGGACCGCAACGCCCGGCCTGAAATCTCTCCTGCTGGACTCTCCCACACACTTGTTGGCTCCACCTTTTATACACCTGCAGCTATTTGACAGGTAGCATGTGTGAGTCCACAGTCCCAATTGCCTGACCATAATTAGTAGAGCACTCTAGACATGCCTGACCCTTACAACAGTCTGCAGTCCTCTTCCTTGTCTCAGTATTAGAGTGGTGAAAGGACATGTTAGTGTTCACTACTACTAGTCACCTCTTCATCGTCCCAGTATTATAATGGTCTGAATGAGGGGAGATGGTTTGCAACAGCCTACAAAGGTGGGGGGGTGCAGTTGGTTCTCATAAGAAAAAGGGGGATACCATGTCTAGCCTGCGGACATCCTCTCCCCAATCCCCAGGGACCCTCCATCCAGGTGATCCTCCCTCGCATCTTCACCCCCAGGGCCAACATCCAAAAGCAATGGCCTTTCCCTGGCCACCTGAGAAGAGGATCCAAGGGGAGTAGGTTTGAGGATACCCTCAGGTTTCTCACATACCCTTCCCCTATGTGGGTTGGACTGGGGTGCTTCACAGGGAAACCAGGAGAGGAAGTCCTTGTTACCTTGCTCTTGTCCCTTTCCGGTGTTCCACTGTGAAGCAATAGTGTTGAAGGTCCAGGAACCACTGCATAACCCTAGGATTGGATTCCTTCTTCTTACTAATCCACAACAAAGTGGAGTGGTCCGTTATTAGTCGAAACTTAAGACCTAAGAGGTAGTACCTAAGATGTATCACTGCCCACTTGATTGCCAATGTCGATGACTGAGTAATTATTCTCCCTGGGAAACAACTTCCGACTGATGTATAATATCAGGTGTTCCAATCCATCGTGGTTTTCAGATAAGATGACTCTCAGTCCCATTAAGGAAGCATTGGTCAGGAGGAGGAACTCCTTATTAAAGTCTGCTACTTTTAAAATGCGGCTCTGGCATAGGGCTTGTTTTAAGGTCGTATAACAGATCTCGTCTTCCTCCTCCCATTTGATCTTTTGGGTTTCAGTGTTTTTCAATTTGTCCATTGAATGTTTAACTGGAGAAATTTGGAATGACCCAGCAGTAGTAACTGATTATCCCCAAAAAGGCCTTCAGATCTTTCTTGGTTTTTGGTGTCGGGGTATCGAGAACAGCTCTTACTTTCTCTTGCTTTTGTTGGACAGTACCATTACCCACAAAAAAATGAAATATTTTCCCGTAGATTGGGCCAGTATACATTTTATGGCGCTTTTCTTAACACTCTCATGACTGTATAAAGGTGGTACAAATGATCTTGTCATGTATCACAATATCGTCTATATAGGCTCCACAAAAATCCTAGTATGGCTGTAAGATTTTATCCATTAACCATGTAGACCAAACGGCAGAATCTTAAACTGAAACAGCCCTATGGGGGTGGCAAAGGCAGTTTTCCCTTTATCAGGTCCATACAATAGAAAATGGAACCTGCCAATACCCTTTCATTAGATCTATTGTTGAAAGGTAGACAGCATTACCCAGCCGGTCAATAAGATCGTCAATACGGGGCATTGGGTAAGCGTCAAAGGCAGAGATGTCATTCACCTTTCTAAAGTCTATACAAAACCTCCAACTTCCATCAGGTTTTGCCACCAACATGATAGGGGAGGACCAGGGACTATTAGAAGGTTCAATGATGTTAACCTCAAGCATGTTCTTAACTTCCTAGATGATGGTATCATTTTGGGACTCGGGTAATCAGTAAGGTTTTAAATATACCACTTTGCCTTCCGGAATGCGAATATGATGATAAATATCCTTCACTCTTCTGGGCTCCTCTGTAAACACATCAGGAAACCGTCTTATAAGGTCATATAGGTC
Organism: Ambystoma mexicanum; assembly: GCF_040938575.1. Lineage (NCBI taxonomy): Eukaryota > Metazoa > Chordata > Amphibia > Caudata > Ambystomatidae > Ambystoma > Ambystoma mexicanum. The sequence goes on from NC_090930.1 coordinate 329,357,109, forward strand.
TTGCTTTTGGATATTACTAAGATATGGGGAGATTAATTTTTTTCTATTTTATTAGATCTTATATAGCGCTTTTGTCCAAAGCGTTGCACAACATTTTAAAACAGCAGTACAAAATTATGAGAAAAGTAAGGAGGATCGGATATCAGTTCTGAAAGCAAACAATCAATGACAATGAAGATGATGATTTTTCAAGGAGACCCAAAAAAGAGAATGAACAGTGATAGAAGGAAGAGAAAGAGGCAGAGTATTCTAATGCAGAAGAACAAGAAGCTGGAAAGAACGAAAGCGACTTAAAAAGACAAGAACAAAGAGGTTGAGAAGGAGTATAAAAGGGTAGGAGAGCACCAAGATAGTCTGGAGCTAGCCCATAGAGAGATTTAAAGACTAAGCAGAGAAAACAGAATTTAAGTTGTGAATGAAACGGTAACCACCAAGAGATGCAAATGATGCTTATATAGAATCACGATAGGATCGAAGGCAGAGTAAACAAATAGAAGAGTGGTATATGGATTTCAAAGGAACCAGACCAGATGAAGGAAGACCAAATAGCGTAACAGAGCAATAGAACTGTCGAGAAAAAATGAGAGAAGAAATAAGCAGTTTAGTTCATGGAAAGTAAGAAAGGGGCGAACTTTGCAAATATTATACAGGTGAAAATGGCAAGACTGGGATGTGAGAGAAATATGATGGATAAAGGAAAGATTGGAATCCAAATAAAGACCAAGATTTCGCGCAGTAGGAAAAATAGAGAGGGTCGCGGGCGGAAAAGAAATAGGTGGTGGGGGAGAAAAAGAGTTAGCAGGGAAAAATGGAACCTCCGTTTTCCCAGCGTTCAAAGTAAGAAAATGCAATGACATCCAAGATTTAATAGCGGTAAGACAAGAAGAGAGTGTCACAAGTCTCTCCCCTTCTCACCTGCTTTTTTTGTTTGCTTGCAACCTTCTGTGATGTCTTCTTTCTCACGGTCCAGGATTTGTACAAACCCGAACGCTGGTCCTCGGATTCCAGCGTGAGGTTCGCTATCCAACTTCCAGGAGCATTCAGAAGTCCAGGGTGGATACCAGGAAGGAATGAAGTTTGCACTCGGAGGCACAGAACGCCGTGACCCGAGTGCGGAAGAAATCCAGGAAGATCAGAGGTAAGGTAGAGGAATGGGAATAAGGACGGGGGTTTCAAGGAACCGGGAACAAGGAGTCAAAAGAGAGCCCCGAACGTACTCTTGCAACACTCGGACTACAACAAGCGGTAGCGTTGAGACGCGCAGAGCCGCGGGGGCGTGTCTGTTTTGTAGAGCATGCAGAGTGGAGCGTAGAGACTGGCCAGGAGCATTCCGTTTCAAGCGGCCATGTTGGAATGATCACTGTATTCAATCCCCTATGGGTCAGGGACCAGGAAGTCCAGAAGAGACGCAGACGACAGTTCATGACAGATAGAGTGTGGTGAATTTCAGGTGTGAAAGATGATAAAGATAGGAAAAGTTGTGTGTCATCAGCATAAAAATGATGAGAAATACCAAAGGATATAATCACAGGAGCAAGTAATGAAGTATAAAGTGAAAATAGAAATGGACCCATTTCCAAGAAAGAACCTTGGAAAACACTGTGCTCGAGGGGGAGAAGTGAAGAAGTGTTCCCACCCCACAAGACAGAAAAAGTTCTGTTTGGAAGATAAGAGGAGAACCAAGAAAGAACAGAATTCCTGAAAACAAAAGAAGAGAAAGAGTCAAGAAGTAAAGAGTGATCAACCATTGGTGAAAGCAGCTGATAAAATAAGAAGAATAAGAAAAGAAGTATGTTTAGAGTGACGAGCAGACAGAAGAGAATTAAGCACACACATTAACACAGCAAGACTCATATTAATGCATTATTGTCCATATCTTCTGGCAATAGACAGGATAATATTATGGCATGGGATTCAGAAGGATTTTCTCTCCATTCCTTTTACAGATTTACATGGTAGACCTGGGTTTTAAGATGGCCGTCTGGTTGTAAAATTTTATAATTACATGGACCCATTTGTTCGAGAACCTCGTATCCATGCCACTTAGATATGAGTTTATTTTCAAAAGTGGGCAACAGTACTAGCACTTTTTGACCTATGGAAAAGGACCCTAAAGAGACCTGTTTATCATAGGAGGTCATTCGTTGTTTCTGTGCTTTAACCATGTGAGTCTGTATCAAGCATCTAACAGATGTCATATGTTAAGCCTAGTTGCAGTTTGGGAGAGTGGAATTGGGGCTTCTCTCTCCTCCCATGTTTCTCTCAACATATCCAGAACAGCCCAGGACTCTCGTCGAAAAAGTAGTTCAAACAAGGAAAATCCCATAGATGCCTGAGGGGTTTTCCTAATTGCAAACATAGCGCGTGGAATTATTTGATCCCAGATCCTACCAGCCTCCGTAGTATGGTCTTTAGGGTTTTATTAAATATTTCCACAAGGCCATCTGTCTGGGGATGATACACCGATGTTCCTAGTGTGGTGATATGCAACAGTTGTTTTACTTCTCCCTTTAGTTTGCTCATGAATGTAGATCCCTAGTCAGTTAAGATTTCTTTCAGAAACCCTAGTCGGGGAAAAGAAAGGGAGCAGGTGCTTCAGAATTTGTTGTGTTGTGTTGGCTCTCAGGGGAAAGGATGTCACGACTACCGGATGGTCATTGTGACACCGATGGAGGAGAGGGGAGCCATTGCATATTGCCACCACGTTTTTGGAAGACAGCTCTCAGCGGTCTAGTTGTTTTTTCAAAGATGGCGCTGACTGGGTCTGCTATGTTATTTAGTATTCCCGAGTATTCTGAGCATTGCAACCCTCTAGTGATTCTTGCTTGAGAGGTTTATGCTGCCTTTCCTTACCTGTTCCTCCAGTTGAAACTGTCTTTTAGGCTTGTATTTTTCCCTGTTTATGCTTCTGCCTCCCTCGTGTTTCCTGTTGGTGGTTTTTTGTTCGTTTTTCCCTAGTTGCCTTTTTTTTGTTACTTAAAGTTCTGCTACATCTTCTTTTTGGGATTCCTACTCAATTTTTTCATCCAGATTCTTCTGGGATCTTCAACCACTTCTGGAGCCATTTACCATCAGGATTTAAGGGGTTTTTGTGCCAAAGGCTTTTACCCTTACTTTGGCTTTCTTGCTGGACTCTGCCTTTGTTTTGCCTGTGGATAAAAAGAGGCTTATGAGGTGGCAACTAGCCAAGACTGACCTTTTATCTTCTCTGACCGACTCCACTCCCGAAAGAAGGGTTCCAGGAGCTCAAGAAAATCCAGTAAAAAGCCAATTAATACATCTAAAAGTGAGATGTGAGAACTTGCAAAGCCAGAAAGAAACATCTGCCAATATGGCTCAAATGCAAGAGGTCATCAACGCTGCACAGAAATTTACCGCCGAGGTACAAAATCTGAAAAATAAAAATGCCACACTTTGCCAAACGTTAGCCCTGCACAAACATCCCCTAGTTAACCCTCCTTTAGCTGGTTTGGCCTTTGGCAAATATGATGGTTCACCTAAGAAAGCATGTGAATTCATGGATGCCTGCACTGTCCATTTCATTTTTAAACCTATTGCCTTTGCCACGGACAGGGAAAGGGTAGGATTCATCGTTTCGAACCTTGTGGGGAATGCCCTTGCCTGAGCTACTTCCTTGGTCGTATCAAACAGTCTTCTACTCTCTGACTATACTGCCTTTATAACTGCTAGTAAACAGATGTTTGAGACGGTTGAGTTTACGTATGCTGCCCATGAAACCTTATTGGACATTTGTCAAGGAACAGCAGAGGTTTTGCCCTGTGTCACACATTCCAGAAGATTAGCTGCAGAATCTGGTTGGCCAGAACCTGCTCAATATGCGATATTTAGAAGAGGACTTGGTGACGAGATCAAGGATCAGCTAACTTGGTTGCCAAGACAACCCTCACTCCCTGAGTGAGTAAATAGCAATATCCTTACAACTTGAATTTCGCATTACAGAGAGGACTGATGAAAGAAAACGGTCTAGGAATATACAATCGAGAAAACCTATCTATCCGACTACTGGCACCATTCCTGATGAGGAACCCATGCAGATACGAACTGCACGTGGCCCCCTAACAGCAGAAGAAGTGAAGAGACAGAGAGAACTTGGTCTCTGCATGTATTGCGGTTCCCAAGGACATATGTTGCGCAACTGCCCTGTTGTTCCACCCAGACGTCAGGGAAATGCCAAACCCCTGTCCTAAGTGGAACCAAGGATAGGGGTTCTGAAATGTGTTCCCAAAGCCTTCCTATTTCAAGCATGGATACATGGAACAGTTCTCTTAGTTTTACGTGTCTCTCTTGTGTCAGGAACATAAATTTTGGACGTCGTAGCCCGACTCGATTGTGGTGCAGCCGGCTTATTCATGGACGATGCATGGGCTAAACCCAACCATGTCCCCAGAGAAAAGAAGCCAGTACAACAACCCATTGAAGGAGTTGACGGACGTCCTCTAACTTCTGCACCTATCACCGAACAGACCACTCCTCTATCTTTGGGTATTACTCATCATCAAGAAGTGTTCTCTTTTCATTTAATCCGTGCTGCTCATTTTCCCATTATCCTGGGCATACCTTGGCTTCGATGACATAACCCAAGTATTTATTGGACTGATAATGTGCTCCCTTTAGACTCCGACTATTGCGCAACACATGCTTAAAAAAAACCTCAAGAGTTGAACCGGCAGCCGTTACCGCCTGGAACAACGGGTATCTACTGTTTCCTGTGTGGATCATTCTCATGTTCCATCTGAATACCACATTTACAAGGACTTCTTTGAAGATACGGCTGTCTGGATTCTACCCACTCATCGTGTTGAAGATTGCCCTATCGATTTTATTCCTGATGCCATTATACCCTTTGGTAGGATGTGTAGCCTATCTGAAAAGACTGCACTTAAGGAATACTTAGATAGAAATCTACAAAATGGTCTCATCAGAGAATCTAAGTCTCCTGCAGGAGCATTTTATTCTTTGTGCCCAAGAAGGACACTAAGGAGTTACAACCCTGCCTGGACTACTGTGGGTTGAACAAGGTAACCATCAAGGACAGGTACCCCATGCCTCTCATCCAAGACATACTGGATGCCGTTCAGGGGGCTAATTCTTTTACCAAGTTAGACTTTAGGGGCATTTACCACTTCTTAATAATCTGCACCAGTGAGGAGTGGAAGACTGCCTTCTGAACCCCTTACGGCCACTATGAATACCAAGTGATCCCATTTGGCCTTGTTAATGCCCCGGCAGTCTTCCAGCGTTTTATGGGCCACGTATTTTGAAATCTACTTTTCCTTTCAGTTATAGTCTACTTTGGCGACATTTTGGTGTTTTCTTCTTCACTTCACCAACACAATAAGGCTACACCGAGTGTTACAACGGCTACAGGAAAACCCCTTGTTGGTCAAATCCAAAAAATATACATTCAAGGCCATTTCAGTATCCTACCTTGGTTTTATTCTTTCAGATCAAGGCATAAGCATGGATCCCGGTAAAGTTGAAGCACTCACGCAATGGCCCACTCCGGCTTCTGTCAAGGATATACAATGATTTTTGGGTATCAATTTCTTTTTTTTTTTAAAACATTTTTATTATTTAGTGCACACATAAACCTACAGGCACTTACATACTTTACAAATCACTGTAGCAACAATTATGTCCGCCTGCTATCCACCACCCCAACTCCCTCCCTCTCCTCCCCTAGCCTAGCCACCCACAGTATTCTCCTTCTGTGTACCTGATTGTACTATTCCTATACATTTTCACTTGTCCCCGGGCTCTACTGGAGCCCTCACCTCTTTGTGGACCTCAGTATTTGCCGAGGCCATGAGTTCTTGCACCAACTGCTTCCAGGCCTCTTAGTCTACATTTTGCTCCACCAGGTACCGACGGGCCGCCTCTTGCCATACTGAGGTTTCTGCTTGCATCCATTTCTGGAGATACCCCCGCCACTGATGCAAATCCGAGCCTCTTTGAGCCTTCCAACCCATAGCTATGCTATGTTACGCCAAAATATAAGCCAGATCTTTCAACTTGCTAACATGTCTTGCCCATTGTGGGCGTGCGAAAATGCCGAGCAAAGAGGCCAAAGGAGATCCTATGTCTAGCCTAATGCTTGCCTTGGCTAAGGCCTGTGCTATCTCTGCCCAGTAATGTTGTATTTTGCTAGACGGCCAAAACATATGCACCAGGTCCACATTCGTCCCTCCGCATTTCAGGCAAGTCTGGTCCCCTGCGTTACTGAATCTGGCTATCTTCTGCGGGGTTAAGTATGCTCTGTGCGTTACATACTACTGGATAAGCTGGAGCTTTGCATTTCTAGACACTTTTTTTGTGATACACAATACTCTATTCCACTTCCTTCTGTTAATTCCACCTGCAAATTCTCCTCCCAGCTATGCCTCAACTGCACCAGCAATTCCCCCCGCCCGACATCAGTACCTCATAAATCCTCGACACTGCATGTCACCCTTTTGAGGTATTGTATAATGTTTCTATTCTGTCATCTTCTTGTAATATCCTGTCTATGCCTGGCCATTGAGTTGTAACCTGGCAAGTAGTGAGGCATGTATAGCGTACTGTCCCCCATGTATACCTATTTCCAACTTAAGTGTAATGAAGTCCAGTGGTTTACCATCCCGAAGTACGTCTCCCACCATCGCCACCCCCAGCGGTTCCCAATATTTCTGTATATTTAATCTAAATTGTGAGCCTGCCTCTTTCAAAGCCACTAGAGGAATCTGTGGGGTGTAGGGTGATTCTATTTCCAGAAATCGGCAGGCTCTATGCCACACCTTCCTGCCTAACTCTAACAGCATAGGGGTTTTCGGTATTCCTGATGCCTCGATCCATGTTGCCTCCCTCAGAAAGAACGGGGTACATGCTGACTGCAGCATTCACTTTTCCTAGGTCTGCTCATCAGCCCACCACTTAGTGACAAACTGCATCTGGCACGCCCCAAAATATGCCTTAAAGTTGGGTACTTTAATCCCTCCCTGGTCGTACAGTCTTTGTGGTTTCGCCAGTACTATCCGACATCTCGAGTTGTGCCATAGAAGCCTCTGGCATATTGTATCAAGTCTCTTAAAAAAAACCTTGGGTATGTTATACGGGACATTAGTGAAAAAGTGCTACAGCCTTGGGAGCACCACCATCTTTAACAATGCAGCTCCCCCCATCATTGCGAGCGGCAGTTTAACCCAAAACGTCATGGACTTTTACATTTTAGTTACTGCTCTTAGTGTATTCTGCAAGCGTTATACCTTAGGGTCATGGAAAATGTCCACCCCCTAGGTATCTGAATGTCTCTACCTCCCATTTATTCGGTAGCACTGGAAGTGCGTTTAGGGGCTTCCATCTATACCCAGCTAAGGGAAATGAGTACGACTTCACTACATTGATCGTAACGTCCGACAGCTCTGCGTATCGCTCGAGCACATCTAATATATACTGTAAGTTGGTTTTCGTCTGCTGTAGGTATAGTAGCATATCATCAGCATATAGAGAAATCAGATTGTCCATACCTTTTACTGCTATGCCTGTGTCTCAATATTCCTTCCTCGGACACACCGCCAATGGCTCCAGGGCCAGTATAAATAACATAGGAGACAATGGGCAGTCCTGCCTCGTGCCTTTGTTAAGCTCCCATCAGTCAGAAATGTGGTTGCCTGTCTTAACCCTCGCCATTGGGCTGCTATATAACAGCTTTACGCACCGTATATATGTGGGCCCCATACCAAACTCCTTCAGTACCGCCAGTAGCCATGGCCATCTGACTGAGTCAAATGCCTTGACGGCATCCAGCGAGGCCACCGCATAAAGATTCACACTGCTCTGGGTCCCATCAATAATATGATGTAACCTCCTCAAGTTACCTGCTATACTTCTATCCAGGACATATCCTAACTGGTCTGTGTGTATAAGCTGCAATATCACTGGTCTGAGCCTGTTTGCCATTACCGCTGTCAGTATTTTCCCGTCCTGATTAAGCAAGAACAGGGATCTGTAAGATCTGCATTCACTTTCTGGCTTGTTGGGCTTTAACAGTGGGGCAATAATCGACTCCTGCAGTGACATTGGTAACATGCCTGTTTCTAGTGCCTCATTTAGCATGGCCAGCATCAGGGGCACTACCTCTCCCATAAACTCTTTATATAATGTGCTCGGTAGCCTATCTGTCCCCGGGGCCTTCCCAGTTGGTAATCCCCTAATAGTCATTTAGCCTATTTGCTGTCTCTGCATCTAACGTAGGGAGATCTACCTGTGCAAGGGCTTCCGCTGTGTCTGCATCCTGCATTACAGATGTCTCTGCATATAATATTCTGCTTATAGTATTCCTGAAACCCCTGTTTATCCCTTCTTGCGTCCTACACACCCCCGTCGCTTCCTTTAATCTCTTGTATCATATCCCGTTTGACCTCACTTTTATAAAGCCAGGCCAACAAACATCCCGGCCTGTCTCCCTCTGCATGTTGCCTTTCAACGTATTTCCTGTAGCTAAGTTTGCCCAAACTCTCCCAGTGCACCAAGCATTCTTGTTGTAGACGGGCTGCTTCTTGGGACCTGTCTTGAGATGTACCCCTTTAGCCATCTATGGTTTCCAGTTTAGTCTCAGTTTACCATAGATCCTCTTCTATACTAGCCTGTATTCCCTTTGCCTTGGCTATCGCTGTCCCTCTATTCACTACCTTAAAGGCTTCCCATAGTGTGCCCGGCAATTTTACACTTCCTGTATTTATGAAATAATCTTTTACCCCCTCCCTTAAATGTTCCCGGAACACAGTCCCTCAAGGATTCTTCACTCCTAAGTTGCTAAGTCGGGATACATGTTCTGCCGGCGGAGGTCTGCCATGTGACCACTAGGGGTGCATGATCAGATAGTACCCACGCTTTGTACTCTGCCGCTCTGAATTCCTTCAAGGTTTCTATCCCTGTAAAAACATAATCCAGTCTAGTGTAAGGTTGCTTGGGCTGTGTAGTGGGAATAACCCCTAGCCTGCGGATGCAGGCCCTCCATATGTTGGCCAAGTCGAACACCTGCAGTAGTGTATTCATAGCCTTAGCCGCAGGGCCTGAATGTGCTAGTTTGTCATCTAACCTGTCTAGTTCCGGGATCAGCGTGCAGTTGAAATCACCCCCTATACCAAAGTCCCGTCCCTATGAGTACCAATCCGCGGATACAATGACTGAAGTAGGCGGCAGTGTCATGATTTGGTGCATAAGTATTAATCATGCAGTGCTCTCTCTGTCCCACCAGCCCCTGTACCTCGAGCATCCTCCCCTCCTCATCCTTAAAGATATGTAGAACTTTAAATGGCACTGTTGGTGCCACCCATATCAGGACCCTTCTTGCGAAGGCCGAATATGATGATCCTAAGGTTGTACCCCTCCACTTCTGAACCAGTGCATTTAGTTGCTCTCTTGTGAGGTGAAACTCCTGGAGGAGTTCGCCTTGCGCAGTCTTCAATTACCACTGTAAAGTTTATCCGCTGTTTCTGCACCTGTAGAGTATAGTCTGGGTATGCCGTGATGGTGCCTGACCTCTCTGTATCGTGCCCCCTTTGCAGAAGTGTTCCTGGATCTTTTCTTGGTCCTTGTAATTTAGTAACCAAGCAATGATGGGCCTTGGTAGGGCCCCCGGTAGCCGTTTTCTAGTCAGGGCCAGGTGCGCCCTCTCCACTGTAAAGCCCTGGGTGAGGGTGCCAGGGCCGATTTCTTGAAGTAACATATTTTCTATGAAGTTAGTCGGATTCACTCCCTCTTTGCCTTCTGGGAGTCCGAGAATTTTGACGTTACTGCGTCTCACCCACCCCTCCGCATCCTCCACCCTGACCTCGAGGTTTCTCATCTGCTGCTGGAGTATCGACATATCTCTTGAGGGGTCCCTGAGGCTGTCTGTATTCACTGCCACCTCCTTCTCGATTTCCCCTGTACGCTCTGCAAGGGAAAAGACATCTTGCCTCAGGAGATTCACATCCAAACTGATGGCATCCATTTTGGATTCCAGCGCAATCTTCAGTGCCGCTATGGCCTCCAGTACCTGGTCCTCCCCCTTTAATTTGGAGCTGTTCGCTTGGTGGAGTAGAGGTTTCTGGCATTCCCTTGATGCTTGGATTCAGTGAATTGGTGAATTTGACTAATGTAGGCTGCTTGCCTTTATTCTTTTACGACTTTGATGGCATTGCTGCTCGACCAGGTGCCAGCTACACCTGCAACCCTGGACAAGCACTTGTTGTTTGGTGTATCCCTGTCCCCCACCGCGTTGGGTGGGGTCCTTATCCGCTTCCTTCTGTTGTCTGGTGTCCTAATGGCGTTCGCCCACCACTCTGCCCGTGTGTGCTGCTCTATGCCTGTTTTCAACGCCGAGCTTGGGGTTTGGCGTTGAGTGACTGTGTATTGCCTCCCCTGTTTAACCCCCGGGATGATCTACAGCATCTGTTGTACCGGACAGGTCGTTGGATACCGTTGCACTCCACTGAGGCTTAGCTTCTGGAGTATATTACGGCTGCAGTCCCTTCTGCCGGGATTCTCTTTGGTTCCTTTGGGCTACCAGCCAACTTATGTCTCCCTCTGCTGATTTAGCGCGTAGCCTGCTTATCCATAGTTTATTCAATTCCTACCGTGCTCCTACCGTGCTCTTGCTTGTGTGCCCCTCACGTTGCAAGCAGTCTTTTGACCATCAACTGGTTTCCAGCGCTGTGCTGCCTGCCTGTGCTATACACAGTATGCTTCTCTCTGTGGCCAGCTCTCCTGGCGTATCACAATCGTCTTCTGGTTGCATTTATGTTTGTGCATGTATTTTGCATGGGCCCCCTTACCAGGTCTTGCCTGCCTGGATGTTAGGTTGCCCTACCTGCAAAACCCTCTCACTGCCTGTGCCCAGTTGATTGCTTCCTCCAATGCTGCACCAGTCAAGGGCTTGCTTCAGCCTCACCCCCCAGGTCAGCAGGTGTCTCCTTGCATGGTATAAAATGACCAGCAGCAGTGGGGACCCAGTGACTGTTGGTGCCCATCGCCTCCCAGCTTGCTTGCACCCTGGACTCTGCTGAGCCCCACTGCTTTGGAAACCCTTCCTCCTCTCTGCCGGTCCTATTGTTCACGGGCCCATCTCTTCCTCCCCACTCCTTACCACCGTTCTCATGGCTCTGCCTTCTTCCCATAGATGGTCACCCTTCAAGTTGCCCTGCTCTGGAGGTTTCCTGGTCGCTCCTACATCCACAATCCAGAGCAATTTTTACTGTGAGGCCCACTCGTTCCGCCCTTCAGTGTTGTTGGGCCGGCATCTCTGCGCAGGGATCCGCAGATACACTTATTGCTGGTCTTCCCCTGATTTTCTGGACTGCTTGTGTCTGAGATGCGTGCCGGCACCATGCGCTCGTCCAACATCACAATCTGTTGTTTTCCACGTTATGTCTGCTTCCCTTAAGTAGCCTTGCTACACCTTCATCATCGGGCCACCAGCTCTTTTCCACATTTGTCTCCTTGTACGCACCACCTCTGCTGTTCTTTCAGCAGATGTTTCCGCCCTTGACTTCTCTGGTCCTTTGCTTGGGGCAGCCGTTCACAATCTCAGGTGCCGTGCTGCCTATTCCAGGCAGCTTCTGGTTATCTTCACCTGCAACGGGCGACGAGAATGCCCACATCCACACAAGTGCGGGGGCCAGCTGGTCCACCTCACCCCTGCTACAATTCTTTCTCAGCTCCCGGCCACTTTGTCCCTCAGGGATCCAGCGGCGCCAGTCCTGCGTCTGCCATCTTATCCATGCTATCTCCAGCCAGGCAGGTTTAAGCACTTGCTGGTTCTCAGCAACCCAGCCTCCTCCGACCTTCCAGTTGCACCTGACTGTGCCCGCCTGTGTCACATTGCAGGTTGTGCTGGAGGGGATTGTTTTTGCATAAACGCCTCTATACAAGGCCAGGCTCTTTTCGGATCTTCAGGAACTCGATAGGACACGGCTTTACAGCATTGCTTCCTAGCCACACCCCGGGGCCTGTCAAATTTCTATTGTAAATTCATACCCAATTTTCCTTTGGTCACCTTGCCTATTACTGAACTGTTACAGAGAGGGATCCCCTTTGTTTGGAATGATGCGGCCAAGACTGCCTTTGCTTCCCTCAAAAAGGCCTTTTGTACCGCCCCTATACTACTACAACCCGATCAAAACAAGCCGTTTATCGTCAAAACGGATGCTTCGGAATGTGCTATAGGAGCAGTACTTCTTCAACTCTCACGAGATGGCATGGAACACCCTATTTTCTACATGTCAAAGACTTTATCACCGAGTCAGAAACTACTCCGTACTCAAAAAAGAGCCCCTTGCCATGAAATATGCTTGTGTCGAATGGAGAAACTGCTGTTATCGGGCATTTCAATATGTCCCTGCCTTCCACAGATATTTGGGGTAATTGCAGTGTTGACATATATTTTGTTTGGGACGTCGAGTCTAAGCCTTCCTGTTTCAACATTCTTCGTGAAATCTTTCCATTATATCCATTTTCCCTTCTTCCGCAGTGCATAATGTCCCTTGTTCATTTCTAAGTTGGGTTATATAGTTACGGGCTCTCTGTTTCCTCAATTTAGCCGCCAAAAATTGGTTAGCTTTTACTCCCTTGTATAATACGTTTGTTTAGTATTTAGTAGTGTTTGTTCCACTTGGTCTGCGACATGTCCCTCTGATTGAGATCAAACTTTCCGAAGTGCTCTCAACGACTTTTGTGTCTGGCGTGTTTTGTGTTGGATCTCTGCTTCCTGTACCTCCCCTTCCAGTTTCCTAGTAATTAGTCTTTTCCTTCTAGTGAACGCTGCGGATTGGGAAATAAATTCTCCCCGGACCCCCGCTTTCCCTGCTACCCACACTATCCTCCAATCTGTTTCCCCATTATCATTATCTTTGAAGTAATTATTTATTGTTTCCTCCGGATGTTCTCTAAGTGCTATGTCTCGCAATATCATCTCCATCAGTCTCCCGTATTGCTGAGTTTCCCCTTTATTTTCTCCACTTCTATTTGCGTTATCACCAAAGAGTGATCTGAGAAATATTAATTCCTATTTCTTTTTTTTTTCTTATTTGCTTTTTTCAAATCAATGATTTTGCAAAAAGAGAGAAAGTCTTGAAGTTTCTTGAAGTTTTGAAGTTTTATGTCCAACCATACGTAAGTTTTGAAATTCCCCGTCTTTTTTTGATTTCTGGTATTCAAGATAAGTTCAAAACCTTTAGTTGGTCAAACCTGGTCGCTCGTCTCCATTGGATTTGAAGCACATTTCTCTAGGGCTGCCTTTAGAACTTTAGCAGTCGCTATTGACCATGCTGTCCTCGATCCACTCAGGAGGCGGTTCCACCAGACTTCTTCTTCATACAAGAGACTAGGTTGAATCAGCGGGCCCAGGTACGCTCTTCTCCATTTTTTCGTTTGAGAACAGTGCATCAGGAGGTGCTTTACCGATTCGGGCTCATGTTCAGTTTCGCACAAGCGACAATGGTTTGTTTGCGACTGGCCCCTAATGGCCCTTATTTCGTTGGTCGGAAGTAGGTTGAGACGAGACCCCAGAAAGATGGATCTTAGGGCCTTGTCTGGAAACCTTTTTAGGACTTCAGTGGTTGAATGCAATTTTTTTGGGCTGGAAATTTAGATGAGTGAGAAGTTTTTTTTTTCCGCTGATGTTAAAGTCTCTATCCAGTCCAATTGGTCCATTTTCCGTTTTATTTTTGTGGGGTTTCGGATCAGTTCGTCTTCAGAACATCCAATATCGTCCAAGTGGGCACGCTGCTTGGCCGCCCAAGTTGTGAGAGCCTTGCCCCTTCCTGCTGACATTTCAATTTTGATTATGTTGTACTGGGGAGGTGAGTCCTGCATTATTACTTTCCTGAACAGAGCCATTTCACCTGCTGCGATGACAGCTTTCAAGGAGAGTGTTCCCAGTTCTCTTCTAATGACGAGACCGATGTGGAATTGGGAAGCTGAAGGACTTTCCGCCAAAAGTAGGCCTCCAATTTTGGCCATATTGTCGTGGGAATCTATGGCATTGACTCACATCCATATGCCAAGCTTGGAACTACTTTGCCTTTGTAGAATTTTATGGATGGTAAGAGCGAAAAACTGCCATATTTCCTGTCAATTATTTTTGCCTGGGTGGTGAGTTTTCGGACCTTGTCCCACAGATGGTTTTGCATCGATGTCTCAGACTTTGAGTTGTCCATCATCACACCCATGTATTTAAAGGACTTCACCACTTCTATGGTCGAGTTTTCGATGTGCCATCTGAAGTTATTTTTGTTCTTTTTTGGAGGTTGTCCGAAAATCAGGATATTTGTTTTCCCTTTATTTATCTCTAGGTTGTTTTTGGAGATGTATTTGGCCAGATTATCAAGCTGTCTTTGAAGGCCAATTTCAGTCTGGTCAAGAAGGATGATGTCATCTGCGTATAGTAGACGGACCACAGAAGCCTTGCAAACTTTCAGAGGAAAAGATCTTGTGTTGCTGGAATTTTCTTTAGGGTCTCCAAGAAAAGTGATGAACAGAGCCGGGGCCAGCGGGCAGCCCTGTTTTACCCCTCTGAGCATTGGGATTTCTTCGGACAGTGTGCCTGTTTGGTTTAACTTGACCCTGATTGACGCCATGTTGTGAAAAGCCTTTATTGGGTCAAGAAGTTTGCTTGGACATTTCCATTGTTCCCGTTTGGACCACTACAGAGCTCTGTCTATTTGATCAAAAGCTTGGCTGAGATCTATAAACGCCAGGTATACTTTCCCAGGCCTTGGTGTAAGCTTGTTCTTTATGACACTTAGCATCATGATGTTAGCTGTGGCCCCTGAATTTTTCATAAACCCCGCTTGAAAAGGGTCCTGGCACAGGGCTGATTTAGCCCAGGCTTGGAAGCTCTTTAAGAGAAATGATACGTATGACTTGCAGATTGTGTCCAGAAGCGCAATGGGGCGATAATTTCCCAGATCAGTTCTGTCGCCTTTTTTTGTTTGTAGATAGGGGCAATCACTGCAGAACACCAGGACTTTGGGATCGTTTTAGTGAGGCAGCATTTTTTTAACACCTGGCCAATGAAACTCGCCCATTCCTCCGGATGGTTTATTAGGTCTATGTTGGTAATTCCGTCGGGGCCAGGAGCTCTGGAGGATTTAAGACGCCTGATGGCCAAGACAATGTCCTCTTTATTTTAGAAGTCTTCCCAGGTTGTTGGATTTGGCTCGGACCCAGTGGAGGGTCTAGTTTGCCTGGGGAGCTGGAATATCTTGGAGAAATGCAATTTCCAGACTTCTTCTGCGACGTTGTTTGACCCTGTTGCAGTTGAGCCGTCTTCTGAGTTCCTAATCAGTTGCCAAAATGCCCCTGAGTTCTTATCTGCCAATTTTCTCATCATTTCTTCTGCGTCACGTTGATAAAGGAGAGCTCTGCGGAATCTTAACCAGGATTCCTATTTCTACGTTTGTCACTTGCGGGATCAGTGTTGCAGAAACCGGGTCCATGTTGATCCTTGAGTACCCTTTATGTACTGCTGAATAATGTGTATATTTCCTGTCTTGCTCGTGGAAGAATCTCCATGTCTCAATTACCTCTAGGTCCCTAAAAAGCTTTCCCAGGGCACGCCTATTTATCCCATCCGCTACCGAGGCCGCAAGTGTTTTATCCAATGTCGTATCCATCACACAGTTGAAATCTCCTCATATTACCACCCGTCCCTCACACCAGCCTGCCTGTTTCTGCAGTATCTCTCTCAGATAAAGATCCTGTTTCTCGTTGGGCACATGTAGTGCAATCAGTGTGTGTAGTTGGTCTCCTAGTGTACCTTTAAGCACCAGATATATACCCTCTGTATCTTTGTACAAGAAGTGCTTTTTAAACCCTTGCTTGGTCCCGAGCAGAATGGCAACCCCCTTTGTCTTTTTCCCACTTAATGCATAATATTGCTTGGGGAATGCCCTATGGGCCATCCTCTGTTCATCGTTAGGCAGAAGATGAGTCTTCTGCAAAAACACTATTGATGCCCGCAGCTCCACAAGTCTCCACATTATCGATCAGCGTTTAACTGGTGAGTTCATGACCTGCACGTTCCAGGTTATAATCGTCGACTCAGCCATCTACTGTGCCTTTGGCTCTGAATACTTTTGTTTTACTTTTGTTCCTTTTCTTTACCGCCCCGCTCAGGCCTCTAAACCATACATCTTCCCCTTCCCAACTCTCTCCCAATATCTTTCCTTCTCGCACCCCTCCCGCTCCCCGAGTCTCCTTTTCTCCTTTACCCCAAAGCGGCCGGGGTTCCGGAGAACCCCCCTTGGTGTCCCCTCAGGACATTGGGCCTTGTACACTCCCGCAAATTCCCTCTACCAGGATATTTCCATACCCTGATGTGGATTCCAAGGTGTCCAGCCTTCCCTCCTCCGTCTGGGCTCTCATTCTCCCTAGTCTGTTGCACTGTTAAACTCCCCCCTCACTCCGGTCCAAATTATATTGGGTTATCTCTGTGTCTTTACCTCGTGCGTAGATTACCCACATGTTCCTCATTTCATGTGAGGGCCTGACAATTTCACTTCCCTACCATGCCTCGTTCTCTTTTCCGACGACCATTGCCATGCTCTGGCGGTATCATTTGAGGTGTTTTGCTTAAGACCCAGCTCTACTTGGTCCGCATCTCCTTCCAGCTGCAACAGCGATAGGTGTTCCTCACACATGGTTATCTGTTGTTGCTTGCCTTCCCATGTAAAGAGCTGTCCAAACAGGAATGTCCATTTATAGGCGATGTGTTTTGTAATTATTGCCTTCGTAACCGGCTGCATCAGTCTTAGTTTATGCAACATTGTCAGCGCCAGGTCCTGGTATAGCTAAATTCTGGCTCCATTGATTGTCAAGTCCTGTTGCGCTAGTGCCGCTCTAAGTATTTCCTCCTTCATGGTATACAAGGTCAGGGCTATTAAAACGTCTCGGGGCCTTGCTCATGGGTCCTACCTCTTTGGGCCAAACCTATGCACCCTATCTATCAGCACCTCTTCAGGTTGCATTCCAGTCAAGAGGCTGCTAAAGCAGTGCTGCATAGCGTTCTTTAGGTCATTGTCCATGACTGACTCAACCAGGCCCTTGACCCTAATTTTTGACCTGTGTGACCTATTCTCAAGGTCCTCTGCCAAGATTTTCAGATTATGTGCTGGTCTGGCTGCTTGGTCCAGCAGAATGCTGCTCTGTTTCGCTTCCTCTGCCATTTCAGATAGTCCATCTTCAACCACGTCCACTCTATTGCCCAGTTTGTTGATTTCTCTTCTGACTGCTTGAAGCAAAGACTTGCGTTCCTCCTTCATTTTCCTGAATTGGTCCTGGAAGGATTCCATCATTCTGTTTTCCACTCCCTTCAAACAGTCTTACAGCTCCTCCTTACTTAATGCCGTCTCTAGTGGTGTTTCCGCGTTATCCTTTCCCCCTGTTTCTTTTGCTGATTTGGGTATTTGCTTTTTGATTCGATGTTGTTGCCTCGAGCACTGCTGCAATTGCCCGCCTTGGAGTTTCGTTGACCCTTTTGTACTTGCTGGGGTGCTCCTGAGCTTGGTCCTTGGCATCTGGGAGTTAGCTCATCAGTTCCTGCGTGTTCCACCCCCATCTCTGTTTAGGAAGCAGATCCGCAGCACCGTTGTTTCCGAGTTGTATTTTAGCAGTCGTACTACTTCTACTTCCTTTCCTTGACCCCTTGTTCAGTGGCTTTCCCACCTGCTTCTTTTAGTCCTGGGGGGGGTGGGGAGGCGGAGTCAGCTTCTTTGCCTCTCTCTCTCTGGTTTATCGGCCACCTTGCATGTTGCAGCACCTGCATGCTTAATTTTCCTCCTCTCTCATTGCAGTTTTATTTTCCAGCCTTTCACAGTGTCTTGCCCTTAAGGCTCCTTTCTCCTCCCTGCTTATCGCAGGGATTCACTGCCACCAGTCTTAGGTCTTAGGGGACCTCCCTTTTATGGCTTTGCTTTCTCCCCCTGGTAGCAAGCTCTTTTACCTTTGATGCCTTCTCCGTCGTATCTTCCCCTCTCCCTCCTGCAATGCTTTCTCTCTCTCCCTCTTAACCCATGCATGCACTTTTGACAGCAGCCCTCTCACTGAATGCTTTGTCTTGGAAGAGGGAGACGCCTCCTGCAGTCCATAGCCGTTCTCCGTTCCAGCTTCCTCTCCAGTCTCTCTAATTGAGGTCAGGTTGGGGGAAGAGTGTTACACTTGTGCTGCGCCCTCGTTTCATGTGGGCCGGGTGAGCACTCTGTTGCTCGTAGTATACCGAGCCGGACTTTCTCCTGTCTCCCTGCCAACTCCTCCCCAGTGTGTGTTGTGGTGCTGGGGGGCAGGGGAGTGCTCCACTCGGCCCTCTGTCTCTCTCCCTTCTGCCGGGTTTCCGCAGGCCACGGTCTTCTCCTGCACCACCCTGCTTACTGTTCTGCCGAGACCCGCAGTGCAGCACCCCATGCGGTTCGGGTCCTCTCTCCTCACCAGTCTGCACGTCGCTGCAGAGTCTCATGGCTGTGTCCACGTTCAGCGAGGAGGCACTGTCTTCTTTCACTTGTTCCTCAGTTTTGAGTTGCCACAGAGCTCTCTATGTCGTTTCCCTCACCTCACGGAACTGTCCTCCTGTCTGAGCTGGGAGCCGCGCTGCACCGTGTCTCAGTGCTGCTGCCAAATAAACCTTTTTGGGGTTGGATTTCACCTCCACTGCCCTCTGGAACTGGAGGGGGGTTAGACCACTGCGCGCTGCTCCAGAATTGTGCAATTTACTTGCTAAGAACACCTTATACGGTCGCCCGGACGGAGGGACAGGGACTCACAACGTCACGGTCCGGCAGCCATCTTGGAATCCCCACCACCACCACTTGCAATCAGGTGGAAATTCCGCCTGACCAAGTGGCGGTAACAGTAATTCATTTTGGGCAGATTTATCGCAGAATTACTCCCTAACTCATAATGAGGGCCGTTATCAAGACACTGGACCCACAAGTCTATGATGTTACTTATGGTTTTGTTTTTTGAAACAAGTTACTAGTGGTACCCACTCCTGAACTGCAACAACAAATATTGAGTTGGTGACATGACACTAGGGTAGCCGGTCATCGGTGTGTGACAGCCACATATAAACTGGTTTCACGAATGTTCTGGTGGCCGACCATCCGTAAGGACATTCAAGAATATGTGGTGTCTTGTCCCATATGTCTACAGTGCAAATCTGTGTCTTCAAGATCCCTGGGTAAATTGCATCAACGATCACTACCGAAGGGCCCCAGGCAAACCATCTCAACATATTTCATTGTAGACCTACCTAAATCCAATAGTTGCACAGCCATCATGGTAACAATTGACACCTTTACCAAACTAGCACTTTTTACCCCACTACCTGGTATTCCTATGACTTCCCAGACAGCTAAAGCATTCCTTAAAGATGTATTTCGCCTACATGGTGTTCCGAATGTTATAATCTCGGACTGATGATCTCAATTTACCTCACGTGTTTGCGGTTCTCTTTGCAAACAACTCAGAATCTTCCAAGCACTGTCCTCGGGAGACCATCCCTAGTCTAATGGCCAAACCGAAAGGTTAAACGGAACCATGGAACAATACCTAGGTTGTTTTAGTACAGCGGCTAAAGACAACTGAGTAGAATGATTGCCCACAGTGGAATTTGCCTATAACAACGCCTTGCACACCGCTACTAAAATGAGTCCATTTTACAGCTCGTACGACTTTCATCCTTAACAGTTTCCTATTGCTTTTACCAGCACTACCAACATGCCTTATTTGGATGCCCTACTAACCAACATAACTCAGACACATCAAGAGGCGTACAAAAATCTTGAGGAAGCACATCAATGTACCAAATTCTATGCTGACCGAAGAAGAGGGGATGATCCCAACTGGTCCGTTGGTACTCATGTCCTGTTATCCACCAAGTACCTTCTAAAGTGGCTGTGCCCTTCTAAACTCTCCCGGTGTTTCCTTGGTCCATTCAAAATAATCCAGTGGATCAACCCTGTTGCTTTCAAATTGCAGCTTCCTTCCTCATGTGAACTAATAGATCCTGTATTCCATACGCCCTTATAGAAGGGAATTCCTCCTGATCGCTTTAAGCAACACCACCTTTCATCTCATCCGCCACCTCCCTCACTTCTAAATGATTATGTCTATGAGGTTGCTGGCATATGCAATTCCAGATATTGGAAGGGTGGACTCCGATACTTTGTGGACTGGAAGGGATATTCCCCCTTGGAGCGCTCCTGGGAACCTGCCTCCAACAATCTGAATGCCCCTCTTCAGCAATTTCATGCCACTCATCCCTAGAAGCTGGGTCCTTCCTGTCAGGGGAGGGAGCATGCTGTCACGACTTCCCGATGGTCATTGTGGCATCGGTAGAGGAGAGAGCAGCCATCGCATATTGCCACAACGTTTTTGGATGACCGCTCTCAGCGGTCTAGTTGTTTTTTCAAAGATGGCACCCGCTGGCTCAGCTATGTTATATATTATTCCTGAGTACTCAGAGCAGCACATTGCAAACCTCCGGTGATTTTTGTTGTTTTGTTGGAGAGGTTTACACTGCTTTTCCTTATCTGTTCCTCCAGTTGAAACCCGCCTTTTCCCTTGTATTTTTCCCTGTTTTTGCTGCTGCCTCCCTCTTGTTTCCTGTCCATCATTTTTTGTTTGTTTTTCCTTTGTTGCCTTTTATTTGTTACTTGAACTTCTGCTACATCTTTTTTTGGATTCCTACTCCATCTTTACATCCATTTTGCACTGGCAATAGAGCCTCTAGCTAGGCTACTGAGAGACACACAGACATGAAGTGGCTTTCCGAGTTCAGCAGGATGGGAAGACAGGGTTTCCTGTATGCTGATGACCTGCTAATATATCTAAAAAAACGGTGGTCGCATGCCCTATAATGACTCACCTTCTGCAGCGATATTGGACCTTCAGTGGCCTGAGAGTAAATTGGTCCAAATCAATACTGTTTCCACTTAATGGAATGAGGGAGGAGATCCCGGTGAATTGCCCTTATCGAGTTGGAAGTAACCATTTCTGCTACTTAGGTATCCGGATCACAAAAGATCTGAATGAATACATGACCAACAACCTTCAACCAATTGTAGAGAGATTCACGAGGGACGTGAATGACTAGATATCCTTGTCACTGACCCTCTTGGGAAGAGCGGCCTTATTCAAAATGTTGGCATTGCCCCATTTTCTGTACGCTCTACTGAATGCCCCACTTCGCATCCCAACTAATGTGTTTCACAAAATAGACTGCATTATTGGGAAGATTTTATGGGGAGGTGGACACCAGAGAATAGCGCTTCATACACTTCAAAGATCTATATGGGAAGGTGATATTGGACTACCACGGTTACAGACCTATTATTGGGCGAGTCAGATGGCAGTAGTGAATGACATGCTACATGGTGACATATCATTACCGCATACGACAAAGACTGTCCCGTTGGAGTGTCTTTACCAGAAAGCAAGTACGGAGCCCCCTCGTAAAATGGCAATACAGACAACACAAATTTGGGCAAACAAGCTCCCTGAGTGGCCGTGCTGGGTCGGAGGGGGAATAGAGAAAGTGGGGGATGTACTCATAGAGAGCAATATAATGCCTTTTGAAGACCTAGCACTGAAATGTAGCCTCATTATGACTAAAAGGTATCATTATACACAACTTCGACATGCACTGCAAGACCACCTACCAGCTCTGTCTAACATGCCTGAATGCACGCCCATAGAGAGGAACATAGTTTTGGAACGTATTGATACTAGAATTACTTCGGTCATGTACAGTGCCATGACCTCTTTTGCTACTGCAGAACTACAGAGTTTGAAAACTAAATGGGAAAGGGATGTGGGCAATATCATGCTGTAAAACTGGGTCACGATTCTGATGTATCCCCTAGAGACGGCCATCTTGGCTAGGCTATGACTTATTCAGTTAAAGATATTACATATGGTATACTACCCCGAGGGTGGCCCTCTACCGATGGGTCAGGATTGCAGACCCACACTGTTTGCGTTGCCATGGCTAGGAAGGAACCTTCTTTCACATTTTATGGGACTGCCGGCATATCCAACAATTCTGGCAGCAGTGCTGCGAAATACTCACAAAGGTCCTGGGGCATACAGTTCCTAGGGAACCCAAGCTGATGTTATTGGGGCAGAGCATGAAGGGGAAGTGACACAGTATGAAAAAGTGCTATTTTCAACTGCCACAGCACTGATCAAGAGAAACATAGCAAGACTAAGGGGATCTGATGTGCTACCGTTGTTGATGTAGTCCGATTCCAAAGGGAGTCTGCTGTTATATGTATAATAAAACGAATAAAATGTGTTATTAAAAAAAAGAATGGTGCATGACCATCCAAAACGCACTAGCCTCCAAAGTTTGCTCTCGGCAAGACAAATTTGCATTGCAAAGAAAGCTTCTGGCTCACCCCGCCAAGCCGGCCCCCTCCTTATTAACGGATACTACAGTGACCATACCTCAATTCCACTTCACTTCAGTCTCCCCTACCCAAGTATTTTCTACCATAGTATCACTGAAACCATCCAACTTCGGAGGTGACAGCTTCCCTGCAAAATGAGTTAAGGCTTGTGCTCCCAACCTAGTACGCATCTCCACCAAATTTATAAATGCATCCTTCAGTTCCAATTCTATCCCTGCTAAAATCAAAGAAGCCTGGGTTATGCCCCTTCTCAAAAAACCCACGTTGGATCCTGCTATCCCACCAACTATAGACCGATCACCACAGCCCCCTTCCTCCTTAAAGTCATTGACAAAGTTGCATATACCCAAGTACAAACCCACCTAGAGAATAATCACGTGTTGGGAGACAGACAATCCTGCTTTCGTCCCAGACATAGGGCCTCATTATGAGGTTGGACGTAGCCTTGCCGGTTCTACCAAGAAAGCAAGAAAATCCGGCACCCACGAATGGGCAATTACCGGGATATTCTGGCTCCGCCGGACCCGGTAATTGCCCTTTCGCGGGTGCCGATAGATCCTCATTCCCATTGATCCCCGTAGGGGTCAATGGGATTGGGGATGCCTGTAGCACTGGCGTGCTACAGGCCGGGGCTAGAGGCTTGCTGTGCTTGTGGGTGCCTTTCATTCCGCCAGGCCAAGCCTGGCGGAATGAAAGGCACCCGCGAGCACAACTCAGAGTTTGCCGTTCCGGTAACAATGGTACCAGCAAGCTTACCGGTACCGTTGTTTCCAGACCGGCAACCTCATAATGGGGCCCATAGTACTGAGACAGCATTATTGGATTAAAAAAATCAGATGGATGCCATTAGAGACTCAGGAAACCTATGCATCCGACTACTACTCGATCTGTCCGTGGCATTTGACTTAGTGGACCATGACAAACTATGCCAAACTCTATCCAAAGACTTCCATTTCTCGAAGGAAGCAACCGCCTGGATCAAATCCTTCCTGTCAGAACGCACCTCCAGAGTAGCCATTGGCGAAGAAGCAGCAGATCCTATCACAGTACACTTGGGTGTCCTGCAAGGCTCCTGCCTCTCCTCCACCCTCTACAATGCCTACACCAAACATCTTTTTGCTGCATTAGACACCATGGGAGTAATATATACCAACTTTGCGGGTTATACGTAGATATTCATCCCAATCACAGGCAATCTAGAACAAGACACCATTCTCGTTAACAAAATGTACTCCCTTATCCAGAACTGGATGGCTACTAACAGTCTCTGTCTCAATGGAGAAAAAACTGAGATCATCATTGTAGGTTATCCAGCCCGCCTGAGTAGGCTACACCAAGACTACACTTCCATTGTCATAGACGGTACCACCATCTCCATCTTGAACCAGGTCAAAACGTTAGGTGTATATCTCGATTCCAGCCTCACTATGTGTAAACACATCAACTCACTAGCTTCTTCCACTGCTTATACAGCAAAACTCATTGCCCTTAATCAACCTTTTCTTAACGCCCCAAAACTACATTACACTAACAAGAGCCCTTATACTGTCCAAGATCGACTATTTCAATATACTTTTGCTAGGCACTACCAAGAAAAACATAACCAAAATGCAACTCTTGCAGAATAAAGCACTAAGAACAGCACTGGTAATCAGAAAAAGAGAGCCCATATCACAATATAGGAGAGAGGCACATTGGTTACCTATACAAGCCAGAATACTACACAAAACACTCACCATTACACATAAATGTGTCACACTAAATGCCCCTATCTGCCCCAATCAATGCCTAATGCACAAAACGGCTACCAGAACTCTCAGATCCAATTCCAACACCCACCTACTCATCCTCTGCTTCAAGAACTCCAGAAGAGGCAACTCTAGTTTTCCTGTAGCAGCACCTAGAATCTGGAACTCAATCCCACCCAACATAAGCAATGAACCTTCCCACACACACTTTAAAGGAATGGTTCGGTCAGAAATATTATTGGCCAAAAAGATGGCCAATAATAAAACAAATACCTAAAATATATATGTTTTTTAAGTCCCTATGCAAAGTTTCAAGCAAATGAAGCTCAAACTTTAAAATTGCAAACACTAGGGGGCATCCATTTTGTGAAATGGATGCCGCCTGTGCTTGTGTTTGCGGCACTAATGAAGCAAAAGCCAGCCAGCTGTAGTAAACAAAAGCTACCACTGGGTGGCTTTTGCTTCATTGGTGCCGGACTCGGAGGACCAGAGACTACAGGCAGGAAAGCTGCAGCTGCATCTCGGTAAGTGATATTTTTTTATAACTTAGAAATAAAACCACAGCTTTTAAAACGTTGTATTTATGTTTGTGGTAGCTTCAGCTTGGAGCCGAGAGGGCTCCAAGCTGAAGCTACCACAAACATAAATACAACGTTGTTGTGTTTCAAAAACGTTGCGGTTTTTCTTTCTAAGTTTCTCGCGCTCCACCAAGCCCGAGGAGCCTGAGAAACTTAGAAAGAAAAACTGCAGCATTTTTGAAATACAACCGCGTTGTGTTTCTGCCTGCCGTGGCTATCACTTTGGGTCTCCTGTGCTCCCCTGGGGGAGCACAGGAGACCCAAAGTGAAAGTCAAGGCAGGCAGAAACACAACGCAGTTGTGTTTCCCTGCCACAGTGTTTAGAAATACGTTTTTGTATTTGTAAATGCTGCAGTATTTACAAATCCAAAAACATTGTTATTCTGAATGCTGCAGCTTTCGCTGAGAGTCTCCTAGACTCCCAGCGAAAGCTGCCGCTATCAGAATAACAACGTTGTTGTATTTGTGATTGCCGTGGTTTTCCAATCACGGCAATTACAAATACAACAATGTTATATTTTTAATTGGTGCGCCTCGGCTTTTTGCCTTCATTTTACGTTTTCTGTGCTTCCCTGGGTTTGGGGAGCACAGAAAGCGTAAAATGAAAGTGAAGGCAGCCTCCTCAGCTCTGCTTAGGCTGCAGTAAGCAAAAGCTCCGAGTAGGGGGCTTTTGCTACTTGTTTAGTGCTGCAAAGGCAGAGCCGAGGAGGCTGCCTGAAATCACAAAATGGATGCCCCCTAGTGCTTGCAATTTTAAAGTTTGAGCTTCATTTGCTCGAAACTTGGGATAGGGTCTTAAAAAAATATATATATGTTAGGTATTTGTTTTATTATTGGCTATCTTTTTGGCCAATAATATTTCTGACTGAACCATTCCTATAAGAAAGTATTAAAAACCTGGCTTTTTAACAAATTCTAACTCTCCTGCAGAATCATGCTGGAACCCATGCTTCACCTCATAGCTAGCATCCCTGAATCACTGTATCTCAATGTCTAATGTCATATTGCACATTTCCCCGCCATGTCTACTTTGTAACCAATAACTCTGCATTTCAGCTTGTAATATTCTTGTAACTAGAAAGTCTGATATTTAACCTGTAACCAGCAAGTTGTTTAAATATTATTATTATTTTTTTTTTTATTGAACTTTACTCAGTAAACTAAGTTTTGTCAAAAAAAGAAATTGTTTTGATCGTCTTCAGAGTGCTGCCGTTAGAGCAACACATGAATTTTTTTCCAACATGTTGTAGACCGACAGTAGAGATTTGGGGCTAAAAGTCCAGAATCCCCCCCCTGCCTAGCACACCGGGTCAGAAACCTTGAGAGCCTTTTACTTTCCTCTCGCGTTAAACCGCTTCCAGTCCCGTTACGGGTTTAGCCTCTGATCTGTTACAGTTTATCTGATCGAATGCGAGTTCGATAAGTTTTACCAGGGCTTGCGTCCATCTCGTGTTTTCGCCAGAGATCAGTCTCTTCCATAGTTCGTCTGGTTCGAAAATCCACAGATTTTCCCCCAATGGGGTGAGATAGGTAGTTCTGTTTTTGTTTGTAATTTCGCATTCAATCATCAAATGCTTCAGCGTTTCGATGGATGAGTCTTTTTTACATAGGCGACACCTTTTATCGGATAAGTCTCCTCTGATTGTTAGAATTTCCCTGGTTGGCATCAGGTTTAGTCTTGCTCTCATGATTGAAATTCTTAATTTCTTATCTGGAAACTTAACACAGTATTTTAGGGGTTGTTTCGCTTTGTTAAATGACGGAGGTAGATGATTTAAAAGCTTGTAGCTAGTAGCTTTCTCCATAGGGCAGATCCAGTCCATTTCTACCATTTTCCTTTTGATACGGTCTGGATTTTCTTTCAGATCTTTTTCCGAGCATTCTATTTTTGCCAGATCATCTTTTCGAAACTTGGTCCATTTAGCCAGAGCCTCGCAATTTCCTGTTTCAATTTCCTCCCGTAAGATGTTAAAAATATTGTAACCTACATCGTGACACCCCCGGGTTTGGGCGTACAATCAAATGTAATAAATAAAAATAAAAATAAAGGACTGGAGATCAGACTTGCATCAAAACAACATAGCGATGAAAATTCCCTTTGAAGGGCAAATGCTTTTTGGAGATAATCGCAAGGACATAGGGCCTCATCATGACCCCGACAGTAAGCCTTAAATGTGGCTTAAACTGATTACCGCTCTGCCAAATCATGAGCTATTACAGCCGGCATATTCTGCAATACCAAGAAGCACAATCACTGCTGTATTAGAAGTCACACCACAGAAGTATTACCTCTACCTGCGAGGCTAAGAACATTGGCGTCATCTTTGACTCCACACTTTCCTTCTCGGCCCATATCTCTGATGTCTCTAAAAAGTCAAACTTCCGACTGCACCTCCTCAGAGGTATTCTGCCTTTCCTCTCCTTCCCCCAGAAGCTCATGGTATCCCAAGCTCTGGTTCTCTCTAGATTGGACTATTGTAACAGCCTCTTTCTAAATCTACCTGCCTCTACTCTCTGCCCTCTACAACTTATCCAGAACAGGACTGCGAGACTTGTCCTTGGCCTCAAGCCCTGGGATCGTATCCCTCCAGCTTTGAAATCTCTCCATTGGCTCCCAGTGGATGCAAGGATTAAATTCAAAACCCTCTGCATTGTCCACAAGACTTTCTGGGGCCTGGGTCCAAAATACCTTCAGCTATCCCTCCGCAAATACTTCCCCCTCTCAAGCTCTTCGCTCCTCTACCTCTAACTCCCTCAGGGTCAGTCGTTTTTCAAAGAAATGAGCTGGGGTTAGATCTCTATCTTCGGCTGGGGCCTCCCTCTGGAACAGCCTCTCTGCCACTCTAAAACTTGAGGAGAACCATCTCCGGTTCCGGGAGCACCTCAAAACCTTCCTCTTTGCTTCTGTCTTCGCTCCCCTTCTCCCCTGCTGATCTGCTCTCTTGGCACTGTGCACCTGGCCACCCTCTGTCCCCTGGGCCCAGGTACCTGCTCACCCTGCCACCTTCCTGCACTGCCTCCTGGCCACCCCTTGCACTGGGGACTGTATCTGTACCCATACAGCCCCCCCCCCCATTTTCTTCTTTTTCTGCACTTATTCAGACTTACCCAGTCTGCTGCCTTAAACACAGCACTTGCCACTTGCTGGCTGCATTACCACAGTTTTCCTCAATTTTCTATTTATTTTATTTATCTGCGCTCCTAGGCTTCTGCGCTTTCCACTCTCCCCCTTCCATGCACTTTTTCCCTTTCCCCTTTCCCATGCACTTGCGCGTTCTCAATGTCACTGGGCCTAGTAAGATCATTTTTATGTTGTGCTGTGTTCTCCCTTGTTCCCCTCCCTTGCCATGTCGTGCTCTGAAAATCTTGTGTACGAGCGCAATACAAATAAAATATCATATATCATATCATATCGCCAAACTATGGCGCTAATACCGCCAAAAACAGAGCGCAATCAGCTCCAGTCTCCAGGTGGAGGTAAATGCATACAGGTGTCAGAAATGAAGCCACAGGTGAACCCAATCCACTCACGAGGGCTACATAAGGCACACACCTACCCCAAACACAGTTCTCAACACCATGCTGCCAGTACACATTGCACAATGGGACATACAGCTGCTCATGCTGCCCCTGAAAGTACAGAGGCAGAACAACCAGCCCATGGTGCACAGAGGAGGTGGAGCGGACAAGCAAGGTGTGCTCCAATCCCCAGGGTCAGGCCATCACCCTGGCCCCTCACTGACAGTCAGTTGATCACCCTGTACCACCTCAACAGGGTGACCGTAAGTGAGCTGCTCACCACAATCCAGGGTGATATAGAGAGCAGGATCAACATCCGGACAGCTGTGCCCCCAGTGCTAAAGCTAGTGTCTGTCCTATAATTCCTAGGAACTGGCAGATTCCAGCACTCCATGGCCTTGATGCACGGCATGGCACCGCTAATATTTCATGCAGTGTTAGTCCAGGTGCTGGATGCTCTCCTGCAGTATGTTTGAAGTCACATTTCACTGTCCACCACCCCAGCACAGGTGCATGCCATTAAAGGCACAAATGCCAAATGTCATTGCAGCCTTGCACTGTACCCATGTGGCATTGGTGGCCCCCCAGGCCCACAAAGCGGTGTACCGCAACAGGAAGCAGTACCACTCATTGAACGTGCAGGTGACCAGTGACCCCAACCTGTACATTACCCACTGTTGTGCCCACTACCCTGGTTCCACCCAAGACGCCATGGTCCTACAGAATAGTACACTACCTGGATATATGGTGAGGCGCAGAGGACAACTGACATAGATAGTGGGTGAGTAAAAATGTCAGCACACAGGCGCTGCAATGCATCCAACCACATGGGGAGGAGTAGGGATGTGCAAAACAGCACAATGCATGACATGACAAATCAATGTAGTCAGACCTTCCCACCTCCTGCACCAATGTCACAGTACAGCCTGCAGAACATGCACTTGTCACACATACCTTAATGAATACACTGATGCACACAAACAGTAGCGACTCCAAGCACACACATGACTACAGGTACCATAATGTAACATGTATAATCCAAAACCAATGTCACACAAAAACATGCCACATCACATCACACAACAACCCTGCCAGTACCACAGCCAAAGTACCACAGCCAAGTACCCATGTACACTCAGCCCACAATGCAGACCTGCTGCCCCCAGAAGTCTAGTAGATCCATCAGGCCACATGCACAAGAGCAATAAAATGGCACAAGACAGCCACCATGTCAGCTTGACATGGCGACGACAGACACATGATGTAACGTCAGCTGCAAGGAAATTCTGCATTGTTAAGACAATGCCATGTATAAGGTGAGAGATACAACGTGCACATGATGGCCATTGCCCTGATGCAGTGAAAGGCCACCCGCCCACAATACACTGTGAATCAGGTGTCATATTCCTACCACCAGGAAATTCGCCTGGCCAAAACTTCTTTCTATACTCAGAGGGTGAAAGGTTCCTTGAATCAGCTGAAGGAATTGTTCACACTGGTGTGGGCTCTGTTATCCACTACTGATTTTGCAGTGGCTGTTACTCATACTCAAGTTTTCTGCGGTGCCTTATCTGGATTTTTTATTAAGAAAGTCAGTAGCATGCACAACCAGCTGGGGATTCAGCTTTGGTTGAAAACTCGGGAGAGTAGTGGTAAGTTTTTCCAACGTTTTCAACAGACGATATTCTGGCAGCCAGCATGCGACTTAAATTTACATCCCCTTCAGATGCGATTCCTCTGAGGACGCTTAAGGAGATTATGCCATATATTTCAGGCTGAATTACGCAGGCATTTAATCTCTACGGCTCCTCGGGTGTGATCCCTGTGGAACTGAAGCAAACTGTCACTTTTCCTCTCTCGATCCCCCACTGCCTGCTAGTTTCCGACCTATTTCTCTTCTTCCTTTCTTTATGAAACTCTTGGAATCACTGGTGTCCCCTCCGTTTACCTCCTTTCTTGAGCACTCAAAATTTAAAAATCTTTTTCAGTCTGGCTTCCGCCCTGGTCGAGGTACGGAGAGTGCTCTTGTCTCGATTTTTGATGATCTTACCCATTTGGTAGACGTTTGGAGGTTGGGGCACTGATTCTTTTAGATCTGTCTGCAGCATTGGATACTGTGGATTATTCAGTGCTGTTGAACCGCCTCGCCCTGGCCAGCCTCTCAGGACAAGTCCTCTCCTGGTTTGGGTCCTTCCTGGCCAACAGAAGCCAGACATTAATTCTCTCTTCCTTTTTTTCAGCTTCTACCCCTCTTCCTTGTGCAGTCCACCAGGGCTCTGCCTTGTGTCCTGCTTTGTTTAATATCTACATCCTATGCTGACGATACTCAAATCATTGTTCGGCTAAACTCTGCCCAGCCAGACATGGCGGCTTAGTTTAGGGGTTGCCTATCGGCAGTGGATGGGTTGCAATTGGCTAAAGCTTAATGGAGACAAGAGGGAGGTACTGATGGTTGGCCCCTCTCACGTTTCCCATTCTTGTCCTTCCCTTTGTGCTGCACTTTGGTCTTCTGATTTTTGGCCCTCTGAGTTAGGCTCTTGCCCTTTACCTCTGCGGGAGGTAAGGAACTTATGCTTTAAGTTTCAGTCATCCTTATCTACATCATCACAGGTGAGCGCCATCTGCAAGTCTCGCTTCCTCCAGTTGAGGGTCCTTCCTTCCTGTTCAGCTGTGTCCTCTGGTGGTGGCTTCTCTTATTTTGAGTAAGTTGGATTACTGCAACGCTCTTGTTTGCTCAACGTCTTTACCTGTTTCATCGCCTACAGCTGCTTCAGAACCTGGCGGCTCGCAACTCCACGCAGACGTCCTATGGTTTTCATATCTCCCCAGTCCTTTGTTCACTTCATTGGCCTCCAGCCCAACAACGAGAGCGATTCAAGTCTCTTTGCATCGTGCATCAGCCTTCTATGCCCTTGGAGCAGAGTACCTACAGGAAAAATTAATTCCTTACTTGCTGTGCTTGTGCGTGCAATGCTGCACCATATCTGCCTCCAGAGGAATGTCCCTCTACCCCCTGATGTGGACATGCCACCCCCAGAGGATGAGGACGCAGTGCCTGTGGCAGAGGCTTTTGTGCGCATTGCCAGGGACGAGTTCAGGGATGGTCGACTGGCTCACCAGGGACTGATTGACAATGTTTTCTGAGAGATCCACATGGCACATACCATGCAGCACTGTGTGACACTCACATTAATGAATGAATAAACACAACAATTACACAATGAGGACTGTCCTAGCATTGATGTAGTTTAACTAAGTTTAATGTTTTAAAGTGCACTAACCCACCACCACCCCAAAATACTATCCCCGTCCCCAGCCCCCACCACAACACACTGATCACCTTCCCCTCACCCTTTACCACCAACCCACCACACCCACTGTGGGCAACAAGTGTGACACTGTCACTTGCATGCCCTTTTCTCCCACAGGGCGTCCCGAGTGACTTTGGGCCCAGATGGTGCTCAGACCATCACACTGGTGTGCTGGGCTGTGACTCTCTCGGTGGGTGTAGCTGAACTTGAGGGTATGGTCCCTGACCCCCGGATGTGCTGCAGAGTGAGTTCAAGGCTCTATTGCATGGACTCTGCAAATGCTGATATCCCCTTGGTCAGCTCCCTGACTCGGTGACCATAGACCGTCAGTGCAGCAGTATTTGCAACCACCTATGTCCTGTTGCACTCCATTGACCTGACAATCCGGCAGGTGGCTCCCTTCATTCAGTCATGTATGGGCTGGAGGTGTAGGGAGTGAATGTTGGCAATGACCTCCATCTCACATTGCCAGTCGTCCGGCCTCTGGAGGATGGAGTAGCTTGGTGGTGGGTGGTGAATGGGTTGGGGGCTCCGTAGAGTGTCAGGGCTGTAGCATGGAGAGGGGTTCTCCATGTCAGGCTCCGGTGTCTGGGCACGCTGGCTGCGGGGAATGGTGTCAGGGCTGTGTGTCCCTTGATCACCCTGTGGCACTTGGCTGGTTTCCTCCTGGGTGCTATTGGAACTCCTGCCAGCAGATGGGTACTGGGTGACAGGTACTGCAGCTGGGTGTGTGGGTCCAGTTGGTGTGAAGGCGCTTCTGGTGGCAGGTGGGGTTGGTGCAGGGCCTGCGCTGCCACCAGCAGGCTTGGCCTTGCTGGAGCCAGGTGTGGCATTTTGGGACCTTTGTTTTGGCATCACATGTGTCCGCCTTTCAGGGGGGGTAGTGGACTTTGAGGGCCTGGATGCACCAGTTGCCGATAGGTCTTCCCCCTCATCCTCCTCAGATTCTTCCAGGGCTGCCTGTGTGCCTGCAGTGGCCAAATTCAATGTTCTCAGGTATGGTGTGTTGTCGTGGTTTGACATGCAAGTCACATATGCTATTGTATGGAGTGACACCCCACCAATTTGGCCAGACGGGCATGGTTGTTCAGGGGCCATTGCATGTGGGCACAGCATTGGGGAAATGGTTGCAGCTATGTGTGTGTGACCCATGACAAGGTGACCTCTGGCCTGTGTGCAGTCAAGGCCTGATGTCCATGCAAGGGCAGCTGACTGGGTATTCCATGCATGCATGTGGCCCTCCAGGGTAACAAATATTGTGGCATGCTTGCATGGGCGAGTGCTGGCATACAGGCGTAGGCTTAGTTATTGCAGCACATGGGACAGTTGTATTTGTTCATGCCCTCACATCCCCTCCCCTGGCGACACAGGCCTTGTGGGATTGGGCATGGTGGCTTTGTCTATGGCACTGGCATGGCTCAATTGGCTTGCTGCACCTGTGAAGATGCAGGAAGTTGTGCACTTGCATGGGGCTCGTCTGCCATGCCAGAATGGTCCTGGCCAACTGGGCCTGCTACACGTTGGTGTGACAACTGTGTGGTGCCATAGTTACTCACATGCCACAGTCTTGCTGGCATGAAGAGCGCCAGCTGGGGTGTGGGGTGCATTGCACTTTGATTGGCCACTTGCCACATCTTCACAAAGCAGAACCACTCAGGGATGCACTTGGTGCTCTCCGCCCAGGCTGCTTTAGAGGAGGGCTGATGTGGCACCCTATCACTTCACCCTGATCGGCTGGACCAGCTGCTGGCAGGTATCCCTGTCCACTACTTAATTTTGTGCTAGGCTAACATTCATGGATGGTCATTTGCTATGTGGATTGGTGGGGGGGGGGGTGTGACTCACCTCCTAGCTCCTGGCTGCTGGCACCCACCTGTGCTCAACTGACTCCTTCAAAACCCTTCATGTCAAGGATACTGCCGCACTTCTCCTCTCATGGTGTGAGGACTATAAGCTTGGTGGTACTGCCTCCTGTTGCCATGACCTCCTGCCGGTGTTGGGAGAGGAGTCCCCGCACCCTGACCCTTAGGTCGTTCCATCTCTTGCGGAAGTCCTCTGAGTCAAGGGGGCCTACTGCAATTACTTTCTGGCTTAGTGCCAGCCAGACAGTGGTTTTGCGCTGGCCTGAGGTTTTGCGCTGCCTGCTCCCATACAGCTCCTCGCAGTGTGCTACGACCTCATCTGTGAGATCTACCAGCTCTCCCTCACTAAATGTTGGCTTACGGAACCGGTTTTCTGGCACCTTCCCTTGGGTCCGCTCCTTTGACATGTTGCCAGTGACTTTCAGGGTCAGATGGCTGCAGGAAGTGGTTGATTCAGGTTGGATTTCGTTTTTAAAGATGGCTGCCACCATGCTTACCGTTCCGGCGATAATGCTATTCTCGCAAAGCCCAGTGGTAGCGCTATCTTTGGCGGAGTGCCGTGTTTCTGCACTGATTATGCCGGGCGGAATCAGCCTTACTGCCAAACTGGCATGCTCATTTATGCGAGGTCGTGATGCGGCGCTAATTGCGCCGCATGTCCCAACGGTAACGCTAATTCCGCTTGCCGTAATTTCCGCCGTGATACTGCCCATCTCCTGATGAGGCCTCGGGTCCTATGTGTCCTCAAGGCAGATAAGCATTCAGGAAAGCTCAGAAAGAAACCAGAGCCTAAGTACAGACACTCCCTCTTGACCAAACAACGTATACAACCCAAGCCCCTAGGCAGGGCAGCCAGAAGCACCCCACTGCTGGGCAGAAATAGCTATTCCAACATCATCATAGACTTGAAGCAGTTGAACCTCCATGTGACGACCCACCACTTCAAAATAGAAGTCTTCAGAGAATTATCCCGCTGGTGCAAGAGAAGCACTTCCTAGCTTTCCTGCAACTCCATGATGCATATTTCCACATTCTAATTTAGAGGCGCAGCCTTTCAGGGGCTTGAAGGCAGAGACGTGCCTTGAAAGCAGAGGGGAGAAAAGTGCACAAGAGACAGGAGTGTAAGGAATCCTGCAGACAAGAAAGGATAGGCAATAACTACAGACAAGCAACAAAGACAGTGAATAGAAATAGGCAGGGAGTACAAGTAAGGCAAGCACGTTAGGTTCCTAATTGTGCTGTACACATAATGGGGGAAAAGTTTCCCACAGGATCAGGGCAAAGTCTGGCCTTCTGAGCTGGTTACTGTTACAGTGCCCCACTATGAATGCCCATGGAAAGAACCAGCAGGATTAGGTGTATGTATCTGACCCTAAGGCATGAACAAGGAAACAGTACTCACAAGACTGAAGCCTGTATGGGTCCTACCAGAACTGAACAGTGACTGCCTCCTGAAACAGGAACCAGCACACTTAACAATATGGCACAAGGTACAATACTGAAATGCGACAAAGGAAAGGGGTAGGGATTTCCTGCTGGGAAACCCAACAGGAAAACTCTGAACAAAGGACTTACACAAACACAAGGGTGGACAAGAACAGTAACAGAAGTATCCATGGAAAGAATAGGAAGTCAAAGTGTGCAAGGTTCAGGACAGAGAACTGGAAGAAAGAGGAAAAAGAAGAAGACAAGAATATAGATGCAAGGGTACAGGAGACTGGAACTGCAGACTACAAACTAAGGACCGGAATCAAGGAACAGCAGACTGAACTATAGACCAGGAACAAGAAAACACAGGACTGAAAGTCTGGACTAGGATAACAAGTACTGAACTGGAGATTGGTAACAAGGAATTGAAGGAGCTGTAACTCTGGGCTGGAATAACAAGGGCAGTACTGCAGACAGACAACAAGGAAACTCAGGACTGGAATCTAGGAAGCTAAAGCCAGGTAACACGGACTATAGGCACAGAACAAGGAACTGCACGCAGGAAACATGATAATTGATAATTGATAAATGATAATTGATGGTAGACAGCAGGGGGCTGCAGCGAACAGAGGACTGCAAATAGGGAAGCAGGGCTGCAGTGCAGGAAGCACAGGTTTTCAGGACAGAAGGCAGGGGAGTGAAGGCAGACCAGCAGGGCTATAAGGCAGAGGGCACAGGAGCAGGATATGGAAAACAGCAGCAGGACACAGCAGAATCTAAGGCTCAAAGGGCTGGGAGCAAACGCAATGCAAGTCCCCTGTGCTCCTGCACGCAGCTGCCTAAATACTGACCTGCCCTGTACTGATCCAGGCTCATTAGCAGCACCTAAAGCACCACACCTGAAGGTAATCTGACTCCTCCCTTTCTGGTCCTGGGAAAGTGAAAGCAGCACTGATTTATAAGGCTTCTGGGGATTGTAGTTTTAAGACTGCTGCATTGGAATAGCCAGGGAATGAGAACTGCCCAAAGGCGCATTATGGGATATGTAGTTTGTGAAATTAAATAAGGAAGTACCAAAGTCTTGCAAACGGAAAGTAAAGAAAAAAATATTAATAGGTATTGTCCGGGGAAGATTATGGTGATGAATAAGTCCTAAATAGTCCACAATGGTTGCCAATTGGTGCTCCAGCAGCACAGTTGTGACACCACCAGCAGTTCCTGAGGTTTACTGTAGATGGGGATCACTTCCTGTTCAGAGCCCTCCCCTTGGGGTTGAAGTCATCTTGAATGTCTACACCATTGTCATGGGCCAGTGGTAGCTGCTCTACATCTCCAGGGGATCCAGGTGTTTCCATCCTTAGACAACATGCTCCTCAAGACGCACACAAGGGATCTCCTGGTACGACATGTGGGAACAACTTGCTCCCTGCTCAAAAACATGGGGTTTATACTCAACAAAGCAAACTCCAACTGACCCAGGATCTGCAATATATTGGGACACACTTCTGGACGGCACAGGGGAAGGTCCTGCTTCTGGTAGAGAGGGTGTGCTCAGACTTCAGTCAGCCCTAAGGCTGTTGCTGGCCTCCCAATATGCTTCGGCGAGAGACTATCTACAGGTCTAGGGCCATATGTCCTCCTGTGTGTTCCTGGTGCACTGGGCTCATCTAAAGCTAAGACCTATCCTGATCTAACTCTACAAGTTCTGGAAGAAGAATAGAATTGCAGACAATTGTTGGGAGGGGAGCAAAATCATCCCACCCCTATAGGTTCTTTAGAGTGAGGCGAGCCACATTAGGAGAGCTGTAATAGACCAGGGGGAGGGGGTTGTCTTAGGGTCCCCACACAATCATAGTATATGTAATTCAGATGTTTAGACATAGTGCGTGTATATAAGCAGATGCCATTTTGTAGTCAGTATCGCACGGCCATGCAGTATTAAGTGCATTAGACACAGGCCTGAAGGGGAAATCTTAACAAGCCCAAGTGCTGATGAGAAAGGCCCATGATGCTAACTTCCACGGACACTTTCCTTTGTTCTAAAGTGTTGCAATCTATGAAAGAATGTGCCCTGCAAGTCTAAGAGACAGTTCTGGGTGTCTCAGTGTACACAGGCCAGACTGGGACTCTGACCCCCACCTAGCCAACCACGAGTTATAGCCCCTACAAATGTCCCAGTTCCAGGGCCCCTGAATTCCGAGATACCAGCTGACCCCAGGCCACTGACCATAAACCAATCAGCCATAAAAGATCTAAGATTATGGTCACCCTACCTTTATTTCATAGTGACATGATTTGTAATTCGAGGTACAGGGAGGGATAACATTTCAAAAGTGGGGGTGCCTCGGAAGCCCAAAGACACGATTGAGATGAATTAAATGTGTGTGTGTGGGTCAGTGAGACCTCGAGACTCCCCCTGTGCAAGTTTGTGAGCATGCCAGGTGCACTGTATAAAGATAGAGTAGCACGGTTAGAAAATTGTAACTAATTGGTTCTTCAACCTTGGTTCCCTGGAGACAATGAGCCAAGCAGACCCCACATGATGGTAGACGGACGGACTGGGCTGGGACTGGTACCAATGGCCTGGCATCCCCTATTGTGAGAAACCAGAAGGTTTCCCACCCTCTAGTCCCCGGGGGTCTCTCTCTCTCTCAGGTGACCAGGGCACAGCCATCGCCTTTGGATTCAGACCCGGGGGGTAGACCAGTGTGGACCAGTGTGGGAGGATCACCCACCTGGGTGTGGGGTCTTGTGGGAGTGCGATACCCGATGGCAAGATGCAGTATCCCTCTACCTGGAACACCTTTACCCCATCCTACCCGTTAGGATATATGGGAACTATACCCTCTCCCCCTTTCCCTATATGAACACTTTCACACAGACAGCCCGCTCTGGGATAAAACAGACTCACACCCGAGCAGTGTACCTGACATGTCCCACTACCATGGTCAGGCAAAGTCAGGCAATTACTGGTAACCATTCACACCTGACTTCCATTAAGCTTCCCCACACGGATAAAAGGCGGAGCACGAGAGCACACTCTGAGCAAGACAAAGCACACAAACGAACAGCAGTTTTGAGAGAGAAGCTGAATGAAGGAAGAAAGACGGCAAATCAGGAAGGGTGCACAAGGAGGGAGAAACCCTTGACCTTTCTGGCAGAAAGCCGTTGCTTTCTAGAGACATTTGGATTAAAAAGGGTAAGGCAAGGAAACCAGACCGAAGAATCCTGTATTGTGTGTCAGAGATACCCAGGTCCCTCCTGCACGGCTGACTGAGTCGGGGTAAAGCAGCAGCCACCGTGGTACTGTCCTTGGCTCCAAGATCAAAGAAACATCAATACAGCTAGTGAGTTGGGGAGACAGATGCAAGACCGGTCAGTGTTGAATTCAAGGTTGCAAGCAGCAACATTGTTTTAAGAGTGCAAATATAAATATTGATAACGCGTGTGATGAAAGATGCGAGAAAAGCCTAATGGCTGATGGATGTTTGAACTGTAGCAAAGAAGAGACAATATTCATGACGGAGTGGTCCGGCACCGTGAGTGCATTCAATCGAAGGTCTCTGTGAGGTATTCAGCCAAGAAGTGGCAAAGGTGAAAGTAAAAAATAAAGATTAAGACATGGAGTGAATCGAAGTAGTCCTGCGATGGTTTAAGCAAAACCTAATGCACAATCAAAAGTCTTTGGTGTTTGATACAAAGGGCTCTGAGCACGAACGAGGGAGATCCGTGGTATGAGCCCAAACGAGGGAGGCCCCATTGTGAACATTGTGCCAAAGGGATCTGAGTCCGAATGAGGAAGGTCTGTGGTCTGAGCCCGAACGGGGGAGACCAACTGTGAACATTGCGCCAGAGGGGTCTGAGCCCGAGCGAGGGAGATATGTGGTCCGAGCCCGAATGAGGGAGACCAATTGCAAACCTGTGAATGTGAAAATCCTTATAAGAAAGGAACTTTGGTGTTTGTTTGTTACGTCAGGCCCTCTGCAATAAGAGACTGTCATTGCGAGAGAGCATTTGGCAGAAGGCCCTGATACCTATGCTTTGAACTGTTTATCTTTTATTTCTGTGCAGTGTGTACCAGCAGACACAGTGAGGGGTGAGGGTGCTGGACATCTTAACGCGGTCCTTTTTATACAGTGTAAAAAGATTGTACAGGCCCTCTCCAAACTAATAGGTTACATGCTAGGGTTCGTGCCCAGTTCATATGACAAATATTAAAATATTGTACAGCGGATTTAATAAGTTTTCATGTCCATGAAGTTACAATGATGCCGTTGGTTCTCTGATCCACAGTAAGCCTTGTTTCAAGAATCACTACAATGCAGTTCAGCAAAAACACACAATCTGAGTTTGTCCTATATTGTCTTGTTGTTTATATGAGGATGTCGCTTGTGAGCGCAGACAACACTTGGATTGCAGTTCATTCGAATCACAAGGTTTCTTTGCATTGAACAAGCAGTCTGCTCTCGGTCAGCCTAAACATTAACAAAACTCAAAGGTCGTTCGGCTCATCTGCAAGTTGAAAACACAGTCCACCATTTTAGACCACAGAACAAGAGTCCAAATCAAAATGGCAGACAATTCCTAAAATGGCAGCGAAGTCGATCAGAAACCAAAAACATTTCAGATGCGGTTTTCCGTACAACACAAATGGGCTTAGGCCAATATCCATAACCAGGTGGTATTATATGAATACAGTTTAACAGTGGCCGAGAAGCCAGAGTGTGTGTGAAGCTCAAGTGTGCTGCCTTGTCCCGTGCTGAAAATGTGTGGAAGGGAAGCCAACTGTTCAAATATCATGACATATCACTTTTCCTTTTGCCTACATTGTTTCCCCACACCATTTGTATTTCGAAGTAAGGATTGGCAATAGGTTTATTAGTATAGGCCCATTTATTTTGACACAGACGGCACTAGGACTGCGTTATTATTATTTGATGGTCGTAACTTGCTCCCATCCTTAGAATTACGATTAGATAGGCATTTAACCAACCTATTTGAAGTTCAATAAACACCCTTGATCTATGATCACTTGTGTCTGCCTTCACTGTTTGATACCACTATGGAGTAGGCTGACCATGTATAGGGTCGCACCAATAAGCCATGCAGGTTTTTACTGTATATGAATGATGCTGTGTCCACTTTGAAGTTTTGGCTTGCACCCTTTCTGCTGGGAAAGTTCTGTGGCAGCAGAGTTCTTTGCTGGCTCACCTATTTTTGTAGAAATAAAACTTGTTATCCTTGGAAGAAGTCTTGTGTGCCTTTTTTCCTAGCAGGTTTTTTTTCTTCTGGTGTGAGCATTTAGGGGCGTGCCTTCAATTGGTGACCCCGACTTGATCCCAGCGTCCCGTACTTGCGGAGGTGTCCAGACCGCTTCTCTGAAGGGGCTGCACCCACCTACAGCAACCAGTCCCAAAAAACGCATATTCCTGAGTGGTTTTACAGGAGCCGTATTTGCAGAA
The DNA here is from genome assembly GCF_040938575.1 of Ambystoma mexicanum. Taxonomy (NCBI): domain Eukaryota; kingdom Metazoa; phylum Chordata; class Amphibia; order Caudata; family Ambystomatidae; genus Ambystoma; species Ambystoma mexicanum. The sequence goes on from NC_090930.1 coordinate 329,397,462, forward strand.
TTCTTGTCTGCTCTTTGGAGCGGGGCACGGCTCATAAAAGAGCGCAGGCTGGTGTTATTGGAGACCCCGTGGCGGAGGAGTTCGGGTGAACACGCACACGTGAGTAAAACCTTGTAAGGGATGACAAGTAGGGGACGGGTATATGGGAAAGTGTGAAGGGTGTGAGGCCATGAAAAGTGAGATTGTTGGTGTTGCATTGTTGTGGTTTGTTTTATTTTGTGGCATTATTAACTTTTGAAGGAAAATATTAAGTAAAGGAAAATGGAATGGTAGGTAGCCTTCCCGAGTGAGGGGAGAAGGTGGTACCACAGATATTGTGTAACAGAGGAAAAAGGTAACAGTAATTGTTCATTAATCCAAGGCAGAAAATATACATTAACTGAAAAAGTTTTATGATTACAATGTAAGGAAGGCATGGTATCAACAGTAAGACAGACACAGTTCAAGGGTGTTTATTGAACTTCAAAAAGGGGTTGAAAAATGCCTATCTAATCCTAAATCTAAAGATGGGAGCAAGCTATGACCATCAAATAATAATAACGCAGTCCTAGTGGTGTCTTGTCAAAACAAAAAGGGCTTATACTAAAAAAACCTATTGCCAATCCTTACCTCTAAATACAAATAGTGTGGGAAACAATGTTATGTAAATGAAAGAAGTGTTCAAGAAATGATATGTCAGGATATTCAGGCCGTTGGCCTCCCTGCCCCACGTTTTTAGCATGGGACAAGGCAGCACACTCGAGCTTAGCAGTCTCTGGCTTCTCTAGCACGAGGGTGCAGTTCAAACATTAGCATCAGGGTCTTCTGTGCCCAAGTCTCTTTGCCTTTCAAGGTCTATTTTTTCAGAGGGCCTGATGCGACAAACAAACAATACGTTATTTTCTTCTCAGGATTTCACACATACTCGATGTCTTAGGTGATTCACTATTCACCTCGGATCCCCCTTAGCCGGGCTAAGATCCCCTTTAACACAATGCTTGTAGGTGTTTCATGTATGCAATTTCTCGGGTGATTAACGGTTCACCCGGGGCCCCCTCAGCTGGGCTCAGATCCACTTTAACACAATGTTCAATCAGTCTCCCTCCGCCGGGCTCGGACCAATTTAATTCACTCTAACACAAACTTGGTTTAACCCAAATCTTTCAATTGATCTCCCTCTTTCGGGCTCGGACCAACTTTAACTACTTTGTCATCAACTTTCTTGGCAGTATCAACTTCAAAGACTTTCAATTGTGCACAGGATTTTGTTTGACCCGTTGTAAGACCACTTTGATGAACAGTTTTTTGCCACTCTTTCACATTTGTCAATTCTCCGTTGGATACCTTACAGAGACCTTCAAATGAGCACGCACACAGTGCCGGACCACTCTGTCAAAGGTATTGTATCTTGGTTTCAAAGTTCAATCACTCATCTGTTTTTCAATTGTACTTGCGTTGGTTATCACATGCGTTTCATACACTGTTTGCTTCAGCGCTCACCATACAATGTTGCCGCTTGCAACCTTGGGTTCAACGCAGACCGGTCTGGTATCAGTTTCCCCAACTCACTGGCTGTTTTGATTTCACTGGTGCTGCTTTGTTGTAGGAGCCAAGGACAGTACCACGGCAGCAGGCGATTCTCCCCGCCTTGATGATCAACGTGGAGGGCCCCGGGTACCTCTCACACACAATGTAGGATTCTTCAGCCTGGTTTCCTGGTCTTATGCTTTCTATTCTCAAGGCTTTGTGAAAGTAACGGTTCCTCGTTGAAAAGGACAAGGGCACTTCCCTTCTTGCGATCCCGTTCTGTTTTGCTATCTTTCTCACTGTGCTAAACTGTCATCTTGGAACTGCTGTTTCCTCGTGTGCTTTGCCTTGCTCAGAGTGTGCTCTCGTGCACTGACTTTTATCCATATTGGGAAGTGTAATTGAAGTCAGGTGTGTGTGATGGTCAGTAATTGCCTGACCCTAAATGACCAGAAAGCGTTTGTGTTATGAAAGGGGTGTTGAGTTCCTAAGTATCCTACCTGATAGGATGGGGTAACGATGTTACAGGGAAGGGAGTACCAGTGTCCCACTCCCACTCCCGAAGACCCCTCACCCAGGTGATCCTCCCGCCCTGGTCCACCCCCAGGGACTGGATCCAAAAACGATGGCCGTGTCCTTGCCACCTGGATGACAGAACCCGGGGACTAGCGGGTGATACACCTTCAGGTTTCCCGCAGCACACACAGAAGATGGAGAGTCTGAGATAGGGATAGGGATTGATAGCCAGGTAAGAACACCGTACAGAGAAACATAATACGTTTACTTTTGACAATCAATTCAGAGTTAGACACTCTATAATAATCAATCATCTAATCATGCACTCTGATGCTAGTAAAATTCATACCCATAACCGTTAAGTGACACTTCTATATTATGATGTCCCTAGTAATGTGATACCAAACTTTCTACTCAATGCTCATGCTTCAAATGTGCTATGCTACCAAGCCATATCAGTCCATGTGTCAATTAAAACCTCAGTTGCATTACACCCTTGTGTGATCTCATTTTGTAAACACTTGGAGATTTAGTGCCATTAGTTAACACATACATTAAATCTTGTGCTCCACTTTTCTCACACCCCTAATCCTGTGAATCCAATTACACTGTTAGCAATTAACATTAACCAGGGATAATAACATCTAATACCATTATTCCAATTCTTTCTAACAAAATTCTATGGGTCGTTGCCCATTCCTATACCGACCTGTTGGCATAACTCAAAGTCAAATTAGCACAATTATTCAATTTGTTATGTGCAATTGCTCTATACGTATAGTCTAATGAAATAAGATTATTGTTCAAAGGCTTAAGGACAAACATCAACGCTGAGAATTGGCACTTACCCATTAGAACCTTCTCGCTTAAGGAAGGTAGAGTGCTGCAGTGATCCACACGTGTTGTGTTTCAACTAGCCTCCATTTTTGAAACTCTATTTGTATTTGTTTACATGGTTGACATCACACGCTGTATGCTGTACGCTGTACGTGCGATGTCACGCCCACTGTTCCACCATTTTGGATTGGGATACGGTACACACGTGAAAGCGGTTACACGGTGGCACCATCAACTTACATGGAATTATATGTTAGTTTCCACTCAGTTAGTCTACAAGCGGCATATAATTAGTTGAGAACATACCATTATTCTTGGTAATTGTTTATAGATTCCAAATGTATTCATATAACAGTAATTTGAGCCGGCCAAGAACCAACTCCTATAAATGGTTATAACACATCACTCATCACAGTAATGAAGGCACAGGATACCCATATCCCAAATATGATTATTACAATATTGGTAACAGCAAATCTCTGCAGAATGCATAAATGCCCCCCTCTACACATCTCAGAGAATCGCCAAACCTATCACAGCCAGACCCACAAGAACGGCTTACATCAACCGAATCTCCATTCCCCAGACCCAGAGGGTTCGTGCAGGAGGCTCCAGCTTCCCAGTCATGGCTGTGACCCACTAGAACGCCCTAGCACCCTACATCAGAAGTATTGAGTCGCACATAGCCTTCCGGGAAGGGATTAAAACTTTGCTGTTTGTATAACGAGACCCTACTGGCCCCGTTATTTTGCTTATGCTGTGTGCTACTACTCCCTATGCGATCTAACCTCCCTGCTACTGTATTACAAACCAAACCTGTAATCACATATGCAACCTACTAGGTTCTTATTGTAACCATGAGCTAAGTACTGTTACTGTAACTAAGACAGTTTCTTGCAACAGCGCCTCAATGCCTATGGGCTGCTAGTGCGCTTTACAAATAAAAAAAATAAAATAAATAAAATCGTACAATCTGTCCTATAATTATTTGGCATTTTATTAATTTGCTTCATAGAAATATACCCATCTCATGGTTTTGATTTGAGAACTATTTCAGTCGTTCTCACACGACAAATAAGCCTCGCTTCAGTTTGTCTCAACTTTAGTTCCAAATCGCCTCCTCTTTTACCAAGTGTGATCTTCTTCAAACCAATAAACCTGAGGTCCTTTTTCTCATCAAGTTGATGCATGTTTTGCCAATGGGTGGTAATCGAATATTTCATGTCTTGACTGCCGATGGTGGCAAAATGTTCACAAATCCAAGTCCATGGCTCCCTGATTGTACTGCCAATGTATAATTAATCACATTTACATATAATACCATATACCACATGTTTAGATCTACAGTTGATCATGCCTTCATTCTTGAACGTTCCACCTTTCTGACTTGTAAATGTCTCTGTGGTGCCATGTGCATATCTGCACATTGTACAAGTACTACACCTTGAAAAGCCATTTTTCATTGGTTGTAACCAGCTCTTGTGTGGCCCTTTGTATATTCCACTCAGAAATTATGGGCTTATTCTGTTTTTGAGAGTTTGGGCTCCAGTATATGTGATCCTATGTGTTTTTACTTTAGCTTGTTGTTTTAGCTTGTTTTGTTTGTGTTTTTATTGTGCAGGATGGAGGCCAGAGGTGGGGCGCTGTATAATTAGTAGTGTCTTTTGGGTGTTTGGAGTGTGAGAGTGGGGATGTGGGGAGGAAAAGGGGGAGTAGGGATAGGTATTTTTGATTATTTTGAAATTTTGCCAGGAAGAAGGGGATGAAGGACTGATTTGGTTTATTGGCAACAGCAGCATGCACGGCGCGCTAGTAAGGCACAGGGCAGTGAAGCGCAAGGACCACATAATGGGAGGAGAAACGCCCATAGAGTATATGCGAAAGGCCCTGCCATTTTAATATCATAAGCATTGGGTGGTAGTGATGAGAGTAGGGGGGATGCCCCTCTCGTGACCAGAGCAGTGCTCCTATAACAAGGGAATTTTAGAAAACAGGTCTACATTTTTAACTGCTAAATTTAAGGGGAAACAGTTGCATTAGAGGAAGGAGATATTAAATCTCTGGAAAATCTTCGAAGATACAGGAGATCTTGAAGGAGGAAGAGCGTAATGTGATAGCAAGGGCAACTGTACAGTAAAGGAGGTCCGGGCACCAGCGGAGGGCAGGAAATATACCCATTAGCAGCCTGCCCTGCAAAAGGTTATACTAATCCAACCTATGTGTATACCACAGCGAAAGCCTCACCACCCCAGTATGTATCAGCTCCGGGTGTCCCAGCGCATGCCGAGGTCAATAAAAGAAACCTAGAAGTGGCACTGGCAGCGGCGCAATCAGCACTGAACAGATTGCGAGCAGCACAGACTGAAGTAAAGCCCAACAAACCAGCAGAGCAAGCCGTAGATGGATGGAACGCAGGGGACATTTTGTTCAGGATAGAGAGCACAGCATATGCATATAGAAAAGGAAGGTGAAGAGGACGAGCGGGCAGACAGTTTAGGATATGAGAATTTCGGGTCTCATTGAGGAGAGGAAGATGGATGGAGTATATTTGATGAATATCAGGATGTCGAGGACGAAGAGGCAGAGCAGGCAACCAAACAAACTCCTCAGGTGGAAAGTTTATGAGAGGGCAGGTTAAGGAGCAGATTTGGCCAAATGGCAGTGGCAAGGAAGAAGGGAAGTAGTTAAAGTGTTGACGGTGTTAGAGCATAGATGTAGATGCCACTTATACAAAAGGGGTCCGGCAGGCTGCACTATGTGCAATGGGCACAGATGGATAAAAACAATCTGTTAAAGGTGCTCCTGCCCCTCGCGGGAGATGCAGGTAAGTGGATCTATGCATTTGAGAAGCAGACTACCGTGGTACCCAGGGTAGTCAGCAACATAAAAAGCCTATTGGTAGCGACTAGTTGGAGACCAAGCTGGGGATGTGTGGGTGAAAGCAGGATACCAGGGAGTGACTTTGGGAATGATGCCCACGATGGTGCAACATTTAACAAGATGCGGGCAAAAGTATGGGATGCGCTGTGGCAGGCGTTTCCTGACACACCTGACCTACAGTCTATAATGCAATGTACTATGGGTGAGGATAAAGACCCCTCTCAGTTCATACTTAGTTCAGGAAATGTGGAGAGCAGAGAAAGGTAGCTCATGGCACCAGTCGGTACCCTTTTTCTATTTTATCATTATTAAGGGCCTACCCAAGGAAGTGCAAAGGAACTAGACAAAATCGTGGGCATTGACGCAAAGGGGTGGCCTAAAATACAGAGCATAATAATACACCATTGCAAGAGAATAACAGAGCGTGACAAGTAAACCCCTCAGAGGCAACAAGCAGAGGAAGTAAAACTAGTACAAAACAAATTAGTTAACACTGCTGTGGAGGCTTCAGTATCAACAGGAGCGCAGTCAGAGGTGTCAGGGAACGCCCAAGAGTTTTCCAACTCCAGAATCACTGTGGTTTTGTCGGAAGGAGGGCAAGGATTGTGGGGACGGAATCTGCAGTACCCCTGCTCACAGTGGCAACAAGTAGGACAGCCACGAGGAAGAGGTGGATTTTGCGGAGCAAGGGGGGGAGATTGTGGGGATAGGACCCAGAGTGGGAGGAATGGGGACTTCACAGTGTTGGAACTGTGGGAAGTGGGGACACGTTTCATCGGCAGTCCTTTTTTTGATGGGTGTTTTTGCCAACCCATTTTGCCGGAAAAAACTCATCAGAATTTATTTGGGGGGGGGGAAGGCCAGATAGAGAAAAATGGGGACAGGAACAGTAAAAATAGGTGGGGTAGGGGTCTCTGGGGGTGAACCAAATTTTGATGACTTTTTTCAGCAACATGTTTCCGTAAAAACGCACATGGAAAAATCGACTGTCGATGATAATACATAGAATCCTTTTTAAGAGAGTGCAGAAGCAGACTAGGGATGGGGTATAATTATGGCCCACCACAAGGGCCTATGCCCAGAATTACCTCCATACCAGACAAAATACACCAGGCCTACACACAATTAACCCCACAGATCCCAGGCCCACCTGCACAGCAGCAAGCAGTACAGTAATAAACATACCAGCACACATTCGAACAGGAAGGTGGCCCAATCCCATTCAACGGAACACCAAATCGTATGGTCGCCCCCTTTTGAGGTGCAGCTGTGGTAAGGGGAAACCCCTTTTCCTTCCCCGGGACAAATACATATCCTGACTAGGACAGCCCACAGAGAACTCTTGCATGCCCCGTCCTGTCAATGACCCTCAACCCAGACGAGGAACCTTTGGTGGGGGCAGAGCTAGGAAACAAACAGTTTATTTTTATGTAATTTTAGATATTGGGTTGCTACATTTTTATTGTGTTTTAGAAAATGATTTTATCAAAAATTTTGCGAATTTGTAGAGACTTGTTTTTAGCTTCTTTGCTTTTAAACCAGAGAATACCTTAAACTGAGCAGAAACTCCACAAGTTGGTGTTCAGTTGCTGCTCCTTTGAACTCTTTTAGCTTTCTTTTTGGTCCTTATTAGTTTAAGAGGAAACTACATATCCCACCAGATTTGTAGTCTGCGGGACTTCTTTTATTGCGAATGAGGCACTGGCGCCCTGTTGCGGGTGTCACAAGCCGGTCTGTGCCGGTCAGTGGCGCTCATGGGTGCCCGTTGTCCGCAACAGTCCGTTCCCCCGGATTGCAGTAAGTTCCTACATTGGTTTTACATCTTCATTCTGAATACTGATAGTATTAGGAGTTTTGAGGTGCTTGTAGCGCATGTAGCAGCTATAATTAAATGATTCCTGGAAATAGGTGAAACAAGGAGTGCCCAAGTCAGGGTTACCAATACACCTTCTCAAGAGGTAGAAACCGTAGATGAGACTGCTACGGATCCAAAGTCTCACACAGATTGGTTCAGCAGATGTGTATATTAATGCAAAAAAAAAAAACCGATGTTGGGTGGGGGCAACAGCATTGGTATACTGCAACCTCACCACTAAACATGGCAACACATAGTATGCTCGTTGGTGAGCAACATGTCACTTAAAAAAACACAATCAATGAAGGAACATAGAGATAGAGGTAACTGTGGGAATCTGAAAAATCTTTGCCAGCTTTTAAATAGTACTATTGAATACCAGATCTCTTATTAAACATGCACTAGATGTGGCCACATATATCATTAATCAAGACATTGGGGCTCATTACCAGTTTGGCGGTAAGTGGTTAAGTTGGCAGTAACAGTGTTACCGCCAACTTTACCACTACGCAAAATTATGACTTCCAGAATATTTAGTGGTAACACTTCATGGGGAGATACCACTGGCAGAATGCCCTCCAGTGGTAACTCCGACAAAAATGTCCGACAGTGGAATATGAAGCAAAGGTAATTCTGTGTGTGGAATAACCTCCAAAAAATTAAAACCCATTACCGTCAAATTACAAGTTAAAGAACAGCGGAATTACCTCAAAGAATCAGAGGTAATTCTGCACAAAACACATCCCAATTACCACCACCAAAAAGGTGGAGGTAAATGCAAACAGGTGTCACAAATTAAGGCACAGGTGCACCATATACACTCAGGTGGAGTATAAAAGGCCCACCCCACCGCCAACACACATAGAAGCAACATGCAGCCAAGAGCAAGCGTAGATTATGGGCTCCACAACCTGCTACTCTACATTGAGTTACAGCAGCATGCCAGACTACAGCAGGGAATGAGACAGGTGCAACCAAGGCATAGGAGACACATGCATCTGAGGGCACCAATCCCACATGTCAGACCATCCCCATGGACACTGACGGACAGGCAACTAGTCACCACATACAGACTGGACCGTCCAACCATTGCAGACCTGCTCATCCTGACACAGACACAACTGTCATTTCCATCAGAACAACCATCCCGCCCCCCTGCTGAAGATTGTGTCCGTCCTACATTTCTGCAGCAGATGTGCCTTCGAGCACACAGTAGTGGCACTGTATGGCATGTTTGAGCCCACATTTTCTAAGGTGCTAGACCAATTCCTGGATGCCCTAATGATGAACGCACACCAGCACATCTCCATGCCCATCACCCAGTGTAAGAAAACCATGGTGGCAACAGTAAGATAGACACAAGTGACCACATTTCAAGGGTGTTTATTGAACTTTTGTAAGGGTGAGGAAAATGCCTAATATGGCCTAAATCTAAGATGGGAGCAAGCTTGTGCTGTCATGTCAAAGAAAGATGGCCTATGTGAGGAACTCATGGTGGCAACAGTAAAGACAGACACAAATGATCACAATTCAAGGGTGTTTATTGAACTTCAAATGGGTTGGTTAAACACATATCTAATCCTAAATCTTAGGATGGGAGCGAGTTACAACCATCAAAAATAAAAGGGCCTGCAGGGTGGGAAAACACCTAAACTAAACCTAGATCTATGATGTGAGCAAGCGTTTACCATCAAAGGAAAATAAGGCAGTCCTAGTGGCGTCATGTCAAAATTAAAAGGGCGTATAACCTATTGCCAAACCTTACAAATACTACAAAAAAGGTGTGGGAAGATTTTTAAGAAACAAAAGAAGTGTTCTCAAATAATATGTCAAGATGCAGCAACATGGGTTTCCCTTCCCCACGTTTTAAGCACGGGGTAAAGTGGGATCTTGGAGCACAGCATGCACTTGAGCTCCCCAACATGAGTCGACAGTTCTGTTCCAGTATATCAGGAGCCTCGATGGCCAAGTCTTGTTTCACTTGAAAGTCTCTTGCCTTCGAGGGCCTGATGTATGCATATAACAAAACAAAATGTTTCTTCAACAAATGAAAGTTTGTTTCCTGCTTTCACTTAGGTTAAGGATTCTTTACCCCTGGGTCCCCCTCTTCGGGGCGCTGACCCCTCTTTACTCTCAGCCTCTCTCCATCGGGTTCACTATGGCTTTTCCTTCCTTCACAAATCGTAATGTCTTTTTAAACAGTTCCAGTGGACATCCCTCGGGTTCACGTTTGTCAACACACTGTTTCGTCGGACTTTAGACATGCCCCCTTCTCGTCAGCATCCCGCGGTCGGGTTCACTCTTGCCAACGTCACATTCACATTTGTTTGCAGGATTCACTTCCCTTGCTTTCTCACAGTTCTTAGGTCAAATGCTTTCGACTGTACAGGGATTTTGCATGACCTCCTGTATGACAACTTTGACCTAACTTGGCGGCTCCCCAACGGCCTTCTGGTACTTGTATTTTCATTCAAACAGGGATCGACCGGAGTCTCTCGAGTTAGCACTCACGAGGTGCTGGTTCCCTCTGCAGATGATCTTTCCTCAATACTTTTACAGTTCTTTAAACTTGGTTCAAGTTGCCACTTTGTGACATTCATACCCAAGTATTGGGGAGGACAATGCTCATTAATTAATGTTCATGTTCCAGCACTGGTGATTCCGAAAAGTGACTTAAACCTTGATAGTTTCCCGAAATCAGATGCTCACCTGGTTCGGACCACCATCTTATCCCCCATGAAATAGGGAAAGGGAGGCGAATGAGGAGACCCCTCACACTTCCATCCAGAGTTAGAAGTAATAACCATCCAACTTCAGAACCGTTAGGAATGGAGTTACGCGACAACCTTACTTGTATGACTTCAAGTATCTCTGTCATTTCCGTTCAGCTACAGTGAATGTTAGGGAGAATTCTCAAGAATGTGCTAATTTCCCTTTCCTTTTGAGACCCCCAGCAACTTAATTTTTACCTGTAAAGAGTGAGCCTTTTTTCCTACTCTTTCATGTATTTTGATGTGCGTTTTACTTTTGTGTTCTTTGGATATGGAGTTTTAAAACAACTCCATAGGCATCATCTTTTTCTTGTGTGTCACACAGCACCTTCAGTGCAGTGGCACAAGGATGTCTTTCAGACTTCCCAAGGTTTAAATACCTTCTCTGGGACTGAAAACCATCTCCCAGAGCATGTAAAGTTAAATTGAATTAGTAGTGTTTTTAAATTTACAGACCCAGCACACACTATCTTCCAATAGAGTGCTGGAGGGGTTGCCTAGCATCCCCTGAGTCTAAACACTCATGTAACAATCAAAAGTTACCCTTTCCCTCTTGAAATGGCTGGTGGCAGTGGTTTAGAACAAACTACCATGATTTATCCCGACCGCGAACAGCGGCAGCTAAAAATCAGGGCAGCCATGTTTATGGCGCCCAAGACCTCTGGTCAACTTTTTTCACTGTTTCTTTTAGGAAAGGTCCTTCTAGTGTTTTTCTCTGCACGCCAAACCAGGTTTGGTCCCTTTGCTCGTTGGCCTTTGGTGGGCTTCAGTGCTGAAGCCCTCATCTGGCGCCTGAGTGTCTGGGGTGCACAGGATGTGGGGGTGGTGCCCGAAAATCCTTGTGCTTAGTCTCCTAGGAGACCTGAATGCACTCTGGCATGATTGGCTGGCTGCCAGTCCGGCAAGGACGGCCACCTTGATGTGTGAGTGACAGCTAGGCTGGAATGAATGGGGGAAAATTGTCTAAAAATAGGCCTCTGGGACTTGGAAAGCAGAGTCGACCACTGGAACGAAAGAACCGAAGACGAGCTGAAGGAAGACGACTGCTGCAACTCCTGGTCCACCGGTGAAGCCCTGCTGCATGTCCGAATTGCCTGAAACTCCATCGACAGAGAAGTCCTTCAAGGTTAACTTCTTCCCTTGAGTTTGATGGGAACAACCAAATTGCAAGTCACCTGGACACCGTCTCTATACTGGTCAATTGTCTTCAGAGTGCTGTTGAAAACCTGCTAGCCAGTGAGAAGGATACCAGATTTGTGGTCTTTAAGGCACTCGCACCTTAAACTGACATTTTGCCAAGCTTGAGGCCTCTTCCCTGGGCAGTGCAGGAACCTCCCAACGTCCTCTTTCTTGTCTCCACGACTGAAGCTCAGGAACTGCGAGATCTGCAGGAACTGCCAGGAACAACTGCCTCAGTTATAGCTCTTTTTCATTTAAAAGGTACTGTGCAAGTGCGGTCAAGAAATCCCTTGTACTGCTGTGAAAGTTTATGAAACTTTCCCAACTTTGAAGGCTTGTCCTTCCCTAAACCGACATATAACTTTTCATCTGACCAACTTAACCATTTACTACCAGAACTGTGCTATTCTATACAAGACTCTGAACCATTGACTTTGGCCCAGGCCTATTGAATTGAATTGCTGGTTGTAGTGAACTGAAACTATTTGCCCTACCTCTGAAAGTATTTGTGCTTTCATTCTTGTAACCATGTCTAACTGAAGTGCCCTTTTGCTCCCATTTCAGGGGAGCTGACCTTGTTCAGAAACTGATTGGTTGTGCATTGTAGTATATTAGATTGTGATATTGAGCTGCTCTTACTAGTGGAATGTTTTCCAACTGACTGTGTAAATAAATGTATATTCTTTTACCAAGGAACCTTGAGTAAGTGTTTGTTTTGAACCACTGTGATTGCTGCTCCTTTTGGTAACCTCTTTTACTGCTCACTTTACTCTTGAGATAAGTCTGGCTGCTCAGCCACTGCTACCACATTACTGTGTAGTAGAGGCTTGTACCAAAGGTGAAATTGTGCTTAAACTTGTAGTCTAATTATGTGTAGTGTTCCCAAATGGTACTGCATTTGATTCTGCCTTATAGCGAAATGGGTGTGGGGCAGTATAGAACACAGAAGGAGATGGTTAAACATGTGGATTTCAAGAACTATGTATTCCTAAAGTGTTCCCCGGAGATGCGGTCCGAGTCCCGCTTCAACAGCCCTTTTATCATAGAGGATGTGACGCCGTCTGTGGTCAAAGTGCAGGGCAGACGTGCTTGGACTTTTCTGGCAGACATAAAGATCTAGGCTGGAGAGACCCCTTCACCATTGCACCCTTCAGAAGCAAGCATCGGGGAAGAACCTCAGCACGTGCAGAATAGGTCTATGATGAGGAAGAAGGACGCAGAAGCTGTTAAGTAAAGATAAAGAGTTTATTGGACTGTGGCTTATTGCAAACACTCTTTTTAGTCATTTGGGAAAGATTCAAGGGAAGATATTTATTCTTGAGCCACAGGAGTTTGTGACATTGGACTGAGGCATGCTTAAGCCTTGATAAGAAGAAAGATATTCCAGATCTTGATTTCATTTTCGACAACTGGAAGAGGGTGCAGTACCCTGATTCATTTCTCACTGACTTCCTGTTTGGATTTGCCCATGGTGGTACCCAATGACAAACGTTTCACGGATCATATTTGAAGTTTTTCTTTTTGTGTTGCGCATATATCCTGTAATTGTGGGAACTACTACCGTTCACGTTTTCCCACAAGATCCTAAGAATGGTCCGATCTTAAGGAGATTGCTCACACTGATTATCGAGCAAGTTCTGCAGCTTCCGGATTACAGTGGTGAAAGTGCAAATGCCTTTATCAGCCGATAACGCAAACAGACTGGTCAGTTTGGTTTTTTACTACTTGATTGAAGAATACCCACAGCTTGTTAATAGACACACAGATGTCTGCACCTTCCTAAGGGACCCGATAAATAATGCAGCATTGAATGAGATTTTGAGAGACATTATAGTGGAAGTAAATATTGATTCCGAGAGAACTCTGCGATCGGAGTGAGGCTTTCCTTCGAGGGACAGATCGAGGGATTACTGGCTAAAAGAACTCTTGTCTCATGCTGAAAGAAAATCATCATGTCATCTGGTCAAAGGCCGATTGGTGGGATACACTGGGAATTCGTATTCATCATCCAGTAAGCAGGTCAGTTGAAGAAGTTTATCGAGTGAGATCAGCAGTTTCCAAAAACAGTACATAATGTTGCCTTATTACAGTTTTATTGTTTCCTTCCTTACACAATAAAAATGAGCAGCATTATTAGCAACATTATCATGCCAGATCCAGAGAGACGTCCACGTTGTGTAAAAAATCGATGCTGCACGTTCTCATACCTCTGTGTTATTTATGCTTGCATTCTGTTCATAATAATACTGCTTTCACTCACTGTGCGCACATCGTATTACATAGAAGTACATGGAGCAAAGACTCATGAGAATCTTCCTAAGCAGAAGTAAGGTATAAACGTGGCAACAACTAGGCAAACAAGACCCTATGTAGTTATCCCTGTTCCAAAGAATGATGAGGAATCACCTAAGTCTGAGGCAATTGTTACTGATGGTCAGTCACATTTGAAAAGTGTCTTAGAGATTATTTTGGACACCAGAGACAGGCTTTACAAGGGAGACACAAAATGGGTGTTGAAAGGTGAACCTACTCAGTTAATGCATGCAAATACACCTAGTCCAATGACAAGTGTTCCTGAGATTGGTCCAGTTAGGAGAAACTATGTTGATATACTTCATGAAATGATGGTAGAAGGTCACAAGAGAAACATGAGACCTAAGACAGATACCAGGGAGGATGACTTTGAGCTGAATGATTACTTGGATAGTACTGCACATTTGGGAAACAACATATGGGCCCTCATTACGACCCTGGCGGAAATCGAAAAACGATGGCGGAAATGCAATACCGCCATCGAATAGCGCTCGGTGCGATTATGACCCGTCACCGTAAAGTACGATGCCATTAGCGACACCGTAGTGAACGCCAACTGCACCAAGTACGCGCACGCGCGCCATGCCAAACCGTAATTACCACCATGGCGCAACGGTACGCGAATTCTGACCCTAGCGGACATATACCTAACGCCATCAAGCATGGCGGAAAGTACCATTCCGCCATGGTGAGAAGTACGGCATCGCGAACCAACTGTAAAAGGCCCTACTGAGTGCCTGTACACCACTCCCTGGCCACATTTCACAACTCCTCGTAGGTTCAATGAAGTCACACAATGCAACCAGTGAAATGTACAAGTCACCCATGCATGCCAACGAACAAATGAATCTAGGGGCTCCAAGTGCCTTGTGAGTGGCCATCCATATTTGCCATGGCACCATTGCCGTACTGATGCAGCACAGGCATGTGAAGGTTCAAGTCCAGCAACATGAACTGAAATATGAGACAAACAAAAACAGGCCCCCCATCGCTTGACACCAGTGTAAGGCAACATTCAAAGCAGTATCCTGAGTGAGACTGCACCAGCCCTGTACTCCTGCCAGTAAACAAACCAACCATCAGCATAAGCATGTACCACACAAGTTGGCAGAGTGACTGAGCAGCCAGGCTCATCTCAAGAGGGGCCAATGGGAGCTGCAGGGCACAGATGGCACGAATACAGAAGCTATTCCAATGGACATGACCTCAGTCTCCCTCCAAGAAACGCACGCAAACACAGGCACCTGTGACCAGCCATATTCTGATAATCACATCATTCCACCAATCCACCTGGCTGACCGGCATCTGTTACACAAAAGCTAATCCCCCGCCCCTGAGCATGACATCATTAAAACAGTCATAATGGCAGCCCCTATCCCTGACCTCACTGGGCTTCGTAGGCAAACGCGCCCAGTACAGTACCACGCAACTATACTCAGAAGCCGGAACCCAATGCAGATCTTCTCACAATACATCGCTCCACAAATAGGAATATGCTACATTACTTGCAAAGAATAACGCTACACGGTCAATATCATAATCAAAATTTAATGCACAACAAAATCACCAAGCCCATACAGCTATTAGGTCATGAACTCCAAAATATATTTCATTATTGTGGGCTGCATCCGCAATAAATGACCAGCTTCTTCTTGTGTGACGCCCTGTTCCTTCATGGTACACAGGGGCTACATTCACGTTCAAAAAGGCAACATGGAAGCGCCTAGAACCGCAGGGCCGTCCCATTAGGTAGGCACTAGTCCAGCTGAAAGGTCGATATGTTGCTCCTAGCCACTAGTACTGCGTAAGGGCATGTGGCCCATTGGCGATCGTCCCATAAGATCGTAATGGTGCTCCACTGATTAACACGAAGCAGCAGGTGTCGGGAGTAAAAGCCATCTGCAGGAGTGGCATACAGATGGCAGCGGCAAAAGGGGAGGAGATACCTGTCACCCAAATGAAATGAAAAAGAATAGTATGGGCATCAGAACTTCATTTGAATTACTCACTTCAATGATCACACTAAATCCACAGCCATATGCATGCTAGCCCACTCAAAAGGATTATTCCCACCCAAAAATCACTTGCGAATCATAACTATATAAATCGAGGTGAAAACACTATCACAAACGAGTGTTTGTGTGCATGCGTCTGTTAAAACAGAATCCATTAGATGGGATTAGTAACGTGCATAGACACAAGTGTTTGAAGGATCGTCGAGACAGGGAGGGTTCAACAAGGGCAGATAGACGATGGTCCCACTATGGCAGCCCTGCATCACATAGCGCAGGGGAAGTGGATAGATTCCAAAAAGCCCTGTACATGGCAAACTCTCTATTAAATCATCTGTCCATGCATCCATACATCATTCCCTCATCCCGGTATGAAAACGCCTGATTATTTACTCACATAACATGTGAAATTTCCATTGAGTCTGTGCGTAATGCAGTCTGCAAAATCCACTGTGCTCCAGCCCGGAATTCCAGTGTTGTGAAGTAACATGTATTTGGGAACGTCCTGCCTTATCGTCCACTACGCTGTTGCGCATCCCATACTATTCATATCAATCATTGCATTCTCGCCATGGCGCCTGTCCGAAGGACATTAAACAATAGAACTTTATATCTGCAGTCAGACCTGTGGGCGTCTCCTCGCCGCTAGCCGAAAACCGAAAGCGCTGTCCTTCGAATTCCTCATTTGCAACATCACGTCGAAAAGGCATCTGTGACCGCTTGAAATCACAAATCCATCCATGTAGTGCGGCAGTGTGTGAAAATGGCAACTGGCTTCACTCACAAATGGGACGCCCCGCCCGTCGGTGAACCTCGGTACAGTGCTGCATGAGGGTCCACCGTCAATCGAGTACTACATTCCACTGACCCTTCACAAGTTTGTTCGCGACTGCAAAGATAGTATGTGAAACAATGGGACCATAGCAGAATGAACATATGAACCAATATTTCACTGCCATCGGGATTAAATACATGATTGCAATAGCAAGATGCCATGCGTCGAATTGCAGCGTTGTGTGCGGGACGTGCACGCCCAAAGGGGATTGCAGCTTGCACAGGTGGAATGAATCACCACAGGTGGAGGCTATACAGCCTGAAAACACATAAATTGCACACCCAACCCCCTCCCACAACCACACCCACTCCAAAATGCTACCGGCAGGACTAGCGATGTTGGCCCTGGGGGACCTGATAGCACTGCAAGTACTCCAACTTCAAGAAGAAGACGAACACCAACTACTACAACAACCGGCCGCACAGAGGAGACGCAGGAGGAGGAGGAGGGCAAGGCAGGGCCAGCAAGGCCCACCAGCACAGCCACTACCACCACGCAGGCAGCCCACAATCCCACGCCTCCGAGCACATCCGTTCAACCTCACTGATGAGCAGATCCACACCCTCTACCGTTTGGACCGGGACACCATAACCGCCATTGTGGACATGACACACGCTGACCTTGTCAGCATGATAGATAGCCCAACCACCATCCCACCCCTACTGAAGGTGGTGTCTGTACTCCACTTCCTGGCCACAGGCACCTACCAGCACACAGTCGGACAGTTGCATGGCATTTCACAGCCACTGTTGTCACGGACACTATTGCAAGTGCTCGATGCCCTCCTGAAGCACGCAGACGACTACATCTCTCTACCACGCTCGGAGCAGGAAATTACCAACACAAAAGTGGGATTCCATGCACTTGCCGGCATACCGGGTTGCATTGGTGCCATCGACTGCACCCATGTGGAATTGGTTGTCCCACATGCCATGGAGGCCCAGTACCGCAACCGAAAACAATATCATTCTCTTAATGTACAAATGGTGTGTGACTCCAACAGGATCATTACACATTGTTGTGCCCGATTTCCTGGATCAACACATGATTCTATGGTCTTGAGGAACTCTACAATACCACGCTACATGGAGCGACACGCAGGGAACAGATCCTGGCTACTCGGTGAGTCTCATTTCATGCATGATAATGTGGGGTATGTGATGCGGCAATGACCTGGCAGGAAGGGGGCGGGGGGTGCGTACGTAGCAATGTCATTCCACAAACATCCTTTATTGTCCACATACAGGTGATGCCGGGTATCCACTGAAGAGATGGCTCCTTACACCACTCCGGAACCCACAGAACCAGCATGAGGAGGACTACAACCATGCCCACTCACGTACCCGTGTAGTCATAGAACAGGCATTCGGCCTACTGAAGACTCGTTTCCGCTGCCTCAGCAGGTCTGGCGGGGCACTCCTGTACCGCCATGAGAAGGTTGCAAAGATGGTCATGGCATGTGTCATGCTACACAACACGTGCGTACGTAGAAATGTGCCCATGCACCCTGACGCAGAACTGCAAGCACCTGAAGATGGTCATGATGAGGGTGGGGATGTGGCAGCACCTCAAGGAGTCCGCGAGGCACAGGAGGGCTGTGAAATTCGTCAGATTATCATAGATTCATGCTTCTAGCACTCACGCCTGGTGGCTGATACATGGACACGGGACTTGTGGCACTGTGTGTGTCTGGAACATGCACAATATGGACTGTACGCCTATAAAGGCCTCGTACACAAAGATCAATGTCCACACATCTCATTGGATGATTGTGCAATGTTTATAGCATATGTGAAATTATGTTACACACCCCATCGACCCGCCACCCAAGTAAGCCCAACACACCCCCTCCACCCTCCTACCTCCCCCCCGAACACCAGTGTCCAAAGATGCTCATTGTCAGTGGGCAGACGCTATTGCAAGCCCCCTCTCCGGGTATCAGGGGCACCCCTGCCTGTGGAGCGCAGGTTCCTCCCAGATCTACGTTGGGGGCTGCCCTGGACGGAACTTGCAACGGATGATGTCTCTGCCTGCTCACGTCCATGCATGTCCCTAAGGGTTTGTGAGAGCTCAGTGAGCACACGGCGCACAGTGGCAAGTTCAGCACATACGTCTTTGGACGTCGCATGCAGTTCCCCCCTCAGGCTCTCGGTGCTTCTCTCCATTTGTACTCTCAGGCTCTCGGTGCTTCTCTCCATTTGTACCCTCAGGCTCTCGGTGCTTCTCTCCATTTGTGCCCTTAGTGTCTCTGTACTTCTCTCCATTTCTGCCCTAAGTGTCTCAGTAGATGTTTCTATGGCTGCCTTAGTACCCCCACATTCATCAGCATGGTCCTTGAGGAGCGTGGCCAGTTGCTGCTGTTGCACGATCACCTGGTCGAGGGACTGTTGCCTCTGCTGTGCCATGGCCATTTGCGGTGGTGTCACAGAGGGGCTGATCACCTCATGTTGCCTTGCCACAGGGCTTGTGGGGGATGGCCAGTCGTCGTCTTGTGGGTGCCCCTGCGTGGTATCCTCAGGGTGTACGGGATGAAACAAACAGGGGGATTGAGACAGGTCATGGATGGATCCTACATCGACATCACCATTTTCTGTGTCGGAGCATGCTGCCATTAATGCAGTGTCACCTATGGTGCTGCTGCCACCAGAAGCAGTGCCTTCTGTGGCATCCATTGGGGGGACCTGTGGTGGTGCTGTTGTGGGCATGCTGGCTGCTGGGGTGCCTGTTGAATTCCCCTCCTGTGATCTGCCACTTGATTTGTGCTGCTGCCGTGTCTTGATCCGTGCAGCTGAGGTGGAGGGTATTTGGCCGTTGGTCTTGGCCCTCTTTGCAGGTGTGCTGGTAGGGGTGTCCTGGAGCTCGTCATTTGAATCGGACCCTGTGGTGGAGTAAAGGAGGGCGAGCGTTATTAATGGGTCTGTGGAAATTGGAATGGCAATGTATCACATGCATTGGGGTGGTACCTGAGGGTGATTTGGGTCAGGGCCTTGGAGGTGGTTTCATTTTTGTGTGGATTGAGGATGCAGTTGTTTTGCAGCCTGCAGTTAGGGTGTGCCTGCTGCACGTGTAGAGGGTGTTTTTAGGATTTTTAATTATTTATGTATTTAATGTGACTTTTAAAGTGCGCTATCAGGCCAATGTATGTGGACGTTCTCCTGGCCATGTGTTTCTGTTGCACTATGTGGACACATGGTACTTCACATGATTGGACATTGTGGATTTAGCATTGTTTTATTTGGGCCACCTACCTGATTCTTCGGATGTCTGCACTCCTTTCTCCATCCCTCCGACTCCCTCTATACTCTCCATTCCAATGGTGGAGGCACAGATTTCTTCCCAGGGGGTCAACTTGATGGGTGATTCCGATCCTCCCCCAGTAGCTGTGGCAATGTTACGGTTGGCGGATAGTATGCTCCGTACGCGTATCCGCAAGTCGTCCCATCGCTTTCTGCATTGCTGTGGGTTGCGGGGTGCGGTCCCCACCACACTTACCCGCTGTGCCACCAGGGCCCATATGGCCTTCTTGTTCGCAAGTGCCGTCCTGGTCATTTGCGTCGAGAAGACGACGGCAGCATTCTCCTGGAGGGTCTCTGTGAGCACGGTGAGTTCCTCACGGGAGAAGTGGACCTGCCGCTTGCGGTCGCACGCTTTTTTCGCTACTTTTCCCATTTTTATTGTTTTCACTAGGGTGGATGACGGGTTGGGATGTGTCTCAGGGTAGTATTTTTAATGGTTGTGTGGGAATTCTGATTTTATAGGTGTACGGCGTGCTGTTTCCCGTTCCGGGACCATGTTTTTACTTCCGTTTCCGTATATTTACGGTCACCGTATTTTCCGATTGCCGCTCATTACGGTGACCGCTATGATGGGTGGCGGAATTGCACCTAGGGCGCCGTACGACGGCGGTGAAGGGCGTTTTGGGGACATTTCCGCCATCGCAGACTTTGCACTTCCGCCATGGCGTAGTGCTCGTGCCCGATGGGTCGGAATTAGCCGCACTTTACTCCGTCGTGCAATGGCGGAAACGCTATTTACGCTATGGCGGTCAGGTCAGTTACTTTCCGCCAGGGTCGTAATGAGGGCCATGGTATCAACAAATGAGGGAAGTAGGAAGAAGAACCTCAAAGGAGGAATGCTTTGTATGTGCACTCTTGCCTTATAGTATGGAGAAGTCTAAAATCTTCATAGCTATTGAAATAGACGTCCAGACAGCACATTGTCATTCCCACATAGCACTTTGCCTAACAAGAGGCCAGTTTATGGGCCGAGATGCCTATCTCAAATGGACAACACACCAAGAATCATGTGATCAGGTACGAGAAGCCTGGAGTAAAAGGAGCTGGAATCAGATGGGAAGTAAACAAAAAACTGGAGAGTCCAGGAAAATTTGCATCAGAAATTCATAGATGGAAGAACAGAGGCCAAATGTAGATCTGGGGATAAGTACTATCACCAGATGGATGGGAAGAAGGAGTGGTGATCTGCAGAGCCTGGGTGGTCATTGGTTGTTATAAACCAGTCATTGACATAGTACTGAAGGCTGGAAGCCACTATGGCCAAGACTTGCAAAACTATTGACCTGGGTCAAAAGACAAAGGATGACCTTTGCAGATAGTGCCTTTGGAGAGTGCAAAGCTGTGCTTCAGAAATAATGGCACAAGAAAAGTTGGGGAGAATTAGAACTGTGGTTGAATCTTTGATGTACCAGGTATGATACTTGGAACAGCAGTAATCATTGATCACTATTGGGCTTGTGGATCCACAGCATATATGAGGCTACCCAAGGATTGGTGAGGACGATGCTCATTAGGGAATGTTCATGTTCCAGCATCGGTGATTCCAAAAAGTGACTTAAACCTTGATAGTTTCCCGAAAGCAGATGCTCACCTGAGAAAGAAGAGATCTGTGGAGCTGCCAAGAAGAATAAAGAGAGATCATTATTTCTCAGCAAACTTTATAGAAATTTTTGATGCTATTCCCTATGAGCACAGACTATTTGGCCAGACAGCTTCAGTGTTTTTATTGATCTTCATGCCGAGTGTCCAGGTTGGAGGAAATACCAAATGGCTGCAGATTACAAGATGGGAATTGCTACAGACAATCAACATGACTATAAAGGGATTCAATGCAATCAGAGAAGAGATGAGAGCCATACGACTGATGACTCTCCAGAACAGATATGTCTTGGACATGATCACAGCAATGGATAGAGGTGTTTGTGAAAAAAATTGGAGAATCATGTTGCACATTCATACCTTCGCATGATGACGAGAATGGAACCTTGACAGAGGCCATAGGTATGCTGACAAAGCTCCAGTATCAGATGATCGATAAAGTAGAAGACATTACTGATGATATCTGGTTTGGATCACTCTTCTCTTGGGTTCCACAATGGATGGTAGACAGGTTTAATTTCCTTGGAAATCTGATACTAATGATATTGCTTGGATTCTGTGTGATAAAGATACTAATCTCCCAATGCAAGAAAACAGCCATAAAAGCCATAGGGATGAAGATTATGATTGATGGTGAATCAGGATGGAAGGCCAAAGACTTGACAGATGAAGAAATTAGAGACTTTGTGAAGGCCAGTATCCATGCAACTGAGGGGACAAAGTTCCTGTTTCCAAAGAATCATAAAAAGTATGTGGGAAGATGGATCTATTGCAGTCCAAGTGGACAGTGCAGACTCATGACATGGAACAAAGATGAGCATGTGAAATCAGCAGGATGCCTGAAGGGAGTCATAAAGATATGGGTCCCAAGGAAGCTCTTCTTCAGACCAAGATGTCTGGATGTGAAGGATGATGGGAAAGTGGTCGATAAATCACCCAGAGGGGGGAGTTTAGAGGAGGAGCCAAGTATCCCCACCTCAACCACCTCACCCATACTGCCTATATGTTGGGTGCCCGAATGCGAAAACCGTGCAGCACCAGTGGGAATACCAATACCTCGGATAATCCTGGAGGCAAGGTTCCCATTTAGAAAACTGTACCTGCATACAAGAAAATATGATGGACATTTGAATTAAATCCCTGAAGAAGCGGAGCAAATGAATGGCAAAGATGAATGGTGACATCAAACAGAGCTGAGCTGACGTGCATGGAAAGATGCAGAGACTAGAGAATGCAGATATTCTATAAGGCATCAAGAAGGTATCGAGGATAAGTGAAATCTTGGGATTACGGTGAAGAAGCCTATGCTACAAAATGGATGAAGATATCAAGTCAGTTTACATGTGTATAGATGCAAAAGAAAGGTAAGCAGACAAAGTAATCCGGAGGCTAGTTTAATAATGAATAAATTGCGGCAAGCGCCAACGTATATATATGTATGTGAACAAGTGAAGGATGAATGTTTCCACTACGTATTGTAGCAGTGCTGGACTCTCGAAAGAAGGCCTCATTTCTAGTGTGTCACAGCTAACAAACAATGAAATACAAAGTGAATCTCAGAAATACAAGGTTGGAGGAGCCATGAAGCCAAGTCAAGAAGCCAAGGTCTTATCAGGCTGAAGTTAACTAACATTGGATACAAATCGTGGGAAAGAACAAAACTCCTGTTCAAAAGACATGAACAAACGGGGAAGACGTCAGAGGTCTATTAAAAAATAGTATTTTAAAGATAGTAAAAGCTCAAAATCATGTTCTTCAGTCACGTGGAAGGATGAAGTTGGACGAGCAAGATGCTCCCACCTACGCATGAGGGCAGAGCGTGCCTTCACTCCCCTGAATTCTCCACAGTAAAGAACAAACTCAAGGCCGAGCTTCAAGGCCTAATTGATTAAACAGACCACTGAGGTGATGATGGATTGATATGCTAATTGGTGGGAAGCTATGGTTAAGACGAACTCACCAGTACCTGAATGGCCAGCCTCCGTGCTGCTAGACACGGGTGGAAAAGTACTGACGAAGGTTAGAGTGCCAACCAATTGTGGGGGACCGTGTAATTAAGGCTCATATAGTTTGTGTAGCTAATGGGACGGTGAATATTTAGTGACGCTCATAAGTGTTCATTTTAGAGGGAGGGCTTAGTTGCCTCACCTGATGTTAAGAAACCAATTACTTTCACTCACTGTCCCATACTAGTATGGATCGTATACTTAGATGTTCACTAAAAGCATGTCACAGTTACTCGTAGGTTTTCATAGTTTGCCACGTAGGATGACGTTGGTAGTAACGTAGGTCAACATCAATGATGATGAGTTTTTGATATATAACTCAGTTTTCTATGAAACTAGTTGAGTAAGAGGATCGAGCGAATTTGTTGATGTTCGATGTACTTCATGTTTTAGATAATTGATATTTAAACAGTTATCGTTTTTGCCAATTACCTGAGTTGTTTCGATTATCGATGTATGAATAAAATCTCCATCTCCATCCATCTCCAGGGTAATTGCTACTCAGCTTAAAGGGCTGAGGTTATTCAGTTCAAGATCATTACATTGACACATAAATGTTTGCATGGATCTGCCCAAGCGTATCTGAAAGAGAGTCTCTCCGTGCACCCACTGGGGAGAACAACCAGATCCAGCTATACCTATTGGCTCATATGCACTAAGGTTAAGAGAACAAGAGGGAATGGACGCTCCTTTCCTGCACAGGCTACATATGCTTGGAATGGGCTGCCAGTCGACTTACACAGAGAAAATAGTCTCTTTACATTTGTAAACGACTCAAAACTATACTATTTAATTGACATTGCTATAATCCGGTAAAGATTCCTGTTTGAATTGTCTGTCTTCTGTTGTTAGTTGTTTGATAAGCGCCCTGTGAGTTGCAGTGTGTTTTAAACAATAAATAAATAAATACATAAATAAATAAACAAAAATACATGTTCATTTTTGCAGGATTTTGGAATTACACCTTTTCATAATGGAGATGGAGTACATTTGACTCATGTCGGAAATCAGATTTTTCTTTTGACTATCCAAAATACACTGAAACTATTTTTGTAAACTCGTGAAATGGGCTGTGAAGTATTTTTTTAGTAGTTGTAGTAAATAAAAAATACAAACTGGTAAAAATGAGAAGCAGTTTTTGTGAAAGTTAGAAATAATAATTACATTCAATATAACATTTGTTAATGCAGTATATAAAACTCCCAAACATTTATTTTAAAGGTTTTTTTAAGAACCACCATTTTTGAACGAAAAACAAGTTAATTTATTTTAAGTCCCCAACCCCACGCCTGAGGTTTTCTGAGTGTCTGCGAACTATGCAAACTGCAAAGGTCCTGTTATTTGTATTCTTAGTTCTATTTTTTTACTTTGAAAGGTGGCTCCTAACGGAGCCCTTTTTTTTTTTTTTGATTTTGTATTTTTATTTTTTTTTTTTATTTTTACAGGAGAGGCATGGTAAGGTGGGATAGGGAAGGGGCACCAACCAAAGATGCAGAGGGGCAGGTGGAATGGGGAAGATGTTGGGCGAGCCTTAAATTTAAGGTAGGTGGCAGTGTTTTTCATGCTCCTTGACCGCATCCTTGAAAGCACTATGAAACTCCTCCATCCTGCAGATGAGTGTGTTGCTGTAAAAATATAGTCCTATGACCTTCAAAAGGTAAGGGTCAACAGCATTCTGTATGGCCTGCGAGGCAGGTGAGGGGATCCTCTGCCCCACAGGAGTAGTCTGTGTGGTGAAGATGTGGTAGAGCTTGTCTACCTGCTTCTCCTTGAGAAAGGAACAGCCTTTCTCAGAGCACCCGGGTGGTTGATCTGGTATGGCGGCACATGGAGGTAGTCCTGTAGGTCTACAGCCCAGGTGTTCCACGACTGAGTACAACATGGTGTAAAGACTGGAGGGGGTAGCAGTACTCCTGCTCTCTATATGGCAGAGTCAAAGCACAGAGCACCCCAGCCAAGATTCTCTATTTGATAAACGTGTACAAGCAATCAAGGCTTAAGCTTTCAGGAGGTGATGCAGGCTGGTTCTTAAGTACATTGTAGTCCCCAAGCACCCATAAAGGAATGTCCACACACACTATTGAAAACACAGTTCTTTATATAAATAAGGCTTAGGTTATGTACACAATCACAATAACACAATTTGTACTCAAGATAATCTAAAATGGTAAATATATGCTGTTTCTATGTGGTACTGCACTTACTCTTTTATTACATTAAAATGCATTAACTGTACTCAGTTCAAATGTCATACAAATCAGGTAATAAAGTGAACCAACAATAGACATGGGAGGAAGGCAGGTTGGTTAAAACACTAGGCAGAATACTGGGTCCCTACCACTCGGCACAGTTCTGTATGAGGATCCCCCCACCTGGGCAACCTGTAAATAAAGATATAATACAAGCCCAGTCCATACATTGTTTAAATGAGTCTTGGTTCCCTCTAAAATAGTTCTACCACCCCAATGTACCTGGAATAGCAGATTTCTCTGATGGGTCATCTACAGGTCCTTCCTTAGAGACCCCCTTTAAGGCAGGAGTCACGGATCATCGATAGTCCTAGAGGAAGGTGAACCTTGGCATCAAGAGTCACCAATGAAAAGGTTCAATGGCGTCGAGGCAGCAGCTTCGGTCCTGGCGGTGCTCGTCAACAATCGGTCGTGGACGTCCTGCGAAGATGAGGCGTGCGGTGCACCTCTATGATGATGGTTTATTGCTACAAAGTGTCACTGAAGAATTTTGGCCCAGCAAGGGTGTCAGGTTGTCGGCGTCTTTGTGGTCTTCGGGTGGCAGGAAATCCACCAGCGGAATCTCCTCTGCGCATCGGCGGCCTCGACTTTCTCCAGTGGGACAAAGTGGTTGGCGGTGCTGGCGTGAGAGTCCTTGGATTCAAATGTCTTAATCAATGGAGCGTTGCGGCTCCGGTCATTGGTGGCTCGGCATCAAGTGGTTCCCACTTCTGGGAGACCCGGCTTTGATGGGCCTCCAGCGGTTATAGCAAACCTGCAAACCCTGGTCAACGACAATGGACTTCGATGGCCTCGAAGTCCGGGTGCTTTACTTCGGATTCCTCGGCGGTCCCATTCTCCGGTCAACAGTCTTTCGAGGGCTGACTTCCAGGGCTCTTTGGCGAAGGTTAGCAGTGCATGATGGTACCTTGAATCTCAGGAAGAGGTGTCCTAGCTAGGTGCTCTCTCGGATCATTACCCGACAAACTCGACAGCTTTCGGATCAAGTCGAAGTCTTCTTCTTCCAGCTGGGCTTCAAGGATAAGCATCAAGCATTAACTTCAGCTTCTGAACGATTTCCATCAGTGAGAGGTCCCCAGATACACTGTTTGGTCCCTCATTCATTCTGCTGGGTCACACTCAGGCAACCTGTCATCCAGAAGGGCATTCATGCAGGCAGGCAGCCAATCAGGCTCACAGTGCATTCAGGCCATTCTCCTCCCTCCAGACATTCACAACAAGGAATGTGTATTGGGACAAGTACCCAGCCATTCTGCACTCCAC
Source organism: Ambystoma mexicanum (assembly GCF_040938575.1). Classification (NCBI taxonomy): domain Eukaryota; kingdom Metazoa; phylum Chordata; class Amphibia; order Caudata; family Ambystomatidae; genus Ambystoma; species Ambystoma mexicanum. Next base: position 329,424,579 of record NC_090930.1, read on the forward strand.
ACTGCATTCATACCAGTTCCAGGTGGGGCTGTCTTAGTCTTTGTGTCACATCCTAGAAACCAGCCACCCATAACAAGAAGTGCATATTCGTCACACACTCCATTCACCCAGTTTCCACCCCAAGGGTGTGCCCACAACTTACAATCACTGGGAAGGCTCCAGTCATTCTGGCCTTGACTTTCCCACTACACCATATATGGAACCTCCACCCAACAGCCAGTCAGGTGGGAGGGGCAGAGACAGGGTTTCCCAGGACTTTTGGAAAAACAAGGTTACAGGCAATAGAAAGCAAGAGAACACAGGGGTCATCTTGTCTCCTATCAGTAATCAACTAATTCCAATGGCAGGGCTTGGGTATCCCAAAATGGAGGATACTCAGACCACCTGTCAATTTAAGCATGGACTTGACACCAGCCCATTCCCTGCTCTGGGGGCCACAAACAGGTACCCAACCACGTACACTAGGTTCACAGGGTTGTACCCCCACCCATGGGTGCCATAAGGGTATCCCAAGGGTCTGTACACCAAACCAAAAAGAGGAAGTGCTGCACTGCCAGGAGTCCCACATGGACTCCTGGGCAGAAAACAATACAGAACACACATGAAAAAGGACTACAGAACAAGGACCGGGAGGCCCTGTCCCTCCACTGCATTTCCAGCATCACACATGGCACTCCGAGCATCTCACCTTGACTGCCTGAGCCTTCAGTACACACAGGATGCTGGCGGTAGGCACTTCCTCTCCCTTATCTTGCTCTTCCTCTTCACTCTCTTCTGCATCTCTCCATCAGTTCCCCTCTGCAGGCCCTCCGGGTGGTTGATGTGGTGGTGGGGAGGATGAATTGCCATGGCTGAAGCCATAGATGCAGGTATGAATATGCTGCAAAGCAGGTGCTCGTCTGCCAAATTGAGAATGACTAAAAGTAATTGGTGGGTCCCTTCAGAGGCACCGTCTGCGGACCGCGCGGCTGTCCACGGACTACAGAGTTGTCAAACACTTACAATAATGGAGCAGAGGAATCGACACTCTCCCCCGAACCACAGAAGCCGAATGTATTCGACCCTCCCACCGTGGTTGGCACAGGTGCCTGAAGTCGTACACAGGACACCACGTGGCAGCCAATGGGGGGAAGAGGAGTTAGGGAGAGGTTGTGGATGGGGTGGGGAAATTAGGAAAACCGGAAAAAGGGTTAGGGCAAACCTAAGTTGGATAGGGAAGGGGAAGCACCAGTGAAAAAACCCTTCCTATCTGATACCTGTTTCCTGATACCTAACCCTCTGTAACACAAACCAATACACACCTTAATACGTGTGAACAGAGCTCAGTAACAAACACAGAGGATATTGCATTCACATGTAGTAGCAAGCGGTATAAACACAAGACAAGGGGGAATTCCCCAAGGATGAAGTACAAAACACATGGCCCATAGGGCAAGCTTTTAGCAACACATAAACATGTAGATTCATGTCTCTAGAGTCTTATCAGGCAAGTGAATGGGCTTCTACAAATCACAGAACCTGTAACCTGGTAAACACGAGTGAATAGCACTCGTCATAGAAATCCTGCCAACATAACCATTTCGTGAGTTCTTCTTAGATTAATAACTAAATAAACTGCAGTAACCATCCTGTCTCAAGGTAGGCCACCAAAAATACTTCTCCAACATTTTTTGCATCTTTCTCAGACCTGCATGTCCTGCCAAAGGGGATTTATGGCACCAAAATAAAGCCTTTTCTTGCAATTTTCTAGTGGGCAAATACAAATGACCCTGGTCGTAGGGTAACCCTTCTCGCACAGTACGTGCCGGGTGACTGTCTTTCCAATGTTGCAATTGCGGGCGGGGACAGCTTTCTTTATTTGGTCAATTAGTTGTTTTGTAACCGTCCCAATGACTTTCTCCGGAGAAATAATGGTCTTGACTTCTCCTATTGTATTGTCTATATTTTGTTGCCGGGATAATGCATCTGCCTTTCCGTTCTTACTCCCTGGTCTGAATGTCGCCACAAAATCAAATTCATTAAACTACTGGGACCATTGAAGCTGCCGTTGGCTCAAGGTGTGAGCGGTTTTAAAATACTGTAAGTTTTTATGATCAGTTACCACCACCACTTGATGTCTCGCTTCCAGTAAATAATGTCTCCATTCTAAGAATGCTGTCCGGATGGCCAACAATTCTTTGTCTGTGATTGAACAATTTTGCTCACAACCAGTTAATTTCCTTGAAAAGAAAGCCACCGGATGCCACACTCCTGCCTCATCCTTCTGTTATAATATGGCTCCTATGGCAATATTACTGGCATCAGTCTCCACCTGAAAAGGTTTCTCCGTGTTTGGGTGTCTTAATACCGGGGCCGTAGTGAAGGCCACTTTCAATTCTTTAAAAGCCTTTTCTGCCTCCGGACTCCACACAAAACTCACCGCCTTCTTAAGCAATTGTGTAATGGGTGTGACAATTTTGGAAAAATTACTGATAAAGTGCCGATAGAAATTGGCGAATCCTAAAAAGGATTGGATGTCTTCGATACATTGTGGAGACGGCCAATCTGTGACTGCCTGCACTTTCTTGGGATCCATGACACCAGTTGGGGTCAGAATAAACCCTAAAAACTCAACCTGTTTTACATGAAACGCACATTTTTCCAATTTTACACATAATTGGTATTCTTGTAAACGATGCAACACTGCCTGCACATGTTGTAGATGTTGTTCGGGCGAATCTGAATATATCAAAATATCGTCAATATAGACAATAACAAAAATATCAATAAAGTCTCGCAATACTTCTTGCATAAAAAACTGAAAAGCTGCGGGGGCATTACACAAACCAAACGGCATCACTAGGCACTCAAACAACCCAAATTTAGTTTTTCACTCATCCCCCTCTTTCACTCTTATCAAATGATAGGCTCCTCTTAAATCAAACTTGGTGTAAATCTGTGCAGACCTCACTTGATCCAACAACACTGAAATCAATGGCAAGGGAAACCTATTTTTCACAGTAACCCTATTTAGTGCCCGATTATCAATACAGGTTCGTAAAGTGCCTTCCTTTTTAGGGACAAAAAATAAAGGTGAGGAGACCGGGGAAGTAGAATGCCGAATAAATCCCTTGACCAGCATCTCATCTAGATATTCCCTAAGATATTTATTTTCAGTTTCTGTGAGAGCATATATTCTGCTTCATGGTAATTTTGCCCCCTCCTCCAATTCAATGACACAATCATAGGGACGATGATGAGGTAATCTTTCTGCACCGCCCTTATCAAACACTTTTGCAAACTCTCTATATTGGAAAGGGATTCCTGAATCAACTGCTCCCACCACTTGCTCCGGGAGTTCTCTTTCGACCAACCAAGATGCAGGTCATATTTCTGGCAACATATGCCCCTGACACTTCTGTCTCTCAAATCACACCCTTTGCTTCTCCCAGTCAATTTGAGGATTATGTTTTCTTAATCAGGGCATTCCCAGTATTAGCCCAAACTGAGGTGCTGCAATTAAATCAAACGTAATCTCTTCTCTGTGACCTGATGCACACACCATCTCCAGCTTCTCTGTTTGATGCCGAATGGGTCCTGATACCAATGGTGATCTGTCCACTGACTGTACTCCCTCCACCCTTTCCTTCTCCTGTATTGACAACCTCCACTGAGCGGCTAACGCAATGTCTACACAATTGCCCGTTGCCCCTGAATCCACCATTGCCCATACCTCCTGTTTAGACACTGCAAAACACAACGTCACCAATATATACCAGTGAGAAGTCTTATTACTAATCGTGTTTGCTACCCATCTGGGGAACCTTACTTCACTCGGGCCTGTCACCGGTGTTCCCTCTACGGCCGGCCCAGTTCTTTTCCCGCTTCCTTCTTGTTTTTTTCACTTCCCACCCCTCTTTGTAGAGTGTTTGGACAGGTACCTATGAAATGTCCTGCCTGCCCACAGTACAAACACAAATTGTTAGCTTTACGCTGCTCTTTTTCTGCTACCGATAATGGTCCTCTAATGCTACCAATCTGCATGGGTTCCACTTCACTCCCTCTACCTCCCTGAATCCTATCAAATCTCACAAAAGGTGCCACTTCCAGTCTTTTCTTGTCTCCTTTTCTCTCATTCATCCTGTGATCTAATCTTAATGCCAAATCAATCGTAGCCGTACATGTCCCTGGTTGTGGCTTTACTTGAGCAATGGCATCCCTCAGTTCTTCCTTCACACCCTGATAAAATAGTACTGTCTGTTTCGCTACTGGCCACTCCATCTCAATCAGTAACTGATTAAACTGGGTCACATAAGTCAATAGGTCTCTACTACCCTGTTTCAAATCCAACAATTCTTTATCTTGTGCCAAAGACACCTCACGCCGGTCAAATAATCTACCAAATTCTGCCAAAAATCCACCCCAGTTATATAACAAGGGCTCATCCTTTTGAACCAGTGGCATAGCCCAAGCCGCCGCATCTCCCGTTAAATATGATATCACAAATGCTGTGCGGGCCTGAATCGTTTCAAAGGCTATGGGTTTACATAGAAAATGCAATCTGTATTGAGTAAGGAACATCATATACTTGCGGGGATCCCCTGAAAAACGCTCAGGAGCTGCCAACGGGACACTGCTGGGAGGTTGCACAAATACAGTAGCATTTTGATTAGTGCCTGCTTCTCTGGCCCTTGTTGTAGATCCACTGGGCCCCTCCAATGGGGTTTGCTGTGCCACTAACCCCTGCACTTGTGCCTTCAAAGCGTCAGACTCTTGACGAGCATGTGCCAATTCTACTTGGATATCTTGTAAGGCCTTTAGCACATTGGCCAAAGGCGGAGGATTCGACTCCATTTGGCTTGGGTGGTTGTAAGTATCCCAATATCGGGGTGGCTTATTATGTCAAACACTTACAATAATAGAGGAGAGGAATCGACACTCTCCACCGAACCACAGAAGCCGAATGAATTCGGCCCTCCCACCGTGGTTGGCACAGGTGCCTGAAGTAGTACACAGGACACCACGTGGCAGCCAATGGGGGGAAGAGGAGTTAGGGAGAGGTTGTGGATGGGATGGGGGAATTAGGAAAACCGGAAAAAAGGGTTAGGGCAAACCTAAGTTGGATAGGGAAGGGGAAGCACTAGGGAAAAAACCCTTCCTATCTGATACCCGTTTCCTGATACCTAACCCTCTGTAACACAAACCAATACACACCTGAATACGTGTGAACTGAACTCAGCAACAAACACAGAGGATATTGCATTCACATGTAGTAGCAAGCGGTATGAACACAAGACAAGGGGGAATTCCCCATGGATGAAGTACAAAACACATGGGCCGTAGGGCAAGATTTTAGCAACACATAAACATGTAGATTCATGTCTCTAGAATCTAATCAGGCAAACAAATGGGCTGCTACAAATCACAGAACCTGTAACCTTGTAAATACGAGTGAATAGCACTCGTCATAGAAATCCTGCCAACATAACAATTTCATGAGTTCTTCTTAGATTAATAACTAAATAAACTGCAGTAGCCAACTCTGGCCATAAGAGATTGCCAGACCACGATTCAGAATGCAGGTAAATGTACTTATGTAACGGAGCCCCACCCCGCAATGTCACCAGCACTTATCTGAGCTCCGAGGGCCCCGCGGGACTCCTCGGAGTGAAGGTATCATGCCGTGATCAGCCGCCGGTCCGCCCGCTCTGAGCGATGCAAGCGAACGCCCGCGGCTTCAGCTGTCAGATTGGCAGAGCTTCGCTGTGACTTCCGAGTACCGACGGGCAGAGCTTAGCCGTCCGTAACTCATTCCGCGTCCCGCCGTCCTGCCCCTCACACTAACCGCACCCAGGAGTTAATAAGCCACACCTGGTTCACGCGCATTGCACTTTTATGCTGCTCGCAATCACTGCAGCTGGCAACGCGCACGTGACCATACGCTTGTGTCCTTGTCCTGAACTACAACCTCCCATGGCCTGCTGGGAACTGTAGTTTTATCTCCCTACGTGCCGTAGGAGTTTTAAGAGGTAACGCTTGTTAACAGCCCCTATTCCTCACATGAGTCGAAAATAGGCCTCAGAAAGTTGTAAAAAGTTGACAGATCAACTAAGTATGGATCTAGGAGATCTATAAAGGTAAACCTTCAACTTGAAACACCCTAGATAGGCATAATAAATTAAGTAGTTCATGAGAGGTCTCCCGATCACCCCTGACATCTTGCTAGCAACATTGTAAACACAAACCCTTGTAGGGACTTTTCATCAAAATTAATTTAAAATGTGATGTCATCAGTGATGTCATCAATCACATGTGTGATGTCATCTTTGATGTCCTGGGTGTTAGTCTTAGCAGTGCACAGTGGTGGCACGAGTTATGGTTTCTTAGCTTACCATAACTGGCAGATTTCAAGGGTTTTTTGGTTTTACTTGTAACCATAAAGTCCCATTAACAAGGTTTTTTCACTGAATATATATGTATATTTGTATCTTCAATATTATATGACAAAATACTCTTAGTTAATGCTCAACAGTCACTCCAAACTGAGGGTAATGAATATGGCTCACAATTATTCACTTTACTGGTATGACATCAGTTCATTACTGCCATGTCCTTTGAACAGAAACAATCAATATATGTGCAAAGAATAGCATACACGCATATTATGCAAACATTTTGCTCACCTGTCCAAGGTTTTTTTTACGGTTTTCCTATCACTTTGCTTTCCCCACACTCTGACACTCTGATCAAAAGGCTACCGAGCACTTTTCATTGCCCTAACATTTACTTTTACAGCATATGCTCTGAAAATCACCACACACAGCATAACATACAAAATGAAAAAGAGCCACAAACACAGGCTCCACAAATCCAGCAATGACACTCCCCAGCACTACCCTCCCAAATAAGGAAGTGACACCATTGATGTGCCTAAAAGTCCTGGGTAAAGTTGCTCCAGGGCTGTAATGCTGCTGTGAGATAACTGACAAGATGTCGATGTGAGCTGTGGTGGTAGACTTCCTACATATGAGGAGTCCTCTTAGTTAACTGTTTTAAATGTCCTAAATGAGAAACCACAGGTCTGCCTATTCCATTGATGTCCCTACTCCCAGAGTTATATGTGATGTCTTCTCATTTGTACTCTTTAATGCATCGAACCCTTCATGGGCAGACTGCTTTTGTATGTAAGAACACACTACAAACAAAGTCACACTTCTCTCTTTGTGACTCTCCTTCAAACAACTGCCATTGGGGGGAAGAGGGGGAGTAGAGCTGACGTGCTGTCTGATAAACAGTTTTATTTTTTATTTTGTTTCCTGTTCTTGCGCTACAGGCGGGTCAGAGTTTGCCTTTTGCTGAAATAAGCACCCCAGGCTGGGCTGCCTGTGAGCCGAGATAAATGCTTGAGGCAACTTTATTTAAGCAATATGCCCCGAGCGGTAGGGGCATTACCGACTCAGATAATGCCCTGGGGCCCATAGTTATAGGCCCAGAGCGAAGTGAGGGCCTTAACGAAGGTCCCGGGTCATTACCAGAGTTGGTAATGCCCCCGCCGCGAGGGGCATATAGCTATTAGTACCCCGGCCTGCAAAAACTGCGTGACCGGGGCACTAAAAGCTTAATTTTTTTCCCGAAATGCTGCGGCGTTTTGGGGGAAAAAAAAAGACGTCAAAGAAAATGGAAGAGAGGGGAAAGGGAGAAAAAAAAGATTTTCAAAAAAACGTACCTGGGTCCCCGGCGGGGGATGATGGAAGTCTCCAGCCGTGTGGAGGCTTGGAGTTGGGATGACCCTGCTCTGAGTCTTCACACGGCTGGAGGCTTTCATCGTCCTCCGCCGGGGACCAAGGCATAGAAGGTAACTGGAGTGGGGAGGGCAGAGAGGTGGGAGGAGGGAGGGAAGGAAAAAAAAGCCTTACCTCTGTCCCTGGCGGGTGGCGAAGGTAGCCTCTGAGCCTTGGGGAGGCTCGGAGCAGGGATGGCCCTGTTTCGAACCTCCTCATTGGCTGAGGGGCTGCCATGCCCCCCGCTGGGGACAAAGGCCGTGGAATCCCGACGTAGGCATTCCTGGCCTGGTAACGACTCGGCGAGGGCCAATCAGAATCACTCTTTCATTCTGAATGCGCCCTCGCCGGGCACTAATTATATTTATCTCCCTATGCTTACCGGCACACATGAAGACAGGCCTGGGATAATAATTTACTTCATTAAAAATTGCCTGGAACAAAGTATCTAGTAGGTCCTTGAAATGCCTCGGCTCATTAAACGAAGCACAATCTCAGTGACCTACATCACCTTCAAGAAGGCTGCTGTGGGAAAGTCTGATACGGAGCCTCTTCTTGTTTTTCAAGATTATTTATTCTCAACTTACTTCAGAGGTGCCAGAGCACTGTACTGAAAAATCACACACGATCAGCACCTGTTGCTTCAGGGTCTGACGCATCTAGTCCCCTGGGCTATCACAGCGCTGCTGCCTTTAAGGAAAACAACTTCCCTGTTATCATGACAGTGCCTCAGCTGCTACTGTGCCCACAAGTTCACAAACTCTCGCTCACTCTTTTCTCGACCCAAGTATCTGGATCGGAATGTGCTGCTGGCAAACAGAGCGTTCCATGTAATAATGTCTCTGCCAAAATGTCGCCTGACAAAAAGGTCGCAGTTTTTTGGAGAGACATTACTGCATTGAACATGCACGAGACACCCCGGCAACCCGTTTTTTTTTTTTTTTTTTTTTAAATGGCAGCAGGGGACATCCCCCCAACCCGTCCCCATACATAATGTCACCATATGTAATGTTGCCAATGGCTTTTCCCGGCGACACTATTATGGCCCAGCGAGACAGGTCTCCTTCCAGTGTCAGCTATTTCTCTCTTTCTCCTCAGAGAGAAAAACACATGATTTTCTCTCTTTGAAAGGCTAGACCATTTTGTAACTCAAAGGGGGTGGTTGGGTGGCAGCTTTGAATAATACATTATATAATTTATTTGTTTGATTAAAGAACATAGGGATCCCCCTTCCAGGCGACTGCAACAAGTGCTTCCATTTTGGGGTACCCACACAAGAATAGTGGTAGCAGAGCACAAAATGGTGTGGCATGTTTAAAAATGTTTCTTTCCTTTCAATATAAATGAAACCCAGGTTCACTAGCCCACACAAATCCAAAATTACACTTTACAGAGTTTTTACATAAGAAAAAAGAAATGTCTTTTTACATGTGTCATTGCATTTATTTGTCTAAACATTCAAGAAAAGCCACGTTTTGTCCATTACCAGAACCCAGAATTTATAAAGGGTTTTACAAGCATGTTACGGTCCCAGATCCTTTTAGAGAAGACAGCAGGGAGTTTACGGGCCTGCTCTTAGCAGACAATTACCACTTGTTTCCATAGAACTGGAGGTTAGGAGTTTGATTCCTTCTTTTAGTCAAGACGGGTGGAATATAGAAAAATAGGTTGTGAAGGTGAATAGTAAACACAGTTTCTTATGTTGTAGACCTGTATAGAATCAAATTGCGATCAACGTTTTTATCAAGATTAGAAATCTATAAGATTGTCGTCCAATAAGTACGTTGCCAGCAGCTGCAGAGCTCAGTGTAATAGCACAAGAGTGAATACGCATTTTAGGCTGACGAGTAAGCCTGCATTGCTATATATGTCGGCTCCTCGTGTCCACGCCTTTCTTCCCTTCTGTTGCCCCTTCGTAACGCTTTTCACACACAATAAATAAAGCACGAATTGAATTTTCTTCTGGATTCTGCTGCCCCAACATTGGCTCCTGCGCTCGCTCCCCCTTCGCTTCGTGCCAGCTTCCACCCCTTGGCTCCTGCGCTCTCTCCTCCTGCCCTTAGTGCCAACTTCCACCTCTTGGCTCCTGCGCCCTCCCCCTTCCCTTAGTGCCAGCTTCCACCCCTTGGCTCCTGCGCTATCTCCTCCTGCCCTTAGTGCCAACTTCCACCCCTTGGCTCCTGCGCTCGCTCCCCCTTCGCTTAGTGCCAGCTTCCACCCCTTGGCTCCTGCGCCCGCCCCCTTCGCTTAGTGCCAGCTTCCACCCATTGGCTCCTGCGCTCTCTCCTCCTGCCCTTAGTGCCAGCTTCCACCCCTTGGCTCCTGCGCTCTCTCCTCCTGCCCTTAGTGCCAACTTCCACGCCTTGGCTCCTGCGCCCTCCCCCTTCGCTTAGTGCCAGCTTCCACCCCTTGGCCTCTGCGCCCTCCCCCTTCGCTTAGTGCCAGCTTCCACCCCTTGGCTCCTGCGCCCTCCCCCTTCCCTTAGTGCCAGCTTCCGCCCCTTGGCTCCTGCGCTCTCTCCTCCTGCCCTCAGTGCCAACTTCCACCCCTTGGCTCCTGCGCTCTCTCCCCCTTCGCTTAGTGCCAGAATCCAGCCCGTGGCTCCTGTGCCCTCCCCCTTCCCTTAGTGCCAGCTTCACCCCTTGGCTCCTGCACCCTCCCCCTTCCCTTAGTGCCAGCTTCCACCCCTTGGCTCCTGCGCTCGCTCCCCCTTCGCTTAGTGCCAGCTTCCACCCCTTGGCTCCTGCGCCCTCCCCCTTCGCTTAGTGCCAGCTTCCACCCCTTGGCTCCTGCGCCCTCCCCCTTCCCTTAGTGCCAGCTTCAGCCCTTGGCTCCTGCACCCTCCCCCTTCGCTTAGTGCCAGCTTCCACCCCTTGGCTCCTGCGCCCTGCGCCTGCCCTTAGTGCCAGCTTCCACCCCTGAGCATATTCCTGGCTATTTTTGTTGCATTTTTTTTTAAAAAAAGAATTAACTGGTCATGCGCGCTGAGCTGCCAGACTTTGCCCGAAACTGAAAATGTACTTAGCATCCTGTTCTTTTGCCAAGATTCTTATTGGCAATAGTCGCTTAACTGGTGGGCCATCCCTGCAGGAGCTACTTGGGTAGTGAGTCGCTATTGCCCAGTACGGCCCGCCAATGAAGGGATTTTTGTCTAAATGTGAGGTGTGAAATAGCAAACATTTTCAGGCTTCAGCCCTACACGCGAATGCTGGAATTTCTACTTTGATGACAAAATAAATGCGTTGCTTTAAAAATAGCACAACTTCTCAGACTTTGAATGCAGTATTTATTACAAGGGAATCGGTGGTCAAACATAGGATCACAGAATAACACAAAACCTTGGGCTTCAACAGGAATGGAAGGTGCTCAGTGAAGTTAGTACGTGTAGTATCTGCATTTTAGTTATATTTCTGAATTAAATGTGGTCATCACGTGGAATCGGGTTTTCTCTTGACCAGTGTGACATTGAAAGCTTTTTTTTATTATGGACCATAAACACTGTTTAAAACTCGAACTAACGAAGTTTGAAAATTAGTACATGTAAATTGTTGTAACACAAAATGACCCGCCAGCCACAATGTCGAAAAAGGGCCCTGTATTTCGACCATTCACGGATGTATAAAGTTTTTTTTTATTTACCAAATTGCACTTTCATGTGTGCGTCTTCAGCTTTTCATATTATAACCACTAGATGGCAGCAACGGCACGTATCACAAAAAAGCTCTGCCTGTTTCTTTGTTTGATTTTTGCGTAGATAAACCAGCTGCATTTTACTTCTCACAGTTTCATTCTCTTTGATTCTTTCATTTTAAGGCTAAAAATTAAAGGGAATTTCGTATTGGAAGGAATGCTAAGGGTATATTTACAATGCTTTAACTAAAACACTTTTGAAAGCCATGATTAAGATACAAAATTATGTTGTGCAAGTAAGCAGCTGATTTCTTATCCGCACGCACCGTGATGTTGCTGCCCCCTGAGTTTGCAGGGTGAACCTGGGCTCAAAATATAACGCAATATCTGTGCCGTGCATTTAAACAAGCAGCATTAACACACGGGTTGCTACCGACCTTCCTTGTTAACACATTGTTAGCTGCTACTGTACCTTTATTTTTTAGATTTGTTTGCTACTAGCGTGATGTGAAATTGTTTCCACCAATTAATGTTTTAGTCACTCATTATACATTATACATGAAGCCTGATCCACTCTACAAACCTGCTCTTGAGGCACTATCCCTCACACAACGCGAATTCCTGTTTGGACCTATAACAGTCTGGGAAGGGCCAGGGGCCGGTTACTCTGCCGGTTGTACACCAGGTAGATATCACTAAATGTCTCCTCCCGACACAATCCATTCCCATCCTCTTCAGGGATCTCACAGCCAAACAACCAAAGTGGTTCTGGGCAGCAACCCTTGTGAACCCTGCCAATACATCCTCTACAACCCTGCAACATGCGCCTACCGCTCCCATCTGCGATGTTATGATGCCCTCCTGGACCGACTTCACCCTCCTCTCCCTATAGGATGTCTCAGAGAGACATGCTTCCCTTAACACTACCACTTACACAGATATCTTCCTCCTAACCCTCCCACATTGAACAACTCACCACTCCTCGGTATTGTGAACGCCACCGCCAGTAAAGGCGTGTCCCCAGATACAGTGAAGATGCGTCTCACACTACCCTACTAAGGAAAAATCCAGAGGTGTCTGCAGTCTTTGGGATGCAAGAGTCTTTCCTTGCTGGCTACGTGTGTATTGAGGAGGAGCCTCGCTACATAACGCACAGCCCAGTGCGGATTTCGCCGCGGAGCTGTGCTGCCAAGGTGTCTGCAGTCTTTGCCGTCCTTGCGGGACAGGCGTAGCAAACCCCCTTTTGGCTTACTGCACAAAAACCCAGACTCATTTAAAAGTGGAAAAGGTCGCTTTAATGTGACAGGCCAAAGCTTACAATTCAAAATGCTTAACTGGCTCCAATGGCCTAACAAACTAAATAAATATTTCAACAAACAATTAAATAATTAAACATTCTCCTTTTTCATTTTCATTTTCCCAACAATTAAATAAATAACTCAGCTATCTCCTCCCTACTTACCCCTTGGAGCCTACCGTCTCCTTGCCCTTTTCCCAGGCGTCCCGCTTTCTCCCAGGGGCCATGCCCCTCCAGGCTCAATACCTGTTCCCCCGGGGTGACCTGCTTGTGCAAACAGCGCCACCCCATCCTTTCCCGTGTCATTCCCCATTGTGCTTCCCTCCCCTCACATCAAAAGGGGCCATGCCCCGGGCGCCCAGAACCACTTCAACCCCATTATACTCCCCTCTACACCAATCTCCCCCCTTCGTCTGACCTGCAGCCAGCCTGACCTGCCACATCAGCAACTGAAATTTACATCACATCTTCACAATGCCCCGACCTGTCACAAAAAACTACCACCCCTACCTCTAGCAAAAAACCCCCACAAAATGTACCCTGGACCCTCTCCCATGCTTGAAACAGACCTATGGCCTAAACCCAAAATGAAGGGGTGGGAGGGCGGGACAATCTTCAAGTCCTAACCGTCGCCTGGCTCCCGAACCTTCCCTGAGCCCCTTAAATACCCCGGGAGGCGCTCTGCCACCCATGGCCACTCGCTGGCCGTGTGCAGCGCCAAAAACTCCCCGGGGGGAAACGCTACGCGTTCCCCCCGGGGCCCCCCTTTTGGCTTACTGCACAAAAACCCAGACTCATTTAAAAGTGGAAAAGGTCGCTTTAATGTGACAGGCCAAAGCTTACAATTCAAAATGCTTAACTGGCTCCAATGGCCTAACAAACTAAATAAATATTTCAACAAACAATTAAATAATTAAACATTCTCCTTTTTCATTTTCATTTTCCCAACAATTAAATAAATAACTCAGCTATCTCCTCCCTACTTACCCCTTGGAGCCTTCCGTCTCCTTGCCCTTTTCCCAGGCGTCCCGCTTTCTCCCAGGGGCCATGCCCCTCCAGGCTCAATACCTGTTCCTCCGGGGTGACCTGCTTGTGCAAACAGCGCCACCCCATCCTTTCCCGTGTCATTCCCCATTGTGCTTCCCTCCCCTCACATCAAAAGGGGCCATGCCCCCGGCACCAGAAAAACCCTCCCCTGAGGAGTTCTTTCTGCCCCAATCCCCCCCCCTCCTCTTTTCTACCTCCAACTTCTTACCCAGTCTCCCAGCCAGGAACTCAAGTCCGCCAGGTAATGATTATTCCCATACATGGACAAGTGTACTCCGTCCTCTCTAAAAATAAGGAGCCCATCATACGTTATTTCTTTGTGGTCCATCACTTGTACGGCCACCGAGGCACAAAACTTAACCATTTCCCTATTTATCCCTTTCCTAGTCCTCTCTATTGCTCCCTCATTTCTCCCCCCCTCCAAACTCTCTGCGGCAACAACTTGGTCCAAACCATCTTTGCTTGAGGCCACATTGCCCTCATCCAAACTAAATCCCTCTTCATTTTCCTTCGCAGAGAGACCCCCGTATCCTTCACCAGGTCATTCTCTCCCGCGTGAATAATCACCACCTCTGGAACCCCATAGCGTTCCCTCATCCCTGCTAATATAGGAAGCAGCTGATCCCAGCGCAGACCCCCCAAACCGTGCCATCTCACCACCACCTCCTTATAGCTGCATCCCAGCTGCCTCCCAAACACCCGTTTCTCCGCCTCTTTCCCAGCCCACTTAACAATTGAATGGCCAACAATCCACACTTGTGCCAACTCCCCTTCCTTTCGCGCAGCATCTGAAAAAGAAATTAAAAATCACTGACAAGTCAAAAACATTACAATAAAAGCAGTCGTCCCAAAATCCTTTCCCTCCTTTCTTCACACATTCCCCTTATCAAAATCCCTGACGTACCCCTTGTATTTCCCAGACCTCCAACGCCCCAAGCTTTTCACTTTGTCTTCGGAAAATCCCAACCTACTGCCTTCAGATGCTGCGCCCATCCTAAAAGAATGAGTCCCAAAATCCTCTGCCTTTTCACCCACTGCCTCCAACGCCTTCCTCAATACCCCCAGCACATGTGCCACCGGCGATCCATCCTCATGCTGAAACACCAAGCCTGTCCTACCCCCACAACGCTCCTTCCACCCCCTTCCTACCTGTACTGGACATAAATCCTTACTCCCCCTACCCAGTAGAACCCAAGAACCCCTCCCCTTCTGGTCAGTCTTGGATCTTCTGATCTTGATGTCCAGACCTTCTTCTGTAATTCGAACATCTTCCCATTGCAGTCCTCCTACCCCCCTTTTCCCCCCACCAACTCAGAAACCCTGAAAGCCCCAAAAAATAACCAAGTAAAACAAGTCACAAACAATTCCCCTTCCCATACCGACCAGCAAACTCCCCCCACCACCTCGATCAGCCTCTGCAACAATTCCGCCAATATCGGCCTCCTCTTATCCTTGTCCCTCTTACTCTCCCTTGCCCATCCTTCCAACATCCTATTTGCCATTTCCCCCCCACTTGGTTGAAAACCCCAAAACCATTTCCCATAGAAAGCAATCCCTGCTAACTTCCCCGCAATCGTTGCCTTTGACCACCCCCTGTCCATACACCTCAGGAGAAAATTCATAACATCATCTCTCCTCCTCTCTTCCGCGTCCCATCTACCCTTCCAACTACAAGCTCCCCCTCTAATAAAATCCTCCCAGGCCCTCCTATATGCCTCCTTAGATGCCGAGGCCAATGAACCCTCCACCAGTGAAAGCGCTCTCAGCTTCCTATCTTCCACAGCTCCTCCGGAATCTGTTGCCCCTCCTGCTCTGCATCTGGAGCCAATCCACGGAATTTCTGCCATTGAAAACGAGATAATGCATCAGCGATGCCATTATCCTTCCCCGGCACATGTGTTGCCTTAAACACCACATTCCATTCCATGCAACGCAGGACAAATTCTCTCATCAGTCTCAGCACCCTCTGATCCTTAGCTGACTGCCTGTTCACCACATGAACTACGCATTCATTGTCAACATTGAAATTCACCTTCTTGTTTTGCAACTCCTTCCCCCACAACTCCAATGCCACTAGTAATGGAAAAAATTCAAGAAATGCTATACTCCTTCCTTCCTTCAACCACCGCAATGGCCATTTCTCCGCACACCACTTTCCTCCCCAGAAAACTCCGAAACCTCCCGCTCCTGCTGCATCAGAAAATATCTGTACTTCCCAAGTCAACGGGTCTCCCTGCAACCACATTGACACTCCGTTGAAACTCTCCAAAAAGCGCAGCCAAAGAGTGTCCCTGACACTCTTATCCGATGATGTGGGCACTTCGTTCCCGCCATAGCCCTCGCCATGTTCCTGCAAAATGTTCGCCCTGGGGCCACCACCTTGCATGCAAAATTCAGATGCCCCACCAAACTCTGCATTTCAACCAGCATCATTTTCTTGGCCGCCACTGCTTTTTCCAACAAAACCACCAATTTGCTCACCTTGTCGTGCGGCAAGCGTGAGGTCATGGCCACTGAATCCAGCTCAATTCCTAGAAATGTCAATACCACTGCCGGCCCCTCTGTTTTGTCTTCCGCTAAGGGCACCCCCAGCTCCTCCATCAGCTCCTGAAACGACTGTAGCATTTTTTTACAATCCTCCACTCTTTCTGCCCCGCTAATGAAAAGAAAATCATCCAAATAGTGCAGCACACTCTCCCAACCCGAACTAAATGAGAAGACCCACTGTAAGAAAGAGCTGAACCGCTCAAACAAAGCACAGGAAATTGCGCACCCCATTGGCAAGGCTTTGTCTATGTATATGCCTTCCTCAAACTGCAAACCCAACAACCAAAAATCCTCCGGGTGCACCGGCAATAACCTGAAAGCCGCCTTGATATCACACTTGGCCATGAAGGCCCCTCGCCCTTCCTTCCTTATCAGCTCCACCGCCTGGTCAACACTGGCATACACAACTCCACACTCTTCCGGGGCAATAAAATCATTAACTGACATACCCTCCGGCCAGTGCCTTAAGTGGCACCACAAAATGAGCCGGGGCTCATCAAGGGGGCATGGCCTAACGGCAGGAGTCCCGCTGGCCAGTTAGGCCACGCCCCCCTGACGAGCCCCGGCTCAATAGGTACTGGCACCCCTGCCAGGCAGCCTTTTGTAGAGATCAGCACCCTCTCCCCCCTGGGGAGAGGGTGCTGATCTCAACATTTATTTTCTATAGTCTAACCTGGCAGGGGATAGCGCCTCGCCTATTCAGCCTTAATGGTGGCGCTGCCCCTCGCCAGCTGGGGAGGGGCAGCGTCACCATTAAGGCTGAAAGGGTGAGGCCGCTGGAAGCAGAGGCCTTTTCCTAAAGAATGAAACTCCCGCGAATCTGCGGGAGCTTCGGTATTTAGAAAGCAAAGCCTCTGCTTCCAGCGGCCTCACGTTGTCTCCATAATGGTGGCGCCGGTCCACGGGCATCCCTTGCTTAAAGGGATGCCTCGTAGGTGCGGCGCCACCATTATGGCGGAAAGGCATTTTTTCCTGAAGCCTGAAGCTCTCGCACACGAGCGAGAGTTTCAGGCTGTAGAAAAAAATGCCTTTTCGTGTGGTGGCCGGGGCTGCCAGGGGAGACTAGTGGGCCCCGGCAGGGCCCCGCCTCAAAACGAAATTTTGGAGCCTGCCAGGGCCCAGCCCCGGCAGGCCCCGGCCCACTTAAAGCCCTGCCTCCGGCCATGACAAATGATGTATCAGTCTGAACTCCCCCAGAGCTTTTTTCGGCACCACCCCCAATGGGGATATCACTAAGTCACCTGGCAGGTCATCAAATGGGCCCACTATCCTTCCTGCCGCTATTTCTTTGGTCAATTTATGTCTCACCACGTCAACATTTTCTCTTGCTGACTTCAAATTTTCAGCCCACCTGCGCACTCTTGGGCCCTGGTACCCTAATCTGAACCCCTGACAGAAACCCTCACTCAAGATCTTCGCCCCTTCCCTGTCCGGATAAAATTGCAACCATTTTTCGAGCACCCCTACTTTAATTGGAGTAAAAGCTTTTCCCCACAACCCCTCTACCTGCCCCCCTCCCCCTGTCCCCCTGTTGGAAACACTGCGTGAGAGGGTGTTTTCCACCACACTTGCTACACTCGTGCCTGAACCTACACAGGGTCCTTGCGCAGCCGTCCTTATTATACCCCCAGCACGCTGCTGATGACTGCCCCCTACCTCCCCCCCCGCCCCATCATGGGCGGGGCGACCAAGAAAGGGCCGGAAAGGTACGGGCAGCCCGCTCGCCGTGTGCAGCGTCGGGGCAGGCCTCGTTGGAGCCATCCATTGCAACCGGAGATCCATGTCTATCTCTCCCCAGACCACCTGACTGTCCTCCGCCAATCTCGCTCTGAATTCCTCATCATACCTTACCCATGCAAAACCCCCAAAACTCGTGAAAGCCTTCCTGATAACATCCATATATTTGAGCAGAGCCACGCAATGCTCTGGAAATCCTTCACAATAAACACTGGCATAAATGATAAATGCCGACGTCCAATTCTCAATAGTCACCGGGACCCTTGGGCGCGACGCCAGTTCCCTTTCTTCTTTTTTAGACCCCTCTTTTGCTCTCACTTCCCTATGCAGCAATTTGAACACATCTACAAATTCCCCCGCCTGAATCTTCTCCCTTGTCGTTGCCATCAAGTGTGCCCCCAATGGTTTTGTTATCCCCATGTACGGCAATTTTTTCTCCTTTCCTTTCACTTCAGTCTCTTTTTTATTTCCAGCTTGCACTTCAAGCACCAATGGCTCCATCACCTTGTCCGTTTGAACCTCCACTGAGAAAATTCTCCTTTCAACCCCCAAGGCTCCAATGGCCTGCACACCAGCTTCTTTCCTTACCCCATGCAAATTCGTCCCTTCATTCCCCGTCACCCTTCTCGTGACCCCTCTCTGCCATGCAGATGACCATTCCCGTTCCTGCTCACCTCTTTCCAAGCCTGCCGTCTGTGGTCTGGCGTCCACCCCGATGCTCCTCATCTCCTTTCTTAGAGGGCTCCTACTGTGGGGACAAAACATGTCAACAGACTCACCCAGCCAATAATTTCCCCGACCCCCTACCCCCCCTAGCCCCCTGCACCTGCCTTTCCATATCCCACCTCAAACTTCTTTTCTCCTCCCCCCTTTCCCTTGCCGATCTATAACCTTCTACCTCCCATTGCCCCACATATTCCTCCAATCCAACTTCATCATCCCTTATATACCACTGCTGATGCGAGCTCATGCTCGAGTTGAGATGATCTTCTTCTTGCGAGCCCGGGGCGTACGCCCCGTCACTCCTTTGACGTCTTCTGGGCGGGGCCGGGGGGACCCCTGACTGGTCCTCTTCTCTCGGGCTAGGCGTTCCGTCCTCCACCCTGTAATCCTCATTGCTAGGGGCCTTGCTGCTCCCTCTAGGCTCTCCTTGTGCTGATCGAGGCGGGGCCGTACTAAAACCCTCAACCTCACTCTGACCAGCGGGGGCTGCGCAGCGCCCTCCACCCTCCATCCTCCTACCCATGGGGCCGTTCCGCGCCCCACTCTAACCTCCTCAATTGATGGGGACCTCTCCCGCCTTCTCCCTCCTGCACTCTTCTGCAAGTATTTACCCCCTCCTCCCCTCTGCCCTGCCATCCCCCTCTGTACCCCCTCACTCGCCTCCTCGGGTTCCCAAGAGCCCTCTCCATCTGCGTACTCCTATCTTCCCTAGGGCTATTACTCACTTCCTCCCTCAGTGGCTCCCCACCCGAAATCATCTCTCCCTCAGACGCCCTCCTGTCTATCTCCCTTCTCAACCTCCTTCCCCTGGATTCCCATACCTCCCCTCTCCCCGCCGCGGGGGTGCAAGCCACCACTGCCGCGAGAGCCCCATCAGCCGCGGCTCTGTGCTGCGGCCTGCCCCCCCCTACCTCCTTCACACCCGTGACCTCCCCCACCGCCCCCTCCAGCTGGGCCTTAGACGCCCGGCTAATAATTTCAAGGGCCTCCCTCAGGGCCCTAGCATCGACCATACCCCTCTAACTAGCTCCCTGTCCCACCATGGTGCACTACTCCTCTTAGAGTACACTAATATTCCACCCTATGAAGCTAACTAGCTAAGCCCCCGAGCCAGAACCTACCCTTGGAATGTCCTTGTAAACTAGCAACCAATAAAATAAATTGCTATAAAGAAATAATAAAGAATTAAAAATACCTTATAATACTATATAAGGATAATAAATAATTATTACCCCAAAAACAAATTAAAATTGTTTTTTTTTTTTTTATTAATAAACTCCTAATAACAATTGCCTAAATAGCACCACTTCACAAAAGGAACCACTGTATAAAGTTTGCACCAAATATACACCCAGAGAAAATATACTTAGGTATAAGATTTTTTACACTGCCCCCTGCTTGATACACGACCCTAAAGCACCGTCTTAAAATCAAGACACGGTCCCTTTAAGAAAAGACCATGCCTCTCCTCAGGAGAAAGCAACGCGCGCCGCTCCAGGAACAGAAGCCGACGTCCCAAACCTCAGCAGAACGCTGGGTCCTGAAGAAAGATAAACCCGCGGTAAATCCAGCTCCCTCCCAACACAGAGAAAAAGAAAGTCCTAATTCCTCCACCCCCTCCAAGCCGTGCAGAGACGCCCGCCCGGCCCCTGAACACACAGAAAACGCCCCCGCCCGCGACCCGCCCCAACACGCAGGTAAGAAAACAGGGGTGTCTTATTTACGGCACCCCTGAATGAAAATAAATAATTTCTCTTTTTATTTTTTTTTTTTTTTTATAAACCTAACCCACTAAACCCCCTAAACCCTACCCTACCTCACCTGACTACGCTCGCCCACACAACTAGGCCTGGCTATCTCAGGGAAGGCTCGGGAGCAGGCGACCTGGACTGACAGCAATCTTCAAGTCCTAACCGTCGCCTGGCTCCCGAGCCTTCCCTGAGCCCCTTAAATACCCCGGGAGGCGCTCTGCTACCCACGGCCACTCGCTGGCCGTGTGCAGCGCCAAAAACTCCCCGGGGGGAAACGCTACGCGTTCCCCCCGGGGCCCCCCTTATTATCTCAGTTACGAGTTTGACGGGATGCCAAGCACCCGTCCAACCTGGAGAGGTAAGACTCTGTTAGAATTGTATTTGAGAACTTTGAACGCTGAATTCTAAACTCCCCGCGCTTCCGGCCTGGCTGTGGTTGATCTTGAGCGTATAGGTAACAGTAAACAGTACCTATAATCCACAAGCATATAGCATTCAGCCACCAACGACAACCGAGAAGTGGGAATACGGGTACAATACTACTGAGATCTGATAAGAGACAAAGCCATGTCGGGCCCTTTCACACGCGGACAAGGAAAAAAAGCGTTGTCAGCAGATTCGCGTTTGCCTCCGTTAACACTTGGCGTTATGACAATTCTCCCCTGACTAAAAAACAAGATGGAGCACGAGATCTTGAATTATCAAGAAGAAGTGAAGCCTCTTCAGGCTCAATAGAGCGGGTCAAAATGTCTTTATTACTAGAGTATCCCCACCAACCTAATAATGGGGTTGTGTCAAATGTCAGATAGACATCATCCTCCCCCCTGACTGTAACCAGAATTTTGAGTGAAAACATAAATCAGAATACAAACCAGAACTGTGAAAAGAATGCTATCAAAATGAGTGGTGCGATACCTTGTACGGTGATTACATCCCCGGAAAAAATTATGCTGGACCACAGTTTACTATTTTGCGATGATTGGCAAAAGACCCCAGTTGAAACACAAACTGAAAACATTGAAGTAATTCTCCCAAACAACAGCAACTTAAAAGTCAACCAGGCTAGTCATATGAAGGAGGTGTTAAGAAATATATGCTCAGTCAGTATGGGTATTGAGGACGACCTAGGCTTCTTAGAGGAGGTTTTTACTCGTCCGAAATCACCAGAATATGCAACGCTTGAGGACTGGACCCGTGACAGAGGTTTCTTTAAACAAGTGGTGCTGAGGGTTTTGCCTGATTGTACAGACTTGGTAGAGATCCAACATGCTACACTCGCCAGTTGAATTGCTCAAGACATGGCAAATCTGAGTGTAGCGATAGCAAATCAAAGAATTGTTGGCTTTAATGGAACACATAGTGTGTTTAAATGCTCAACGCCAACAATAGCTAAACCTCCAACCTTGAACGACCTGTCCTCAATAAGTAGAAGTGAAGCCGACCGAATGAAAGTTAAGGACAACATACAACAAATCAACAGGACAGTCAACTGAGTCAACTGAGAATCAGGTGAAAGACACAAGTGACTCAATAAAATCACTGACCTCAAAATCTTTGGGTTCACCTGAAGATTCACATGAGACCGAAGCGCATCGGGCGCGACCAGCTCTGCCCCAAATAAGTCTGATAGTCCTGATGCACCTTCAAAACATGAACACAGCCTCCCTGAGAATTCTCTCACAAACCTTTATGAAGAGCTTAATGAATCCAAACACGATCAAGATCACTGTTGACAACATTACAAAGTTTAGAAATCTTCACAACTGTTGTACAAGCACGTCTTGATAAAGAAGCTGAATTAACAGCACAGTGCTAAGTGAGATTATATGACTTGGCCAGAGGTGAATAAGCAGAAAAGACAACGTTAATGTCTGCCATTTTGGAGTTATTAAAGCTGATAAGACCCAAAAAAGTCACCCGGGATTGTGGTGTGCAAGTGTGTACACAATCGATGCAGACAAGGAAGTGTGTGGAAATCACTAGCAACAAAAATCTGATAAATGGAACATCAACTTGCAGAAATCAAACAGCGAGAACAGACTCGAATGGTATGATCATCCAAGACTCAAATAGTTCAATTGGATGTAAAAACGGCAGTTCAGACGACCATGTCCAATATGCAAGAGACCATGACTACAAATGTACGCATAACTGTGCAAGAGCCAGAACCCAAATGAACAAACTCGAGAATAATTTGAGTTTCTGAGTCAATTGAAAGTACAATTTAAGATTTAAACGTAACTAATACAAGGACTTTTGCCATGTTTGCAAAACCAGGCATTTTGTTTTCCAACGTGTCAAAGAAAGTGATATTGCAATCAAAGAAAACAGAAAAGTTACTTCAAGCGAAGAAACTCAATTCAAATTGCACGAGAGCATTCTTGAGGAAACCGTCTCTACCAAATAGTCCAACCAAGAGAAACAACAAGACAAGCCTGCCGATAAAGGAGACTGTACCCCAAGTGAAGGACAGTTGAAAGACTTCAGCTCAAGAGTCGATTCAGATTGACGCAAACCCGAGCTGCCTATTGAATGTATAAATATACTTGATAGATGAAGAAGAGGGATGGAATGATAAATTAACAAATTTAACCTATGAAATACAAAAGGAACATTGTGTCGTAGATGTGCATCAAGAGAAAACCATAAAGTTTAATTTAAGAAATATACCTAAACAACTAGATTTTGCAAAGGTCAATGGGACTGGGACAGAGCCAATCTTTGCTACATTACAGCAAAGAAGAACTGCTCTAGCAAAGACATTAGAAAATAAGGAAATATATTCTGGGAAGCTAAATTCTCAGAATGATCAAGACCTGGCACAAAAAACAAAATCTCCACTGAAAAGAGCGTGCGCAGCTGCGCTACAAATATCTGTGGAAAGGATAATTTCAGAGTCGGATGGCCTAGTTATGACCAGAAGAAACATTCTGAACTTCATTGTTCCCCAAACCTGAGGTACATCAATGCGGATGATATTAAAATTGTGGAATTTGTGAATGAACAAAGACTTGACTGGGTCATCCTTCATCTATACACTCCACTCATGAAAAGGGCTCTATTGGAGAATGCGATGGATTTGCTCCCATTGGGTTTTGAAATATCGGAAGAAAGGCCATCTGGTAATCAGGCAAATCTCCCAACGTCCTACAAAACAAATGAAACAACAGCAAGATTTGTTCCCGCGGCAATCCAAGCTGATCCTGTATACCAGGAGAATACAGTGAATCAAAGACCATCCCCAAAACAAACATTCTCTAAGAAGGAGTTAGAAAATCTCAAATTACGTTCAAGAGCGCAACGGAATTTGGAAGAAAAATCAAAACGTTCTCAAACTTAATGGGAGACAAATCTGAAGAAGCAGATTGGTCTTGGTTAGCTGGCTCACTAGCCAAAACATCCAGTCATTAACAACAAGCATCCTAAACACACTTACCGATCAACTTGGGATCATGAAACACAAGACGATTCAAGCATTTATTTAATGATGACTCATGGGTTCTCACCGCATATGAGATAATATGTCTACAAGAGACATGGCTGACTTCCACACCTTTTTGTGATGGTTTATATCTAAATCCAGTGATAACTAGAGCTGTGGCAAGACCCTCCTCGTGTCTATTAAACATGATAAAACGTGGGAGCAATTTTCAGTGACTGAAATCAATGACGTTAACCCATACATTGAAATTTTAATCTTACATTGGACACAAGATTCCAAAGCTGCCCATACTACACTCATTCTATTCAATCTTTGTTGGATCTCAGCAGGAATCAATGATACTCTATTTGTAAGGTTGATTATGTCATTGATGAAGGGCCCTTGATTTTATTATGCATAGATTAAAATATAAATTGTATGGACAAGGATGGTATAGTTCTGGTCCAATCTACTCTATCTGAAAAAGCGGTGATTTGAGCAGAGAATTGAATGAACGTGATGTGTTTATGGTTAATGGTCCGGCACGCTGTGATATTCCTGGCGTAGAGGTTCCGCAATGGCATGCTTGCACTATTATTTCGGGCCTTGTGATTTTCATAGATGGATAAATACAATTGGCTTCAGCATGACCATGATGGTCCAGTAACACGGTGCTGGTAAGCCTACGGGCATCGTTGTTACCGGACTGGCATATTACAACTCTGCGGGTGGGTGCCATCCCACGGAACGGTAACCGCCCGCAGATTTTCACAGAAGCACCATCACCTATGGGACTGAAAGGGGGTTGGGGATTTACAATTACTGGCGCCTGACTTCCCGGAATGCCGGTGTTGTAATCCCCCGGTGTTTCCGGCAAGCCAGGTGCCAGTAAATCTTGCAAGTCCGGCGGCAACACAACAGTAGCACCAGCAGGATTACTGCCAGACTTGTAATGAGGGCCAACGTCTGTTATTCCAATGGTCTGTAGTGGTCATCAATTACTCAAATTAACTCTGAATGTGATTAGCCAAAGTAATTGGAGAAGTTGCTAATAAACCAGGGAGGCAACGGTTTAAAAATCCTATCCAAAGATGTCAAATAAATTAATAACAACCTCTCATCTATTTTGAGAGATGATGTGAATATTGATTATTGCAAAGTGTTGGTGGATTTTAAGGTATACCACAGACCTAGCAATAAGATCAAATGTAAAACCCTCCACTATACAAATCTAAAAGTGAAGGATATGAAGAGATTACTAAGAAGAGACTTATGAAAAGTACACCCAGGAGCCATGGGGGATAAAGTGCTATTAAAGAAAAAAAGAAGACAGCACCATCGGAATCGGTTGATCGCTTCGAAAGCCCAACGGTTCCAAGTGGATGCGGAAACAATGATGAGCATCTTCGCCAATAAAAACACTTGTGAATTATGGAAGTTGTTGAATGTTAATGTTAAAGGATTTTTGTACCGTGCACTATCACCACCGGAGTGGTCCCCTGGCACTCTGGCAGATCTGAAAAGAAAAAGGGGGTGGAGGGTGAAGTTAGTGGGAACGAGCGGGATAAGTGCAAGAGAGCAGTGATGTGCTGTTGGCAGCTTCAGTTCAGTTAACACCATTCGCTGAGGTTGGGGGTGGTTTACCGGTCGGTAGCCGTTGTGTGCTGGTGTGACAAGCTATGTGTGGTTTGTTTTGTTGTTGTGGTGTAGTGAAGTTTATGTGGTTTGTCGTGCTTTAGGGTTGTAGTTGTGTTTGGTTAGGGTTTAAGGGTTGTATGCAGAGGAGTGAGATTGTTAGTGGGTTGGTTATTGGCCTCGCTATCTAGAGGTGATATGTGCTGAATTTCCAAGTTCTTTCTAGGTGTGGCTCCTGAAAACGTATGCATTTGTATTTCAATCCGGCACTGGCTAATAAAAAACCTGTCTAGATGCAAATCAAGTTAGCATTCATAATTCTATATATGGCATTGATAAAATTCCCGATGCAGTCTAGATGTGGCAATGGTTAATATTTGCTATTCTATATAGGTGTTGCACCAGCCGACTTTCATAATCCTGTCTAGATGTGACGCAGTTCAATGTTCACAATTCTATCTGAGCGTGGTACCTGCTATCATTCACAATTCTTTCTGGGTCAGGCGCAGGGCACATTCACAATTCTATCTAAATGTGGCACCCGTCAACATTCACAATTCTTTCAAAGTATGGCATTTGCTAATGCTCATGTAGTGAGTAAGATTGTTGTATGGTGTTGGGCATGTATGATAATTTCTGTCATCATGGGGGTGTCGCTTGTGCTCTATTCCTCATAGCGTCGTCTCTCTTGTTGTTGATTGAATTTCTGTTAGTTGGTTCTGGGTGTTGTGTCTGCCATCATATATTCTGTCAATCCGTTCTTTGTGTTTCCTGTTTGATTGTTTAGTTGTTTTAATTTGGTTCCGAGGTGTTGAAGAGCCAGGTTTTTAGATGTTTTTTAAATTTTAGGTGGTCTTTGGTGTTTCTTATTTCTTTTGGGATGCTGTTCCATGTTTTTACAGCCAGGTGGGAGAAAGAGGAGCCCCCTAGTTTTTTCTTGATGTATGGTTTTGGTTTCAGGCGGATTTCATTTCTTGATCTGAGGAGTCACATTGGCTTGTAGATTATTATTTTCTTATGTATGAATTCAGCTCCCTGTCCGCTGATTGTCCTGTGTGTTATGCACATTGTTTTGGATGTGATACGATGTTTGATTGGGAGCCAATGTAGTAATTTTATTGCTGGAGTGATGTGTTCTCTTCTGTCTGGCTGCTGCGTTTTGGATGCTTTGTAGTTTCTTCAGGAGGTATTCTGGCATCCCGAGGTAGAGGCTGTTTGCATAGTGATTCTTGACATGATGATGGCGACGATTGTCAGGGTTTTGTGTGTGAAGGAGAGGAAAGGGAGGATTCTTCTTGTGTGAAGGAGGAAGAATCATTTCTTGATTATTGCATTTACTTGTGGTTCTAAGGTTAGGGCATTGTCTATTAGGACTCCTAGATTTTTTACTACCTTAGATGGTGTAGTCGTGGTTCCCATTTCCGTCGGACAGGTAATGTAGGTGTTGTTCTCTTTGTTTTTGGATATAATCATGATTTCTGTCTTACCTGGGTTGATTTTCAAGTTGTTGGCGTTCATCCAGTCAAAGACCTCTTCTAGACATTCTATTAGAGTTGAGTGATCGGCTTAAGTATCTTCAATTTTGTAGATGATTTGAGTGTCATCTGCATCGTTGTAGCATGTCATTTTGTGTTTTTTGAAGATCCTGATTACTGGGTCATTAACCCGTGGAGTAGATTTGGATGGTTTTATCCATACGGTTTCTGTTCTGTATGCTAAGAACGATTTAGTCCAGAGTAGTGCCATGTCCGTTATACCTATATCTTCCGATCTCTTGGCAAAGGTGTCATGGCTTACTATGTCGAATGCTGTGGAGAGGTCGAGGAGAATCAGAGCTGGAGTTGTGTTGGAGTCTGTGTTTGTTTTTAGGTCATCCCAGATGGATAGTAGTCCCCATTCTGGTCCTCTTGCATGTCTGAAGCTGACTTGTGCTTGGTCTAGCAGGTGGTGTTTTTCTACATGTTCTTGGGTTAATTTGTATACGTCGGTTTCTATGAGTTTTGCCGGGTAGGGAATGTTTGAAATTGGTCTGTAGTTGGAGAGGTTACGCCGCCACTTGTGTTTTTTAAAAGCGGCTTAATATATGCTGATTTGAAGGATCGTGGTACAGTTCCTGTTCTGAGTGGTTTCTGTAGTATTCTGATGGCGTTCCCTGTGTGAGGATTGATTTGTAGATGTCATGGGGGCAAGGATCCATGGGTGATCCTGCTTTCTTGCTGTGCTTTACCAGCTTGACGAATGCCTCTGCTGATATTTCAGGGAAGTTTTGGGGTTTGTGCTATGGCTCCTCGTCAGGTCAAGTTAGTTGAGTGTCAGGGTTGGCTGGTCTGTTTTGTATGATTTGTCGATGTCGTTGATTTTGTTCTTGAAATGGTCTGCCAAGTCATTGCATAGTTTCTCTGAGGGGATTGGAGTGTTGTTGCAACCAGGTGGGTTTTTCATTTCTTTTATGATGTTGGACATTTCTTTTTGTGTGTTGGTGGCATTGGTGATTCTGTCATCATAATGCCGTCTCTTTGCCTTTTGAATTTTCTTCTTGTATGATAAGATTTGTTTCTGGAACTGAGTTTTCTTATCTTGGTTGTATTCTTTCCTCTATTCTAATTCCAGCTTCTTGTTGTTCTTTTTCATGGTGCTTAGTAGTGGGCTGGACCATTTTTGCCATTTCTCTTTTTCTTGAGGGGGTACATGTTTTTCCGGGGTGTTGTTTTCGATCTTATCAGCAATCCATTTGTGGAGTAGCTCCACTTTCCCATCTAGGTCTGCCTTCTCCAGTTTTGCTGCTGAAGGTTTGGTCATCTACAGTTGTTCCATTAGGCTGCTTGCTTTGACGGTTTTCCAGTTTCTTTTTGTGGTGGTTGTGAGCTTGAGCGGCTGGGCGTTGACTTGAGTTGGTAGTGTGATCATGAATTGGATGATGAGATGGTTGCTCCAGTATTTGTATCGGTGGTGCCGTGGTAATATGTTTTCTCTTGGGGAAGATTGCATCAAGGTTGTGTACTGCCAAGTCTGTTGCGTCTTTGACCAATTGTTGTAATTTCATGGTTGTTAGCTACCCAACTAGTGAGTTTGAGAGCTGGCATGTTATTCTTCTAACCAGATTTTGAAGTCCCCCAGGATTATTAGATGTTTGTGCAGAATGGCTATGTTGGTGCTGGCTTCTATGAAGTTGTCGACGAAGGTTGCATCGTATGTCGGTGGTCTGTAAACCAGTATGAATTTGATGTTTGTTTTTGGATTCGCTGATAGGTGTATGACCATGGTTTCGCAGTTGATGATGTTAAGAGGTTTGTCTGTTTTTACTTTCAGGTGTTCTTTGAATGCTTTTGTGAGGCCTCCTGTTTTTTTGTTTTTCCTGTTTACCTGAAGGCATTTGAAGTTGGCGGGGAGGCAGTTTTGGAGTGTGATTTTGTAGTTATCATCCAGCCATGCTTCGGTTAGGAATAGGATGTCAATACCATTGTCGCAGAGAAGGTCAAAGATCTCTGTTGAGTGGTTTGACATGGATCTTGCGTTTGTTAGGTTGCAGTGGAGTTTAAAGGTGTAGAGTGGTTTGTGCTTTATTGGCGGCGTTGTCTTCTGATTGGTGTTAAGGTTTCCTTCCAGGTCGATCTCTAGTTGAGGTGTTGGTACAGTTGAGTCTGTGTCGTTGAAAAGCTCTTCTAGGTTCAGTCTTGGGTTTTCGTTTTCATCAAGCTCCTCTTCTAAATGTTGTGGCTGTTGAGCGGAAGGTCCTCTTGTTTTGGTGATTTAAGGGGTTATGGCGTCGATTATGTTTTTGTTATTTCTAGCTTTGTCCGTTCTTCTTCTGCGTGGTTGTGTTTGGTTGTTGGTCGTTCTTGATTTGTATGTTGGGTTGGCTTGTTCTGGTGAGTGGTTATTTGCGATGTATGGAGTTAGGTAAAGGGATTTTTCTCTTCTCTCTGTGCTGGTTCTGTTGTTGTTCCTGTCTGTGAGAGTGTGTTCTGCAGCTGTGAGTCTTCGGTGGTGTTCATTTGGGTTTGTTCTTTCTGCTCTTTGTCTCTCCTTTGGTCCAGTTAGTTTGTGCAGCATTTTGAGCTTGAGCAATTTTTAATTGTTTTTTTTCTTCGGTTCGTTGTTACAGAGTTGGTCTTTTTGCTTTTGGTCTGGCTGTCTTGTGGTTTTGGACTGGGTGTGGGGGATTGTCCGGTACAAGCTTGGACTCTGTCTGTTGGGGTGGTCTAGTCAGATGATGTTGCTGGGGCAGTTCAGTCGCTGTCTCGAGTTAGGGTCGTCGGTTGGGGTGGTTTACTAGGGTTGTATCGCTGGGGTATTCCATTGGTTGTTCCTAATGTAGTCACCATGGAAGAGACTTACCGCAGTGAACAAATCTCTGTCATAGAGGGTGCAAACCTTATAATTACAGTTCTATCCTAGAGGGCATGGGCTAATAATCACAGTACTGTTATACTGTGCTGCTTTCTTGATGTGAATTAGGTCAATGTGTGCTAATCTTTAAGGGTAGTGCTTAGTCTAATAATAAATCACAGTAGTATCCTAAGGAACAGCCAATAATCACAGCACTTTCCTAGAGAGCACAAGCTAATAATCACAGTATTGTCCTAGAAGGTGCAAGCTAATAATCACAGTACTGTTTAGAGGGCACAAGCTAATAATTGCAGTGATTTTCTATAATGGTGCTTTCTAGATGTGAATCAGGTCAGTGTGTACTAATCTCTAAGGATAGGGCACAGTCTAATAATCAATCACAGTATTATCCTAAGTAACAAGCCAATAATCATGGTACTATCCTAGGAGGCATAGGCTAATAATCACAGTACTATTTTAGAGGTCTGATGCTAATAATTGCAGTACTGTTCTAGAGGGAACACGCAAATAATCACAGAACTAATCTAGAGGGCACAGGCTAGTAATCACAGTACTATCCTAGGAGGTGCAAGTTAATAATCACAGTATTGTCCTAGAAGGTGCACGCTAATAATCACAGTACTATACTGGAGGGAACAAGCTAATAATCACATGCTATTCTGTAGTGGTTGTTTCTAGATGAGAATCAGGTCAGTGTGCACTAATCTCTAGGGGTAGGGCACAGTCTAATCAATCACAGTATTATCCTCAGGAACACACCAATAATCACAGTACTATCCTAGGAGGCGTAGGCTAATAATCACAGTACTGTTTTAGTGGTCTCAAGCTAATAATCGCAGTACTGTTCAAAAGGGCAAAAGCTAATAATCACAGTACTTTCCTAGGAGGTGCAAGTTAATAATCACAGTAGTATTCAGGAGGGTACAAGTTAACAAACACAGTACTATCTTAGAGGGTACAAGCTGATAATTGCAGTGTTATCTTAGAGGGTTCAAGCTAATAATCACATTACTACCCTGGAGGGCACAATCTGATGGTCACAGTACTATCTTAGAGTGCACAAGCTAACAATCATAGTATTATCTTAGAGGGTTTAAGCTAATAATCACAGTACTACCCTAGAGGGTGCAAGCTAATACTCACAGTACTATTCTTTTGTGGTGCTTGTGCCTCCCGCTCCTCTTATAACTCTTAGATACCTTCGACCAACTAGCACTTCTCTCCGTCCTCACTGACAGGATGGGCTTCTCCAGAACCATCATAAAATGGTTCACATCCGACTTGTCAGGCAGGCACCAGGCTGTGCAAATGGGCTCAGCCAGTCCCAACCTACTGCCAGTCACATTAGAAGTCTACCAAGGTTCGATCCTCTCCCCAATCTTCTTCATTCTATACATGGAACACATGGAACCTCTCCTAATTGACCCCAACATAACCATCATTCAGAACACCAATGTCACTCAGCTGCGCCTTAGGTTCAGTAGTCCCCATAACATTGCTGACTTCTGCGAATGCCTGGCCCCCATCGAAACATGGATGTAAAATATCTACTTCAACCTGAACCCCACCAAGACCACCTTCATTATCATCAGCACCCACACCAAACAACTCGTACAACAATGGCTGAATGGCATGCACCTGGAAAGATTCCCCCGCAGCTGTCAAACTTACTCAAATCCTTAGGTTACTTTGATGACATTAGCCTTTCCTTCCAAAAGTACATAGCCAAAAAAGGGCAAAAAACAGGTGGCTACAGATTTCCATCCATACTCTGCAAAATTAAACAACATCCTTCATCCTCCTGCATGATTTTCACACAGTGGTCAAAAGCCTTGTGATCTCACACATTGACAGGGTAAACACCCCCTTTACTGGGCTTCCAGCCACACCTGGTCCCCCTTCAGGAAGTCCACCAAGCTACAGCCCGCCTCATTACAGGCACCCGCAAATTACTGTGTCTCTCCTACACTGCATAGGCATCATTGGCTGCCCCTCCCTGACAGGATCATTCTCAAAGCTTCATGTATCACCTACAAAGTAGTATTTAATGGAATACCAATATACTCGGCGGCTAAGCTCCACACATCTGGAAGTTCTTGCACCTCACCTAGTAAATCCATCAAAAGGTTAAGGTTTAAGTTAGCCCATGAGAGAAGCCTTGAAAGCAGTCCTTACCCTGCCACACCCGACCAATTGGAACTCCTTCCCTGCTATGTATCAAAATACCCCCACCATCCTTCAGTTCCACAAAACACTAAAGCGTTTCTCTTTCACCAGATGAATACAAATCTGCCCTCCCACCACCAACAGTAAAGTCATACTTGATAACATGCAAAGCCCAATGCTGGCCCCCTCCTGCTGTAAAGCACTCTACTGCCTCTGAGCTAGGTTTGCGCCAAAAGCAACACAATAAAATAAATAAAATAGCACTAGGGTAGGTTTAGTGTGAAAGATCTAAATAGGACCTCTGTATCTCTTTGCGTAGTGACTCCTTCCCTTCAGAGTCTTCAGGTGTTCTGGACTATGGAAGCAAGTTTTGACAATTTGAGTTGCTACATGTCAAGAAAGGGTTTCTCTCAACAAATCCCTCTTACCTGCTGCTTTTACAGAACACATTTCTAGCATTTGTCAGATGCAGCTAGTCTAATGCGGTTTACTTATAATGGTGAGCAGTTTAGCCTGAAGTAAATACCCTGTTGCCGGCAGGGTACGCATAAGTCAACATTGCCTCTACAAATAGCTAGATAGTAGGATGCCATTTTTCTTTGATGATGGGTTCACCAACTCCAAGACTATTTGGGCCTTTTAAGAACTAATTTCCTTCTTTCGATTGATCAGCTTCATGATCTTTGAAACATATTAAATGCTGATGTGCCCTGGAAGATTGGAGCCATAGATGGGAGTGATATCTCCCAGTCAGCTTGTGTTAGCCTGGAATTACTCCAGTAGGCTTTGAGCCTCAAAGCCTACTGGAGTCTTCTACCATTCTTCTACAAATCTCTCAATTCAATGCCAACATATTCCCTTAAAGGAGAAAAATACATGATTCTCCTTTCTTGAGGCATTCCTTTTATATGTATACATGCCCTTAGCAGCTAATGATTTTCAATAGATTGGCTTACAGTATTTCTTCAGTTGTGGGTTTAGCCATATTGTGGCCTAGGTACATCTGTGGAATCATGATGGCATCAGCATAATGACTGTATGTATGAAACTTCTACTTATCATGACTGAGAGCAGTTCAAGAGATTGTTGTGAGTTTATATGTGCATTGATGACATGTTACAATGGTAGAACTCCATAAATGCCTTTTTCAACTTGGGCCTATATGGGGAAGGGGTGAACCTTGAGCGTCCATAGCCAAGGATGCCTGTAGCATAAGACTTATCTGGTTATCTCTCACAATCAGAAGAAAAAGAAAAGCCCCAAACTACTACTCATGGTCAAAAGATGTACTTCTGTAGTGACAATGCAGCATTCTTCCTGTCCTAGGAAAAGTCAGTAAAGAACTTTATAATTCTAGTAAAATGATATCCTCTAATTGGAGACACCTGTTCGGATATCACATACAGCAGTTTTGGTAGTACTATCATTTTAAGGGTGTTCATTTTCCCCCATTAGTCCTAGTTTTAGGACTTGACACCTTTCAGTTTCACACTTCACAAACCTTATCACTTCACTTGAATTCCACCCGCAAAAGTGTCCATGACCCTTCAGGCCAGGTTGCCTTCTGTCCTTGCTCTATTTCCTCCTCACTGTCTGCTGCTCATCCACAATCTCCAAGATCTGAGACACCATAACTCTCCTCGTCTCCTTCCCACCTCCTTCCCTGCCTCTGCTTGTTCTCCAAATCTATTCTCTATTCTATTGGCTCCTTCTCTCCTACCTTACTTGCTGAACTTCCACAGTTCTCCAAAAAGCTAATTGATCGTTTTACCTGATGAACCATTTTGCTCCTCAATCAAGGCCCTTTTAGCATTTACCTTCTCCAACCTCTCCTCCCATTTTAGTCTTTATATCAAAACTGGGAAATTTCATGCCTGCTTAAAAGAGCCACAGTACCACTCATCCTCATTGAATCATCTACTAACCCCAAAAGCCTGGCCAAGTAGCTATTATCCTGTCTGCCCTTTTCCCAACTACTCCAAAGTCCTGTAAGGGTGTTCTTTCACCAAACCACTGTCTAACTTGAAGATTACGTTTTGAGTGTTCTCCACCAATCTGGGTTCTGCAGCCTTTGCCAAACAGATATGACAAAACCCACATCTCTGTCTTTCTCACCACTGCCCATCACTCAAAAGCCTCTTCCAACCTACCTACCACTAAAACCATAGTACACAAATCGTCCACTTTAACTAGAAGCTCCAAGAAATTAACTGCAGACAACCTATGCCCCCTTCTTAACACACCATGCCTGGCCCCACCTTTCTCACAAGATCCAAATATCCTAGCAGATATTCTCAAGGCCACGCTCACTAATGCAATAAACTCCATAGCTCCTCTAGAAGAAAAACAAGAAAAAAAGTCCTTCCACTCGAACTCATGGTTCACAGAAGACCTCCAAGCTCTACGTAACAATAAGCGCCAGGCGCTTAAAAACTGGCAGGCCAACCCGTGCGACACTACTAAAGCCTTATTCAAAGACATCGCTAAAAAATACAAAGCTGCCATCTTCAATGCCAAATCTGAGTCATACAACCGTCGAATATCAGACTCTAAGTCCCACTCGAGAGAACTCTTCACCATCTTTAAAGAGCTTACAGTGCCTCCCATCTCTACTGACGAGATCACTAAGGATGAAGCTTGGTGTAACAGTATCCAAGCTGCCATGCTCAACAAAATAGACCTCTTACAAAACAAAATCCTTGACCACTACAATACCCTACCGAAACCGAGTCAGCACACACATTCTCAATCTTCTAGCAAAACCATTAACATCCCTAAATTTGCCTTTAACGAAGTCTTAGAACTAGAAGTCTTGGACATCTTCAAACATCTGAAACCATCGACCTGCAAAGGCGATACATGCCCTCCAAAGTTAATGAAGGACTGCGCTGAACCACTTTCCCCACTCATTACTGCATTCATTAATGCTTCCTTTAAGACCTGCTCCGTCCCAGACTGTCTCAAAGAAACTTGGGTGCGCCCACTTCTAAAAAAGCCGACTCTTGACCCCATGCTTCCTAACAACTACAGGCCTATAATGACAGTCCCTTTCCTTATCAAAATTCTAGACAAAGTGGCACACAGCCAAATCCAACTATACCTTGAAACAAACTCCATCCTAGGTAACAGACAGTCAGGATTCCGCAAAGGTCACGGAACAGAGACTGACATGCTGGACATTAAAAACCAAATAACAAAGATACTGGACACAGGTAAACCCACCCTCCTCCTCCTCCTCCTTGACCTCTCAGCGGCGTTCGACCTAGTGGACCACAAAAATCTCACTGCACACCTCTCCCACTCAGCACATTTCTCAGAACAAGCCACCTCATGGATAACATCCTTTCTAGAATGCAGGGCCATGAAAGTCTTTTCGAACACATCCAACGCAATACCATCCATAATACACTGCGGTGTCCCACAAGGTTCTTGTACAGCACCTACGCTCTATAACCTCTTTACAAAGCCTCTTTTCAATAAATTGCATGCACTTGAGATCGCTTACACCAACTACGCAGCTGACACCCAAGTGCTCCTCCCCCTAACTGGCTCTTACCACACAGACGCCCTGGCTCTAAAACATATATACGCCGCCATTCAAGCTTGGATGGCCACTAATGGCCTATGTCTTAATGGGGATGAGACTGAAATCCTGATCCTCGGCCAAAAATCCACACTTGCCAAGCTAGATAGTCTTTATGACAATTTTAACTTTGACAACTGCACTATCCCAGTCCTATCTTCTGTGAAAAAGTTAGGGGTCTACATTGATGCAACTCTGTCCATGAATAAACAAGTTAGTGCCATTGTCTCTGCGTCCGCACTAAGCACCAATTTAATTAACACCATCAAACCATTCCTAACCAAAGAAAACTGTCTATCTATAGCTAGAGCTACCATATGCGCTAAACTCGACTATAGTAACGCGCGCCTAGCTGGCACCTCTGAAAAAAACGTAAACAAACTTCAGGTCACTCAAAATAACGCTCTGAGAGCAGCCTTAAGCATCTCCAAAAGGGACTACATTTCACAAGCAACACAATCTGTTCACTGGCTCCCTGTCAAAGAACGTATCACCTTCAAGGTTCTGACTACTACCCACAAATGCATCCATCACACTGCACCGTCATATCTCTCAGACACTCTCCATAGACCGGCCTCATCTAGACCCACCAAACTATGCTATACCAACCAACTCACTGTACCACGTATCAACAAGACTACAGCGGGAGGGCGGGGATTCCCCTACATAGCACCCAGACTCTGGAACAATCTCCCTCACACTCTAAGAGCAGAAAGCTCACTTATAGCTTTCAGAAAAAAACTCAAAACCTCTCTCTTTAACTAAACCACCACCATCCACAGCCAAACACTTACACATTGCTAATGTTTTTTCTAAACCTGCATGTTTTTTTTATCCCTCTATGTTGTAACAAAGTTTTGCTATTGCTGTAACAAGCACCACGATGCCTCAGGGCTGCTTCTGTGCGCTCAACAAATATGAATAAATAAATAAATAAATAAACCCCTTCCTACCTGGCCTTTCTGCTGCTCATACTGCTGGCCACATGTTCTCCACATAAATAAACCCCTTCCTACCTGGCCTTTCTGCTGCTCATACTGCTGGCCACATGTTCTCCTCACCCTCTTCCACATAAACATCTGAGAAATCAGCATATGGATTACTTCTAACCTTTTAGACCCATCATTCTCCATCTCCTGGAACATGAAGAGCATAGATCCCACGCAGCTACTGGTGGTTATTCCCAAATGTGTCATCCTGTCATCCTTGTCACACCACAATGTCCTCTCTACACCTCCTCTCTTGGTAAAATAATCTTCTTTAAGTTCTTGTACCACCTTTTCACTGAAGATACCCAGATCTTCTTCTCATTTCCCACCTTTTTCCCTGCCTCTCCTTTCATATCTCCAGCTGTCTTTTTTTACCATCTATCATTGGAAGGAACAACACTATCTTATGCTAAACTCTAAAACCTAAGTCATCTACCCTCTGGCGCATAATACTTTACCCTTTCGTCCTTCACAATGTTCGACTAACCTTTTCAGACCATCCTCTATGGATCAATACCTTGGTGTCCTCCTTGACAGTGATCTCAGACTCCACCAATTTATCCCCTTGACTGCGAACATTGCCAGGTGACTTGACTACTGCTCTCACCTCCCCTGAGGAGTTTCACTCTACTCCTTAGCCTAGTTACAAAATCCCCAACTTTGGATTTCACACTCTGTACATTCTGCTACTCCTCGAATACACCTATGTTCTGCCTCCATGCTAGCTGGCTCTCTAAGCATTACCAATCTGTCCAAAATCCTTCTGATCTTGATATCAATTAACGGCCTAATTCCCCCATCTGGCTAACTGTCACCTGCTACTCCTCCTCTTGCACCCTTCGCTCTGGTGCCCTACTCAGCGTCTCTGTCTCCTACCCCTCCCATACACTCTCACCTGTTTGCACTCCTTTTCTCACTTTGCCTTTTCCTCAGTAACTCTCTTCCCCTGATCTCAAAAATGCCACCATTGTCCCTGCTTTCTCACTGCTAACCTCACACTTTTTCCTCATCCTTGATCACCTCTTCTTCCGTTTATTAAATTGGCAGTATCATTATTCGGGGTCGGATTGGCCCCTCTATCTCTCGGCCTGTGGCCGGGCCAAAATCGGCCCTTGGGAGTTGGGGCCGGTTTCTGGCCACCCCTGGGCCGTTTTTGGAAGATAAAAAGAAAATAAAAAACATTTTTTGAAGAAAAAAAAACCTGCGACGGCATAATTCATCAAAGCATGGTAACACATGTTACCTTGCTTTGAGGATTGATTTGTATGCAGGAGGACTTCTTGCATTCACGGTAATTTGACAATATGGATCTATACACATATACATTAATGATACATATGGTGATCTATTCTTGTATGAAATGTATATCACATTAGTGAAATCATAACCATATTTTTCGTAGTGTACATAGGAACAATGCTATTTGATGCCACTTCCTGTTTTTTCAAGGGGTGAAAGGTCGTGTTTCACTGCTTCACGGGATGTCACTTTGGGGCGGGATCAAATGACATCACTTCTAGTGATGTCGTTAGAGGTCAAGGGTCTTGAGGCGAGGAGTGGCCCACTTTCTTTTGGGTGTCTGGGCCTATTTCTTGTCCGAGTCAGACCCTGTCATTATTTATTGGTTACTTTACAGTTTTCCAATTCAATACACAGTAATAAAAAAGATATACTGAAACAGTAAACCGCAAGTGAATTCATTGTTTTGGTTTTCTATCAAAGCGTGTATTATTCTCTGTGTATGCTGTACATCATTTATGTTGTATCTGCTGTACTCAGTTCATGTTCTCCCTAGAATCCTAAACTCATTCTTAACAACTATTAATCAGATCTTAGCCAAAATATGAAAACATCTTTAAAAACCACTAAGAATTAGGTGAATATGAAACAATTTAATACTCAAAAAGTGCACAAAAAACCAGTGCAACATTCGAACAAAATAACATTAATCAACAATATTGAATGAAATAAAAAGATTTTTTGAAAAAACAGATGTGCATAGTACAATAAATGAAGGTTGTACTGCTTACTAGCACAGTCTTTGAAGTCCTACATCCTACATTTACGTCCAGTTAGGAGACACAATGAATGAAGTCGTACTTGGTGCAGGTAAACATTGGTTTTCTGCGCATACATTGCAAGCTTGAAATACATGTGTGGAATTCTATTTGTTGTGGTATCACCCTGAAGAAGATGTGACAAATTTGGCCTGTTATGTTGAAACCGGTTGGTGATTTTGCTGTTGATTAAGTGTCCCAATGATTGGGGTGATTGCTTTCCCTAACTTGATTATTCTTGCTGCTTTTTTACAAGATGTTTTCGTATGACTGCTATGATTTGATTGACAGATGTTAAGAATGAGTTCAGTATTCATCCCATGGATACAGTATTCTGTATATGTGTTTGTTCCCGTTGATGACATCCAGTAAATATAAATACATGATGCAAATCATACTTCTGGTTTAACGTAATAATTGCCTGCCATGCTACATAATCAGTATTCGTTTTCAATATGCCATTGTTTTCTACTCAGTGTAACTGCATTAGCCCCAGAAACTACTGTACCAACATTTTTCTTACACTCAAAATGTCCCACCATTGCTGCCATTTTCGCCTTGGCGATCAATGTTGAAGCAGGCAGCACTTCTCACAAGGCGAGCTGTGTGAACCAGCCTTGTTTCTGTACTTCGCTTTCTTTGCTGTTGGTTTCACGAGCCTCAGCCGTTTGTCATGCAGTCTGTGAAGAAGAGATGTCAGCGGTGTTCATTTATCAAACCGACTCAAAGGGGCATGACCTTTTGTAAAAAAAAATCGTTTCTGACCCCGGCCCTTAACAGAGGAGCAAGAGTTACATATTTTATAAAAAAAAAAGATCTCAGGGATTTCTGTTGCAATGGATTGTACTATTGGTAAAAACATGATGACGCGGCTGGCTCATCCTAACGGTCATGCTCTCCCTTTTATTAGCTCGCTTTCACGTGTTTTTCTTTTTTTACATACACATAATTACACAATAGAGAAGATAAAAACACTACAGCAATAAACGCTGGAATCCTTTCCCCTTCTTTGGCGTGTATTTAATGCTATTCAACGAACCTTAGCTCCGTTATCAGAAGGCAGCAGTGGTTTCTGAATTTTCCTGTCTATTCATGAACAGTGTATTAAGTCTATTTCCCCCTGTTAAATAAGGTTGGCTGTATGATGTGTCGTCGTGGTATGAGGCGAGCCAATTGCATTAGCAAAGCTGTTTTAAATGTCTGCAATTATTATTCCAATACCAGTCCATCCCTTTATTTTCTCACTATTTCTTTATTCAGTTTTGACACACACTGTGGCTCTTAATTAGCCATTTCAGAAGACGTGGACATTATCTTACCACATTCGTTTCTAATATACCCAAGAGCTAATTTTGCTCAAAAACGTCATTTGATGTCAGCGAGCCCCGAGCCCCGTTCCATTACAACTGCAACGTAAATGGCTCCCCACTGCCAAACTTTTGTCATTTGCATGGCTGTGTGCAAAGATGTAGGGCGAAATGCGGCTTACACATTTGTACGCCACCTTTCGCTCTGCACTTTTGCACTCCGCCGCACAGTGAGTATACGCTGCCTGGCATGCTTGCAAGCCAGGCAGCGTTTACTTTTAATTGTGATATGGCAGGCAGTTTGTGCAATGGACCCCTTTGGTGTCTTCCTGCTTTATGCTGGTGCATAAAGCAGGTGGACTCCATAGGGTCCTCCAGCATTTGCACCGGCATGAAAATCCATGCTGGTGCAAATGCTGGATCATTTGTATGGTGGAGAGGAAGAAAGGTGGCGGAAATGCAAGTTGTGTCCCGCTCCTCCTCTCCATATGTGATGTGGTGTAATGTTCCAGCCTCCATTGTCTGTGTCCAGTAACATTATTATGCATATGGCAGTAGTGGAAGCAGCTTTTGGTGCCAGGGGGTCTGGTGGGACCTGAGGGGGCACTGGCATGATACATGATTGGTGGTATGCGAATATCTTTAGTGCAGGGGCATTAACATCTTCCA
The DNA here is from genome assembly GCF_040938575.1 of Ambystoma mexicanum. NCBI lineage: Eukaryota > Metazoa > Chordata > Amphibia > Caudata > Ambystomatidae > Ambystoma > Ambystoma mexicanum. The sequence continues at coordinate 329,465,248 of NC_090930.1, forward strand.
CAAATGAGCACAAGCTGGCAAGCATAGCAAGAGAGCCCAAAGTCATGCACATCTAAAACAATCTGTGCATTTTACTGAATATGTTTTGAGAACAATGGATAAAACAAGTCTTACAATGTACAGTTGGTTGCATGAGGTAACACATGAAAAGAACGAGTAGATGTCATCAACAGTACACAGAAGCAGTTGACAGCATTTTCATGATGCGTGAGTTTAAAACATATGCCAGAACTGCCATTGTAAGTACTTTGTATGCAGCTGTGCCCACAATATAGCTCAAAATTGCCAGTGTAAATCAATTCATGAAGCTGAGTCCATAATAAATGCTAGTGTAAATCACTTTGATCATCATTAGCATTGATATTGTAAATCATATTTCATTTTCTATCTGTATTAATTGCTCAAATTTATATAATTGGCATCAAAATGTGTCTTAATTTGCACCATATTAAAGCAGTCCTTATTTAGGTGTACTATCGAACAGCAATTGTATTCAAGTATGTGGTATGCAACATTTGATCTAGCATGTTACTGGTGGACAACCAGTGACTTGCACAACTGTTAGGCAGAATTATATGCAGTACCCTTTGGGAACACTACACACAATTAGGACTACAAGTGACAGTACAAATTCCCCTTTGGTACAAGCCTGTACTACAGAGTAAAGTGGTAGCAATGGCTGAGCAGCCAGACTTATCTCAACAACAAGTGAGCAGTATCAAATAGTTACCCAAAGGACAGCAGTTACTATGATTCAAACATACACTGACTCAAGGTTTTCAAGTAAAAGAATATACATTTAGTCTTCAGTTGTACAACATTTCACTAAAGTAAAGTAGTTCAAAAATCACACTCTTAATACACCACATCACTTCCAATAGTTTTTTTTGCCAGTATTTGTCTCAAAATAGTTAATGATTTCTTCTCTCATATCCTCCCTAAAGAGGGGTCTCTCAACGCTTCCGCTCTAAGACGCCATGCCGGTATTCTCGCCCTCGGTGGACGATATTGCCATCCGAGGATCAGGGGCGCATGATCAGAGAGGACCCTCGCTTTATATTCCGCATACGTGATCTCTGTCAGTGTCTCTGTCGTGACAAAGACATAGTCTAACCTCTTATTTAACTGTTGCGGGGCAGAATAGTGCGAGTATTGCCTGTCTAGGGGGTGCCTCTCCCTCCATGCATCTACGAACCCAAAGTCATTTAGCAATAGTTGAAGGGCTTTAGAAGCTAGGTTTCAGTACACAGTTAAAATCCTCCCCCCCCAGATTACCACACTCCCCACACACAGGCTGAGGTCGTTCCTCAATGTCCTAAAATATTGCAGCTGTATTTTGGTTCGCGGCATATGTGTTAACAATGCTTATCTCTTTGTTTTCCAACAGTCCCTTCAGTATGACCATCCTCCTATCTGTCCCAGCCCGCGTCTGTAGCAGCTGGAATGGGACGTGTGGCGCCACCCAAACAATCACTCCCATGGTGTATGCCGAATACGACAATCCCACTACCGTCCCCTTCCATTTCTTCCCAATCATCTCCATCTTGTCTCGTGTCAGGTGTGTTTCCTGCAATAAGGCTATATCTATCTTCTGTCTACGTAGACATAGCATACCTTTGTTCTGTTTCAAATTACTGTTGCGCCCCCTGACATTCCAGGTGATTACTTTAAGGTCCCTCATGGCCCCTCTCCTCCTTTCTCCCATGTGGTCCAGATCTAACTGCATAACTCGACTGTATGGGCTCGCTTCCCAACTTAAACTCCCCTCAACTAAAAACACAACAAACCCCCCAAAACCCTCCCCCCCTACCCCTCCCTGCCCCCCCAACCCAACGACCCCCTCCCCAACTGTAGCCCAGCTCCATCCCTGGATCTCGGGCACCCCCGCATCTACCCCTTTCCGGCACTAACCCGTACTTGCGGCTCAGCAGGGTACAAAAAAGCCCTAGTGGCTGTCTTACTACTAGTTCTTGGGTGTAGGTTACTTCCATCTCGCAGCTCCTGATGACTGCCAGCACATTACGCCTACCCTTTTACAATTACGTTGTGCGCTTAGTATACTATATTCTAGTCCAACAGGGTCAGGAAGTCCAAAAAAAGGTTACCATAGTGTTATTCAACAATCTCTTGGTCAGCAACTGTGGCTCCCTCCACCTTATCCCCTCTGCATTCACCACAACTCCGTCTCACTTGTCTCGCTCCTCGTGGGCTTGTCCCCCATTGTGCTCTGGGCACCCTTGCAGATCCAGCCATGCTGCCGCATCCTCCGGGGTGTCAAAAAAGAACAATCTGCTTTTATGTAGAACCTTGAGCTTTGCTGGGTACAAGAGCATGTACTTGATCGCCTGCTGCGCGCAGTCACCTCTTGACCGCCACATAGCTGTAACGTTGCCTCTGTACCAACATGGTGTAGTCCGGGTACGCCGTGATGTTGGAGGACGCCCTTTCTATCGTTCCACCTTTGCGGAAGTACTCCAGGATCTTTTCTCTGTCCTTGTAGTTTAGGATCTTCGTGATGATCACCCTGGGAGGGGCGCCAGGCCGCGTTTTCCTCATCAGGGCCCGGTGTGCACGTTCAACCGTAAATCCTTGCGAGAGCTTGTCTGCTCCTATCTCCTGCAGGATCATGCTCTCCACGTAGTCTGTGGGGTCCTGGCCCTCCTCTCTTTCCGGCAGACCGACCACACGGATGTTGTTCCGTCTCGCCCTTCCTTTCTCCCCCTCCGCTCGGTTTTCGAGATTAGCCACCTGCTGCTTTAGTATATGGATATCCTTCTCGTTATTCGTGCTGGTGTCAGTGTTGGTCTTCACGGCACTCTCCAGATGCTTGTTCTGTCCACCAGCGCTCTGACATCCTGTCGCAGCAAGGTGACCTCAATTCCAACGGCATTGATCTTATTCTCCAGGGCCGTCCGTAGGTCCGCCATTGTTGTAGCCCATGAGGTTCTCAGCTCTGTTATGGCTGCCAGTAATGAGGTGTTTTCTCCTTGGGGGGGGTACTGTCCAATGTGACCACCATTGCGCCTTGCACTGGAGTGGTGGGGGTCCGCTGAGCCCTAGTGAAGACCTCCAATGTGGGTTGTTTACTCCTGGCCTCGGGTCCTTTCACTGACATCGTGCAGGCCAAGCTCCTTATGCAGTCCCGGTTTCACCGCGCTATGCAGCGCGCATCTGTGAGATCTGATAACACCACCTAGTCAGCTCAGGCCCAAGCTCCTTGTCCACAACGGGTAGCCACCAACTTTGGCGCAAGCTGTTATATTCTTCAAGTGGGTCGTGTCCTCCCACGTACCGTCTTGGCTGTGGTGATCAGCACCCCGATTACATATGTCACTGTGCCACCAAGCACTCCCACGCATCCACCACCAGCGCAGCTCGGGCCAACAGCGCGTCAAAACAACACATACGCTCGGGTACCAGCCGCCTCTTTCCATTAGTGTGCGACATCCATCATCTGTTCAGGATGGACCCACTTGTTACCCGTTCTGGCCCCTAGGGTCTCGTCACCCTCGAGCATCTATGACAGCCAGCAGCGCGACAGCACAAAGCCAGCCTCCTCACATAGGCCTCGGCTGCTTGCAGTCCACAGTGTTGGATCTGTCCGTGGGCCCCCTGTGATGAAGGAGCAGGCCCTCTGCACACATAAAATGCCAGCCTGTACCTTCCCTTTGCGGAACACTGCCCCTGGGTTGCCTTATGGGCAGGCCACCCGTCCAACAATGCTGTTTGTGCTCCGCTTTAATAGGGGGTATCATTAGTAGCCATGATGTAACGCACATCCTATATGGCTCGCCCAGCCAACATGCCATCCATGTCCTCTGGCACTGGCACTTTCATTAGCTTTCCTGCGGTCCCGCTGCTGTTCGGCCGACGTTCTGTACCCCCGCTACAGCCTTGAGAGGATCACAAGCGGCCAGCGTCCCTCCAGCCGACCGCACCAAGGCTCGCGATCCGAGGCTCCGGCCGAGTGCTCGCAGCCAGCCGGAGGCTGCGCAGACTCCAGGTGCCCAACATCCACGGCAGTGCGGCTTTGTCCGTGTACAGCAGTCGCCTTGACTGAATACACTCCAAAGCGCTGCAACAATGTCACACTGGGAGAATATCCAAAGCAATCTCTGCCAGTGCTGTTCAGCGCGTCCTTTGGCGGCAACTATGATTTGTTTACTTCTGCCGTTTCGCTGTTTTCGGTCCACCCAGGGGTCACGAGTAAAGTCTCTTTGTTGTCGGCCATCTTGGCAACAAAGTATCAGCGCATCCGCGAGCCGAAAATTCTATTTTCTCTGGAGTGCCCAATGCAGTTCGCACGATATTCGAGCTAGCCACAGGGTACCTATTCAGACACCCTTAGCTTCGTTTCTGGTGCGCAGGTAGCATTTTCAACGCGTAATTTCAGGATCACCGTCGGATCTTCAAGAGCAGCACCAGGAAGCACGTCCTATTCCATGGCTAGTTAGCCACACCCCCACATCACTTCCAATAGTTTCCAGAAAAGTTAAGCTCACAAAATTAAGTGGGAGCAAAATGGCACTCTGGAATTAAAAAAGGAGGGAAAGACAAAGTTAGGTAGAAATGGAACAGTACCAACAGGTAAGTAAGCAGGGCAATCTAGAAAGAGGAACTACAGTGATAGAATCAAGTCAAATAGGCTTGGGGCCAAAGTCAATAGGACAAAGGTCTTTTGCTCAAGATCACACAGTTCAGGGTAGTTAGCGGTTAAGTCTTTGCCAAGAGTTCAGAACGAAGTTGGTCAGCAGAAAAGGTAGTTTAAAGAGAAAAGAAGGACAAGCCCTCGGATTGCCAAAAGGTTTCACACCTTTCCACGGGGGCTGGTCGAAACGAACAACCGGATGTTGAACAGTACCTTAAATGGAGAAGAAGCTGTAGCTGCGGTGGACGTTCCTGGTAGTTCCAGCAGGCTCATGGTTCCTGAAGCGACTATCAGACTGACACGAAGTAGGAAGACTGGAGGGTCCTGCACCACCCAAGGAAGAAATCAGCAGCAGAGCAAAGCCACGAATAAAAGGTGTGCTCCTTAAAACCCAAGCAGGGTCTGACCTTCCTGGCATCTGGCCCACTGTAGCTCTGTACAGCGAATTCGACCAGCAGAAGGGGTCCTGGCTGGGAGTTTGGGCGAACTGGTTGGTCCCACCAGCTCAAGGGAAGAAGATTCTTGAAGATCCTCTCTGTCATTGGAGTCTGAAGATTCGGACCTGCAGCAGGGCTTCACCGGGCGGTTCAGCCGTGGTAGGGCTCACACTCTTAAAGAGGGTCCTCTTCTGTCAGCCCCTCTTTGGTTCTCTCGTTCCAGTGGCGACTCTGCTCTTCCAGACCCAGAGACCTGCTTTTTATGCAGTTTTCCCCCATTCACACAGCTTGGCTGTCAATCGCACAGCAGGGTGGCTGTCCTGGCGGAGACAGTCACCCAGCCAATCAAACAGGAAGATGACCTGGGTTACCAAGGGAATCCGTGGCAGGAATCCTAAAACCCCTCCCTCAAATCCTGCCTACCCAGACTTTCATGGCGCCTAAAGGAGGGCTTCTGTGCAGAAGCCCGCGAAAGACGGTGAACAAAGAAACCAAACCGGGTTTGCCGCGTAGAGACGAACACGAGAAAGACTTTTCCAAAAAGAAATGTGACTAAACCCAGCTGGAACAATATTAAAAACAATATGGCCAAGCGGGTTTCAGTTCGAGGCTACCAAGATAGCCTAAAACTAACCATGTTTATTTAAGATAACCATGGTAAGAAAATTAGGGTAGTTACCACTGCCACCAGCCAAGTCTTAATGGAAAGGGAGCAAAACAATGCTCTAAGAGAGACAGACAAAAAGGGATAAGTATTAACCCTTTCCAGTACTCCATGTAAGATGGTTTGTACTGGGTCTGTGGATTTTAAAAGACTAGTAAAGTTAATGGCAACTTTACATCTCCTGGGAGACAGTAGTCAGTCCCAGAAAAATGGAGTCTGAGTTGGGAAGTCTAAAAAACAACCCTGTGTCACTGCACTGAAGGTGCTGTGTAACACACAGTAAAAAGATGATGTCTGTGGAGTAGGTGAGGCTCCACAGTCTATGAACACAAACATGTTAAACACACTCAGCAAAACACATGTAAGAGTGGTAAAAAGTGCTAACACTCTTACCAGGTGGAAAAAGTAAATCCTAGAAATCCAGCAAAGCTTCTGGGGGACTCACTAAGCAAGGGAAATTAGCCATACTTGAGAATTCTCCCTAACACTCCTCCCCCCCCAGACTAAGGGACAGGAGGATTTAATCCACTCCTGGATGAATCTCTATCTCTAGTGGTTAAAAACATCCTAGAGAGACCATCATCATTTTGGTGGTGACATCCTGCTCTGTGCTCAATGGTGAAATCAAACCCTTGCAGGCAGATTGACCATCTGAGAAGTTTTGGGTTCTCCCCCTTCATTTGCATTAACTAGCTCAAGGGTTGGTGGTCTGTCTGAATCACAAAAGTAGACCCATACAAGTATGGCCTAAACTTCTTCAGAGACTGCACAATGGAAAAACACTCATGCTCTATGGTTGCTCACCTTGTTTCTGGTTCCTTCAGTTTCCTACTGATGAAGCAAATGGGGTGCTCCCTACCTTTCTCATTCAGTTGACTAAAGACTGCACCTATACCTGTATTGGAGCCATCTGTCTGCACAATGAAGGGTTGGTGATAATCAGGAGCTTTTAGGACTGGAGCTTGATAAAGGGCTTTCTTCAGGTTTTCAAAGGCTTGAGTGCACTCCTCATTCCATCTCACCTTTTTAGGGAATTTTGGAGATGAGATCACATTCAAGGGAGAAGCTATGTTCCCATAGTTCTCTATGAAATTCCTGTAGTACCCAGTGCGACCTAGGAAAGCTCTCACCTGGGTTTGCGTAGCAGGGGTGGCCCAGTTTTACACAGCTTGTAATTTGCTGGGCAATGGCCTTATCTCACCTCCTCCTACCTCATGACCAAGGTCATGACCACTTTGCTCTGACCAATTTGACATTTGCTTGCCTTTATGGTCAGATGGGCCTGCTCAAGAGCCTGCAAAACATATCCTAAGTGATCAGCATGTTCTTTCCATGTAGGGCTGAACACTGCAATGTCATCCAAGTATGCCATGCAGAAGTCCTCCATCCCATTCAGAATTTGATTGACCATCCTTTGGAATGTAGCAGGTGCATTCTTTAATCCAAAAGGCATAACCTTAAACTGGTAGATGCCTGCTGGGGTTGAGAATGCAGTTTTCTCCTTGGCATGGTTTGTCAGGGCTATTTGCCAACAGCCTGATGTCAGATCAAATGTACTGAGGTACTTGGCTGAACCAAGTCTATCCACCAGTTCATCTGTCCTTGGCAAAGGATGGGCATCGGTCTTGGTGACTGCATTTAGAGCTCTATAGTTCACACATTGTCTCAACTCCTTAGATCCTGCCTTTGGTACTAGAACAACTGCACTAGACCATGGACTTGTAGAGGGCTCTATAATCCTGAGATCAAGCATCTTGTTGACCTCTCCTTTGATGTGGGATCTCACATGTTCTGACATTCTGTAACATCTGCTTTTGACAGCTAAACAGTCATCAGTGAGTATATCATGCTGGCCCCAAGGGGTCCTGCCTGGTGAAAGTGAAAACAGAGAGGCAAACTGATTCAACACATCTTTTCACTCCTCCTGTTGTTCAGATGTCACCTGAGAAGAGAGATTAACTTCTTCTATTTTCTCATCCAAAGGTTGGCCTCTGAGGAGGTCAGATAGAGGTTCACTCTCCTCCTCCTCTTGAGCTGAAGCTAGAAGCAAAGCTCCCACTTCTGGTCTCGAGACATATGCCTTCAAACGGTTGGTGTGAAAGACTCTGGGAGCCTCCTTAGGTCTGCCTAAATCCACCAAATAGTTCACCTCTCCAAGTTTCCCCACAACCTTGAAGGGTCCTATCCATTTGTCCTGCAAGGCCCTCCGCCTTGTTGGCACCATAACTAATACAAGCTGGTCTTGAGTAAATTCAACCATGCTGGCCTTCTGGTCATGCCATTGTATTGATGTCCTTCTTAAATTCTGTTATTTCTTATGATTTTTTACTTTAAAAAGAATAACAAACAACTAATACATTGAATAGTTCTGCTTTCAAATTATCACTAGCTTCTGCCATCATGTGTGACATTCTCCTCCGGAGACCTATCAGATAGTCAGTCATTCTGACTGGCTTGGGGGAAGGAACACTCTCCAACCCCTCCTTAATCAGGGCCAAAGGACCTCTGACTGGATGGCCATAGAGAAGTTCAAAGGGACTGTAACCAACTCACTCCTGAGGGACTTCTCTATAAGCAAAGAGAAGGCATGGCAGTACAAGGTCCCACTTTCTTCTAAGGGGTTCCTCTATAGCAACTATCATGCTCTTCATAGTACGATTAAACCTCTCTACCAGTCCATTTGTCTGTGGATGGTAGGCTGTAGAGAACTTGTAAGTGACACCACAGTTTTTCCACATGGTTTGCATGTAGTGGGACATAAAAGTGGATCCCCTGTCAGATATCACTTCCTTAGGAAACCCTACTCTGGCAAAAATACCAAGTAGAGCCTTAGCCACAGCCTGAGCCATAACAGTTGTCATAGGTATTGCTTCTGGATATCTTGTAGCATGGTCTACTACAACCAAGATAAACCTGTTCCCTGAAGTTGTAAGAGGGTCACAGGACCAACAATGTCGATGCCCACCCTCTCAAAAGCAACTCCCACCACTGGGAGAGGTACCAGGGGTGCCACATTCTTGGCTCAACTCTTGCCAGAGGTTTGGCAAGTGTGACAGCTCCTACAGAACTTGTCAACTTGTGCACCCATCGTAGGCCAGTAGAAGTAGAGGGACAGCCTTTGCTTGGTCTTCTTGAAGCTCAAGTGACCAGTCAAAGGTATCTCATGGGCTAACTGTAGGAACTGGAGTCTGTTGGCAAGGGGCACTGCAACTCTTTTGCAGTCCCCAGGGATAGACTCAGCCGGTTCACTGTAGAAGAGGCCATCTTCCCAGCTTAACCTGTGCTTCCCAACTTCTTGCCATAAAGTTGGTTAGCAGCCTGTTGTCGAAGACCTTCAAGAGTAGGACACTCTCTCTGTCCTCTGCTGGAAGTCTGCCCTGTTGGGTCCACCTTCTGTCAGTAAAGACTGCAGCTCAGGGTGGCCAACAGGGTCAAGATCTCCAACTAAGGCAGTTTCTTCTTCCAGATCTGATTCTTCAGAAACTGGCTCAACCATACTAGGTTGCACCTCACACTCGGCCGATGGTTTTGGTCCTCTGTTTGTTGAATTTATTCCATGCCCTGATTTGATTTTTCTGGTCCTCATTGTAGAGCTAGGAAGCCGGTTAACCTTGCTATACCTGAGGACCGACTAATCGGGGTTCTTTTGCTTTTAAATTTGTGACATGCATTTAGACCAACAATTTTGGTCCTGCTCTGATTGAACCTAATTCAGTTCGCAAAATGTAACTTTTTAGGCACTCAGAGTATAGCCGGTTAACTAGCCAGCCTTTGCTAAAACTTGTGGACCAACTAATTGGCCACTATACGTTTCTACCTGTGCTGTATAACTATTGAACTGCTTTTGTATACAATATAAATATTTTCCTTTGTTTTTTCTTTTCTACATGTTTCAAAATGATTCTGCATCACTTAAATTATACTAACTCACATAATTATGTGACTATTGGACAACAAAAAAAATGTTTCTGAGAAGTAACTTTTTTCTTTTTTACTTTCTATTTTTTCATTTGTTACATTGTATTGATGTCCTTCTTAAATTCTGTTATTTTTTATGATTTTTTACTTTAAAAAGAATAACAGAAACAACTAATACATTGAATAAAATAACTACTATTATAATAATAAGGGATGTTTTGCCTTATTGGCTACATTTGGTGACCTGATTGTCTATTTGTAAAGATACTTGGCTTAATACTTGAAGCAGCATTTGGAAATAGTTTGAACAAAATTACTTAGACACTCCGACACAAGGGTAGTGTTAATAACTATATTTGTGGTTGGAGCCCCCCTCTTTGTTCCCTTCAGCAGGTGGAGGGGTCACAGGTGTGACTTTGGATCATCTTGGTGATGTCCTTGTTGGTAGCACAGGGGTGCTGTGTGACTTTTTCCTTGAGGTCTTGGGTTTCCCCTTTGCCTCATTCTTCCTAGAAATAGCAGTGAGCAACTCCTGTGATGTGGGAGTGATAGTTTCCTCTATCACCTCCTGTTGAGAGCCTCTCAAGTTCCTCTCCCTTGCAGGCCTACTGTCTCCTTTTACTGGAAGGTCTGGGGGTGCTTGACACAACGCCAAGAGTTTTCAGGTCATTCCCCAACAGAACTCTCCCAGGCACTTCACTCTGCACACTAACAGGTATTTTGACAGTCATATCATTACACTGGATGAGAGCTGGTAACTGGGGAAGCATTTGCACAGGGCCTCCAGCTAACTTGGGGAGGCATTGGGTGCCTAAGCAACATCCTCCACCTTGAAAAATGATTCATCCACCACAGTTATTCTGGCTCCAGTGTCTCTGGTGGCAGGGGTCTCCTGGCCATTTACAAGAACACTATCTTTATAATACTCCTTAGTATTATCTGGGATGGAATTATAGACCTCTAAATTCTGTTGTTCCCACAAGCCCAGGGACACTAAAGAAACACTAACCAAGACTCTCATGGGTTCATCAGCCAGTAAGTGAAAGTTTCCACTGACCATAGGTACTTCTTCCTCTAGTGAGAAGGCTAAGGAGACAGTGTGGACCACTGAAGGTTTATCCTTAAATATGGGATCCCCTTTCACAAGGTCAGTTGACCCACAAGAATAACATTTTCAAAATGTTTTGATGAATGGGGATTTGTTCTGACCTCCAATCGGTTTGGGTCCAGATGGTGTACTAGCCTGATTTGGTTTCCCTTGGGGTTTACCCTTATGCTGCTGTTTGTGGCCCTCTTTTGGATTGGAGGTGTTAGAATTCTCCTTGTTATCTTTCTTTGGCTGCTTTCCCTGATCATTTTTCTGAGTGGCCCCAGAATCCTTGTGAGTAGTTGGCAACCCACAAGTCAGCAGCCTTAGCTAACTTCTTTGGATCTATCTCCTTAGAATCAGCTAAGTGCTGTCTGAGCTCAGGAGAGCAGGCATCATAAATTGAATCCAACATAACAAGATTTATCATACCTTCATAAGTGTTCACTCTGTAACCCTTAACCGAACCATCTAAGTTTTTCAAACATTCACATAGCCAGGTAGACTAAGGGGTACCATCATACAATTAAAGCTAGCTTCACATACTCATAATCTCTCCTACCCTCCTCCCCGTACTCCATTACAACATCAGATGCAACAGGGGGTAGCTTAGAGAAGAGCCAGGGAAGCAACTGATTCCCTGCGAGACCTTGAATCCCATGGTTATATTCAAACATTGCCAACCAAGCCAAAACATCAAGCTTAAACTCATACATACCCATAATTTCTTTAGGCATACGGGTTCTCTTATGGTTGAAAGACCTAGAGGACTCTGGGAGAGAAGCATTTTCAAGAGACAATCTTTTCATATCTAGTTCATGATTCAACTCCATTTCTCTGAGCTTAAGTTCTTGGTGCTTTTGTTCAGTTTGAGCATTCAAACATTTGAATTCCAGTTCAAGCCTCATCTTTTGTAGAGCAATGAATTCAGGACTGAGTGTAGGACCCGACGGGGTCCCAGTGGACAAAGGTTGAGGCTGCTGAGCAGGCAAGGGAGCAGTGAGGCCTACATTAGGAGACACATTTACTTCCTCTAACTCATCAGAAATAGATACACTATCATCCTCATGATTTTCCACATTTGCTGGAAAGCTAGGCATTTCAGACCCAGTCCCCAGACTTTGGTTCTTTAACAACTTTTCAACCAGTTCAGACTTTTTGCCTTTAGCAGAGAGATTCCTTTCTCTACACAGATTTTTTAAGTAATCCACAGTGTAACTAAGGAGGGTCTCATGACTGCAGCTTTCCATATCAGACATGATTAATATTGCTTTTTAGTGATGTTAGCCTTGTGGTTAGTTGATCCAAGGTAATAGCAGCATTCTAAGTGTAATTACTATACTTGATCCTCACCGCTGTACACCAGTGTTAGGCAGAATTATATGCAGTACCCTTTTAGAACACTACACACAATTGGACTACAAGTGGCAGCACAAATGCACCTTTGGTACAAGCCTGTACTACACAGTAAAGTGGTAGCAATGGCTGAGAAGCCAGACTTATCTCAAGAGCAAGTGAGCCGTATCAAATAGTTACACAAAGGACAGCAGTTACTATGATTCAAACAAACACTGACTCAAGGTTTTCAAGTAAAAGAATAAAGAATATACATTTATTTACTCTTCAGTTGTACAACATTTCACTAAAGTAAAGCAGTTCAAAAAGCACACTCTTAATACACCACCCACTCCCAATAGTTTCCAGACAAGTTAAGCTCACAAAATGAAGTGGGAGCAAAATGGCACTCTAGAATTAAAAAAAGAGGGAAAGACAAAGTTAGGTAGAAATGGAACAGTACCACAGGTAAGTAAGCAGGGCAATCTAGAAAGAGAAATAATATAGTGTTGGAACTCTCCTTCGTACAAATGCGCCAGATTGGGTCAAATGGTATCTCCAAAATTAAGGTTTATTAACAAAGTTAATATTTGCCCTTCATGGTAACACGTGTTTCGGCAACACAAAAGTGCCTTTTTCAAACCAGGGCTGTTTGCTTGATATAACCTGATGGATAAATTGCTGTATGCAGGAGAGTTCCAACACTATATTATTTCCCTGTAGAGGTGGGGGTGTGTACCTCATCTCTCCTGCCAAATGCGACACGTTTAATAATGTTACGAGAGTTTAATATCAGGTAGCAGAATGTGAAAGTTGGTGTCGAAACCACCCCATTTCTTGTGTTCAATCTAGAAAGAGGAACTATAGTGATAGAATCAAGTCAAATAGGCTTAGGGCCAAAGTCAATAGGACAAAAGTCTTTTGCTCAAGATCACACAGTTCAGGGTAGTTCGCGGTTAAGTCTTTGCCAAGAGTTCAGAACGAAGTTGGTCAGCAGAAAAGGTAGTTTAAAGAGAAGAGAAGGACAAGCCCTCGGATTGGCAAAAGGTTTCACACCTTTCCACGGCGGCTGGACGAAACGAACAACCGGATGTTGAACAGTACCTTAAATGGAGAAGAAGCTGTAGCTGCGGTGGACGTTCCTGGTAGTTCCAGCAGGCTCATGGTTCCTGAAGCGACTATCAGACTGACACGAAGTAGGAAGACTGGAGGGTCCTGCACCACCCAAGGAAGAAACCAGCAGCAGAGCAAAGACACAAATAAAAGGTGTGCTCCTTAAAACCCAAGCAGGGTCTGACCTTCCTGGCTATCTGGCCCACTGTAGCTCTGTACAGCGAATTCGACCAGCAGAAGGGGTCCTCGCTTGGGGTTTGGGTGAACTGGTTGGTCCCACCAGCTCAAGGGAAGAAGATTCTTGAAGATCCTCTGTGTCATTCACCGGGTGGTTCAGTTGTGTTAGGGGTCCTCTTCTGTCAGCTCCTCTTTGGTTCTCTTGTTCCAGTGGCGACTCTGCTCTTCCAGATCCAGAGACCTGCTTTTTATGCAGTTTTCCCCCATTCACACAGCCTGGCTGTCAATCACACAGCAGGGTGGCTGTCCTGGCGGGGACAGTCACCCAGCCAATCAAACAGGAGTGCGACCTGGGTTACCAAGGGAACCCGTGGCAGGGGTCCTAAAATCCCTCCCTCGCATCCTGCCTATTCAGACTTTCAGGCACCTAAAGGAGGGCTTGTGTGCAGAAGCCCGCGAAAGACGGTGAACAAAGAAACCAAACCTGGTTTGGCGCGTAGAGACGAACATGAGAAAGACTTTTCCAAAAAGAAATGGCGACTAAACCCAGCTTGAAAAAAATATTTAAAACAATATGGTCAAGCAGGTTTAAGTTCGAGGCTACCAAGATGGCCTAAAACTATACCATGGTTATTTAAGATAACTGTGGTAGTAAAATTAGGGTAGTTACCACTGCCACCAGCAAAGTCTTAATGGAATGGGAGCAAAACAATGCTCCAAGAGGGACAGACAAAAAGGGATAAGTATTAACCCTTTCCAGTACTCCATGTAAGATGGTTTGTACTGGGTCTGTGGATTTTAAAAGACTAGTAAAGTTAATGGCAACTTTACATCTCCTGGGAGACAGTAGTCAGTCCCAGAAAAACGGAATCTGAGTTGGGAAGTCTAAAAGACAACCCTGTGTCACTGCACCGAGGGTTGTGTGTTACACACAGTAAAAAGATGATGCCTGTGGAATAGGTGAGGCTCCACAGTCTATGAACCCAAAAATGTTAAAGACACACACAGCAAAACAAATATTAGAGTGGGAAAAAGGGCTCACACTCTTACTCGGTGGAAAAAACAAATCCTAGAAATCCAGCAAAGCTGCTGGGGGACTCACTAGGTAAGGGAAATTAGACATACTTGAGAATTCTCCCTAACAGCAACAATTTAAGATACGTTCGGGAGATTGAAAATAAACAAGACATGAGTGGTACTACAACTAAATGAAGACAGCTTTAATATGTTGGCAAGCAAGACACATTTTGATGCCAATGGTAAATTAAAGCAGTCCGTACAGGACGAAAATAAAATCAGATTTACAACATCAATAATGATGACAGTGCAAGACAAATATGTTTACAAGAGTGACGCTTTACAATTAGTAGCAAAACAGTAGTAGTGTTTGCCTTGATGCATTTCTCACAAGCTTTTCATTTCTTCTTCATAATATTCTTCATTCCCTCTTTGCAAGTCTAAAGGCTTTTTTAACAGTATATAGTTTTTATTAAACAAGACTGCTGATATTTCGTGCAATAGCACATTTAGCTACATTATAACTGTGCTCCCGCCTATGTATATGTTACTCACTTCCTCCAGCTATTTTAACCTATGTATTGTAGCTATATAGTGTATCATAGGTCACATTACATATGTGTGTTGCATGCATAAACATGCTCGAGTGAATTAACTTTTCTTGAATGAGGCGATGGAGACCACAATGCTCCTGTGCATGTGTTTCACCTTTTAAGAGGTTCTAGAGTTTAATATTGGGCCGATAACAGCAGGTGAGGGTGCTCACCCCAAAGTGCGTGAGACCATCTTGGAGAGCTACACATCTCTACACAACTATCAGTTTTGACTGAGTCTAAACTGCTGATGCATAATTTGATGCTTCTTTCTATTTCAGTGTTCTCTACTGATAATTGGGATGACTTTTGGGACCATCACCACGAACGTCAATGTACCGCAGGTGTGAGAAGTGTTATTCATTCAGACAGCCGTTCAGACCATACCAAATCGATGACTATGAAGACACATAAATAATATCGATAGAGCAAGCTGACTGACTGTAAAACCAGAAATCAATGACATCATCACTGACATGATGACATAGCTGCATTATACATGAAGTACATATTCATCCATTCATGAAGTTACACAAACATGCACTAGTTTATTACATATAGGCACAAAGCACAAGCTAATGACCCATGTAGGTAGAGGACGGATACACATGCATATCTTTATACTCATATCTTTTGCCAAAGCTGAAATCGCAAGATGCAAAGGACTCATATATTTAGCTTGCACATGCTTGACTGCTACAAATATGGAGAAGGCATAGGGAATGATATAGAAGCTGTAGGTCTCTGAAATCAATGGCAATAGAGAGACAGGCTCCGAGTACATGGAACAGCTGATATGATCGCCGCAGCCAGAGGCGAGCAGAAACAGGGCACTTAGCCAAGGACAAGTGGAGATCCGAAAGTTCTAGTTACCAAGACAATGAGACACCTGCAGAAAACTAGGCTGAAATCCTTATAATTACAAGCAGGAAAGCTTCATTTCATGGTACTCCCAGATGTGATCCAGCCAAACAGGACAATGCCCATTCAACCAAGGTAGACCAAGAGAACTGTTCATGTAGTGTTGCCTACAAGCGGTTAACTGAGTGCACCCTCCCAGCCTTAGGTGATCAGAGACAGCAACATTAGGGAACACTTTGCACCTCCATGTTCATTCCCATTGCCTTGAAAATGTACCCTCAGTCTAGCCAACTGTCCAGGGTCCCAGGGATGGGAGGACACAATCTGACCAATCCAGATTCACCTTTCACGTGGGGATATGATTTGTTGCAAGGGTCAATTGTCTCCCTGCAAAGGTTTCTGGGATGGAACCTGGATTTGTGACATCACATCGGGATAAAACCGGGTGACACATGCTTAGAAGAGGAGAGCTCCAGAAGATAATTGTTTTTCTGGTGAGATCTGTCATTTTGTTTGCTAATAAAATACAGTAACGTTGCCCCATGGCTGATACACCTATACACTAGAATACATTTGCAGTAGTCTCAGCTCTCAAATATATCTTATTCCTGTTTGTTCAATCAGTTTGATTTATAGTTCTTATTTATGTGTGTCCAGTACATTTAATTTATAGTTCAAGGATTATTTCTCTTTAGTTAATTTAATCTCACACATTTTCTTTACCATATTCTATTATTTATAACGAAGGACAGGCAATATTGAATGCTTTAGTGCTCTATGCGTTTTAGACCTAATGCTCATTATCAGGAACTAAGAGTGTCCATTACAAAACAAATATTATGTACTTAGAAATGTATGCTTAGCATTGGAATACTGAAAATCTAAGTGTTACTCCAATTATCTCTATAAGTTCAAATTTCATATGTTCATGCTCCAGGCAATAATAACTAAACTTGTAACCAAATAAATAGTCTCCAACACAATTCCGGCTTAAATCTCAGCAGTGGGTATCATTAAGTAGGTGGCTTACAGATCTAAATCAAATGATGCTTTTCAGTGTTAGTTGGATGCACATCAAAACAAGCATATGCAGAGCTTGGTGTAATGAAAGCAGAACTGCTCCCTCATTTACATCATTAAGTAAAAAAAGAAGTACCTCTATTATTTCTATGATTTTACACAGAAACACAGCCTAAACAACTAATGTATGACTTGTTTTATAAGAAAAATAACGATATTAAATGTATATGAATTATGTAGTCTCAATAAGGTAAAAACGCTTGCCATAATCAACCTGCTTATTGTTTACTTAATTGCTTTATATCGTATACTAAACTTAATTTGAAAATTAAACATGTAAATCAGAAAACAAAACACTAAAATGATGGGATTCTGGAATGGCAGCAGACAGAACAGCAGCTTAAACATGGAGCTCACCTGTACACTTCTCACTCTGCTGGCTTTTTATAGCCATTCCCCTCCTCCTTAGATGACTCCCTTTGTTCCCATTGGCTATTCGAATCAGCTGATTACCTGGGCCAATCAATGAGCTATTCCCTTGAGGGCTGGGACTTCCTTTAGAAGTCTTAAAAATACCTCTAGTCTTGCACCTTTTTTGCCCCCCATCTTTGCCATGATGTCCATGTAGTCACTGGGGTTGTTGGTCTGCTGTTCCCCTCCTGGATACAGTATGTATTTTTGTCTACAAAGGATTTAGAGAGGGTTCCCTGGACCCCCTGGAACTGATGAGACAGAGATACAATGAGTTCAGTAAATAGCAAAAAAAGATTGACTGTGCTGATAACCTTGTTTCTAAGAAATCCAAGCAAGCCAGTCCTGATCAGTGATGGACGAGGATACAACAAGCACTAAGGATATTTATTCTCTTCTGCTTAGAGTGATATGGTATGATATGATATGATATGGCATTTATAACGCGCCTATACACAAGTGTTTCAAAGCGCGACGAGGCAAGGCAGGGGGGACAGAGGGAAGACAGACAATGATCTTGCTAGGCAAAGTGTCATTCAGATCGCGCAAGTGCAAAGGAAGGGGGAGAAAGAAAGTGCAGGGAGACGGGGAGGGAAAGTGCAGTGCATGGGATAATAGAATAACAAGATAAATAAACGGCCAGCAGGTGGCAAGTGCAGGGTAGCTGCAGACATAAGTGCTAGTAGGGGGACTGTAGGCATACAGACAACAGTCCCTAGGTGCAGGGGTTGCCAGGGAGGCAGTGCAGGCGTGCATCTGGTAGGGCTAGGGCCCGAGATCAGATGGGTGGCCAGATAACCAGTGCCGTCTTAGTAATAGCCAGGACTTTAGCAGGGGAGAGGGGGAGAGAAAGCAGAAGCACAGAGGAGGGTTTTCAGGTGCTTCTGGAACCGAAGATGGTTCTCCTCAAGTTTCAGGGAGGCCCCAGCCAAAGAGAGAGATCTGCCACCAACTCGTTGCTTGGAGAAGCGACTGACCCTGAGGGAGTTGGAGGTGGATGAGCGAAGAGCTCAAGAGGGAAGATATCTAGGAAGAGAGAGTTGAAGGTATTGAGGCCCAGACCCCAGAAGGCCTTGTGGACGATGCCAGTGCAGAGATTTCAGCCCTGGAGGGACACAATCCCTAGGCTTGAGGCCAAGGACAAGTCTTGCAGTCCTGTTCTGGATGAGTTGCAGAGGGCGTAGAGTAGAAGCAGGCGGATTTAGAAAGAGACTGTTGCAATAGTCCAGCTTAGAGAGAACCAGAGCTCTAGAGACAGTGAGCTTCTGGGGGAAGGAGAGGAAAGGAAGAATACCTCTGAGGAGGTGCGGCTGGTAGTGTGACTTCTTAGAGACATTAGAGATGTGAGGCGAGAAAGAGAGTGTGGAGTCGAAGGTGACCCCAAGGTTTTTAGCCTTGCAGGTGGGAGCGGGAAGAGGGCCAAGAGAGGCCAGCCAGAGAGCTAAAGGGAAGGAGGGAGTGGGTGTGCCGATGAGGAGAATCTCAGTCGTACTGGCATTAAGGCAGAGGTCATTGGCGGCGCACCACTCCTGGATAGAAGGCAGACATTCAGAGATGAGGGGTGGAGAAGAGGTGGCCCGAAGGTAGCCTGAAAATGAGCTGAGTGTCATCCACATAGCACTGAAAGTTGGGGCAGAGAGCGGCAATACGGTGGGCAAGGAGTGCCAGGTATTGGCTGAACAGCCAGGGAGAGAGGTTAGACCCCTGGGGGACACCACAGGTAGAGAAGAAGATAGCAGAGAGGAAGGATCCAAGTTGGACATGGGAGGGTCGGTCAGAGAGGAAGGAAGTCAGCCATGCCAGGGCCTAGTGGCACAAGATGTTGGTGATATGAAGTCTTCTCTGGGAAAACTATCCTCAAAGGTGGTGCAACAGAAAGGCAGGGTGAACAGGATTGAGGTCAAACAGAAGATTTGCCTAGAGAAATAACTGGGAGCTTCAGGGCATACAATGATCTGAGGTAGGAGGTGAAAGAATTGTGGATTACCACCACTGATCTATCTATCAAGAGTAGACACCTTAAACTATGCCTGGTGGCATTCAAGGAAGATGTGGCAGAAAAAAGTAATTCATGATTATGTAATTGAGACTGTTGAAGAACGTTATGGAAAAGGTACACTTGACCCAAAGGTACTGGAACAGGCGTACAAAGTATGAAAGCCTTGAGAAACAAAATCCTCACCAAATCATCTTTGCATTGACAAAAATCATTGCCAAAGAGAAATTTTGAAGGCAGCCTGAGAAAAAGTGAGAATTGCGTTGAAAGATGGCGTAATCTCTGTATACACAGATTTTACTAATGACGTTCTAGTGCAGAGGAAATCTTTTGATGAAGTAAAAGCACTGGCCAAAGACTTACTCATTACAGTCCAACTTAACATATCTGCTGATATCTTATGTTACTTGGCATTTATATAGCACCTTATGTATCATTGGTATGATCTCAAAGCGTTGGTAGGCTGAATCCCCTCGGGAACTGTAGTTCAAGTCAGTAGAGAGAGAAAAGAGTTATAAGATGTGGGTGCATCGGATATGTGTGCAGCCGGTGTGGCAGTTACATGATAGCTGCTTCTTAGCGGTAGATGTGGTGGTTGGGAGGTCAGATATATGTGTTCATTCTGGAGGGATGACACCTGACAGATTTGTGGCTGCTTTAGGCCTGAGGAGACACTTAAGGCAGCAGTGTGTTTTCAGCTAGCTATGTTTTATTAGGATGATGAGGAGTATGTGGCGGGTGTTAGTATGAGAACAGCTATACCGAATGTGTCATAGTATCGCTGTGTCCTAGTTGAGTGTTGGTGTATAGGAGAGAATAAGCGTGGTAGTGTGATATGGTTGTTATCGGTAAGGTGCTTGAGATCGAGCACTCCATCTGTACCATCTATTCTATCCATTTTATTTACTCTGTCGGTTCATTCCACTTTGTTGGCTCATCATTTCGTCTGTTGCATCCATCTGGTTATCAGTAAGGTATTTGTGATCGGGCACTCCATCTGTACCATCTATTCTATCCGTTTCATTTACTCTGTCCATTCATTCCACTTCGTCTGTTCATCCATTTCGTCTGTTTCATCCATTTAATCTATTAGTCCTTCCATCATTCCATCCACTCAATCCATCATCTACATATAGTCTACTTCATCCATTCCGCAGACCCATTTCATCCTTCCCATCTGTTTAATGTGTTCTATCCATTTCATCCTTCCTATTCATTCGATCAGCTCTGTGTTTTCCACCCATTCCATCAGTTCCATCCACTCAATCCGTTCCAATCCGCACCTTCCATTCCTTCTACTCCGTACATTCCATCCACTCGATGTGTTCCATCCACTCCGTCTGTTCCATGCACTCCATCTGTTCAATCCTCTCCATTTGTTCCATCCACTCCATCAGTTCCATCCGCTCCACCAGTTCCATCCTCTCCATCAGCTCCATCTATCCCATCTGTTCCATCCCCTCCATCTGTTTCATCCCCTCCATCTGTTTCATCCCCTCCATCTGTTTCATCCCCTCCATCTGTTTCATCCCCTCCATCTGTTTCATCCCCTCCATCTGTTTCATCCCCTCCATCTGTTTCATCCCCTCCATCTGTTTCATCCACTCCATCTGTTTCATCCACTCCATCTGTTTCATCCACTCCATCTGTTTCATCCACTCCATCTGTTTCATCCACTCCATCTGTTTCATCCACTCCATCTGTTCCTATCCATTCCACCAGTTTCATCCACTCTACCTGTTCCATCCATTCCATCTGTTCCATCCTCTCCATTTGTTTCATCCACTCCATCAGTTCAGTCTACTGTCCGTTTCATCCACTGCATCCGTTCCATCCACTCGATTCATTCCCTCTGTTCCATTCGTTAAAACTACTCATCCTTTTCATCCATTCAATTTGCTCGTTCGTCACATCCGTTCAGTCCACTCATCCATTCTATTCGTTCCCTTCCTACCACCTACTCCGTCTGTTCTTTCCACTCGTTTTTTTCATCCACTCATCCGTTCCATCCACTCCATCCATTCCATCCATTCCATCTGTTCCATCCACTCCTTCTGTTCCCATCCACTCCTTCTGTTCCCATCCACTCCTTCTGTTCCCATCCACTCCTTGTGTTCCATCCATTCCTTGTGTTCCATCCACTCTTTCCGTTCCATCTACTCCTTCAGGTCTATCCACTCATTCCGTTCTATCCACTCCTTCCATTCCATCCACTCCTATTGTTCCATCCACTCCATCCGTTCCATTCTTTCCATCCACTCCATCTGCTCCATCTGTTCCATTCACTCTACATGTTTCATCCATTCCGTCCATTTTTCTTTAATGCATCCGTTCCATCTACTGTATCCATTTAATCCGTTCTATCCACTTCATCCATTTCTTCCGTTCCTGTTTGCTACATCTTTTCCAACTTCCATTTGTCCCATCTATTCCTTTTGTTCCATTTATACCATCCGTCCCATTCATTCCAACCAGTACGCCCACTCCACTTGATCTGATTCATAAATTTCATCCACTTCATCCGTTTCATCCACTTCATCTATTCTACTAAGTTTATCTGCTTTATTAACACTGGCCGTTTTAGTTTCTTGTTTGTTCGATCGGGTCTCTATACTGGATTGTTATCTTTGATTCAACAATCTTGGGTTTCTGTTTATTGTGATAGTTTATTCTGTTTGTGCTAAGAGTCTATTTTTAAGGGAAGAGCCACATTTTCAGTAATTTGTGGAAAGACATGAGGTCTTCGGTGAGTCAAATGTGTGGTGGAAGTGAGTTCCACAGAGTGTGGGCCAAGGCTGAGAATGATGATCCATCTAACCTGACTGAGTTGGTGTTTGGATTCACTAGGAGGCGGGCAGAGCTTGATCTTATAGTGCGCAGTGGATGGTAAGGTTTTAGCTTGTCCTGAAGGTATTGAGGTCCGGTTTTATGCTTTGCTCGGTGAGAGATGCATAAGGTTTTGAAGGTCACCCTCCGTCCAACCGGCAGCCAGTGGAAGGTTTTGAGAGCTGGGGAGGTGTGATCTCTTGGGCCAAGTGCTAGTAGTAGTTTGGCTGCAGCATTTTGTGCTCTTTGTTGTTTAGTCAGGTGGTATGCTTGGACTCCGAAGGAGAGGGAGTTAGCATAGTCCAGTCTTGACATTACAATTGATTGGATTGCGGCAAGTCTGTTGGGAAAGGAGAGGTATGGAAAATCTGCCTACGAATTCTAAGGTGGTAGTGGCAGGACTTAGAGACGTTGTTGACTTGGCGTGAGAGGGTTAGGTCAGCGTCGAGAGTGCATCCAAGGTTTTTTACTGAAGTGGAGATTGTCGGGAGATTGCCCATGGATGATGGCCAGGGTAGAGGGTGTGGAAGAAGTTTGGTGTTGCCACACACCATGATTTCAGTTTTTGTGGGGTTTAAGAGGAGGTGGTTTGTAGTCATCCTGTGATCAATGTCAAGAAGGCAGGCAGTGAGGTTGGGCTGGCAGTTGGGTTTTGAGTTAAGGAGTTTTAGGATTAGGTGGGTGTCGTCAGCGTAGTTGTAGCACAGGATATTTTGCGAGTGGATTATTCGTGGGAGGGTGGACATATAGAGGTTGAACAGGAGGGCTGATAGGCACACTCCTTGTGGAACTCCGGTATTGACGGGTTGGGCAGCAGAGACAAAGGAGGAGAGGAGGGTTATTTGTTTCCTATTGTTAAGGAAAGATGCTTTCCACTTGAGAGCTTTTCCACAGATTCCTAGGGAGTGGAGGTGGTCAAGGAGGATTGAGTGGTTGATTGTGTCAAAGGCGGCGGATAGGTCAATAAGGATTAGTGCAGCACATCCCGCAGAGTCTGCAGTGTTTTTAAATTTATCCCAGATTGAGGTCAGGGTGGTTTTGGGTTGAAGACAAGGTCTGAAACCTGGTTGAGCGGGGTCTAGGAGATTGTTGGCTTCGACAAAGGTATTTAGTTGGGAGTAAGCGGTTTGATCCAGGAGTTTAGCAAGGAACCTGGTGTTTGAGATGGGGTGGTAGTTTTTGGGGTCGAGAGGGTCGAGGTACGTTTTTTTTAGGAGGGGCTTGACATGAGCAGTTTTGAATGCGTTGGGAAAAATTCCAGAGAGGGACTCGTTTATGATGGTTCTCACGTATTCTCCTGCGCAGGTAGATGAGAATATTTCTTTGAGGGTTGAGGCTGGGCAGGAGTCTAGCGGGGAGTCGGATGGTTTCCTGCGACGAGAAGTTTGGTCAATTGGTCAGTTGATATTGGTCTGAACGAGTCGAAAGTCGGGTGGGTTGCAGTTGCAGGTGGTGGGTTGTCAGGTAGGGTGGGTGGATTGTGCATTGGGTGCAAAAGGGCCAGCTTGTTGATTAGGGAGTAGGTAGGGGGAGGAGACTGAAAGAGCACATTAGCTAGGTCGGGAAGGATTTTTAGTTTCTTCCAGCATTTGCGTAAATTAGGATGTTCTGGTTCAGGTACGGGAAGGGGGCGGGTGAGCGAATTTGAATGGGACAATGAAGTGGTCGGACCAGATGATAGGGTTGGGGTGGTTTAGATGTATCTGGTCATGGGGCTGAAGATGGCATCAAGGGTGTGTCCTTTAAAGTGAGTTGGCCCGTTTATGTGGGTACAGAGGTTAATCGCATCTAGGCAGTCCACTAGAGAGTGGGTCATAGGGTTGGTGGGGATGTCAAGCCAGATATTGAAGTCTCCTAGAAGAGTGAGGGTGGGATGGTTTAATTGGATGGTGGCTCTCGAATAGCAGAGGTTGCTTGAGAATTGTCTGTCGTAGCCAGGCGGTCTGTAGATGATGTATGAAGTTGTTCCTCGGAAATGAGATCAAGATTACTGAGGACCCAAATTAAGCTGTAAACTAGTTAAAGGGTTTTCATAACAGCCCTGGCATATTTGGCATGGTTAAGATAGATGAACTGATATGGATGTATTTATAACTTCATGATCTGGTGACCGCAAAACTGTTTGCTTTGTTGTGATTCACTTATTATTATTAATATTGGTAAGTTGCAATATTATTATTTTAGATAATTATTGTAACTTATTTACATTTAGCAGTTACAGTTTGAAAATACACACGTGTTGACATATTACAAAATGTAACGTAAAAATTTGAAATATGCATTGGCTTACCAACGGCTGTCTTGTGGTCATCAACGGCTTCAGGCTTCCTTATTACTTGATTCCTTGATTCCTTAATGAGCTGAAGAACTTGTACACGTTCAGAGGTCCTTTTCTTTAACAGGCCATAACCCATTGTTGTGGCAATACAGCCTTAAACAGTGGAGCATGTGTCCGGTTTCCACTGGGGACCCAATGGTGTGAGGCACAACGAGTGGCGAGCGGAGGCGCTGCTCCATGACTTGGATAGCATATCCATGGCCAAGAAACTCGATGGCGGTAATGGGGGACCTTGTATTGCTGTACCTGTCCCCAGTGACAAACGGGTAGATGTTAGTGCATAGTTTACTGGTAAGCATTATAGATGAGGAAACCTAACATGTTACTGCTGGGCACTTGATTTGGCATTGGTTTTGCAGATTGAACTAGTATTTTGATGATTCATTTGTTGTGATTGATTTGTCCATTAATGTACAACCCAAGGGACTGGAGGCTTTTGATGTATCCTGATATGCTCTCTCCCTGCTGAGTGGAGCGACGTGGGCAGCCGGGAGTCTTTACTGTTGTGGTCAGTGCAGTGGCTTGTGGGATGAGTAAAATAGGGTGAACATGGGTTTGTCACAGGTTTACACAGGGCAGTGCATTAATGGATGGTGTGTTGTTGGGGCGTCTTTGGGGAATATTTCGGTGGTGAGTGCTGCCCATCTTCTTTTTGCTGTAGAGAGGTTCATCTTGCAGGGTGCATTTGTTGGGCACTGTATTGGAAGAGTGTAGTGGATGGTGCTTGTTGAGGGCTGGGCAGATTGGTGTGTATTTCCGTATTACAGCAACTGGGTAATTGTATACATCGGCTGTAGGTTTCATTTTAATGTTTATTGGCCCCTTGCTGTGATGTTACTGGTAGGATTCTGGCCAAGTGACCCAGTGATGTTGTATTAGGAAATGTGGATGGGTTGATGTAGGGTGCACAACTAAACACATTTTGCATAATCAATGTTGTAATATTTGACAGCTTAACCTTCATCAACGTTCATTGTTCAAACAATGGCAGAGTACAACATTTTTATCCCTTGCAAGTTAAGACATATCGCTGTTTGATTTTAAAATATTAGATTTCTGGAGCCTTGAGATGATTCTGAATGATACATGATTATATTTTTGCAGTTATCCTGTCAATAGATGGGGTTTGTATACTCAACACTTTGATTGGGGTGGACTCATATTAGGCCACAATGCCAACAGGATGTACTGCACAGGAACTACTAATTCAGCTATTCAACTATTAGGTATTTATACGTTGATTTTAGATGGGCAGATACTTAAGGGGGTTGGGAGGATGGTTTTATGCTCAAATATATTACACGGGCTGCGGAAGCGGCTGTGTAGTTATGGTTAGGTTGCTCAACCCACAGGAAGACCACTTTTTGGGTGGCCTATAACTTCGCTCCCCCTGGAGGAATCCTCACCAAACTTTGCCAATAAAGTATATGGCATGCTCTGATTTCTTTTGGCAAGTGTGGTGAGGTTTCGTGCAGGGAGGGCAAAGTTATAGGGGGGTCCCAAATATTGTTTTTTTCCATAGACTGCATGGAGAAAAACTTTGCGCATGCGTACAACCTGAACCGCTGGATGGATTTTCACCAAATGTGCGGAAGGAGCAGCAGCTTGATTCCAAAAGGGTGCTTTTGACCATTTGGTGAAAATCTGTCCAGTAGTATTTTTAAAAACGGGCAAAATGGAGGTCCCAGAAATTAGTGATATCTGGCTCTGCTCCGCTGTCCCATTTCCCTGTTCGCTCCGCAGTCATAACTCTGATTGGCCCTAAGGACGGCGTGATGTCCGCTGACATACGACATGCCCGCTGGTTGGCTGGAGGGAAGCGTGATGTGTGTCATAATTTTTGGAAACAACCGCAATGTTGTATCCGGGGATAGTGCAGCTGCGAAAGGGCCTCTAAAACATGATTTGAGGCATCTGGTGATGGGAAGAGGGGCTGGAAAGGGAGCGCTCGTGAAAAATGGTTCATATGATGTATTTGTATAGGTGGAAGAAGACAGCAGTGTGCACGCGGTGTCCGCGAATACTACGACCGTTTGCGGGTATCTCCTCAGGCGAGTATTTTCTGTGGTGACTGCAAGCAGCTTTCGTTGGGGTTGGATCGGTCCTGAGGTGAGCAGTTTCTGTGGTGACTGCATGCAGGTTTAATTGTGGAAGGCGAGTGGATTGTAGATGATAGGATATTTGTATAGGGTGTATTATGCTGTGTTGTGTGTGGTAAGCCCCTAGAGTCTTGGTTGCATGGGTGGAGGCCATGCACCCACGAGTCTGCCCACCAGTTACAAGTAGGTTTCAGGTTGTTGGCTTATGTGTGTGGTTTGTGAGTAGTGTACAGATTGTTGGGTGCATGGGTGTGTTATGTTGTGGTATTTGTGAGCACATACTAAAGTGTTGGGTGCATAGCTTGAGGTGATGGAGTCAACAGTCCATGAGTGTGTCCACTGGGTGAAGTGTTGGAATACTATGTGTACAGAAGTGGACAGGGTTTAGGTGGATGGTTTATGTGTTTGGGTTATGGCCACTGGCCAGATTCTTGGGTAGTTTACTGTATTATGATGTATTGGTTGCGAGCAGTTAATAGAGTTTTGGGTGCAGAGGCATTGAAGTGTTTGTGCTTTGGTTGGAAGTAGTATAACAGTATGTGAGCTGAAGTGGGTTGTGGTAATTGGGCAGATGTTTGCATGCATGGCTGTATTGTGTTGCGGTGGTGGTGGCCAGGACCTAGACTCTTGGGTGCAGGGCCGGAGTCCGTACGCCGTAGGCCATCTACCCAGGAGTATAGGCCCTGACAACAACCACTGCAACATAATACAGCCATGCATTCAAACATTGTGATACTGGTATATGGATTTGAGAAATATGTGTACAGAGTGCAATTTCATTTTGCTGATCGTTTGGGTAAGTCGTTATAACCATACGTTGATCGATTGTAAACATTTTTCCTATGCATCTTACCTAGGGTGGCCAACGTTGTAGAATAGTTTTGCAGGACACTTTAGACTTGGTAGCGCATCAGAAGTGGGCTGCAATGTGCGCAGTTCCATATGGTGTAATTTGTGCCCCTTGCTCCCCGTTTGGGAGTGAAATAAGACAATTTGAGATTAAATGGCTTGCCCCAGATCACACAGTTTGGTTAGGGAGTGAAATAAAATACTGTGAGATTACATGATTTGCCCAGGATCACACATTTTGGTTAGGGAGTGAAAATCGGATGTGGGCAATTTAAGCAGTTGACCACACATATTTCAAGGTTTACATGATATACATATTTATTAAGGCTTTGTTTATAGAAATTACTTTGAAAAAACACATACAACATAAAAAAGCGAGCATCTCACAATGAACTAACCTTACAATACATAAATTGTCATAGAAATATATTGAGCAAAATGAGTATGAATTGAGCTTTATTTTCCCCATCCTGCATGAAAGGTCACAGCAGCACTAAGCACACTAGTGTGAGACAAAACTGTCTCACTTGATTTTCAAAAGTATAGTCTTATTTCAAACACAGCATGCTGCACTGCCACTTCTAATCATCCGAATTCACATTTCTGAAGGGACAAAAGTCCCTGTTAATATCCCCCCCTAGTCCCCATCGATGTCTAATTGCTGCCATTGTAATGCTCTGTGGACACAGAGCAACATTTTAAAATGCTGCACACCCTGAGCTTCAACTATCACACAGAAGTGTAAGCTGAGGGCAGAAAAGGCTTTAATGAGGCAGGGGATCAAGGCAAATCCAGGACTTTTGGCGGCCCGCAGAGGGTGCCTACAAACCGCGGGACAAAACCCATTAATGCAGGTA
Source organism: Ambystoma mexicanum (assembly GCF_040938575.1). NCBI lineage: Eukaryota > Metazoa > Chordata > Amphibia > Caudata > Ambystomatidae > Ambystoma > Ambystoma mexicanum. Next base: position 329,493,554 of record NC_090930.1, read on the forward strand.
AGTCCAGCAAAATACGGGATGGTTGGGCATCTTAATCTTAACTTAGTTTTCCTTACTTTTACAGATGCGAAAAGAATGTGTTGGGCGCGGCCATCTTGTGCTAATCTTATGTGTGGATTGATTGCCCTAAGTTTAAGTGAGGGCGCAGCGATAAAAAAAAAACACCCGCCCTTGAAGCTGACATTAGTTGTCCCAACGATTTGCTCCAGCTATTTTGATTACATTTGTGGCCAACTTAGCCCAATGTGCCATGACATCACCCAGGTCTGCGCAAACAGGAAGATAAAGACAAGATAAAACAGACATGCTCACACAGAGTGTACCTTCTCTGTCTTGTCATAAATAGCATTTGTTTAGTTAATATTTCAGTAATACACCAAGAATAGTCTGAAATGTTGCAAGTGCTTTTATTTTTCAAAGACGATACAAGAAATTGTAAGCTGCATGAAATTACCGATTTTTTGATTTTGTGGGTAACTTGGAGCTGAGAATCTTTTTTGTCCTTTTGTATCCTTCTCTTGCTGTATGGCAAATTAGCAACATAATTGAATGATGGTCCTTGGTGGCTTGTGTGGGAGAATACAAGTCTTTTATGCATTTGGAAAGGTGTTTAAGTTGCTTCTTATATCATGAATGCTTGCATGTGGCTCCTTATTGTCGGAAACACGAATGGACATATAGCGCCATAGCGATCGTCCAAGATAACGGTGAGTGAAAACACACCGCTTAGGGTAATCCTGGAATGTTGGTTCCAGAATCCGTCTGTTGGCACTCGGAAGCTGTGACACAGACAGTAAGGTAGAAAGTATCTGCGAACGTAGAAGAATAAGAATACATTTAAGTAGCTGTTATTTATTTTAATATAATAAATTAGCGCATAAGTCAAAAGTGTTCAAAAGCTAATTATAAGAACAACACAGAAAATCTTTAAACATGCAAATGAAAACAAGGTGTACTGTTTGAGACCACGAGTTGTGTACAATTTGAGCACTGTGAATTAGGTATCGCTCTGAATGGGATAGAGAATGACATGAAGAAAAGGAAGAGCAATCATAGCACTCATTCAGCCTGAACCCCGGAGAGATGTCATTGTAACAAAGCGTGCAAGATTACTGTTAGAAAACCGAGCACAGTGCACACGGACAACATTTACACCACCGTCCATTAATAATTATGCATACAGCACTCTATCCTACTCATTTCTAATCTCGAAAACATTTTTATGTCAACTTCAATTTACATAATTCCTGCAAATTCCATGGTTAGATTGTTTCCACTGGAAATCGCTTTGTACGCCCTATTACACAGTTTCAGACTACCTTGGCTGAAAATGCCTGCTGTCAATATAGTGAAAGTTATCTTTTCTTTTTTTTTATTTCGCACAATGTCTGTCCTTGGAGCAATTCATGCGCACCACTCAAGGCTACATTATAATAAGGATTTGTCCTGTTGAAAGGCAGACACGTTAGGTTTCGATTTCCGCGCAGAATGTGGGGAAAAAAGACATTGAGGTGGGACCCTGTTAGGATTTTATGGTGTATTTCGCAATGTAAGTACTGTGGTTACAGAGAAGTTAGTATAAGGTACATGATGAGATGATCGTACCTTACACATGGTGCAATGAATAGACGGATGATAAAAACACCAATTGTAGAATTATGGTCCCTATGTAGTATTCTTATGTACAGTGTCTTACAAATCAATGGTGCATTGGGACACTGTTTGTAATAGACTGTGTGTGTCAGACGGCTGAGCATACGTGGGTGACAAGACCATGTTAAGCACTTTTGTGTCCCTGGGCACGGACATATTTGGGGCCCCGTCCACCAAACGAAAGGAATTACTTTACAACTTTTAAAAAGATTGGACAGTGTTTCCATTACATATTAAAAGTGTAAAGCAGAAGTTTAAAACTTTAAGGAGTAGAGCAGACTAGTACACCATGTGGTCCAGTTTATTGTGTCTTCTACCCGTTCCAGTGAAATGGCTGTGATGCTGGAAATGCATTGGAGGGACAGGGCCTCCCTGTCCTTGTCCTGTAGTCCTTTCTCATTTGTGTTCTGTATTGTTTTCTGCCCAGGAGTCCATGTTGGACTCCTGGCAGTGCAGCTCTTCCTGTTTTTGGTTTGGTGTGCAGACCCATGGGATACCCTTACGGAACCCATGGGTGGGGGTACAACCCTGTGCCCCTAGTGTATGTTTTTGGGCACCAGTGTGTGGCCCACAGAGCAGGGTATGGGCTGGTGGCAGCTACAGGCTGAATTTGACAGGTGCTCTGAGTATCCTCCATTTTGGGATACCCAGGCCCTGCTATTGGAATCAGTTGATTCCTGATAGGAAACAAGATGGCCCCTGTGGGCTCTTGCTTTCTATTGCCTGTTAGCTTGTTTTCCCAAAGTCCTGGGAAGCCCTGACTCTGTCCCTTCCCCCTGACTGGCTGTTTGGTAGAAGTTCCATGTATGGTATAGTTGTGAAGTCCAGGCCAGACTGGTGTAGAGGAGGTCCCAGACATGGCCTGCACCCCTGCCCCTCATTTTGAGTTACCAGGAACATACTCGCCAAGGTATGTGACGTATGAGGAGCAGATGAACCAAAAGAGAGCTACACTTGGACTCTGCCCGGTGCACATCAGAATAGCAATACCTGTTGGAACACCCATAACCAGATAACCATGGGTTGCACGGTACCCTCTCAGACAAACGTACCAGCAGCTAACACGAAATGAAGACTTCTTAAAGACTGTCCCTGAAGAGACCCACAGAGCCTTAATGGAAGGTGAATGGTGACAACATAAGAGCCCAGACGTGATGTACAGATGAACATAACTGACGAACGAAAGATGACACACAAGTGCGAAATACAAAGAATAATGATGTGATAGACGTATAAGAAGATATAACGTTGCAGCACAAAGAACGTAACCAGGATCGAATTGTGTAACTGACTGAATGCATGTAAATAGGCTCGGAACACAAGAAGCTAAGTAAACGGAACTGCTTGCAATGCTTAGTAGAAGAATAGCGCGGCATGCGCCAACTATGTATCTACCTCCATAAAAGCTCCCTATACAAGTGCGACTCCATTTTGTAAAAACAGATTTAAGCCCAGGCTGCAAAGGGCTAGTAGGACAAGATTCATATTCCAGCCAAAGCCAAGGGGAAGAGCGGAATCGAAGCTCAGTAAGAAGCAGCTCAATGCCTGGGAATTCGAGGTCAACCTAAGGAAGGGAGGAGAGCTGCAGTCTCAGAGAATCAAAACTTCAGAGCATACCAGCCAGCCAGTGAAGGTCGAGATAAAGAGACCCCAGGCAGGTGGCGATGCTATGGAAGAATCAAATACGCGAATAACAGGAAAATAAAGCAGATTCACGGTGAACAGACACGTGACCAGCCAAGGGCAAAGTGGTACCAACGTCTGATGTCACCCAGAACTCAGGATGCCATAACGTCTCCTGATAAGAAGCTACAGTTTCGAGGCCATCCTCAGCCAACTAATTGACACATATCCCTAAAGGTACTGATTGATGGAAGGGAGACAGGGTGAATCTTGGGGCACTCCGCATCTGGGTGTCCATTCTGCATGCTGCTAATTAAAGTGGAGATTTATGCCTAGGGGTGTAACCCACCCAATCACAATGGACCAAATAATCTAGGGTCCTATAGCTTGTAGAACCAATACGATGTTGTAGTTGTAGTGACGTCTATCACGAGTGATGTAGTGGGATGGGCATAGACGCCCACCCATTAAGAGTTATCCAATCCGAATGCTCTGTTACCATATACAGATATAGCACCTATATTTAAGTTACCTTTCCGACCAATAGAATTGCATGACAAACTTATGAGTTTTACACATCAAATGATGACGAATTCTTCCCATAAAAGTTGCTGTCTGAATGAAGAATTTGGAAGTTGAAGCGAGACAGGTTGATTACCATTTGTTACCCCGTTTTTTTTGTACTTGTCATTAAACGGACTTCCCTTTGCCAAACTATTTAGTTGTCCTTATTGAATTGTGTCGGAGTAAGAGAATCCTGCACCTCAACCTCCTCTTGGTGCAGCTATCTTGTTTTACAGGTACTAGAGGTGAGCTCTGACCTATGGGCCCGTCAGAGGACGCTCTGCCCTCCTGTACACATGGTAGCGTGAGGATGGTTCGACTATCAATTATTGATTAATTAATATCAAGACTCCCATAGACCGACGGCACGAAGTAACTCTAGGCCTTTGGCAATATAACGAGTCCTTCGCCAATCGGCTGAGTAGACTGAGAAGCTTCCCGTGGACAATGTAGTGTAAGTCCATAAAATCTGCAGTGGGTCTGAAGGAACCTGCCTTTCAAAGCATAACCCTTCTCATTCCCACGGGCAGCGGATTGGATGAAAAGACCGCAAGAGGTGGGGAAAAAGGAGGGGTGGTGATCCCGAAGTTCCAGAGAGGAAAGGATGCGAGCGGTGAGTGAAACAATAAACTCATTACTTTGGCAAATGTCTTGTAGGCATTAGAACAAGTAAGGGAAAGGTAACGGAGGGTGGTGGAGAAAAATAAAAAATAATCAGAAGTAGAGAAGACTGTATATATATAAGGGGTTAATGACTCGAGTATGAGAGAAAAAAGTGGTTAGCGAGATAGACACCCGAGAGAAAAACACCATTCGCCTTGTTCCTGCGCTTTAATACAGCGGTCAGAAGCAACGTGAACTCAGAGCCCACATAATGGAGGACGATTAGACTACAGTGACGATTAAAGACGGCACTAATTGGGTTTGTTTAAACCCCATGTCGGGGTATTGATTAGAAGGCAGGTATATGTGTGTCCATCTGGTGTCCGTCTAGTCTGTCAAATGTCTGTCATGCGTGTCCTGTTATATGTCAAATGTAAAGAACTGTATCATTGATTGTTTGAAATGAAGTTTGGAATTTACGCGATTCTGTAACTAAGAGGGAATCGCCAATGGATTGATGTTCTTGAGTAAGTTGATGATATAGAATTTTGGCGGGAAAGATTGGATTGGAGTTTGCGTATTTGGTGCTCGCTCATACTGTTGGACGTGTGAAAATAGCATAACATATTGTTGGTAACCAAATTCAAGTAAGGAAGAGATAACTCCACTTGCCCATTTGTGCAAGCAGTTGCCCAAACAAGCCCAAGCTTAAAAAATACAGCACAGAGTGGGTTAAGGGTACTGTCCACAAAATGTTTATGCCGTGGTGTAGAATCTGATAAAATGGGGATGCCTGGATTTGTTATCATTAGAGAATCATTAGACTCTTTGTTAGAGAATCATTACTCTTTGTTAGAGAACCATTATGTAGTATTACCCCTTTAGGAATTATTGCATCATGTTTAGTTATCCATCATATATTCTGTTTAGTTCTGATTAGTACTGACTAGTAACAACCATGCATTTGAAGAGAGAAATAGGCCCTGTTATATGAAGGGTTTGCTTAGTTATAGTATTGCCATATTTGTTAAAAGAGATGGTTTTAGAATGATGTATTATGCATTAGAATGTAGCGCTTAGGCTGAGAGAGAAATGTGCTAGGCACTATGGAGAATGAATGAGGCCTGAAATGACATGTAGAGCCATTTAGAATGACACATTGGTATGTTTTGTAGTTACATGTACACATGTATGCATTTTAGGGACACCATGCATGTAGAGTGTGCACTTAGAATATGCTTTGACAATTATGTAGCTAGTGCTTGGATTTGCGGTAAATGCTAGAAAGCCTATGGCTCCTAAAGCCATTTCTGGAGGGAGACACACAGAAGCGCCACTGGGCTCTGTGCGGAGTTGTTATGGTACACTGTGAAAGAAGGAATTCGTAAACAGTTGCTTGGCAGGCAGGCAGACAGATAACACGAACCCTTGTCCAAGTGGAGTGCGAAGGAAGCTAATCAGCATGGCATGGCTTGTGTGCCGCGGAGACAGCAAAGGTGGGAGGCAGCGCCATGGGGCAGGGAGATGGTTTTGCTCTCTGAGAGAGAGAGGGAATGAATGACAATGAATAGAGGAATAGATTGTGTTTTGCAAGCATGCATTAGAAGGCCATGAAGGAGATATGATGTCCAATGTCACAATGACACAGAACACGACAAGAACACAGACTTTCAGGCACGTTCATATTTATAGAATGCTGACAGAGAAAGAGACATTCTTAGCTTAGAGAATGAATGTAACCATGGGGAATGAGTGCGTCATGGAATAGTATAACCAGGAGAAAGGAGTAGCTGGAGGTAGTTGCTGTTGGAGATGGTGCTTGATGCGATGAGGGACAGATGTCTTGTGCAGCAGAATCTGATGAGGCCTTGATGAGATCGATCTGGCAGAGAGAGACCAGGGCCTGCCACTGACTGACTGATTGCAGGGTAGCGGGAGAGGAGAGACCTGGCCCTGGCAAACAGAGCTGGAGACCAAGGGAAGCAAATGGGAAGTATGGTTTATGGCCTAGACTGACTGATTGATTAGAACAGACACTCACACAAAGAGCTTTGAGTTTCCGAAAGGGGAAATCAGACAGGGATTTTCTTAGATAGAGAGTGTGAAGCATGGTGTGGATTGGAGAGGATTGCTGGATGCTGATGCTTGCATTAAACTGCATTAGAATCACAGGGTTGCATTAGAAAACTGTAAGGCTTATAGTTATTGCATGGTAGATTTGCAACAGAAGCATACAAGGTGCAAAGTTGAGATTTGCATAGTTTTGGTAATGCTTGCATCATGCTTTGCTGTGCATAAATACATGTATTCTATTGTTATAATTGAATCGATTCATGTGTTTTCTTTGTGTCTTATATTTTGTGTCCATAGGAGTAAGATATGTGTATGTTGTTAGGAGCATGACAGGGGTAAAATAGGAGTAACACAGTGCACATAGGCCCTGAGATACAAATGCAGGGGGGTATAGTGATCCACACCCCCTTGGAGATTGTCTAAGATTGTCTAAGACCGGTGCATGGTTTGATTGTTGGGGTTTTGTGGTGCCAACTTGACTTATACCCATGCGCCAAATGGCTAATTTGCAATTCAACAAAGTGTGTCGCAGTTGTGTGGGGCATGAAGGGGCAAGAACCCAACCCCTTGGTAAAGCAGTGAAAAAAGTTCCCCACACACTTGAAAAAAATGTGCCACACCAGTATAGGGTAACTGGTTATTAGATTTATGTAGTTTATGTCACTAGCATAAATTAACAGACAATGCCCTTCCAAGATGAGACTTGTTTCGACACACCAGTGTATTTTTCAAATCTGGGCTGATAACTGTCATCATTCAATACAGTTTAAATAAATATGTGCAGAAGAGTGAATAGAAATTGTGATAAAATACAACATAATGCAGTTTACACATTAGTAAATTGAGAATCCAATCAAACAAAAATTGTTTCATCACAGACAAAATCAAATTATGCAAAAGTTGTTACATCACAGACAAAAAAAAGGGATGGGAGAGGGAGTGGAATGAGAATAAGAACAAAAAATGGAAAAAAGTTAATGAAAGATTTCATAAGTATTATCAATTATATACCAATCTTAGTCAGTATTTATTGTTTAATGTAAGTGCCCCTAGGGGCCTTACCTATATTCCAAATAGATTCATTCCATCTGAAAAACCATACAATTCATGGGATAAATCCCCCTACGGAAGTTGGTGGGAAGAATTGGGTTAAAGGCTGTACAGTATTTCCATGATGTCAGTTTATTTTTTTTAATAAAACATTTTTATTGTATTTTGTAACATAAGCAAGGCAGCCACCAAACTGGGGGCTGAGAACAACAAAACAGCAAAAAAGGGGACAACGAAAATTAAAAGCACTCCAGGACAGCACCTTCAGTCACAAGTCTGCATAGCATTATTAATATCTCTCATCACCTTGGCTCGCGATCTCCCCGTCCCGCCTTCCATCCGTTCATGCAGAGTTCACCACTCTCCCTGGATGTCAAGACCCAGTTTCTTCCCATTTCCCCCATATTTTAGATTCTTTATTCGGGCATCCTCTTGCGCCATAGACACGGTGCTCACTCATGGCACATGAGTCCATGTCAAGTATCCATTGTTCCAGGGTCGAAGGGTCAGGCACTCCCCATTTTGCGCAATATTGCGTTTCACCAGGGCCATTGCAGTGTTCAATAGCAGTTTTTCCCATTTATTAGAGTCAAACATATCCGGTACACCCAGAATTAGGACCCTCGGATCCAGTTCGATAGGACAAGTAAGAGCCCTGGACAATTCCGTACAGCATGCATTCCAGTAGGCACGAATCCGCGGGCATGACCAGAGTGTATGGTAAAAGGTGCCTTCCTCCTCTCCACAGCGGAGACAGTTCGGATTTGTTGCCCTCTTCTAGCCATATAAGATAGTTCCAGCGTAGTACAACCTATGCAGGATTTTGAGTTGCACCAATCTAAGTCTGGAGGAAATGGCTACCTCCCGCGGGTGCATTAGGACCTGGATCCAGTCCTCAGGGTCTATTTCCCCCACATCCCTTTCCCATTTGACCTTTAATCCTGATAGCTCAGGGGTTGCAAAGGAAGTGATGGCGTTGTAAAGAGTGGACGTACATTTGCTGGGGATATACGCAGGCAGCATATTGCGTTCTATCAGAGTGTAATCGGGGACTGTGTCACCTGAGGGTATATGGGTTTGGAGGGCTTTGTGTGAAATGATATTGCTCGGTGCTGGGCAGTTGAAATCTACACTGCATGTCTTCAAATGAGGTTAGTTTCCCATCTTTAAGGATATCTCCAACTCTCAGAATTCCCGCTCTCACCCAGCGCGGCCATTGTTCGAATTTCTCGATTTCCTTCAGATTGCTATTTTGCCATAAAGGTTGTGCTGCGTTATTTTATTCCCACACCCGACGAACACGTGTGCCTGTCTCCATATAGTGGCAATGTGAGCCTTGATTGTAAGCGGGGGGGGCTTCCCAGAGAATGGTATAGCGCCTGCAGTGGGTCCGTACCCTGCATGGGTTCCACTTCTGCCCTAATGTGGGGTAGCGCCTGGTCCGCGTGGAGTAGGTCGTTGACCACCGAGAGTTGTGAGGCCCAGTAGTAGGTTTGGAGATGGGGTACGCCAATCCCACCCTCCCAGACTGACCTCTGCAAAGTACTTAATGCAATACGTGAGTGGCCTCCCCCCTCAGATGAGTTCCCTGAGGAGGGTTTCTGTATGATTGAATTCAGGGGCGGGGATCATAAGCGGGGCATTCTGCAAGACATAAAGGAATCTTGGTAATGACATAATTTTGAAAAGTGTGGCTCTCCCCATGAGGGTCAGAGGGAGGAGCTTCCAGTGGTGGACGTTGTTGACCAACCTATCCATGATCGGCTGGAGGTTGTGCATGGCATACTTAGTAAGGTCCGGTGTTACCCAGATCCCCAGGTATTTAAAGCCCTGCCATTTAAGCCGGTATGGACAATTCAGTAACTCGGCCTGTTCCCCTCCTTTCACCGGAAACAGTACGGATTTCTTCCAGTTAATTTTCAACCCGCTGAATTCCCCGTAAGTGACGAGTATTTGAGTTACTATGGGGCAGCTCTGAACTGGGTCAGCCAGGTACACTAGTAAGTCCTCAGCATAGAGAGATATGCGATCCTCATGTCCTTCTGGCCAATTAAATCCCATCCATGCCCCGCTCTGACGAAGCCACAGTGCAAGCGGTTCAATGGCGAGGGTGAAGAGGAGGGTGGAAAATGGGCAGCCCTGTCGCGTGCCTCTACTTAAGGGAAATGCTCGTGAGGTCCACACGTTCACTGTAACTTTTGCCCGGATATTTATGTAGAGCGATTTTACCCAGTTTAGGAAACCTTCTCCAAATCCCATACGGGTCATGATTTCCCAGAGGCTATCCCAGCGGATAGAATCAAAAGCCTTTTCGAAATCAATTGCCAACAAGGCCAATGGGGTATCAAGGATGGGGGCCCATTCTAGCGCCAGGTGGAGTCGGCGGATTTATGAGGCATAAAGCCACACTGGTCTGGATGTATGAGTGTATCCGCTACCAATTGGAGTCGGTTAGCCAGGAGCGTGGCCAGGACCTTGGCTTCGCCATTAATTAATGAGATCTGCCTATAAGAGGCACATTGCCCTTGGGGTTTATCTGGTTTGGGGATAACCACTGTGGTGGCCTTACATAGGTTGTCCGAGAGGGAGCCCCGCTCTAGTGCGGCCAGCAGCATCTGTTGCAGGGGAGGTGCTATATTATTACCCCCCAGTTTCTGCCAGGTTTCTATCGGGAACCAGTTTGGGCCTGGGGTTTTCCCCGGCTGCAGCTGTCCAAGGGCTTCTACCAACTCGGCCTCAGAAAGATCAGAGTCCAGCATCTCCCGTTGCTGCACCGATAGAGTGGGGAGCACCACTCCGTCAAGGAGGGTCTGGTACAACGGTAGATCCGGGGCCTGGTATAGTTCAGCATAGAATTGGGCAAAGTCTTCTGCTATTTCAGCATCTGACCGATGGATCTCGCCCTGCGGGGTAATGATCTCACGGACCAAGCGCCGACCCTGGTCCCTCCTCTCCAGCCAAGCCAGCATCTTCCCGGCTTTATCCCCCAACTCAAATATCCTAGCTCTAGATTCCCAGTGGGCCTATTTGGCGTTGTCTAACATAAGGTTTCGGAGGCATTCACTGGCCCGTTGAAGAGACATATGGGTCTGTGGGGTAGGGTCCAGGGTGTGTGTGTTCTCTCGGTGGGTTGCCTCCGCCTCAGCCTCAACTATCTTCCGGAGCCTCTCCCTTCTTCTATTCGCTGTCCAGGAGATTATCTCTCCCCGCAGCACGGTCTTGTAGGCCTCCCACAACACTATCGGGGTCATATTTGCCAGTATCACTAATCTCGAAGTACTCAGTGGAGACTTCCGTGAGGCGGTCAACCAAATCCAGGCAACCCAGATAGTAAGCATTCAATCGCCATGTTCTAGGGGGGGTTGCTCCTTGCAGCCACAACTCCACCAGGAGAGGCGAGTGGTATGAAATACCCTCAGGGAGCCAGTCTGCCGAGAGTATTCTAAAGAGGTCTATGTGCGGAACAAATAGATAATCAAGCCTGGAAAGGGAGCCGTGGGCCCCGGAGTGGAACGAATAACCTCTGGTTCCCGGATGCAGTTCCCGCCATACATCACCAAGACCCAGGGCAGACACAAAGTGAGACAGCTTTGTGGGGAGGTTCGGGTTGCGTTGTCTAAGGTGGGAGCGATCTAGGGTGTTACACATAACATCATTGAAATCTCCCCCCAGAAACCACTTGTCCGGCTGTTGCCTACCCATCAAAGAGGTCAGGTCATCGAGGAGTTCCTGTCCCAGCCCAGGCGGGGAATAAATTGAGACAAGTCCAAATGTTTCCCCCCGGATTGTCCCAAGCACCATCACGTAATGCCCATGAGGATCCTGCTCTAGAGTCTGCAAGACAAACGGAACCCGTTTATGTATAAGAATGAGGGTGCCCCTGGATCCCATTGTATATCCCACATGGAAAGCGGTCCTATAATTGGTACGCAGAAAGAATTTACAGTGTGCCCCCGCAAGGTGTGTTTCCATGAGCAAGGCCACGTCAGGGGAGTGTCTGGAGAGTAGCTGCTTGACCAGACGTCTTTTGATCGTGGAGCCCATCCCGTTCACGTTCCAAGTGAGGACCCTAAGGGAGCTGGGGAGCGTAGACATGAATGGATGAGATTGGTCAAGTGGCATCTAGTAGAAGTATCAGAGAGGTAGGCAAGCTGCCCGCAGGGGTGCAGCCCCAGTGTGTGCGGTGTGTGAGCGTACGGTGCAAGAGAGACAGAGATTGAGGTCTGAAGCGCTGCCTGTGTGTGGTGTGGTCCCAACTGGTCAGGAACTTCACCATCCCTTGAGAATTACCAGGGAGGGTCGATCCTGGAATAACAAAAAACTTTCCCCAACTAGCTCCTCCCTCCCCCTCCCAATACTTCACTCCAACTTGAAGTACCTGTCGACCCAACATTGCTGACAATCAAAGAAGGCAGAATATCAGCCTTAACAGCCCTTATTGAAGTTCAACTAAAGTCGGGGGTGTGGTGGTGTTTTCCCCCTTCTTAAACACCTCAGTGGGAGAGTAGCAATCCCCCGCTTACCGCAATGTAAATATGTGAAATCGCCTTTGGTGGCCCCATGACTCCACTGTGTCGGTGACCCCGTATTGGGTGCCCACTGACCAGCGGGTGAAGCCCTCAGCAGGGTTCAAGGCGGAAGCCCGTCACCTCCATCTTCCTGCGGATCCGGCAATGTTGGTCGATCTGGCCTGGGACGCTGCCCCGGCGGTGGTCTGGGATTCCTATTTCTGTTGCTTCGGGGTGCGGACCAGTCCCCTTCAATGTGCTGTTCCACCCAGCGCCATGCCTCCCCGGGATCGTCGAAGTGGACCGTCGTGCCTTTGTGATACATTTTTAATTGCGCAGGGAATAAGAGGCCATACTTGATTCCCAATGCTTGCAGTTGTTTCTTAAGTTTCCCAAAGGACTGTCTCGCCTTCTGTACTTCCCTGGTGTAGTCGGGGGGAAAAAGGCCAGTCTGGATCCATTGAACGTGGTCATGCCCTTGGTTCTTGCAAGTTGTAAAAGTGCATCCCGGTCTCGGTAGTTTAAGAACCTCGCGATCACGGTGCGTGGGGGAGCGCCGGGCAGTGGTCTAACCGCGGGCATTCGATGCACTCTCTCGATAGAGAAGAATTTTGAGAAGGATTGCAAGTCGAACAGGTCCACTAATAGTTGTTCCAGAAAGAGTTCCATGCAGGGCCCTTCCTCCTTCTCACGGATACCAAGGATGCAGACGTTATTACGCCTGGACCTTCCTTCACCCTCCTCCACCTTGGCCTCTAGCGTCTTGAGTGTAGCCGAGACTCCACGGAGTTGTTGTTGCACAGTATGTAGCCCATCTTCTGTCGTAGCGATCCGCTGTTCTGCCTCCCCAGTGTGCGCGGACAGCTTCTGGAGGTCGCGTGTCTAAGGAGGGAGACATCAAGGCTTCGGCGGTCTATCTTCTGCTCCATAGATGAACGGGAGTCTGCAATGGCGGCCATGACATCTTTAAGTGAAAGCGTATGTTCGACCTCCATCCCCTCAGAGTGCAGCGGTTGGGAATCCGCCTGTTGTGACGAGGGCACAATGTACTGTTCAATTCTATACTGCATATTGGGCTTCTTCGCCTTTTCTTTGCCCATGGTCACTCCCCGGTTTGGGAGTTGTGGCTTAATTACAGTGTTCCTGCCAAGGGCTTTGGCAGTGTCCGCTGGTTGACCACGTCCTGGCCGTGCTGTGGCAGAGCCGCAAAGCTGTCTTATTATTACCACAGTGCCAGGCCTACCTCCTGTCTCCTGGAGTCTTGGAAGCACTAGGGACGGTCCAGAGAATCGGTGCTTGTGTGTTCAGCTTCCATCTCCTCTGAGAGTTGTGGTTGAGGGTCAGCATGATGTGACAATGGCACTGTGCATTGTTCGATCCTATTCCGCAGAATAGGCTTCTTCGTTTTATCTTTACCCGTAGCTGCCCTTGCAATCCAGCAGTCGCGATCCTATAGCGATATTTCCACCAAGGGACCCCTTGGGTTCGAGTTGGGTCGATCCCGCTGCGGCCTCATGACAACAGACCAATGGGACTATCCCGGTCCCGATGGGAGAAGGGTTGTCGGGGGTACAGACAAACTTGATGGTTGTTGTGCGCTCGTAGGCGTCATGTCAGTTTTAGTCTCCATTTGTATCCTATTTCGGTGTACTTGGTTGATAAGTAAGGAGCATTGTGGTATAACCCTTGCAGAAAGAGAGTTCATTTTGGGTATCCATGGGTTAGTACGTTTTTAAAACAATTCGAAGGCAGTCTGAGATTGCATGCAGATAGCCGGGCAGTTTAATAATTGAGAAATGTAGTACATATAAAGGGTTCGAAACAAGAAAGTTAAGTAAAGATGCAAAATGAACTCGGGTCTAGTTCTGGCTGCGTGCGTCTGATGCACGTTATTAGGAATGCATGTGGTTACACATAACATAATTTCTGAATGCGGGCTCAAGTCAATTGAAGTTCTGTTAGGTCACACAAATTCGAATGAAGCCGGGGCGAATATTGAAAATGTGCACGCACTCCTAAATCCAAGGCTGCACGCAATATGGAAGAACATTTGAAAATAATATCAAAGCACGCGCTTACGCGTTATTAATTTGGTGTAGGGCACTCGCTAAATCGTGCGATCCCATCCCTAAGGGCTTACCTCTAAAGTTACATTGCATCCTCGTACCGTCTGTTGCGGCGTCTGAAAACGCTGTCTCATATAAACAAAGGTTGCCATGGTATCTATAGTCCCTTTTCAATTTCCGTTTTTCTGAACTTGTTACTCTGAGGACGGTCGCCATGTTTTGGGCTAGCTAAACGTAATATCCTAAGAAGTGAATGGGGAAAGACCAACGATGCTCCCATAATCGAAATAGAAGTGAAAAATAAAAGAGATAAGTAAAAATGTCCTCGTAATTGCTACGAAATTTATTCCATAATAAAGTTAAAACTCTGAAAAATACAACTCAACCCAACTAGTATGAGAAATATTTGGTAGCGGCATTGTGGCTCGACAAGGGCTCATTGTAGAAAACAGTGAGATTTGGTTCGAGTATGGGTTACCGATAGACAGTACATATTGTGCAGACAAGCTAGGCTGATGTCCAAGAATATTTTAGCTTTAGAAATAGTCAGTAAGTTGTGCAGTATATGTGTTCACAATACCATTATTATTGAGTGTAGTCATTCTCAGAAATTTGAATAGATGCCTGTATATGTAATTATTGAATATAGTCAGTAAGTTGTGCAGTATATGTGTTTACAATACCATTATTATTTAGTGTAGTCATTCTCACAAATTTGAATAAATGCCTATATATGTAATTGTTGAATATAGGTGTACCCAAAATGCCATCTAGTGTCCATCTCGGGTATGATATCTGAACTTGAGTGTGGTTCCTATGAATACTGAGAAACTAGTACATGATAGAGAAAAGGATAAAACAATTGGAAAAGCAAATATGCCAAGTTCTTTGAATTAGCTTTCTACAAGAAGTGAGAGATCTCATGGTCTTGATTTAGGCAAAATTCTGTGGCCCGAAATTTGCAAATGATGCGAGCTTCCCCCTGGCGTAGGAGAACTACTCGATTTCCTCCTCTACCACCAAGAGTTACCTGTTTGAGTCCAATGAACCTCAGATTAATCTTGTCTTCCAATTGATGATTTCTTTGCCAGTGGTGTGCCAATGGTAAGGATATATCTAGTTTGCTCATGCCATAGAAATGTTCACATATTCTAAATCGTAGTTCCCTTTTGGTACTCTCGATGTATATTCGACCACATATGCAGATAATCGCATATACAATGTACTTGCTGGGACAGTTGATAATGTCAGTAATTCTGAAGGACATTCCTCTTGAATCAGTAAAAGTTTGTGTGTTAGGGAGTGCTAATTTACACATGCCACAGGATCCACACTTCCTAAATCCTTTGGGTAAAGTCGGTAACCATGATACCGATCCTGAGGGTGGTATTTTTGGGAGTATTGATGGACTGCGACAGGTCCTCAGAGTTCTTGCCTTTTTGAAGATTAATTTTGGTTTTTCATCGATGAACTTATTGAGATGTTCATCCAGTCTTAGAAGGTGCCAGTTCTTGTTTAGGATTTTCCTAATTTCAAAGTTGTTGTGGCAGAAGGTTGTTATATAACTCACTTTGTCCTGTTCCTCCATTTGTTTGGGATGTTTAGGAGTAAGAGTAACATCCCTGTTCATCATTTTGACTTTTTCATAAGCCTGTTGTATACATTTTTTATTGTAGCCTCTGACGAAATCTTTGTTTAAGCAAGTCACATTCCTGATTGAAGTCCATATTTGCTGTGCAGTTCCTTCTGGCTCTCACAAATTCACCCTTTGGTATGTTAATGATCACTGATTTTTGATGGCAGCTGGTCGCAAATAAGGTTGAGTTTGCTTCTGTGGGTTTACGGAAGGTTTTGGTCATAAGACGATTATCCATCACATAAATCGTAAGGTCCAAGAAGTCTATACTGGTACTGCTTGATGGTCCTGTAAGGTAGATCCCTTGGTCATTATTATTACAACATTCTTGAAATTCAGTAAGTTCTTGGTCATTGCCATTCCAGATTAGTAGAATGTCATCAATGAATCTGGTCAAAATCACAATCTTGTCTTGTGCAGTCTTATCTTTGTAAATGAGTTTATCCTCAAACATACTCATAAAGAGATTTGCAAGAGCTGGTGCATACTTGACACCCATTGTTACTCCTTTATTTTTCCCTATAATATCTTTAGTCAAACAAAAAAATATTGTTTTGCAGAGTTATTGTCAGCATTTCCTTTAACATATTTACATAGTGATAGTGTGAAGCTCTGTCCCCACGGAATATGCACTCTAAAGTTTCAATAGCTGATTCATGTTTAATCGATGTATACAGTGCTCGGACATCCCAGGTGACAAGTTTATAAGTGGGCTTCCAAATTATGTTTTTGCAATTTTTTAACGACATAAGTAGAATCCTTAATGTAAGCTCTTATCTTGGGTACTCTTGGTCTTAATACATTGTTTATGAATTCACTAATTTTCTCTGTGGCCCAACCAATGCCACTAACAATCGGTCTGCCTTCAGGAATTTTGTTGAACGATTTATGTATTTTTGGTAAAAAATTAATGGTTGGAACCACAGGATGTTGGATGGACATATATGCTCTTTCATCTTCAGTAATTAAGCCTTTTCTTTCCCAATCTTTAATCTGCTCCAAGATTTGTTTTTTGATTATCACAGTAGGATTTGACAATAGTTCTTCGTAGCATAAGGGGGTTGTTAAATGATTCTGAGCCATCTGGATATAGTCTGTACGGTCCATAATAATAATCTTCCCTCCTTTGTCGGCTTCCTTAATAACAATGGAAGAATCCATTTGTAGCTTGTTCAAGGAGTTTAGTTCTTCTGAGGTCAGATTGCTTTCTTTTCCCTTGAATTTGTTCTTTTTTTGACGTTCAAAGAGATTGTTAATATCCATTTGGACCACTTTGTGGAAGGCATCAACCATATTTTCTTGAGCAAATTGTGGTGTGAATTTGGATCTGGGTCGCAAGAGTTCTGTTGAAATGCTGATGGGATGTATTTTTAAATCATGGATAAAATACAACATAATGCATGTTACACATTAGTAAATTGAGAATCATGATTTATCATGATTTGCATTCACTCTTCTGCACATATTTATTAAGACCGGTGCATGGTTACTCAGGGGGGCTAGACAGTGGTAGGGATTTGTGTTACGGGTCGCACAAAATGGTGCCCGTAAAGCGGGGCATCACTAATGTTATGTTACTTTGCATTTATATAGCGCCTTATGTACCATTGGTATGGTCTGAAGGCGCTGGTAGGTTGAACACCTTTGGGAACCGGAGTTCAGGTCAGTAGAGAGAGTAGAGAGAGTCAAAGGTGCGTGCGAGCACCGGATATGTGTGCAGCTGGTGTGGCATTCGTGTAATAGCTGCTTCCTAGCGGTAGGTGTGGTGGTTGAGAGATCAAGAGTATGTGTTAGTTCTGGCAGGATTCATCCAGACCGATTGTGGCTGCGTTAGGCCTGAGGAGAACACCTGGCTGGGGGGTGTGCAACCAGCAGTTTTTAGTTAGAGTGATGGGGATTATGAGGCAGATGTTGGTATGAGAATAGCTATACCGAATTATGTCAAAGTATCTCTGTGTTCTAGTTGAATGGTGGTGTAAAGAAGAGAGTAAGCGTGGTGATGTGATATGATGGGTTAAATGCTCTTTCAAACGTTCCAGGCACTCCAAGCCATTCCATGTAAGTCACACAGTTCTATGCACTCCAATCTGCTCCACGCACTCCAATCTGCTCCACGCACTCCAATCTGCTCCACGCACTCCAATCCGTACCACGCACTCCAATCCATTCCACGCACTCCAATGCGTTCCATGTATTCTGATCCGTTCCATGCATTCTAGGTTGTTTTATACACTCCATCCGCGTATTTCATCAGTGCCATCCACATACTTCATCCGTTCCAGCCACATCCCGTTCTATCCACATACGTCACTCATTCTGTTCACATACGGCACTCGTTCTAACCACATATGTCACTCGTTCTATCCACATACGTCACCCATTCCATCCACATACGTCACCCATTCCATCCACATACTTCACCCGTTCTTCCGCTCTATGTAATCAGCGGCACTATGTACTCATCCGCTCTATGTACTCATCCGCTCTACTCACTCATCCGCTCCATGCACTCATCTGCTTTACATACACTCTGCACTCATCCGCTCTACGCAGTCATCCGCTCTACGCAGTCATCCGCTTTATGAACTCGTCTGCTCTATGCAATCGTCTGCTCTACCCACTAGTCTGTTCTATGCATTCATCCACTCTACACACTCCTCCGTTCTTACACACTCCTCCTCTTCTGCGCACTCTTTCGCTCTGCGCACCCATCGCGCTTTGCGCACCCATCGCGCTCCCATCACGCTCTGCGCACCCATCACGCTCTGCGCACCCATTACGCTCTGCGCACCCATCCACTTTGCGCACCCATCCACTACGCGCACCCATCTGCTATGCGTACTCATCCGCTTCCCGCGCTCATCCGCTCTATGCACTCGTTCTTTCTACGCACTCATCTGCTCTATGCACTCGTTCTTTCTACGCACTCATCCGCTATATGCACTCATCAGCTCTACAAAGTCGTTCGCTCATACGCGCTCATACGCTCTATACGCTCATCCGCTCTATACGCTCATCCGCTCTATACGATCATCTGCTCTATACGATCATCCACTCTATACACTAAAACACACATCCGCTCTATACACTCATCCGCTCTACACTCATCCTCTCTGCACATTCATTTGTTCTATGCACTCCTGCGTTCTACACACTCCCCCGTACTTATGCACTCATCCGCTCTACACAATCGTTTACGCTACACACCCATCCGCTCTACACATTCATCTGCTCAACATACTCATCCGTTCTATACACTCATCCGATCTACATACTCATTGGCTCAATGCATTCATCTGCTAAGCGCACTCACCCGTTCCACGCGCTTCATCCATTCTAACGATTTCATCTGCTCCATTCACTTTGTTCATTCATCATGCATTATCGATTCAGGGCATGTCACTTGTCATACGAACTGGATCCGTTCTGTGCTCTCTATCTATTTCATGCACTACTAATGCTGTCTGATAACATGGATTGCAGCTAGCTTGTTGGTACACTTATCGGTTTTGTTGTAGTCGAAGTTTGAACATTGTGTGCAACTGTGTTTTCTGTTAGTTTGGGGAATAGAGATTTTTATGTTTCTTGTTTTGTCTGTCTTGGGGATGTTATGATTTAGAGCATGCTTTGTCCACAATTTTGTTCACCGTAGAAGGGGAGCGCTATTGTCTGACTGGCCTTTGAATCCGGAATTGAATTTGGCATTGATCCAGAGCAATATTTCGTGACTGGCAATATTTTGGGAATAAATGTACATTTATTTAGCCGAGCTAGAGAAACAGTTTTTTTTTTCTTGAAGACGCTTGTGGTATTTTGTTTGGAAATCCATGGAGACTGACACTTTTTGTTGAAATCTGACATTTGTTTTGGATTCCAATTGGTTGAAAATTTGTGTGCACATTTTTGGCAAGTTGACGTGACTGTATCTGCTTGTTTGGAGAAGTCTTGGAACTTGTTTTTTTGAAACTCACTTGAGTGTCATGAGGTTTGTAATTGAAACTGCAGAATGAGCTCATTTCTTAGTGACCTGAAGGCAATAAGAAATTGGCTTAGAAATATGCTTGGCACCTGGGGAGAAATTTCACCAGCACCAAACATATTGAAAGTGAACAGTGAAACAGAAATGACAGACGTGAGTCCATATATTGGTGATTTGCATTCAGTAATATATCATCTCAGAAATGTAATTAAAGAGTGGGAAAATGTCCCAGCAGCAGCTGTAAAATCAGACCCATTGAAAAATGTGTCAACAACAGCAGTAATGGGCGGGAACAGAGTTCCTAGAGAAATGAATATTGTTCGTGGGGAGAAAGAGTTACCTCCGAATAATACGAGAGATAGTGCATTTCTGACAGACATGAAGAAAATGCATAGAAGGATTGCCTATGAAGATTTGAGGCATTGTGAAACTGTATTATTGGAGACACTTGTGCCTGAAGGTAATTATGTGAAGATCTTTGATTTGAATAGAAATTATGACAGTTTTAGCAGCAGTGATAACACCAGTATTTTGCCTACGTTATCAAGTGACATTTTCTTATTGTCTAATGACATAGAAACTTTGATAGCATTGAAGGAGAACGTTGATAAAGAGAATCGTGTTAAAATTGGATGTTTTGAGACTTTGCATTCCTGGAATTTTGTAAGTTTGAATGAGTGCATGGAAAGGAAGTTTGTTGACATTAGAGATCACGCAGAACTAGCAGACTGTTTATTTGAAGCAGGAGTTAGTAGTGCATTGAAGGAATGTTGTTTGAATCTGAATAATATTGCACATGAGAGAGGCAGTGGCTGTATGAATGAAACCGATTTGTTTTTTCACCATGGAGTTATTCAGCTTTGTGAATACTTAATGATGTAAAAATGGAAGAGTGTGGCTAGAAGACATGGACATACAGGATATGGAATGCAATTGAATGAGAGATATGCAGTTGTGACATTTTTGAATGTGCAATTTTTGAATGTGCATTGGAGTATGTGAAACTGGCTGTTTTGTTTTGAAAAAGATAGGAACGGAGAAATGCATTGAGCAGCATGGAGAGACAGGCATAGTTAGACATATGCACTGACACATTGATTGAACTGATTGCAGGTACACTGAGGAACTAGCATTGATGTCTTTTGAGAAACATGAGAAGGACCAGATGTGCACTGCACCGCATAATGACAAATGCTGTTTTGTTTTTGCCTTGATTACATCTGAAACTGATTGAAGACTGATATTTGCACTTTTGTTTTCTTTGCGTGAAATCTGGAGAAACACCTTGACCAGACCGAGATCGCATTGATGACTGACCAGATTGCGCCGCATGAATTGACCAGACCATGATTGGCAGCAGCATGATGACTGAAAGCAGCATTATCAGAATGATAGACTGACCAGACCAGATTGAACAGACCTTGACCGTCTGTTTGAGATCCATGATGGCTGACACCTTGTGACTTTGCATCATGGCTGTCTGTTTGCAGCAAAGATGAGACATTAGCATCTGAGATTTTGCTACGCTTTGCAGCAGCACTTTTGGGGAATGCCGACCGACCGATTTGAGGTTTTAGGGTGTGGCTGTGCCTATGGCTGTGCTCTGAGAATGTACCCAGAAAACCTGCTTGCTACCCAGACTTCGTGGCATGACACCTATTGCCATGGAAAGTGAAGATCGTGACTGACTGTACAGAGAAAATACATCTTGCAGCATTCTGTGCCAAGACAGAGAGAAAGAGCAGTGAAGATTGTTCAGCAAAGAACACAGGAAATTGTTTTATGAGCTGTGTTGTAAAATGCAGCAAGAAGAGAATCCATTTGGAATGCCTTACCTTGTGAACCAGAACCAGACACATGTTTGGGCCTGAGGAGAAAGAGAGAAATGCAGGAAGGAGCAGGAAGACGCGCTCTGAAAGCATTTGAATTCCTGTCTATGTTTGAACAGAAGTGAAGCTTTGTCTCTTGCGTGAAAGAACCATGGTGGCCCAAAATTTGCACTTGCATTCAACGTTAGCTGGTCCCTCATTTGAAGAGCAGGAACCTACATGGCATGGCAACAACTGGTAACAGCATGACCTGGTAAGGAAGAAGAGAATTTGAAGCTGGAGTTGGGCCCATGGAGAAGGGCCACTGTGCATGGAATTGTGGAGAGTTGACATCTGCATTGCTTTGCACTCGCCTTTGTTCCCCAAATTTGAATGAAATGGGAATGAAGGCCTGGGGAAAAGGCAGCGTTAAGAGCTGTATCAAATGACAGTTTCTGACACACGGTTTTCCTGGTGCTACCTTTGAAAAGTGAAAAGACATGTGTGATCACCCCATGGGGACAAATGGGCGCATATGGTACCGACACTTGATGCTTGCACCTGCCTTTTTGGAGTTCTGTGCAAAATCTCATTAGCTTGCTGACATTTATTCAGCAGGCCAGCCTGAACTGACTTGAACACTTTTCTGCTACCTGAACATGGAAAACCTTTGCTGAACACACTGATATGCTCGTTGTGATCGATTTGTGAACACTTGCTTCGTTGACACTGCATCTTTGTTGACATTCCTTGGCTGAAACTGTTGCATTAGAACTGGATTTGTACTGACCTGGAATTGTGCGCATATGTGAGGGCACACATACCTCACGAGTGACTTGGAAATATCTTGGACTGGAATTTAAATGAATTGGCCTATATGACCAATACACTGGATGTATACACTGATATGTATGCATTGATCTGTAATGAAATGACTTGGCCTGTTTGGCTACTGACATCTGAAATGAGCTTTGACACCTGTGAAAGTGATTGATATTTTGTGCTTGACACATTGAAAAATGGAAACACCTGTATCCACAGTACACATGCATTGATCTATGCATTGCATTTTTCGTTTTTCTGCTTATAGAGACACTTTCACACTTTTGACTTTTGCCTTTTTGACTTGACTTTTGCTATGAGAAATTTGAATATGCTATTCTGAATTGTGACACATTTGCAGCTATGCATTTGAATATTTAGCTTACCACTGATAGAGTGAAATGCTTGCATTTAAAAAAAAGTTTTTTTTGCATCCTGAATAGACTGTTTTTTCCCCTTTTGGAATATCGCTTGGTATTAGCATACCACATTGTTATGTTATATTATGACATATAGTTAGTAAGATTATCTAATGATAAGAGGAGAGATTGTAGAATCTGATAAAATAGGGATTCCTGGATTTGTTATCATTAGAGAATCATTAGACTCTTTGTTAGAGAATCATTACTCTTTGTTACAGAACCATTATTTAGTATTACCCCTTTAGGAATTATTGCATCATGTTTAGTTATCCATCATATATTCTGTTTAGTTCTGATTAGTACTGACTAGTAACAACCATGCATTTGAAGACAGAAATAGGCCCTGTTATATGAAGGGTTTGCTTAGTTATGTTATTGCCATATATGTTGAAAGAGATGGTTTTAGAATGATGTATTGTGCATTAGAATGTAGCACTTTGGCTGAGAGAGAAACATGCTAGGCACTATGGAGAATGAATGAGGCCTGAAATGACATGTAGAGCCATTTAGAATGACAAATTGGTATGTATTGTAGTTACATGTACACATGTATGCATTGTAGAGACACCATGCGTGTAGAGTGTGCACTTAGAATATAATCTTTGAGCATTATGTAGCGGGATTTGCGGTAAACGCTAGAAAGCATGAGGCCTATGGCTCCTAAAGCCATTTCTGGAAGGAGAAACACAGAAGCGCCACTGGGCTCTGTGCGGAGTTGTTATGGTATACTGTGAAAGAAGGAATTCGTAAACAGTTGCTTGGCAGGCAGACAGATAACACAAACCCTTGTCCTAGTGGAGAGCGAAGGAAGCTAATCAGAATGGCATGGCTTGTGTGTCACAGAGACAGCAAAGGTGGGAGGAAGCACCATGGAGCAGGTAGATGGTTTTGCTATCTGAGAGAGAGAGGGAGAGTGAATGACAATGAATTGAGGAATAGATGGTGTTTTGCCAGCATGAATTAGAAGGCCATGAAGGAGATATGATGTCCAATGTCACATTGACACAGAACACGACAAGAACACAGACTTTCAGGCACGTTCATATTTATAGAATGCTGACAGAGAAAGAGACATTCTTAGCTTAGAGAACAAATGTAACCATGCAGAATGAGTGTGTCATGGAAGAGTATAACCAAGAGAGAGGAGCAGCTGGAGGTAGTTGCTGTTGGAGATGGTGCTTGATGCGATGAGGGAGAGATGTCTTGGTGCAGCAGAATCTGATGAGGCCTTGATGAGATCGGTCTGGCAGAGAGAGACCGGGGCCTGCCACTGACTGACTGATTGCAGAGTAGCGGGAGCGGAGAGACCTGGCCCTGGCAAACAGAGCTGGAGACCAAGGGAAGCAAATGGGAAGTATGGTTTATGGACTAGACTGACTGATTGATTAGGACAGACACTCACACAAAGAGCTTTGGGTTTGGGAAAGGGGAAATCAGACAGGTATTGTCTTAGATAGAGAGTGTGAAGCATGGTGTGGATTGAAGAGGATTGATCCTCCATGAAGGAGAGTATTGCTGAATGCTGACGCTTGCATTAGACTGCATTCGATTCACAGGCTTGCATTAGAAACCTGCTAGGCCTATAGTTATTGCATGGTAGATTTGCACCAGAAGCATAAAAGGTGCAAAGTTGAGATTTGCATAGTTTTGGTAATGCTTGCATCATGCTTTGCTGTGCATAAATAAATGTATTCTATTGTTATAATTGAATCGATTCATGTGTTTTCTTTGTGTCTTATGTTTTGTGTCCATAGGAGTAAGATAGGTGTATGTTGTTAGGAGTGTGATAGGAGTAAGATAGGAGTAACACAGTGCACATAGGCCCTGAGATACAAAAGCAGGGGGGTATAGTGTCCCACACCCCCCTAGGAGATTGTCTAAGATTGTCTAAGACCGGTGCATGGTTGCCCAGGGGGGCTAGACCATGGTTGGATTTGTTTTACGGACTAAGAGGGGCCACAGAACGGGTCCTTATCTAGTTTAGTTTGGTTTTGTTTAATCATTTGTATTGCGCACCAGACCCGAGGGTATGAGGGCGCCAGAGCAACAAGGTTATTCACAGCTTGGTTACAGGTTACAATGTATTACAGTAATTACAATGGGACGATAGATGGTTGAAGCCGTTTTACAGCATATGAAGACTTATCTACATGCCACATACACAGGCAAGAAACTAGAAAAGTGTCTTTCTGTTCTAGGACTGTGTAAAATGTTCAAACAGCCAAAGGAGGAAGAGCCTCCTGCAGACTGGATCTAAACATATGCACAGAGGGGGGTGAGACGCCTACCGCGCCACCAGACCCGCCTGAGCCAGAGATTGAGGGGAGGAAGTCAGAGGGACTCAACCCGCTAAGAGAACTTAAGGCAGCCACTGGGTATAGCAACCCCGCATATGAGTCACCTACATACAGTAGTGACGAAATCAAGGAGAAGGAGCAGGAAATTAATTTTACCTCTGCAGTCCTGAGGGACAAGGAGAGACGCGATGATGAAAGGAAGGACCAGGCACAGATTCGTTAAAGACGAATGGATGGGAGGACAGATATTGTTGAAACTGGATAGTAAAGGAAGTGATGATGTGAGACCGAGAGAGAAGTCTAACGAGACGCAAAGAAGGGAGAGCGAAAAGGAGAAGGTAATGAAGGACAAACATGTAAAAAGGAAGGATAGGATGAGACGAGAACAACTATATCATGAAGAGCAAGAGAAACAGCTCGATCACAAACAGAAGGCAGCCTATGACCAGTACAGACAGAATCAGCAAAGCAAATGGGGCAAATATTGAAGATGATTTCGACACCAGAAGCATCAGGGAAACGATTGATGAAATATACGATGTAATGGGGCTGGAACAAATTCCCCAAGGGGGAAGGGAAGACAAGCGCTTGGAAAGCACTCAGCTATATGACACCGAGGATGTCACCCAAAGTAGTGGGAGCAGGGGACTGTCCCTGGACAGGCTAGAAATTGTTAAAAGTGAAGATGCAAGGAGTTGCGTGAACTGGGAACAATCAGCATCTAACTCCGGTGGGGGGAACAGCAGGGGTATTGTGAGTCCCCGTCCATTTTCAATAGAGTCCTGCAAATGGACCTAAGCAATATTGCGGTAGACAGTGTTGTTTTGCAGTATGTAGATGACATTCTGATCTGCAGCACCAGTGAAGAACAATGCAGGCGCGACTCTATCCAGCTACTGACTATACTGGCTGAGAAAGGATATAAGGTTGACAAGGAAAAGTTACAGTACTGTCAACAAGAGGTGCTATACATAGGCCAGCTAATCTCACATGAGGGGAAGAAGGTAACCCCAGAAAGGGCTGAAGCCATCATGAACACGGCAAAGCCACTCACGATAAAGCAAATGCAGAGCTTCCTAGGCCTGTGCAATTATATTAGAGCATGGGTCTTCGACTACAGCTTGTATACCAAGCCTTTACTCCAGGCCCTGAAGAAGGCCCAGGCGACAAAGGAAAACATTGAATGGACTGAGGCTATGGACAAAGGGTTTACTGAACTCAAGAGAGCAATTTGCACGGCCCCAGTTCTCGGGATTCCCAATTATGCAGAGGAATTCTACCTATTCTCTCACACAGATGGCAAATTTATGACGGCAGTGCTCGCCCAAAGAATCTCATTGGGGCATAAGCCCCTGGCGTACTACAGTGGGAACCTGGACCCAGTCATGAGAGGCCACTTCCCATGTGAACAAAGTTTAGCTGCCGCAGCGTTGGCCATAGAAAAGGCGACAACCATTGTAATGGGATGCTCCATGACATTATACGTCAAGCACTCATTATTTGCCATAATAGAGGAACCGAAAGCTACACTGACATCACAAAGGGCCTCTGCCTATGAGGTGATTATATCAAATCCATCGATCAAAATAGTTTGATGTAAAACAGTGAACCCAGCCACATTCATAGCTGAGCCAGTCACTGAAGGAGAGCCGATACATGACTACGCAAATTATGAAGAATTCTATGATGAAATCCCCAGGGTGAAAGAAAATGCCCTGACAGGTGGTGAAATTGTTTTTATTGATGGTTCTTCAAGAATCGACCAAGAAGACGGACAAAGACATACGGGCGTTTCTGTAATAAAACACATAGCAAATGGAGAATTTCAAACACTTGTTAGTGCACGAATACCATCTCATTTTTCAGCATAGGCTGCAGAATTATTGGCGTTGATACTCGTCATTGAGAATCATGCAGACCAGGAAGTAACGGTGTACAGTGACTCTGCCTATGTGACGTCCACAGTGCACGCAGGACTAGCGTGCTGGAAAAGGAGGGTCTACCTCCGAGCAGACTGCATGCCAGTGCAGCACGCAGCCTTATTGGACAGACTGATCAAGGCACTATAGCTCCCAGTGGGCATAGCAGTCGTGAAATGCACCGCCCATACCCACGGGACAGATTTCGTGCCACGTGGAAATCATGCAGCAGACACGGAAGCCAAGCGTATGGCATCCAAAAATGAACTGATCATGGAAGTAGAAGTGGCACACACCCATAAACGTATGATGATAGCTCGGGCCACACACAAGGGCTATAGTAATATGGGACAAACTCAATTGATGGAGCTTCAAGGGGAGGCACCACAGGATGAAAAGAACCTGTGGAAGCGCAGAGGGTGTTCTTTAAACCCCTCTGACGGATTGTGGAGGCAAGACAGCACTGGTAAACCAGTAATGCCTGTAGCCCTACTAAAGATAGCACTGGTGCAATTACATTACCCTTTACATATGACAAAAGAAAATCTAGCAGCAACGCTCGCAGAAGACTGGTTTATACCGAATTTAGCTGAGCATGTTGCATTCTTTATGGTGAACTGCATAATCTGCCAGCAGTTCACCGCTGGGCACACATTAAAAGTAGTGAGAGGAGTCCTCCCCTAGCCAAATGGGCCTTTTCAGCACTTGCACGTCGATTATATCGACATGATTCAAGTATGTAACGGGTACAGGTACTTACTTGTAGTGGTGTGTCCATTCTCCAGATGGCTAGAAGCAGGTCCCTGTACACACCCAGACTCAACCTGTGCTGCTAAATTCCTGGTGAAGGAAGTGTTCCCTAGATGGGGGGTGTGCGAGATAATGAGGTCAGATAACGGGGCTCACTTTGTTAATGCAGTATTTGAACAGATTACCTTGCTGCTTGGTATAAAGCACGGGTTTTTGTCAGCGTATCATCCAGAGGGAAATGGTATATGTGAGAGGCTCAACAGCTTGTTAAAGGAAAGGATAGCCAAGTTGAAGCTTACTCTAAAGAAGGGATGGCTGCACTGTTTACCACTGGCATTGTATGCTCTTCGGAACCAACCAGGCTCTGACCATCATCTTACGCCGCATGAGATAGTCACAGGAAGGAGAATGAGGACCCCCCTTACCTCTCGAGAGCTAGATGTGATGCCCAGTCCACCCAAGAGGTCCTGGGGACCGAGTTGTCAGAATATCTGAACTGCATGACATCAAGCCTCGCTGTCATTTCAGACCAACTGCAGCAACGACGAAAAGGGTGCAGCACAACACCAGTCCCAGCGGGAGATGCTGAAACAGACACAGCTCAAGGCCTATGTGCGCCAATCGTCTTCCCTGGTGATACAGTGCTGGTGAAGAACCACACAAAGAAAAGGTGGGACGAGCCAAGATTCAACAGCCCGTTCATCGTAGAAGACTGCACTCCCTCAGCCATCAAACTGCAAGGGAGGAGAGCTAAAATCTTCCTAAATGACATTAAACCTTATATCGGTGAGATCCCTTTAGCTGCACCCCACCGCGAAGAAACCACAGACAACAGGGAAGAACCTCAGCAAGTGCAGACAAGATCCATGGCGAGGAAGAAGGACGCATAATCAGCAAAGGCCAGAAAAGGAACTCCTGCACAAGTTGTGGCTTAAAAACAGGGACATTTTCCGCAGTGAAAAAGTGGGAATAAGGACATAATATGGACCCTCTGTGCATTATAGTTGCAGGGTGAAGAAAAACAAAAAGGGATGAGGGTTTAAAATGAACACTCTGTACATCACAGTTGCAGGGAAAAGAAGGGAATTGTGCATACAAGCCACAACACACTGATCACACAAACTTTTGAATCAAGCCATCCTTGAGCATTGCTGAAAAACAAAGACTCTGATAGACTGTGAGTGAAAGACTTTTCAAAACAGTGTCTTGAAGCAGCCAATATCAAGATGTTGTTTCACAGACTACATGGTATCTCAAGGAAGAAATCTCACATGGGATGTATTGACCTACTTTCAGCTAGTGGTAATTTCATACCCGTCACTTGTAGTAAGAGTCTCCAGTGTCACAGACTTTATACAAGATCCTGCTAATAAGAAAAGTAATACGGCAACTACTGACTGTCATCGCGGAAGCCCTCGCTGAGATGCCTGAATACAGTAATAAGGGCACAAATGCTTCCACCACAAGTGATCATCGATGAATTGACATACACGCTTTTCTTTCGCATTACAGAGGAGTGCCCAGGACTCATTGGGAGACCCACGGATCCCCTAACGTACATCAGAGATCCGAGAAACAATGAATATCTGAACCAACTGTGGATCAAGCTAAACTACGTGGTCGCAATCCACGCAACAGAAAAGTGCAGAGACTGTTAACGTCAAAAGAAAGGCCTGTGATCCAGAAACCAGCCAAGCAGGACAAATGTCCCTGTCACCCGAGGACAGATGGCTGGAACATAACATCCTGTTTCATCTAGTCACTGACTATCCAGAAATGGTAAGAAGGCCTGCAGAGGTTGACGTCATCACCTTCGTCAGAGATCCAGCTAACATTGCACACATGGGAACACTCCTCCATGGCATCATGCTCCAGGTGGAGCTGTCCAACATCCAAAAAGAGTACCTGAGGAGATTCCAGTGAAACCTTCCGCCGAGGGACAGATCGAGGAAACGGAGAGACATTATTCTCCATTTTCCATTTTTCTGCATTCAAACAGGTTCCAGCAGGTCCTCAGGAATGAATCAGATTCGGGGAATGCATGGCGAATTGACCTATTTTAAATATGCTCAATGAATGCGACTCACCAAAAGGGCTAGTCTAATCCTTTTCCATAGTCTAGCAAGGGAACTGCATTCCGTAACCAGAGACACTCGTCACCCTCGAGAGAGGGGACACTTACGAAGCACAACGCACTTTATGCTACAAACTTTCTGAAGGACAATAATGGAGTAAATGAAAAGAATAGAACCTTATAGAACTTTAACAATTGATATGATTGAAATGGGGGCCCAGAACAGTAACCTAGTCCTCTCAGAGTCGGAGGGGCGCCCCCACTTCCCTGGAAGAAAATGCTGCAAATTGTCATATCGAACGATAATGTGCATATGTATAGTGATTATTATAGTTTTCCTGTCACTAACAATCAGAACTGCATTCTTTATTGGTGCACGAAGCATTCCAATTTCAGTGCACCCACTAGATAATGTACGTACGAATCCTACGAAAGCACCCAGACCCTATATAGTCATTCCGGTTCCAAAAAGCCTGATGGTAAAGTAAACAAGCTAAAATTTAATGTAATTAGCAGTGAGTCATACACATTTGAGGAAACGAATGAAGAGAAAAGCTGGAGACAGGGTCAGTGCGGAATGAATGAAAATGTAGCACTGACCACTACACGCACACACACACTAAATGCACACGAACAAGGGCAAGTGTCAATGGCTACAGAACCTCGAACGATGGCAACAGAAAGTAAGAGACTGCCTACCGAACAACCAGTTCCAGAAAATAGTGGAAGTAACCAAGAGGAAGCAAGCAAAAGGCCAATTTAAGAAGATATAACCAAAGCACTCAAGAAGACAGAGACAGCTACATAAGAATTCACTGCAAAGACGCAAATGCTGATAGACCATTTGATCCCGTTTATAGTTAGAGTGAAGAAACTGCATGACGAACTGAAAAATAGAACCACAGTGACTATCACAGCAAGCACATCAGTTCCTACAAGCACCAGGCCCACGATGTGGCCTCATGTTGGACAGACGGTACACAGGTGGTAGTTAAAGGAGCTCTACGAGAGAATACAAGAGGAGAAGAAGAGAAACACAAAGCCTTCTCCCACCACAGCGATACAGGTAAAGAAGCCTGCCCCTCCGACAAGCAAGATTGAGGGACCCCAGCATGGAAAAGCAGCACAGATGCAATTAAAGATATAGTTATAGCAAACTACAGAAAGACACTAAGAATAAAGAGAAGCCCACACGAAGATAACAATGAACTGAATGACTACCTGGATAGGACAGCACATCTGGGAAACAACATTTGGTACCAACACATGAAGGAGGTCGGAAGAAGAAAAGCTGACGGAGAATGCTTCGTCTGTGAACTTCTACCATACAGCATGGGAAAATCCAAGAACTTTGTGGCTGTAGAAATCGATGTCCCCACAGCACACTGTATGTCACACGTAGCAATGTGCAACACCAGAGGACAATTTATGGGGTGAGATGCCTCATTTATATGGGCAACTGAAAAGGAATACCCCGATGAAGACGGTTACGTCCAGGATATCAAAACAAGAAACAGAGCGCACACTAAGAATCACGTGATCAGGTACGGAAAGCCTGAAGTGAAAGGATCAGGAACAAGATGGGAAATAAACCTGAGGCTGAACATCCAAGGAAAGACTGCAGAAGAGGCTAAAATTTGGAAAAACAGAGGCCAAATGCAGATCTGGGGAACAGTGGTTTCCCCAAATGGATGGGAAGAAGTTGTAATCTGCTGAGCGTGGATGGTCTTTGGAGCCTTTAAGGAAGCAATAGAGAATTCACAGAGGTTATGCAAACCACTATGGCCGAAATTGGTAAAGCTGCTGACATGGGTCGAAGACAGAGGAGGACCCTTGCAAATAGTACCATTGGAAAACCCGAAACTGTGCTTCAGAAACAATGGCACAAGGAAGATGGGAGAGAATCAAAACTGCGGACAAATCTTTGAAGCCCCAGGAATGATGCAAGGGACCTCAGTAATTATTGACCTCTACTGGGCGTGTGGATCCAAGGCATACATAAGACTACCGAAAAACTGGGGCGACATATGCACAATAGTGAATGTCCACGTTCCTGCACTGGTTATCCCATAAAATGACCTGAATATTGACAGTTTCCCAAAAGCAGATGCTCATTTTAGGAAGAGGAGATCTGTGGAACTGGTATCCCGGATGAAGAGAGAGAATTACTTTTCTGCCAAATCAGAAGAAGCATTCTATGCAATCCCATAGGAACACAGGCTGTTTAGCCTCACCTCAACAGTATTCAGAACACTACTCTTGCCACATATCCAAGTTGGAGTGAATGCTAAATGGTTGCAGATAACCAGATGGGAGTTACTGCAGACCATAAACACCACCATAAAAGGATTTAACACAATTAAAGAGGAACTAAGAGCAATCCGATTAATGACCCTCCAGAACATATATGTACTTGACATGATCACAACGATGGATAGAGGTGTTTGCACAAAAATTGGAGAATCATGTTGCACATTTATACCTTCGCATGATGAGGAAAATGGAACCTTAACAGAAGCCATAAGTATGTTGACAAACCTGAAGAACCAGATGAGCGATGAAACTGACGAAGTGGATGATGATAGCTAGTTCGAAGCACTGTTCTCATGGATCCCGCAATGGATGGCAGATATATTCAAGTTTTGGGAGCCTTACTAGTAATGATACTGCTAGGATTCTGTGTTAGCAAGATAATCATCAGACAGTTCCAGAAAACTGCAAAGGAAGCCATTGGGATGAAAATCATGGTCGATGCAGAACCAGGTTGGAAGCCCAGAGACCTGACGGATGAAGAAATAAGAGACTTTATGAAAGCCAGTGAATTTGTGCCGGAAGGAACAAAATTCACATATCCCAGGAAATGAAGGAAGTATGAAGGGAAATGGATCTACTGCAGCTCGAATGGACAATGCCAGCTAATGACCTGGAACAAGGACGAACACGTAAAAACAGAAGGAAGTTTGAAAGGTGTGATAAAAATATGGACTCCAAAAATACACACGTGCACACCATCGTGTACAAACCCGGAAGACGACGAACTGGACACAGAACAACCAAAGGAGATGAATCCACAGGATGAAGCAGAAGTGGTCGATGAACCGACAGAGGGGGGAGTGTAGAGGAGGTCCCAGACATGGCCTGCACCCCTTCCCCTCATTTTGAGGTACCAGGAATGTACTCGCCAAGGTACGTGACGTATGAGGAGCAGATGAACCAACTGAGAGCTACACATGGACTCTGCCCGGTGCACATCAGAAGAGCAATACCTGTTGGAGCACCCATAACCAGACAACCATGGGTTGAACAGTACCCTCTCAGACAAACGTACCAGCAGCTGACACGAAATTAAGACTTCTTACAGACTGTCCCCGAAGAGACCCACAGAGCCTTAATGAAAGGTGAATGGTGACGACATAAGAGCCCAGACGTGACGTACAGATGAACATAACCGACGAACGAAAGATGACACACAAGGGCGAAATACAAAGAATAATGATGTGATAGATGTAGAAGAAGATACAACTTTGCAGCACAAAGAACGTAACCAGGATCGAATTGTGTAACTGACTGAATGCATGTAAATAGGCTCGGAACGCAAGAAGCTAAGTAAACAGAACTGCTTGCAATGCTTAGTAGAAGAATAGCACGGCATGCGCCAACTATATATGTACCTCAATAAAAGCACACTATAGAAGTGCAACTCCATTTTGTAAAAACAGAATTAAGCCCAGGCTGCAAAGGGCTAGTAGGCCAAGATTCATATTCCAGCCCAAGTCAAAGGGAAGAGTGGAATCAAAGCTCAGTAAGAAGCAGCTCAATATCTGGGAATTCGAGGTCAACCTAAGGAAGGGAGGAGAGCTGCAGTTTCGGAGAATCAAAACTTCAGAGCATACCAGCCAGCCAGTGAAGGTCGAGATAAAGAGGCCCCAGGCAGGTGGTGATGCTATGGAAAAATCAAATACGCGAATAACAGGAAAATAAAGCAGATTCACAGTGAACAGACACGTGACCAGCCAAGGGCAAAGTGGTACCAACGTCTGATGTCACCCAGAACTCAGGATGCCATAACTTCTCCTGATAAGAAGCTACAGTTTCAAGGCCATCCTCAGCCAACTAATTGACACATAGCCCTAAAGGTACTGATTGATGGAAGGGAGGCAGGGTGAATCTTGGGGCACTCCGCATCTGGGTGTCCATTCTGCATGCTGCTAATTAAAGTGGAGATTTATGCCTAGGGGTCTAACCCACCCAATCACAATGGACCAAATAAACTAGGGTCCTATAGCTTGTAGAACCAATAAGACGTCGTAGTTTTAGCGACGTCTGTCATGAGTGATGTAGTGGTATGGGCGTAAACCCCTACCCGATAAGAGTTATCTAATCCGAATGCTGTTACCATATACAGATATAGCACCTATACTTAAGTTACCTTTCCGACCAATAGAATTGCATGCAATTTGGAAGTTGAAGCGAGACAGGCGATCACGACTCTGTTGATTACCATTTGTTTCCCCGTTTTTTGTACTTGTCATTAAACGGACTTCCCTTTGCCAAACTATTGAGTTGTCCTTATTGAATTGTGTCGGAGTAAGAGAATCCTGCACCCCAAACTCCTCTTGGTGCAGCTATCTTGTCTTACAGGTACTAGAGAGTGAGCTCTGACCTATGGGCCCGTCAGAGGACGCTCCGCCCTCCTGTACACTGGGTGTAGCCTTCCCAGTGACTGTATGTTGTGGGTACACCCTGTGGGTGGGACTGGGTGAATGGAGTTTGTGACCAATATGCACTTCTTGTTGTAGATGTCAGGTTTCTGGTGTTTGACACAATGACTGAGACGGGCCTGCCCGAAACTGCTATGAATGCAGTGTGTAGTGTTGAATGGCAGGGTACTTGTCCCAATACACATTCCTTATTGTGAGTGAGAGGGAGGAGAATGGCCTGATGCACTGTATGCCTGATTGGCTGACTGACTGCTGAATGCCCTTCTGAGTGATTGGTTGCCTGAGTGTGACCCAGCAGAATGAATGGGAGATCAACTAGTATATCTGGGGGCCTCTCACTGCTAGAAATTATTCAGAAGCTGAAGTTGAAACTGACGCTTATTCTCGAAGCCGAGCTTGAAGAAGAAGGTTGACTGCTGTCTCCCTTTGCCGAAATCCAAAAGCCGAAAGCCGTCAAGACTGATCTAAGAGAGGACCTGCTTAGGCACCCTCTTCCCATGCTCCGAGGGACCATCGAGCACCGCTAACCTTTGCCGAAGCACCCTGGAAGTCAGACCCTCAAAAGGTTGCCGACCGGAGACTGGGACCACAGAGGAGAACGAAGATTAGCACCGGACATTCCGTCCACCGCCGTCGACCAGGGTTTGCAGGTTCGCATAACCGCTGGAGGCCCGTCAAAGGTGTGTTGCCCAGAAGAGGGGACTGCTTGATGCCGTGCCATCGACGACCAGAGCCGCACGCTCCTTTGCCTAAAACATTTGATTCACGGACACGCTCGTCCACACCACCGCCAACCGTATCCCGCCAGAGAAGGGCAGGCCATCAACGCACCGAGGAGCATCTGCCGGTGGGTTTTCCGCCACCCAAAGACCGTAGATATGCCAGACGACTCGATGCCCTTGCTGGGCCACAGTTCTTCACAAAATCTTTGCGGTCCTGAACTATCGACATTGAGGTGCCTCGCACGCCTCTTCTTTGCAGGACGTCTTTGTTCCTTCATTGACGAGCACTGCTGGGACCGAAGCTGACGCCTCGACGCAGAGGTCACTTTCTTTGAGGGATCTCAACGATCCGTGGCTTCTGTGTTAAAGGGAGCCGCTCAAGAATGATCCGTCGATGACCCAACATTGAACTCTGCTATTCCAGGTACATTTGGGTGGTAGAAACATTATAGAAGGAAATAAGACTTACAGAACAATATATGGACAGGGCTTGTGATATATGTTTACTTTACAGGTTGCCCAGGTGGGGGGGATCTCCACACAGAATTGTGTCTAGTTGGTAGGGGCCAGTATTCTGCCAATTGTTCTAACCAACTGCTTTCCTCCTATGTCTATTGTTGGTTACCTTTATTAAGTGATTTGTGTGACATTTAACCTGAGTACAGTTGATGCACTTTAATGAAATCTAATAATAATTGTGGTACCACTTAGAACTGTATATATATATGCCATTGTAGATTTACTGCACAAAGTGAGTTATTGTGATTGTGTATATAATCTTGAACCTTAATTATATAAAGACTGTGTTTTAACTAATACATTTTGTGGACATTCCTTTGTGGGTGCTTGGGGACTACACTGTACTTAAGATCCAGCCTGCATCACCTCCTGAGAAGCTAGGCCTTGATTGCTCAACCAGTGCTAACCTATAGAGAATCTTAGCTGGGGTCCTCTGTGCCTCTCCTCTGCCATGTAGAGAGCAGGAGTACAGGCACCCCCTCCAGTCTTTATAATGGCCTACATAAGAAGAAAGATCAGGTAATGGGCAAAACGATGCCAGTGGCATGCGAGGTGGAAAATCTTACAGAACACAGTACAGTTATGTACCAGATACGGATGCATTCTGTGTTTGGGTTGTGGTGACTGTGCAGATTATTCGGTAGGTTACTGTACTATGCCGTATTGGTTGTGGGCAGTTATTAGTGTCTTGGGTGCAGAGGCCATTCATTAAAGAGTTTATCCATTGCATCGAAGTACTGCAATACTAGGTGAACTGAAGTGGCTAGGGGGTAGGTGGTTGTGTTATGCTTCTAGTTTGTGGTAAGTGGGTAGGTGTTTGCATGCATGGTTGCATTATGCTGTGGTGGTTGTGGCCAGGGTACAGAGTATTGAGTGCATGGCTGGAGGCCGTTGTTTGTAGGATATGCACTCAAGAGTGTAGGCCATGGGTAAAAGCACCACAGTATAATATAACTATGCATTGAACATTGTGATACTGGTATGTTGATTGCAGAAATATGTGCACAGATTGCAATTTGGAGATCATAAAGTAGTATGACACCAACAACTTTATACTTACTGTTCGTATTGTTTAGGGCCTATGCAGTTTTTGTGTGGTATTTGGAAATGAAGTAGTAATTGTTGTTTCATTCTCTGTGGTAAAAGAAAATATAACATGTTAGGGTAGGTACTTCAGCATTTTGTAGTTCATTGCATTGCAGACATTTCTATACTTAGTGGAACCTCATAATGGATACTTCATAAGTACTATGCTTTAAACAAGTTTACTGTGCAATGTGCGCAGTTCCTGTGTTTCTTCGCATAATCATTGGGTCTGTGGGAGAAAAAAAAT
Source organism: Ambystoma mexicanum (assembly GCF_040938575.1). Taxonomy (NCBI): domain Eukaryota; kingdom Metazoa; phylum Chordata; class Amphibia; order Caudata; family Ambystomatidae; genus Ambystoma; species Ambystoma mexicanum. Next base: position 329,530,696 of record NC_090930.1, read on the forward strand.
CCATGCAGGATTTAAAAAAAAATACTTCTACAATCATTTGTTGTTTTGTTGCACAGTCCGTTTTAGTAACGTGTGCACCAGTTACAGCAATGTTTAAGGTGCACTGTTGCAGTAGGAGGAATTGAAATGGTGTATGATTTATGTTTTGTAAGTGGTGGTATATGATATGATATGGCATTTGTAACGCCCCTTTACACAAGTGTTTCACGGCGCGACGAGGCGGGGGGGAAACAAGGGGAGACAGACAACGATCCTACTAGGCCAGGTGTCATTCAGATCGCGCAAGTGCAAGGGTAGAGGGAAGGGAAAAGTGCAAGGGTGAAAGTGAGAGGGGAAAGTGCAATACAGGGTTAGTAGAATAACAAGATAAATACTAAAGGCCAGCTGGTGGCAAGTGCAAGGTAAGTGCAGAGAAGTGCTCGGAAGGGGGGGCTGTAGGGATGCAGAGAACAGTCCCACAGTGCAAGGGTTGCCAGGGAGGCACTGCAGGGGAGAGTGGCTGGGCCAGGGACTGAGATCGGTGAGTGGCGCAGTTGCGGATTCAGTGCAGTTTCAGTAATTTTAGCAGGGGAGAGGGGGAGAGAAAGCGGAGGCAAAGAGGAAGGTTTTGAGGTGCTTCCGGAACCAGAGATGGTTCTCCTCAAGTTTCAGGGAGGCAGGAAGGCTGTTCCAGAGGGAGGCCCCTGCTGCGGAGCGAGATCTACCCCCACCCCGTTGCTTGGATGAGCGGCTGACCCTGAGGGAGTTGGAGGCGGATGTGTGAAGAGCTCGAGAAGGAAGATATTCAGGAAGAGAGAGTTGAAGGTATTTTGGCCCAAGGCCCCAGAAGGCCTTGTGGACAATGCAGATGGTTTTGAACTTAATCCTCGCAGCCACTTGGAGCCAGTGAAGCGATTGCAGTCCTGGAGAGATACGGTCCCTGGGCTTGAGGCCAAGGACAAGTCTCGCAGTCCTGTTCTGGATGAGTTGCAAAGGGCGGAGAGTAGAGGCAGGAAGATTTAGATAGCTGTTACAGTAGTCCAGCTTCGAGAGAACCAAGGCTCTAGAGACAGTGAGCTTCTGGGGGAAGGAGAGGAAAGGAAGAATGCCTCTGAGGAGGTGTAGCTGGTAGTGTGACTTCTTGGAGACGTCAGAGATGTGAGGAGAGAAACAGAGTGTAGAGTCGAAGATAACCCTGAGGTTTTTTGCCTTGCAGGTAGGAGCAGGAAGAGGGCCAAGAGAGGCCGGCCAGAGATCTGCAGGGAAGGCGGGAGTGGGTGTGCCGATGAGTAGAATCTCAGTTTTACTGGCATTAAGGCAGATGTCATTTGCGGCACACCATTCCTGGATAGCAGAAAGACAGTCAGAGATGAGGGAAGGAGAAGAGGAGGCCGAGGGTAGCCTGAAAATGAGCTGGGTATCATCCGCATAGCACTGAAAGTTGGGGCAGAGAGCGGCGATGCGGTGGGCAAGAAGTGCCAGATACTGGTTGAACAGCCAGGGAGAGAGGTTAGATCCCTGGGGGACTCCACAGGTAGAGAAAAAGATGTCAGAGAGGAAGGACCCCAGTTGGACCTGGGAGGGTCGATCAGAGAGGAAAGAGGTCAACCATGCCCGAGCCTGACCAGTGATACCCAGGTTATCATGGAGATGGTTGAGCAGGATGGTATGGTTGACAGTATCAAAGGCAGAAGAGAGATCGAGCAAGATGAGAACACATGGAGTGTTAGAGTCAAGGTTCGAGAGCAGGTCCTCACGGATGTTCAGGAGAGCAGTTTCCGTTCTTCTGGCAGCTCTGAAGCCCATCTGATGGTCATGAAGACTACCAACAGATTCGGCATGGAGATTAAGCTGGGAGATGGCCAATTTCTCCAGTAGCTTGCCCAGGAAGGGAGTGACCGATATTGGGCGATAGTTACCCGGGAAGGAAGAGTCGGAAGAGGGTTTTTTAAGAAGGGGGTGCAGAAGAGAGTGCGTGAGGGGGGATGGGAAGACTCCAGAGGCGAAGAAGTGATTGCAGAAGTCAGCCAGGGCAGGAGCCAGGGAGTCAATGTGGTCCTTGATAGTTTTGGAGGAACAGGGGTGGACCTGTTTTGACGAGACTTTCATAGATTGGACTTGTCTCGAAACCTCGTCAGCAGAAAAAAGGGGAAAGGCAGAGAAGGAGGAAGAACAGGGAATAGAGGGGGGGAGGTGATAGGAGGAGAGTGAGGACAGGATGTCCTGAGTTTTTTAAATGAAGTGAGAGGCCAGTGCCGTGCAGAGGGCCTGGGAGGGGACAGGAGAGGTAGAGACTGCAGCAGGGTTGGCCAGCTCCTTGCAGATTTTAAAGAGTTCGGCTGAATTGTTAGATGCCGCAGAGATGCGGGCTTTGATAAGGGCTCTCTTCTTGGAGTGAATGGAGAGCCGGTATTGCCTTTGGAGCAGGCAGCAGGCCAGTTTGTCAGAGGATGAACATGAAGCACGCCATTTCCTCTCTGCCACCCTGCACTTGCGTTTAAGGGTGAAGATATCCGAGTCATACCAGGAGTTACATTTGGCTTTGGGCTTCATGCGGATCCTCATGACAGTGGCAAGGATATCAAGAGTATCAGATGTAGCAGAGTGGAAGGTGGAGAGGGCTGTGTCAGGGTGAGAGTCAGCCAACGGGGAGGGGGGGCAAGAAGGTGGCAGCAAAAGCCTCAACTGACACGCGCTTCATGGGTCGGATGACCGAGAAAGAGGGTGGCAGTGATGAGGGTGGCTTTGCCTGTGGGGTAGGGAAGGTGAGGTGGGAGGATAGGAGAAAGTGATCACTCCAGGAGAGAGGAGTGGAGAGAGGGACAGAGAGGGTAAGGTCAGAAGAGATCAGGGCATCAAGAGTGTGCCCTGCAGAATGAGTCGGACCAGACGGGAGAATAGAGAGAGAGAGGGAGTCGCAGAGGTCGCGAAAGAGTCCACAGGAGGGACAGGAGGCATCCAGGTGGATGTTGAAGTCTCCAAGAAGGAGGAGTTGAGAGGTTGAGGACAGGAGTGAGGAGGAGACTTCCGCCCACTCGGAGAGGAAGGAGGAAATTTGACCAGGTGGCCGATAGATAGTAGCCATGGTAAGGGAATGGCTAGGAGAGAGAGTCGCAGACAAGGCATTCAAAAGAGGAGTAAGTCTGTGTAGGAAGGGCAGTGGCAGGAATCCACTCAGGGAAGATAAGGGCCACACCCCCCCCAGCACGGTTGGGCCTGGGCACGGAGAGGATCTTGTAACCGTCAGGTAGGAGTGTGTCAAAGCTGGTGACAGAGCTGGACGTGAACCATGTCTCAGTGAGACCAAGGACGTCAAGGTCCAGTTCCTCAAGAAGGTGACAGATGTCAGAGGAATGTTTGACGGCAGAGCGAGTGTTAAGAGTGGCAATGTGGAGAAGGTTGCCATCCTTGAAGGACTTCCGGGGATTGGTACAGATCAGAGGTACGCCCTGCGGAGGTGAAGAAGGAGCCCAAGAGGGGGCAGGGAGGGAGGGTGGAGGCAAGGTAGCCGAGGACAGAGGAGGGGGGACAGCAGGAGAGTAAAGGAAGTTGATGTGGCGTGGGAAGCGTCTATCAAAGAGGTGGAGGTTGGCCTGAGGGCCTTGGACCAAGACGGTCCCATTAGCGTAGACATTAATCTTGGCCTTGGAGGAGTAGAAGGAGGCCAAGAGGACATCCCAACGGGTGCCACCATTAATAGGAGAAGAGGAGAAAGGAGAGAGCACAGAGACCATATGAAGGGTCCATAGGTCAGGAGAAGGCACGAAAAAGAGGATGTCAGTGAGAGTTTCCTTGGAGGAGGCGCTGGTGTAGGTGTCAGTGATAGGGAGGCCTGGGTTGGAGACCAGGATGTCCTTTTTAAACTTTTTCCTACCAGATTTAGTGAGGAGAGCAGAATAGTCAATGGAGAAGCAGTTTGAGAAGATAGGCGAGATAGAAAGCACCATGGAATAGGGGGGGGAGACAGATGAGAGCAAGCGGACAGGGAGTGAGCGGCAAGCCCTAGTTACCACATTTCAGAACAACAGTAAACACACAGTACATGCGTAATTAGGTACCCAGTGGAGAGGCCACCTAAATTTGAGAATCCTGCGAGGGGAGAAAAAGCCCTAGTTTACCACAAGTTGCAGAGCATAGTGAACACAGTAAAAAGCATATTAGGTACCCAGTGGAGAGGCCACCTAAGTTTGAGAATCCTGCGAGGGGAGAAAAAGCCCTAGTTTACCACACGTTGCAGAGCACAGTAAAATGAAGGCACCATGCGAATGAAGTGAGCAGGTGTAGGTGGAGGGGCCAGGGGGTGGGCAGGTGGAGCTAACAAGAAGGACCGGCGCCTTGCGTCCCCTGCGGACACCTGCAGACACAGTGGGATCCACAGACGTAGGAGCCGCCCTTTGCTTAAGGGGCCCTTTGCCGAGGGGGGCTGCCGGGCAGGGGGCTGCCCAGGGAGGTAGGATTTAAGGAGGAGGAGAGGAAGGGGAGGGGGTATGGGCAGGCAGGGAGGCGGGAAGAAGAGAGAGGAGGACCAGGAAGTGGATGCAGGGGGAGGGGGCAGGGGGCACCACAACGCGCACGGAGCGCAGTAAAACAAAAACTAATCCTGAAATAAGAAATAAACACACTCACTGGGAAGCCCACTGGCACGGCGGGCAAGCCTCACAACTGGCCACACAGGGCTACGGGCGACCGCTCGATCCCGCTCAGCTCAACAAAGAAGCGAGCGTGGAGAGCGGCCATTGCGTAGCCCTGGAGGGACCAGGAGGAGACCAATCGGAGGGGGTGTGGGCGGGCAGGGAGGCAGGAGGAAGGGAGAGGAGGACCAGTAAGTGGATGCAGAGGGAGGGGGCAGGGGGCCTCACAACGCGCACGGAGCACAGTAAAACAAAAACAAATCCTGAAATAAGAAATAATCACACTCACTGGGAAGCCCACTGGCACGTCAGGGCATGCCTCACAACTGGCCACACAGGGCTACGGGTGACTGCGCGATCCCGCTCAGCTCAACAAAGAGCTGAGCGGGATCCTAACTGGTATGTAACTGGTTGCAGTTACATACCAATTGACATATTCTAACTGTTTATCTGTTTCCTCTTTTTAGCAGTATTTCTTTATGCATTTGGTTGTTGCTGATGTTTTTTTAAGTATTGTGGCATTGTACTGTGATATTGTAGAATTGTGGGGGGTGTTAGATACCTGTTGGCGTATTCTAACTGTTGATATTTTGGAAGTTTTCGATGGTATGTTTGTAGCACTGTGGTTGCTGAAGGTTGAGTGTGGCAGTTTGAATGCTGCAAGTAAAATTGAAGTATTATGGTTGTGGTTAGATACCAGCTGGCGTATTCTAACTGTTAACAGTTTCTCATTTTTGCAGGGTATGTTTAGAAGCTTGTGCCTTCTTGTTGGTACATTTACATTATTCAATATTCGGAAGTGCTGTTGGAGCACTATGGATGTACTTAATAATATTTGCATATTTCTTGCATTGGTATGGCTATTGTTAGACAGTTGTTGCCTTATTCTAGTAGTTGGTGGTTTCAGAGGTTACTGAGGACAGTTTTAAAGCCTCATACTCAGTAGTTTTTGTTAAGTACTATTTAGGAAACAATATTAGTGTGATCTGTGTACACTTATTGCTTTTGCGACTGTAATCAATGTTTTGCCTGAACCAGCTTGACCACTTACATGCAGCAGTACAGGTTTATAGTGTTGACAGGTACAAGTTTTAGTTGTGTACTGCATACCATGTTCATTTCCTTTAGTTACTTCTAGGAAAATGGTATGTTGCTCATTGTTTAGTTGTGATTTCAATGGAGCAAAGTCTTCTGCAGATTGCTCATGCTGACATATGGGGCCTCATTACAACCCTGGCGTTAAGGGGTTAACGGCGCCGTAAAAGGCTGCGGCGCCGTTAAACCCTTAACGCCCGATTCACACTTTAACGCCTGCTTTTTGCAGGTGTTAAAGTCCAACCCGCTAAGGGACCTTGGTGCTAATTACGGCACCCTATGGGCCAAAAATGGGAATGGGGAGGGGGCCATGGTGAATGGGGATTTACCGCCCGCCAACCTTGGAATGGGGCGGTAGATCCGCCATCCACCATGGCGGAATCCGGCATGGACCATGGTGCTAATAGCACCATGGTCTAACGCCAGGGTTGTAATGAGGCTGATTGTGTTATCTACTTCATTCATGGCTAATTCTGCCTCATTTGCGATGAGTTGCTGTCCAAGTGGTTCTTGGCTTCCTGTTAGAGAAGGTCGACTGCTCTCAGGAGTGTCTATATTTAGTTGTGCTTGAAGTTCTTCTTCTTGTTGGCCTTCATTGTCCAACATATTTTTGTACTGTGTAAAGTTCATAGGAGTCATGGGTGAGTATGAGTTGATTTCAATTTATTTGGTAGTACTGTTGTGAGATCATTTTTCCCATATACTGATTGGTGATCCTTTGGCTTGCCGCATTTCATATGTTTCTAGTACATCATCTACGGTGTCTTTGGAGTGCAGTGGGTGAATTGTATAGTGGTCTAAAATATTGGAGGCTGCATTAGGATCTAGATGTTCAAATTGGCCAGTTGTTGAGGAGTCCTGAAATATTTCAGTTGTTTCTCTCAGGTGTTCCTCAATGTTTATTTCTTTGTAGTATTCATTGTTGTCTTTTAGATATTGCAGGGCTTTTCTAACTTTGTTTAAGTCCACTAGTCGCTGGCAAATTTATTTGTCTTTTGTAGGTACACTATTCACCAGGATAATCAAATATTGTTCTATTGGCCATTGTAATAGTAGAGTGTCTACATTTTCTTTGAGATCTAATGGCAAATAAACTACTTTGCAACAAATGCCTCTCAGTAATTGAGTTGGAGGCAATTTTGCAGTTTTTGGTAGTAGTCATATTATTGCTTGAAATTAGTGCACTGTTTGGATTATAATGGTTTTATACACATTAAGCTGCTGGAGTGCATTTGGAAGTGGGAATATTTCCAAATTATTACTGATAGCCCGTGAAGGCATTTGTTTATTGTCAAGTTTTGCAGTGCATTATGTCAACAGTATTGAGAGGTTACTAATTTTGTATTTGTTTTCTGCTATAAGGTAGAGAGCTAATTGGAACCATTGGGATTCCTCATTGTCTTCTATTTTGTACATTATATCTATAGTTTTCGTGCTCTTTGTATAAAAAGTTCTGCAACAACACACACATACTTAGTTTGGTACTTCAGCAGATGTGTATTTGAACTTGGCTATTTCTTTTTTTATGTGTGTAATAGAGAGTTGACATCTGCAAGGTTGTTGCTACTGTTTTCTGAAGGTACTGGAGTTTGTAAGTGCTCTTCAGTTCCAAAATATTTGCTTTGGATGTGGTCTATTTGTTCCAGCAGTTGTTTGGCTGTACCTTGTACGAGAATGCCAATTAAATGCTCCAGTGCTAAAGCAGGACTTTTTGCATAGTACAGTTTGTGAACAAGATTTCTTACAGTGGAATAGTGTGTTGCTAAAATGTTGATATGGTGAAAGGTGCTTTTGAAAGGCGCTCCAGAAATGCAGGCTAATGAATGTCCTCGTAGACTGGTATATTTGCGTACTGGACAGGAGTCCATACTTTGTAGTATTTTAATTTTTCCTTTGTCGTTGGCTTTCACATAGTGATTGAGGAACTGCTGCAAAGATTTGATAGAGTTTTGATGTACGTTACACATTGATGGTCATGACCATTTGTAGATGGGGCATATTGGTGGACCTGTTTTGACGAGACTTTCATAGATTGGACTTGTCTCGAAACCTCTCTAAGTTTGGGGATATTTGTGAAAGCAGCGTTTCTTCTTCCATTATGGTATTGCCTACATTTTCATACCCTTGTCCACTACTATGAATGGCAATTTGGGTTGTTTGCTCTTGTTTGCATGATTTTTCATTGAAATATGGCTCTTTGCTGCTGGTGTGACTTCACTCACCTGTACTGATGTTGCATAAGTTATCTATGCTGGTATTACATTTGTGCCAAGTACTGGTTGTAGTTTACTAATTCATATTGTTAGTGGGTTCATTGGGCCTCATTTCGAGTACGGCGCTAACCAATGGCGCTATTAACGCCTTGGTTGACGCCGTACCCGGACCGGCAGCGCCTTGGTGGATGGCGGAATTACCGCCCCATTCCAAGGTTGGCGGGGCGGTAATTCCCCATTCACCAAGGCTCTTCCCCATTCCCAAATGAGCCCCCATAGGGCTCAATGGGAATGGGTAAGATGCAAATAACGGTGACCGTTCATAACGGTCACCGTTATTGGCTTGGAGGCCCCTTTGCGCCCTCAACTTTAACACCTGCTCAAAGCAGGCGTTAAGGGCGAGGGCGCAAAGGGAACTCGGAGTATGGCGGTAAGGGATTACCGCCACCGGTCTCGTTACCGGTGGCCGCTATCCCTTACCGCCATACTCGGAATGAGGCCCATTATGTTTAAAATGAATGTAAAGAATTTCCTTTTGAGTAGCATTGCACTGTCTACAAGAGCTTCCAGAATAACTTGTCTGTGGTATGTTTTAAGGGTTGAGCATGATTTTTCCCCTGTATTTATAAGGTTCTGAAGGATTCTGTGGTGGAACATTTTTTATAAAATAAATATTTGGAATGCTTACTTGTGGCTACGTTACCATTTGTACAAGCTCTGTTAGCAGTAGTGGTAGTTGCAATCTTTTTAGTACATGTATTTTATTTTTACATTTTGAAAGAGGAGTTAAAGTTTTTTTCCTGGTGGGTGCTTTCGTTTTCGTTACTGTCTGTATTAGCTGCTGTGTTTTAACTTTCTGTACAAATTCTGCTAGAGGCGGATGGCTATTTTGTATGCTTTTAGGTTGATCTGCTCTATTTCTGCGAGTTGCTTTTTGGTAGCATTCTGCGGTATCTGTTGGAGAAAAAAGGAAAGTGTGGGTGTGCATGTTTTGCAATGTATGTTTGTGCACTGTGCATGAGTGGTTGCATATGAGGGTAGGCATACAGATAAAGGCTTGTGAATGTGTAATGGACTGTTACTTTAGGTTGGGAAGGCTGTATTGGTATCTGGGTGTTACTATAATGGCGGTCAGATGACAATAGAAAGTGGGCACCTGTTGAGGTGCAATGAGTAAGAATGAAACACATACTGTTGAGTTGATGGAATTGTATATTCTACAATACAAGAACATTGCACTGTCTGAGTAAGAGGCAGAACACTACGATAATATTGCGCTTACTTTGTTGGATGTTGAGAGTAGGTTTCTTCTAGGTTGTATTTTCAACTTCACAACCCACTGGCTTTCAGGAGAGGGCTGTTCACTGCAACTGTGAAAGAAGGAAGTAAGAACATATGTTTGTTAATGGCATAGTGATTGCATTTGGAGAATACATTATTTAAAATTGTAGGAGGATGTCTTGGCAGAAAGAGTTAGTGTGTGTGTGAAATTGGATAGCTTTTTATTTGAATGGGGACTTGGGAGCATCAGCATTTTTAGTAAGGGGGTAAGTGGTTTATAAGTGTTCCGTATGAGGTGCACTTTAGCAAGTATGTGTGTTGCTGTAGGACTATTTAGTTTGAAAATGGATTAGTGCTAGTTACAGTGGGGCGAGAAAAAGGTTCAGAAAGATGTACAGATTGGAAAGGAGAATGTTTTCGAGTGTGTGATTCCATTAACTTTTCTGCAGATATATGCTTGCTACATGAGTGAAGCAGTCATTTCAGTTGTTTGATTTATATATCCACATTTATAAATGGTACTGTTCTCAATGCACACATATTTATTTTTGGTTTTTAAGTAGTGGTGCATTCTGTGAACTGTGCAGGGTAAGTGACAGGCACCCTGTTGCTATGCATGCAATGTATGTACCCGGTTTGCTTTAGTAAGATACATTCAATTTTCCTTTTCTGTGTGCATTTTAGGAATTTTATAGGAGGTGTGTTAGTGGGGGAACAGGTTGTAAAAATGACAGAAGGAAACCGTTTGAACATTACAATGGCTGATATGGTAAATTAAAACTTTCACAGCACATAGTATTGTAAGTGGCACTTGATGATAGGTAATGGGACAAATGACAGTATGCTTTTTGAGTAGTTTATAGAGGTTAAGTGGCAGGTACCCTGTTCAGAGGCACTTATAACAGAGTTGCAAATGTACTGTACAAAAAATATTCATACCTGTTGTTTGTGTTGATAGATGGAGATGTGGATGAATCTGGAAGCAGAACTCTCGGATAGTTTTACAGTACTTTTTGCTGTAGGTGCTTTTCATCACAGGAGACTTGTACTCTGAGTGTTTAACGGTAAATCTTGAGTGTTGAACAGGGATGATAGAGTTAGATGTAGAGGTCTTGGATGTGATTGGTGTATGCGTGTGTGACTGCTTAACAGTACCCAATGAGGGAGTGCGCAGAGAGTGAAGTGGAAAGGGAAGAAGGGCTGCCCCTGCACTACGGGGTCCGCGGACACTGCAGTAGTTCGAGGATTGCACGTGCCACATCCTGCACTTCTCAGCATGCCTGGCATGGAAATGGGACTGTGGGGATTATCGAATCAGATGTTCAGGGTGTGCTTAACAGGAAGGGGCGGTAGTACCTTTTTTCGTTGCTTTGTGTAGTGAAGATGCAGAGAGTCAGAGTGTTGATCGTGGGTATTTTCTTTGTGGGTGATCTGCGGAGGTATGCCCAGTGAAGAGGGATTGCTGACAATTTGGATTATGAAGTAGTGGAGGCTTTGTGGCACAGTTTACCTATGCACAGTTTGAAAGCTTTGATTGCAGTTTGTAGAGATCTGGCCACTTTCAGTACTGTTGATGTTCTAGTGGTGCATTGTGAGCACAGCGTTTGGGTTACATCAGTGCTGGAGGTTTGCTCAGTGCACTGAAGGAGTTGGTGAAAGAACTGAGGTGGCTTTTTCCCCACTGCAAAGGTGGTCTTCCCCTGCATACCACCTAGAAGAGTATGGAACAATCTTGATGTACTTTGTCCTCAGCAAGATATCAGAAGGTGTCTTCTAAACAGTGGCATGTCTGCATTTTCGTGCAGTGCTGGGATGTTCTCCTGTGACAATGAGAACATTAATCCTCTTAATGTGAACTTTTTCTCTGCAGATGGCATTTCTTTGTCCACCATTGGAAATGCTATTTTATTCTACAATCTAAGGGATGCTTTGAAGAGGTTCATGTAAGAATGTAAGGAGGAGAAGAAGAGAAAAAACCTTAAAAAATACAAAACAAAAGGTGTTTGTTTACAAGCACCTTTAAGAGGTACCACTAAAGAGGAAATCCCCTACAATGGTTGAAATGTGTTCCCCCACCCCAGTACAAAACATGATATGTATGTAGAAAACAAAGTAATTCGATGATTACACATGCCGCATCTTGGGTTTTTGAGGATGGCAGGCATGGAAATGGGACTGTGGAGGTTAGGGGATTGGTCAATAAGGGTTCCTGGGTGTGGTGTGTAAGGAGAGACTGTGGCAGAGGGTCTGTTTGCAGAGAGGAGTGCAGATGCCTATGGTTATGGCTGTGTCATTCAGGAGGCAGAGTGTATGGATTTTGGGGGACTCCTGGATACATTGGTTGGAAGTGCATGCAGAACACTGTGGAGTGGCTGCACATCTTGGATTCCATCATGTGGTTGTCCACTGGTATGGAGTATGTGGAATGAAGTGGCTGAATTTGGTTCCTCTTTGTGCCACTTTGGTGACGGTCGATCATCCAGACATTATTATTCATTGTGGAGGGAACAGTTTAGGACATGTTACCGGAATTTCTCTGCAGTTTGCGATGAAGGAGGCACATGGACATGTTTCCAAGCTCCTGAGTAATTGTTTCTCGCATTGCCCAGAGACAGATGTGACTGTGTTCGTGAAGTCGTGTGGAAGTCTGGAGACAGCGCTATTCCATTGGAACTACTGCTGGGCATACAACTTTCCTGAACTACTACCGCGCTCCAGCGCTGTTTCTAAAGTGGATTGACCTTATTATTATTGCCGCGTTCTAGCGCTGTTTCTAAAGCGGATTGCCCTTGTTGCCTTGCCAAGAATTGCCGCCCACCGACACAAGACTTCCTTCCTCACTTCCTATAACTAAAACGAACACGCGCATTGCACGCGTGCATTCGTGAAGTCGGGAGGAAGTCTGGAGGAAGGCTGCTTTGCTGCGGGATACTCTGCAACACTGGGCACTTTTTGGTATATTATGCTGACTCTGAATTGATTTGAGTGAAAGCCTGCAGTATTTGCTGACTCTGCTTATTTGCGCTTGTTTCAGACGGCACTATTCTATTGGAACTACTGCTGGGCATTCAACTTTCCTGAACTACTACAGCGCTGTTTCTAAAGTGGATTGGCCTTATTATTATTGCCGCGCTCTAGCGCTGTTTCTAAAGCGGATTGCCCTTGCTGCCTTGCCAAGAATTGCCACGGACCTCCTTCCTCACGTCCTATAACTAACACGAACATGCGCATTACGCGTGCATTCGTAAAGTCTTGAGGAAGGCTGCTTTGCTGCTTTGCTGCGACGCGAGCAGCGTGTGGTGCACCTATATTAACGTAGTGTTATAAAGCTTTATTCAGTGCTAAGATTATATTGAAGTGTACAAATTGCTTAATACATCTGCTATTGTTGTACTTGTATTTTGAACCATATTGAATATGTCTGCATAAACTGTTGTCACACGAGCCTCTTCAATACCGAAGGGGTCTTCACCTAAAGTTATGGCTGCAAAAGCGTCAGCTAAAATAAATAAGCAGACTCTTGACATATTAAAATTGAAACCATCAAATATAGATATCCGTGAATTCTGCACGATACGGAATGCTATAAACTCCACACTATTGGAAGTTGATTGCTTTAGTACTCCCACTGCTGTAGAGCCTCCTGAGTATTGCTCCATACAGACCAATGAAAATACTCCAACCCCAATTATGTTGGAAACTATTACTGATTCTGTACTTGTAATAGCAGTAGACAATGCAATCATATCGGTAACGGATTAAATCACAATGGCGCAGTTTTTAAATGGCTCTAGCATCGGCTTGATTGCAGAAACCACCATGCAATTCGTATTTCTGACAAATGAGCCTGATATTATAGATATTCCCGATCACTCTGTGACACATCCTTGTACACAGAGTGATCCTTCGCCATTGGGACATGATAAAACACTTATTGTTAACAAATCCACAGCTGTGACGTCCTTGTGCTGTAGTCATCACAGTAACCGTTCGAATTCCCTATCACAAATACCGGATATGTTTGAAACGTCTAAGTCTGACTCTCTGGTGTTGTCCTTTATGTTACCGACACCTTGTGGAAATAAGGAATGTACCAGAGTGTCTCAAGTAGACAATGAGCCCAGCAAATAATTATCAACACAACCCTCTTTAGTGAAGATCACTCTTATGGCCATGCATTCTACAATTCTATTGTTGGTTAAATGATTTGATGTGATGGATGATAAAATTAGTAAACAAACAGATTAATTAAAACAACTTGTAAAATGGATGAAGAATATACAAAAGACTGGCATGAATGAAAAGATAAAAGGGACATGGCCATCTAGAATTACTGCAGAGGCTGACATTAAGCTGAAGCCTCCTGCCCTCCCTGTATTAATGGTTCGGTCCGTGCCAGCGATCTTCTTCCCTCCATCCCTTAGATTATATCAGAAGAAGTAGAAGTTAGTGATGCTCGAGTGAATTTACCAGTAGAGGTTACTCAACCTGCTAGCAATCATATTAATGGAGCGGAACAGGTGATTGCTCCTAAAATACCTCTTGTCCCTCATTCGATCTTTGCCAAACAGACTAAACATGATAAAATTGAAGGACGGCGAGATCAGATACAGACTATACCAAAGGATAAAAAAACAAAAAATGAGAAAAAACCAAAAGTTACGATCACTTCTCAAGTGAAACAATTTGTTCGAAGAATAAAAATTCCTAAAACACAGAGCAGAAATGCTAGCACAGCAATAATAGCTAAATACAAGTCCAGGATTAGTTTAAATAAGGCTGGAACTGATAACTCTGCTAAAGCACTAACACCTCATCTTCCATTGGATGAATTAGTTACTTTGATTGAGGATGAACAATCACAAAAGAAGTCCACTCCGTGTACTCAAATCATCCCCAAAAAACAATTAAGTTGTAACGCAGAGTGCTTGGGTAGCGAAAATCAGATTTCAACAGCAACAGATAGTTGGCTGCCTCAATTGAAGGTAGAAATGTGCAAATCGATTGAAGAATATTTGCAAGCTAAAATTCATAACTTATTCTTGGGGCCCAGTATAGGGTATGATCCAACAGATACGACTAAGACAGTGAATGCAGATGGTCAACAACAAGCTAATACTCAGATTGTGAACTTCAATGAATGCATGAGTTCTATTAGTCAGGATCAGTCTACTAGAGGTACAAAAGGATAATTCTAACAATTCAAAACGCCGTAATCAATGTCATCGGTTGATAATGAGATGTCGTCCTGACCCTTTCACCTCTTATGACTTATGTTGAGCTAGTGTAATAAACATATTTTCTGATATACAAAAACTAGAAGATATCTCGACATATTACATTGAGCAGGTGGAATTTCTAGACGACCATGATCTATCTGAAGTGAAGCTTTGGATACCTTCAGGTGTGGTAAGGAATACCATTTGGCTAGCGAAATTGGACCTATTCTTAATGGGATTCCTTATACCACCAGATCCGATGACATTTAATCCGGCAGGGGACAGTAAAAGCTTACCCAAAATGAACAATGGGGCCAGAACTGGCAGAACTAATAATGTCTTTCAACCACATAATCATAAATAATTGGGTGGCCCTGTAGGGATAAGCGATCGATGGAGTAAATATCCAAATTGAGAACCATTCTCAAGTGATGACAATAGAGTGATAAATGTGGCGTGTTGGAACACTAGTGGGCTTGACCACTTGATCAGCGAAAGTGCTGAATTAATTGACTCCTATGACATAGTGATTTTTCAGGAGACCTGGTTGGTGGATGTACCGATTTGGAATAATCATGAAATTAATCTTATACCAGCGAAGAAAAAAACAAAAAGGTAATCCGCCCTATGGCCTCATGATAGCTGTAAAAAAATAACATAGGCTTGAAACTACAAGCATTGGCCTCACCGAACAATCACATACAATTAGTAAAGATTGTTGGTTATGAGTGAGTCATGGCGGTAATAAATATTTACAGGAATTCCATAGCTTTTGATTTGGAAAAGATACTGATAACTGTACAGACATCCTCACATATCACGGATATTGTCATAGCTGGTGATATTAATTTGCAATGCCTTAACAACAACAGGAGGATAAAGTCAGCTGCACTGATCAGGTGGACATTGCTCATGGAAGCACACCAAATGTATATGCTGAATGGATCAATTGAAGGTGATGGGCCGGCTGCCCATACATGGGCTTGGGGGTCCAGTATATCCATTGATAGATTAAGTGTATGTTAACTCAAACATTTTTACTCAAATGGATGAATTCAAGGTACTTGCACAACATAATAGTGATCATAATTTACTTTCATTTTGATGGACATTGCAGGGCATAAATGACCAGAGCAAATGCAGACAGTATCAGGGCACTCTGCAAGTCAACAATTCCAAAACATGGTTCAAATGGAATATGCAAATATTATCAGCTTAATGAGAGCTTGACTGAGATGTGGAACTTGAATACTAATCATTCAGTAAGATTGAGTTATAATTATGTGAATGCACTGCAAATCTTTAAGGTCCAAGCCAAAACGCAATGAGACTGCAGAGATTGCTGGCGTTACAACAACCCCGACAATTGGGGGCCGGTATATTAAAGAGACTGAAATGCCAATATAACAATTGGCGGCGGTCGAGAAAGGCACACCTATATCAGCTAGATGGTAAGGCCATGTTAAGAGCAACGTGTGGAAAAAATTCAGTACAGACCTGGGGATATCTTAACTTGGCGACTTGTAACTCTCAGCTACCCATCCAAATAAATGGAGCAACAAATGTAAGATGGGTTCATCATTACATTGAACTTTATGCAAGACCTAAATATTTCACTACTTTTAATTCCTCATTACATAACCAATGCTTTCGCCTGAAAGTTAAGGAAGATGACATCTTAAACTTCATAAATATATCAAGTAACTCTTGGGCTCCTGGTCCAGACGGACTTAATAATTGAATGCTCAAGGACAATCCTGAACCTTGGGCAAGAATGCTATATAATATATTCATTACGGTACTCACGTCTGGAATCATACCTCAGTCATGGTGACATTCAATTATAGTGCCCATTTTCAAGAAGGGCGATCAATCTAGTCCTACAAACTATAGGCTGATCGCTCTTCTTGATGCACCAGGCAAGATCTTTTCAAGAATCATTTTGAGTGAGTTTAATGAATGCACAACACATTATGAGCAACGCAATTGCTTTTCAACAGGATTCGTCTTGAGGGTTGGGAACCTCGATTAACTTATTTACTGTTAGTGCAATTCAATAGACCCATTTTTCATCGGGGCAACCGCTCTACAGGTCTTTGTGGAATTTCATGCAGCATTAGACTCTGTGTCACGGGAGATAGTGTTTGACAAATTGAGAAAGGTAGGCTGCCCTATACATTTATGTGAACTAATTGAAGCGTTGCATACAAACACTCCGATTAGAGTATGCATATTCTTGCAAGGAGACTTAACAGAAGAGATTCTGACATTTCGTGGGTTGAGGCAGTGATGTATTCTCGCCTCAGCCCTTTTTAATTTTTTTATATTTGACATGCCTAAAGACTTTGAGAATGTTACTAGTGACACACCTAAGATAAATGGCTTACAAATCCCTCCTCTCTTTTATGCCGACAATTTGATTTTAATGTCTAAAACCCCTCAGGGCTACAATGGTTATTAAATGCATTAACAGCCTATGTCGATAGGAATTTGTTGATAATCTAATCAACTTGGCAAAAACAAAGGTAATGATATTTAATGAGAACCCAAATGTACGCACACATGGACATTGAAGAATGTCAACTTAGAGAGAGTACATCAATACGCATATATGGGAGTTGTGATCAGCGACAACGAACACAGCAAAGCATATGACACGAATTTGGATAGGAAACTTCAGAATGCAATATCGCAATCAGCCATTATTATGAAGAGATATGGGAAGTTTACCATAGACTCAATTATTACTTTCTTCCTTCAAAAAGTTACCCCTATATTATTGTATGGCGCTGAAACTAAGCCAATACTTAGCAAGTGTAAACTGCTAAAATTTGACGGGCGTTATTGGCGAGGCGTTCTGAAGTTGCCTAATTGTGTGCCTGTAAGACCGTTAAGGAATCTGAGAATTTATGTCGCTTCTGTAAGCTGGCACAATTTAAAGAAACATTGAAGCATTTGTTGGTTGATTGTCCAATGCTCATGGAGCTACGTATTCTACATTTTAAGAAATTGTTTGAGAATCAGTATACTTTAACTAGAGAAGAAGTATGGGAACATGTGTTCTTAGGTCCGAAACGACAATATGAATTGCTGTTTTAAACTATTTGTATGCTCTGAAACTAACACTAATACATGAAGATTAGGCACATTTTAAGCAAAATTTATTATATAATAAGTGATACAAGAATTGTAGGTTTGTAAAAATTTGATATTTATTGGATGTAATGTGACTTTTGATGATATAGGTTTTTTTGTATTGTTTTGTATAATTAATTGTGATAAAAAGAAATTTGTAAAATTGATTTATCAGCTGAACCAAATAAAAAAATTAAAAAAAAGATGTGGCTGCATTCTTCTTCATTCTCATTTTTGAGAGATGCTGGCATGTCCTCCTTCCACAATGAAAATATTACGTTTTGTAGCACAAACATTTTTTGCAGAGATGAAGTCCATCTTACTGTTGCTGGCAATCAGCTTTTTCTGCGAAATATCTAAAATGCATTGCAGCCTTTTTTACAAGTATTTTTCCAGTAGGTGTTGGCCATTTCAACCCTACCAAAAACAAACACCACAAAATGGCTCTTTTGAATGGATTGTGTCCTCCCACGTATTCCTCATCTTAGATATATCCTTACCTTTAGGTTTCGCCTCGGAAATGTTTTCTCTCTCCAGCAGAGGGCGCTCCACTCGAGGCCGTGGCGTCGATGTTCCTCGGCGGCACCCGTCGAACACTGACGTCATCCACTGTATAAGAGCCTCGAGCGCGCCCGTTGGCTTCAGTTCCGTTTTTCCGTTAGCTTCAGTATTTTGTGAGAAAAAGCTATGTCGTCGTCTTCGAACCCTTCTACACCGAAGACAGGTTTTAAAAAATGCCTGAAATGTGGAAAGAAGAGGTCCCTGACGGATCCACATAAAAATTGTCTTTGGTGCCTCAGTCCCGACCACCGTACGGAAGACTGGTTCGTGCCAGTCAATGACTCACAAAGCCCTAAAAGAGCATAGAGATAAACTGGCGATGGGGGAGGGTTTATCGAAGTCCAATTTAAAAAAGAGAGACTCGGACAAGTCTTTTAGAAAATACCATAAAAAACATCATTCGAGGAGTAGATCGAGAAAGTCTTCTTCTTCGTCTTCAAAAAAGGCTAAGAAGAGACCACATTGATCTCCCTCATCATCTTCGACATCTTCGGAAGAGGTCATAGCATGTCCATCGAAGCATGACTCTCCGAGCAAATGGGAAGCTTTTTGAGTTTCCATGCTAACATTTTTTGAGAACGCGGGCCAGACCTCCTCAAAAAAAGCTAATGAAGACCATGCTCCTTTTCACAAGAAAAGTGACAGAGGAAGGTCCAAAACAAGAAAAGCTGATAAAAAGACATCGAGAGCGTCATCGAGAGACTCTCCTCGATCACCTCGTGAGACAAATCCTTCGGTGCATAAATCGAAGGTAGAGGGAAATAAAATGGCGTCGAAGGATCATACGCCATCGAAGTCGACATCAATGTCATCGAAGACATCGAAGGTCCTCGAGTCGATGATTCCCTCGAAGGAAGCTACGTCAAGTTCATGCTTGAAAACCTCGAAGGCTCCTTCGACGGTCTCCACGGCGCCCTCGACGATTACATCGAGGTCGTCGAAAGTTCCTTCGATGGTGTCAAAGGAGGTGATTAAAACTTCAGCGCCATCGACGCTTTCGTCGACGCCCAAGTCTTTTAATAAGGGAAAAACCTGTAATGCCTGAAAAGGTTTTTCAACCTGAGAGTCGACATGATTTCTTCAGGACCATGTCATCCATCTATGAGGGAGATTCATCAGAAGAGGAGGAAGTCACCTCTGCTGGTGTTAATTTTGCCACTAGATCTGTCCTAGAGGAGTTAAGAATTCAAGATCTGCAAGAATGTTTTCAAACAGCAATCGGCCTGGATACTTCTCCAGAGTATGAGTTTGACAAACCAGACCCATCAGAACAGGTTGACATGGGTTATGGAAAACTCATGAGCAGAGTTACAGAATTTATGGGGTGGGGTAGGAGTTCACCAGTCTGTCAGGATGATGACATGACAGATATGTTATCTGGAACACCCCAACAAGACCCCATTCTACCCTTTCATATTGCCTTACAGAGAAGGGTTAGTTCTGCATGGGAACGTCCTGAAGCCATAGGGGCAGTAAATAGAAAGTTTGTAGCAAAATATAGACCTTGCTTATCTGACCCGGAATACCTCAGCAAACACCCAACTCTGGAAAGTTTGGTAGTACAGGCAGCCACTTCCACAAAGAATGCAGCATACCCAACAATCCGTCCAGATAGGGACGATAAAAAGGTGGATGCATGGTCTACAAAAATCTTTACATCTGGCAATATGGCTTTGAAGTCTACTAATGTAACTTGTACCTTGGCAAGGTTCACATATTCCCTGTGGGACTGCATGTCAGCGGCAGCTGAACACATCTCAGAAGGTGAAGAACGTGATGGCTTTCTAGCTATTATAAGGGATGGAACGGAGGCTTCGGGAGAATGCCTTCAATCAGGGTTGGATACAGCTAACAGTATCAGCAGGTCTATGGCGACTTGCACAGTGCTACGTAGATTTGCGTGGCTAAGAAAGTCTGGGTTTGCTCCTGATGTGCAATCCAGGCTTCTTAATATGCCCTTTGATGGCTCGGGGTTGTTCGGTAGCAAGGCAGATGAAAGTTTGGAGAAGCTACAGAACTCCAAAGCGGCAGCAAAATCTCTGTGCCGCTATAAGACAACCTCAGCAACGGCCCTACACAGGCTCATCTTCCTGGAGGGGTCGTCCTTTTCGCTATTATTCCTCAATTGGAAGAGGGAGAGGGCAGGCCAATCAGAGAGGTCAAAGAAAATTTCCTCAGGGGTGAGGAAAAGGTGCTAGATCAGCCCCAGCAACAGCATCTGTACCATCAGCCGCTGCAGCAGCTGCCACAAAGCAAAACCACTCTGAGGTTTTGACCCACAAGACCCCGGTGGGAGGCAGGATCTCACAGCATCTAGAAGAATGGGTGGGCATTACTTCAGATGCTTGGGCACTGGAAACAGTATCACAGGGTTACTGCCTTCTTTTTCTAAAGAAACATCAGAATCACCCCCCGGAATACAACTCTGCCAAACATCCGGATCCGCTCCTGTTGCAGGAAGTTTTAACCTTGCTACAGAAAGGTGCAATAGAACGTGTACCTGTAGCGGAGAGGAACAAGGGTTGGTATTCCCCATACTTCCTTATTCCAAAGAAAGACGGAGGACTGAGACCCATCTTGGACTTGAGAAACTTGAACAAGTTCCTAAGGAAGGACAAATTCAAGATGGTCACACTTTCTCACATCTTTCAGGCTCTCAAACTCCAGGATTGGTTGGTATCATTGGACCTTCAGGATGCTTACTTTCATGTGCCAATCCATCTCAAGCACAGAAAGTACCTGAGGTTTGCAATTGGCAATTCTCACTATCAGTTTCGAGTTCTGCCATTCGGGTTGACCTCCACCGCAAGAGTTTTCACCAAGATGATGGCGGTGGTGACAGCGAGTCTCAGGAGAGGGGGGATTCATGTCTACCCCTATCTGGACGATTGGATGATCAGAGCACATTCTCCAGAACAAGCCGTGGATCATCTGTCCAAGAATTGTCACTTCCTTCACAAACTAGGTTTTTCTCTGAATTTAAAAAAGTCAAACATGATACCATCACAGAAACTCCAGTTTATAGGAGCAATCCTGGATACCTGCTCGGGCAAAGCCTCGCCTCCCGAAGAGAGAGCTCACCACATTCTGCAGATGGTAACAAAATTCCAGAATGCCCAGTATCTTCCGGCCTTCGATTTTCTCAGGTTGCTCGGTCTGATGGCATCCTGCATTTTTCTGGTGCCGGAAGCCAGATTGAGAATGAGATCTCTTCAATGGGCTCTCAGAACTCAATGGTCCCAATTCTCAGGGGAAATGTCAGATCTGCTGCAGGTCCCAGCCCAAGTAGCACAGGATCTACAATGGTGGGCTTGCAGACATCATATCCTCAGAGGAGAATCTTTTTGGCAGCCATGGCCGGAGATAACAGTAGTGACGGACGCCTCACTTACAGGGTGGGGAGCCCATATCAATGATCTGACAATCAGCAGACGTTGGTCTTCATCGGAGTCCAAACTACACATCAATCTTTTGGAGTTGAGGACAATCAGATTAGCGCTGAAGGCCTTTCTGCCCTCTGTATGGGGAAAGAATGTTCTGATAATGATGGACAATACAGTGGCCATGTATTACCTCAACAAAAGAGGAGGAGTGGGGTCATTGCCGCTGTGCAGAGAGGTGATGCAACTCTGGTTCTGGGCAATACAAGAAGGGATCTCTCTATCGGCAATTCATCTAGCCGGAGAGCAAAACACAACAGCGGATGCCCTGAGCAGGCAGAGCACAGTCTCTCACGAGTGGGAGATAGCTCAGGAAGTCATTCAAGAGATCTTCACCCTTTGGGGAACCACTCAAGTAGATCTGTTCGCGACCAGGGCCAACCGGAAGTGCGAACTATACTGCTCAAGGGAATATCCCCCAAGAGGAGCTCTGGGGGACGCGTTCGCATTAGAATGGGAGGTTTCACTTCTGTATGCGTTTCCTCCAGTCCCTGTTATCCCTCAAGTAATCAGGAGGTTGAGAAAGTTTGGGAAAACCATGATCCTAATTGCCCAGGATTGGGCCAGGAGAACGTGGTACCCGGACCTTCTGGACATGTCCATCTGCCCTCCAATACGTCTTCCAAGAAGAGAGGATCTTCTCTCGTGACAGGAAGGTCATGTTCTCCATCCGGAGGTCAACACACTCAACCTTCACGCATGGCTTCTGAGAGGTTGAGATATAAGGATTGGGATCTTCCGGATGATGTGATGGAGATTTTGCTTTCGGTCAGAAGGCCAGCAACCAAATCTCTGTATCGGTGTTGTTGGAATAAGTTCAGTAACTGGTGCAGAGAAAAGAATGTAGACCCATTTCAATGTAACATCCCCACAATATTATCTTTTCTATTACATTCAGCTAATCTGGGGCTCCAGGTTGGAACGATAAAAGGATACTTAGCAGCGCTATCCATCTTTAAGCGCTCTTCGAAGAAGAATCTTACTTCAAGATACCCTTAATAATTAAATTCTTAAAAGGTTTGAATATGTGTTTCCACCAATACCTTTCCAGGTTCCAGTGTGGGATCTGAACTTGGTTCTGAAATTTCTTACATGCATTCCATTTGAGCCTTTACATTCTTGTCCGCTAATGCTCCTAACTTTGAAAACAATACTCCTTGTAGCATTGACATCAGCCCGCAGGGTAAGTGAGTTGCAGGCGCTTTCGAGCAACCCTCCTCACACCATCTTTTATAAGGACAAAGTAGTTCTTAGGATCAAACCTTCTTTTCTACCAAAAATTGTTTTGGATTTTCATCTGTCACAGAAAATAACTTTACCTACTTTTTACCCTCCTCCTCATGCAAGCAAAGAAGAGGAGCGGTTGCATATACTAGATCCCAGAAGAGCTCTTAGTTTTTAAATCTCAAGATTGTCAAAGATTTGTCAGTGTGACCAACTTTTTGTGGGTTACACTGGACGCAAACTGGGTCTTCCGGTAACCAAACAGACTTAATCCAGATGGATAATTTTAGCTATAACAGAATGTTACAGATTGGCTGGAAAAGAACCACCTGATGGTCTGAGAGCTAATTCGACCAGGGGCATGTCAACTTCAACAGCTTTAAAAAGGGGTGTCCCTATACAAGATATTTGTGCAGCAGCCACATGGTCATCCATGCACACTTTTATAAAACATTATGCTTTGGACTCAACCTCTTCTCAAGGAGGTCTATTTGCCAAATGGGTACTCCATTCTGTCCATGATTAAAAAAGATACTGTACTCTCACCCCCAATACAAAACTGCTTTGGGAGCCTATCTAAGATGAGGAATACGTGGGAGGACACAATCCATTCGAAGAACAAGTTACTTAACAACTTACCAACTGTAATGTTCCTCCCACGTATTCCTCATCGACCCTCCCAACCAACCCCACAGTACAGTTTACGTGAATTACACTCTCAACTCTTTTAAGGCACACCTTTAACAAATTACGATCCATGGACTATATCATACGAAAAAACAGAACTGAAGCCAACAGGCACGCTCGAGGCTCTTAGACAGTGGATGACGTCAGTGCTCGACAGGTGCCGCCAAGGGACATCGACGCCACGGCCTCGAGTGGAGTGCCCTCTGCTGGAGAGAGAAAAAATTTCCGAGGCGAAACCTAAAGGTAAGGATATATCTAAGATGAGGAATACGTGGAAGGAACATCCAATCGAAAGAATGTTACAGTTGGTAAGTAACTTGTTCTTTCAGAGCCACCACTTACTACTGCAAAAGAGTGTGATGTTTTTGATGGCGCCAACCCTTACTATTTTTTTAGATGTATGCAGACTACCGTGCGGTCCGCTGACTTCACAAGCTGCGCGCGGTCCTGCATCATTTCATTGTCACTTCTATTTTAGAACTGTGAAAGGTGGCTCTGAAAAGAGCATTTTTGGGGGGGGGGGTTGTTGTTTTGTATTTCTTTAAATGTTTTTATACATGTCATACAAGGAAAGGAAGGGAAGGGAGGGTAGGGAAGGGGCACTAACCAAAGGGATAAGAAAGGGCAGGTGGAGAGAGGAAGATGTTGGGTGGGCCTCACTTAGGTAGGCGACAGACTTTCTCATGCTCCCGGTCCGAAGCCTCGAAAGCACTTTGAAATTGCTCCCACCTGCACAGTACTGCATCACAGTAGATGCACAATACAGTGACCCTTGAAAGGTAAGGGTCTGCTGCAATGTGTATGGCCTGCAAGGCTGGTTCAGGGATCCGCTGTCCCACAGTAGTGTCTCTTGTGGTGGCAGGAGCAGATACGGAAGATGCTGCAGAGGAACTCAAGCTACTGCCTTGTTCGAAGGGGTTGACCACTGCCGCCTTGTGGTTCGACCTCTGGTGTCACTGCATGGAGGTGGTGCCGTAGCTGTACAAGACTGGTTTGCTACGACTGAGCACCATATTGCACTCAGTGCATTGCACCTTGTCTGCACAATCTTTGGCTACCCTCCCAATGGTGGTAAACAGCCTCCACAACCAAGACTCACGCTGGCTGCAGGCAATGGGGACTTCATCTACCTCATCCTCGCTCTTTTCTTGATCCGTCCCTACATCACCACGCCTGTTGCCCTCCCCAGGCCCTTGGGGAGCAGAGTCAGTAGCAGCAGCCATGGTTGCCATTAGTAAAGCACAGCTCCAAAAGTAGTACAGCACAGAAGAATTGAGCAGAAAGCAATTCTAGCAGGGAGCAATCTGGAACACTGTCCTGACACAGCAGCAAAAGTAGTGCAGCAGGCAAATTTCAGCAGAAACCAATTGCAATAGCAAGGAGCAATCTGGACCACTGTTTTGTTCTGGACAGCCAAAAAACAGAATGAGGAGCAGCTCAAGAGTGTGGCCTTTAATAGGAGTGCTGGGGAGCGCTTTGAACCCGAAAGCGCGCTTAGAAAGTTCCCAAAAGTGGTCAGATTGCTAGCAGCATAGTATGGGACATCTGTAAGGGTGTAGTTTCAAAGTAAAACACCTTGAATTGCCCAATGACTGGGGGCCTGGACAGTGTCCGCAAGTAAGGGTGAATGCTCTGAGTGGGAGCGGTCACATGGTGATATTGAAAATGTACTCGAATGGGACAGCTGCCCGCAGGACAGCTATTGCGTGGTATACATTGTGCGCATGTGCATAGGTGCCCTATGGACAGGGTTGGGCTCCCCGAATAAAGCAAAAGTGCCACACACGTGCGTCGGACATTTCTGAACAGGCGCGCTGTTTGTAGGACCCAGGTGGCGAGATGCGCATGTGCCCAGATGTCTGTCGGAGATGGGTGGGCTCGTCGAAGTAATGAAAGTACGTCACCACTGTTTTCGGACATGCCTGATAGGGGCGGTGTTACCAGAACCCAGGGGATGAGATACGCATGCATGCAGGTGTCCGACCCGACAGGCATAGGCTCCCCCAATTAATTAAAGGTGTGTCACAACTTTGCGGACATGCAAATAGGAGCAGCATCCTACGAACACCTCCATTTAGATGGCGGACAGGCTGGACAGGTGCGTAGGACACCTCCATTTTGCTTAATTGCGTGCATCCGGACAGCACCACGCTCTGTGGACTCATAACGGGATTTTTTTTTAAAAAGTCTCTCTATACAGGGAATTTGTGGGGATGGTTGGCTGGGAAAGGGGAAAGGAGTACAGGTGCAGGTGGGGCAGCAGTATTTTATTTTTTCCATAATATGTCCTTGTACAAAAATCTTTCAAGCTGGCAAAATTGTTTAACAATTCCTCAATTTTTGCATCAAGACTGTCTAGTTTTTTATTTACAGAGTCTGTTTCATTTTCTTTGCGCGTATGCCATTGTGGAGGAGGTGCTGCTTCTGGTATATTTTCTTCATGTCCAGTATGCACTGTTAAAGAAACAAATATCTGTCACGTATATGTGAAGCAATGTGTATTAATTGTATTACTTTTCAGACTGTGTTTTGTACCAATGTGGGTTACTATGTTCACTCATTTCATCATGAGGGAAATTCTCTTCCAGCCATTCTAGGGTGCTTGCCATTTCTGAGTAAAAAAAGAAAAATAATTTTTTCTACTATTGTACACTGAATAAACTATGCAATTATAGGATAACGGCCCTCATTACGATACTGGCGCTAAACCATGGCGCTATTAGCACCATGGTTGGTGCCGGTATCATAACGAGTCCGCCAATGTTCAATGGGGAATTACCACCCCATTCCAAGGTTGGCGGGGCGGTAATTCCCCATTGAATATTGGCCCTTCCCCATTCCCATTTTTGCCCCATAGGGCTCAATGGGACTGGGTAAGAAGGCGCTAAGTACGATACCGCAAATTGCGGTACCGTACTTAGCACCAAGGTCCCTTTGCGGGTCCCTACATTAACGGCTGGTCTAGACCAGCCGTTCAGGTCGGGTCCGGCAAAGGGACCTCGTAGTAAGGTGCTAATGGGTGAACGGCACGGCAGCCTTTTACAGCGCCGTTAACCCATTAGCGCCAGGGTCGTAATGAGACCCAACATGTAGTGTACTTACCATGTAGTAGTGCAGTTCTGCTCTCAGTACTTTGCAGTTATTCCACTAACAGTTCCTTCTTCGTTTCTATGTAAAGCAGCGCTGAGGTAATATTGTTGGAAGCATACTTTATTCCTCTTGTTGGTGCATTCCATTATGGTGCATACCCTATTCATTTGTTCTGTTCCTTTCATTAGTACAAAGTTTGTAGACCTACTGTATTTTTCATTGTAATTCATGTATGTGGTGCTTTTTGTATATGTTCAGTGTCTTTACTGCATGGTACAACAATGTAAGAGAACCCCTGACCTTTTGAGCAGTTTGGATGCTACTCAATGTTTGCGAACAGACGCTTAGTCCGGGGACTCGAGAGATATCAGCATGGAGACAGGGGGTTCTGTATGTTGTATGGTACATATATACAAATTAAGGTTATCCTGGTAAAAACCTATACAATTCAGTGAAAAAACGTTGTTAAAGGGGTGTTGTGGTTAAGTTGCGCTACTGAAAACCTATGAAATTCAGTGAAGAAATGTTGTTGAAGGGATGTTATGGTTAAGTTGTGCTACTAAAAATCTATCAAATTCAGTGAAAAAACTTTTTGGAAGGGACATTATATTTACTTTGCACTAATAACAACCTATCCATATTATGGTTACAAGTAAAATAAAAAAAAAAACAGAAATTCACCAGTTATGGTAAGCTAAGCAACCATAACTCGCGCCACCACTGTGCACTGTAAGGACTAACACCCATGAGATCAAAGGTGATAACACAAATGTCATTGATATGGGTGCTGGCATCATCAAACACATTACACTCTTTTGCATGGGAAAGTGGTGGCTTTGAAAATAACCTTTTTTGTATTTTTTGTTTTTAAAAGGTTTTTTCAAGTTTTAAAGTAAACTCAGCAACATTCTACTGAACTAAACTTTTTCTTTCAACTTGCAAAACAGTAGGCATTTTGTTTTCGCTGTGGTTCCATGCATTTTTTTTCCTACCTACTGCAAAATGCTTTCTATATTTACAAACAATGCTTCAAAGCATTTTGAATATTTTGCAAAAAAAGCTGATTACCGGCATCAGTAAGATGTACTCCATCTCTACGGAAAATATTGACAATGTCAAAATTAATATTTTCATTATCGAAAGACGTCATGCCAACATCTCCCAAAAGTGCACAGACAGCCCTGTTGACATTATGCCTTGCTTTCATTTGCGGACCAAATGAACTGGGGCGCATACACATCTGTCTCTGGGCAATGTGAGAAAAAAGTTAGTCGAGAGTTCGAGAACATTCCTTCATTTTGTCTCCTTCATTGCAAGCTGCAGTGAAATTCCAGTTACATGCCCTAAACTGGTCCCTCCACAATGAACAATGATAATGTCCGGATGTTGGAGTGTTAGCAAATTGACACAAAATGGGAGCAAGTCCAAACACTTCGTGTCACGCACTCCATACCATTCCACATGAACATTAAGAAATCCATGATTTTCAGCCACTCCACACAGCTATGCATACACCTTCAACCAATGGATCCACAAGTTCCCCAAAAGCCACACACTCTGCCTCCTGAAATACAGCCTTGGCCATAGCCATCTGCACTCCTCTCAGCAAACACGCTTTCTGCCAGACTCTCTCCTTGCATACCGCACCCAGGAAACCTGATTGGCTAATTCCCTGGGCGGCACAGTTCCATTTACATGCCTGGCATCCTCAAAAGACCCGGATGTGGCACATGCCATCCGTGGGCTACCGCGGTGTCCGCGGACAGATTGTCCAATTGAAGGGTTTGGGGAGAGAAATTAAACGCAAGGTAAGTTATTTACTCTTTAGTGGTGGCTCTAAAAATAACCCTTTTTTGTATTTTGCTTTTTGTTTTGGGGCTTTTCATATTTGTTTTCCTACACTTTCTCACATGCACTCTACATCATTTTCACAAGAACTTTCTGAGTGCATTTTGAATATTGTCAAGAAAGATTGCTTTGCCACAATCAATGAAAGTGATGCCATCACCGAACAAAATATGTCTACCAACCACCAGAATGTTCTCATTTGGGAAGGATGTCATCCCAACAGCATGCAAAAAAAGAACATACCCCATTGTTCGCAAGGCACCTTCCTGCGTCTTGTTCAGGACAAACCACATTGGGACATCTCCATACTGCCCTAGGAGGTATATGTGAAAACATTATCTTTCCACATGGAAACAGTTTCATTAGTGCCTTCAGCATATCCTTCAGTGCAATCTACTAACTTATTGCATTTATATACCCCAAACGATGCCCTCCAAAATGCACCACAATCACATCTGGACATTGGAAAAGAAACATATTTTTGCAATGTGCAAATAAAGTCTTCCAGTTTTGCCCAGGCACACTACACCAAAATGCCTCCACTCCCTCCAATCTAAGGTTAGCAGAAATGCCACACATTTCTGTGTACCCTTTTAAATTCACCATGAAATAATCTCCCACCATCCACACAGTAATCCTTCTCATCTTCACAACCACAGCCATCTTCCCTACACACAGCAATAAAAATAACTGTTACCCTCTCTTCCTATAAAGCACAACCAGAAGACCTCATTGAATAATCCCTGCAGTCCCCTTTTCATGCCAGGCACCCTTAAAAGACCCGGAAGTGGCACGCTCTATCCGGAAGAACTACTGCACTGTCTGCGGACACCATAACACAGGACAGCCCTTCTTCTCTTTCCACTTTAATCTTTGTAGCACTCCCTCATTGGCTACTTTCAAGCAGTCACACACCCATCCACCAATCACACCCAAAAACTCTACATCAAACTCTAGCATCTCAGTTCAACACTTCAGGTGTACTGTTGAACAATCAAAGTACATGTATCCTGTCACTCTCAATCACCTGCATCAAAAAAGACTAAAAATATCCAAGATTTTTATTTGCAGATTCAACCACATCTGCATCTATCAACGCAGAGTATTGTTATGCATATAGTATTTAAATTAATAATTTCCAACTGTTCTACAAATGCATTTAACAGGGTTCCTTCCACTTACCCTGCCTTAACCTACTCAAAAATCTTACTCTCATTTGTCCCACCTAATGACATCAACTGGCAATTACTTACAATGCTGTGTGGTTACCAAGTTTTTCTTTTAATGAGCATTTTCATAACAGTTTCAAAACACATATTTGCAATTTCAGCAGCACTCTGTGTCTTTCTTGGGAAAGAAAAGAAAACCACATTTAAAACATTTCCACAGCATGTTTAACTGCCAGCTCCTGTGTCAAAGTTCAATAAATTACCAGTACATGCATACCTGCCAATATGACCCATTACAATCTAGCAAATGTTATATTTTTCATTCATTTTGTCACTTTCAATACCACTTCTCCCACTAACAAAGTGACACTAAAAATCCCACAATGCAAAATCAAAATGAAAACTGCATATATGTTAGTAAAGCATGGCATATACATGGAATGAAAAATGGCAAAATGCAATGTGTTTAAAAAGAGTTATTTCAGTACCATTTCAAGTAAAACAAATAAGTGCATGTGTACATTTACACACCAGTGATGTGTGTAATTTTTAACAAATAAATGACGGAACATGGAAATGATTTCTCCAACATATTGCAATAACACTCTGGGCCTCATTACACGGACGGCAGTAACCATGGCGCTATTAGCTCCATAGTTGCCGCCAGTATTTTACCGATTCCGCCTTGGTGAATGGGGGAATTACTGCCCCATTCCAAGGTTGGCAGGGTGGTAATTACCCATTCACCAAGGTCCTTCCCCATTCCCATTTGAGCCCCCATAGGGCTCAATGGGAATGGGAAAGGAACAAATAATGGTACCGCTAATAGTGGTACCGTTATTTGCCCTGAAGTCCCTCAGCGGGTCCCTTCCTTAACGTGTGGTCTGGCCACACGTTAAGGACGGCACCAGCTGAAGGACCTCGTAGTATGGCGCTAAGGGATTACTGGCATCGGTGCCCTTACCGGTGCCGGTAATCTCTTAGCGCCATCCGTGTAATGAGGCCCTCAGTGTGTGCAATTTCATCAACTTTCCCACACATGCATACTTGCTAACTAACATTTTCCTTTCTAATCTGCACATGCTTCTTGGATTCTTGATTTGTCTCTGCATTCTGGGACCTGCAGTGCACCATTTCTAATGCAAATAGTGCAACAACGACTCCCACAATACAAGCAAAAGAACCATCCTTTAATAAGCAAGTACACATTACAATACATCCCATTCACAAGTATGCATGTTCTGACAACATAACAAACCTTCACACAAGTGCCAATTTAAAGTGTTCTGCAAATATTTTCCGTATCCATTTCATCTCACACAGTACTGCTATAAATCCACAAAACCGTTTACCTTTCATGTCCAGCCTTCCAAAAAGGACAGCTTTTTAAACGCTCAGCATTTTCCATTTTCAATTGTATAACCAATCTCACACTTTCTTGCAATAGCCCCATGGGGCATACTTATCATGGGACCACCAGCCCCATTAGCAACACTGCTGATGCTCCTGTGTTCCCATTCCCATACAGTGCTGTACAACTCCACACACATGGGGACTAACATTTCCCAGCACCTGACTTTCCAGGCCAACAGGACCGGTGATGTCCTAATACCACTGGAAAGGTAGCTGCCAAACAATTATTAGGAATCTGGTAGCAACATGTCTGCAGCAACAGCAGGGTTACCAACATACTTGTAATGAGGTCCAATGTTACTAACTCTTCTTCCCAAAAACTCCTCCTTAATTTCCCAAACACTGTCTTCTTGTACTAAAATTACTTCACCATTACCACACATACACACTAGTTCTCTTCCTTCCCAATTGCAGTGAAGAACACATTCCTGGAAGACAACAACCTACCTCCTGGAAGACAACAACCCAAACAAAACTACTTTTCACATCCTACAAAGTAAGTGTACTAGTGTAGTAGTGTTCTTTCTGTTACTCATACAGTACAGTGTAGCCGCACAGTAGCCTACAAAATTCGTTTCAAAGCAACAGTTACTTCACTCTTACTCATTGCACCTCAGCAGGTGTACTCTTTGTGTTCTCATCTGAACACCATTATCATACCACCCACTATTATCATGAAAATATCGTAATGTCCTCACTTATTCATGCACACTTGCACTCTCTTACGCACTAACCCAAGCCTTTCATACAGCTACACACACAGCTACTCTTACAACCTTCTCAACCAGAACTAGCAGCCCATTGCACAATCACACAGCCCTCTATTTATGTCTGCCCTCATAGTCACACACTCATTCACAATGCACACAAATATATTCCACAACTTTTACACCCACAATTTCTTTTTTACTCCAACAGACAGGACAGAATGCCTACTAAAAAACAACTCAGTAGAAAACAAAGAATACATGGAGCAGATCAAAATAAAAGCATGCAAAGTACTCATCCACCTATAGCAGTATGTATAGCAAATATTCAAACAAAACTGCTCATAAGGTCAGTCAAGAACACTGAACCAGATAGCACTAACACAACTAGGGCCCCTCTTCCAAAAAGGAAAATGAAAAAGAAATGTATACAGAAGAATAAAACTGCTAATAACCTTACCACTATATCTATTATTTATTTTTATTTTTGTATTTTAATCAATTAGATTTTTTACAAAAAGTTGCAAGTAAATCTTTAAGGCTTTAAAGTCTTTGAAAATTAGTCTAAAAGAAGAAGAAATTCAGGCACTGAGCCACTTTGTCTATTGTACTTGAGCATCCACTCTCCGATTTACTGAATTGAGAGAATTTTCTGTGTTGCAGAATTTTCTATGTGGCCAGTAACCACACATTTTTATCTCCCATCATCATTCTTCACCAACATAAGTCTTCATCACTCAGTACAAAAACTGAAAATATCTGTCTCAAGTAGCGTGCTCTTATATTTAAAATACCCGAACAGGAGGGAAGTAGATGGCGAATAGACTTAACCACTTCTGGCAGGTTACAGAATCGGCATCCATTAGTGGCAGCCAACCAATGGATGGTTAAGATTTTGTTGGTATGTAATAAGTTAAACCTTGCTCTCAGTAGGAGGTTTCTAGCCTGTTTTGAAGGAAATTGTTTTAGGAACGGTTAGAGTGCGTTCAGTTTTCTAGGATTATGAGGTAAATGTCACGTTAGTTTATTGGCGGCTGCTGCTTCTCCTGTCACGATCCAATCGAGCTCTTTGATTTTATTCAGGACTTTCACAGGGTTGGTTTTCAAGAGTTCTTCATCCATGGCGACCTCATGTAAAGTTTCCAAGTTCTGTTTTGTCCACTGACTCAACATCTTACAACTTGAGCCCAATCTCAAGAATCTTTAATGTCTCCTATGAAAGCCAGAAACAAGGCTGGTGCCAACGGGCAACCCTGCTTCACTCCTCTTAGGGTAGGAATTTCTATTGAGAGTGAGCCTTGTTGGTCCAGCCGCACTCTTATGTTTGTATCCGTATACAAAGCTTTAATTGGTGCCAGTATTGAAGTAGGGCAATTCCAGATCGCTAGTTTGTCCCAAAGAAGTGACCTATCCACGCGATCAAATGCTTGCGTGAGGTCCACGAAAACAATAAAAATCTGCGGGCCCCCTTCAAAGACCTTATTCTTCAGAATATGTAATGTCAAGATGTTAGCTGCTGTTCCTAGGTTTTTCTTAAACCCTGTTTGCAGGTAGTCCTCACACATTTCCGCTTTTGCCCATGCCTTGAATTTATTTAGGAGCATAGATCCAAACACTTTTCCAAAGCAATCCAGTAGAGCAATCGGTCGATAGTTTGCCGGATTGCTCTTTTTTCCTTTTTTATATCTTGGCACCACCGTTGCCGATTTCCACGAGGGGAGGATCAATTTTGGCTCAGCACATCTTTGAAATATTTTGCTCAGGAGGTCTGCCCATTCTGCCGGGTGAGCCTTTAAGTCCATGTTCGTAATTCCGTTGGGTTCCCGGCGCTCTGGAGTTCTTAAGAGTCTTGATCGTCCAAGTTATCTCTTTGTCATCTAGGCAAGCCCATTCTGACAAAATTGGACACTGATTTAAGGTTGGACTGTTCATTGGAAGTTGAAACAAAGTTCTGAAGAAATGTACCCATGTTGCCTCATCTATGTTGTTTAATATCGATGGTTCTTCTGTTCTCTACTTTTGTTTCCACTTATGGCTCTTTGGATGTTTTCTCCATCTTGCTGATACAAAGCAATGCAATGGTTTTTGAGCCATGATTTGTATCTTTGCGTGGCTTCTTTCACTGTTGAGTTTGTCCTTACAGGACCTGAGAGTTTGGCTTCTCTTTATCTTTCTTGATTATTTTCTTTTTTCCACCAAAATGTTGTCGTACACATGTTTTTGGGGGCCTACATGATTTTGTTTAGCTTTCTTCTTTTTGTAGGTTGAGAGTAACGGTAAGTAGTTGGTCTGTCTTGAAGCTTCCGGGTGGTTTTGTGCAAGGTATTTCATCTTCAGCTCACTTATTGCCGCAGCCGACATCTTCAATCTAGACCCTTGGTTATTTGTCTCCACGTGTGAAATTTCGTGGTTGTAGTGAGTTTTATTGGCCAAGTGATGCTCAGCAAATTAGGGTCACTTGCAGCCAAGCGTATCACCCCAAATTAAGTTATGATTTGTGCCAGTTGGCCCATTGCAAATATATAATCAATCATTGCACTTGATGAATCCCGTTCCCACGTCAGCAGGGTGTTTTCATTTGATAGCACCTCGTCCATGTTATGGAGCTCCCATGATGTCATTAGATTTGTCCATGCTGTTCCTCTTAGGTCTGCTGCCGAAACCTTTTTGGTTGAGGGAGCAGTCTCAGTTCTCCGTTTGCAGGTTGAATTGATGTCACCGCATATCAGCAAGTGCAGGCCAGATGTACTGCTGTCGCCTCATCAATAGCATTTTCAATCATCCCAAGGAATTGACAGGTTTCACTTGTTGCAGGATTCCAGTATTTATTCATGATGACAATCAGTGTCTTTATTTCTGTTGTTCCGCTGTTTTCTATATTTGTCCATACTGCCTTGATCATCAGTAGAGATTGGTTTCTTATTAACATTTCTGCTGACGATATTCCACAGCCATGACATATGGCTGTCAATATTCCAAATGAGGGGTGACCCAGAGGGCCCTTTTTCGCTGGCGATAGAAAGATTTCATAGCCGTCTAGTGATGGAGGCTCTGTCAACCATGTCTCTTGTAGACAAAGGACGTCATAGTCCCCCAATTTTATGTCGCTTGTGGCCCCTTGTATTCCATGAGCATAGCTTGATTTGCTTCCTTGATTTATTTACGATTGTATTCTTTTGTTTGCTATGCTCGGTGTTCAAAAATTGCTATCTTTTTTGTTGTGTTGACTAGACTTTTGGAAGCCAGGACCACAGGCTATGTGAAGAAAATGTCTTACCAAAATGTTCACCAGTGACCGATTTCCCACTTGTCATTTTGCATGTTGTTCTACTGGTTTCATGTTGGATCGGAGAGGGTACCCTTCTGTGTTGTTTTACAGTGTTCAGCCTGTTTTTATCTGCGACTGACAGTACCTGTCTGCTTCACCCATTTGATCGGAACTTTGAGTGTCTAGTTCTGCAACGTTCTCTTGTATTTCTAGGTACACTGATTTTCATGTTTAGTATGCACTGTTCGCCTTTAGTCTTCCACCCTTTTTCATGGTCGTGTATGTATTGTCCGGTTTCTTGGTTTTGAGTTTTTTCCGCTGTTCCATTGACTGAATTTGCCCATTGTTTCGTGCTCACCTTTCTAGTGGATTCAGTCAAGTCATAGCCCATTTTCAATAAGCTTTTAGTTTCCTCTCTTAATTGTCATTGCACTGTTGATGAAGCAATGTACAAGTGTGCTAGAGCTTTCTGTTTTCTTTGGCTCGGATCCACGATGAGTAGATTGTCTCATTTTATGCGTTGTAATTTTGGGATGTAGCTAAATAGGGCTAAGACCGAGCTACGGTTTAGGATGACTTCGTCGTCGTTTCCCTCAATTTGTTCCAGCTTTAGGATCCATCTAGTGGAGTCCTTTTTCTTGTTGGCTTTGTTGTAGATTTCTTTTCTTGTTATATAATGAGTTTTTGCAGGACTATTGTGAAGATTCCGATGATTAGATGAATTGTGGGAGTTTTGCAACTCCTTTTGTTGTCTCTGTACAACAGCGATGACTTTGGAGGTCTCTCATGTTTTTGTCTCGTGTTGTCCCTGAGTTTTCTTGTGGATTTATGCTCTCTCAAACCCCTCCGATTCCAGGGTCTTTCTGCGCGATGTCCTGGCATATTATTTCTTTTCCTACTCCCTTTTAGTTCTCTTTCCTTGTCTTTGTGTGGGTAATTTACTTTTTTTTCCTTTTGCCCATTTTTTCGGGTCGGGCACTTGATCTGTCTAGCTTGCTCCTGGGGGATCCTATGCTCCTTTGCTGCCCTTTCTTCTGAGGACGGATTGTCCTGAAGGTGCTGCCTCATATTCATCAGATTGTCACTCTTCAAAAATGTGTCTATTGTTTTCGGCGAATTTGGAACCAGTGTTGTTGGTTCCAGCGTTATTGTTTCTTCTAGCGCACATGTCATCCCACCTGTCTGGACACGGTTAACCATTTTTCTTGTTTCTTTAGAGGGGTCCTTGCAGGGTCGGTTTAGTATGAAGACTGGTTCCAACACTTTCAAGTTTGTGGGCCTCACACATTTTTCAGAGGTTTTCTTCTCGTTTTTAGGGGGGAGATTTTCCTTTAGTGTTCAATGTTAGGTCGATCATGGTAGTTGTTTGACACCCTGTCTCTTTAGTGGTCACCATTGTGGCAAGGTGAACCTGTGTGTCTGGGGTAGGCTGAGGTGAAGGTTCTTGGGTCTTCAACTGTCTTTTTTTCTTTATTTTCCAGGGCGTGATGTAGGCTTCCAAGAAGGTGAGCTTGCCAGACAACGTGGCCTGAATTGAAGTGTGGTCCTTCAAGGTGTCACTGATCCCTTTGTGCAATTTCATGAATGGCGCTAACGTGATTGTTACTGTTGACATTATCGATAGCATATCCGAT
The DNA here is from genome assembly GCF_040938575.1 of Ambystoma mexicanum. NCBI lineage: Eukaryota > Metazoa > Chordata > Amphibia > Caudata > Ambystomatidae > Ambystoma > Ambystoma mexicanum. The sequence goes on from NC_090930.1 coordinate 329,567,290, forward strand.
TTCTTTGTCGGAGTGGCCCCCTGATTTAGATCTGTGGAGAGGTGGTGTCTTCCTTTTGATGGTGAGTCGATCCAGAGTGGATAAGGTGCTAGCCCTTGGGAACTGACTGTTCTATGTGATTCCAGCGAGTTTCTCCAGCTTGCTGACATGTTTAAGGGGCCCCAAAGGACTTGATCACTGCGTTGCCTCTGGGGGTTTACTCTTTCAGGTAATGGACTTCCACGTGATCTATTTTTTTCCAGGGGCTATTTAACTCCAGCTCCCCCTAGCATGCCAGACTCCCTGGGTATATCTGGAAATTCAACTTGCTCACTTGTGTCTTTGCCCCGCACACTTAAAGCCTCTGATCTGACAGGCTTTTCATGTGATGGAGACGTTTCCTTCATGACATTGGACTGCGTCCCGCTAATAATAGTTACTTGTTTTGTCGTGTTATTGGCCCTTAAATCATTTGGATCTGAATTTGTGCTCGACTGCAGCGCAGGCGACCCTTTTTTTGGTGTAGGAGTCACGTTGGTCACTGTAATTGTGGTAGCCAGACCAGGGGCGCTGGCCAAGCTGTCTTTGAGGCGCTCCGATGTATTGGGAGCCTGGATGATTTTTTCACTATCTTTAGTTGAAGGCACAGGAGTGTCTATTGAGTTTCCTCTCATTCTTTGTTGTTTTGACACCGGCAGACATTCATTAAGTGCCTCGAGGATTTCAATGTCATTAAGTTCCACTCTGCTGACATTTTTTGTGCAGGCTATGGGGTTGAAAAAATCCCTTAGGTTAGTAGGCCTATCGAGAGCTCTGTTGTTCTTCTTTACAATTTGTGTTTCTAGTCTTTTGTTTTCTGTTACTGCTTGGGTACTTGTTTTAGGTCTTAGGTTCAGGGATTTTGTTTTCTTTTTTGTCCCCTTGGTGATTTTGGGAAGTCTGTTTTTGTTGTACACCTCCGCCCTTGTTTAGTCAGAATTTCTTTGTCTTTTTTTTAAATTCAATATATCATTTTCAATAGTGATCTCCTCAGAGTTTACACTAGCTGCAAGCAAGTTGTGGGCAAAGTTGGTTCGTGGCTGCTCTTCAGGCACCGCTGCTATCACGGGCTTTGAATGCACCAGCGCCTCGATGGTTAATGCTTTTGCCGGGCAGAGGCCACGTTCTCGTCTGGAACGAGACACCGGGGTCGGAGCTCGCGGCAAGCAGACTTGCTGGGCGATACTCGTGGCTTTCACTGGTTCGATCTTTTCTAATGTTCGGTCTCTGTCTCCCCCAAAACTGTTGTAATCCAGAGGCATCGCCCCCGACTTCCCGGGCGCCCCCCCCTTAGGGCTTGATCTCTGCTTCACAGCTGCGAATCGGGTCCACACTCGGCTCAATGCTCAATGGAGCCCGGTCCGTCGCTCCACGTGGTGGCCCCCCTTTGGGGATCGACGGCGGAGGACGCAACGGCTGAGGGCTCCAGTCAGGCAGGGCCGGGCGGACGCAGCTCGAGGGCACCTCTAGTTCCTCCAAAGCCGCCGCGTTCATCAGGGGCTCACCTCACCTTGGAGGCGGAATAACACAGGTCAGTGGCAATGTTGGATTAGAGTCTAAGTCTGGTGCTGAGAACAAAATGTTACCTTTCAGCATCAAAGTAGAAGGAACGCCATTCTTCAATGTTGTTCTTTCTTCAGGCAATTTTTTCTCTGTTGTGACACGTGAGCGGGCACTTCGCAAACGACAACCTTCTTCCTCTTCTCGAGCCAGGGAAGTTGTAGTGGAGTGCATTATCGCCCTGCTAGCCCTGCCTGCCAGGACTGCAGGACTGTCACTCTCTGTTACTCCACGGCCGTTCCACGGTTGCAGGCGGTTTTAGTACTGTGGGTCCACCCACCAGTACTATGATGGAAAAAAGACTCAAATAGGGTCAGCCAAGGGTTTGAGTGGTGAGGTGCAGCCTCCTCAGCAGGTGCAGGACTGTCACTCTCTGTCACTCCGTGGCCGCTCCACGGTTGCAGGCGGTTTTAGTACTGTGGGTCCACTCACCAGTCCTATGATGGAAAAAAAACTCAAACAGGGTCAGCCAAGGGTTTGAGTGGCGAGGTGCAGCCTCCTCAGTAGGTGCAGAACTGTCACTCTCCCTCACTACCTCACAGCTGTTTAAAGTGGTTTGTTGAGCCGATCAGAGTTGCTCTTTCCTGATAATGCCGTTAGTTTCAAACAGCGAACAGCAGCTACTTAAAGCTACTTGCCAAAGCACCAAAGTGCGCCACTATATGTACCAAATGTTAACATAGCCAAAGTTAAGCATCCCAAAAATTAATTTTTCCAAATAAATTTCTACCGTAGAGTACTTCACAATCTTATAAAAACAGCGGAAAAGTCATGCTCCACCCTTACAAATTGCAGTAGAAGACTAATCCTGTGAGCTCTGATTGATGAGCAAATTCTCCTCAAACGAAAATACTTTATATTAATTTTAACCAGAATACCACTAACAAAATTAATCAGTAAACTACAAAAAGTACTTCTAAACATGTGCAATGTCAACATAGATACCTTTGCAAACTTCTGTGAAGTAGAATGGATTCACACAAGTAGCACAGAACCATATTTCAATGAAGAGGCTTATAAACAAGAACAGATAAACCCAATTGCCATACACAGTACTGGCTGAGGGTATGAAAGGCTAGATACCACCATTATGGCACAAGAAACCCTTATAGAAAAAACGTCCCCAACATACTTGTAATCAACTGTTCCTTCCACCCAACCAATCCATCCAGTGTACAAATGGCCATGCAGCTCAATGTGCAACATACGGAAACAATCCTTCAAATCTTTACGACAATTCCTTAATCACTATGTGAAAGTAAAAGAGAAAATTAGAATAAAAACTTTACAAACCATGCACAGTTACACTGGACTGTGAGGACATTCATTAGCCTGCATTTCGGGACCTGCTTGCAAAAGCACCTTCCACCACATCAAAATGTTAGCAAGACACCATTCCACTATACAAAATCTTCTCCAGAGACTGTACTATGCAAAAGGTCCTGCTTTACACTTGCACATTTTTATAACATTCTCCTACACGGGACAGCCAAAGAACTCCTTCAACAAATAGACCACATCCAAAGTAAATATTTTGAAAGTGAAGATGACCTAGAAAATTCAGTAGCTTTAGAGAACATTAGGGAAAACCTTACGAATGCCAATCTTCTAATAAATATGTACAAAAAAAGAAATAGTAAAGTTTAAAAGAACATCCGCTTGACGTACCAAACGAAGTATGTGTGTGTCGTCGCAGAACGTTTTATAAAAAGAGCATGAAAACTGTAGATATGACTTACAGAACGAAATAGAATACAATGAGGAATCCCGATGGTTCCAATTAGCTCTATATCTTATAGCGGAAAACAAATACAAAATAACTGACCTCTCAATACTTTACACATACTGCAATACAAAGCTTGATAATAACCAAATGCCTCCACAGGCTGTCACTAAAAGCTTGGAAATATTCCCACTTCCCAAACCTCTACAGCAGCTTAATTTGTATGAGAGCATTATAATCCAAACAGTACACCCATTTCAAGCTATAATACGCCTTTAACCCAAAACAGCCAAATTGCCTCCTTCTGAATTACTAAAAGGCATTTGTGGCAAAGTAGTTCATTTGACATTAGATTTTAATGAAAATTTGAAAACTCTAGGAGTGCAATGGCAAATAGATCAATCTTTGATTATCCTAGTTGGTGTACCAACAAAAGAGAAATAAATTTGGCAACAACTCTTAGACTTAAACAAAGTTAGAAATGCCCTTCAATATCTAAAAGAAAACAATAACTACTACAAAGATCTGAACATTGAACAGAATTTAAGGGGAATCACCCAAATAATTCAGGTTTCCTCATCAACTGGCCAATTTGAACTTGTTGATCCTATTAATGCCTCCAATATTTTATACCAGTATACAATTCAACCATTGCACTCCAAAGACACCATAGACAATGCATTAGAAACATATCAAATGCGTCAAGCCAAAGGATCTCCAATCAGCATATGCGAAAAAAGTGTAGAAGCACAAGCCTTTCCTCTACTCTTTCCTACTTGAAAAGGGGAAGATATGATGAAAGATCCACACAAAAAACATTAGAATACTGCTCTTTACGAATGTATTCTGAAGATCCCATATTCAGACAAAATGTTGTATACATATTCAATCTCCTGTTCGAAAGTGAACTAGCAAATCTCTGTTACAGAGTTCGACACACATTGAAAACAGGCTCCAATTTTTTAAACATGTCTGCTACCCAACTACTTCAAAAGATAAAAGACAAAGATTACGTTTTCACGTCAAGTATCACAAATCTCTTGGCAAACATGCATGGTGCAAAAGAATACTCGTTCCAACATCATGCTGATGTACGGTGTATGCTAAGGAATCTCAGCCCACCCACATGGTTTATGACTTTAAATTGTGCAGAATATGCATGGGATGACTTGCACGACTTCCTACGCATAGCTAACCAAAACAAAGACGGGATAGACATAAAACACCACGAGAACTCTGCTCTCTTGACCCTGTAAATGTATCAAGATACGTTCACCACTGCTTTATTGCCATGCTGCAGATATAAAAACAAAGGTAAACCCTATACCAAATGCCACTTTGGTTTCCCTGGACTAGTTTCAACAAAAGGACAAGTAAACAGCTTCATGTCTTCTGTTAGACAGAGTGTGAAAGGCAAATCACCTAAAAACACATACTGCATTAAAAGAAATGAAGCTTGAAAGTACATCAATGATTACAATGCAATCATTGCCCTCTTGTGGAATGCAAACATAGATATGCAATATTTTGCTTACAATTCCACGTCTGTTGCAAGATATGTCACAGCCTACCTAACCAAAGCTGTGAAAACAGAACTAAAAGACCTCTGCAAAAACATATCATCTGACAAAACACTGTCACAAAAATGTTACAGCTCTGGCATAGCAATGCTCTCCCATAGAGAATGTGGATGCTATTAAGCTGCAGACCATTTAATAGGCACAGCCTTATATAGCAAATCTGACATAGAAACAATAGCCAAAAGTGATCCCAACAGCCAGGACGTTTTGAAAAACAATTTATTAGACACATAATACCCAAACAGAAGTACTGCTTTGGAAAACATGTGCCCGTACCACATAGCCCACAATTTCTCCTACAAGAATAATGTTAAACCAGATGAAAAATTTGGAAAATACGTGGTCTCAGCTTGTGAATGGAGTCTCGTTAAACTTAGCAAACCCTGCCTAATTAATCATATGGAGTTGATTTATCATTTAAAATTCCTCAACATAGAGACCCTTACTACATGGCCCTACTGCAACTTTTTAAACCATAGAGAAGACGATTTATTAGGCATCCATGACTCATTTAAAGCTGCATTCAATGCAAATGAAAGCAGTATAACAAATGTCAATTTCAAGCAATACAAAAATATGCTGGACAATGAACGCCAACAAGAGGAAGAAGTTCAAGCACAACTAAATGAAAACACTCCTGAGGGCAGTCATACTTCTGTTACAGGAAGCCAAGAATCACTTCGAGAGCTATTTATAGTAAATGAAGCATAATTATCCATGACTGAAGTAGAGAACACCATGTATCAATAGGAGCAATCAGAAGACAACTTGACAGTGCTGAAATCATAGCTAAATGATTAGCAACTTGCCATTTTCCTAGAAGTGACTAAAGAAATTGAACATGGTTTAAAACTTATAGCTGTCAAAAGGATAACCCCTACTCCTCTATGTAAGTGGTGAAGTTGGTTCTGGAAAAACATTCTTAATAAAAATCATCAGCAAATTCCAGCAAAACCTAACAAACAACAACCTTTCAGCTGTTGTGACAGCCCCCACAGGTTTAGCTTCCTTCAACATAGGAGGTGTTACTTTACAACGACTACTGATCCTTCCATTAGGACACCAACACAAGTTAGAGTACTACAAACTATCAACAGACGCTGCTACTGAAGTAACCAGAAGTACGGAGAAGTACGCAGAATTCTGAAACAAATGAAAATGCTCCTAATAAATGAGGTAAGCATGGTCTCCAACCTAATGTCGGCTTTAATTCACCTCAGATTAGTCCTTAAAATGGACTACGAAGAACTCTTTGGAGGAAAACATGTTATTGTTTTTGGAGATCTCCTACAATTAACAGCAGTAAAAGGTGAACCTATTTTTAAAACCTTAGGACACAAACAATGCCGCAACACACTTGGCAGCATAGGAAATGTAAATTCCTATGGACTAACTCAGTCTGCAGACCTTACCTATGCTAATATTTTGAAAAGCATTAGGACTGGTCTTCTTTCTAAAGATGCACAATCTATTTTAAATAGTAGAGCTATATGGGCATGACACATCTGCTCCTGATGTCATGGAACAATAAGCACAAAAAATTGTAAGATGTATGTCCTTAATTCCAACCCTAACAAGCTGAATGCAATTCAATGAGACAATGTTTAAAAAAGAAATGCAACCAGTAGTGCATATTAGCTCCACAGACAAACTGGAAGTGCAAGGCATGCCACTCCATATGTGTCAACAAACAGCACAACTAAGTAGCTTAGAAAAATGTATCTCCAACACAGCTGGTTTGGAGAAAATGTTAATGTTGTATTTAAACAGCAGGGTAATTCTGAAACGTAACCTTGACATGGAGCAATGTTTAGTCAATGGAGCAATTGGTACAGTGGTTGGCTTCGAGACATATCCACATTACAACAACATTCAGTTTGTCAACATCTACTTTGACAAACTTTCAGAAGTTAAAAGTATAGGATGCTCAACATCACGATTCCTTTTTTCAAACACATGTATGTTTGCAGTGAGCAGTTCTCTCTGTCTCTTGCATATGCTGTCACTATTCACAAATCACAAGGTCTAACCCTAGAACAGGCATTGATTGACATTGTCAGAACAGTCTTTAAAGAAGGTATGAGTTATGTAGCACGTTCACGTCTACGTACACTTGAAGGACAATGTTTATATATTTCTGATGCAAACAAAGTCAAGGCTGACATTTCTTGCATCCCAGAGTACAACAGACTATGTGCACTCTACACACTCCATCTCGATATGTACCCTGTTCCTGAAAAAGGTAAACTTTTTTTTTTTAAAAGAAAATGAATGAAAACAGAACTTAAAAGAGCTCTCCCAACATTACCACCAAAGAAACTAAAAACAACTGCTGCTCCATTAAGGAGCACAACCACAATACTATCTAGGGCAAACACGAGTGCACATCCATCAGCAGAAAAAGAGAAATATTTCTTCTAAAAAAACAAGTGTAGGTCCAGCAAATGACAGAGACAAACGCCACAAATAATCCTGACAACATGTACAGTATCTCAGGAATAAGGCAAGAATTGGACTACTGTGCAGGAATGGTAAAATTCACCATAAACACACCGGAAGATTCACCATAAATTCTAATGTACTTACTGCAAGTACTGGAAAGCAAAAACATACCTATACATGAAATATTCCACATTTCATACATGTGGAAACATACATGCACTCTCTGAAACCATGTTGCACAAGAGCACATCCCTAATACATGATTTGTGTATGTATCCATACCGAATTGTGAATCCATTCCCTTTCATCAGCTGGTGCAAAGTGCAAATCATGCCATATTATGCACTGTTTGCACTTTAGACAATCATTCCACCTTACACATAAACTCACATGGTCGATATGTAATACTAATGCTTTTAAGGTACAATGCAGATTGTACCAAAAATAACTGCAAGCTTACTAGCTTCACACACGGGCAAGTATCTCTTGGCAAGAAAACCTTCACAATAGTAGGCATAATCTACCACACTGGTGCCACAACCACTGCGGGTCACTATACTGCATACATTGAAAAAAGTTGTGGTTGGTTTGAATGCAACAACACTTCCATTACTCTAAAGCAAAGATTACCAGCAAATCTAACAAATGCCTACTTAATATTCCTTAAACCTAAATTTAGTCACTGACCTGTAAAACCCTCAAGAGTTAATGCACTTTAGACATTCCCTTAAGTACTGCACAATTCAAACAAACATACTGTGAAAGTTAAATTCACATAAAAGTACTACATTTTTTTTAATGCTGTATAGTTTTCTTTCCCAGTGACCCAGTGATTATGTAAACAGAAACAACAACTGCGCAAAACAGACTGCAATGTTGTTTCAACCATAGTACTTATGTAGTACTTAAACACTTGTGTATAGGCACATTATAAATGCCATATCATATCATATCACTTAGAATGTACTGATTATGAGGGTTTACAAACTTTAGTCACTGACCTGTGGGACTATCAACAGTTACAATACGTCACCTGGTATCTAACTGCAGCCATACTACTCCAATGCTACTTTTCAATAGCAAAATAGCTGGAATACACCACCAGGTATCAAACTGCTTAAAAAAATAATGAAATCAGTTTGACTTTACAAGGCTGGTCTATGGTCAGCGACTCCTTTTAATACCCAATATTTGACTATAATATCATGTACTCTGTTCCTTTAAGTGGAATCCGACGGTACAAAGCCTAAACCGTCCTAAAGATAAGTATCAAAAAAGAAGATTGATTCCACAAATCTGCGCCAATGTTTTTGATAAGAACTCTGTTTTTAATTCACAAATCAATCCTGTTATTGCCCATTAATTACACGTGTTTTGGCTCGACTGAGCCTTTTTCAAATCTGGGCTGGTTTTGTAAGCCATCATTCATCACACATGATGTCATAAAAAAAACATCATTCAAATCATAGGTGTAACAATTCAAAAAGTTATTCATGATCATTTATCAGCATGAACAATGAACATAATTTATAAGTAATAGGTACAGTGTCCAAGACAGAGATTGTGGGTTGGTATAAGGGAGGATTGTATAGGGTGAGAGATATAGAAAAAACATAAGCAGAAAAAATTGAGAAAGTTACATAGTAGGAATAGACTTTCTTGAAATATCAATAAAAAGATTGAGTGTAGTCAATCCCACAGTTGGGTCGCTTACCCAAATGTATTTGGTGGTTTAAACCACAATATTTTAGTTTGCTACGTTCTGATGGGCTTAATCCCATTTTTCATTTCTCTGTAATAGATATATAATAATGTACTATGATAATCATACCGAGTGTAGTTGTAGCTGATACATATCGTATAGCCAAATCATAAAAACTTAAGCCATCTTTTTAGGGCTGATTGCGACTATCTGGACCTCAGCACCAGTGCACTAAATGGAAATCCGAAAGGCGCTATATTTATGAGTATTTTACTGTAAAGTGTGATTCCCCAATGTAATATTAACAACAGTATCAATGTTTCATTATCTGATTCCGGTATTTAATAGATAAATTGTCTGAGACTTAATACTGCCTTATTGCACGCCCTCGTAGGCGCCATTCTGTCTCCTGATTGGATTGAATAAGAGGCACACCAGTGAAAGGGTTGCCAAAGATATTAAGAATGAAGAAGGCTATTGGCAATGGCTCGGCAAAGCCTTCCAACCACACTTTATGAAATTGTTTTGATGACAGGAATATGTTCTGCTCGTGGAACACTAGAGGTTTCTCTCACCTAGATGCTGAAAATGGTCTATTAGCAAACATAGCTATGTTCGAGATGACAACAATTCATGAAATAGATGGGAGAAGTACAGCCCAAATTATGGCCACTAAGGGACCTAATGGATGCCCAAAGGCAGGGTTATTAATGTATGTTGCTCACCCCTGGCAGATAGAAGAGATGGATGCCTCTACCAACAGCGTATAAGTAATTAAAGTGCATTGCAACATAGCTAAAAAAGGATACATTATAGTTATCAATGTCTATAATGCCCCTTACACAACTGCACATAGAGCTAACATAAAAACATTTGTAAATATACTTGATACATTCCAGTATGGGTTGTTGGAGAATTGAATGCCAACATCGAAAACAACCCAATGAACTAACCATACTCGAAGAGTATTCTAATGACATCATACCTAAACTTGATCTAAAAGGTGTGGAATGGGCTGACATATTATACAATCACCATTTCTTTATAATGCTAAATGGATACTGTAGTGGTGACGCTGATAGTTTGCTAAACATGATAACATTACTTTATCAGGATACTAGTGTTACTAGGACACTAGTTTTAGAATCCGGCTCGATGGTGCAGGCAAACTTTCCAAGCAATTGCCTACTACAAGAGGAGTTAAACAGGGCTGCATGCTAGCCGCAACTCACTTTAATCTTTATCTCATTTAGCTAGCACATTTGCTTTTGATGAGACATGTCGGCTAAAAATAGGTACACTAAAGACAAGTTGGCTTGGTTATGAGGATGATTTACTTTTATTTGACAACAGCTCAAAGGTGCTGCAAAGCATGATTGATGCCATAGAAAATTATGCTGTGGTAAATGGATTAAGAATGAATGTGAACAAAACCTAAATGATGATCTTCCCTCTGGAAAAAAAGCGATCCCTAAGAAAACCTGGAAGACTGCCAATAAAGAAATTGAGATAGTTAAGTAAATACCTTGGGGTTGTCATAGATGATAGACTTGATTGGATAGTACATTGGTAGCAAAATAAATACATACCCTAAGTCTATTTTTTAACAGATAAGGCAGCTGGCCGCTCCAAACTATACTTCAACAGTATCATGTGAAAATAGTACCATGTATGACATACGGAGTAGAAGTATGGGGAGCAAAACTATTGGTAGAACTAGAAAAATTCAAAGCTAAAATTATATGACTATTATTTAGGATGCCAAAAAGTCTGCCCGTTGAATACTTATGCTTAGAATTATCACAGAGGAACATTTATTTATTTATTTATTTCACATTTATAAAGCGCTCACACAGCCCGCAGGCATCGAGGCGCTGTTACAGGAATTGTTTTTTTTTTTCTTAGTTACGTATTTATAACGCGCTTAAACACCCAAAGGTTTCTAAGCGCGGACCCGGGGATCGAACCTGTTGTTGCTCCGTGTCGTCTTGCTTCCAAGACGCGCACGCTGCCGCTGAGCTATCCTCCCGGGACATTGAAGTAGTATGCGTGCTTAAATTGAACATGTGCTATGAAAAACCTATCAGCCTTGCTAATGGAACAATATTGGTTGACATGTTCAAATCATTCACTGAGATAGATCATAAGGCACTGCTGAAAACATTTAGTAATCCATTAAGTGCACATGAATGATGGTCCTCTGGCTTTGATATTGTGACACATGGAGTAACTCAATTAGCATACAAAAAGTGGATTAAAGATAAACTGCGCATATATAGCAGTGAAACTGATACTGTGAGATTGGCCACTACTGTTAATAGTGGTCCTTTTATACAATAGCTGTTGGATCGTAAGCAAATGCCTAGTTGCATAATTGTTTTTCCAAAAAGCTTTTTAATTCGACAATATCTTTAAATGGAATTTAATTTTAGTTGGGTTTTAGAAATAGAAGGAGGAACAATTGGTATTCCAAGCTCAGAACATCAATGTGGACTGAGTGGTGATTCTGAGATTGAATTCACTAAACACATCTTAATTTATTGTGAGAGTTTGGCTGAAATAAGAACGAACTATCTAACACTGTATAGTAATGAAATGATTTGTGAAGGGAACCCAATCATATGGAAACAGTTAATGTAGGGTAATTACTTTAATTGTATGTATCACACGATTAAGTTCTATTTACTATGCGTCGACATTTTAGGTGAACTTACACAGGGGTTTTTATACTGATGCTTTTTAAATTCCCCATTATTGGAAATGCATTGATCCTATGAAGTATTCAAATGTTTTATTTTGTTGCTGTAGATATATACAAAGCTGGTTTTTGCGAAATGTATGTTAAATTAAATAAATAAATAAAATATGAAAATAAATGTCACATATGAATTATTTACTAACATACCAAACCACAAAGCACGCAACTAATGACACTGGTAATATAACACGATTAGAATAGTAATCTGTGCCAAAAATGCCATATGCATGTTATCATAAATATATAGTTGCATGCAATCCAATGCATTGTTCTCATTTATGTTCATACCAGGCCTGTAATGTTAAAGAAATATACACCTAAACTATTGCAGAGTCCCCAACTATGAACCACAGCCAGGTTACTAGACACATATACATGCCGCCGCTCCAATGTTAGTCTAACATACCAAATTAGATGACTAAGTCTCACGCCGAATTCAGAACAGCTTTCACATATTCACTGACCACACAGTGCAACAAGCCAACTTAACAGCACCCACAGCCAACATAGAAAACGGCTAACGTAACCTTACTTTACTACTTATCTCTGCCAACGATCAACATTTACTAATCAAGACTTTATATTTGCCTGAAGGACAATAACTCTTTTGCTATATGTTCAGACTTATTAAGCACTTTGGGGCCATGCCAAGAAGGCGAGGAGCAGGAACGTTAAAGTGGCAGAGTCATCACGCTCAGGGAGGCATTGGACGCAAAGGCAGGTGAGTGGGGCTGGGCTGAGGTTGCTTTGCCAGCTTCATTTAGGCTTGATTGGGGGCAGCCACCCTCCCTCCACCCTCCAAGCTTGGCTTTGGCGGCTGTGGCATGACCTTCACCTTGGGAAGTTCCATACAATAGTTTCCGGCCAGACAACTAGTGTGAAGTATAGAAAATATTTCTATTCTGTCTAATGTTAACAAATATTTCACTCCTTGTGGGCCACACTGCCCCTCCACACACAGGTTTTGTAGGCAAGCTCTTTATTCTATTGAGCCATGCTTTTGTTAATGTACTTATTTCACTAATTGCCAGGCATGGGTTCTGGTGTAGATAAAAAAAGACCAAACCTTTGAAGGTATTTTTTATGTTTTTTATTTTAATTTTTATGCAATACATATAATATTTCATAAATTGATATTGATATTTAGAGATCCCACTAGATTTAGCGAATGTGTTTTTGGAGCTACCCAAAAGAAAGTCTATAGCCCCTAATGTTATGATGAATAGGGCTGCCTGTGCAAGAGATCCCTAGATGGAGGAATTGTATCCTTCCAAGGGAAAGGGGCCGTGCCATAGTGCTTCAGTGCACGGTATGCTATGATTAATCAGGGTAATTGACATCTAAATGTCAAATCTAAACTTTTGTTTACAATTAAGTGTATGTGCATTTTTTAACAGTACTTCTTTTTCAGGGATGGTGATACATGGCGTCCACTTCTTTTGACTGACTTAGACTTAACTTCCAGGTTTGATACACTCAAGTTGAACTGTCTTCTTTGTTTGCACTTTGAAAAAAGTTCTTACTAATTAGCATATCAATGCGGTATTGAATGATGCATTCAAAAAAGAATGACTTTAGGACTCCCTTTATGCTGCGGTCACTCACTGCAGCATTTCATGACTGCATTAGACTAAGAAAGATCATGCAAGAAGGACATTCTGCCTAGAATGCAAAGCAATATGTTTGTTTTATGCTGCAACATATTTGCAACATATCGTCTCCATGATAACCTGCGTATCACCGATCAGACCCTGGCCTGGCTGACCTCGTTCCTCTCTGATCGACTCTCCGTGGTCCAACTTGGGTCCTTTCTTTGCTCTAGCTCACTCTACTTGTGTTGTTCCCCAGGGGTCTAACATCTCTCCCTGGCTTTTCAAGCAATACCTGGCACCTCTCGCCAAACGCATTGCGGCTCTCTGCCTCAATTTTCAGTGCTATGCGAATGACATCTCGTTTTTAGGCTCCCCTCTGCCACCTCTTCTCCTTCTCTCATCTCTGACTGTCTGTCTGCTATGTAGCAGTGGTGTGCCGCCAAAGATCTCTGCCTTAATGTCAGTAAGACAGAGATTGTCCTCATTGGCACACCTGCACCCTCCTTTCCTGTCACTCTCTGGCCAGCCTCCCTTGGACCTCTTCCTGCTCCTACCTGTGAGGCTATGAAACTCGGGGTCATCTTTGACTCCACACTCCCCTTTTCTCCTCACATCTCTAATGTCTCTAAGAGGTCACACTACCAACGGCACCTCTTCAGAGATATTTTTCCTTTCCTATCCTTCTCCCAGAAGCTCACTGTCTCTAGAGCTCTGGTTTTCTCTACTCTCCGCCCTCTGCAACTCACCCAGAACAGGACTGCAAGACTTGTCCTTGGCCGCAAGCCCAGGGATCGTATCTGTCCAGGACTGGAATCTCTGCACTGGCTCCCAGTGGCTGCAAGGATTAAGTCCAAAGCCCTCTGCATTGTCCACAAGGCCTTCTGGGTCCTGGGTTCTCAATACCTCCAACTCTCTCTTTGCAAATACCTTCCTACTCAAGCTCTTCACTCCTCCACCTCCACCTCCCTCAGGGTCAGTTACTTCTCCAAGCAACAAGTTGGTGGTAGATCTCTTTCTTCGGCTGGGGCCTTCTTCTGGAACAGCCTCCCTGCCTCTCTGAAACTTGAGGAGACACATCTCCAGTTCCGTAAGCACCTCACGACCTTCCTCTTTGCTTCTGCCTTCTCTCTTCCTCTCCCCTGCTGATTTACTGTCTGATACTGCACTGGTCACCTGGCTACCCTCTGACTCTGGTCCAGGTCCTTGCCCACCCAGTTGCACACCCGCACTGCCTCCCGGGCAACCCTTGCACTTGGCTCTGTATCTGTAACTCAACAGTCCCCCAAACTACACTTTTGGACACGTGCTGTCAGCACTTACCCATGCACCTGCCACCTGCTGGCTGCACTTCTTGTTATTGTTTTGATCCCATGTACAGCACTATCCCAAGCCCCTTTCCCCTGGAACTTTTCCCCTGCCCCTCCACTGCACTTGCGCGATCTCAATGTCACTTGGCCTAGTAAGGTCGGTGTCTCTGTCCTCCCTCTATTTCCCCTTCCTTGCCTAGTCGAGCCTTGAAACACTTGTGTATAGGCGCGTTACAAATGCAATATCATATAATTTCCCCGACAACCATGTGTTACGTGCAATCTGGGACCAGATAACAGAAACTTGCAATATTGCACACTATAGGCCTGATTTACAAAGCTGTTTTCAATGGGATTGCACCATTGTAAAATGCTACTGCAAATTAGCATTACGTCAAAATGTGCACTAGTTCAAAAGGCATTTGGGCCATATTAGAAAACCTTCGTACTATCACAAGTCCAATTTTGCATGGCATTTGCATAAGGGCAAAGTTTGGTCTGTTGCAAAAATGCTTTAAAAGTATGTTTTTTGCACTAGGGCAGTTTTTACCCTTGTGCTAATACCATATAAAATTTCACTTCACCATGGTGCAATGGTTTTTGAATGTGGCCTCAATGCTTTTGCCTTTGGGCAAACTTTGCCCTAGTCCTAATACATTGCAATATTGCACTTGTACTGGTGCAATTTTCCTGTAATCTGGCTCAGGACACTTACACCCATATATCTACCTGCAGTTACCTTTATCTCCTTTGAATAATCTCTTTTTATTAGAGTACAACGCAAGTTCTAAACATGAGGCTTAGCCTGAGAAAGCCAAGGCTTCATGTTCATCGCTTTTTCAGCGATTATGCGTTGCATCGAAATCTCCTAGCAGGTGTCCAGGGAGAAGCCATTTGATGATTGATTTCAAACATTTACCAGCTTTAACAGATGTGATCTTGTGTATTTCAGCATGTGGCACTAATTTGGCATTACTTATGAGCATGAGGTTATTATTTATTTTTTTTGCAACGGGAAGGCACCCATTCTGCAAGCGCCGCACATAAAAACTGTTTGATTGGCATCCACGCTCTACTAAACCTGGCATAGCTTCCAAGGGGCTCAGTGTCAGCTGAACAGATGGGCGTGTGCGCGAGCACGCTAACCCGTGTGTGCATCAGCTCTGATGGCTGTGGGCAGGGTTCCAGTGTAGGGATGGTAACGCTTCAGTTCATGCAGTGTTTCTCTGCCCAGGTGTAATTGGAAATGCCGGCGTGATCGACAGCCACAGTTCAGGGTTCTTTTGAACGGCAAACCCCAACAGAGCATCTGTCGCCACAGCGCGTTAGGTAAATATTTAACTCTGGTCTGGATCATTAGTGCAGTGTCCATGTTCTGCCCAGATACATATTGATTAGCTTTGCTGGGCGAACACGCCACATGACCAACCTGCAGAGCTTTCCAAAGCTCACCATTACAGAGGCACAAGCAGACCTTTTGTTCAGCAGTATTCATTAATATACTACATGCGGGGAATTGCATTAATTAAGGTCATGTTCAATGTTTCTATTGATTGTTCGAGGCCAGCGCTAATAGCAATTTAGACTCACCAGTCTATGTTCTGCTAGTCTCCAGAAATCCGTTGGCTTGATGCTTTCAGTTATTCAAATGTGTTACACAACTGACATCCCGGAGAACTGTTCACTCTTGTGCTATCCTCCACACACGGGACCTGATTCAAAACATTTTGAACAGGAGCAAAGCAGAGGATGCCCTTCAGCATCTCTGATTGCAATCACTCCTTTGTATCCGACCTACGAGGCCTAAACATGGACCCAGTCCAGAGATGCCTGGAGCGACTCTTCGATGACCTTGAACACATTTTGTGATTTGCACTTGCATGCGAGGATCTCAGAGACTCTATCGAGGTGTTTCCAAATGTTTAGGCTCTGTCGATCAGGTATTAAGCATCTGGTGCAAATTAGAGTTGTACATGGGCAGCTCGTAAATTGGTCCTGTACAATTTGTGTGCGACCAGGCCATTGCATTTTATAGGAAGAATAGTATTGAAAAAAGACAATAGGACTAGGGTATTTTATGGAAGATACAAAGGGCCGATGCATGGAAATGTGTCCAGAAATCCTGCAGGGGCTGCACGACGAGAAGGACAGTGTGCGAGCCTGTGTGCAGAAAGAAAAAAGTGTGCCCTACGTATCCATGGAATTTACAGCGCAAAGTAACTGTATTTGCCAGTCGCTCCCAGGGCACCCCCGACATAACACACAAAGCATAAACAGCCAGAATAGCTAACCTTTGCATGCTTCCCTGGGTGCGAAAACATGCACCCTCCAAACAGTGCGTGGAGTCCCCCATAAGCAGGCCTGCGACCCTGGGACCCTGCACTGGGTACCGCGTAACTTTATCTGGCATCCCGACAACATGCGCATAAAAAAATCGTAACTCTGCAATAACTCAGAAAATCTGCATGAACACCCCGTAAAACATTTCTGCACCCCGCTGCACTGCCTACACAGACCCCTAAATTACATCGGAACCCCGATTGAGTACACACACCTTGAAATCTGACATGCAATCCCACCTGCGTGCTGCAAATCCTACACTCAAGTGTACTTACGCCTGCCTCCAGGTGGCGGATCATATGAAGGACTTGCGTGGCCATTTCCCAGCTGAGCCATTGCCTGATCGAATTCATGAATTTGTCTCGTGCCGTGCAATTGTGGGCATGCCGCGTGCGAGGGACTGCCTGCATGCCATCCCTTGGAACACCCACTTTTTTGCAAGTTCTTACCCATTTTTGGTGTTCCGCCCCCTTCCCAGCCCTCTGTGGAAGCCACACACATGCTCTGCTTGGAGTCTCCCGCAAGGCTTTCGACGGCTCGCACAGACGTGCCGAGCCAGCGCAAACTCCACGCAAGTACAAGAAAACTACTGCACATTTGATTCTATGAATTGACAAAGGCGGATTTGCACGCAGTTGCGGGCGCAAGTATCCTATTTTCCGTGCAGATAGTTCCATGAATCAAGCCCAATGTAACTATCGGAACAATTATTGAATTCATGCCTAAAAATGGATGAGAGGTCTCTCTATAGGGCATCAAGGGCGCATGGATTTGATCAAACTAGGGAAAGCTGTCGCCCGGCCCACTTGCTATTCAGCTTATTTATATCTGATTGTCATATTATTTTTGAAAACATCAATGGACTCCTAGCACAGATAAACAGGCCGTCTGGTTCTGAATTATGATTTGTAAATGATCTGGTGGCTCTGTTCCAATACACCAAAATACAAGGGAAGTCCAAATGTAAGATATCAATGGAAGTGAGGCATTGATTTGACTACTTGGGTTTAACACTATCAGCACTGTGACTGGCACATCAGTGCATCAAAGTAGCAAACCACATCATTCTGGTATACATTCTAAGATGGATAACTAGGTTTTTGGGTTAGGGTCCATAGCCCCTTCATGTACACACAGAGGCCACAGTCTTCTCTGATATGCTGTACAATGCCCAGTTCTGGCGCGCTGGTGGAAATATATATGGGCATAGAATTGAGGGGACGCTCTGGAGAGAATTACTCAGCTTGGGATATAATGGACTGATTGCTGCAACTTGTTTAAAACTGGGGTTCCTGAGTGCAAAATATATGGACCTTTGTTGTAGACTGGCTATTTCATCTAAACGTCTTTAGGGATGGTGGGACGACTTTATCCGCGGGATATAGTATAAGTACTAGCTAGATCTATTCCACCGATATTGAAGCAGGTGGATACATTTTTACTGGCAGAGGGAAGTGTTTTGATAGAGTTGGAGTCTTGGAATGCAGTTCATTCCATAGGCTTACCTTTATTCAATAATTTGGGAGTCCCCCAAAAATACTGTTATATAGCTTTCATTCCCCGGCTGGGGGTGGACATGGGGTTTAATGGCCCACCAGCCTGAGCTTTGGTAGGCCAGAGTGAAGGGAGGCCCTCCGCTAGGGCTCTGGGCTGTCACACCCCAAGTTTGCCCCCAGCTGGGGCAGGAAAGCTATTCGCACCCCAGGATTTGCCGTGGTGAGGATCGTTTTTTTTTCATCCGACAGGAGATGAGCTCTCTGCGAGCCCATCTCCCATCAGAGAAAAAGAAATGCCACAAGAAATGCTGCCACCATTGAAATGGAAAAGGGACTATGTCCCTTTTCAGATGACGGCGGTCATGGATAACATGTTCCTGCTGTCATCCTGCTCTAGTCCCTTTTCAATGTTGATGGTGGCAAGGTTCTGGTCCCGCATGTAAATTCGGGCTGGGGAAAGGGGAATTGGGGTCTTCTGACATGGGGAGGCAACAGGGAGCGCCTCCCTGTTGCTTCCACACGTTGGGAAAATAAAAAAGGGAAAAAAGCGCCACCCGGGTAAGGGCTTCAGGTGGCTGGAACAGCAGGCGGGGACTGTTATTCTCGCTGCTGTTACAGCCAGCTGGCTGAGCGCCCTTCCCCTGGTGTAAATAAAGAATTGCACCCTTCAACAAGACTAAACTATATGAGCTTACATCTATGGCAAATTAACCCAGGGTATTTGCTCGAATTTGGAACAGACAGTGTGGAGCTGGTGCTAGACATGGGCAGTGTGTGTGGTCTCCCAGGACCCAGTGGGGGACATGCAGGCTGCAGCTTCCCCTGGTGTAGCATTTGGCTGTGTAGCTAAACATGAAGCCTCGGGGGGCTTCTTTATGATGAAAGGCTCTTCGTCCTCTCCTGCAAGACTCTGCCAAATCCCTTCCACCCCACGCGAGGAACTGATGACACCCCCTGTGAGGTCCTGGAGCCAGGTCCACCCACCACTAAAGGCCTTAACGCAACTCCTCTCGCACTCCTCCGAAGCTGAACCACTGAAGACCACTAGCTGATAAGGCAGTGCAAAGGATTCCTCCTGCCCCCTCTCTCTCTTTGAGACCTGTCTACAGACTATGAGAAGTGGGTTTACTCCTGGTTATCTTGTCTGATTTTCGGTATCAATAATCCTTCTAACACGGTAGTTAGTGCGATACAGGTTCGCTTTTATTGATGGTTTTTGAAAGATTCCACTTGATACAATGATTAGTGTGTAGAACACTGTTATGGCATTTTGTGCCTTGGTGCGGTCAGCCGACACGTGTTTCAACCCATAAGGGTCTTTCTCAAGGCAGGTATGTCATGCTGCGATCCCTAGGTGGGGTTCTTATTGTGTTGTGGGTGGCTGTCCTTGTGGCAGTCTAGCTCCTATTGGGCTCTTCGTCAGAGTAGTGTCTGTGATGAGTTGCTCCCTGCGGCCATTTAATTCATAATGGAATCTTTCAAAAACCATCAATAAAAGCGAACCTGTATCGCACTAACTACCGTGTTAGAAGGATTATTGATACCGAAAATCAGACAAGATAACCAGGAGTAAACCCACTTCTCATACGCACCAAATTGGGGTCCTGGCTAAACCCCTAACCACTCCTGTGATCTTGCGACACCAGAACAAACCTTCCAACCTATAAATGGTGCTTAGCATGGGCAGGTTCCAATCCTAGAGCCAACCAGACCCCTTTTTTCTGTCTACAGACTACCCTTGCAGTACCTCCATACTGACATTTCCATGCCAGCGCTGCATTTTGGTTGGCAGAGACCGAAACCACGCCATTTTTCACATGAATACGATGCAGCATTTTACTCAGTTCCAGTAGACAGAGGGACTCAGGAGCATTTAAATAGATGTTACCATGTGTGCGCATCATTATAAGTACCCTATTGAAGGCGACTTCATCTGATGGGCGTTGCCGAAACGAGTTGGTTGTTACTATTGTCTAAAAGCCTGGATGTCCGCGGGAATGAATCTGGACATTCTTTATAGTTTCTAATATATTAAATAACTGGCACGCCATTAGGCACTTTACAATCATTGTAATTGGTGGTGCCCCGATTTGCACAGAGTGGTGATGTTGTAATTTTCCAATATTATTTGATCCATGTGACTCATGATGAATTTGGAATGTTTTAAAAATGTTCTTCATTAAAAGAAAGATAATGGTCTATTTAAAACCTACTGCGTCTAACAGCTTTTGCCTGAGCAAATAAATTATTGAATTCACAACAAACTCTGATGATGCTGTGTTATTTATATAATTCTTCTTATTATTCTTCCAAGAGTATCATTTTTTGAGTAGTTGCCACTTACCCCTGATACTAGGTCCAAAGGTTGGGATTCTCCTCTCTTGTGAAGTAATACAGACTACCCTGCTCATGGCTCTGTCTACAACTCTTCTGACCCCTCTTTGAGGCCTTGCCTACAGACTTCCCCATTGAGGTCCTCTGGGGGATTTTCCCAACATCCCTCACCTAAGCTTCCCCTCATGCTTTGAAAACCGTATTTGCATCCTGAATTCCTAAAACCTCAACTTTCTTTGGAAAACATTTGTAAATACCACATGTGTGAAAAATAAAGACAAACAGCGTTAATTCTATCAAAGAGGGAAAGGGCCCGAGGCGACAATCAGAAATTGGGCCAAAGATTTGAACATGACTTTGTATTGATGTTCTTGATAGGACAGCAATTGTATTGACATGTGTGCTTGTTTTATCTTTTTCCTGTTCTGAAGCCTATGGTCCTGAAAACAGGCATACTATGCTGTGTGTTGAGTGCATCCTAGGGTTGATAAGGAGAAAGGGTATGGTCTTGCAGCTCCCACCCCTCTCCTGTGAGGCCTTGGCTCGAGGCTCTTTCTCTCCCTCCACTCTGAGACCCCACTTTAGTGTTGAGCAAGTGTCCAAGCAGAGCGTCAGGTGGCTAGAGGAAACCTTCAACCATTCTATCATGTTTAGGCAGTATACCTATTTTCATTGAAGTGGGTGGTGTTATAAGGACCAATGGGTACAATTAGCGGCATTTGTTAAATCATTACATGTCTGACCAACTGCGTGGTCATTATGTTCATAGCACTGTACAGCCCTGTTTTCCTAGTCCTAACTACAGACAGCATTGTCCAATGCTTTTCCAGTCTTCCTGTGAATTCTAAGGGGGAATGAAACTATGTGTATGAAGCTCAGGGTGCAACAGCTGAGCTGCATGTGCATTTATGTGGGAATTAAGATCACACTGCATGTGGGTCCCATAGGGCATTGAGAGGGCAAGCTGTGTGCATGAATCCGAAGTGGTGTTGCGAGGCTTGGCTCTATGTGCCGGTCACTGAAGGAGTGTAGGGATTAAGTTGCGAAGGTGTATTTATTCGGGATGATCTGTGAACACCTACCAGCTGTGCCAATATAGGCTAGCATTTCAACGTAAGAAGACTCATCATGTTGGCTTTGCCCATAATGCCAGTAAAAATGCCAGTAAAAATGCCATGTCACTACTAGAAAATATATCCATACTGGCTGTGCCATTGTAGATTGGTACCACCATATAGGAAGACATCATGTTAGCTTTTCCCAACATGTCCACAATGTCTGCACCAATGTAGCCAGTTTTTCCACCTAGGCACACTTATCATATTGGCTTTACTCATAATGCCAGTAATATATAATGAAATGCCACTTTCAGAAAACAAGTCCATGTTCATTACCAAAAACAAGTCCATGTTCATTACCAATTTGGGTTAGTGTCCCCAATAAGACTAATTGTGTTGGTTTTACCAAAACGCTAGTAAAAATGCCATGCCACTGTAAAAAATCATGTCCATGCTGGCTGCACCAATGTAGGCTGGTGTCCCCACATAAGAACATGATCCTGTCGCCTAAGCCCTTAATGCTAGTAAAAATGTCATGTCACTATAATTTTTATTTTTTATTTGGTTAGTTGATAAAATCAACCTTTCAAATGTAAATACTTTGGTCAAGAAATTTACACAAACTAAAACAACCATACAAACCCATTATGATTCTATCATCTGTAACAAACATCGTAATAATGAGAGCACTAGAGAAAAACACAAGATACAAAATGCAGATACATAGTGGGTTAGAATAAATAAATAAATAAATAAAGGAACTATATCAAGAAATAGTAATCTTAAATCTTAATATCTTGAATTTGCATAGCTATTTCTCATCACCAACAGGCAGATTTATAACGAATTTTACAGTTCAGGTAATTCATAAATCAATATAGAATCCATCTGCTGATTAGCTTTAGATTCGACCACCGGAAGGACTGAGTCCATGTCACTATAAAGAAACATATCTATATTGGCTGTACCAATGTATGCTATCATCACCACATAATAACACTCATCATTTTGGCTTTGTGCATATTGGCAGTATGAATGACATGCCTCTGTAAGAAACAATGTCCTTACGGGCTGCATCAATGTAGCACAGTATCCACACATAAGAGCATTTCCCATAATACAAGTAGTAAATAATGCCATGCCAATTTAAGAAAATGTGTAATTGATGGCTGCACCATTTTGGCTAGCATCCTCACATAGGAATATTTATCATGTTGGCATTGCCTATAATGCAGTTCAAATGCCGCCATTTCCAGAAAATATGCTCATACTCTTTGTACCAATGTAGGACAGTGGACCATAGTATGAACGCTCATCATGCTGACTTTACTAATAATGTCAGTAATGATACTATGCCAATAATAAAACAAAAACATTCCATTGTAATTCGGTACTTCTCCACAAGGAGGAACCACCCCCTTTTGGGACTAGAGAGGTGAGTCTGCTACGCGATACACACCCTCGGGGTCAGGGTAAGTGGAAACCCACTGGGGGTCAAGTTTAAGTTTCCATTCCACCTACCTTCCATTCCAAGACCCCAATATTTGTTGGTTATATGGGAATTGAACATGCTAATAGTGTAAAGGGCCCCTTTAAAATGGATGGCTGGGATTCTGGGCTGTAATTGTTAACACCTCTTTGTGAGACCAATGGTCAATGACATCTTCATCTACATTCCAGGGAGCAAACCAAGGAGTAAAGAATCAGCCAAAGAATGTGGAACGCCAGCCCATGCAGAGGCGCAGAGGAGGAAGGCGGTCTCTCTGACGAAGACC
The DNA here is from genome assembly GCF_040938575.1 of Ambystoma mexicanum. Lineage (NCBI taxonomy): Eukaryota > Metazoa > Chordata > Amphibia > Caudata > Ambystomatidae > Ambystoma > Ambystoma mexicanum. The sequence continues at coordinate 329,590,975 of NC_090930.1, forward strand.
CAGTACAATGCAAGAAATGCTGCCACTTCGACGAAGGCGGAGACCCAGCCAGCGAAGAACCAGCATCCCATCAATTAGATGCTGAAGTCTCAAACCGGGAAAGGGGATGCAGAACAGCCAACAGCGTGGACCAAAGAGGACCTAAGGGCATGGATCCGCAGGGGCCACAGAATCTGACAGCAGTACCAAGAAATGCTGCTGGAAAGTAGGTACGTGGCAACATATGGGGACTGGTTGCAGGGCAGTGAGGCCCACAACAAATGGGGCGGAATGAGCGTGTAGCCCACCTGAGGCTGAAAGTCTGAGGACACCAAAAGGGGGGTGATCCCATAGCCCACTTGGAGATGAAACTCTGAAGACCCCACAAGAGGGTGAATGAACCATACTTAACTAGGATGAACACACATTTAGCCCACCTGGGGCTGAGATGCTGAAGACACCTAGAGGGGGTGAAAGAAATGCAACAAACCAGGTTAAACGAGCCATTAGAACACACTGGGCTGAGAAACCGAGTAACCTAGGAGGGGGTGAAAGGACCAAAAGACAGAGCAGGGCTGAATGAGCCCTTGGCTTACGCAGGGCAGAGAGATTAGACATCTGTCATGATGCCTGCCCCTGGGAAGCCAGACCAGGCCCAGCAACCCCGGAAGCAGGCATCATGCCATTCAGAGCATGCCCAAAAACCCCAGTTAGGGGCTGTTTGGGTGCAGTCCTAGCGCTTATGGCGCCAGGCTCATAAGGATAAAGTCAGTCCTGGCGCATGGGCGCCAGGCTCATTACAGAAAACCTACCTAATGCAGACCATGCTGCATACTCACCTGGTGCAGACCATGCTGCACAAAGCCACAAGCCAAATGGGGCTTAGGAGGGACTATTTTACCTAAGGGACTACTTTTTTCTCGGGTGGGGGCTGTGGAAGAATACTTACCTGGGACTTCTTCCTAGGCTATTTAAACCATGCCCGGACAGCCACACGTGCTTCGCGTTATTCTGCATTCAGCAGCGTAACGCTCACCGTGCCTCCAGCATCTTCCAGTCTTCAGCCACGCCCGCTTCAGTCCTGGACCACCTGGAAACAAAAAGAAAGAAGGAGAAGAGGTTCAAACTTGAAACCTTACCTGAATTCCTGATCCATCGCGCCGTCGATCTAGAAGAAGGAGTCATCGCACGCGCATCATCACTCACCTCGCAGTGCCGCGCTGTACTCACCATCCAGTGCAGCTTTTCCTCACTCCATCGCGGACTCTGCATTTCCAAACCGCTCTCCGAAATCTAAGGGGACAAGAAAAGCCAGGTGAGCACGGGAACACAAAAGGGCAATACAAGCTACCCCCAAAGACTTACCGGATTACCACGGGGGGTACTCACCTCATCTCGGGTCGGCGCAGTCAACTCTGCATCACCGCCGCACCCCGGCCCCTAATGGGAAACCACTGGACATTACAAGCTACCCCCCAAAGACTTACCTGATTTACCGCAGGGGGTACTCACCTCATATCGGGTCGGTGCAGTTAACTCTGCATCATCGCCGTACCCCGGCCCCTAAGGGGAAAACCACTATAGACTTACCTGACTCTTACCAACTGCCCTTCGGACTCTTCGAGGTGGTTAAGTCGGCAACCTACAAGGAATCGGAAAGAGTGAAGATCAGACATTTGAACTCTTACAAACTATTGGATCGTAGAGCCAATACTGGGACTCACCAATTCCTCCACGCCAGTGAAGTAACTGGTCGTCTACGCGCCCCTGCGCTCGATGCAGGATGGAGAGCTCACCTTTCTAAACCATCAGGTGAGAACAAGAGAGAACATCGGGAGTGGTCAGTGGGCAGACAACGGGGGAGGAAGGTGGGTTAACGCTCGAATTACGGGAGGTTAATTCCCTTTCTCCTTTGCAGAAAGATATTCTTACGAGCTGACAAACGAAGTAAGTGGGGGTGTCCAGTCAGTCATCTCGGCTCTACGTGGCACCAGGCCAGTCCAGATCGACGTCCCCGTGGGAACCAGGTGAGCGTAACAATATCCCATGAAGGGATATAAGGAGACATCAGCTCAAAAGGGAGAATCAGGCCCACAGCCTATATGAGGCTAAGATTGAGAAGCACCCAGAAATGACAAAGAGCGAACTTCATTTGTTTTGTTGGGAATATCAACCTACGCAGGTCAGGAGAATTTATCCCTGAAGAAGGGATAAGAGTGTATCCATTCAGTCTACATGAAGAGGACAATGTATTATCTAAAGCTGAGAGACATTTCTTTTGTTGGTTTGGATTTTGACCAGTCTATGAAGCCGTACAATGGAGAGACTGTGAGAACCCTGTGGGTAGGGGACAGAGCACCAGCCACCCCTAATTTTCACAAGGGGGAGTAACCATATGTTAAGCTGAAGCTTAGTACTTCTTTCTTTCTATCTTTCTTTCTGTTCATAGTGGTAGAGCAGAAATAGGTTAGCATCGTTTTGACAGAGGACATACTTTGTTTCGTAAGACGTCATAAAAAGCACTTGTTTGTTGTTTTCTAGCATAGGGAATTCATTAAAGAAATAAGGCCTAGAGTAGGATTTTTCTATAATTTGTTTAACAAACCATCTTGTTCAAACAAGTCCTCTGTCCATCTTGTATGTCTGACTTATCACACCCTTTAAAAACATGTCTGTGTAGGCAAGTATACCCAGGTTAAACATTCAACAAGTTGGCTTTAAAAATAAAACTAGTAATATACATACATGCCACATTAATAAACACATATCCATGATAGCCTCACCAATACAGGCCAGTATTTCCAGGTCAGAAAACTTGTCATGGCACTATCCACAATGGCAATAAAAATGCCATACAACTATAAGAAAACATGTTCATGCTGGCTGAAAAAATATACGCAAGTATCTCCGCATAAGAACACACATCATGTTGGCTACGCCCATAATGCCAGTAATAAATAATGCCCGGCCTTTTTGAGAAAACATGTCCATGCTGGTTGTAACAATACAGGCCACTATCCCACCTAATAACACAAGTCATTTTGGCTTTGTCCATAATGCCAGTACAAATATTATACCACTCTAAGAACACATGCCCCTGTTGGCTGCTTCATGTAGGCTAGTATCACCATGTCAGAAGAATTGCCATACTGGCTTTGCCTATAATGCCATTAATTAATATTTCAATCACACAGTAAAAAAACATGTCCATGGTGGCTGCACCATTGTAGGCTAGTATCCCAATGTAAGTGTCAGGGGTCTGGTCGGAGAACACAGGGCAAAAGCTATATCTCAAAGTATACAATGTAGATTATGTGACAGTCCCTGAGGCAATGCTAGCATATAATAGAAGCAGGGTACATACTGTCAGGTGTATTGACCCATGTTCGAGTTATTATGCTGCACCATTTGGTGCTGTGGGCTTAGAAAATACAAGATGGCCGAAAAGCCCACATTTGCACCAGAATCCAGGAAAACTGCGCGGTTTTGCGCACACCAAAATGGTCGCCTGACCTGCCACCCACTCGTGCGAGCATGATGGGGCAGAAGCGCCATGAGTGAAGCGTGGTGCCAAAGGAAAAACAGCAGTGCCTGTTAGCTCAAAAAGCGCTTTGAAATCACCTTTGTTTCTCTGAATGCAAGCTAAAAATGCATATTTCAAACATTGCAAGATAGTTAATACAGGAAACCATTTCCAGACCCTATCCTTGGGCTGCACACAGAGCGAAATCAGTGCAAAGGAATATGGTGCTGTTCAAAATCAGTTTTAATTGATGTCAAAAATTGCTAAAATCATGGGCACAAAACCACCAAACAAAAATCCAACTTCTGGTTGGGTGTTCTACAGTACTCTAGTGCAGAATCTACATCAATACAATATTAGCAAGGATCATATGCCATCAAGTAAAATCCCCTTTTTGAAATGCATTAATTCAAGACAGCCGCCAAAAAAATGGGTGCAGTACCGGTGTTTGACACTGACCGGTGCTAGTGATCTAAACTCTGATAGGAGACCTGTATTTCAGGAGCTGAAAAGGAACCTGAGTCAGCTGGGACTTCAAAGCCTTGCTGGTCAATGAGAATTCTTAACACCTACTCTTCCCAGGCCCCATACCAGTAGGCAGTCTGATTTAATTAAAAGTTCAAGAGGCCTCTGTTCATGGGAAGCATTCACACCTACTCTTACCACCAACAGCACAGTATATCGCCTTGACATGTAAATTAGGAGGGGCGGAGACAAACCATTGTGGATTCAGAGAGCCCAGCAAATATATGTTTTATTAAATTGCTTATAAAATATTGTATAAAGCTGACAGAAATGTACGATTTGGAGATTCTTAATATGAATATGTACCCACAATTTGAGACTAAGCTCAACTCTGTGTGATGTTCTGAGACCGAACCCCGCAATTATTAATATTACAGACACTGTGGTTATCTCAGAAAATTGAAAACTTACTGTAATGTGCCCAGAGAGGGGGTGTACTTCCGGGGAAGATTTGATGCCGAACCGACCAGGGAAAAACCCACTAAAAGCGCAAAATTTGTCATTTCTGAACCCAAGCTCACAGGAACATGGGGCTTGAAAAGAGACCTGTCTTAATTCATCTGTGATTTGTATATGTATTATGAACCACGTGTGTATCTGGGAAACCTGTTTGTTATGAAAAATTAATTTTCTAAGTAAAAGCAAAGGGGCGTTTCTTCAATAGATTGTAAAAGGGTAGCATCACTCTGACTCACAACTCAGTTATCCAGTTAAAGGGCAGAAAATCCTCTAACCTATCAGGATCCTTAGAGGGTTGGGCATAGAAAGTTAGCCTTCCCACCCACTTTCAAAAGACATAAAAAGAACCATTGAAACCCAGATAGGGATTGCTCTTTCCACTTTCTTGCGAAGCACTTTGCCGGACCAGACAATATCCAGAAGGACCATATCCAGAACTTAGACTCCAGATTCCAGAACTTTGAAGCAGAAGGCCTACTGCAAGCTAAAAGTATTCTCAGCTGGCCTTACAATCTTGCAAACTGATTTTACCCCAGACTTCCAAGGGGCACATCAGAATAAAACAGCCAGGCTGTGCTGTTTTGCTTCTGAATAGAACTTTTGCCAGAACCAGACCCAGAAAGCAGAGCTGTATCCAGAACCCGTCAGACCCAGACCAGACCGCTGTGCAGTGCCAAGAACTTTTGCCACAACCAGAGATCCAGACCAGCAGAGCTGACCCAGATAGTTGTGACTTCAGAACCACCCGCCAGAAGTCCAGTCTAAACCTGTTGACCAGATCTTGACGGCCTATTTCAAATTCATAGTGTGAGTATCCAGCCAGAACTGTGCAGAACAAATCTCTTAGTCTAAAATAATCTCATCCCATCCATTTCAACCTATTTAGAACTGCATAGAAACCGTGTGTCCATTCTGTGATTCAAATCTGTGAAATTGTCATTTGTCATTTGAATCTTACTTTATTTCTGAGAATCTACCTCCACTAAATCGTCCATATCTTTTGAACAGAACGTCTTAGTAGCGAGATTTAACTTTCAGTTTAAAGCTAAGAACCTAAGCTTACCAACAAGCGACTTACAGTGTTTCCTTACAGTTTTTCCGTAATCGCGATCGAAGCACTCGGAAAAAATGCCACGAATTGCAATTTGACTCAATTTCTCCACCTGTCAAAAATAGCTGTCTTTTGCTTGCAGCTGCTGAAATTCGTTTTCAATCTGATAATCATTCCTGATTGATTGCTAGTGTTGACCTGAACTAATTCAAAGTACCTGTCACCTACCCTGGATCTCCTATAGGGATTTAAAATCATTTTTTATCATATTTTTCACTTCATTGCAAATCACATTTAAAAGTATTTCTGCCTGTTTTAAAGCATACCGGTTGCTCTAAGCTTGCGAGGGGGGAACTGGAATTTGTATTGCATTCCTGAAAACTGTGTGCTCTCCTTCCATCTCCTTATATTGCATAGGGGGGGAGTGAATTGTCAAAGGAAAAAGTGATCATATTATCTCTTGTTGAAACCATATCAGTTCATTTCTGTGCTGCATTCTTTCTATCATTGCTTTTCCTTGAAACCATAAAAGTATTCTCTGCTACCTTATCCTTTCTATACTAACTCCTCACTGATTGAAAGAGTGTGCAATTGTAACATTACCCATTGTTGATCAACATTATATTCATAAGTGTGCTATCAAATATGAATTTATTCATAAAAGTGTGACCTATATATATTTAATTTTTTAAATCTTTTCATTTGCAAAACAAACCTACTTCTTGGTTCAGTGAGGTCAGGGGGATTCAAAGAGAGGGGCGTTATACAAGGTTTTATCATCCAGATCTATGAACTTTTTTTTTTTTTTAAATTAATTTTTATTAATTTTTCAAAACAACCAACAATACAAACCAAACCGCAGTGCAATTAGCAATATCACATTTAACATTCAACCATTAGTGCGCACTGCTCCCCTGATCCCCCCCCTTCGCGAGCCTGTTTCCATGTCATTTTCTGTATCTGTCACACATGAATGGGCATCGTTATCATCCGATTCTTCCGAATCCACCCCTGTCCCAAATATGCAGGATATCAGTGTCTTCCATGCCATCAGGGAGCCCAATTCCTCCTCCCAAGACATACAACTCGCCTCCTGCCACACCATTGTTTCAGCCTCCGCCCATTTCTGCAGGTCACTCCACCACACCTCAACCCTTGGCTTGTGACATTTTTTCCAGCCCATGGCTATTCTTCGTTTGGCTAGCACATACGCTAAGTCTTTTAGTTTGCCCACATGTTTCTGCTTCCGAGGTCTGGGAAACCCACCCAACAAACATGCCCAGGCGGTGTCTACAGAAAGCGTGACCCCTCTCTCTCTCAACTTGCGCGCCACCTCCCTCCAGAACCCCTCAATCACTGGGCACGCCCAGAACATATGCGTCATGTCCGCATTCTCTTCGTCACACTTAGGGCACGCCTGTCTGCCGGCATTCCGGAATTTGGATATCCTCAACGGGGTCATATACGCCCTGTGCGTGACATACAACTGTATTTGCTGTAATCTAGCATTCCTAGACACCCTCTTGTGATATCCTAGAGCCCGCTCCCACATCCCATCTCCCATCTGGGTCCCCACCTCACTCTCCCACTCCGATCGTAGATATGTCAATGCTTTTCCAACCTTCGACATCACCATCTCATATAGCCTAGAGGTTTCATGTCCCCCCTCCGTTGTATCATATATCACTCCCATAGTAACATCCGGTTCATCTGCCAAGGTAGTCTCAGGCCGTAGTTCCCGAATTCTCTTCCCCAATCTGTGATATGTGACATATTGGCCCCCATGTAATCCCACCTCCTCGCTAAATTCTACAAACCCCTTGATGGCGCCCTCCTGCCACATGTCACCCAATGTCACCCAATGTCACCAGCCCCACAGATTCCCGGTAGGTCCTGATAATCCCCCTCAGTTGTCCATCTTCCCCCGCCAGGGCAACTAGTGGCACCTGCGGAGAGCACGGGAGTGGGTCCCCCATCATTTTGCATGCTCGTCTCCACATCTTCCACCCCAGCCTCACCATCTCCGGATACTTCTTTGTGACAGCCTCGGGCAACCAGATGACTTCCTTTAGATAAAACGGGGCACAATCTTGCCCGAACAATCTAAGTTCTGGGGTTTCTTCGTCGGAAAGCCATTTGGTCACGAACTGTAATTGGCTCGCTATGTAATAAGCCTCGAAGTTTGGGAGTCTGACTCCCCCTTTTTCATGAAAGTTCTGTAACTTCCAAAGCGCTACTCTGTTTCGAGTACCATGCCACAAGAACTCTCTGCAAACCCCATTTATTTTAGCAAAAAAACTCTTAGGGATCATGTATGGGATGTTGCTAAAGTAATGTAGCAGCCTAGGCAGAACCACCATTTTAAGCATCGCTCCACGCCCCATCATCGCCAAAGGCAACTTCTCCCAAAAACTCATGCATGCCCGTATTTTCTCGACAGCCATCTCAGTGTTACACCTATGTTCTTCCTCCACCGTGTGGCAAACATCTATCCCCAGGTAACGAAATGTATTAACTGACCAGGGCACCTGCAACACGGGCAACCTTTCTATGGGAACATCCCTATAGCTGCCCAACGCGAAGATGCTCGATTTCTGGGGGTTGACCGCTATGCCTGACAACCTCGCATACCTCCCCATCACGTCCAGGATATACTGTAAATTCTCCTCCGGATGACTCAGGTACAATAACAAGTCGTCCGCATACAGGGATATCAGGTGCCTTTCCCCCCCTACCTCAATACCCACTATATCATACTGCTGCCTCAGGTACAGTGCCAGAGGTTCCAGAGCCAAAATGTATAGCATCGGGGACCAAGGGCACCCTTGTCTAGTGCCTCTGCTAAGTTGCCATCTCTCAGATATGATTGTACCCGTCCGCACTCTAGCCAATGGAGCACTGTACAGCAACTCCGCCCATCTAATGTATCCCGGTCCCAGTCCGTATTCTCCCAAGGCCGCCAGTAGCCACTCCCATCTAACCGAATCGAAGGCTTTCACAGCGTCCAACGACACTATCGCCATCTCCCCCTCATTATTGCATCCCAATTCGATCACTCGATGGAGTCGCCTGTGGTTTTGGGTGATATTTCTATCCGGGACATACCCCGTTTGATCCGGGTGGATCAACTTGCCTATCACTCTCCGCAGTCTATTTGCCAGGACAGCCGTTAGTATCTTGCTGTCCTGATTCAACATAGACAATGGCCTATACGATCCACAACTATGCCCAGGTTTATTGGGCTTAGGGAGCGGTATAATGACCGCCTCTCTGAGCGACTCCGGCAGCCTCCCCGTCTCAAATGCCTCATTAAGCATGTCAAGCATCGGGGGGAGCACTTCCGCCCCAAATGCTTTATAAAATTCACTAGGCAGACCGTCCGTTCCCGGGGTCTTGCTAGTGGGTAACTGCCGGACGACCGCCTCCAACTCTTCCAATGTTATTGGGGCATCTAGTTCCTCTCTCTCTTCCATGCTTATCTTGGGCAGCCCGATGTCCTGCAGGGTCTCTAACATTTCCTCCCGGCCACCACCTCCTAGATCCCCGTATAATTCCCTATAATAGTTCGCAAATTCCTCGTTTACACCCTCTTGGGTATCTATCAGCTCCCCATCCTCTCTAGTTATCGTCCTAATCGGGGGTCTCAGGGTTTCTCTTTTATATAGCCATGCCAGAAGACGGCCCGTTTTATCTCCTCCCGCGTGTTGTCTCTCGATATACTTTTTGTAATTTAGATTACAGAGCCTCCCCCAATGTTCCGTACACTGCTGCTGCAGTTTAAGCACTAGCTTGTTGTCTATGTGCTCGCTCTTCAATGCCTGTTCCAGCTCGCTTTCTACTCTCTGTAGATCAGCCAGGACCCCATTCTGCAAGCCTTTTGATTTGGCAATTGCCACCCCCCGTACCACCACCTTAAAAGCCTCCCACAGAGTCCCCGCCGAGTCAACGCTGCCAGTGTTTGTCTCGAAATAACTAACTATTTCTTCCCGCACATCTTCCCTAAAAACCGGGTCTTTAAGCGCCTCTGCGCGCAGACGCCACGTCGGGATCCGTGCCCTGGGGCGGCCATATTGCAATTCTACCACCATAGGCGAGTGGTCTGATAGGACCCTCGCTTTGTATTCCACACTAGAAACCTCTACCAATACATCCGATGTGGCAAAGATGTAGTCGAGTCTAGTGTGCAACTGCTGTGGGGCCGAGTAGTGTGAGTACTGTCTCTCGTCGGGGTGCTTGGTTCTCCACACATCCTCGAGCTCAAAGTCACGTAGCAACGTCTGCAATGCCCGGACTGCCGGGGCGGGCCTAACCACCTTATCGTCGGATCTGTCCATCCCCGGGTCCAACACACAGTTAAAATCCCCTCCCCATATCACCGCACTCCCAACACACCAGCTCAAGTTGGTACACATGGTCCGGAAGTACTCCGCCGTGCCCTGGTTAGGGGCATACGTATTCACTATACACATCTCTTTGTTCTCAACCACCCCTCTCACCATAACCAGACGCCCCTCAGTATCCAACATTTCCTGCCTCAGCTGGAACGGGACGTGCGGCGCCACCCAGACCAGCACACCCCTAGCATAAGCTGAGTACGTGGATCCCACCACCGTTCCTCTCCACTTTTTCTTCACCAGCTCTAGTTTATCCCGGGTCAAATGCGTTTCTTGTAATAATGCGATGTCTATCTTCTGTCTTCTCAAGTATAGCATGACTTTGTTTCGTTTCAGATAACTATTAAGCCCCCTGACGTTCCATGTCAGTAATTTAAGCTCCCCCATAGTTCATTGGTATCCTGCTCTCTCTCCCACAACCACCCCCGCTCATCCATGCTGTCCAGATATCTCGTCAAAAATACTACCATAGGGCTCGCGATCAAACTCAAACTTCCCAACACTATATACACCCCAACTGTCCCCCCCCCCTCCTCTCCCCCCTCCGGTCCCTCCCCCCCAACTCCCTCCCCAACTGTTGCCCAGCTCCATCCCTGGATCTCAGGCCCCCCCCACATCTAGTTCTGGCTGATACGCACAGAGCCCAGTAGGGTAAAGTCGCCCTAACGGCCACTTAACTAAAAAACACTAAACGGGGGTGTCTGGACTAGCCCTGAAAGGCTCCTTCATAAAACAACAATTACAGTGCAAACAGTGCATTAACCATCCAGTTCCGGGCCTGACTTTCTTAGGCCGTAACAATCACTATAGTCAGGTCCCATAGTCTCTAGCCGCACCCTCTCCCATCGTTGATCACTTATCTCTTTTTCCACTTTCTTCCGCTTGGACATCCGGCTCCTGGGGGCTGCCCTGCATGTCCAGCCACCCCATGGCTTCCTCAGGCGTCTCAAAAAACAAGGATCTGTTGTTGTGAAACACCTTCAATTTGGCCGGATAAAGCAGCATATATTTCTTCCCCACCTCTCTCAGTCTTCTCTTAACCACCCCGAAGTTCATCCGACTCCTCTGCACCATCATGGTGTAGTCTGGGTAGGCCGTTATAGTTGCCTCCCCTCTCTTGATGGTTCCCCCTTTACGAAAATGCTCCAAAATCCTCTCCCGGTCTCGGTAATTAAGGATCTTGGCTATCATTGGCCTGGGCGGTCTGCCCGGTGGAGGCCTCCTAGCCAATGCCCTATGTGCTCGCTCCACTGCAAATCCCTGCGACAGCACACCCCCGGTAATCTCTTGGAGCAACATATTCTCGATGAACTCCGTGGGGTTACGGCCCTCCAATCCTTCCGAGATGCCCACAATACGGATGTTGTTTCTCCGGGCACGCCCTTCTGCCTCTTCAGCTCTATTCTCCAAGTTGCGCACACTCTGCGCCAAGACATGCAGGTCGGCCTTGTGTGAGGCGCAATCCGCCGTGTTCGCACTCCCCTCTTTCTCTAGGCTCTCCGTGCGCTCCGACAGGGTCCTTACGTCCTGTCGAAGTAGATTCACCTCCTCCCGAACTTCTCCCACTTTGAGGTCGAGCACTGTTTTCAGGTCCGCCACCACTATTTCAAGCTTGGCCTCCCAAGCGGCTTTCAAATCCGCTTTCAGTTCAGCGATCGCAGCTAACACATCCTGATTTGGACTAGCGGCGGCCATGCCGCCTGCGGGTGGCTTTTCCTTGCTCCGAGCACTCTCTGGGCCCGTCGGTGTCCTGGTGAACTCGTCCAACGTAGGCTGCTTCACTCTCTGTCTGAGGGGCTTACTCGACATCCCGCAGCCACTGTATGCCGTGGGTCCGCCACTCCCACTTTACCACTACCAAGGGGGAGAGAGGCCTACTTTCTGCCCGCAATGGAGCGTGTTCTTCCTCACGCCTCAAATGTCCCTCTGCAGCAGCCTCTTCCACCACTCATCCGGGCCCCCCACCAGAGGACTCCTGGGCTCCCGCCGCAGTTCACTGGCTGAGTCGCCAATTCGGATCACCGCCAAGTCCCGTGCGACACCGTTGTATTTGTACCTCTGGTAACGCCCCCGGTATGTTCAGGGTTGTGCAGGTACCACTTAGTGTGCCCCTTAATTGCGCTCAAAAGTGCACCGCAAAGGTCTGCGCCAGCTGCTTTACCGGACTCAGCGCCTTGTCCTGGGGCACAGTCTCTTATGTCGTGTTGCGCAGCACCCAACCATACATTCAAAGTATGCAAGTGCCCCCAAAGTCTCTTATTTCACTGTTATACCCCCTTCAGTGGTGTTGCCCTGCTCAGTTCTTCGTCTCCTGCCAGTATGCAGGGCTCTCCTGCCCTCCTTTCCCACTGTAGCGAGGACGCTGATTGCGTGTCTAGACTCGCAGGGGTGTGATCAGCTGCCCGCAACAATGCATCAATGCGGCTTCCTGCCCTCCTTTCCCACAATAGTGGGAGCGTTGATCGCGTGTCGGGACACGCAGGCGTTAAGTCAGCTACCCGCAACAATGTATCTCTGCGGCGCAGCGTGGTGCCGGGGACCAGCCGTAGTTCGAGCGTCTCCTGTTGGCTGCCAGCTACCCAAAAGGCCAGCGCTGCTAAGCGCACAACTCAGCCAGCAATGTCAATATGTGAGCCCTTCGCCCCGGAGCTTCTGCGTGACATGCATACGGCGCTTCGTTGCTCAAGTCGCGAGGTCCGTTTCGCCTGCCAGCCCGGGCGGGTCCTAGTGCCGGCCGCTGACCGCCTCTGACCGTATCCCGAGCCCGTGCTGAATAATCGGTGCCCACAGAGACACGCCGATGTTCTCCCAGAGGCGCATCGCCCCCCACACAGCCCGCGCAACCGCTGATCACTTCGGGGGTGCCTCCGTCATCCTGTATGTGTCTCCTCCTTTGTTCGGCATGGCCGCCATTTTCGCTCAGTCAGGGCCGCGACTCCGGGGACTTCGGTCACATCTATCTGCTGTTGCCGGGCTTACGAAGGTTCCAGCTTGTCAGCAGCCGTGCAGCTTACATTCATGGACGGGTGCCCATGTTTCTGGCTTCTAGGAGTTAGTGCTTATGCACTTTTGCACAGGATGAGTGTAGGATCTCCGGGAGCTCTTCCAAGAGCACGTCCTCTCACATGGCTTCCAAGCCACGCCCCTCCAGATCTATGAACTTGTCATAAAAATATATAAATAAGGGCTTCCCTTGGGCATCCCAGACTAGGCATTGACTTAGTTGGAGTGCTGAATTGAAGTCACTTAACAATACTAAGCTGATCTGAGTTGAAACAGGTATTCACAGGAACTGTAGAGGCAGGAGCTGAGTGTAAACAAAGAGACACAGAGAAAGCAGTGGCAAGCACATATACTGTGCCACATGGATTAATCAGAATAAAGGGTGCACTGTAAAATGATGAGGGATCTCCAGGGATTAGGGAAAGCCCTTGGGATCAGCCCCAGCAGATTACTCTCATACAGCAGCATCATGTGTTAGGCGTGCCAAAGACAAAGTTGTACTCAGTGTAATGGTAAAACTGGAGACCATATACAGAGGAAGGTAAGACAAGACAGGTCACTGCCAACTCATTGAATCCGAGGGGTTCTGGAAACTCAGTGCACTTAAGAGCAGGCACTTAAACTATGGACTGAAGTCTAGTAATTAGGCAAGCAAGAAACAAACAGGAATGTTGAATACTTGGGATTGCTGCTAACTCAGCAAATGTATGGCATTGAATAACTGGAGAAAATGACAGTAAAACAAGAGACTGGTATTGCAGAGAGAGGAGAGAAAACATCATAGACAGAAACAGGACGGGTCTGTGAAGCAGAAATCCTCACAGAAAATAGCATGTTTGCAAAATGTCAGAAAAGCAGCAAAAATACTGGTATACAACTGAATGTCCTTAACAGCAAAACAGGACAGGAGTTGTCGCACAGCAGCTATGGCATGCAGGGTTCAGAACTTAAAAGCATTTCAAGCAAAGGTTCAAAAACAGGCAGACTTTAAAAACAGACTCAACAAGGTGCTGCAAAGCAGCTACAACAAACAGGATTCAGAAGTCAAAGCAGGATATTCAGAAAAGGTTCACAAACTAGTCAGAGAAGCACAAAAGCACTAACTCCCAGTGAAATCATTTGACACACCAACTGCTACTGTTGGAAGTTGAACTTAAGAAAGCCCTACAAGCCCACAGCCCAACAGGGTGGAACTGATTGCAGTCTCAGGCAGCTGTGCTGAATCAGGCCCAGTCAAGGCTTCAGTAGCCTGCAGCAGTAGTTTGTAGTTAAGGTCTCTCCAGCTCTTGGCAGCTTAGTCTGCAGTAGGTTGGAACAGGTGAATGCAATCAGGGCCTCTCCAGCTCTTAGTAGCTTGCTGAAAACAAATGTACTTAGTATCCCTCCTCCCACTCCCTACCTCTTGGGCAGCATACATATACCAGAATGCATCTCCTGGTTTAACCCAAAACCCGGAATGGAGCATGAAATTAGATTGGTTCAAAACTGCAGCAGTAAAACACGTAAATGATGAAGAGGCAGTTTGTAGGTTTGAACCTAGGCATTAAATTGTAAACAGAGTCTTTGAATATATACATGTAGCGGTGCTAGGTGGCCAGTGGGTAGGATCCCGACAGTAAGAACACTTGTCATGCTGGTTTTGCCCTTAATGTCACTAATACAAATTGACATGTCACTTTAAGAAAACATGCCCATGCTAGCTATGCAACTATAGGACACTATTTACACAAGAAAACACTCACGTTGGCCTTGACCATAATGGCAGTAAAACTATTATGCCACTGTAAGAAAACATGCCCATACTGGTTGCACCAATTGAGGCCATCATCCCCTCTTAGGAACACTAAGCATGTCGGCTTTGCCTATAATGGCAGTAAAAATGCCAAGCCACTCTAAGAAAACATAGCCATACTGAATGCACTAACTTAGCCCACTATTCCCACATCAGAGCACTCATCATGCTGGTTTTTCCCAAAATGCCAGTAAAATCGCAATGCCACTTTAAGAAAACATGCTCATACTGATTGCACCACTGTAGGCCGGTATTCCTATACACTTATGCTAGTTCCATCTATAATTCTAGTAATAAAACATATACATATAAGAAAAAATATAAATACTGGCTGCACCATTGTAGGCCAATATCCCCTTATACGAATACTCATCATGTTGACTTTGTACAAAATGTCAGTAAAACCAATAGGCCACTTTAAGACATATTAATCTATACCGGCTGCACAACTGTAGGCCAGTTTCCCCATGTAGGAACCCTGATGTTGTTTTAATACTTTATTCCAGTAGAAATGCTGTATCACTGTATTAAAACATGTCTATTCTGGCTGCAACAATGCAGGTCAGTGTCCCCTTGTAAGAATACTCAACATGCTGGCTTTGCCTATAATGCCAGTGACAGAAATTGCCCTTCCACTGGACGACAACGCCTTGTGGTGCCTGCACCATTTTAGTCTAGTTTCCCCATTTAAGAACACTTCTCATGTTCGATTTGCCCGTAAGGTCAGTAATAAATATTGCTATGCCACTTTTAAAAAACATGTTGTTGGAGTCTATGATAATATTTGACATAATCCCCATGTAAGAATGCTCATCATATTGGCTTTGCCCATAATGGCTAGAAATGCCATGCTACTCTTTGAAAATACGATAATTCTGGCTTCATCAATGTCAGCTAGTTAGCCCAACATAAGAGTACTCATTATGTTGTCTTTGCCCATAATGTCAGTGAAGTGCCATGCCACTGTAATCATGATGTCCATACTGGCTGCACAAATGTAGGCCAACACCCCGTTGTAAGAGCACTCATCATGTCTCCTTTCCACATAATGCCAGTAAAAATACCATGCCACTGTAATAAAAAAAAGTCCATACTGGCTTCACAAATGTGGGCTAGTGTTTCTGCATAAGAAGACTCCTTTTGGTTCTGCCCAAAATACGAGTACACATGCCTTGCCAATGTCAAAACAAAAACATGTCCACATTGGCAGACCAATTTAGGTCAGTATCCCTTCGTAAGAACTCTTATCATGTGTGCTTTGCCCATAATGCCAGAATGCCATGCCACTGTAGGAAAACATGCCCATACTGGCTGCACAATTTTGGCCAGTATCATATATTAGAACACTTATGTTGGCGTTGGCCAGCATGGTGGTTTTTCCTGGCAACTATCTTTCCCTAACAACAAACAAGACCAGGAGCCCATCCCTTGCAGTGGAGGGAATGCTCAAGGTTTCCACTGGGCTGGCTTGCGCCTCCATAACAGGTGGTGGGCCAGTCTTGGCACTTAAATCCTACTTTTACATTTGAATATTTGGACTTCCAGTGACCAATTAGATCATGTCCCCCCCCTCCCCAATCAACAACCCAACACTATGTCAGCCTCGGTTCCCGTTCTTGGCTGGGACATAATATCTCCTATAACTGTTGTTATATGTATTTAATAATGCCCAGGTTTCCTGGAACAATATAATTTCAAAATGGTTCATTAATTCCTGCTGATCTGATTTACAATTAACCCACAATGTTCCATGCCAGTAAGCTGCAGTGGCCTCCGTGGATGAAATGATGATTAACCCAATTATCGTACATTACTTGGCAGTAGAAAGGCTTATAGCTGGATATCCTATTGTCAAGTCTAGGTCAAGATCAACTAGGCCAAATATAGGTCTGGCATAAGTGGTCTGGACATGCTAGAGGCATTGTATTCCTTTTTTCGGGGGGGCCTAAGAATAGTGAGTTACAGTAATCATGATGACTAGAAATTAAGCTATTGATCACTGTGACTTAAGCAGAAAAAGAGAGAAAAGGATGAACACAGCAGATGCACATGACAAGAATGCAGAATTTGACCACGGCAGTAATGTGAGCAGAGAGAGTCAGAGGCAAAACACTTCACTATAAATTGTTTCAAAACAGGGACAGGCGATGGATACAGTACCACACATGATTGCCAGAAAGATTGGAACCAGGCATCGGGTTGAGATAAAGAGGTAAGGATCCTCATTTTGGAGCCATTCAGTTTAAGACGATGATTACATATCCAAGAATCAACAACTGGAAGGCCTGCTACGGGTTTTGGCATTTGTATGCTGCTCAGCATCCAGATGCACCACATCGGCATACATCTGAAAGTGATGCCCAGATGTCTTAATCAGCAATGCCAATTGAATTGCATGGTTATTAAATAAAAGTACAGATAAAAGCCAATTTTAGGGCACCTCACAGGTCAAAGAGGGTTTTGGAAGGAAGACTTGATATCAGAAAGAGATGACTGAATTAATTAAAGGGAAAGGTCATCTACCCCAACATGGGGGCCCGCAAATCAAGAAAATGATTGTTGATAGTGTTAAAAGCAGCCAAGAGATCTAATCGGATCAGTGTAGTGAAACCATTACCACCATCAGCTGCTTATCGTAGATCACCCGGGTTAGAGATGGGAATGGTCTCCATGCTGATTCCTCGAAAAAAAAGACGCCTGTTTTTTAATGGAGAAGAATGTTTGTTTCTACAGATTACTGTAATTGCTCAGCCACAATTTGCTCCAGGAATTTTGCAAGATACTGTAAGGAAGGCATGGTATCAACAGTAAGATGGACACCATTCAATGGTCTTTATTGAACTTCAATTGGGTTTGAAAATCCTAAATCTAAAGTTGGGAGCAAGATACGGCCATCAAATAATAATAACGCAGTACTAGTGGTGCATGTCAAAACAAAAGGGCCTATACTAATAAACCTATTGCCAATCCTTATCTCTAAATACAAATAGTGTGGGAAACAATTTTATGCAAAAGCAAAGTGTTCAAGAAATGATATGTCAGGATATTCAAGCCATAGGCTTCACTTCCCCACGCTTCTCTAGCATGAGGGTGCAGTTTGAGACTCCAACATAACGGCCCTCTGTACTAAAGTCCCTTTGCCATTCAAAAGTCTCTTCTTTGAGAGGGCCTGATGTAACAAACAAATTTCAAAGCTCCTTTACTTTCAGGATTCTCCTACGCACACACTTTGCTCAGGTGATTTACTGTTCACCTTTGATCCCCCTCTGCCAGGCTCAGATCTGTTCCAACACAAAATCTTCAATCAGTTTCCCTCTGCCGGGCCCGGACCTATTGTAACACAAACTTGGTTTAACACAAAGCTTCAATTGTGCTCCCTCCGCTGGGTTTGGACCAACTTAATCTACTTTCCCATCAACTTTCTTTATTGTATCAACATTGAAGACTTTCAATTGTAAACATGATTTTGCTTGACCTGTTGCAGGACCACTTTGATTCACAATCCTTTGCCACTCTTTCACTTTTGTCAACTCTCAGCTGCACACCTTACAGAGACCTTCGATTGAGCACACACACAGTGCTGGACCACTCTGTCAAAGGTATCATATATTTTGACTTCAAAGTTTAATCACTTTACTCACGTTGGTTATCACACACGTTTCACTCAATGTTGTCAGATACAGCTCTCGCCAGACAATGTTGCCACTTGCAACCTTTGCTTCAACACAGACCAGTCGTGAATCGCTCTCCCCAACTCACCGGTTGTGTTGATTTCACTGATGCTGCTTTCTTGTTGGATCCAAGGACAGTACCACAGAAGCTGGTGAGTTACCCCACCTTGAATATCGACGTGGGAGGGCCACAGGTACCTCTGACACACAATGCAAGATTCTTCAGCCTGGTTTCCTGTTCTTACGCTTTCTATTTTTGAGGTTTTGTGAAAGTAACGGTTCCTTGTCGAAAAGGTCAGGGGAACTTGCCTCCCTGTGATCCCTTTCGGTTTCGTCATCTTCCTCCGTGTGTTAAACTGCCATCTTGGAACTGCTGTTTCCTTGTCTGCTTTGCCTCGCTCAGAGTGCTCTCGTGCCCCACCTTTTATCCGTGTGGGGAAGTGTAATGGAAGTCAGGCATGCGTGATGGTCAGTAATTGCCTGACCCTACCTGACCATTCTATTGGGACACGGGCTGTCCGTGAGAAAGTGTTTGTGTTGTGAAAGGGGGAGGGGATTTGAGTTCCTAAGTATCCTACCTGGTAGGATGAGGTAAAGGTGTTCCAGGGAAGGGGATTGTCATGCTCACCTGGTCTCCACGGGGACGTGCTCGTGTGCGTAGGGTGTTGTCTGTCCTGATGCTGCTCTGCTTGGCTGGTGATGCTAGCTTGTGTCTCCTCTTAGTCCTTGCTTCAGGAGATGTTAGCCTGCAAGTCAAAACAAGATATTAGCTACCGAAGGGAGCTGATCAGTGGTTTCACCTCCTTCCGGTCTATCCTTCACTTCTTCTGGCTCACCTCTGTTTTTTAATGGGTGAGCTCTCCGTCCTGCACACTCTGGCAGGGGTGCGGTTCACAGTCTTTCCTGGCTCGAGTTACGTCACTGATTCAAAGGAAGGTGCTGAAGTAGAAGGCCCGGGAGTAAGCAAGCAAGTCTCTATTCCAATAACTGCTTGGAATGACTGCCTTTAAGTCTTTCTGTTCAAGATAACTAATGTCCGTTATTGTCTTACAGGTGCGGCGTTAAGCGACCTTCGGATGATGGATGACCCTCTTTACAATGATAAGAAAAATGGTGATCTCCTGGTTATCTCGCTTGGAAGTTAGTGAAGTAATTACTGTGACACTTTGTTCCATACGAATTGGTTCGTTTTTATTAGTGGTGGTTGTACTTGCATTGAGTTATTACATACTCATAGTTGTTTTTGAGAAACACTGTTTCAACCTAGATAAGCAAGTTAGGTCAGCCGACACGTGTTTCGACCCGTACGGTCTTTCTCAAGGCATTTAATTCTGGTGTGTGCCCTCTGTGGGGTTCTGTTGGACCACATTCCAACAGAACTCCACAGAGGGCACACACCAGAATTAAATGCCTTGAGAAAGACCGTACGGGTCGAAACACGTGTCGGCTGACCTAACTTGCTTATCTAGGTTGAAACAGTGTTTCTCAAAAACAACTATGAGTATGTAATAACTCAATGCAAGTACAACCACCACTAATAAAAACGAACCAATTCGTATGGAACAAAGTGTCACAGTAATTACTTCACTAACTTCCAAGCGAGATAACCAGGAGATCACCATTTTTCTTATCCAACCAAACAGGGGCTTGGGCTAAACCCCTACAATTACTCCTGTGATCTTGCTCATGATCAATATAACTGGAGCTCAACACTGGCAGGTTCCAACCCTAGAGCCTAAAACTACCTTCTCTTTACAATGATGCTCAGGATTCCTGCCGGTAAGTATAGCGCTGTGCTGGGCGCGCGAATGTTCGCCTTTGTAGCTTTCCTTTTCTACGTGCGACTAACCTGTTTGTCCTTTTCTGTTCAGCAGGTACGGCGCGAGTCCAGGAAGAAGAATAGAAGATCTGTGTGGCGGTGTCGAGCTCCGGCGAGCTGCTGAGTGAAGAACTGTACGATGAAGTTCCTGGAGCGGGCAGATCAGGTGAGTAGCTACCCGAGTGGGTGCTTTTTGTTCTGTTCTGCAGATGCGGCGGGCCGTGGGAAAGCAGGAGATGAGATCTGCAGTACTGCAGGTAAGGCCTTCGATGCTTAAATAACTCCTGTTATTCTCTGTTCGCAGGTGCCGATGGATGGAAGACTCTGGACGGGCGTGGCAGAAGGAAGCAAGAACTGATCTGACATGGTGAGCGCTACGCTGCAGGAGTGCAGAATAACGCGAAGCCTGTTCAGATTGTCGGGTGTGGTTTAAATAGCCTTGCAAGTAGTTCCAACAAAATAGTCTTCTTCTCCGTATCCCTTCTCTCAGGTAAAGTAGTTCCAGGCCACACCCTGAACTGAATGGCTCAGCCTCTCAGAGCCAAGTTAATGGACCATGTAACTAACACCTCAATGAGCCTGGTGAGCCTGGCTGGGGCCTGATAAGCCCCCAAGGGGGCCAAAGTCCAGGATGGCGCCACCAGTTTCAGGGGTTTGGGTGCCTGCACCATGACACTAATGCTGTTTCCCTGACGTGCTGGTTCTTCATGCGCTTTTGTCCTGTGCTGAGCCCAGGTGAGTCTGGCTGGGGCCTGATAAGCTCCCAAGGGGGCCAAAGTCCAGGATGGCGCCACCAGTTTCAGGGTTTTGGGTGCGTGCACCATGACAGCAATACCGCATCTCACCATCTGGTGTCCCACTCCCCGAAGACCCATCACCCAGGTGATCCTCCTGTACTGGTCCACCCCCAGGAACTGGATCCAAAAGCATTGTCCGTGTCCTGGCCAACTGGATGACAGATACCCGGGGACTAGCGGGGGAGACACCTTTTGGTTTCTCACAATACAGGAGCTGAACACTTGGACTGAAGCTACTTGGCACCACTGGGAACAAGAAAGTCTTATTCAACAGCAGCACAATTGCTTTTTTCAGTTCAAATGGTGCTAAACCAGAGGTCAATGAAGCATTTACTAGGGTTTTACGATCAGGGGCAATTGAATCTGGAATGATCTTAAGCAGTTTTGCAGGATCTACATCTAAACGGGTACCCTGTGGTTTACATTCTTAAATAAGAGTGCTATTTTATTATTTGCATCTGGGGAGGGGTGCTCAGAAAATCAGGTGACCTGGAAGGTGTGCAATATGTCCAAGTAATGAACCGTGTGCTCCAAGCCATCCATACACCTTCCCCGGGCGCCATCATTTTAAATTTCTTCCATTCCCCCAGAACTTTCCACAACTCCTATCCCCCATGATATTTCACCCCCCTAGACATCCCACACTCTGCCCCACATCTCCCCCCACCACTCACATGCCTGCTTGCCTGGGACTTCCTCCTCTCAATTCCACTCTCCCTTACAATCCGTGCTGTCCATGCCACAGAAGCAGAAAAGGGACTATTGTCGCAGCCATCTTTGTATTTTTTTACTGGAGATTGGGCACATGCAAAACACGTGTGTGGCATCAGAAAATGAGCAAACCTTTACAATATGCACATCCCATAGGCAGCCCCAAGGTGTAAATAGCCATTAGCCCTTTGTTTGGGGGAGTATAGGACGGCTATGGTGGTAATGGTAAGAACATGTGGTGTTTTAAATACCATTTTTGAATACCATCTAATTATGAATCCGGGTCGGATAGGACATTTACTGCATGTGATAAATAGAAAGTACTACACATAACTACCCTATGCAGTAGTTTATATGCCCTAATGTGGTACATATCCCATGAGACTGCAACTTATAATTAGATCATATTTTAAAAACAATTGATTTTTGAAATACCATATGTATTAACTGTTACCAAGATACTATTAATAGGGTCTAGAATATACATACTCTTATGTTGCTCGGTTGGGTTATATTGAGTTATTTTGTGGTTTATTTCATGAGGCTTCTATTTTATTGGATTCATGAATTGTGCAAAACATATAGGGGACGCTGTAATTCTGAGGATTTGGTGGATGTAGTGCATGTTCTCAATGTGAGGGTCCTGGCTTCTGCTCCAGTAAATATTCAAACACAGCCTGTGGAAGTTTGACTATGTAAACATAAGGAGATATTATGTGATCTAATTGTATCTCCCATTTATCATTGATAACTGGGTGGTCCAGGATTCAGAGAAATAACCCTTATATTACATGCAGCAACCATTAAGTAATTATTGGTTATTCTTTTTGTGAAGACTACTATTTTTCTGAGAGAGTGAATCATGAAGCTGAAGGAAAATGTTTGGTGTGGTAGGTGGGCTACTTGGTTATTACCGCTGCTTTAAGTGTCATATTACAATGGGTTTCTGGACTTGTTTCTGCAGCCTATTGATTATGTTCTTCCTCTTCATAGAAAATCAACATAGTACCAAGTTCATTGGTTTTCTTCGGTTGAATGAATATGTAGCCCCTTGCCCAATTTGGAACCCTCTGGGGAAGTAATGAAATACAGGCAGACGCCAGGATGGAGTACATCATATTGGGCCTCATTACGAGGCCGGTGGTAGCCATGTCTGTAATACAGGCACAGCTGCAGCCGGTATTTTATTTTTTCCGGCGCCCAAAAATGGGCAATTACCGGTTCATTACGGCCTTGCTGGACCCGGTATTTGCCCATTCCTGGGCACCGGGAATGGGGATGCACCGGCACCGTTATGAACGGTGGCGGTGCTTTTGACATGCTGTGCTCGCGGGTGCCGCTCTGCCTGCCAGGCCGAAAGGCACCGGCAAGCACAACTCGTAGTTTGCCGGTCCAGCAACTACGGTACCGGAAAGCTTACCGGTACCATAGTTCCTAGACCGGCAAATTTATAATAATAATAATTTAGCATTTATATAGCACTACGACCCCTCAGGTATCTGAGCGCTGCTTATTATTACGGTGTGAGGTGCTCATTTATCGAGCTCAGAAGGCTGAGTTTTGTCCTGCCGGGATTCGAACCTGCGTCAGCAGGCTCTGCACGGATGTCAAAGCGAGTGCTCTACTCGTTGTGCCACTTGACCAGCTTGTTTCTGTCCAATGAGGCCTATTGTATTTAAAGTCTATGTGGCGTGTGCTCATTGACCTGCTTTTCTGGACTATACCATCTAGCCCAGCACGTGGCTGGATGGAATGGGAAAAAAAGCAAAGAACAATGGATCAGGCCTCCTCTGCCAAGGAGTGGGCTGGGCAGGGATGAGCACTTTTTAAAAGAAAGTGACAGTTAAAAAAAGACGGTTGAAGAGAGAAGAGTAAGTGAGAAGAAGCAACTGGTGGATCCCTAGGGGGCCATTGCCCCAAGCTGCCCCCAGCGCTAAATGACTCTTATTCGTTGGGCTGCATATGCCAGGGGTAATCAGGCATCTCAAATGGGCCTAGATGGAATGCCCGGTGCAGACCTGATGCTCACAGGGCTTGGGGATAGTCAGCCTGACCGGTGGCCAGATCGAGCAGGACGAGCAACCAAAGATACCATGCTGCGTGTGCAGGATGGCACAGGGCGGCAGAGGGAGACAATTAGTGCTACTTGGCCTGAGCCTCAGGGGTGGGGTGGCCCGGACCAGGTGGAGCAACCAAGCCTAATGTTGGGCCCGAGAAGATCATCCCTCCAGGGCTCCATGTGCTGGGAGCAGCTCAGGAGCAAGTGAGGGTAAGCAGAAATGTCTAAAGTCTCCCCAGGGCGGGGTGGTGAAGGGATGAAGTCCAGAGCTACCACATCCTCAGAACCCTGGTGAAGAGGCAGAGCTGATCCGGCTGGCACACTGCAGCACAGGCTTAGAGGAGGTGGGTTGGGCCCTGCCTTTTGGAAACGCCAGGCGCAGCAGTGAACTTGGAGTGGGCATCCCCCTGGCAACGGGGATGCTGCTGGAGTATCGAGAGCACCCTGGGGAGCGGCAGTGACTGGGGCAGCCCATGTGGATGTAGCCACTGAAGAGGAGTTCTATGCGCCAGCATTGTGGGGAATGTAGCACCCCCCTTGGGCATGGGGCGCCACATGAAATAATAGATTTGGAGCATGTGCCATGTAGCGTTAATGCGTTCACACATGCGTTGAACCAGGGGCAGCCTGATGACAAGGAACAGTGCCTGAGTAATGCGGCAGGACACGCCCCCTACTTGATAACATATATGGAAAATGGAAAAGTTACTGTGAGGAGCCCTGCGAGTGGCTGACTGCCATCACACCCTTGTAAATAAGGTGGATACTTATTTGCTCTGTTTATAGTTGAAAGGTATATAAGTATGTGCTATGGTTGTGTTTATGTTTATTCATAGATGTATAGTTGTTTATATGTTTTTGATGTAAATATGTAATTGTTTAGGTATTTATGTAAATAGAAGAAGTGGTCATATGTTTGCGAATCAGGGTCTTAGAAAAGGGTGCTTAGGTTAGGTTAGTATGTATAGGTACCCGAGCGTGAGGTAAGAAAGGGAAGTAGCAGCCTTCCAAAGGCCACATGGGAGATATAACCCCCCACTGGGGCCAACTACAGGGCCCTTCTGTAGTGGGGAGTGCCAGGTAGGGACTAGGAGCCTGCTATGTCAGTCCCATTATTAGGGTCTACCTAGTGATGGCTACCCTTAAAGGGGATCACGCCAGGGGTATGTTAGTGTTATTAATGGTCAATTGATTATTGTGTTTTATTTAAAATTAAAAGGGGGCCCCATTGGATTCCTTTGGGGTCTGCGTTACAATAATTTGAGTAAGGTAAGAATGTAATAACTCAGTGCGTAGCCCAGCTCATGTTTATTCTAACAGATGTTGTTGCTTAGTGCCCATTCCTGTCCAGTCTGTCTGGGGGGCGGCAGTGGTCCCATTGCCGCCCATCCCTGGTCTGGGGTAATGAATGCGCGCCCTTGAGCCCCCAGGTCAGAGCCACAAAACATAAGGGCTACAATTACATTATCAGAGAGTGAGAAAGAATCCCGGATGGCTTTTCTTCAGGGGAATGCTCAACATCAATTAAATATTCAGTCATTGCCACAAAGCTCAAAAATATGTTGGAATTTCATAATTCACAAAGTTCAGGAGCCATGAGGGTTGAAAATAAAATCGCACTTAAGAATCATTATTGACATTTGGCAATGTTTGTGTGTGTGTGTGTGTGGTTGCAATGTTTACTACATTGAATTTGTAGGGGGCTTAACACCTGATATTAATAAGAGTTTGTGAGAAGTGGTAAATCACGTTTCAGGATTCCATGTGGACATTATCAGTATCTGCAGATGGCTTTTGGGCAGTGCTTTAGGTAATGTCAAAAACTGTGGATTCCCAAAGCATCATGAAATAGGGCTGGCCTATGAGGCGAGGGGACAAGGCCTGATTAGCAATTTTCTATGTTTTCTAACCTTTATGACATGGGTGGGCTGCTCATTGCATCTGTTAGAAGTGCAGATCCCTTGTCAATACACAGTGTCCAGATTAAAAATCATTCTCTGTATATGAAAGCCTTCAATTCAAATAAGTGAGGAAACTCGAGCATAGCTCAACCATCCTTAAATGGCACCATTTCTTTTTCATTTTTATTTAGCATTTCAACCAGGGTGACAATGATGACCCAATTTTAAAATATCCCTATTTAATTTTTGCCAATTGATCGGAGAAGAGGGATATTTAGCAGTGTAAGAAAACTTGATTCAGCCATTTAGGATATGAATTCCTTCATTTTTTACAGCAGTGAGAAGCTATTCATAAACACATTTACTTAAAAACACATGCGCACTCCGCCCTTTGCCTTGCACATTAGCACCAGCTGTGCAAAGGATGAAAGTTTGGTGACGAGGCGCCGCCTGCGGGTATGTCAACACGTAATGGCTCCCAGCTGCCAAATTACAATTTAGCAGAACATGAGCTCCTTCCAGTTCAGGTCAACCGGGGGTGTCTACACTTGTATACATTAAAATAACAAAGGTATAGAGGAAGGAAGAAAGGAACATGAAACTAAGGTAGACTTTAAGGCAGCAGATGTTCCTATCAAGCTTTTAATGGTATTAGCTCCC
This sequence comes from Ambystoma mexicanum, assembly GCF_040938575.1. Classification (NCBI taxonomy): domain Eukaryota; kingdom Metazoa; phylum Chordata; class Amphibia; order Caudata; family Ambystomatidae; genus Ambystoma; species Ambystoma mexicanum. The sequence continues at coordinate 329,617,319 of NC_090930.1, forward strand.
CTTAGAACCTCTTAATTTTCAGAGCAGGTGAACTAAATCTACTGACCATCGTAAACAGGACAAACAAAGTATGTGATTGTTGTACATTTATTGCTGACAAAAGCATGTGGAACGTTAATCAATTACATTATGATATTGTATTGTCTTTTTTTAAATTGGGAAATCCCGGGCAATTCAACATATTTCTCTTTGTGCCCCAGCTGACTCATACAGCTAATTTGAGTGTGACTCAGCAGTGCTCACTCTCGCCCATTAACTGCTAAGGCGGGTATGCTCATCCTTTGTACTCTGTGCCTGCTTCCGCAGTGAAGCGGTTAATGTGTTTAAGCATCATTTAGCACTTTTCAGCTGTCTGCTGATGACACCAGTGATGAGGCGGTATTAAGACCAAAGGACAAAGAATATTATTTCAGAATTTCATATCAATAATACAAGCCTGGAAGGTCGCAAAGAAGCTCTAGCTGAACACTAAACGAATCATTCCTGCCCAGCTATACCTTCTGATGTTTGTATGGCCAGTTAATCCATGGCAGGGGTCTGCAACTTCTGGTTCCCCAGATGTTTTGGACTGCAACTGCTTTGATCCCTAGCCAGCAAATTCAATGGTGAGGGATCATGAGAACTGTAGTCCAAAACATCTGAGGAGCTACAGGATGCAGACCCCTGCTCTATGGAAACAGCCTGACAGAGCTACAGGGCTACACTTAGTGTTTGCCACTTACCTCTCCCACTAATCTGTTAATAGGTCACAGCTAAATGCGTGTATGTCTCAAGCATAATAGCGTTGGATAGCAATGTTGAAACTGCGTGAAGTTTTCTAATTGTTGGTTATCAATATCTGTCCATGGTCAGCAGTCACTTGCAATGCGACATTGTGAAACCCTATCTGGCAATGTCATGCAACCCTCCTCTTTAGTCTGAGTGTGTCTATGAAGCTCCCTCACTCCCTATCCCGAACCTCCCCCTGTTGCAACAACCAATTGTTTGGGAGAATTCTCAAATTGTGCTAATTTCCCTTACCTTTTGAGACCCCCAGCAACTTTGCTGGATTTCTAGGATTAGATGGTTTTACCTGGGAGGTGTGTGAGCCTTTTTTTCCCACTATTCCATGTATTTTGATGTGTGTTTTACTTTTGTGTTCTTTGGTTATGGAGTTTTAAAACAACTCCATAGGCATCAACGTTTTCTGTGTGTCACACAGTACCTTCAGTGCAGTGACACAGGGATGTCTTTCAGACTTCCCAAGGATTAAATACCTTCTCTGGGACTGACTACTATCTCCCAGAGCATGTAAAGCTAAATTGACTTTACTAGTCTCTTTAAATTTACAGACCCAGCACACACCATCTTCCTATAGAGTGCTGGAGGGGTTCCCTAGCATCCCCTGAGTCAAAACACTCATGTAACAGTCAAATGTTACCCTTTTCTATTGACTGGTGGCAGTGGTTTAGATCAAATTACAATTATTTGTCCCGGCCACGAACCACAGTAGTTAACAATCGGGTAGCCATGTTTTTCAATATGGCGCCCAAGACCTATCTGTAAAAACAGACTCCGGTCAACTTGTTTCGCCATTTCTTTTAGGAAAGGTCCTTCTTGTGTTTGTCTCTGCGTGCCAAACCAGGTTTGGTCCCTTTGTTCATTGGCCTTTGACAGGCTTCAGTGCTGAAGCCCTCCTCTGGCGCCAGGGTGTCTGGGATGGACAGGATGTGAGGGAGGTGCCCGAAACTCCCTGTGCTTTGTCTCCTAGGAGACCTGAATGCACTTTGGCGTGATTGGCCGGCTGGCTGTCCAGCAAGGACAGCCACCCTGCTGTGTGAGTGACGGTCAGGCTGGAATTAATGGGGCAAAACTGTTTAAAAGCAGGTCTCCGGGACTTGGAAAGCAGAGTCGACCACTGGAACGAAAAAACTGAAGACGAGTTGAAGGAAGAGGACTGCTGCAACTCCTGGACTACCGGTGAAGCCCTGCTGCAGGTCTGAATTGCCTGAAACTCCATCGACAGAGAAGCCCTGCAAGGTTAACCTCTTCGCTTGTGTTTGGTGGGAACTCCACCTGGACACCATCCCCCTCTTGAACACATTTTCTTCAGAGTGCTGTTGAAAACCGATGGCCAGGGGGAAGGAAACCAGCTTGTGGATTTTAAGGCACTAACACCTTAAACCAACATTTTTCCAAGCTTGTGGCCTCTTCCCTGGGCAGTGCAGGAATCTCCTGACGTCCTCCTTCTTGTCCCCATGACTGAAGCTCAGGAACAGCGAGATCTGGTCGAACTGCCAGGAACAACTGCCTCAGCTACAGCTCTTCTTCACTTTAAAGGTACAGTGCAAAAGCGGTCCAGAAATCTTTTCAGCCACAGTGAAAGTTTGTGAAAGTTTGTGAAACTTTCCCGACTTCGAAAGCTTGTCCTTCCCTAAAAATTCATCTAACTTTTCATCTGACCAAATTCTTCTAAGATCCCTGGCAAAGACTTAACCGTTTACTACCAGAACTGTGCTATGCTATACATAGACTCTGAACCATTGACTTTGGCCCAGGCCTATGAACTGAATTGCTGGTTGTAGTTTACTGAAACCCTTTGCCCTGCCTATGAAATTATTTGTGCTATTGATTCTTATAACCTTGTCTTTTTACCCCTTTTAAAAGTATCTGAAGTACCATTTTGCTCCCACTTCAGGGGAGCTGAACTTTTTCAGTAACTTATTGGTTGTGTATTTGTAGTATATTAGTATATGATGTTGAGCTGCTCTTGCTAGTGTAATGTTTTCAAATTAACTGTGTAAATAAATGCATATTCTTTCACCAAGAAACCTTGAGTAAGTGTTTGTTTGAACCACTGTATTTGTTGGTCCTTTGTGTAACTACTGCTCACTCAACTCTAAAGATAAGTCTGGCTGCTCAGCCACTGCTACCACATAACTGTGTAGTACAGGCTTGTACCAAAGGTGAAATTGTACTGACACTTGTGGTCTTAATTGCATGTAGTGTTCCCAAAGGGTACTGCATGTGATTCTGCCTAACACTGGTGTACAGTGGTGAGGATAAAAGTATACTTGTTACCTTTAGAGTTCTACTCTTACCTTTGTTAAAATAACCATAACACGGATAAGCAACACTAGAGAAGCAATCTAGGTCTTCGAGTTCTAAGAGGCCTTGCATGTCCAAAGATGCAGTAAGTATGTATGAGGTTTAGCTTGATATTATGGATTGGTTGGCTGCTTTTGAATACAACCATGGCATTCAAGACATTACAGGGAATCAGCTGATTCCTTGGCTTTTTTCTAGGCTACCCCCTGTTGCAACTGATGTGGTAATGGAGTTTGGGGATATAGACAGAAAGGAGTATGAAACTGTGAAGCTAGCTTTGATAGCTAGGTTTGGGAAGACCCCTTCTCAGTATCTTAAGAGGTTTAGAACCCTCAAAAAGCATGATGGTACCCCTTGGGCTACCTGGGTGACTGAATGTTTGAAAAACTTAGATGGATGGGTTAAGGGTTACAGAGTTAACACTTATGAAGTTATGAGAAATCTGTTTATGTTGGAATCTATTTATGATGCCTGCTCACCTGAGCTGAGACAGAACTTGGCTGATTCTAAGGAAATTGATCCAAAGAAGTTAGCAAAGGCTGCTGATTTGTGGTTTGCCGACAGGGCTACTCACAAGGATTCTGGGGTAACTCAGAAGAAGGATGAGGGAAAGCAGCGCAAGAAAGATACCAAAGAGAATTCCAATACCTTGACTCCAAAAGATGGCCCCAAACATAACAAGGGTAAGCCACAAGGGATACCAAATCAGGCTAGTGTACCTCCTAGTGCCAAACCAGAAGGAGGTCAGAACAAACCCCCATTCATGAAGACATTTGGAAAATGTTATGCTTGTGGGTCAACTGACCATGTGAAAGGAGATCCCCGATGTAAGGGTAAACCTTCAGGGGTCCACACTGTCTCCTTAGCCTTCTCCCCAGAGGATGAAGTACCAATGGCAAGTGTAAACTTTCACTTACTGTCTGAGGAATCCATAAAAGTCTCAGCCAGTGTTTCTTTAGTATCCCTGGGTCTGTGGGAACAGCAGAACCTAGATGTTTACAATTCCATTTCAGACAATACTAAAGAGTATTACAAAGACAGTGTTCTTGTGAATGGTCATGAGACCCCTGCTATCAGAGACACTGGGGCCAGCATTACTGTAGTTGATGAATAATTTTTCAAGGAAGAGGATGTTGCTAAAGCATCCAAATTGCTAACTAAGCTTGCTGGATGCCCTGTCCAAATACTTCCACAGTTACCAGCTCTCATCCCGTGCAATGACATGACTGTCAAGATTCCTGTAAATGTGCAGAGTGAAGTACCTGGGAGAGTCCTGTTGGGGAATGACTTAATAACTCTTGGAGTTGTATCAAGCACCCCCAGTCCTCCCAGCAAAAGGAAACAGGAGCAGACTAGGAAGGAAACAGGGAGAGTACCTTAAGGGGCTCTCAAGAGGATATTATAGAGTAAACTATAACTCGCAGTCCACAGGTCTTACTGAAGAAGGAAGAAGGAGGAAAAGGGGAAACCTAAAACCTCCAGGAAGAACCCAGCCAGCACTCCTGTGCTACCAACAAGGACATCCCGTGAGGACTGTCCAAAGTCACACCTGTGACTCCTCCACCAGCTGAGGCTGAGTGTGTGGAACAACCTTGTGTGGTTGAATCAGCTGCTGAGGAATTAGAGCTGGAAGAGGACCTTGCTCCTGTTGGAGATATGGATCCTGCAGACCATCCTGAGCTGCAGTCTTTACTGGCAGAAGGTGGACCCTGTAGGGCATACTTCAGCAGAGGTCAAAGAGAGTGTCCTACTCTTGAAGGTCTTTGACAACAGGCAGCTTCCCGGATGGATGGGCAAGAGCCAGGGAAGCATAGGTTGTACTGGGAAAATGTCCTCTTCTACAGTGCACCAACTGAGTCTATCCAGGGGACTACAGAAATCTTGTAGTGCGTCTTGAAAGCAGACTCCAGTTCTTACAGTTAGCCCTTGAGATACCTTTGGCTGGTCACTTAAGTTTTAAGACGACCAAGGAAAGGCTCTCTTTATATTTCTACTGGCCTAAATTGGGGTCTGATGTAGATACGTTCTGTAGGAGCTGTCACACTTGCCAAACCACTGACAAGAGTGGAGCCAAGAATGTGGCACCCTTGGTGCCTCTGCCAGTGGTGGGAGTCCCTTTCGAGAGGGTAGGTATCAACATTGTTGGTCCCTTAGACCCTCCAACATCTTCAGGAAACAGGTTTATTCTGGTTGTAGTAGACCATGCTACTAGGTATCCTGAAGCCATACCTATGAGAACTGCTACAGCTCAGGCTGTTGCTAAGGCCCTACTGGGTGTTTTTACCACGGTAGGTTTTCCTAAGGAAGTTATCTCTGACATGGGATCCAATTTTATGTCCCACTACATGCAGGCCATGTGGGAAAACTGTGGAGTAACTTACATGTTCTCAACAGCCTACCATCCTCAGACAAATGGATTGGTAGAGAGGTTCAACTGTACAATGAAGAGCATGATAGGTGGTGTAGAGGAACCCCTTAGAAGAAAGTGGGACCTTCTACTGCCATGCCTTCTATTTGCTTATAGAGAAGTCCCCCACGAGGGAGTTGGATTTAGTCCCTTTGAGCTTCTCTATGCCATCAAGTTAGAGGCCCCTTGACCCTGATTAAGGAGGGGTTGGAGAGTGCTCCTTCCCCTAAGCCAGTGAGAGTCACTGACTATGTGATAGGTCTCCAGAGGAGAATGTCACACATGATGGCAGAAGCATCAGATAACTTGAAAGCAGGTCAGGCTCTGGTGAAGCATTGGCATAACCAGAAGGCCAACATAGTTAAGTTTTCTAAAGACCAGCTAGTTCTAGTTATGGTACCTACAAGACAGAGGGCCTTACAGGACAAATGGATAGGACCCTTCAAGGTTGTGGGTAAACTTGGAGAGGTCAACTATCTGGTGGACTTAGGCAATCCTAAGGAGGCTCCCAGAGTCTTTCACACCAACCGTCTAAAAGCTTATGTCTCAAGACCAGAAGTGGGAGCTTTGCTTCTAGCTTCAACTCAAGAAGAGGAGGAGAGTGAACCTCTACCTGACCTACTCAGAGGCCAGCCTTTAGATGAGAAAATAGGAGTTAATCTCTCTTCTAATTTGACACCTGAACAACAGGAGGAGTGCAAGTTTCTGTTAAATCAGTTTCACTATCACCACGCTTGACCACTTGGGGCCAGCATGACATTCACATTGGTGACTCTTTACCTGTTAAAAGCAGAGGTTACAGGATGTCAGATCATGTAAGATCCTACATAAAGGAGGAGGTCAATAAGATGCTTGATCTTGGGGTAATATAGCCCTCTACCAGTCCATGGTCTAGTACAATTGTTCTAGTACCAAATGCAGGATCCAAGGAGTTGAGATTCTGTGTACACTATATAGCTCTTAATGCAAATACAAAGACTGATGCCCACCCTTTACCAAGGACAGATGAACTGGTGGACAAACTTGGTTCAGCCAAGTACCTCAGTACATTTGATCTCACTTCAGGCTATTGGCAAATAACACTGATAGACCATGCCAAGGAGAAAACTGCATTCTCTAATTTTGGACTAAAGAATGCACCTGCTACATTCCAAAGGATGGTTAACCAGGTTCTGAATGGGATGGAGGACTACTGCATGGCATACTTGGATGACATTGCAGTGTTCAGCCCTACTTGGAAAGAACATGTTGACCACTTAGGATACGTTTTGCAGGCTCTTGAGCAGGCCCATCGGACCATAAAGGCAAGTAAATGTCAAATTGGTCAGAGTAAAGTGGTCTACCTTGGACATGAGGTAGGAGGAGGTGAAATCAGGCCGTTGCCTAGCAAAGCACAAGTTGTGCAAAACTGGGCCACCTCTATTACTCAAAACCAAGTGGGAGTCTTCCTAGGCCTCACTGGTTACTATAGGAACTTCATAGAGAACTATGGGACCATAGCTTCTCCCTTGAATGTGATCTCCTCTCCCAAATTCCCTAAAAAGGTCAGGTGGAATGAGGAGTTGTCATGGTCATGAAGTCAGGGGCACAGGCATGCAGGGGTCGCATGCACAGGAGACCTGGGTTGACACTGTCCTGGCGCCTTTGGTGCCAGGCTCATGCACAAAGTAAACAAGAACATCCATTTAAAAACCAAAAAGCTTTTATTATGGACATAGCACTTCAGATGCATTAACCTTGAACATTCCATCCATTAAGCAGGGTGCATTAACCTTGAACATTCCATCCATTAAGCAGCCCCAAGTGTATTCTTCGGTGTGGCTGCTAATGGATTGCCTTCGCAAGTGCTCACTCTCTAGGAGTGGCAGGGTGTGGCTGGTAAGCCGTCCCTAATGGGCGTGCACACGATCTCAGCTATATAAGCTGCCCCGATCCTCAAGACAGACACTTTGCATTATTCTGCACTTGCAAGCAGTGTAACGCTCAACATCGCCTGATGTCAGACTTACCTTTGAAGATCCTGCTTCCGGAAGAAAACAAAAGAGAGACATTATTGCAAGCATAAATAGGAGCAACATATAAATACATTAAACAGAACGAAGAGCATCACAAGAGCTCAAGAAAGACTTACCAATCATAAGGAGAAGCATAGTCGCAGCTGGACTGGACTAATCCTTATAAGGGATCAGTGAAGGAACTAGATCCCATTCGATGCACCCCTGCCATAAGTAGCAGGATGGAGAGCTTATCTTCCATAATTCACAGGTGAGCTTTATGGGCCGGCGTATGCTCACAGAAACCGTACTTTGGGGTGAAGGGTTTGAGAGGTACAACAATCACAGATTTGCGCACTCACACACTCTTATCTCCACGCAGGAGCAGTATCACGCCGTACCACCGCTCACAGCTTTTCTACTGAGGGAGAGACCTGAAGGGGGTGATTCAAGTTCAAGGAGGGCTGCAACTGTGCCCCAATGCCTCCGTAGAGACCAGGTGAGCGTAACAGGAGTGCACCCAAGCATTTGAAGGCCTAAAGAAAGCCCTTGTCAAGCTCAAGTCCTAAAAGTTCTTGATTACAACCAAACCTTCATTGTGCAAACAGATGTTTCATATACAGGTATAGATGCAGTTCTGAGTCAGCTGGATGAGAAAGATAGGGAGCACCCCATTTGCTTCATCAGCAGGAAGCTGAAGGAACCTGATACAAGGTGGGCAACCTTTGAAAGAGAATGTTTTGCTATTGTGTGGTCACTGAAGAAGTTTAGGCCATACTTGTATGGATCTACTTTTGTGATTTAGACTGACCACCAACCCTTGAGATGGTTGATGCAAATGAAAGGGTAAAACCCTAAACTACTGAGATGATCAATCAGCCTGCAAGGGTTTGATTTTGCCATTGAACACAGGTCTGGGTGTAACCACTAAAATGCTGATGGTCTCTCCAGGATGTTTGACCGAGTAAGGAGATTCATCTAGGAGTGGATTAAATCCTCCTGTTCCTTAGTCTGGGCGGGTTGCGTGTTAGGGTGGATTCTCAAAATGTGCTATTTTCCCTTGCCTTTTGAGACCCCCAGCAACTTTGCTGGATTTCTAGGATTTGTTTTTTTTTACCTGGGAAGAGTGTGAGCCTTTTTTTCCCCACTCTTCCATGTATTACGATGTGTGTTTTACTTTTGTGTTCTTTGGTTATGGAGTTTTAACACAACTCCATAGGCATAATCTTTTTCTGTATGTCACACAGCACTTTCAGTGCAGTGACAAAGGGATGTCTTTCAGACTTCCCACGGTTTAAATACCTTCTCTGGGACTGACTACTGTCTCCCAGAGCATGTAAAGTTAACTTGACTTTACTAGTCTCTTTAAATTTACAAACCCAGTACACCCTATCTTCCTATAGAGTGCTGGAGGGGTTGCCTAGCATCCCCTGAGTCAAAACACTCATTAACAGTAACCCTTTCCTACTTTAAATGGCTGGTGGCAGTGGTTAAGATCAAACTACCATGATTTTTCCCGACCGCGAACAACGGTAGCTAAAAATCGGGTCAGCCATGTTTTTCAATATGGCACCCAAGACCTATCTGTAAAAACAGACTCCAGTCAACTTTTTCCTCCATTTTTTTTAGGAAAGGTCCTTCTTGTGTTTTTCTCTGCACGCCAAACCAGGTGTGGTCCCTTTGTTCATTGGCCTTTGGCGGGCTTCAGTGCTGAAGCCCTTCTCTGGCGCCTGAGTTTCTGGGATGGACAGGATGTGAGGGAGGTGCCCAAAACTCCCTATACTTAGTCTCCTGGGAGACCTGAATGCACTCTGGCATGATTGGCCGGCTGGCTGTCCGGCAAGGACAGCCACTGTGCTGTGTGAGTGACAGCCAGGCTGGAATGAATGGGGCAAAACTGTTTAAAAGCAGTTCTCTGGGACTTGGAAAGCAGAGTTGACTACTGGAACGAAAGAACCAAAGACGAGCTGAAGGAAGAGGACTGCTGCAACTCCTGGACGAACGGTGAAGCCCTGCTGCAGGTCCAAATTGCCTGAAACTCCATCGACAGAGAAGCCCTGCAAGGTTAACTTCTTCCCTTGAGTTTGGTGGGAACAACCAACTCGCAAGGCACCTGGACACCATCTCCATCGTGGACACATTTTCTTCAGAGTGCTGTTGAAAACCGGATAGCCAGGGGGAAGGAAACAAGCTTTTGGACTTTGAGGCACTCATACCTTAAACCGACGTTTTGCCAAGCTTGTGGCCTCTTCCCTGGGCAGTGCAGGAACCTCCCAACGTCCTCCTTCTTGTCCCCATTACTGAAGCTCAGGAACAGCGAGATCTGCTCGAACTGCCAAGAACAACTGCCTCAGCTACAGCTCTTTTTCACTTTAAAGGTACTGTGAATGTTTTCACAGTACCTTTAAAGTGAAAAAGAGCTGTAGCTGAGGTCCGGAAATCTTTTCGGCCATGTTGAAGTTTGTGAAACTTTCCCGACTTCAAAGGCTTGTCCTTCCCTAAACATTGATCTAACTTTTCATCTGACCAAATTCTTCTAAGATTCGTGGCAAAGACTTAACCGTTTACTACCAGAACTGTGCTATCCTATACAAAGACTCTGAACCATTGATTTTGGCCCAGGCCTATGAACTGAATTGCTAGTTGTAGTTTACTGAAACCCTTTGCCCTGCCTATGAAAGTATTTGTGCTATTGATTCTTATAACCTTGTCTTTTTACCCCTTTTAAAAGTATCTGAAGTACCATTTTGCTCCCACTTCAGGGGAGCTGAACTTTTTCAGTAACTTATTGGTTGTGTATTTGTAGTATATTAGTATATGATATTGAGCTGCTCTTGCTGGTGTAATGTTTTCAAATTAACTGTGTAAATAAATGTATATTCTTTTACCAAGAAACCTTGAGTGTTTGTTTGAGCCACTGTATTTGTTGATCCTTTGTGTAACTTGTTCTACTGCTCACGCAACTCTTGAGATAAGTCTGGGTGCTCAGCCACTGCTACCACATATCTGTGTAGTACAGGGTTGTACCAAAGATGAAATTGTACTGACACATGTGGTCTTAATTGCATGTTGTGTTCCCAAAGGGTACTGCATGTGGTTCTGCCTAACACCAATCACCCTGAAGCAGCTACAAAATGGTTCTGAGCACTATATCACAGCACGATATCACAGTCCCTAATAAATTAATAATATATTAAATACGTAGAATAAGACTGCAGTAGCTGGAGAGTTCCGAATAACATTGGAAGAGAAAAATGGGAAATTGCATCCAGAGTGGAACAATGCTGTGGACAAAGAAGCAACAAAACAAGTCCAATCAAGGAGAGGGGCGAAGGGAGAGATGCTGGAGCCCAGCAGGACACTGGAGGAAAACAGCATCCCCTATTATGCATTAAAACTCCATAAAACCGTTGTTAGCAACATGTCAATAGTAGTCATAATTTACATAGGTTTCAACGACGCTATATGCCTAGAAAAACTTAGGGCCTCATTACACGGTAGGCGGTAAGGGTTTACCGGTACCAGTATTTTACCGGTACCGGTAAACCCTTACCGCCTTACTACGAGGTCCCTTTGCGGGTTGGAGAATTTAACGCCTGCTTTTTGCAGGCGTTAAAAACCAACCCGCAAAGGGACCAGGGAGCTAATTACGGTACCGCAATTTGAGGTGCCGTAACTAGCACCTTCCCCATTCCCATTATGCCCTATGGGGCAAAAATGGGAATGGGGAAGGGTAATGGGGGAAGGGGGAATTACCGCCCCACCAACCTTGGAATAGGGTGGTAATTCCCCTTTCCATCAAGGCGGTGCCGGTATTTTACCGGCATGGACCAAGGTGCTAATAGCATCTCGGTCCACCGCCATCCGTGTAATGAGGCCCTTAGTCTTAGACTTAGAGGAAACAGAAGTTTACATTTTTTTTTGTTAAGAAGGCAATGGATGCAAGAAGCAACCTATAAATAAATTAAGAGGCACTGTAAACCACCCTTGTAGGTTCACGTTTAGACAGGTACATTTGCTGGCTGCACAAATTGGCAAGCGTTCTATACGGCACCATGTCCTATGTGTCTATGTAATTTCCATAATTCACAGTATCGTCTATTGAACTCAATCGCAAACAATGTACATGTCTTGATGACTGAACAGCTGCTTTGTTGCTCGTAGAACAACAAAGGCTAATTCCTGAGAACAATATAGAAGCTATTCTTCGCGTAAGCTTTACATTGTGCATCACAAAAACATAAAAATGTAATCATTCTTATAATTGCATCCACTTAACATTCTTTTCTTATAGTGGTGCATCAAGTAATTATGTAACTGCTGGGGAAACAGAAATGCCGCTGTATTGTTGCTATTATATTGTTTTATTTAGTACATACAAAATTATCTTCTTGAAAATAAATGGCTAATAGTCTATTGATTGCTTTTGAAGATCTAAAAGGGTTCAGTTGAAAATCAGTTTTTTCAATATTTTTAGATGATTTGAACCAATACTTTGAATTGGCGGTAGGAAGCCTACAGCATTTTTCTTCATAAAGTAACACAGACACATTAATTGCAATACAAATACGACAGAAAGTAAAACACTTGAAAAGCTTCTAATTCTCAGCTTTGCTAGAACAATATGACATTCTAGAGAGAGGGGAAGGGGATTAAGACTTTAGATGAAAAACAGATGACAGCATTCAAAACAAAAACATGACATTTTGGAGGAGGAGGGGAGGTTAGGCTTTAGATGACAAATTGATCTTGCCATGTCATCGAGCCAACATCTTTCGCCAACTGTGCCTTCAAATGGAGCTAAAATAATAATCAACATGACAACAATAATCAAATGATAACATATTAATTAAGCTTTTATAACACGCTTAAAACCGGAGACCAGTCTCTTAGCACGGGACCAGGAATCAAAACTGTGCTGCTCTACGTTGTCCTGTTTCCAAGCTTCTGAGCTATCCTCCCAGCTGTGGCGCTGCCCGATGACGGGCGCGCACGCGGCGGCATGACGTTGCACGCCGTCGCGTGCAGTTTAAATAAACGGGGCGTTTCCCGGCCGCAGGAGAGCGACCGGGAAGCCCGAACCAAGACAGACGTGTCGGTCTGCGTTCTTGGGGCCGGGGCTTGCGATGAAGCGCGCGGGGGGCGCCAGTCACCCTCAACAGTGGCAACGAGTGGGGGAAACGATGCCCGGGCCCGGCGGTGACAATTTGAACAATTTTTCTCACCGGAACGAGGTCGAAGGACAGACTTCGTTTCATGCCGCGGGTAGTGCGTTTGCCCACGCGGCTGGCGGCCATTTTGTGCAACGGCTGTGGGACTTCAAGGAGCTCCGGTTTGGGCCCTGAAACGACCCCAGGCCTAATTTTTGGACATTTCAGTAGCTAGCAGCTACATCTACACGGAGGTGTGCATGTTTGGTGCATTAACTTAATTTTGGGTTTACTACGTCGAGTGGAAGCTAGGAGAAGGCCTATCTTGACTGGGCCTGCTGCATCCAGTCACTATCTTGCTACCAATTTTTGGAAAACCGAAAGGCATCCTGCTTTTTCGTCCCCTTCATCATCATCCTGGTGAACCCATCTATCTTTATCCTCTTCATCATCGCAGAGGTGGCAGGACTCACTGCATCCTGGGGTGGTCCATGCTGAGAGTCACTGTGGGCTGAAGACTTGAGTTGCGGCCCCGATCAGCCTCATGGGGGTGCCTGTGCGCTCAAGCTCATGAGTGACACCGAAGACCAGGACGGAGCACACGGTGTGGCGGCACAGTTTCATCCTCGTGCACCAGTGGCCCCGCAGGGTCTTCTACCCCCAATGCAGCAACCAGCAGCTCCAGGAGACGGTTAGGCGGCGGTTCCCGCCCTTCAGCCCCCAGTTCAACCTGCTGTTGCTCCTGGTGCTCAGCAGGCAGTGCCTGTCATGGCGCAGGTGCGTGCGCATGCTGACCTGCAGCCCATCCCCGAATTTGATGTGTCGGGCCCACCATCCAGCCTGGGGCCCCGATGGAGAAGGTGGGTGGACCGCCTGGACATGTATTTCAGGGCTGCGCAAGTAGTTGATGATGACACCAGGCTGGCCACGATGTTGTACTCGGCAGGGCCCTCTGTCCAGGAGATTTTCGAATCATTGCCACAAGGGAATGGAACCTATGATCATGCAAAGGCCGCCCTCCAGGCATACTTTTTACCCCTGGCCAACGCGGACTATGAGCGATTCGTGATGCTCTCTGCCAAGCAAAAGGATGATGAGACTCTGGACACGTTCTACGGGCGCCTGAGGCGTCTGTCGCTCGCCTGCGCCTGGGGCGATGCGGAGGACATGATCAGGACCATGCTCATCCAGGCGTGCTCATCAGGCAAGCTCAGGCGCCAAGTGCTGAGGGAGCCGGGAATAACGCTCCAGCACATCCTTGAGCTGGGCAGGAGCCACAAGGTGTCAGAGGCGAGAGCGGCAAGAATGGAAGCCGGGTCACGCCCCATAAAGACTGAAGAGATCTGCGCGATGTGGCGAGGGGGAAGAGGTGCTAGGAGGTATGGCGGTGGCACACGGGACAGAGCTGGGAGGGCAGGAGAGATTTGCCAAAAATGCGGATACGACCTGCCTCACCCAGCGGAGTGCCCTGCAGCTGGAAAGACATGTGGACGATGCGGCTTGCCAGACCACTTCTCAAGAGTGTGTAGGGCGGCATTGCCTGTGCTGGTGCCAAGGGGTCAGGGCCGAGCGGGCGCCACTCACCAGGGTCGGCCATCCAATGTTGCCCAGGTAGACCAGGGCGAGGAGGAGGCCCAGGCGGAAGAAGCAGAGGAGGAAGATGAAGAGAACGTTTTCTTCGTATCAAGTGTGGAGCTCCTAAGAGGCAAAAATCGACGACAACCTAGGTGCGTGGTTGAGGTGAACCAGTCTCCGGTCCCTGTACTCGTGGACACAGGGGCATCGGTGAACGTCATGGCCCGAGAACATTACAATGCCATGGATCGGCCGCCCAGGCTGGTCACGCCAAAGGCCCGCATCTTTGCGTTTGGTGGCGTGGAGCCCATCCCTCTGGACGGGGCCTTTGTGGCAAAAGTGGAACACGATGGCTCCCACATCACAGCCCGCTTCTACGTGATGCCAGTGAGTAAGAACACCTTGCTAAGTTGTGCAGCGGCGGAGGCTCTCGGCATCGTAAGCTTTGCGTACTCCGTCTACCTGGAGGACATTAATGACTTGCTAGAGAAGCATCAGGCCTTATTCAAGGGGATTGGGCAGATGGTCGGAGAGCTGGTACGGCTGCACATAGACGAGTCGGTACAGCCGGTGGCCCTCAAACATCGGAGGGTACCTTTCCACCTCCGTGAGCAGGTAGATAAAGAACTGGACAGCTTCGTTGATCTAGACATCATCGAGAAGGTGGAGGGACCGACTCCCTGGGTGTCCCCCATAGTGGTGGCAAGGAAAATCAAGCAACCGGGCGCAGTCAGAATCTGCGTAGACATGAGAATCCCCAACAAGGCCATCAGGAGAGAGAGGCACCTCACACCGACACTGGATGACATCATTGCCTCAACACCAGCCCATATTGGTGCAAGATTTTGTTCCACAACAAAGGCCTATGATTTACCAAGGATTTTGTATGTGAGTTTTGTAAAGGTCCAGGTTCAACACTGCCCAGGGTGTCACAGGTATCAGTTGCCCAAGTAACGTGGTGACGTTTAGAGTGACATGGCCGGTGACATCGGGAGTGGGGACTTCATTGAACGCGGTACTGTCTGCATAAAGCGACACAGAAGCAGGTGCAGTGTGAGAAGTCCCACAGTGGAACGCAATGAAGGGTGGGATGTTGGGGTGTAGTATTGGGTAGTTTTATAGCGCAGGCACTAGGTGGGGGTTCAAGGGGCCTGATAGGGTAACATGGTAGGGGGTCTTTGAGCAATATGTCAACAGTGAAGAAGTCATTTTTCTTGTAGACCCATGTTAGGAAAGCATTTCTCGCAGACAGCTCATAATAAAAGAGCTGCAGGCTTTTTGTGAAGTTTCCTGGGAGAACACAGCCCCATCGAAGTCACTGTAAGAGATACTTTCGAGACCATGAGCTAGGCACCTGGGTGCATGAGGAAAATTGGTAGAGAACTAGAAATCAAATACAGTTAATTGAAGTCCAGCCGCACTGAGGCATAGTTTATTTCAGATTATACTTGGCAGCAAGGTGTGAGAAGGGAGCTGTGGGGCCAGAGCATTGAGGCAGGGGTTATGGGACACACGAAAGGGAGCCAATCAAACATTGTCCTTGCTGATGTCTGCTGCGCACATCATTGATCAGACTCTGTGTGAATGTTTCGCCCCCTACCATCTCAAGATGTTATTTCCAATCAGTATGTAGCAGTTTATCCACTTGTGTATTGGGCATCGCCAACCAATGGCAAACATGTATTTTTGACTGATCAGCACAATGACGTAATTGTGAAGGGGTGTTAATGTGATTTTTGGCCAAGAAATGGTCCACACAATCAGGGTCACTAAACACATACATTATTTTAGGGGACTGACATAGTTCCACCAATCAACTTCTGTGTCCTGCCCTAAAAATCGAACAAATATTTTGCATGATAAGTCTGGGTATACAATTTGTTGCCGCAGTGGTCGCCATTGACAGCTCATTTCATTCAGTTCAGTTCCACCGGGCTGCCTGAATCGTGCTTCCCTGTTTGGGCCCAATTAATTTGCGTTTCTTCTTGCTTGGTGTACGCTCTGTTTTTGGATTACGTTTTCTTTCCTGGAATTACTTTTGGTGGGGATCCCCTGGTACAGGAGGTTGAGGAAGGAACACAGTGTTATGGTTGGAATGTACTTTTTAAAATGTTTGCAGTGGTAATGTGGGCTTATTTTACAGAAGCTCTTGTGGGTAAGGCAGAGCGATTTAAGGCACATTCTCTTCTCAATTCTGAGCCAATTCACCGACTTTGAAGCTGCCAAGACCTGCTTGAATTCATCGAGGTCATAGGTGTGACGAATTGGATTCCACTTCTCAGGAGTACAAGGATGAGTATGGTTAAAAAGACCAACTTGACCCTCACACTTCTACAAACCAATACCCAAAGCAATCAATCATAAAGGTAAAACAAGGATAATGAAGAGATATAACTCCTTTGCCTTTTGTGGTAACACAAGCCAAAAGAAGGCTATACTCTTAAGAGGGGTGTGAAGGTGAACTAGTAGTGACCCAAACAACACAGTATCACAGTTCAAAATGAAGGGAATGTCCAATCAAGGTTCTATAAAAATATGGTGTATGTTAATTCTGTAATTTGGGTATACAAATTTTAGCCATAGTGGGTGGCGTTCATAGCTCATTTCATTCAGTTCAGTTCCACGGGGTTGTCTGAACTGTACTTCCCGCTGTTTGAGCCAAATCAGATTGCATTGCTTCTTGCTTGGTGTACGCCCTGTTTTTGGATTACATTTTATTTCCTCGAATTCATTTTGACTGTGGTCTCCTGGTACATTATGGAGCCCCCAGCGAGATCCTTAGTCCCCTTGGTGGTCTGAGCGTATTCTTGCTGCATTCCTGAGAGCGCTGGGCAGATGGGCTGAGACCAGTTTGAAGTGCATGAACAAGGAGGCCCAGCAGATGGACTTGAGGATCTATAGAGCACGTGAGTGTACACTTGCATGAACACGCATTGCAGTGCATGTGCACATGCAGCAGTTTTTTTTTCTGATTGGATGCATCCTACAGGGGGAGCGGGCAATCAACCGTAGCAGTCTGTCACGATGCCCGCTCCCGGGGAGCCGGCTCAGGCCCTGCGTCCCCGAAAGCAGACATCAAGTCCCCGGGGAAGGTCCCAGCAACCCCTTATAGGGGCCCTTTGGACAGCGTCCTGGCGCCTATGGCGCCAGGCTCATAGAAAACGTCAGTCCTGGCGCCATAGGCACCAGGCTCATTATGAAAGTGTTTGGGTGCACTTACCTGATGCAGACCATGCTGCAGAACCCCGGCCTCCTTGAGGCCTGAAAGGAACTACTTTACCTGTGGGACTCATTTACCACCCGGGCGTAGTCGGGGAAGGATACATACCTGATTGGAGGAAGTACACATTCTAGGAACTTCTTCCAAGGCTATTTAAACCACACCCGATCAGCCACACGTGCTTCGCGTTGTTCTGCATCTAGCAGCTGGACGCTCACCGTGTCTGCTCCTGCATCCTGACTTCTGCCACACCTGCCAGCATCCTGAATTGCCTGCAAAGGAAGGGAACAAGAGAACAGAAGAAGGAGAAGTCCTCACCTGCTAAATCTGCATCCCAGAGACATTTCGCCGACAATCCTGAAAAGGAAGACATTTATTTTTAAAAGCACATCGCATCGATCGCTGCAGCGCCGCATTCTACTCACCTTTACAGGGCGCCTCCATGTTCAGCAGCGACCATCCGGATTCACAGTCGCGCCCCGCGCCTAGGGAGAAAAAGACAAGAACAAAGGTGAGAGAAAGAAGGGAAAAGGGAAGCTAAAACTCCATGTCAAGACTTACCTGTTGGGTCATTCCCTTTTCATTTCCGGTCCGCGCCGCATCCAGGCATTTTCGGACCCTAAGGGGAAAAAGACATCAGCGTTAATGAGTGAATGAAAAGACATTACCAAAACACTCATTAAAGACTTACCTGATTTCCACAAGGATTTCACCGCTCACCTCGGGTCGGTGCCTGTTCCCCGGCATTCCGTACCCCGGCCCCTATGGGGAAAAAGACACTAGCATTAGAACATTAATGCATGGACACAAGGGGAACCACTTATAGAAAAACTTACCTGGAAGCCAAGCAAGTTTGGTTCTCACCCATCCGAAAATCCAGTGACGTAACTGGATACCAACGCGCCCCTGCATCAGAAGCAGGATGGAGAGCTCGTCCTTCCAGACCCAAAGGTGAGACGCTACGGGGAAGCACAGCAGGGTTTTGAGGAGGGTGAGAGGGGTTAATGGGAGGCCGATTGCATTACCCCGCAGACAGTTAACCCCCTATTCTCACCTACAGAAGGATACTTCTGTGAGTCAGACATGCCAGATCTGGGGCCCGGTCCAGTCCGTCTTCCGAACCCTGCGCATCACCTTAGACGAGGTCACAGCAGCGCGAACCAGGTCAGCGCCCCGTGGGAGTCAGGTGAGCGTTACAGAACGCGAAGCCTTCCTACAAATTCCCACCCAGGCGCTATGGAAACTTCTGAGACTGATCAGTTGGCCCAATTACTGGGGGCATTACAGGCCGAAGTACATGCCGCTCGTCAAGAGACTAATGCCCTCAAGAGGGAATTAATAATATCAAAGGAAAGAACTGATGACCTGGCCAGACAGCTTTTGCAAGGTCAAGCTGGACAAACTCCTCTACCCTGTTCCGGAGGGAACCCCGCTCCTGTGGTTCCCAGTAACCCTGTGCAGATTAATCTACCTGGAAACATGCCACTGGCCCCACCTGAACGCTTTGCTGGGGACCCCAAACGATTCGCCGTATTCATGAATCAGTGTCGTTTGCACTTCCTATGCAGACCTGGGGCCTTCCCTAATGATCAGACCAAAGTAGCCTTTGTATTGTCATATCTCAGCGGCTGCGCTGCCGATTGGTCAGTTCCACTGGTTACTCAAGATGACCCGATTCTCCGTGATTTTCAAGGATTTCAAGCAAGCATGGAAAGGTTATTTGCTCGACACTCTCAGGGGCAGGCTCTGGATGACGAACTTCTATCCCTGCGACAGGGCAATCGGGACCTTCTATCCTATATTGCAACCTTTAATAGACTAATTGTGGAAACGGGATGGCCAGAGGATAAAAGAGTCACGTTATTTTATCGAGGTCTACGCGGAGAACTTAAAGATGTCTTGGCCCAAGTTGTAAATCCGCCCCAAGAATGCACAGAATATATAGACTTATTGGTCCAATTGGATCACACACTTCAAAACAGAAAAACAGATCGGTCCAGGTTTGAGACCCGGGTGTTGGTCAAGACCCACGCTAAACCCAAGAGAGTTGATGTCTCTGAACCTATGCAAATTGGAGGGGTTAAAGAACCCTTAACTCAAAAGGAACGTGAAAGGAGGCGGCAGTTAAAATTATGTCTTTATTGTGGGAACTCTGGACACTTTCTACGAGATTGCCTGGCAAAACCACCCCGAAAAGCGGTAGGAGCCGCTGATAAAAACCATGAAGACTCTGTTTCGGGAAACGACTCAGCCCGACAAGCGTAGGGGTCCGCTTGCCGAGCTTGAAAACTAACTCTCAGACCTCGCATTTCATTGTGCCAATGGTTCTCGTAGATCCAGAAAAGCCTAAGCGGTTGCATGCAATAAAGGCATACATCGATAGTGGGGCTATTGGAAACTATGTGGATCGTGAATTGGCCTCTAGGATTAACCTCCCTCTCCGTCCTAAAACTAGCAAAGATGTCATCACCACAGTCGATGGAACTGAAATTGCCTCTGGACCGGTAACACATTCCACTACTGGGGTGACTCTTATTGGTCCTGACGGCCATCGGGAGGCAGTTGTGTTTGATGTAATCAAGGCTCCACAGTTTCAGGTTATTCTTGGAATTCCTTGGTTAGAGACACATAATCCTCGAATTGATTGGCGAGCTAAGAGAATAACCTTCCCGGATTGTGCACAAACATGCTACCCAGAAAACCTGAAGATTAATCTAGCGTCTGTAACCTCTGCCTCCATGCAATTACCTCCAGAATACCAGGACTTTCAGGACGTCTTCCAAAAGGAACAGGCCAACACGTTACCTCCTCACCGATCGTACGCTTGCCAAATCGATCTGGTGCCCGGTGCACAACCCCCTTGTAGCAGGATTTATGCCCTTACCGAACCTGAGAACCTGCATTTGAGACAATATTTGGATCAATACCTCGCCAATGGTTTTATTCGCCCGTCAAAGTCCCCGGCATCCTCAGCTTTGTTCTTCGTGCCTAAAAAAGAAGGCGACCTTAGAACTTGTATCGATTACCGCGCATTGAACCAGATAACGGTTAAAAACCGTTATCCTCTGCCTCTGATTCCTGAACTCCTTGACCAGGTGAAGGACGCTTGCATATACACCAAGTTAGATCTCCGGGGGGCATATCATCTGGTGCGAGTAAAAGAAGGCGATGAATGGAAAACAGCCTTCCGTACAAAATATGGATTATTCGAATACCAGGTAATCCCTTTCGGGTTGTGCAATGCGCCTGCTGCCTTCCAATTCTTCATGAATGATGTCCTTCGGGAACTCATCAATGTTTGTGTTGTCGTCTATATCGATGACATTCTAGTGTACTCCTCTTCGGAATCTGATCACAGAAAACACGTTAAGGCAGTTCTGGAAAAACTGCGCCAACACAAACTATTTGCTAAACTGGAGAAATGTGTTTTCCATACCACAGAAGTTGAGTTTCTCGGTTTCATCCTGACACCCAAAGGAGTCCGAATGGACTCAAGAAAAGTGGATGCCATCCTCAAATGGCCATCACCTAGCTCTGTAAAAGGGGTTCAAAGCATGCTCAGCTTTGCCAATTTCTATCGCAGGTTTATCCCGGAATTTTCACGCATAGTACAACCCATTACTGCACTCTTGAGGAAAAATAAACGTTTTGAATGGTCTGAAGAAGCCGAGCAGGCCTTCCAGGATTTAAAAGCTAAGTTTACCTCCGCACCTATATTGAAACACCCACGTCCAGATCTCCCGTATGTCGTCGAAACTGATGCATCCAGCCTAGCCATGGGAGCAGTTCTGTCTCAAAGAGATCCTGAAACCAACCAACTGCATCCCATAGCATTTTGGTCCAGAAAATTCTCGGCACCAGAGATTAATCACGCAATAACTGACAAAGAACTGTTAGCCATAAAGTCCGCTTTTAAAGCCTGGCGGCATTACCTGCTTGACGCTCGACATACCATCACGGTGATCACTGATCACCGGAATTTACAGTATTTGAAAACCGCCAAGGCTCAGTCATCACGCCAGCTCCGATGGGCTTTGTTTTTCGCTGAATTTGATTTTGTGATTACCTATCGACCTGGCTGCAAGAACGGCAAAGCAGACGCCTTATCCCGAATTGGAATGGGAGAATCTGATACAAACTCAGAACCAGTACCAATAATTCCCGTGGGCATGTCTTCGTTACAGACGCTTGAAGACATTCAAGTCAGAGTGAAACGACTCCTAGACCCTACAGTCCTACAGGATTGGATACAAAAGGGATCAGACTTTACCATAGATAATGGTTTACCTTATTACCAAGGACGCTTATTCCTGCCGCACAAGGATTTACACAAACTAGTTATTTCAGGTTATCATGATACATTAATAGAGGGACACCCCGGTATTGCCAAGACAATGGAAAAGGTGAAACGACAATTCTGGTGGCCCTCTTGGCGAAAAGATGTTAAATCTTTTGTGATGTCCTGTGGTGTTTGCGCCCAAAATAAAGGTCAAAAGAAAAGACCAGCCGGTCTCCTTCAACCTCTAGACATACCGCCAGCACCCTGGCACACCCTATCAATGGATTTTATTACGGACTTGCCTCCTTGTTCGGGATACAATACCATTCTGGTAATTGTGGATTTGTTTTCCAAAATGGCCCACTTCATTCCTTTGAAAGGTTTACCTTCAGCTTCTGTCCTAGCCAAAGAATTCCTCGAAAATATTGTTCGGCTACATGGATTCCCATCTATACTAATCTCTGACCGGGGAAGCCAATTCATTTCCCACTTCTGGCGCAAATGTTGTCAAATGGCACAAATCGACGTAAGATTATCGACCAGTCACCACCCTCAGACCGATGGTCAGACCGAGAGGACAAATCAGACCCTTGAGCAGTACTTACGGTGTATGTTACAGCAATCTGAAAGCAACTGGAAAGACATTCTTTGGATAGCCGAATACGCATATAATAATTCGGTACACTCTGGAACTGGCCATAGTCCTTTTTATACCTTGTTTGGACATCACCCTCGAACCTCAAACCTCGACTCACCTCAGAACCTCGGAGTGCCCGCAGTAGAACATCTGCATTCTACCATTACCCGAGCCTTCAAAGAGGCAACCACGCATTTACAACAAGCCAAGAGAAAATACAAGGAAAATGCTGACCTACATCGGAGTGAAGCACCTCTGTATCAGATTGGGGATCAAGTGTGGTTAGCTACCAGACATTTACCGCTCAAAGGGCCTCGAACTTTTAACCCAAAATATCTGGGACCTTATTCTATTACGGCAATAATTAACCCAGTAGCGGTTAAACTTGATTTACCAGCTAATATGCAAATTCACCCTGTTTTTCATGTGTCACTTCTGAAACCAGTGGTCCCCGGAACCCGACTACTCAAACCTCCAGAACCTATTCAAATAGATGGGGAACCCGAATTCGAAGTGAGGAACATTTTAGATTAAAAAATGTTTAGGTCAAAGCTTTTCTACCTAATTTATTGGAAGGGGTACGGACCTCAGGAGAGGTCGTGGGAACCCAGTGATCATGTGCATGCACCTCGATTAGTCAGGAAATTCCACCGACTCTTCCCAAACAAACCAAAACCCCCGGAGGGAACAACCTTGGGAGGGGCCTTGGGGGGGAGTGCTGTCACGATGCCCGCTCCCGGGGAGCCGGCTCAGGCCCTGCATCCCCGAAAGCAGACATCAAGTCCCTGGGGAAGGTCCCAGCAACCCCTTCTAGGGGCCCTTTGGACAGCGTCCTGGCGCCTATGGCGCCAGGCTCATAGAAAACGTCAGTCCTGGCGCCATAGGCGCCAGGCTCATTATGAAAGTGTTTGGGTGCACTTACCTGATGCAGACCATGCTGCAGAATCCCGGCCTCCTTGAGGCCTGAAAGGAACTACTTTACCTGTGGGACTCATTTACCACCCGGGCGTGGTCGGGGAAGGATACACACCTGATTGGAGGAAGGACACATTCTAGGAACTTCTTCCAAGGCTATTTAAACCACACCCGATCAGCCACACGTGCTTCGCGTTGTTCTGCATCTAGCAGCTGGACGCTCACCGTGTCTGCTCCTGCATCCTGACTTCTGCCACACCTGCCAGCATCCTGAATCGCCTGCAAAGGAAGGGAACAAGAGAACAGAAGAAGGAAAAGGCCTCACCTGCTAAATCTGCATCTCAGAGACATTTCGCCGACAATCCTGAAAAGGAAGACATTTATTTTTGAAAGCACATTGCATCGATCGCTGCAGCGCCGCATTCTACTCACCTTTACAGGGCGCCTCCATGTTCAGCAGCGACCATCCGGATTTGCAGTCGCGCCCCGCGCCTAGGGAGAAAAAGACAAGAACAAAGGTGAGAGAAAGAAGGGAAAAGGGAAGCTAAAACTCCATGTCAAGACTTACCTGTTGGGTCATTCCCTTTTCATTTCGGGTCCGCGCCGCATCCAGGCATTTTCGGACCCCGGCCCCTAAGGGGAAAAAGACATCAGCGTTAATGAGTGAATGAAAAGACATTACCAAAACACTCATTAAAGACTTACCTGATTTCCACAAGGATTTCACCGCTCACCTCGGGTCGGTGCCTGTTCCCCGGCATTCCGTACCCCGGCCCCTATGGGGAAAAAGACACTAGCATTAGAACATTAATGCATGGACACAAGGGGAACCACTTATAGAAAAACTTACCTGGAAGCCAAGCAAGTTTGGTTCTCACCCATCCGAAAATCCAGTGACGTAACTGGATACCAACGCACCCCTGCATCAGAAGCAGGATGGAGAGCTCGTCCTTCCAGACCCAAAGGTGAGACGCTACGGGGAAGCACAGCAGGGTTTTGAGGAGGGTGAGAGGGGTTAATGGGAGGCCGATTGCATTACCCCGCAGACAGTTAACCCCCTATTCTCACCTACAGAAGGATACTTCTGTGAGTCAGACATGCCAGATCTGGGGCCCGGTCCAGTCTGTCTTCCGAACCCTGCGCATCACCTTAGACGAGGTCACAGCAGCGCGAACCAGGTCAGCGCCCCCGTGGGAGTCAGGTGAGCGTTACACAGTCATAGGTATTAGTTCCACCCCTCTGATAGGTAGAGGGTGTGTGGTGGGCACATCTGTAGTAGAACAGAGGAGTGTGTAGATGGTGGTAGGCTTCCATTAGCTGGGAGTGGTGTGTATTACAGGTGACTGTATAGTTGTGTCATTCTTTATGGGAATTGAGAGAAGGGAGTATTGAGGTAAGTGCCGGTTTATTGTTGAGGAGCTTGTGCAGTAGATTAGAAATATTGGGGCAATTGTGTTGGCCGAGGTGGAAGGGATGGCGCAAGAGTGTTGCTGTAAATAGTAGTGCTTAGTGGCTGTTTAAGTAGTTTAGTGGCCCGACGAGGAGGAGGGGGCCAGGTAGATGTATATTTAATAATAGATTAATTGGTAGCTAGAATTGTGTGATAAGAATAATTGGATTGGCCTGTGGAGAAGGCCAGTGAGTGTTGGTTTGGTATGTTTGATGTTGAAGGTGTGGATGTAAGGAGAGATGGAGTGGGTATGAGGTAAATGGTAGGTATAGTGTTTTGGGGAAGTGGATTGGGATGGTGAATACATGGCTGGGAAAAATGTTTATTTTTTGTTAATAAAGTGAAATTATTTTGATTGGCTTTTTTAATCTAAATTGGGAGGGCAGCTAAATTGCACAATAGCAGGAGGGAGCAACTCTCCACTGTGGTAAGTGAGTTAAAGTGAACAAGCGGGGGCAAGATGGGTTTAGTGGGATTATGGATACACCTTTGGACTACCTGTGCACTAAATTGTCCCAATATCGATACAGAGATTAACCAGCAATGGTTTGTGCCTAAATTGCAAGAATTGGTAACTGAGTTTGTAAATAACTGTGTAACATGCCAGGAATGTACAGCAGGGCACACACAAAAAACTGTAAAGCAACATTGACACACCCAGAGGGGCCCTCCAGGCATTTGCATATTGAATATGTCGATATGCAGGATCATGTAGCTCCTATAGGTACATGATCGTCGTTGCATGCCCTTTTTCTCATTGGCTTGAGACTGGCCCATGTGCTCATAATGATGAAAAAACTGCCACCAAATTTTTTGTGTGTGAAGTATTTCCAAGGTGGAGGGTATGTGACGTATTGAGGTCCGACAACAGACAACACTTTGCCAACAATCTTTTTAATGAGGAACCTCCTTACTGGACATCAAGCACACACTGTGCTCTGTTTACCATTCCCAAGCTAACGGACGTGTTGAGTGCCCCAATGGCCTGCTTAAAGAGCACCTTTCTAAGTTGTCAGCGACACTTCGCAAGCATTGGTTCTATTGTCTGCTACCAGCTTTATTTACACTACACAGATCCCCTGGCGTGGATCGTCATTTCACTCTGCACAAACTTGTCACTGCCAACTCCTGCATGTACAATTTTGGATGCTAGCAGTACGGCTCAGCTCTTGGGAGATGAATTCAAAGTATACTTAAGTGAGCTCAAAAATCTCTCAAATACAGCTCATGTCAGGTTCAACCACGCCAAAGCATGCCTGTTGACCCGACATCAAGCACAGACATTCCCTCAGTACAGGAAACAGAGACATTCGCAGCACAGCATCCTCTTTATCCTGGTGACAAGATACTAATACGCAACTTCACAAGATCTTGGAAGGTACCACGCTTCACCGGACCCTACACCGTAACGTACTGCACCCTAACAGCAGTGAAGGTTGCAGAGAGGCACCCATGCATTCATGGGAAGATGTCTGCCGGGATAAGAGCAACACTTCCCTCACAGGAGAAGAGAGGAGAAGAGCTGGGAAGTAGATACCAACTGACAATGACATTTAGCTCTTCAGTCTGCTTCTACAGAAGACCAATGAATGGTCCGAAGGAGTTGCAACAAGTAGAGGGAGCAAGGGGGGAAAACATTGTAAAAGTAATGTTGTAGTATAGTGTTTTTGTTTTTTGGTTTTATTTCTATTTGGTTTTTAGTAGAAAGGGTACTGGTTGCCCTTAGTAGGAGTAATCATGAAGGAATATGCAACAAACAAGAAGTATGTCATTCTGAATTGTTCAAAGATGGCATTGGGGCAGTCATGGCACTTTGTCTGGCAATATATGGTACGACAATATGAGACGGATGGGGCGAGAAATGGCCAATGACAATGTTATGTGTGCTCTCTCATTCCACACATTACATGGGCACCCAAGCTCTTTCTCCCTCAAGAGGTGTCAGTTGAAGGGGGGTGTTTGATACATGTGGTGTTATATAAAACAAGGGGTTTGTTTCAAGGACACTCTGTTACTATCCAATGGATAGATGAGGGAGAGAAAGTATATGCTGACAATTATATGAAACTCACAAAAATGGCAAACAAAGAGGCCACAAAACACATCATATTAGAATATATGATAGAAGAGGTGAGAAGGGTGGAACAACTGTTCACAATCCACAGCATATTAAAGTGCTTCAATGCCACAGGGCACAGTATTCCATGGTGCCATACCAAAGCATTGATGCTCATTGAGGGGTCGGTTTACCATGATGGGGAATGGGAAATGGGTATGCTGCAATGTAGAGTGGAGGGATTGGTAGGATTTGAAGAAGACATAGTGAGAAAAATGAACGACTGCTGTTGCATTATTTGGAATAAGAATGTTCACGCTCTAACATGGATTCCATGAGAGAAAATAACCTTTGCACATATGGGAACTCACATGCTTTTCCTTGTTTTTTAGATTGACCAGCTCGAAATATATTTGGGGACCAACACTGGTTGCAGTTATTATGGACAGATGGTGGGAATGCGGGCCCCAGTCATACATCCAGCTTCCTCCAGATTGGGGAGGCATTTTCTCCCTTGTGACTCTCCACAGCCCCGCCCTGCTGTTGCCCTGCTCAGAACTTATCCCGTTTACCAATCATCCTGCACTATTCAAAAAAGATGCACACACTAATAAAGCATTGAGCAGGGCATGTGCACACACAAACTGTCTGATCCTTGAACTTGGAGAGAATCACATGGATAGCAAATATTGATATCATCTGACAGACTGGCTGCTATTCCACCAGAATATTGTTTATTAAGCAGGGCATCTACCTTTTTTGCACCATTATTACTTCCTGGTATCCAGGCAGCGGCAAATGCCAAATGGGTGCTGATCACCTGCTATGAAGTATTATAGTTGGTGAATTCAAAGGAAAAGGGCTTAAACACTGTGAGGTAGCAGCTACGGGTGATCAGACTAGTTGGCATCCTAAACAGGTACATTTTGGATTTGTTAACAGCAATGCAGGGCAGAGTGTACAAGAAGATTGGAAGCAGATGCTGCATTTTTGTGCCTGCAAACGATGCAGCTAATGGAACTTTATCCAAGGCTATCGATGAGCTGCACACACTCCAGGAGACTATGACAAAACAAACAAGCACAATAACATTTGACAACTGGCTCAACAGTCTTTTTGCTTGGGTCCTCATGTGGTTGGCTAACATTTTCAAGATAGCAATCACAATCCTTGTTCTGGTACTCATCACATATTTTGCATGCTAATTATGATCCCGAATTTGTAAGGGGCGCAGGGGAGGGGGGAATATATGATGCCCCTGAATGTTGACAGGGCCAGGGAAATGATACCCCGGCTAAGAAACACACAAACACAAACAGATATGCCTCAAAATGGTCCCCCGGGAATGTTTACAATGCCACCCCTGGATATAGATATCCATGAGGTGTTTTGAATAGACTGTTCAGCTGATGGGGAGGCCTGTTTGATAATGGATTGCTCACCAGAAGAGGATGAGGCACAAGAGGAAAGCTTAAGCAGAGTGACTAGGATATGGATATCAAAGCAAAAGAGCACAGAGCTGCTGGCAAAAGATTTGTCGATCGATAGATAAATCGAAGGGGGGAATGTTGTAAATGTCCAGGTTCAACACTGCCAAAGGGTGCGCATGTATCAGTTGCGAAAGTAACATGGTGATGTTGAGAGTGATGTGGTGGGTGACATTGGGAGTGGGGACATCATTGAACACGGTACTGCTTGCATTAAGGGACACAGAAGCAGATGCAGCGCAAAAACTCCCACGTGGGAACTCAATGAAGGGTGGGTGATTGGGGCATAATAATGGGAACTTGTTTAGAATGGACAATGGGTGGGAGTGCAAGGCGCCTTAAGGGGTAATGTGGTAGTGGGCTTTTGAGCAATATGTGAACAGTAGAGAAGATATTTTTCTTGTAGGCCCATGTTAGGAAAGCATTTATCGCAAACACATTATAAAATAGCAGCAGGCTTTTTCTGACAGTAGTATTTAGTTTTGAACAGTGAACAGAAACAGTGTGCAGAAATGTTGCACAGCTGAAGTTTCCCAGTACAATACAACCCTATCAAAGTCACTGAAAGAGGTACTTTCAGGGCCATGAGCTAGGAAATTGGCAGAGAAAATGAAATCAAATACAGTTAATTAAAATCCAGCCACAGTGAGGTACAGTTTTTTCAGACTAGCAAGGCGTGAGAAGGGAGCTGGTGGGCCAGAGCATTGGGGTAGGTGTTATGGGACACACGACAAGGAGCCAATCAGCAGAGAGAGGGCTCTGTGTCTCTAGGGTGCAACATTGTACAGTGTCCTCACTGATGTCCGTGGGGCACATCATTGGTAAGACTCGGTGTGAATGTCTCACCCACTGTCATCTGAAGATGTTATGTCCAATCAGTATGCAGCAGTTTATCTACTTGCATATTGGGCATTACCAACCAATGGCAAATACGTGTTTTTGATAGATCAGCACAATCACGTAATTGTAGGGCGGTGTGGGGGGGTTCATGATATCATAAGGGGTATTACTGTCATTTTTGTCCAAGAAATGGTCCACACAATCAGGGTCACTTAACATATACATTTTGGTAGGGGACTGACTTAGTTCCACCAATCAACTTTTGTGACCTGCCCAAAAAATCTAACAAATATATTGTATGATAATTCTGGGTATACCATTCTTTGCCACAGCGGGTGGCGTTGACATTGGGAGTGGGGACATCATTTCAGTTGACAGTTCATTT
The DNA here is from genome assembly GCF_040938575.1 of Ambystoma mexicanum. Classification (NCBI taxonomy): domain Eukaryota; kingdom Metazoa; phylum Chordata; class Amphibia; order Caudata; family Ambystomatidae; genus Ambystoma; species Ambystoma mexicanum. The sequence continues at coordinate 329,646,801 of NC_090930.1, forward strand.
CATTCATTTCAGTTCCACTGGGCTGTCTGAACTGTACTTCCCATTGTTTGGGCCCAATTAATTTCTGTTACTTCTTGCTTGGTGTTCGCTCTGTTTTTGGATTACTTTTTCTTTCCTGGAATGACTTTTGGTGGAGGTCCTGGTACAGGAGGTTGAGGAAAGAACTGTGTTCTGGTTGAAATGTACTCATTGATGAGGCCCAACAAGGCTGAAACACGTGTCTGGGGTTACTGTTGGTACTCTTGTTCAAAAGAGGTTTGCCTGGCATTTCGGTGCTGGACAAAGACTGATATGGAAAAAGCGATGGCTGTGGGCTCTCAAAGTGGGAAAAAACCACAGAACAGTTGATCTGCCATGTTCTTTCTAGAGAGGGGCGCCTGCTAACTTGTTTGTACTTTTTAAAATGTTTGCAGTGATACTGTGGGCCTATTTTACAGAAGCTCTTGTGGGTCAGGCAGAGCCATTTAAGGCTAATTCTCTTCTCAATTCTGAGACAATTCACTGACTTTGAAGCTGCCAAGACCTGCTTGAATTTATTGAGGCCATAGGTGAGACAAATTTCATTTTACTTCATAGGAGTACAAGCATGAGTAGGTGTAGAAAGGTCAACTCAGGCCTCACACTTCTACAAACCAAAACCCAAAGCAATCATAAAGGTAAAACAGGGATAATCAAGAGATATACCTCCTTTACCTTTTGTGGTAATACAGGCCAAGAGAAGGCTACACTCTTAAAATGGGTGTGAAAGTAAACTAGAAGTGACCCAAACAACACAGTATCACAGTCCAAAATGAAGGCAATCTCCAATCAAGGTTCTATACAAATATAAACACTTTAATGAAACACACCATCTGCAATTAGAACGAAAATAGATTACTATATAAAAACCCTACTATATAAAAACCCACACCATAGTAAAGAAGAGAGAAGATGTGACAGACTGGAGAAAGTAGCACTCTGAGCATAGTTCCAGGGGTGTTAGGTAAGGTATTACCATAAAAAGAACATTGGGTTGAAAACAGGGGCGTTCAAGACCTAACCAGTCTCTAGGGCCCAAGTGGACTGTGGGGGCAGTTCAGTGTCACAGTAGCTGGATTTAGTTCTTGGTGGACTGGTGCATCAGACCCAGGTTCAAACATTGTTGCAAGCTGATCAGGCTCAGTCGGGCATGTAGGATTGTGGAGGCTATGGCAGCAAGCTGACATCGAGTAGGGTTGAATGCGGGTGCTCTGTGTGGTTGAAGGGCGGCAATTCAATGATGCAAGATTGGTCGGTCCTAGTAACGCTTCAGAGTTGGTCAATCTAAGTCAGGCTTTGGCTGCTAGGAGAGCTTGGCGAGTGATGCTCCAGCAGTTCGAGTTGGCGGTTGACGGTCATCGAAGTGGTAATCTAGGATGCGTCGGTGTGCAGTGAATGAGGTGGCAGTTCTCAGGCTTGCTGTTCAAGAGCCATGGTTGTAACACCTGGTCAGAGTGAGCAAGTGACCCTCCAGAGATTTGGTTCAGATCCTGGCATTAAGCAGTCACTTAGGGCCTATAAGTGACGTGCTTCACTTGGATACGATGCAGTGTCGAGCTGGTTTAGATCCAGTGCAATAGTTCGACTGGTTGGAGGAACGCAGACACCAGCACCGGCACCTTCCCTATTGTTGAGGATGCAGGGAACATGGAGCGTCTGGTTTGGTGTGAAAGAACAGGGAGCTTTGGCTGGTATGGCCATCTGGTTGCTGTTAAGAGCCAAAGGACTTGAGAACAGGATGCTCCAGGAAGATCTGTTGCAGAGTACCTGGTCCTAGACCACAGCACCGGTCACTCCCGATGTTCTCTGGGAGTGGTTAGGGGACATCTCTTCATTCTGTCTTGGATGGCCACTTCTTCAACTCCGGCGGAGAGCTTTGGACAGAGCCGTGATCAAAAAAGAAGTCCAGGTGAGAATGTTCAGAACGCCTCTTTACCAATAAAAGATCCTTGAGAACCTGAGGGAGTTCTGCCAAAGGGGAGTGAGACTTCTTTTAAAGGCACATGTCCTCAGGTGATTGGCCTATAGCTAGCCTGCTGTATGGGAGTAATCCCTGCTCCTAGCTGGAGTGGACTTTGCCAAGTTGATCTGGCACCCAAAGAGTTCAGAGTAAGTGGAGGAGAAAGGAAAGGGAAAGAGAGACAGTGAGAAACAAGATAGTGGAGGCTTCTTCAGTATCCAGTATCCAGCGCACTCCCCTTAATCCTATCTTGAATGTCACCCCGGTGCTGAAGTGACTTTGCCATCAGTGCAGCGGTGGAGTGGGCGTTTTGTGACCTTTGAACCTGTTCTGTGCCACAAGCATAGTGGCTTCTGCAGATCAGACTAGTGATGCAGCAGGGCACAAGTGCACTATGCTTTTGTAATGGATTTGCAATGAAGTGGGATCTGTGACAAAGTCACTCTGTTTTGTACTAGTTACATTATTTAGGTGGGTCTTGGAAAGTACCAGATATATGACATTACCACAGTTTAATTGCTTTGGACTAAGGATTACCCCAACTCCACTTTATGGTATATACTAGAGGAGGGGGGTCTTTTTATTTAATGCTGTGGCACTAAAGATCGATTTTTGGTAATGTTATGAGAATTTGGATTTGAATTGTGTCCTCAGGTTTTTAGCTTTGTTAGCTGGTCCGAGTTGTGACTTGGGGTCACAATCAGGCCCCAGTCAGTTGATTTTAATTTCTAATTAAATATGTTTATGATGGTTGATTTCTCTATGTTAAAGCAGGGTTTGTTTGATGTCATCCAACTCTGTATTGCCTAGAGGAAATGTCTGTTTAAATTCTTTTTGTGGCCAATTTGGTTTCAAATTCTAGCTATATTTTGTCAGCATAGAGTTGCATAGTGTTTGAGTAGTCAATGATTAATCTGTCGCTGGATATATATATGCATTAAATAACCAGGGGGAAGATTGATGGGCCTTGTACGACCCTGCATTGCAACTTAGGGTGTCTCTTGTTGGTGTCTGCACAGTCCTGTTACTAATGAAGGATTGCAACCAAAGAGTTAGTTAGCTCCCGCTGACACGGTACTTGTGCATTCTGTCTGAGAGAATTTCATGGTCAACCTGCCAATAAGTCCAGGAGGATGAGAACTGCATTTGATGTATTTTATGTTTTCAAACCAACGAAAGGAGAATCCCGAAGTAAGGCCTAGTATCAGGGATGAAAGCTACAAAAGCAAGAAATGATACTCAAGGCTCAAAATAAAATAGATCACAACACTGAGTATATGATATGTGTGCTAAAGTGTCACACTATGTACAATATATCTCAGGTCCTGGATTAGATCAGGTACACTAAATGCACCATTAGTTGCCCGTTCTCCAGAATGTGGACACTGTGACAATGGGTTGATGTGGGTTGTCCTGCAGGTGGTACAACAAGATGATCGTTGAAAAACAGTGTATAACATGTTATGCCACCTAGAACAAGAGTGGATACAAAAAACTTGCACTCATGTACTTGGTTTTAATGACACCATCAACTGGGCTTTACTCTGAAGCAGGTTAATTCATCCATCTTAATATTTCCTTATATTTCCCCATATTAGCTTCTGTTTGATGAGTTTGTCATTGATTCTTTAAAAATTGTAGTTTGGATTGCTGTTATATGACAAAGAAGTTAATGTTATGTTTATTTCTACCCAAATCTTAATTGAATTTCTTTTCATGTGTATCCTTTGTTATAGACATATCTTTCTATTACTACTTGTATTATTCTTTCATTCTTTCATTCTTCCTGCTGCCATATTCTTGTATTTTCATCCTTTTGAGCTATTACTCTTTGATTCAATGAGACTTTCATCATTGCGTCCATTAGACAAGTTTCATTAACCCTGGTTTATTTTATTCTTTATATTCATTTTTTAATTTGTATGCTTTGCACAGCTTTCCCACTGTCATATGGTTATCTCTTCTTAGCATCATAACGCTATCTTACTTAATGATGTTGTTTATTTTCAATTGATATAGATTGTACGTGTTTAACAACATATTTTAAGATAGTGCAGAGATTTGCCAACAGTCCACTACGTTCCTCATGCTTCACACGCTACATCTAGGACTATAGGTAACTCTACCCTATTCAAGCCTTGGACGTTCCATGTCTTCTATTTCATTTTATTTTATTTTGCCATCATTATTTCCCCTTTGTTTTCATTCAATTCTATTTATTTGTGATTTCTTTTTCTTTTTTTGCAATTTTCTTTACTTCATCCATCTTTCTCAACTTTTTGTCATTCTTTTTGTTAATTATATGTTTGATATAATGAAAGACTATGGGTCTCATTCCAAGTGTGGCAGTCCAGACAATGGTGCTGGTAAGCTTTCCGGCACCCTTTTTCTGGACCACCATACTACAAGTCTATTTGCGGGGGTTGATGCGCCTGGCAGGGTGCAATGGCCCCTACAGGAAGACCTTTCACAGAAGCACCAGCACTGATAGCAACTGTTAGCAACGGTGCCAGTGCTTCCATCTTCCCACCCCCATTGAGTCCTATGGGATTTCACAGGAATGGGGAGATACTGAATCTGCCGCCTGACTTCCCGCTCCGCCGGGACTTGTAATGCCCCAGTGGCACCCGGGAAGTCAGGCGGCGGATTCAGTGTTTCCAGGTCAGCGACAACCCGGAAATGAGGCCCAATGTTGTATCTTCTAAGTAACACATTTGAACATTATTTTAAGATTGCTTTGAAATTCAAATTGTGATCTAATTAATGTCTATGCGTCGCTACAAAGCATGATGCTTTTGATTCATCATGTTTTATTTCTAATGGACAATAATACAACTTTGAGACTGTGTTATAGTTATGACTGTCTTTTTATTAGACATTGCATTGTTTGTGGTGATTGTGTCACATTGGTTCTTCAATGTAGCTTATTGTATGTCATGGCAGATACATTTATGTTTTATATTGACTAGGGGTGGGTGCTGAAACTAGCTTGTCTTCTCTTCCTCCATCATCTTATTGAGCCTTCATATGTATTCAGGCAGATTTTATTATACATTTTGTATAATTCAGAAATGTATGGTGGTGGAGGCCTTTTGACACACATATCAATGATTGTTTTCTGCAATATATCACCAATGTGCTTAAACATCTGAATATTGGAGCATGACTCCAGCAACTGGTTAATATGTATGTTCAATTCTTCTTAAATAATAAAAGATCTAGGTGTTAACCATACCACTTTGAGCATATGACTCATTATTGTCTTTCAGATATATTGTACGTAGTGTGACTCTTTAGCGCATACATTATATACACATTGTTGTGATCTATTGCATTTTGACCCCTGCTTATCATTTCTTGCTTTTGCAGATTTTAGATTCTTTCATGGCCAACATTGGTTTAGATTGATGGAAAGCCTAGCTGTTTGCAATGGAAGAAGTTCATTCTTTCACTATGGTCTTGAAGTTGGGTCATGGCCATTCCTTTATTTTGACCATGAACGGTATGTTATTGATGAGTCTTTAATTGGCAAGAACATCTGGGCAAGGCTGGACTGCCCCACCTGGATACCGGGACATCCCCTAGTAGGCCTCTGGTTTCATAGGGCCTCTTTGGAGAGGAAGGATACATGCACGAGCACAACGAGTGATTCTGCCTCCGCCTAGGTGGTTTGTCTTGAACTGGCTCAGTCTGCTTGAAGTGCCGGCTGCCACAACCGACCAAGGTAGGCGCTGCACTTTGTTTTTTCCTTCCCCGCAGGGCTTGGCCTACAGTAATGCCACACAATGAGAATGATACCATGTGCACTACCTCACCCTACTGGGCTGTTTCAGGAGCTCAATATAGACTACGCTGATATGGGAGAGCTTTGCAATGGGTGTATGTACATGATCGTCCTAGTGTGCCCCTACTCCCGGTGGGTTAAGGCAGGTACTTGTGTACATTCTGATGCTAAATGTGCTGCCAAATATTTAGTAAGAGAAGTATTTCTTTGCTGGTGTGTTTGCGATGTGCTGCGGTCAGACAATGGCACCCATTTATTTAACAAACTTTTTAATGAAGTGACTGCATTGTTGGGCATCACGCATTGGATGTGCACAATTTACCACCCCAGGCTAACAGGATTGTAGAGAGGATTAATGGATTGCTGAGGGCTAAATTAGCTAAGTTGTGTGCTACCCTTAGGAGAAACTTAGGAGAAACTGGGTGCATTGCCTCCCTCTTGCTTTATTCAGTTTGTAGACTCAGCCCTGTAATGATCATCACTTATCATAACATGAGGTGATAACAGGCCAGCAAATGCATACCTGTTTATCTTCTATAAGGAAGGCCTCTGATGCTCACAGGGCAGCGTCTGTTCTGGGTGACGAATTTACGGATTATTTGGCTATTTTGATTAGAACAATCACATTTATTTCCCAACAGATAACACCACAGCGGTCTGAAGAAACAACTGGCGCAGCATCTGCTTCAACGACATCACAGCCTCTTCAGTTGTCTCCGGGTGATCACATATTCAGTATGAACTTCGTATGCATGTGGAGTCATCCAAGATAACTTTTACCATTGTGTATGCCACTCCATTTGCCGTGAAGGTCTGGGAGCTGCGATATTGGGTGCACCTTTCTGATGTCCGAAGGGCTCCAAATGCCACCCATCCACTAACGAGTCTGACAGTAGTACATGAATAGTGTCTACTAAGAGTGAGCATACATTTGCAGAGCAATTCACTGGATGTACACATGTATATAAATTATATATAGGATTTCACAAATTGTCTATTTTAACTGAATTACATTTTGATTTACATTTTATTTTATGCACTAGGATATTTCCACAGTTTTGGGCAAAGGATGTTTTTCCTTCTTTTCTCTAACAATGCACGTGCGATTACTTATCGATGCGCCTGTTACTAATGTACAATATGAAGCTAAGAAGAGATCTGATAATACTGTGTTTTCTCTCTATGTACATGTGTGTCATGCATTTCACATAGAAAACATTTTATAATTTTATATTTGGTTTAGGACTATATTTATGTAATTTTATATGGTTGGAACATATAAAAGGGGTATACCCGAGGGAGGTGTACCAGGGGCCGGTGTACATATCAGAATGGGGACAATAATATAATACTGGGAATTGACATTAATACACCAATAAATGGGAATGTGATGACACATAAAATGAATATGGATATATTACCAGATGCAAAGCTATATGTGTCAAATGCAAGCATGTTAAACTGTTTTAGAAGACAAACTAAGAAAAAGTATGAAGAATACAGAGGATTAGGGTTTGACATGATAGGGGACGTGCACAACCCAGAGATGAGTAACAGTTGGTACGCAGACATGAGCTTGGTGGGGAAACAGAGGGTAAATGGGAGTTGTTATATTTGCTCCTTAATACCACCTGCGTCGGAAGCCCACAAGGTACTAATACCGCAATAGGCTCCGCTTTTGGATGCTCAATGTCTTGTCCATCTAGCACTATGTAGGTTGCAAAACACGTTCCAAGTGCACAGCTTACACCTTGTGATGATGGATCCAGATGAACAGTAGCGTGTCTGTAATGCCAAAAGACCACAGTGCTCACAAAGACCATACATGCAGTTAGAAGGAGTGAAGTTTGTGGCCAATCGGTGGGAAGAGACTATGATGAGATGTATGGCCGGAGGACTTATAGGACATAGAAAATAAGTGATCCAGAGGGTAAACAAAGCATGTCAATAGTACTGCGGGGAAGCATGTGGAAAAGCTAATATGGGTTAAAGCAAAGGAGAAGCCAGTGAAGGTGCAGAAACAAGAAGAATATCAACTGTGCTTCTATAATGCAGGTGATGTCTCTGTGGGTATCAATGACAAGTGCAATGTGGCAATAAACATTCCAGACCTTAAGAAAGGGTCTGAGGCCTGCAGGCATTTCTGCACCTCCTACCATCATGGAGGGGCATATGCTTGCTGGCCACGCTGCACTCGGCTCTCCTCGTGGTCCCTTAAGCACACCTAACTATGAGACCAGGGAGCTTGGTTACCCCCACGCTACCACCAGGGCCTACTGCCTCTGCATTGCCACTTCAGCCCCCTGTTTTCCAGATCTTGCCAGGAAAAAAGGAAAACATACTTTTGAAAAGGAAAAAGAGGTCTAACTATCTGTCAAAAAACTCAGCTCAACTGCTTCAAGAAATACCTGATCAATATAAACTGCACAATAAATAAGATACATGTTTTGCTTCTCTGTTAGTGCCAGAGATACAAGAATCAGCCAATGCCAAATGGCTGCAAATAGTTTGATTGGAACGGACACAGCTGGCGAATGACACTGAACGAGGATTGAATGCAAACAAGGTTGAACTGAGATCCATCTGGTTAATGACGTTGTAGAACCGGTATGTGCTCGATTTGCTCACAACCATGGAAGGAGGCATCTGTAAAAAATAGGAGAATCCTACTGTACTTACGTACCCCCAAACAATGCCGTGAATGGGTCTCTCACACAGATAATAGAGGCTGTGCACACCCTCTGGGAACATATGCAGATGGAAGCAGGGAGACATAAGAGTGATTGGTTTGATGATCTCTTCTCGTGGGCGCCGTTGTGGATGGGAGCGGTCGTGAATATACTAGTGCCAGTGGTGGTGTTCGCGCTGGTGGTCTTCTGCACTTGCCAGTTGGTACTTCGATGCTGTGCTAAAGCGATTCCTAATAGTGCAATTATTATGGTTTCAATTGGGGTAAGCAGTGTACCTTGTGGTATAAAAGATGGGCCGGTTAAAACAGATGACCCAAATGTGCCCTGCATGGTAGGAATAGAGCAAAGAATTGATCCCCCTGGAACAGTCAGTACGGCCCTACCATATCCTGAAAACTATGAAGAGCACTGGGTTGCTATAGAAGGAGATGGGGGCTCTATGTATATTACTTGCACCCCAGAGTAGTTCGCTCAAGCAGGAGAAAGTCTGCACTCAGTGTGTAGAGTGTGGGTGCCCAATAAAGGAAAATGAATGTATGAGAAGGTTGAGAGGAAGGCAAGGGAGTTCTTTAATATAGAATTAACAAAGGGTGGGAATTTTGAGGAGCAGGGCCAGAAGTCCCAGGCTACTCTGCAATTTAGGACGAAGCGATAGGGAGTTAGGAGAGTTAGGAGAATGAAGGGGGGCACCTGTAGAAGCTGGATTCTAGTGGAAATATAGTGAATTCTGGTATTAGTATTACATGTGTAATGGAACTCCATTTAAGAAGTTAGACGCCATTTTGAAATTGAGGCCTAGTGCCATAGCTATGCCAGTATGCTCATATCCCGTCCCGAGGATTAGAAGGGAGTGCATGCGTTTTCTGCTTACAGTCTGTATTGTTCGCCCAGAGTGCACGGACAGTCATTAATCACCAGTGCAATTACGGAGCCAATACTTTAAACGCAGGTAGACGCAATAACTTGCAACCACACACACTCTTAGAAAATAATGAGCACTTATACGGCTATTTATACAAAGCTTGGAAGCAACAAGTGATAACATAGGAATAAATCACAGAAGAAACAGAGAGTTCAAAAGAATGTACATCACTGTGGGCGTAGCTGGATCCCTCATCTCGCCAGAAGCAGCTGGAAGACCCCAATGACAGCCAGGCTGAGAGCACAACAGCCCAAAGGTATGCCGGACGAAAGCGTCCTCTCTCCGGCTGAGGTCTCACCTGACCGCTAAGGGGTTCCACATATACGCACTCCTCAAAAAGGGGTAGCAATTTCTCGAACCTTCTGGCAACGCACTTGCGCATTGATGGGCAGCCGTTGGTTGCCAGCTGGGTCAACCAACAGTAACCTCAAGGAGCAAAGTGCTTCCCTCCTCTAAAAACAAGCACCACGGAAATCAGTCCCGTAACTCATAACAAGACATAACAAAGCTAGCTTTCCCAGCAGAAATGTCCTTGACTGCATACCAGGTTTGGAAAGCATATTTTCTTCAGCATCGTGAATCTAGCTCTCAGCAAAATGAGTACAGCTTTTCACTGCGGCATGAAGTAAATATCCTTCATGGCTCTGAGTGCTCCCAGAATACACTGCGCACCAGCGCCATGTTTTAGCTCAAGCATAACACAGCCCTGGCAGCCCTGCAGAAGATTAGTTTCCTGAAGACTCACAGTTCATTATTGTGCCTTGTCATTAGTGCATGTAACCCAGAAGGAACGTGCCCTGGAAGGCTAAGAGAGGGCCACAATGGACCTTTGAAGAGATATCTCACGAGAAGGGGGCGAGGGCTTTAGGTCTTTGCCATTCCAGATCTCTAAGTTATAGCGGCCCGGGACCCCCGAGCCCAAGAAACAAACATGTGAGTGCACTGACCAGTCTAAGACCCTTGGCCATAACACTGTTAAATTGCCTATCGATCAGGAAGATCAGAGAGCAGGGACAGGCTGCTCCTACCATCGATTGATGTGATTTGTGCTGCAAGGTGCCAGGGGAGAAAGTAACACATTTGGGCTACGGGTGGGAAAGTAGAGGAGGACCTGGTGTGCCTGGAAGGAGCGGGGGTTCACGTAGTTCACAGAAGTTATCACAGCCTCCAAAGTAGCCGCCCGCTCATGTTCTTGGTACCAGGTGCACCATAGAACTATGAAATAATGAACTGTGTAACCAAATTGCCAATTAGAGTCTTTGTACTTGATGACAGAAGAAGAAGATCCACACGAGGAAGAGATGGATAGAAGATACTGGGTCCAATTACCTGGTATCCCATATGTTGTAGTCTATATGTGCATAGGGTCGCACCAAACAACTACTGGATTTGTATCCTATGTGATGTATGTCACTTGTGATGCTGTGTATCTTTAAAATCCATTGCTTGTGAGGTTTTTGTCAGATCGCTCAGTGGTAGCAGAGCTCTTTGCTGGCATGTACTTTTAGTGAGATTAAAACCTTGTTCTCCTTGCAAGAGGTGTGCTGGGCTTTTCCCCCTAGTGGGTTGTATTTTTTCTGGTGTCAGCTTTGAGGAGCTACCCTACACATTGCAGACGACTTAAAAAAATCATCCAAAAATGTATATTTTATACTTTTTACATTATCTATACCATGGAATCTACCCACATGCCAAATTTCAGGTTTGTAACATGGTGGGAAGTATGCTGAACATTTCAAATTGATACACAGACATATCCACATATGGCATGGTAATCATTGCAGACCGCTTAAAAAAACGATTTGTAAAATGTTTATTTTTTACTTTTTACATTGTTTTCTTCTTCTTGAAGTGTGCGCCACATCTTCTTCTGCTGTTGATACTGTTCTATGGGCTTCTTCTTTCTGGCCTTTCTCATTTGGCACTGTTCATGTCCCTGTGACAGATGTGAAGAATCTAGGAGTTTACCTTTCTTCTTCTTTGTCTATGGCTCCTCAGGTCAGTGCGGTATACAAAGCTGGTCACTTTACCCTGAAAGGGTTACAAAAAATTCTCCCATTTCTCCCAGCTCACCTTCATTCTATAGTCGTGTCTTCTCTGATCATGAGTTGGCTCGACTACTGCAATGCACTCTATCGTGCACAGCCTAAGGACCTTATCCATCGGCTCCAGCTGTTGCAGAATCTAGCAGCTAGAGTTGCTACAGCTACCTCTTATGGGTCTCATTGGCCCAGTTCTTAGAGTTCTTTATTGGCTTCCTTTGGAGAAAGGGATTGCTTTTAAATCACTTTGCTTGGTGCATCGTGCATATAATGGGGTTGGTGCTAGCTGTCTCCAGGAGAAGTTTGTGCGCTATGTTCTGGACAGGTTTTTATGTTTGGAGAATAGTAGTTTTATTGTGGTGCCCAACACCCGGCTATGAAGCGTTAAGGGCGTGCCTTCTCGGTTGCTGCTAGTAAACTTTGGAACTCTAACCCAGTCTACCTTAGGCGTACATCTTATCATCTTCTCTTTCATCGCCTTCTTAAAACCTGGCTATTTTAACTCCTAGTTCAGTTGCTTTGTGTTATAGGTGTATTCCTCGTGCCAAAATACCTCTGGTGAACGTGCGCGTTACAAGTACAACTAACATAACATAAAGTCTACACCATAGAACCTACCCACATGCCAAATTTCAGGTTTGTAGCATGTTGTCAAGTATGCTGAACATTTCGAACAGACACACAAGCATAGATCCACATATGGCAGGGGTAAGCATTCCAGACCACTTAAAAAAAGTGAAAAATGTAGATGTTTTACTTTTTACATTGTCTACATCATGGAACCTATACACATGCCACATTTCAGGTTTGTAGCATTTTGGGAAGTATGCCGAATATTTCAAACAGACACGCACACATTTTCATTTTACATATAGAGAGATAACTAAACCAATCAATTAGAAAAACACTATTGCTCATTACAGGCAAGATTTAAGTTATAGTTTGGAGGAAAAATGTTAGGCACAAACAATGAGGTTTCCAATGAGGTTGCATCACTGCTGCCTTTTCAAGCTCTACACTACCAATACATGTTATGATGAATGTACAAGTATACACCAAATAAAAAACAGAGATGTGTAAGATAAACCCACTGCACTTTAGAAAAACTAGAACATGTGTTAAACAAATTAAATTTAAATGGTTCATGGTTTAACATTGCATTATAGCTTAATAGCTATAAAGAACAATAGCCACATTTAAACATGGTGGCATATTCTAAAAACGAAGACATATGCTTCTAGTTCCTAGAGCCAGTGATGAGGCAAACTGGAGCATGGCAGGCTGCTTTGTGGGCCTATGTGAGAACAGTCCGGAATTGTCAATTTGGTTTACAAGTGCCTACTTAAAGCTCAAACCCACCAAGACTGAATTTGTACTAATTGGGCCAACCCTCCAAGCAGGAACCCACCCAAATGTGGCTGGACAGAATTTGCTTGGATGGAATCAACCATCACCTCACCTGCTCTGCAAAAATCAATAGGCTTTATTGTGGCTATCAATCTAGCGTTTCAACAGCACATTGTGTACATAGGCTGAAATGGCTTGGTATCAGATCTAGCCCTTTCTTTGGCCCTAGTACATCTTAACAGTGGTGCAGGCTCTACTGATCTCTGACACTGACAAGCTACGATCATCACCAAGCAGCAGGTGGTCAACAGCTAATTAATTTCAACATTAGTGACAGGATCTCTACCAGCCCTAAACCCTATCCTTAGACGGACAGAAGACCCCATCACCCCACACCTATGGACAGAAGCCCATACATGATATGAGGGCTACCCAAGAAGAAATAATCACTGAGGCCACACATTAAATGGCAAAAAAAAATGATACCTTTGTGCAACATCTGCACAGGTGTGCCGTGCAAAGAGGCGTTTCTGCTAATTTCGGGTAGGAAGGAGTGGACGCTTTGTGGGGCAGTCTCTATGAGTGCAGTGTTCACAAGATGGTTCACCTTTGCAGATATGCGGCCTCTATGGCTACCGTTAATGTTGTTGTGGTGCATTATGGAAGTCTATATTTGGGTTACATGTCGTGTGGATGTTTGCTCCATCACCTGAAGAAGTTGCTGAATGCAGTGATTTGGCTTTTTTTCCACTTCCAAGGTCGTTTTCTCATGTATAACACCAAGTGGAGTATCAGACTATGCCAGTGTAATTTTCCCCCACCAGAGCTCGGAAGGTGTCTTATAAACAGAAGCATGTGTGAATTTATGCACACTGCTGGGATGTTCTCCACCCACTATGAGATCATGAGGTCGCAAAATATGTAGTGGTTCCATAGAAATGGCATTTATTTGACCGCCATTGGCAATGCTATTTTCTTTTACACTGTGGAGGAAGCGTTGACCGGAATTCTGTAAAAATGTAAGGAGGAGAAGCAATCAGAAACATATGTAAAGAGAAAAAAAAGGTTGGTTGTTTGCAAGCACGTAAAAACACACACAAAAAAAGATTTATTTTCGGCGCCACCACTACAGACCCAAGACATAATGCCCTAACTTGTTTAAAATTTCTTTCCCCCCTCCCCTTCCTAGCACGATAACGCTGCGGATTCGGCAGTAGTTTCAGGATTACATGTACCACATCCGGCCCTTTTCATGATGGCAGGCATGGAAATGGGAGTGTGGAGGCTAACGTATTGCTCAATAAGGTTTGTGGTTGTGGTGTGTACTCAAAAACTGTGGCAGAAGGTCTATTTGTACAGAGACCTGCAAAAGGCTATGGTTGAAGTGTGCAAGGTAAGGCGAAGGCATCCTGTTTGTATGCATGCACTGCATGTACTTGATGTATGTTGCTAAGCAACATTGAATGCTGCTTTTCTGCATTATTTTTACGAATTTTGTAGGAGATGGGTAAGTGCGGAATACAATTTGTAGCATTGTTGGATGACAAGAAGACAGTTACTGTTTGGATATTAGAATTGCTAATATGAGTAAATGAAAACATTGAAAGCATATTCCATTGTAGTGGCTCTAGATGGTAGGTGACGGGAGAAAGAACTGTACATCTTGTAAGTACGTTGTGGATGTTCAGTGGCAGACAGCTTGCTCAGAGGCATTTATAACAGAGTTGTAAAAATAGTGTACAAAAATATGTCTACCTGCACTTTGTGGTGATGGGTGGCCATGTGGATGAATGTAGATGAAGAAATCTTGGATAGTTTCACAGAACTTTGTACTGGAGGTGCTTTGAATCACACAGCACTTGCACGCTGCTTGTGTAATGGTACATATGAAGTGTTGTACAGAACTGACAGTATTACATGCTGACGTCTTCGATGTGTTTGGTGGATGCATGTGTGACTATTTAACAGTACCCAATGAGGTAGTGGTGGACAAAAAATAGTGGAAAGGGAAGACGGATTGGTCCTGCTCTACTGGGGCGTGGCCCTCACGGTACTTGGGGAAGTGCATGTGCCACAGTCTGTGCTTCTCACCATGCGGGCCAATAGAAATGGACTGTGCAGATTATCCAATCAGGTATTGAGGGTGTGGTTCACAGGAAGGGGCGGTAATACTACTTTTCATTACTCTGCGCAGTGAGGAGGGCTGACATGGAGAAACGCATTGTATTGATTTTGGTTGATGCCTTTGTGGTAGATCTGCACAACTATGCCCAGGAAATGCAAATTGATGGCAATTTCAGTTTGGAAGGAGTGGATACATTGTGGTGCGCTGTTGATGTCCGCAGTTTTGGTATTATTCTTGACCTTTGCAGAGAAGTGGCCAAGGTTTATTGTAAGAATATGAGGAAGAGAATAAAACAGAAAACCCTATAAAAACTGAAAATAAAGGTGTTTCTCTAGAAGCATCTACAACAAAAAAACAAAGGCTCTTTTCAGAGCCACCACTGATGATGAAACCCCTACCCTGGTTGTAATTTATTCCTCCACGACCACACACAGCACAAAAGCCGCATCTGGGGCTTTTGAGGATGGCGGGCATGGAAATTGGACTGTGCAGGCTAAGGGATTGCACAATAATATTTCTGGTGTGGTGTCTACGCAGAGAAATGTTGTTCAGAACTGATAATGTAACATGGGGAGCTCTTCACTGTGATTGGTGGATGCGTGTGTGACAATTTATCAGTACCGAAAGAGAGGTTGCTGGAAAGAAGATAGTGGAAAGGGAAGAATGGCTGTTACTGCTTTACTAGGGCGCTGCCCTCGCGGGATATCGGGAAGCGCATGTGCCACATACTTCCATTGTGAGCATGCGGCCCATGGGAATGGGATAGTGGGGATTATCAGTAATGAGGGGGTGCGTCACAGGAAGGGGCATTAATACTTCTCTCCATTACTGTGCGTAGTGAGCCAGGCTGAAATGGTTGACATTACTTGCAAAGGTAATGTAGCATAGCAGAAATTGTTCCAAACTCAGTTATAGCTCACAGCTATGTAGGCTGATACTCTTTTCTGAAAAGCTACACAAAGCATGCAGAGCAGGTCTGGGGTGTTACCTTTTGTAGAGCTGCTGTGGAGAGTGTGTAACCGGCAAAGAGGCCTACATCATTGAACCAAATACATACATGTGCAATTTCCCAATAACACTTTGTAGATCGCAGAACATTACATTTTTCCACTGGTCGAGGTTCCGGATCGTATCCATGCCATGAGGGCCCACTTACAACATGAGTGCAGTCCCATGGTGATGTTGCGCATGTTCTTCATTTGGACTGCTGTCCGCAGGATGTGTTTTGGGCAGAATATTTTGTGCGCATGTGCATAGGTGTCCTATGCACACCATTAGGATCTCTGCAGTAATTAATAGTGTGACACACGTGCGCCGACCATTTTGGGACATGCTGGGTGTTTAGGTGGGATGTTTATGTGTACAGCTACCTGTAGGACATGGGTGGGCACCTCAACCTACTTAAAGTTCATCACAAGTTTCTTCGCATATGCTGGACAGGGGCGGTGTTATCAGGAGATAGAGGAAGAGATGCGCATGCACGTACTTGTGCAACGGACAAAAATCTGCTCCCACAACTTGTTATAGGTGGTTCACAAGGTGCAGACATGCGGTTCATACTGGCATGTTACAGTTGCCTCCATTGTGATTGCGGATAGGCCGGGCAGGTGCAGTGTCAGTAGGACACCTCCCTTTTCCTTAATTGTGGTAATTCCCCCCATTACTGTGTGCCGCTGAGTCATAACAGCATTTT
This sequence comes from Ambystoma mexicanum, assembly GCF_040938575.1. Taxonomy (NCBI): domain Eukaryota; kingdom Metazoa; phylum Chordata; class Amphibia; order Caudata; family Ambystomatidae; genus Ambystoma; species Ambystoma mexicanum. The sequence continues at coordinate 329,663,382 of NC_090930.1, forward strand.
AAAACCAAAGGAAAAGGCACATGTACACTCAGCAACAACTTACATATCAACGTTTACTTCCACACATTCATACATGCCATTAGGAGAGGGAGCGGGTAGCAGAAGTGAATACTTATTGTGGGGAATTATGGATTGGCACAAGTTGTTTGTGAGGGGAGGAAGGGATTGAGGTAGCATCGTAACGTCTCTAATCGCACGGATTTTGATGGGATGGCAGGCTGTGAAATGGCGAAGGGGTACATGTGCAGGTCGGGCAGTGGTATTTTGTTTTGACCATATTATGTCCTTGTACGTCATCTTTTAAGGGAGCAAAAGTGTTCACCAATTCCTCCATTTTGCCTTCCAGGCTCTCCAGTTTGATATTTACAGAGTTTCTTTCATTTCCTCTGCCGTATGCTGTTGTCGAAAGGGTGCTGCTTGTGCTGCCTTGCTTTCCTTTCCAATATGTTCTCTTAAAGAAAAAACATCTGTTAGGTGTACATGAAGCAATAGATATTCCATATTTTCTGTTTCAGACTGCGGTGCATACCAGTGGGGTTACCATTGTAAGTCATTGCGTCATGAGGGACATTTTCTTCCAGCACTCTAAGATGCTTGTCATTGCTGCATAAAAAAAGAAATGTTAGGCTTCTCAACTGTTGTATACTGCACCACCTGTGCAATTATCAGACAAACTTCAGTGTGCTTACTACGTTGTAGTGACGTTCTGGTCTTAGTACTTTCCAGTCCTTACGCTGCCCATTTGATCTTTGTTAACACGTAAAGTAGCAGTGCAGCAAGAATGTTGAAGGCAGACATCACTTCTCTTGTTGGTGCATTCCATTATGGTGTACTCCCTATGCCTTTGTGCTGTTTGTTTCATAAGTACACAGTTTGCAGACATCATCTATGTTCCCTTGAACTTCATGCACATGGTGCTGTTTATATATGTTCCTTAGGTTTGGTGAATGGTACCACTACATTAGAAAGCCCCTGCCTTCCTGAGCAGGTTGGATGCCACTCGAAGTCCGCAATCAGGCGCATAGTCTGGCGACTGCTGTGCGCATCAACATGGTGCCAAAAGTTTCAGTATTTTCTGCAGTACATCTTTACAAACTAAAGGTATCCTGGTAAACACATGTGAAATTCAGTGAAAAAACATTGTTAAAGGGACGTTTCGGTTAAGTTGCACTAGTAAAACCTATGCAATTCAATGAAAATACATTGTTACAGGGACGCTATGGTTACAGGTAAAACCGAAAACCCCCAGAAATTCGCCAGTTATGTTGAGCTAAGCAACCAGAGCTTGCGCTACCACTGTGCACTGCAAGGACAAACACCCATGATATCAATGATGACATCACAAATGTCATTGATATAAATATATATATATTGCCCGAAAAAAAGTTGTTTTCAAAATGTGGTTATTCTATATGTGAACATGTTTCCGGTGATAAGGTTGCTAAAAGAGCTATTTTCTAGGCATGCAAAGGTACATGTCTGTACCCCGAATGCTTACTCAACCCCCTACTAAAACCAGGCATTCACCAATCCACAGTCATCAGAACCCTAACCCTAACCCTTACCTTAAATCTGACCACCAAAGTTATTCTAACCCTACCCCGTAGGCATCCCCTAACCGTAACTCTTCATTGCGCTAAATAATCTTGTTTGCATATGCGTGACACAAAACGCCAAACGAAGAGAAACTGAACAGGGACCCTAGCTCCAAAACATCCATACAGAACCCTGTAACCCTTACCCTAACTCAGACCCAATTCCTTGAACTAATATTAACCCTTACCCTAACGCTTACTCCAACATAACTCATTGGCTTATCATAACTGCTATCCTATCTCAACCCAAAATCACCCGCTATCCCCGATCTCTCTACTCTATCTCTTTCCATAACTCTAACCCAAACCCATATTTTAATGACAATGCTAAACTTACCCTAACTGTAACCTGAACCTAACACTTACTTAATCCTAAACTATTCAGTCACAAGACCTCTACAACCTCCCTCACCCAAGCTCTTATCCTTACTATAATCCAAATCTTTATTAAAACCTTAACTCTAGCCTCCCCATAACCCATGCCTCATCCTAGCCCCAGCACTTAAAATACGCCTAAATAGGCCATAACAAGGCCTCTACATCCTCTTTTGACCCATTCCTTACCTTAAGAGCATTTATGGCTACTTTTCAACTGCATTTTTGACTACTTTTTGCTTTGTAAATTTTTCATTTGCAAGGTATTTTCACTGCAATTCCTTCTCAGACTAGATTATACTTGGCTTCCTTTCCAATGGATATTTCCTAACACTATCTTGAGCAGGCACATATCAAACCCATCTATGATATGTACATCAGAGATCTAAGCAACACAGATACTTTGCTCGCATCTGAGGAATCCACTGATACCAAACCTCAGAAACAACCTCAACCCAAGGAACGGGCCCTTTAAAACAATGTAACAGTATCTGAGATGGATGGTGATGCAGATCTTACTCATACATCAATAATCAGACAGACTCAGGAAGTTGGCAAAAGCCAAAGCTGTTTAAATTACAAGTCTTTAAAACAGGGAATACAACAGACATAAACGGATGCCGCACAGAGTCATCTCAAGCACTTAATAAAAAACAGTGCTTTTATACTAAATAGTCATCATACGTGACGTCTTACTATGTGGCAGATAAGAAAGCCTACTAGGGGTTGTGGTTGGTCAACAGGGAACATCTACATATACTTTCTATGGGCTACAGGTAAGTGATTGGGTCTCTAAGATCAGGTGGACCATTAAGACCATCCCAAGTGCAAGTCATCTTCCATGTCAGTCTAATACACAACATACTATTGGCTTCTCAAACTATAGGACTCTTTAATATGTGTCTCTCTATAATTGGTGTGCATGCTTGCACCCTTGTGGAAGATTCCACTGGCTAGCAGCATGCAAGATGGAACCCCAGGTGCTGGGGGGTCTGCCCGGCCATGCCTCCCCACACAATTAGCCCAACATCCTTTGTCACTCCTGCTGTCTGCCATTCAATTAGCTCCTTTAAACCTGACCTTGAAGAGGCTCACTATGCCTCAGAATAAAAGGGAGTTTGGCCTGGCCTTATCTTCTGGTTTCAGTGTAGCTTGCCCATAGTCTATTTTCATCTGACCTGGAGACCACGTTTGTGAGCTCCTTGTTGTATTTAATACTATTAAATGAAGAAATCTTGGCACCCTTCTTCAGGTGACTTTTGTCTACCTCAAACAGGAACACAGCTTGCTTGTCACGTTATTGTATCTTCTTGAGTACACGACAGGGTTCTCAGCAGCCCAGACTCCTGACACTGGGCCTTTGTAGAATCTTCCTTCACTGTCAGCTATCCTTATTCTGCTGCGCCACATTTACAGCCCTTTCATTCACAGGGTTCAAGTTTGGTAAAGTGCGTTGTGGAACACACAGATTCGATACATTCCTATATATATATATTTCTGAGGCTTGTGGAATCTGCTTAGATCACATGCTGTGCATAGGCCGACATCTAGTGGAAGCTGCGGAGTATTACAGTTTGTTTTTCGAAGTCGAAAAATGGGCGTCGACACAGGGCGTGCCAGTAATACTATCCCTAGTGTGACGTCCCCTGTACCCATGATCCCTCACGCGTCTAGGATCCCCAGATTGTTTTTTTCCGCCATTCTGGTCGGAAGCACTTCATCGGAGTTCCCTGGCTTTGCCATATTTTCACTCTAAATAATTCTAATTTGCCCCGTTTGGCCAACCTTTCGTCGATCAACATCTCGACGCCGTACCGGGGAGGAGATCAACGTCGAATACCCGACGGATTGGGCCTTGAGGCTTCCGCCTCGGCTCGGGCCTGGGCCGCTGGCCTCGGCCCTACAAGTAGGGAGAGTGGGGGTGGTACACTTCCACACTCGACACCTTATTACCTACACACACTTGCCCGCTGCCCACAGGCGCGTATGGAGGGTACGCCCTTTCAGTTTTGCCCCAAGTGTAATAAGAAATACCCTTGGGTAGATAAGCACGCTACGTGCAACCTTTGCCTGCCCAGAGACCACCCCGAGACGGGTTGCAGGGCCTGTAATAGGTTTAAGGCCAAAACTCTTAAGGACCGCTCCACCAAGCGTTGGGCCCACCACGCCAAGCTAGCAGCTATGGAGGCGGAGGGTACCTTCAGCGACGGCAGCGACGCCGAACTTTCGGACGGCGAGGGCACCAAGGCGTCGAAGGACAGCCGAACGCACGTCCCCGGCCTCGGAAGGTCGTCCGTCCCGGCGACTATGGGGAAGTCCCCCGGCGACAAAAGCGTTACACATATACACGCTAAACACAAAAAATCCACCCGAGATTCGACGTCGTCGAAACCTCGGAAAGAGGCACAGAAGGAGCGGTCCGAAAGGACGTCCTCTGGGCGGTCCCGGTCGAGGTCGCCGCACGACGTCAGGCAAGCCTCCACACTTGCACAGAGTGCCTCGACCATTAATATCCCGGAAGATCAATCGTCCGGAGACGAACACGACTTCCACCCCCAACCTGCACCCCAGGAAAAGGGTACATCACTTGGGAGTAAAGAGGGGCCAGTTTCGAAGGCTAGTTCGAAAGACAGGGATTCCACCTCCGATCCTCGACGCCAGGCGTCGAAAGATAAGGGAAAGGGGAAACACACTTCCACCCACGGGGAAGGGGGTAAACAGCAAAGGAAACAACCCTTGCAGTCCTCCACTACAAAAGAACTGACCAAGTCTTCTCAGGGCCAATCCATAGAAAGTCCCAGCAAGGTCACCCCAAGCTCAAAACTCTGGTCATGCGAGGACATTGACAGAGTAATGTCAAGGATGTCTTCCTTGGCGAATTTTTTCGAAAGACACCCTGAACAACTCCTAGCTTTAAACCCTCAGGAAGATTCTCCCTCAGGGTCAGGGGACCCTATCCCCTCAAATAAAAGACCCCGGGTCGAAACACCATTTAGGCCTTTAGACCCCATCGAGGTCCAACCCTATTCTTACCTCTTCCCTACAGACCAAGGAAACTCTTCCCTGATAAAAGGTCAGGAAATTGACACGCCAGAAGATCCTGCAGGATCAGATTATTACGGCGAAGACGAAGACGAGGATGAGCCAGAAAATAGCCCAGATATTTTCAGAATGGACTCACCAGTCGAAAGGGAAGCCCCAGTGTCTGACTCCCCAATAGATAATCAGCCCCTCCTGAATGAACTGCTCTTTCGGGCAGCTAACCACTTCCACATAGACACACAAGGTGTCCAGGAAGAAAGGGACTTTGCGGAAGAACTAATAGGGGAAAGGAAGCCAGTAGCCCAGACCATTCCCATCCTAAAATCTGTTCAACGCAGAATAGCACCATCCCTTGTCAACCCAAACCTGACAAGACCTGTAAATCCGAGAGTGGAGAAGCTGTTTAAAGCAGCCCAGTCGGACCCCCTATATATTAGAGGTCAACTTAAGCCAGACTCTCTAGTAGTAACCAACACCCGCAAAAGAGCTGGTACACCATTATCTTCCTCTGAGGCTCCCCCCGACAAAGAAAGTAAAAAACTTTATGGTTTTGGCAGGAAAGTAGCTTCCACGGCAGCCTACCAAGCCAGAATCGCGAATTCCACCACACTGTTGGCTAGCTACAACTGTCACCAGTGGGAAGAAGTGGCAGCACTAATAGACTCTGCTCCCGAACCCCTTAAAAGCCAACTAGCTTGCATTTGTGCGGAAGGAAGGAACGTGTCAGGCTGCACTGTAAAAGCAACTCTGGACGCCGCTGACAATGCGGGTAGACTTATAGCAGAGGGGACTGTCATCAAAAGGCATGCTTGGTTGAGGCAGTCGGGATTCAAAGCAGAAACACAAGCTGCGCTCTTAGACAAACCAGTGGAAAGTGATCTCCTGTTTGGGAAGGCAGTCGAGGACGCTCTAAAAAACGCTAAGGAAGAATTCGACACCCTCAAATCCCTTGGCCAGTTAACTACCAAACCACCTAACCAAAGAGGGAATGGCAATTTTCGTCGCCCCCGCGGCCAAAATTCCAATAGAGGAAATAGCTACTCCCACACCCAGGGTACACAGTGGAACACCAGCTCACAACAGTCTACCCAGGCGTATGGTAGGGGTAGTAAAAGAGGACGTGGTAGAGGCAGAGGCAGCCCCAGTAAAGGAGGAGGCACGCCTCCACCAAAGCAGTGACGCTCAGTTCAGGGTCCCTTCCCATGCAACCCCAGTAGGGGGACGAATATCAAGTTTCACCCAGGCATGGGAAGGGATAACATCCGACAGATGGGTGCTGTCAACAGTATCCAATGGGTACTGCATAGAACTACTGCAACGTCCCCTAAACCATCCTCCAAGACAAGAAGCCCACTCTTTACAACATCAGAAGATCCTCCTCGAGGAGATCGCCATTCTGCTAGAAAAGGACGCGATAGAACTCGTCCCGGGACACCAGGTAAACAAGGGTATCTATTCAACTTACTTCCTTGTGCCAAAGAAAGATTTAACAATGCGTCCAGTTTTGGACTTACGGCCTGCCAACAAGTATGTCAAGCCCCAAAAATTCCGTATGACCACACTACAAGAGGTAATCCCACTCCTAAAAAAGGGGGATTACATGGCAACCTTGGATATGAAAGATGCCTATTTTCATATTTCCATGCTCCCGGCGCACAGAAAATACTTGCGCTTCAAGGTAGACAGTCGCCACTACCAATTCAAGGTACTGCCCTTCGGGATAGCTTCTGCACCAAGGGTATTCACCAAGGTACTGGCGGTGGCAGCTGCACACCTACGCAGGGAGGCAATCCCAGTGTACCCTTATCTGGACGACTGGCTCATAACGGGGGAAACCCCAGGAATCTGCAGATCAAACATTCAGAGGACCATCGACCTCCTCCACGAATTAGGCTTCTCCATCAACGAGAAAAAGTCAAGTCTGGTGCCAAGCACCTCAAAACAGTTTCTAGGAGCTATCCTAGATACTCAGAAAGGATTGACCTTCCCTTCGGAAGAAAGAATTCGGAACATACTTCTGCAAATTCCGCATTATCAGTCAGGTCAACAGATAACAGTACGCAAAGCTATGCGGTTACTCGGCATGATGGCGTCATGCATTTACCTGGTCCCCCACGCGCGTCTGCGCATGCGTCCCATGCAGGAATGGTTGGCGAAACAGTGGTCTCAGGCAAGTGGTCAGTGGGACGATCTAGTGGTCGTTTCGCCAACACTCGTACAGAACCTACACTGGTGGACAAGAGAGAATCTCGCAAAGGGGAAACCCTTTTACGATCCCGAAGTACAGGCAGTGGTGACGACAGATGCATGCCTGACGGGGTGGGGAGCTCACCTTCTCCACCACACAGCTCAGGGTCTCTGGTCTCACTCAGTAGCCAAGAACCACATCAATCTGCTAGAGCTTCTGGCAGTATTCCGAGCGCTGCAGGCGTTCGAGCCCCATCTACTAAACTTGTCGGTGCAGATCAGGACGGACAGCACGACAGCCATGTTCTATCTGAACAAGCAAGGAGGGACTCGTTCGCCAAATCTGTCCAAGCTTGCCCAGAAAATATGGATATGGGCACTCAGACGGAACATCTTCCTGTCATCGCAACATGTTCCAGGGGAGCTCAATTCCCTAGCGGATGCTCTAAGCAGAGACTCCCTCCCAGAAGAACACGAATGGGTCCTTCACAAAGACGTAGTAGAAGATCTCTTCTCTCAGTGGGGTTTCCCCACTATAGACCTATTCGCCACAAGCGAAAACAAACAATGCCCAGGATTTGCATCCAGGTTCCCACAACCGGACTCCCAGGGGAATGCCCTGTGGATGAACTGGTCAGGGATGTTTGCGTACGCTTTCCCACCAACTCCTCTCATCAGGAAGGTGGTGTACAAGATGAACAAGGAATCGATGACGCTCATCCTAGTTGCTCCCATGTGGGCGAGACAACCATGGTTTCCACACCTACGCAGGATGGCGGTATGCGAGCCCATCAGACTCCCAGCCTGGTACAACCTTCTGTCCCAGCAACAAGGTCAAACAGTGCATCAGGAACCCAACTCTATGAACCTAGCAGCATGGCTCCTGAAGTCATAGAGTTTGGACATCTCAAACTACCACAGAGGTGTATGGACATTCTAAAAGAGTCCAGGAAACCAAATACAAGGCACTGTTACTTTGACAAGTGGAAAAGATTCGTTATCTGGTGCCAGAGTAAACAAATCAACCCGGTTGATTGCACTCCTTCCAACGTTGTAACATACATGCTCCACCTGCTGGATGCAGGGTTGGTTTTTAACTCTCTGAAAGTACACCTGGCAGCCCTCTCAGCCTACACCACATCCCATAACAAGGTTTCGTGGTGGAAAGTACCAGTGGTTAAAGCCTTCATGGAAGGAGTAAAGAGACTTCACCCTCCTATCTCGAACCCACCGCCAGGATGGGATCTCAATGTGGTGCTATCTAAGCTCATGGGGCCCCCCTTCGAACCCATGCATAAAAGTAGTCTCAAACACCTGACTTATAAAACAGCCTTCTTAGTAGCCATTACCTCCATAAGAAGGGTCAGTGAAATTCAGGCTCTGTCAGTGCAAGATCCTTTCTTTACTATCCACAAGGACAAACTGGTTTTACGCACACACCCTAGATTCTCACCAAAATTCATATCCAAGTTCCATGTAAACCAGTCCATCGAGCTTCCGGCTTTCTTCCAAAACCCACAAAGCTCAGCTGAGGTGAAAATACACACCCTAGATGTGCGTAGGGCGGTCTTATACTATGTAAATAAAACCAGACCGCTAAGGAAAACAGATCAACTGTTTGTCTCCGTAGCTACAAGCAGAGAGGGGGATCGCGTCTCTAAGGGCGCTATCTCAAAGTGGATTATCAACTGTATACAGCTGTGTTACTCTCTTTCTAAAAAAACTCTGCCTTTTACGCCAAGGGCCCACTCTACCAGAGGCATTGGGGCCACTCTGGCTTTCATTGCAAATGTTCCCCTTGACACCATTTGCAAAGCAGCTACTTGGAGCTCTATTCACACTTTTACTCAGCATTACTGCATTGACACTCATTCCAAGGCAGATACACAAGTGGGACAAGCGGTTCTAAGACACCTGTTTGCTCATGACCCTTCTCACATCCCACCTCCTTCTTCTGGTACTGCTCGCTAATCTATGCACAGCATGTGATCTAAGCAGATTCCACAAGCCTCAGAAGGGATACATTACTCACCGTAATCGTATTTCTGATGCTTGTATCTGCTTAGATTCACATGCGACCCACCCTTCCTCCCCTCCGAGAGAAGGCGCATGGTTGCTTGTAGTCTTACCTTTCTGTCTATCTGCTTGGACTATCTGTACTCACGCTACTCCTCATGCTACCTCATGTCAGGAAAAACACAATCTGGGGATCCTAGACGCGTGAGGGATCATGGGTACAGGGGACGTCACACTAGGGATAGTATTACTGGCACGCCCTGTGTCGACGCCCATTTTTCGACTTCGAAAAACAAACTGTAATACTCCGCAGCTTCCACTAGATGTCGGCCTATGCACAGCATGTGAATCTAAGCAGATACAAGCATCAGAAATACGATTACGGTGAGTAATGTATCCCATACATTGGCGCATCGCCGCAACTTATTCACTACGTAGCCAGCCTTATGATTACTTTGTCTACTTGGTTACTGTGTCTGTACAATTGTAAAATGGCTTTGCACTTTCTTCAGTGCTTCTTTGGAAGTCCAATCTTCATTTCGCTCCCGAAATGTTGCTTACCTCACTACTACATCATCAACTTCTATAAGGTATATATACTTACTTCATTTGCATCTCTTCTGGGTGCGTTGCCTCTGCTTTACGTGACGGCACCAGTCTCCTCTTTTATTCGTTTTCACACTTCTTCCGGAATTTCCTTCAGAAGATTGTCATTTCTCTGCAGATACATATAGGGTTTTCTCAATCGATACCTTGTTTCAAGGACTTTAAGTGGTATAGGCATCCTCACTGGTATTGTGCATGTCACAATTTCCGGTTGCCAACATATAGGCAGAACAGGGGTCGGAACTTCCGGTAGAGGTGCTTGGCTCCTCCTCTACAATCCCTCCCCTGGGTGATTCGTCGACCACTCTCCCATCAGTCTTCACATCCAGACATCCTTGTCTGAAGTAATGTTTCTTTGGAGTACATGTCTTTATAACTCCCCTCAGGCATCCTGCTGATTTCACATGCTCATCAACACCTCCAGGTCATTAGACTGCAGTGTCCATTCGGACTGCTGTAGATCCATCTCCCACATACTTCTTGTGATTTCTTGGATACAGGAATTGTGTTCCCTCTGGTGCATGAATACTGGCCTTGACATAGTCTCTGATTCTTCATCTGTCAGCCCTTTGGGTTTGAACCCAGATTTAACATCAATCATGATTTTCATGCCTGTTGTTTTCTATGCAGTCTTTTTGCATTGTGTGATTAATATTCTGACCACACAGAACCCAAACATGATCATTACTAATAGGGCTCCAAGAAACTTGAAAATGTTCGCCATCCATTGTGGAACCCATGAGAAGATTGACACAAACCAGCTGTCATCAGCAATGTCCTGTTCATCTTCCATCTTGACGTGCAAGTTTGTTAACATCGTTATGGCCTCTGTCAAGGTGCCATTCTCGTCATCATGAGAAGGTATGAATGTGCAACATGATTCTCCGATTTTGGTACGAACACCTCCATCCATAGCTGTAATCATGTCCAGGACATAACTATTCTCAAGAGTCATCAGTCGCATGTCTCCCAGCTCTTCCTTGATAGCATTAAATCCCTTTATGGTAGTGTTTATCATCTGCAGGAGCTCCCATCTGGTTATCTGTAACCACTTGGAATTTGCCATCATTTGGATCCCAGGCATACAGATAACTGTAAAGACTGAGGCAGTTTTGCTGAATAATCTGTGCTCATATGCAATAGTATCAAAAGCTTCTATTGATTTAGTTGAGAAGTAATTCTCCCTCTTTATTCGATCGAGGAGTCCAACAGATCTCTTCTTTCTCAGGTGAGCATCTGCCTTTGGAAACTCACCAATGTACAGGTCACTCTTCTGAATCGCTAGTGCTGGAACATGAACAATCACCATAGAACATAGTCCTCCCCAATCTCTAGTTTGGCCAGAGAGGATCGCATCCCTTTTCTACATGATCTATAACTGGTTTATGATGTCCAGTTACTGCCACTGCTCTGCACACAACTATGCATTATTCATAACCATCTGGAGAAAGCATCTGGCCTCTCTCTTTGCATCTTCGTATTTCTTCATCAGCCTTTCCTTGGCAATTGAGCTTTTTATTCATTTCCTCTCAGATTCCTGCTCCTTTCATGCCTGGCTGTTCATATCTTATCACATGAACTCTGGTGTGTGCTCTTGCTCTTGTCTTTAAATCTTGAACATAGTCATCTTCTTCTGCAGCTGTCCATTCAGTTGCCCATACCAAAGATGCTGTTCGATTCTTGAATTGACCTCTTGTATGGCAGAGTGCAAGGTGAGTCAGACAATGAGCCGTTTAGACGTGTATCTCTATAGCCATGAATATCTTAGACTTTCCCATAGCATAAGGTAGGAGAGAACAAACATAACAATCCACCTCAGAGGTTCTCTTTCCTACCTCGTTCATGTGTTGATACCACACGTTGTTCCCCAAATGTGCTTTACTGTCTAAATAATCATTTAACTCATAATCATCTTCTCTTGAGTCTCTTTATTTCCAAAAGAATACATGCAAAATGCTCATGGAGTACATCAGACATCATCCTTCGGAATCATAGGAACACTTGTCAGGGAAATGGGTGACTTCGCACGTGTCACTTGTGTAGGGACAATCACATATGACCTTGGTCTCTTTATAACCTCTAACTCTGCATAGGTCACTGGAGTGGGGAGAATCAGAGGGACTTCTATCTTTCTGGAACCAACAAAGTAAGCAGGCTGCATTAGCAAAAATAGAAAACCAATAACAGATGCTGTGCAAATATAAATGATGCAACAATACATGAAGCCCCACCATTGACGTATCTCCGCATGTCGTTGAGTTTGCTCACTTTCTGGAACCGCATTATGCTCAATAAACCTCATTGTGCCTGTGTATTTAATTTAAAGGAAGGAAAAAACCTTTTTAATCAGGCAGCCTTGTTACATGCTCAGTTGGCTGCTGAATTTGCTCGATTATTGCTGCCAATAATCTACTAATTGCAGGGCCATTTTTAGGATCCTGCACAATAGTGCGAACATCTGTGCTGCACCCAACAAGAGCAGGATGAGCTCTGAGTATAAAAACAAAGACAGCAAGAAGGAGTCTATGGGTATCGAAATCAGACAGGACCATTTGTCTGGCCAAAAAGAAACTCAGTGAGAAATGAATCAGGGAACTGCTCCCTTTTCCAGTCGTCAAAAAGAAAATCAAGATCGGGCATTTTTAATTTATATCAGCACATTCTAAAGTCCAATTTCAATGTATTTGTGTGGCTTAAGAACAGTTACTTTATCACTCATGTTAAAATATCTATAACATGTGTCTGAGGAAGCGCCAGTCCAATGCTTCCTTCTTCCTCGTCATCAATCGAGTCTGCACAAGCTGAACTGCTTCTTCTTGACTTGCTTCCGAATTGGGTGGGGGTGTTCTGGTCTCACCAGCATACGATTTGACGTTGCTGAGGTGAATCCATGCGCGTCGTTCTTGAACTTTTACTGCTGAGGGTGTGGCATTCTCCACAATGTAGGGTCCATTGAAATGAGGCTTGTGCCACTTCCTAGTGAAGTTGTGGATTAACATGGGATCACCAATAAAGAGTTTTGGTATTGTTAAAGGTTTTTCAGGTCTGGTTGCTGAATAACCTTCATTTCTGTCCTGAGACCGACACCCCTTACGCTTGAGTGGATCTGAAATGACAGAGATACTAGTGATCATACATTTTCTAACAATTCTGCAGTTGTCTGGGCATCACTTCTACTCCTCATTAGAGGTGACAGGGGCATTCTCATTCACCTTCCTGTAACTAGCTCATGGGGCGTGAGGTGGTGGTCCGACCCGGGCTGATCCCTTAATGCATATAATGCAAGGGACAGGCAGTACAGCCACCCTTTCTTTAGTGTCAACTTAAGTTTGGCGATTCTTTCTTTGAGAAGACTGTTGTGTCTCTCACATATCCTGTTCGCTTGCAGAAGAAAACGTATGTTTAATACGAAGCAATAGATTGATCTGTTCAAATACTTAATTTACAAAATGGGGCCCATTGTCGGTTCTCAGCACCTCACATACTCCCCTTCCTTGGAAATACTTCTCGGACTAAAAACTTTGCAGCGCAAGTGGCATCAGGATGTGTACATGGACCTGCTTCAATCCAACTCGAAAAGGGACACACCACCACTATCATATACCTATATCCACTACATACTTGCAGCATGTCACCATATTCAATATCTAAAGGCTGAATAGGATCATTCGGTCAAGAAATCACTTCTCTGATTGTTTGCAGTGTGTGCCCAGCAGTCAACTTTTGACATACGATGCAATTTACTACATAAAAAGCAACGTGTTCTAACAAATTTGGTACAAACCAATCCTCTGCAATAGATGCTGCAAGGCTTTCCCTAGTTACGTGTGCAGGGTAGTGTAGCTGTTCTAACACTACCCTTAATAAGGCTACAGGCATCACCGGCTTACCAGTGCTGTCCTGCTACCACAATGCTTCAGAAGGGGATAAAGAACGTGTCCATAGCTCCTTTTCTTCCTGCGGAGCACTGCCTTGAACTTCCATCAATTACGTTCTAGACAAATGATTAAATCCTTCATTTACAATCATAAACATGACCATTTTATTCCTTTACATTAGGCGTAGCAAAACTAAATAAAAATCAGGTGAATATGCAACCTTTTTGGCCTTTTCATCTGCGGCTTTGTTCCTGCATGAGATAAAGTCAGTTCTCTTAGTATGCAATGTGCATTTAACTATTGCGATGGCTACTGGGAGTTGTAGTGCCTTAATAAGCCTGTCCAGTAATGCAGCGTGTTACACTGGACTGCTGTCTGCTCGGAGGTAGCCCCTCCTTTTTCAGTGTGCTAATCCTGCATGCACGGTTGACGTCACATGTACACCGTCACTTCCTACCCTGTGTGAATCACGAGCATGACAAGAAGCGCCACCAATTCTGGAGCCTGTGCCGAAAAGCGAGACAGTAGTCTTGCACTTGCTACCACTTCAAATTCCCCATTAGCTGTGTGCCTTACCACAGCTGATATTTCAAAAAAAGTAGCAGGCGCTCCTCTCCAGAAAGAACATGGCATGATAACCAACAGCACCCCCATACACGTGTTTCAGCCTTGTTGGGCCTCATCAGTGAGGTGAAGCTGTGCCTCTCTGAGCACAGTGAGCAGGGAGTCCATGTCTGGTTGCCCCCAGGTAACTCAGGGTGACCAACCCCAAGTTCCTTGCAAATATTTCTAAAAAGATAGCAGGTGCTCCTCTCCAGAAAGAACATGGCATGATAACCTGTTCTGAGATGAGAGTTTGCAGCACACGTTTTTTGCTCACTGTACCTTTCACAGATGGGAAATATCCATTTGCATATCAGTCTTTGTCCCGCCCACATTCCAGCACCGAAATGCTATGGCAATTCCTCTATGAACAAGAGTACCAACAGCAACCCCATACACGTGTTTCAGCCTTGTTGGGCCGTATCAGTGAGGTGAAGCTGTGCCTCTCTTACCACAGCTGAACCTGAATGCCCTTCTCCATTAGTTTGATACATTTTCGACAACCCGTCAATAAAGAGAACCTCCCCCCCTGCCACAGCATTCTCTTTCTCTTTTACCCTTAGGATCACGTCATAAGACTCCTCGCAATTCGAGCAATCATGTACTTGCTCGTCCTCTGTCACAGGTTTGACTACAAATGTGGCAGGGTTCACTATTTTACACCTGACTATTTTGATTGCTGGATTCAATATAGCTCCCTTGTATGCAGAAGCCCTCTGTGATGTCAGTGTACCCATAGGTTTCTCTAAAACAGTAATGAAAGCATGCTAGACAAATAAAGTCATGGAACATCCCATCACAATGCTTGTAGACTTCTCAATGGCGAACACGGCTGCTGCAAGCAAGTGTTGGCAAGGAAAGTGGCCTCTCATAACCGGATCTAGATTCCCACTATAATATGCTAAAGGTTTATATCCAAGTGTGGTTCTCTGTGTAAGCACTGCTGTCATAACTGTTCCATTTATGTGTGAAAACAGGAAGAATTCCTCAGAATAATTGGGAATTCCTAAAACTGGAACTGTACAGATTGCTTTCTTCAACTCCTCAAACCTTTCCTCCATTGACTCAGTCCACTCTGTTTTCTCATTATTCACTTGGGCTTTCTTTAGAGCCTGCAAAAGGGGCCTAGTGTATGAACTATAATCAAATACCCATGCTCTAACATAGTTACACAACCACAAAAACTGCTGTATTTGCATTATTGTGTGTGGTTTTGGTGTTTCATGATCGCCTCAGCGGTTTCAGGTGTAACCTTCTTTCCCTCATGTGTGATTAACTGACCTATGGACAACACCTCTTCCTGGCAATATTGTAATTTCTCCTTGTCTACCTTGTATCCCTTGTCTGCTAAAATAATCATTAACTGAATCGAATCTTGCCTGCACTCATCCTCTGTCATGCTACAAACTGAAATATCATCTATGTACTGCAGCACAACACTTGGCAAATCAATATTGCTTAGGTCCATCTGCAGGACCCTATTAAAGATCGATGGAAACTCACAATACCCTTATGGTAAACGAGTATTCTTCAACTTAGTCTGACGAAATGGAAATGACGTGAGGTCTTGAGACTTCTTATGCAACGGGATTGAGAAAAATGCATGTTTCAAGTCAATCACCGTGAAATATAGTGCCTCTATGGGAATACTACATAAAATCATCACAGTATTTTGAACTAGAGGAAAATCTGCCTCTACAATCTGGTTAATTGGTCTCATGTCCTGAATTAAACACCATGACCCTCATTTTGATTTTTTCACAGGGTACACAGCAGTATTACACAGTGACTCTGTTGTCACCAAAATACCTTGTTCCATCATAGCCGATATAGTCTTAAAAATACCCTCATCTGCCTCTCAAGACATTGGGTAAAGCCTTGCTTGAGGTAAAATTGCTCCTGGTTTCAGTTTCATCTTAACTTCTTCCACCCTCTTCAATAGGCCTACATCATAAGGGCCTGTAGTCCATAAAGAAGTTGGCACATTTTCCATATGTTCATCGAAAAATGCAGGACGCTGCCCCACGATTACCATTCGCTGCGGGATTTATGTTCTCTCTTTTCTGATCCAATATGTAATACTCATCTCGAATAGTACTTCATCGTCTGACGCATCATCCCTAAACATATCTTCATCCATGACATCAGTCAATCTATACCCTTCTCTGATGGCAATTATCGTTCTCCATGGTCTGCCCTCGTCATCAAATCCTTCAAGCATGGCCAATTCCCCTCGCACTATGGCTGCCTGCAGCTATAAGAGAAAGATCTGTCCCCCCTCTTCCTCCATAGGTATCTGTGGCCTAAACAAAAATTCATCAGGTATCTTCATAATCTTTCCCACTAGGCCAAGTAGCCACATTAACAAAATGTGCACCCCATAAAGGGACACCTCTGGCCTTATGGTATTCCTTGCAGAGCTATCTGTCCTGTAAATGCCATGATAACTTCACCCATGTTTAAATAATGTATCCCTGGAGTGGAAGACACTATGCTTTCATCAGTGAAATAAATTGTCATATTAGCTTTGTCATTAAGTCTGGACCTAGAATATTAACTGGTGTCTGCCTTGAATACAATAAAGGTACAGACATATCACATTCTCCCATAGAGACTGGCAATTCATCAGTAAAAGGAACTCTACCTGTAGCTCCAGAGAAGTATTGCTCATTGATGGCAGTTCCTGATAACGAAAATGTTCCCTCTCGTATATATGAGCGAGTTGCCCCAGTATCTACAAAAAGGAAAAAGATTTGCCTCCCATAGTAACATCAACCCTTGGTTCCTCTTGAGGATTTGGTGTCACCGATAGTACTGAACACATCAAGTCACCCTGTGAGCTGTCCTATTGTCGGTACATGCTTATTCCCGTACCTGTGAAAGGACTTCCTCCCGCAATAGTGACACCACCTAGTCTAGGAGTCAATAACTGTCCTGTGCTTGCACTCGGCTGTATCTGCATGGGTGCGTGCTGTGACTGCCCTTGCAGTGGATTCATTGGTGCTTGCTGTAGTTGCAAAGCCTGTTTTGCAGCGCTTGTGCTTGATTCACTGTCTGATCTTGGGCAAACTCGTCCCTATTTTGTGAGCTATATGCTGGAGGATAAGCTGTCCCCCCTCTTGAGAACTGCTCATTCTGTACATACCCTTGGCTTCCACATGTTCACGCAATGTGCCCTGTCATACCACATGTCCAACATACAGGAGGGAATCTTGTCAATTGCCCTGCTTGCATATTTTGGTTATCATTTTGCATATTCTGAATCCCGCCTTGGTTATTTTGAAAGCCACCCTAATTATTCTGGAAACCACATCTTCCTCTGAAACCTATGCCTCTGCCTCTCGGCACAAACCCATTCCCTCCTTGAGCCAACTGACGTTGAGTATTCGCCTGTGACATACCCACTGCTTGCTGCATTCCCAGCCCTTCTCCGCTTGTCAGTACTGCTCCTTCTGTGGTATACTTTGATAATTTCTTCTGCACTAACTTAGCTTCCTCAAGTTTCCTAACATCCTCTTTCTTCTTGTTTTTCTCTTGCAGCAGTCAGCAATGATGGGGGACAGTGAACTGTATCTCTTCCCATGGCTATGCTTCCATTCCCATTAACTTCTAGAGCTGTCTCTGTACCTGTTCTGTCAACCCCTGACACAAAATGTGGTAAAATACTGGCACTAATTTTCCCCAAGGCTCTCGAGTTTCCAAAGTCCACCGTTCCTGAACATTTTGAATGTAAGCAAGTGGATCCTCATCATCTTTCATCTTACGTGCCATAATTGCACCCATATCTGATGTATCAGGATACTGTACCCTAAGCGCTTTCCAGACAGCCGCCCAACAATTATTAAATGGCGCTCCATTGTGAGCTGTGTTCTGAACTCGAATAACCCGTGCTTGTCCAAATATCATCAGCTCTTTCCCCAAGAATGGCTGCTAGGAGACCCTTAATGTCCCCTATAGCTAATGTATTTCTTCCTGTCATCTTTTCTAGATCATAAATCCATGTTCCCGCACCCGCCATTAAACTAGAGAGTTTACATCTCAAATTATCCTTGTCCATTTGGGGCCAAGGGATATACTGTGCTCTGGCCCCTCCTTTCTCCAATAAGGAGAATTGCGTAAACTCAAATCCGCAATCCGCTCCCGTCTGCCTACTCATAATGGGGACAATGGTTCCTGATTGCCTTCTACCTGGCAATGACCTTAACCTGCTGTCATGATGCATACCTCCGGGCATCCAGACCACGTCCATCAGCCCCGGGAGCAGGCATCATGTTGCCCTGAGAAAGCCAAGCAACCCCTGCTAGGGGCTGTCTGGGTTCAGTCCTGGCACATATGGCACCAGGCTCATATGGGACATCAGTCCTGGCGCCTTAGGCGCCAGGCTCATAGGTTCACACTTACCTGATGCAGACCATGCTGCAAGAAGATCCACGCCCATGTGAGGCCTGGAAGGGACTACTTTACCTTAGAGACTATTTTGTTACTCGGGTGTGTTCGGAGAGGAATACCTACCTGGGACTACTTTGGATGCTATTTAAACCACGTCCGAAGAGCAGCACACGCTTTGCGTTATTCTGCATCCAGCAGCGTAACGTTCACCATGCCAGCAGCAGCATCCAGCCTTCTGCCACGCCCGCCTCGAACCTGGAGCACCTAGAAAGAAGGAAAGAAGTAAAGGTTAGAACAAGAGTATTACCTGATTTTTTACCTCATTCCGGATTCATCGCATCTTCAAACCAGAGGAAAGGCTTGGTTTTAAACCCGTCGCACCGCCAGCAGCAGCGCTGCACCATACTCACCGTTCCACGCAGAATCTCTTCGATCCGGCGCTGTCACTATCTTTACATTGCCGAATCCTGGGCTCTAAGGGGGACAAGAAACAACAAGGTGAGCAGAGAGAACAGACAGAGACAATCTCTTTAGCCGCCATAGGCTTACCTGATTTTATCGCCGGAGGTATTATGCATCAGTACGCCACATCTTCTT
This sequence comes from Ambystoma mexicanum, assembly GCF_040938575.1. Classification (NCBI taxonomy): domain Eukaryota; kingdom Metazoa; phylum Chordata; class Amphibia; order Caudata; family Ambystomatidae; genus Ambystoma; species Ambystoma mexicanum. The sequence continues at coordinate 329,682,670 of NC_090930.1, forward strand.
CTTATGCCGCACCTGTAAGAAAAGGAGAACGCAGCAAGTTTAACCCTTGGCATTATTTACTGGACAGTGTTGGGTAACACAGACTTTTACCGGAGCGCTTTCAGCTGTCAATCTTCTTATGGGGTCAAAGCTGCAAGATAAAAAGAGGAATTGGACAGGAGTGAATTCCAGATATTCTGAACTCTTACGAACTATATACTTACGGCTCTTCGCCAGGACCTTTTGGAGTCAGGATTCGTCTACAACTCTTCCAATATCTTCAGACCAGTGAAGTAACTGGCCACCAACGCGCCCCTGCGTTCTTCGCAGGATGGAGAGCTCATCCTTCAAGAATATAAGGTGAGATTGCTGAGAGTGCACTTCAGAGGTAATTAGTGGGGAGGACAGTGGGGGTGCTATCACTTGAATCCACAAGTGGCTAAATCCATCTCTCCACTTGTAGGAGAATATTTCTACGGGTCAAGCAGACAAGATTAGGAGGGCAGATCCAGTCAGTCATCGCTGCACTACGCATCACGTGGGTGGAGGCCGCAGCAGTCCGGGTCCGACCGACGCCCCTTTGGGAGCCAGGTGAGCGTAACACCTGCTCACATATGGTGGCAATTCCCCCCTCTCACTATGCAATCGTCCTTTAGGTCACTCTGGGTACACCATGGGGTCTGGTGTCCTATCTTTAGGTTCGTCTAAATCTGACCATCTAACCTCATTATCCGTCTGCAGACATCCCTCAGGACCGCATGCACTTTCTCCCTCTTCCTCATGGAAGGTTTCTCTGTCTTGGTCTGACATATCTAGTCCCCAACTAGTATGATTTTCTTCTTTCATCTCCGTTTAAAGTCAGCCTGTCCAAGGACAAGGCGCTATGCTTGAGACTAAAAGGGCGTCCTTCCTTGCCTCGTGACTGGACACCTATGAATTGACTTTCTTTTCCCTTACCTCTCAATTCACTTTTTGTCCTCATCTCCTGATAAGCTTTATCGATTCTATCTCTGATAGTTCCTATCTCAAATTTCTCACCTAGGTTTACCCTAGACGGTCCTGGCATTGCTCCTTGCGACGGGAGGAACTCCTCTATGTCGGCCCATGATATTACTGGACTCGGTTCCATCAACTCTTTCTCAATGCGATCAATGTCGTGTGCCCTCTGCCTCCTTTTTCATTACATTTCTCTATCTAATTCCCTTTGCTTCCCATCTAACTCTGTCTTCTTCTGTTCTTTTCTTTTCCCTTCTTTCGTTTGATCTATGCACTTCTTTGTCTCTTTGTCTTTGCATTCTTTTGTTTTTGTCTCATAATTTCTGTTCTTCTTCCTCTTCTTTCTTCTTTTCTAGCCTGTCTCGTTCTTTGATTGCTCTCTGTCTGTTGTCATACTTTCTCTGTTCTTCCGCTCTTTCCTCCTTTCTTAGTTGTTCCTCCTGATAAATTTGCTCTCACCTTTGTCTACTCTTCCTTTTATGCTCATCCACTTTCAATCGCTTCTATCGTTCCCTGTCTTTTCTATCTTGTTCGTCTTGATCTTCCCCTTGCCTTACTTCCTCGATGCTCTTCCCATCGAGTTTCAGAAATATCTGTCCACCTATCCATTCGTTCTGTACGAGCGTAACCTCATTAGCTTTATCCCTTTCTCCTTTCCATCTCTTAATCTCTTGTTCTATATCTAAGGATACATCTGGTCATTCACTCTTCTCTTTATCTTGTAGGACCTTAAAGGCCTCCTCCTTTCCTTTAGTCCCGTCTCTTTCTGGACTCTCATCACTGCTAAAGGCAGGTGGTTCATGTATTGGATTACTATAGCCTATCGCCACTTTCAATTCCCTAAATGGATACAATCCTTCATATTTTGCACTATCATCATTTAATTCAGGCATGGTAGGGGGAGCAGAAGGCTCAACACCTTCCTCCCTGCACTGATTAAGCATCCAGTCCTCAGGATACATCTTCCAAAGTTCTAAGCTAGCTAAGCTTTTCTCCAATTTCTTCCCTGTGTATGCAGCATGCAAGTATGTGGTCATGTGTTGCAAAACTGCTTTCCCAATGGATTCCTTGGTTAAGGACTTTTCGCGGTATAGGCATCCTCATTGGTATTGCACATGTTGCACTTTCCGGTTGCCAACATATAGGCAAAATAGGGACGGAACTTCCGGTAGAGGTACTTGGCTCCTCATCTACAAACCTAATAATTGGATATCGTCACTTTCAATACAAAAGAGTAACATCTAAAAAATGTATCCAGATTGGCACATATTCTTCCTGAAGAAGCACAATAAAAACCTTCACACAGGAAGTAACTGCACAAGTAGAACAGCTTGAAGCCAAAAAGTACCAACACAACATCACTAAAGGACCTCACAAGCTAAACCTGTACAGCACCAAATTACATAGCCAACCATCAAAGAAGCTAACAAAGGAATTGGAAGATGAATGACAACTACTAGACACCACACGTTTTAAAACACTAACACCCAATCCAATGACCTCTCTTCAAACACCATTAAAGAAATATTTAAGCAAAGGTATAATGGCCTATTAAAACCACAAAGAAAAATGTATCGCTTGCCACCACACATGATGATGCCCCGGGCATCCTTTCTCCCAAAGATTCATAAAGCCAGGCACACCTTTCAGCAGTGCCGTCCCATCACCAGTTGAACCAGCTCCATGACATAACATCAACCTCCAACTTGCTCTCCTGATGTCAAAATTCCATGCCTACATCAAAGACAGCTGACATGCTTAAATCAAAATAAATGAAATGAACTAGGAAACAAATGCATTGGATGACAGTCCTTGGTGTCACCTGTCTCTACATCACAACTGGACACTGAATTGGAATAGAAGCCACACCAAATTACCTAAATAATAGGCCTGCGAACTTCCTAGCCCATAAATATGGAATGCAAGACGTTATTCGTTTTACTTTACAGGACAGTATCATCACCTTTAACCAAAATATTTTGCAACAATTGAAAGGCAGTGCGTTTAGTGCCAACCTTGCACTTAGCTATGCCACCCTCTTGATGGTAAAATTTGAAGTACGCTAGGGGCCTCATGTTGGTCAAATGAGTAATTTGGCACCGGAGAGTCATTTTGTTCACACTGTAATGTAAGAACCTCCCACGCCGCAAATGTTTGTCATTTGCACTACAGGGTGCAAATGTAAAGGGCAAAGGACGGTTTACAAGAATCTATGCCGCCTTTTGCCCATCACAGGTGCACTCTGCAGTGCAAAGTGAGTAAATGCTGCCTGGCATGCTTGCATGCCAGGAAGTCTTTAGTTTTGTTTGTGAGTGCCACTTGCCATGCTCCCATGTCAAACGATGCTCACAAATGAAATGAAACCGTTGGGTTTCATTTCAGCTGTAAAACACTGCTTACCATGGTGACATGGTAAGCAGTGTTCCTAATTGAAATGAACCCCCCCCCACATGCAAGCATGTTGTGGAGGGTTTCATTGTAATTGTATATATTCCCCATCATTCTCGCATGGCGAAGAGCATGTAAAATGGATCCCTTTGGGGACCGTCAGCTTTATGATGAAAATCCATGCTGGTACAGATGCTGGAGCATTGTGATGGTGGAGAGGAAGGAAGCGGCGGAAACGCAAGTTGCTGCCCGCCCCGCCTCTCTGCTATACAAATGATTGAATATGAGCCGTGACGTAGACGAATGGCATAAAAGTCTTATGCAAGGCTTTTGCACCATTCATTTACGTTACGGTCTCATGGAACATGAGCTTCTGTGAGAACTCATCAGAAATAGTCAAAAGAAATATTGGAATGTTGCTTAGCTCCATTGAGAACATCCTTTCGATTTGGTCAGCCACAGTACAGAACTTAGAAATGTTGTGACCATGATCAATGGCAATTGCCATCAGACTTACCTTCGATACAGACAAACCAGCATACAATTTCTTGACTTAGAACTATATGCAATACACAACCAACAATGATCCAATCTAGCCTGTAAACCCACAGCAAAAAGAATCTTATAGAACTGCACAGAAGATAGGATTTACCAGGCGGAGCAAGTCCTGGCAAAAGATAAATTCTATGATAGAGATCTTAATAGACAATAAGGGGCAAAGGTAAGCAATACAACAGCAACTAAAACATGCATAACGAAAAGAGAAGACCATCTAACACAAGCATTGGCACCTTTTGTCTAGATCTAGACCTTACTCCATATGTCAATTCAAAACTAACCATAGTGCAAACCAAGACATTAACCCTGACATATAAACTCTGTCCGAGCCATATGAAAAACACAGCAACAACGACATGGCCTCCTGAAGTCTGAAGCTATACAAAGGCTTGTAGAAATGCATCAACTGCACTATCTGCAAATAAGTAAAAATGAAAACTGTGAAGTTACACTGCAGCAATTCTAATGAATATCACATACAACAATTCTTCACTTGTCACACTGGCTTCTTTGTCTGATTGACTCTAAATGTGGTAAAATATATGTTGGAAATACAGTAGGGAGATAAAACTGAGCATTATGGTAACATCTGAGCACTTAAGACTAGAACATGAAAAGTACTCCTCTGCTGTTCATTGGATGCAAGACCATGCAACAGAGGACCTCTGACTATGCAAAAGAGAAAGCATTTGGATCAGAAACCTTAATTGGACCGCCAAAGTTCACAATGTGTATCAGAACGTTCTTGTTTTCCCAAGTGAGATAGCTCAGCGGAAACGTGCTCGCCTTGGAAGCAAGACGACAGCAACACAGGTTCAATCCCGGGTCAGCTTTTAGAAACCTCTGGGTATTAAGCACATTATAAATAACCTATCATATCATATCTACATTTAATTTATCACATTCATATCTTCCCGAAGGTTCTGTTCACTTATGCACCATGTGCACACCTGCAGGTGTTTCCTAAATGGAACTGCCTCATTTCATTGCGTATGTTCCTATATTGCTAAATATCTAGCACACATTTTTGCTAATTGTACTATCAATAAATGTGCAATGCATTTACTGACTTCCTTATCACAGTCTATTGCTCAGAGCCATTCATCATCCACACAAACCCAACACCTAATCTAGTTATAGTTAAGCGTCAGTAAAAAATGATGCTAAATTCGAGCTATCACCATTGCCTGTTTGTAGATACAGCCACTGGAAGTTTATGCAGACTGGGAATTTGCATGAAGACACCTTTATAAAAATCAAACAAACCAGTAACTCACCCAATAAGGACTCTCTGTCTTCCCAGCATGCAATCAGCATTCAATAATTCAAGACATCATGGACACATCTGTTCCAATTCAAATCTGATCTTAGAAACCCCATTTCAAGAAGGCCCCTCCAGTCACACCAACCTGCCTACACATAGGATAACCCCACGTCATCTCCACATTTTTCCTCCCTCACAATTGGCCACAGGTTTTTAAGACATACATGCACCCTGTATATACAGGTACCCTGTACATACAGGCACCCGGTACAGACAGAGCTGACACATAAGTCCCATCATGATTTCTCTAAACTAACCCAATATCAACACCATTCGTGCACATCATTTGACTAGTTGTCCGTGGAGTAGATACTACCACAACCTATCTGCCATTAGTTAAATTCCTGCATGCACCTCACAAACACTATGTCCAGCTACCCAACTTCAGCACCAGGCCGCCAATCATTGGGTTAGTCAATCCGCCTCTCTCTGTAGCACAATGGCCTTCACCGGCTTGCTTTGCATACTTCATTTGTAACCGCCTCCCCCTTCACCAATTGGCTGCATGTTTTTCCTCCCCCATGGAGATTGGTGATACTACCATATGCAGCATACACTTAAGATCGTCATGCACTTTAGGAATATAATCTATAGATTCATGGAAAGATAGAGCACACCAGAAAAATATGTATGCAACTTCATCCCACTATATCATGGTGCTCTGCTCTTGCACACTAAGCACAGGATTCGTGCACGCAATAACCACCCCTCACTTAAAGATTGTACATTTTCCTGTTTCACATCGACAGAAGGCTCTGCATATACCGACAATGCTAAAGGACTCTATGTTCTTCAAGCAGCATCAATGGACCGGTTTATGTTTAATAATGTTTTATTAGGCAAATTCATTAACATGTAAAAAATACAAACAAATATATGATGTAGCCAATTTAACAGTTATGCCCTCTTGGAGCATTATAACTATAACGTTTGAAGAAACAAGTTAATAAAGTAAATGTGATACGATTGTTTTCATGAATAGATATTGAGACGAACAGGGGAAGACAAGATAGAAAACAATAGGGAAGGAGAGATAGAGGGGGATCAGTGATCAATATTTAACTTATTCAGAATTATTAAGGTGCTGAATAAACACATTGAATTTTTTGTCAAATTTACATAAACAGTCAACAGAATGCATGACATTTTTCAATCTGATGACTGGAGCAGATAGAGTTCCACCAAATATTAAAGGATAAATTAGTTGTATTCTTCCAGTTATAGGTAATATTATGAAAAGCAATACTGGCAAATACATTAAACAATGTTGGAGACTCAACTTGTCGTATAACCGGATTAACAATCGAGCCAATCATAAGATTAGAGAGTGACAAAGGTTCTGTGAAATGAAAGATCTTTTGCAGGCATGTCCAGATCTTTGTCCAAAAAGCAAAAACACATTTACAGTTGAAAATCAAATGATGGAAATCGGCGTTAGATTCATGGCTGTACCAGCAATTATTGGATAAGTTATCCATAAATGTGGCAATTCTCAGGGGAGTAAGGATGGCACGATGCAGAATGAAGTAGTGGGTTTGGGTAAGATTGGCAGCTATAGATGTAGAGTGACACAATTTCAACATTTGGGTCCACACTTCAGGGGTAGTTTGAAGATTCCAATTGTTCTCCCATTGCCTGACAATACTAACATTGAATAGATTGGGAGAAGGGGGATCATTTAGAATTGTATATAATTTGGTTGCTTTAATGGAGGGATTACTGATAAGAAAAGTCAGGAATGGGATCTGGATTTTTGAGTTAGTGAGGGTAGGGATTTAACTAATGATTTGAGGAGGGATGTTTGGTAGGGGAGATCTGAATCAGGGATATTGCATTGTATATGGATCTGTGCAAAGGGTATTTTAACGGAATTGTGAATTAATTGTTTAACAAATGTAATGCCTGATGAATACCATCTATGAATTATAGTGGCGTTAGGATTGTTATAGAATTGTTTGTTGAACCAAAGAAAGATTTCTTCTGAGTCAGTTACGGACAAGGAGTTGGTCGGGAGTGTATTCCAGATAGATTTGAAAAAAGTGCAGTGAAGGAAAGGAAGTGATATTAGGTCATGAGGATGTAGTTAGGAAGTGAGAAAGGGAGAGGAGGGCAATAATCCTGGCTTCTATATTGATCCTATATTGATCCATAAAGGGGCGTTTTCAGGATGAGTTTCATGGTGTTTAAAGGTAGATAATTGTTTTAATACAAAGGCTTTATGATACAACTGAAAGTTAGGAAACTTAACTCCACCAAAAAACTTAGGGAGACTTAATTTGTTGATGGCGATTCTCTGTGTTTTATGATTCCATAAGAATTTAAGAAGTAAGGAGTCAAGTTATTTGTAGAATTTGGTATGAATTGCTACAGGGATCATGGATAAAAAGTAAAAGATAAAGGGGCTGATCATCATGTTAATGGAGTCAAGACAACCCCACCAAGATAAGAAAAGAAGTGACCATCCCGAGATCATTTTCATTACTTTTTCTAGTCTGAGGTTGTTGTTGAGGTTAATGGTGGTGTGGATAGCCTTAGCAATAAGAAGTCCTAAATATTTAATATGCAAAGGTTGCCTAGACACACCGAATAATAAGGTATTGGTAGGATTACAAGCGTTAGTGAGGGGCATGACCTCTGATTTATCCAGATTTAACTTGTAGCCTGGAACAATGGAAGCATTATTTACAGTAGATATTAAATGTTGGATGGGTTTGAAAAATAGATTAGAATGTCATCTGCATAAGCAGATAGTTTTATTTCTATTTTATTAATGAAAACACCTTTGATGTTTTAGTTGGTTCAAATATTCTGTAAAAGAGGTTCTAGTGCAAGATTAGATAATAAGGGTGAGAGGGGGCAGTCTTGACTTGTGCCTCTTTTAATTTGGAAGGAAGGGGAAAGGGAATTATTAATGAGAATTTGTGTGGTGGGAGAGGAATATAAGACTCGTATCAAATTGATAAAATAGGGAGAGAATCCGTGCCATTCTAAGGAATGGAACATAAAGGTCCACGATTTGCAGTTGAGAGCTTTTTCAGCATGAAGGGCCAAGAGGACTAAAGGGTCATTGCATTTCTGAGAATGAGACATAGTATTAAACAAAAGTCTAGTGTTAGACGAGACATAACAATCTTTGATAAAACCAAATTGTTCCATGTGGATTAGTTTAGGGAGGTATTTTTCTAGACGTTTAGCCTGAATTTTAGCAAATATTTTAGAGTCAGAGTTGATAAGAGAAATAGGTCTATAGCTTTTGACTAAAAAGAGATCCTTATCAGGTTTGGGGAATAAAACAAGAAGCGCTTCACCAAAGGAGCTGGGGCTTTGAGCAATTTCAGAAAAATACGAATATAATTGTAATGGTGTCGGAGCAATGAATTCACTGAACGTTTTATAAAAGTCAACAGAAAAAACGTCAGCTCCTGGGGCTTTATTGGGTTTAAGATCCGATATTGCTTGTTTAATTTCTGCTAAGGATATAGGTGTGTTAAGAGGTCAACGGGATTTATAGAATTTGTTTTATTTATCTTAATGCAGAAATGGATTTTAGAAGTCTTGATAAAGGTATCAGAGGAGTGTAGAGTAAAAGTCTAGGAAGGCTCCATTTATGTCTTTTTGATTGGTTAATCTATTTCCGTCGGGAGAGATGATATGGGTGATGAGCGATTTTTCTTTCTTCTTTTTGAGATAGGATGCTAACATTTTTACGACTTTATTGGATTTAGCAGCTCTATCGGTACATCATTTGTTAAATTCAATGCGTTTATTCATAAGAGCTTTTGCAGCATCAGTATCAGGGTTAGCATAATACAATCTTTCAAGATCTTTGATTGAAGTTAATAGCGTGTTATGAATGGGTTATTATTTTTTGGCAGCATAGAATTGAATAATAAACCAACGCAGGGAGGCTTTGAAGGCATCCCAATTGTTATTCATAGAGGTATGCTATGGGCGATTTTAGAGAAAAAAATTCTTCAATAAAGGAGTTGATCTTATCAATGAAGGATCTGTTTTACGAAGAAAGGAGTTACATTTCCATATGGGAGAGAGATTAGGAATGGGGATCCATTCTAGAGTGGTAGTGACAGGAGTGTGATCAGAAATGGTTATGGGACCAATCTCAGAGTTAATAATAGTAGGGATTAGTGAAGGGTTAACAAAAATATAATCCAATCTAGAGAAGGATTGGTGATGGGGGGAGTAGAAAGTATAATCCTTTTTGAGATTTTGTAATAAATTGAGGAAACTAATGTGAGATTTGGAATTTATGAAGTTTAAGGTGGATTTGCGATTAATGGTAAAGTTAAAAACCTGCTTTACATCACCGCCTAAGATGAGTCTATCTGGACTCTTCTGGGCAAGCTTTATATTAAAGTTAGACCAGAAAAGGGGATTAGGGGCATTGGGACCATAGACATTGAATATAGTTACTGCTAGATTATTAATAATCACTTCTATAATGATCCACCAACCTTCAGGATCTTTTTCTTCATTAACTAATGTGAAGTTTAAGTGCTTATTAATCAAAACAGAGAAGCCGCCTTTTTTTGTCAAAAGCATTGGAGAAGAGTGCATGACTGACCCAAGAGGCTCTAATTTTGAGGTTTTCATTTTCAGAGCTGAAATGAGTCTCTTGAAGACTTACATTTTGGTAAATTGGGTAATTATCTTGTTGCGTTTAATGGGGTGATTCAGTCCTTTGACATTCCAAGTAACAAACTGAATAGACATTTGAAGTAGAGAGGTTGATATCGACAAAAGCATAGAGCACAGTGAAAATTGAAACAATAATGTACTCTAATATATGAAATTTTAAGATACGTACTAAATCAATGGAGCAATAATTTCCATAAGTAGTGGCATCATCGGGGTACAAGGGGAGGAACAAAAGGGTGCGATTATGACATGAAAGGAAAAGACAAATAAGAGTAAATACAAAATTATGAGTATTGATATAGGCATAATTAAAGGAAAAAGAGATGAGATGAGATTAGTTTGAAAGATAGTAAGAGAGAGTATAATGGAGGATACCAAAGAACAGAGACGAGCAGAGAATTAACGGAGAGGAGTAATGAACAGGAGATGCGAGTACAGTAAAAAAATATCAAAACATGAACAGATAGAATAATAGATGATGCAATTATGCAAAATTATCATTGTTAAACATGGGGCAAATTGTAGATTTGATTGAATAGTGACGAAATGCAGTAAAGGTGTAAGGTTGATCAATGTTGTAGAGTTGAAAGAGCAGGATCAATGGATTTGATGGGGATCTCGATTTATCTCTCGGATGAGTAGCAGAAGACGAAGAGTTGCAAGGAATTGAAGAAACAGATCTGCTTCGTCTAGGAGTGGACTTGATGTGTTGATTCTTTGGTTTTATGAAAGGAGGTATTTCAAGTTGTGGGTCCAGCTTAGAGGAACTGAGCGAAGAGTCTAAGGGAGATGTATCCATCGCCATCGCTTGAAGGGATTGAAGCAGATTGAAGAGGTTGTTTGGTTCTGTGTATTCTTTGGTAGGACCATCTGGACTGGTAATTATCATCTTTGCAGGATCCAGCAGGCCATATCTGATATCGAGGGACTTCATAAGGGGTCTCATATCGAGGAATTTATTTCTTTTAGCTTGAGTGATTTTGGAAAAATCAGAAGAGATGAAGATTTTATTGCCCTGGAAGAGAATGGATGAATTGTTCCTGCCAGATAGAGCAATTTGGTGTGCTTGCTGATGTCTTAGGAAGCAAGCAATGAAAGGTCTAGGTGAAGAGTTGTTGTTAGAGAAACAGGGCCTAATATGATGAGCATGTTGCAGTTCCAAAGGAGGTGTAATAGTGATGCCTAAGACGGAAGGGATCCATTTAGTAAGAAAATGTATGGGGTCGCCTCCTTCCAATTTCTCAGGGATCCCATAAAAGAGTAGGTTGTCTCTACGATTTCTGTCTTCTAAATCCGTGACTTCACCTTCTAGTTGTGCAAGTCTCGGTTTCATGCTTTCAAGGCCTTCCACCCTATCTTCCACAGTAGCCACTCTTTCTTCAGCTTCATCAAGTCTGCCAGAAAACATTTTAATATCATCCTTGAAGCCTTTCATTTCATTTTGTATGCTGGAGGCCCGGGAGTCAAGTGTAGTGATGGAGGAACTAATGTTGCTGAGTTCCTCTAAAATCTTTTCCATACAGGAACTGAAAGGTGAATTTTCTGACAAAGGTGCCGTTTTGGTAATATGATTCATATTTGGAGGAAAAGGTGACTGTTGTGAGGTAAAAGCTGATAATAATAAATTCAAACAAGAGATATACAATGTAATATTGAGTTCAGCCACTGGGTGTCAGTATTGATTAGGCTTTGTTGCATAGTTGTAGCCTGGGACTGAAGTTATTGATGAGCTGGGCGACGTGAGGTAAGTTCTGGCGTGAGAGGAAAAAGAAAGGAGTCTCCTATGGAGAATACAAGCAGACAGCTGATTTAAACCAAATGCACCGTAGCAACGGCGGAACTCAGAGCGCTCCTCAACGAAGTGGTGGCTCAAGGGAGACTGAAAGGCCACAACTAGTAAATATCATCGGACCAAAAGGAGGGAACCAACTCCCAAGGCAAGCGCAACTCTCACCGTCACAACAGGCACATCGTGGTCGAGTCAGATATGTACAAGTTATTTCCTCGTGTTCTCCTGGCGGCCCCAGCAGCTGATTCCAATGGACCGGTTTAGTACCTTTCTACATTAAGTTACAGTATTAGAACATTATTTGAAATCCTTCTCTATTGAGTACCCAATACATTCACCAAGTATTTGATTAGAACTAGTATAAACAAAATGGTCACTTAATATATGTCAATTGCCACAGAAACCCACCATTGTCACTTACCACCTGTGAATGAGGCAGCCCTTTAAATGTTGCAACACTCTCCTGTTGTCTAAATTAATTCTTTAGTTACTGAACGTTTTGCAGCAAAGCACTTATGACAGTGCATTTTTTATGATCTGTGTGTGCAGAAATACATCTAACTTACCACTACTGTCAACAACATTTGACGATCCTTGTGTACACATAGTAATACTAAATATTTCACACATTTTAAATATACAATTTTATTTACGTTGTGAAAAGGTAGAAAAAGGATAATGAATTATCTCTGTAAAAACATTGTACTCTTGAGTCATAGCATTACTTTTTATATAACACTAGCTGTCCACAGCCATGCGTTGTTGTGGTTCAGTATGGTTAAATGGAAAAGAAAGAAAAGAGAAAGTGCACGTTTCTAATATTTTTAATTTCACAATGCTTGTGGGTATACAATATTTTTTGTTGTTCCATTGTCTGTTCAGATATAGAGATTGTCTGGTTTGCCGACTGTAGAACAAGCAACATATAATTGTCCATGTGAGAAGCAATCTGTGCCTAGATCTAAACTGGACAATTCTAACGATTGGCCTTGAGCTTTGTTGATGGTGATTGCAAACACAAGTTGGCATGAATTGAGCTGTTACGATTTCTGCGCCGAACGACGTCATTTGGAAGCATGAGTTGTATTTCCTGATGTTAGATAGGAAATGCTTTGATTCAGCGGTATATCCGGCAAGCAAGGTTTTTAATGGCTCTGGCGGTTCTCCAAGTTGAGACAGTTTAATTTTCCCCGGCGGTGCAACACATTCCTTTCTTTTCTCCATTAAATTTCAGAGCCTTGCAATAAGGACACACTTCAGTAATGGTGCCGATGAGCACATGCCGGCTCAAACTATGATCATCAGCTGGGTTGTACCGGAATGCAAGGTGATTGTAAGCGCGTGATTGCTGAGCACGGAGTCGTGTTTGACGCTGATCTGCTGTTTCTCGTTGACGTCTTTCAGCCACTCTCAGCCTGTTGCGTTCATTCAGTTGAGAACGAAACAGATCTGAAGCTGCAGAACGCGATCGCCGTGCTCGAAACCGTGCATCCTGAAGTCTGGCTGCACCTCACTCTGCTGCTTCCTCTGCACGTATTTGAGCCATTCTAAATCGGAACCATTGAAATGGAATCGCAAAATATTCAGTATAGCGTGTGTTTTTTTACGTCTAACAGATGGTGCTGTTTTTCAGAAAAAGCATGTTTTTACTTGTCACGGGTGTGACATATATGTATAGTAGGTATATAAAAACATGCGCCTATTTGAATGCAATGTTGTGTCAAAATTTCAAAGCAATCAGTGAAGAACTTTCGGAGATTTAAGATTTTGAACAAACGAACATTTACATTTTTATTTATATAGATAATGAACATTGAATTGCTTGCTTAGTAGGGTGGCATTTAAAATCAGACAGATCTTTGTATTTGTATTTTATTTATACAGCGCACTGAGTCCTTGGGCATCTGGGTGCATTTCTTACAGGTACATGGAATAGGTTATTTACAATTGCAAACAAAAAAGGTATTTACAAGTGACATACAATAAGTATTTACATGGTGAGGGTAAAAGGCAATTAGCGAGGCATACAGTGAGTTTCACAAGGAAATGCAGGTTGAATTGCAAGTGAGGCCGAGTGTACCATAAAATGCAGAAAGAAATGCAAGTTAGGCAAGGTGTGGGGAACTATGTCACAGGGTCATTAAGGCGGAGGGTGGTAGTGCCACAAATGTTTTCCTCTGTGTTCAAATAAACGTCAAATGCAGAACATACATCACAAATACTGTTTTCTTTTTGGATAACAATGTATAGAAAGTGGCACAATAAATTGTCATTGCAAGAACATTGTGCGCTTGAGATATAGAAAAGGTATTACATTAATTATTATTATTTATTGTAATGTGATACAGTTTTAAAAAAATTAAAACTTTACACATTTAACACAAATTTACAGGAAGGCACAAGAAATTAGAATACTTACTTAATAATTAATACATCAGTACATCAAATGTCAATCAATTCATTGGACTTTCTCGTATAAATACATATACTTAATATGTATATTGACAGAAGAAAACCTTAGTAACACACTTAATAAGCAAATTTCCCTGAAGGTGGTGTTCAAATTAATCAGATCTTAGGTCAGGTCATTAAGATCAGAGCGAAGAATGATACCTCTTACTGATCACAACTACTCATTTGTTTTTCGGCAATTAACCAGATGTTAAATAGTGCGATATGGAGCCTAGAGTTTAGAGTGTTAATACAATAATTCCAGAACTCATGAGATCCCAGATGATCCATTTTATGTACATAAGTTCTGAAATACTTGGAATAATGGTGACTCATCGATGGGCACTGTGTTAACACATGCCTTGCTGTTTCAGAGTTGGATGAAATACCACAAACTCTGCAGTTTTTTATAGATTGTCGAGACACATGAACCCAAGGTCTATTTACTAATGTGGGTAGATAATTGATGCGCAGGAGCAAGATGAAACGTCTCAACGCCGGGGAAGGGCAGAGATTGAGATATAATTGAATCTTCTTGAAAGTATAGAGGACATAAGTCACAAAACTATAACTTTTCAAGGTAGCCAAATGCACATAATTATCCTGCCAGTCCCAAAGTGTGATGGACTTCTGCAGACAGTAAAACATCTTTTGGTTATCTTGGCCCCAACACGGGGACCAGCCGCTTGCCTCACTCAGCGCCAACATATCTTGCTCCAATTTAGACTGTTTACAGCCTCCCAAAATATCTTTTACACATTTCAATAAGGGGTTAGTTGGATTGTTCTTAATCTTAATGTAAAGCTCAGCTCTCTTAGGCAATACAACAGATTTAAGGGAAAGAATCCCTAGTTCTAAACGTAATATTGCCACCGGGATGCATTGGGGGAGACCAAGTATACGTCTCCAGAATTTCCTCTCCAAGAGCTGAAGCCAGTCTAGATTCATGTTAGTCAATGATTCTAGCCCATAGGTGACCATAGGTATGAAACACTGCACATAAAGTTGTCTTGCACCCCAGATTGAATAACCACTCTGATCCTGGGTAAACCTACATATTAAAGCTGTAAGTTGAGCTGCTTTTATCTTTCTTGCCTGGATACAGAGTGTATAGTTACCTCTATTATCAAACTCCACTCCTAGATATTTATAGGAGTTTGTGTAATTAATTTCAAGCCTGCCAACATACATAGTGGGGCGTGCAACTTTACCTGCAGTATATAGAAGTACTTAGGTTTTATTCTGATTGATGGCCAATTCATTCACCTCTGCGTATTGCCACAGCCTAACCGCTGATCTCTGAAGTCCACTGAATGTGTGATCAAAAATCACAACATCGTCGGCGTAGGCCAAGATAGTACACTGGGTCTTACCCACTTTTGGGGGACAATTCCGTATGCCCCGAAGGTATTCAGGTATGTCTGAGACAAAGAGGTTGTAAAGCAGGGGAGCAGTAACGCAGCCCTGCTTAACATCCCTTAACTGTGTAACTAGGCATGTTAAATTACCTGTATTATCTAAGCGTAGCTGTACCAAGGTGTTTGTGTGAAGTAACTCTAAATAGTAAATGAGAGCTGGAGGACAAGACCAACTTTTAAGTTTGTGCCAGAGTAGAGCTCTATTGACTGTGTCGAAAGCTGCCCTAAAGTCGACATAAAGAGCATATAAGGGTGGACTATTGGGCTGTAATGCCTTGTTCCTAAATGAATCCATGACTAACAAATTGTGTGACGTTGAGTAACCAGGTCTAAAGCCGCTCTGAAAATGGTCTAAGATCCCCGTTTTTTCCACCCATGCTTGTAGCTTTTTTAGTACATTTATTACATTAATGCTGCATGACTACTTAGCCTGATATCATTTCAAGATACACAGATACACAGATCCACAAGTTGATTTCCTGGCCCGCCTATTTCCATCAAGCCCTTCCTGTCAAACCTCCCCATGGTCCGCACACTGGGCAATTCTATCCCACCAAATCAGCTCTTGATAACGGGGGCTTCAATCCACATAACCCATTTGCCTCACCCTCCTGCCTGATCCGCTTCACTATGTTATCCCTGTATCCACTTACGTCCTTGTCACTGCAGACCCTGCACCCCTCCCACATCAGCCTCCCTGTCTGTCCAGCTCCACATCCATCCCTGACACCAACTCCTCATGCCAGATCCACTTGCAACTTTTACTGTGCTGTGACCCATGAAACAATGGACAGGCTAAGGTGACTCCTTCATCTTCGAGTATGGCTGTTGGAGAGCACCACTTTGGAGTATCTCCTGCGACTGCGCATCATTTGGTAAGTCAGAGTTTGCGCAATGGCAGTGAATCCTCACAACTATTTTCCTCCCAAGACATGCTGATTTATACAGGATCCCTGATGAAGCTATCTGTAACGTAACACGTGTTTGCTCTAAATTTGAAGCTTCAATTCAAGCGATATACACCTTTACAACAGGCATATAAATAGAACCTCATTTGATGGCACTGAATTTGAAGCTTTAACTCAAGCTATATACACCTTCCTTTACAATAGGCCTGTAATGGATCCTCATTTAATAACCGAAATTAGAAATAGCATTATTTCTTGAAATATGATTCATGCAGTATGCACTACTGCCCACAGTCGGCAGCTAAACAGTATTGTTCATTAAACTATCAATTTATAATCAGTTTCTCTATGTATTCGTTTTGTGTCCTTTGTTATTTCCTTGGAAATGGGTGCCAAATGATTGAATGCCTCTCTGCCCACCATTCCTTTAGATGTATTTAGATGTGTTACAGTCAAAGCTGATTGCTAGTAAATCAGTAGCTCCCAAACCAAGGCTTTCACTACACACACAAGTAACTTTAGTTTGATATGACCATTAGCCACACTGTGCAGGCACTTTGCTGGACTATGACCTTTGGTGATGCCCTGGGCACAGTGACGATGCCTGATGCTCCACTGTTCCATAACAGTTCAGCGGTTAGTACCAGATTTACTGTTTCAGTACAGCTTTACAGTGAGACTGGCATGCAGTGCCTGCATGCCATGATTATAAGCCATGCGCCAGGTGTGTGGTCATACCCCACTGGTATTCTGCCTGGTGAAGGGCTTTCAAGCCAGATCTAGTCGCAGTAACCCTAGCGGCAGCACCTAAAGTGTATAGCCTCCATCAACAGACTGAGGGCCCAAGAGCAACAACATTATATGATACCTGAATTGGCAGAGCTATTTAGATGATAAGCATTTACTTTTTGAGAAAACGTGAGCATTAGACCCTATACATAAATTAAACTATATGAATGTATTCTTACCTGCCAAAAAGGGTGAGCGAGGACATCCACGTGGTAGATTGGCAGTCAGGATCGGTATAGGTTTCAATGCCCCTGTTACCCAAATAGACTCTGTGTCATCAGACATCTTGGCCTTTATGATTGTAATTCCAAATGAACAAACACTTTTCCTGTGCATCGTGTGCCTAAGACCAGCTGCAGGAGAACAGGGAAGTGCCTTTTGGAATTCATTGGTAGAGCTGATTGACAATACTTATTCCAAACCCAATCCAGCTGGGTCAGCCCTTAAATTACTGGTGATAGATTTCAACATAAATTTCGAGCCCCTCAGAGCAATATCTGGAGCCCCAAATGCCGAGGACTTAGATGTGGTAGGGGGATCACGGTTCTGGCTGAATCCAACGCACAATGCCAGAGCTAGAACTCACTTAAGCGGTTGACCAACTTGTTGGAATTGGCCTTCGCACAGAACAGGGATGCCTAGTGGCCATACTGTCTATATATTAATCAGTTTAGTTGGCGGTGCTGCACATTACTTGTCTGAGAGGCACATATAATGTGACCACGCCCCAGCACATCTCAAACTAAAACTGAGAACGTTACAGGTAAGAGCTCTGCCGGCAGACTGTCATGCAATGGCTCACAACAATAGAAGGGGGATTAACTGGGCTGATTTATAGTTTAACTGAAGTAGTCCTGTGATATATGCTGCCCTTATTCTGCTTCTGAATAGTAACTTGATTGAGAAAAGTACAGCTGGAATTGTTGTACAGTAAATTTGTAAGACCCTGACCCAGATAGTTACACACTATGTCACTAGACTCTGCATTAGAATCAAGTGGAGTACCTTTAACAGATTGTCATATTGTGATAAGGAATGGCACATCTCAAACAGAAAAATGGCTTTGTAGTCGGCACAACCATCATTAACCTTGGATCCAAATACAAATCCCTGGTCACATCTAAAAATAAAGCTGTGGAAGAGAACTAGGGACATTTAATCACTGCTATGTAGACCACGGACCACCAGGATATTTGGAGAATTGTGTAAAATAGCCCAAGCAAACAAACTTTAGTGATGAATATGAGTATCCATCAAGAGTGATTTTTATAAAATTGATTTTATTGTGCATTTGTAAGGCGCTTATACATCAAGAAATTGTGTTTCAAAGCGCCCACAGGGCAAAGGGGAGGGAACAAGGGAACAAAAGGCAAATAAAATAACAATGATGAACAAAGACAGAGGCGGTCCTACTAGGCCATGTGAACATTCGGAACCTGCTAGTGCAGAGAGAGAGAAGGGACAAGGGAACAGGAGTAAGTGCTGGAGGTTCCACGGAGGGGGGAGTTCCAGAGAGTCAGGTGTAAGGCAACAGGTAAGTGCCTGCAGATACAACTTGATAAAGAGTGAACACCTGCCAATGCAATATGTGCAGGCCTGTGGGACAGCACAGGCCAGTGTATTCCCAAAGGAAAGTGTAGGGGGAGGGTGGAGACTGAAGGCAATTGGACGGAAGACCAGGACCCAGAAGGCCACACAATGGCCCAGGCCACCAATCTCAGAGACTGAGGGTTTTAGCGCGGGAGGGAGGGGGGGAGGAGGAGAAGAAGAATGTGTTGAGAAGCTTTAGGAATTTAGGAGATCTGGCTCAAGATGGAGAGGAAGGGGGAGACTGTTCCAGAGGAGGAAGCCAGTTGAGAAAAGAGATCAGACACTTGCTCGCTGCTTGGACAAGCACCTGACACGCAGAGAGTTTGAGCCACAAGATCGTAGAGATCTGGAGGCAGAATATTTGGTGAGAGCAAGTTGTAGATAACATGGTCCCCGGCCTCAGAAAGCCTTATGGATGATACAAAGGGATTTGAATTTGATCCTTGCAGAAACCGGGAGCCACTGAAGAGATTTTAGGGCTGGAGAGATATGGTCCCTTGTCTTGAAACCAAGGATTAGTCTTGCAGCCCTATTCTGGATTAGTTTGAGGGGAGTGGAGATAGGAAGAGGGTAGATTAAGGAAGAGGCTATTGCATTAGTCCAGCCTAGAGAGTACCAGAGCTCTAGAGACAGTGAGCTTCTGGGGAAAAGTGAGGAAAGGGAGGATACCTCTGAGGAAGTGGAGTTGGAAATGGGCCTTCTTGGCAAGGTCCAGGATGTGAGGAAGAAAAGAGAGAGAGGAGTCAAAGATAACTCCAAGGTTTCTGGCTTCAGGGGAAGGAGAAGGGGGAGAGCCCATAGAGGGTGGCCAGAGTGAAGTGAGGAAAGAGAGAGCAGGAGTGCCAATAGGAAGGATCTCAGTCTTGTTAGCATTGAGACAGAGATCATAAGAGGCACACCAGGGCTGGATAGCAGATAGGCAGTCAGTAATGGTAGAGGATCAGAGGGGAGGGGATCAGAGGAAAATTTGAAGAAGAGTTTGTTTGCTTAACACTGGATGCTCCAGAGATGCGAACCTGGATGTGAGCCCTCTTCTTGGAATGAATGAGAGAAGATATTGCCTTTGGAGAAGGCGACGGGCCAGTTTGTCAGAAGATGAGCTTGAGGTCTGTCACTTCCGCTCAGCAGCTCTACACTTGCGTTTCAGGGCTGCTAGATCAGAATAGTGACAAGTATTGCGGTTGGTGGCATGTTTTAGGCGGATCCTCATGACTGCAGCAAAAATGTTGAGAGTGTTAGTGATGGCTAGATGGAGGTTGCTGAGAGCTGAGTCAGAGGAAGAATCTCCAGTGGGAGGAGAGGGGGGATGAAGGTGGAAGCGAAGGAAGCAACTGACACTCGTTTCATTGGATGGATGTCCGCGAACAAGTTTGGCAGAGCTGGGTGAGGTGCAGTCGAAGGGCCGAGGAGACCCAGTGGGAGGAGAGCAGGGCGTGGTCTGACCAGGAGAGCGGGGTGAAGAGTTGGGCAGAGAGCAAAAGATCAATATGGATGAAGACATTGAGAGTGTGTTCAGCCAAATGGGTAGGGCCAATACTCAGACGATACTGATTTGAAGATGAGTGTAAAATGGCCATAGGACATCAGTCGTCTCCAGAATTACCCAGCCATCATCGAGTCCTGGATGTCGATTGAGTACCTCAAACTAAACTTACCCCCTCCAAGACCAAATTCGTCCTCATCGGTCCCCCTCCTAAACAACAACTCATCAAACAATGGCAGAGTGATATGCGCCTAGAGGGATTTGATACTCAACTTTCGGATTCAACAAAATCCTTATGTAAGGTGTGTGTGCCCATGAGAAATGGGTAAACCCTAAATGGTATTATTCACCCCCCCCTCTGAGTAGCACGCTGCTAGGATCATGTGAAGATATATAGGAACACCCTTTACTAATCCCAAGTGCAAATAAAAGAGCCAGGGGACACCGTACGTGACCATACGCTCTCAATAGGTCCTATGGCTGTAAAGTAACCACGACAGAAGATAAACGTGCATGAAATAAAGACACTACTCCTTAAGTTCATAAATACTGAAAAGTGATTTTTATATATTAGGGCTGTTCAGATAAATGGGTAAAATCGTTTCGTTAACAAATAGATGGGACAGCCCTTGTACCCCTGACAGGAATTGATTAATATGTATATATATATAAATAGCATCAATTCATCGATAATCGGTAGGTAGCAGTCAGATCCTGGACGTGAATCAATCAATCAATAAATAAATAAATAACTTCAAAATTGTGCAGTGGATGGTTAACATTTGTATTCCCCAGACATGAGTGAATCCATAGATAATAAATGACATCAATTCTTGGGCACGGGATGATTGGCTTTTGTATTCCCCAGACATGAATTGATAAATAAATAAAAAAATAGCATCAACTCTTCAACACTGGATGATTGGCATTTGGATTCCCCAGAAATGAATTGCTAAATAAATAAAGAGCATCAAATCTTGAACACTGGATGATTGGCATTTGTATTCCCCAGACATGAACTGATAAATAAATGGCATCAAATCTTGAACACTGGATGTGTGTCTTTTGTATTCCCCAGACACGAACTGATAAATAAATTAATAAATGGCATCCAATCTTGAACACTGGATGATTGGCATTTGTATTCCCCAGACATGAATTGATAAATAAATAAATAAATACATTAACATACATTAACTGGCAGTAAGTCAGTGGAATGGCTTAATTTGAACCGCCTCCCATACTTGGGCAATGCCTTACATTACATCCATGGTGCTTTGAGACCCTTAGTTTTCAGCCTGCCTGTCCAGACAGCACATTACATGTTAATTAGACAGCCTAATGACAAAGCCCGTAATACCAAAGGGCAACCTAGGCTGTTCATGAATTGCCACTTCCTTGTTTTGCTTAACAGATATGGTTGGCCTTTCCTTTAGAAAGGACTCGGAGTAAGGCAAACCTAAAGATATCTGCAGTCTACCTACCACATTACCACCAGCACACAGTACCACACCGACACAAAGCAAACATTGACCCCTTGCTTTGCGCAACTCCCCAAACTTGGGCCCAGGCGGGTCACCCAGTTCTGAAAGTAAAGGAGAAAGAGTGTAATGGGGTAACAAGCGACCTTACACCAAACCCGGCTTCATATCTGCGCTTAACAAGTGTATATTCCCCCGGGGTGAGGACCCTGAGTCTATGAGAATGTAGTTGATGTCAGACCAGAGGGGTAACCTCTAGCCCACGGTATGCCTCCACATGTGGGCTGCGAAAACAACCACAGGCGTACAAAATGAGATTTGGACATAAACATGAGGAAGCCCCGTAAAGCCTCCAACAATAACACAGCTTCCTGACACTACCTCGTCTTCGTATGCCTCAAGCCCGAGGTGCAAGGACCCTTGGCATGATTAGGGTAACAGCATAAAACCTGCTGGATCCCAGCTTACACACAGGCATACCGGAATGCCGCTGGCACCTAAGGGTAAGGAGAATGTGAGGTATTATCCCCCAATGCGAACTAACTGTAATACTCGGAGGGAAAACAACCCGTAACCGATATCAAGATAAAGTGTAACAGTCTTACCTTACTCCCCAGCCCGAACAGATTTCTCTTTTCCTACCTCAATGGTGAACACCAAATCACTTTCACCTGACAAGCGTTATGTTGGGCGGACAGTTAGCAGGCGAGTCGCCGGCAATGGTGGTGGGGAGGAACAAATAAACCCCACCACTTTGCCCTATTTTTTTGCCTCAGGAACCCTCCCCCCAGCTACAGAGGGAGCTTGGGTTAACCCAGAATGGGGGAGGCATGCGGAACACGCAAGACGCGAGAACAGCCGGCCAAGGTGCCCGCCTCTCAGCTCCCTCATACGCGTACTTGTTTTTGGGCTCGGCACAGCTCCCTCTTATCTCTGCATGGACACACTCAACTGGCTCCCCCACTGCAGGGGGAATCTATTGCCCAAAGAGGTAAAAGTACCTCAACAACCTTCTGTGCACCTGCTGGTGGGAGATACCCCTGCCCACCATTTCACAACAATGGGGTGAAAGAAACATTCAGGAAGGGGAAAATCGATGACAAATGGCACATTCACCTAAACACAATATAGGTATAGGTAACACATGGACAGAAATTAAACGGAAACCACGGAAACACTCTTTCACGAAATACACATTAAATTTGAACCAGCAATAACAAAGAAATTGTTTAGCCACCCAAGTTCATTTTTGTTTCTTTCTGCTACTACCATGTGAGTTACACAGCAGACAAATGACAAGGATAGCACAGATTTAATTTGCATGTTGAGGTCTCATATATCGGATTAAACATTCCAATCCTTTTTATTTATGGATTTATATGCAGGGTTACACTTACATCGACAGAAACATATCCTCCCATAAATACATAGCCAAAAAGGCCCACAAGGCCTGGCTCCAAATCTATAACCTTCACAAAATCAAACCTGTCACCCCGCTACAGGCCCTCCGGACAGTAAGGCAGGGCCTTGTGGTCTTGCACATCCATGGCGAAACGCCATACTGACTGGTTTCTTAGATGCTCACTTGTCTCCTCTAAAAGCAGTCCACCATGCCGTAGCACACCTTATTATGGGTGGATGGAAACCGGACCGAATCATCCCGGTCCTATGAAAACTATTTTGGCTTCCTCTCCAGGTCAGGATACTGTTCAAGGCTGCATGTATCATCTACAAAGCAGTCACCAGTAGCAAACTAGTGTGCCTGGTGGCTAAGCTCTACGCATCTGGTGACACACGCTCCTCACACAGAAAACCAACAAACTGGCTTGAATCACATCCTGTTCACAAAGAGAGGACCCACAAAACTCCTTCTCTTGTCACCCATCCACCCTCATGAACTTGATCCCTGTATTGGCTCGAAATGCCATGGAATTATCCAATTTTGAAAATCTTTCAACACCTGACCAAGGACTAATACCAATGGATGCACAGACTGAGGCATAAAGCACTATTTACAGCACTGCGCTGCTGTTGAAAGATGCCAGGCCAAATGCTGGCTACCCACACCTTGCATAGCGCTCTTCTGTTCTCTCTTGGTGGGTCCTCGCTTTAAGCAATAAAATAAATAAGATACATGTTCAATAGAGAAGCATATCACATTTGCAGTTTCTATCTATATTATCAGGATCTGGCACTGGAGATTAGGATATGTTAAAGTTGCCTCCTAAGTTCTAGCATCTAGCATTGTGCACTTTCTGGAGAATTGTGCTCTTGATATATGTGAAAAAATGACTACTGCCCCGGAGTACAAGGATGAGTAGTGGCTAAACTGCCTAATCAGCACTCTCATTCGACAAAACAACAGTAAGCCCAATTATAAAGGTGAAACAGGCACATATAAAAGATATATCTTGTTTGCCTTTTGTGGTAATGTGGGCGAGGGCAGGCTATACTAAGAGGGGTGTACATTTGAGACAGTAACAACCCAAAGAGCAATAGTAAAACAGTCCAAAATAAAGGAATGTTCAATCAAGGTTCTATACAAATATATATATACTTTAATTAAACACACTAATACGCAATATAACTGTACTAGAGAACATGAAAAAAAACCTGTAAAGGAAGACAGAGAAATGCATTATGTAATCATGCAAACACTCTGGATGCTTAGCAGTGAGGAAAAGGCAACCAATCACTTCAGTGATTTTGAAAAGGATATGTCTTTGTGGAAAAGGTGCAAAAGGGTGCTAACCCTATCTCTAGGGCCCCAGTCAATGGACCATGGGCCTGGGACCTTCCAACAGTACCTTAATCAGTGTTTGGCAGGTCAACAGCATGAAACCAGGCTTCTTACCATTGTGCAAGCCAGTGGAAGCAGCTTTGGATGTGGCAAGTAGTGGTGATTCAGACGGGGAGCAGCAGTCCAGTTGTGTTTGAGATGAAGCTTGCTGCAGTTCGATTGAGCATTCGAAGGAAGCAGATTGTTGAGGCCGCCACTGCCAGTTCGGCGCTCAATCAGGGGTTGGCAACAAAGATGCTCGTGGCTCAAAGCATGGTTTGAGACTTGTCCATTCAAAAGCTTCGGCAGTGGCAAGCTCCTTGTTTGAGCTGGGACAATGAACAAGCTGAGCTGGTGCAGTGACGTGGCAAACTGGTTTGAGGACGTTCTATAGTTAGCACCTCATGTTCATTGGTACAAATGCGCTAGAACATGGCTGATGATAGTTCAACATTGTAAAATGTCAGAAACCAGCTGGTTTGCTTCTTCCTATGCTGTGAGTCCCAATGCAGGAGCTCGGGGACAAGATGAGTCCTTTTTGTCATTCGCCAAACCTGAGGGCAATTGGCTAACACCTGCAGGAACCCTTCTCCTCCAGTGATGTCCTGGGTGCTAGCATAGCTGGAGAGAGACATGTCTTGCTCCAGCAGCAGTTAATTCTCATTTTGCCCTAGGAGTGTTTAGGGAGCAGTGCTGGCCTCTACCTTGGAGCACTCATTCTTCACCTCAGTGGCTGAGGGCTTAGGTAGATGAACTCTCCCAAACGAGGTCCAAATGTATTCTTCTTGCAGACCAGGAATGGATCAAAGAAAGAGGGGGAGACCCCTTCTTTTTTAAAATCAACACGACATAGAGGATTGGTTAAAGGCAAGCCTGATTTAAGGTGTCAAATCATTGTTAAATGTACGCATGACGTTTGCCTTATTCCCAAGATGCTTTGCTGTGAAAGAAGTGAGGAAGACAGAAAGCAAAGAGAGGTCCACAGAAGACAATAATGGAGGAATCCTATCCCTTTGAATCTGGTCTGACTGCCTGTCCTAACCTGGCCACTTCTCTAGCCTTGATCTTCAAAGGAACTTTTGTGTGCACCCCCCTTAGTGTGAAACAGACCTTTTTTTATAGAATTGCTCCTTTGATGCCAGTCGCTCAGGCCATCTTCAGCTGGGAGATCCCAGGCCTAGCAAGGGAGGAATTACCTAACCTTCCAGGGTGTCAATAGAGGTAGGCTCCCTGTACTTTGTCCCATTCACTGGAATGCAGTCAGGTGCTGGGAAGCCACTTTGCTCTCATAGTTTAACAGAGCTCACATGGTTGACACTGGTATGTTACAAATCAAATGTGTCTTTTAATAACTATGCAAATCATCAGCCATCATACCGAAAACGATTTATGCCTTATATTTTCATAGTACCCTGCCGCCAGGATGATAGCTCATCATAATTATGTGGTTTTGTAACAGAAGTGCATATTTAAATACAGCCTCTTTGGTACAAAGATTTGGCTGCCACGTCAGCTGTCATACAGGCAACATGTAGCATCTCAACCTCCTCTGTGCTTTTGGAGAGCTGATGCTGCAGCTCAGGATACTGATGCAGCAGGGCATATGTGTACACTATGCTTTTGGCATGGAGTTTGATGAAAGATGATCAGGTTTGCAGACCGCCCATTTTGGGATGGATTACCCACTTCATTTTGTTAGAAATAAAAATGTAAAAATGCTGGGGCTTCCCTACCATTGCCAGATGGCAATTCTTCACAATATGATATGCACTATAAGTAGACCTTATCTGGCAGATGATGACTTCCTATTTGCAAGTATGATTAACTTTACTGACACAACTTTTTATTAAAATGTGTGGTGTATGTAACCAACTGTCAATATGCCTGCACATTTCCTTTTCAGACCTACAACTTCATTTTGATGTTCTCGTACTGAAATCACTGTGCGATCTTAAAATAAACGTTCTTTTATTATAAGAAATCCGTGTTATTCCAAGTGTTATAATTATAATATGTTGTATACTTATAAGACATTATTATAATATCGCTTACCAAACAGGACTACCAGCAAGAAATGGCATTTTCAGCAGTACTTGCCATGCAAATATATGACAAAAGAATCTTAGAGTCTCAATGTCTATACATGCTATAAATAGACATAACATTTAAGCTTCTCTATATTTTTCTGCATACACTAACCTGATATGGATACGCATGATTGTACATTTTAGAAAATTGCTTTTGCTGGTGAGCCTTTTGTGTGAGTGGATTCATATATTGATAAAGGCCTTTAATTGGAAACATATCCCAATAGACCAGAAACAGGTTCAAAACCATGAAAAACATTATGAGCAGAAAGGTTGGACTTTTTTTGTAAATACATGGTTAATATAGATGTAACGAATTAATGTCCTAGTTCTTGCCTCAACATTGACATTTCAAATGTGTTGCCTCTATTCATTTATCTTAGTGATATTATTTGAATGGGCCTATATATATATATTCATTTCCATCACAAATGTAGAAACGTAACATGTAAACACATTTTTGTTTTAGAAAAATACGGAGACGTTTCAGATCTTTTCTGATGGTCATTGCAACAAACTATTATTGGTCTGAAATTTGGAATGTATCAGGCAGTTGAAACAACTTTCATAAAGAAAGTTCATCGTAGACTTTATTTGCATTTATTGATTTTTGGGGATTTAAAAAAAAATTGGAACGGAAATGAGGTTTTACACATACAGAGCATAATGTTCTTTAATCTAAGCTGCGCGTGTGTGTGTGTGATTGTGTTTCTGTGTGTGGAAGGACAGGGTAAGATGTTACTTGTGCAGCCAGCAAGGCAGGTCCACTAATGCACATGCAGAAGGTGGAAATATATCAGCCTAACTAAATATCAGCTGTGCATCTGCAATGCCTCGTTCATGATAAGTAAAAGGGTTGGATTGCATGTGGAGGGCTTGCACTTCTGATCCCCATTCTATGAGGGGAGGATAATGATATGATACAATATTTTATTTGTATCGCGCCCATACACAAGTGTTTCAGAGCGCGATGAGGCAAGGGAGGAAAATAAGGAAGGACAAAAACAACGATCTTCCTAGGCCTGGTGACATTGAGAATGTGCCAAGTGCAGGGGAGAGGGAAGGGGGATAGTGTGAGTGGCAGGGGAAGTGTGGAAAGTGCTGAACACGTGATAGAACAACGACAGGTAGTGCGGCCAGCAGGTGGCAAGTGCAAGAATAACGTGTAGACAACAGGTGTCTAATAATTGCAGGAAGGGGACTGTAGGGTAACAGATACAGACCCACATGCAAGGGTTGCCACGAAGCAGTGCGGGTGGGCAGGGATCTGGGCCCGATATCGGAGTGTAACCAGGTGCCCAGTGCCAAAGCAGACAGTTCAGCAGGGGAGAGGAAGAGTGAAGGCAGAAACAAAGACCTGGTCTTGGGGTGCTTCCGGGACCGAAGAAGGTTCTCCTCAAGATTCAGAGTGGTGGGGAGGCTGTTCCAGAGGGGGCCCCAGCCAAAGAAAGAAATCTACCCTCAACTCGCTGCTTGGAGAAGCGACTGACCCTGAGGGAGTTGGAGGCAGAGGAGCAAAGAAATCGAGTAGGGAGGTATTTAAGGAGGGAGAGTTGAAGGTATTGTGGACCCAGGACCCAGAAACCCTTCTGGACAATGCAAAGGGTCTTGAATTTAATCCTTGCAGCCACTGGGAGTCAATGAAGAGATGTCAGGGCTGGAGAGATACGATCCCAAGGCTTGAGGCCAAGGACAAGTCTCACAATCCTGTTCTGGATGAGCTGCAGAGGGCAGAGAGTGGTTGCAGGCAGATTTAGAAAGAGGCTGTTGCAATAGTCCAGCTTAGAGAGAACCAGAGCTCTAGAGACAGTGTGCTTCTGGGGGAAGGAGAGGAAAGGAAGAATACCTCTGAGGAGGTGCAGTTGGTAATTTGACTTTTTGAGACGTCAGTGATGTGTGGAGAAAAGGAAAGCATGGAGTTGAAGATGACCCCAAGGTTCTTAGCCACGCAAGTGGGAGCAGGCAGAGGCCCAAACGAGGCTGGCCAGAGAGTGACAGGAAAAGAAGGTTCAGGTGTGTCGATGATGACAATCTCTCTCTTACTGGCATTAAGGCAGAGGTTGTTGGCGGTGCACCACTCCTGGATTGCAGACAGACAGTCAGAGATGAGAGAGGGAGAAGAGGTGGTAGAGGGGAGCCTGAAAACAAGTTGGGTGTCATCAGCATTGCACTAAAAGTTTGAGCAGAGAGCAGCAATGCAGTGGGCGAGTGGTGCCAGGTTTTGGTCGAAAAGCCAGGGAGAGAGGTTTGATCTCTGGGGAACACCACAGTTAGAAAGTGAGATAGAGGAAAGGAAGGACCCAAGTTGGACCTGAGAGGGTCGGTTGGAGAGGAAGGAGGTCAGCCAGGCCAGGGCCTGATCAGTGATACCCAGGTTATCACAAAGGTTATTGAGCAGGACGACACGGTTGACCGTGTCAAAGGCAGAAGAAATATTGAGTACGATGAGGACAGATGGGATATTAGAATCAAGGTTGGAGAGCAGGTCTTCACAGATGTTCAGGAGAGCAGTTTCCATGCTTCTGCCAGCTCTGAAGACAGACTTATGGTCATGGAGACAACCAACAGAATCAGTGGGAAAATTAAGCTGGGAGATGGCCAGCTTTTCCAGGAGTTTGCCCAGGAAAGGAGTGATAGAGATTGGGTGATAGTTAGCCGGGCTGGAGCAGTCGGCTGTGGGTTTCTTGAGAAGAGGGTGCACAAGAGAGTGCACAAGAGAGGAGAGGAAGGCTCCAGAGGTAAAGGAGTGGTTGCAGAAGTCAGCCAGAGCAGGAGCAAGGGTGTCAATATGCTCCTTAATGGTTTCGGATGAACAGGGAAGAAACTGTTTTGACAAGACTTTCATAGATCGGACTTGTCTGGGAATCTTATCGGGGGAGAACAGAGGAAAAGATGAGAAAGAGGGAGGAGAGTCAGCTCCAGGGCGGGCCAGAGGTAGCAGAGAGAGAAGGTGGAAGAGGAGGAGAGGACAGGAGGGTGGACAGGATGTCCTGGATTTTTTAGATGAAATGAGAGGCAAGGGCTGTGCACAGGGCCTGGGAGGCGACAGGAGAGGTAGATACTGCAGCAGGGTTGACCAGCTCCTTGCAGATTTTAAAGAGTTTGGCTGAGTTGTTAGATGCTGCAGAGACACAGGTGTGGATATGGGCCCTCTTAGTGCGGACAAGGGCTGGTATTGCCTTTGGAGCAGGAGGTAGGCCAGTTTGTCAGAGGATGCGCAAGAAGCCCACCATTTCCTCTCAGCCACCCTACACTTGTGTTTAAGTGTAACTAGGTCAGAGTCGTACCAAGAGTTGCACTTGGCTTTGGGCTTCAAGCAGATCCTCATGACATGGTCAAAAACATTGACAGTATCAGAGATAGAAGAATAGAGCATGGAAAGGGCAGTGTCAGGATGTGAGTCAGTCAGAGGAGGAGGAGGGGGAGAGAAAGTGGCGGCGAAAGCCTCAGCTGACACACGCTTCATGGGTGGAATGACTGAGAACGTAGGTGGCTGTGTTGGAGTTGGCTTAGCCTGAGAGGTAGAGAGGGACAGTTGGGAGGAAAGGAGAGAGTGATCACTCCAGGAGAGAGGAGTGGTCAGAGGGATAGAGAGGGGGAGGTCTGAAGAGATCAGACCTCCCCCTTTCTAGGACAAATGTAATAGGAAAGGGGGACGGAGAAGCAGGAGTAGTTACGGAAGAAACCACGGAGAACGAACACAGACAAATAACCTGTTCTCTGGGTAGGTTCTCACTCAGGACGGTCTACAACCTTGTTTGAGCTGACTGTACCTTTCACAGAAGAGAAGCAGGCATTTGCATGTCAGTCTGGTCCCACCGACTTGGGCAGTCCAGCACCGAAATGCTAGGCCATTCTCCTCTGAACAAAAGTACGAACAAGAACCCCAGACATGTGTTTCGGGCTAGTCGGGCCACATCAGTGAGGTGAAGCTGTACCTCTCTGAGTACATTGAGGAAGGGGTCCACATCTGGATTACCCTGGGCAACTAAGGGTGAACCTCCAAGTCCCTAAACATATATGCAAGAGGTCTGGGATCCCCTCTATCGAGGATAAACACAGGCAAATAACTTTTTTAAAATAGTTTATTACAAATCTTTAAAATACAAATTGTTTCACCAATCAACTTAATGTGTTGCCACATCAAATTCAATTAACATAAAAAACAAGTGACAAAAAGGAGGATTCAAGGTATCAACAAGTTAATTGCGCAAGTTAAAGTTTTTAAATATGTTATGTTATGTTATGTTCAAGGTACTTGTATAGCGCACCGTCACCAACGGAATTGGTCCCCAGGCGCTCTGGCGGATCTGTAAACAGGAAGGACGGGTAGGGTTAGTCGGGAGGAAGGGAGCAGTAGAGTGGGAGAAGTGATGTGCTGTTGGCAGCTTCAGCTCTGTATACATCGAGTGCTGGGCATTGGTGCTAGTATCGGATCCGGTGAGACCTCAAGTGCTGTGGGTGAAGTTTATGTGTTGTTGATGCGGTGTGGTAAAGTGCGTGCAGATTGCTGTGAGAGAGATGGTTGTGTGGCTTTGTGTGGGTTTAAGTATGCAGAAGATTGACGGTTGGGTTAGTGGGGTCTGTATCCTTATTAAGGTACTTATGGTTTCTGTTAGAGTTGTATGCCTGTGGGTTGGGTTGTTGCTTGTTCCTCGTGGGTCGACTCGCTTTGGTGGTTCTGTGCAGATCCAGCTGTGTCATATTGAGTAATGCTTGGATTGGTAGGTGCGTCTGAACCCGATCTTCAGGTGTGGGACTGGGTGGGTAGTATCTATTCTGAGGTTATCTAGTGTGTCCCTGGTCAGATGAGGCTTTGAAAGGTTCAGGGTCGGAGCCGCATTGATGTGGTGTCCTGGTGCATTCGTCTTGGTGAGCCTGTGTGTTTAGTCATTCGTTTCCTTCTGTCCTGACTGGTTTTTTGGTTTCCGCGGGGTGAACATCCTTGGGGCTATTGTTTAGTTGTAGTTTAGTGGGATGGGGTGTTGTGCTTCCTGCTGTGTATTGGTGGACGGTGTGTAGTGATGAAACATTCTGTTTCTCACCCGCTGGATTGGGGTTTGTGGTGCAGTGCTTCCTTTCCCTCTCAATATTTTGCCCTTAGGGCTGTTGGGGATGGTTGTAATTAAGGTCATGGTCCTCTTGATGATTCGTCCTAGTGTTTCTGTCTTTGTCTTGCTATATGTACTGTTTTTGGTCGTATTGCGCATGTCTCCCGTTTGGTCGTTTAGTATGTCGTGGGATAATTACCTTGGCTTATCGCCATTGATTGGTCGGTGTGTATCAGGGTCTCTCTACTTTCATTGATGATTTAGTTGTGCGTGTGCCCCATAAGCCGGTCTTTCTAGTTATGACGTGAAGAGCCATGTTTTTAGTCATTTCCTGAATAATAGGTGGTTTCTTGTGTTACATATGTATTTTGGAAGGTTGTCCAGGTTTTCGGGGCTTGGTGAGAGAAGGAGGATCCTTTGAGTTTTCTTTTGTTGTAGGGCATTGGTTCCAGGCGGATGTCCCTGCTTGATCTGAGCATTCTTCTTGGTTGATGTAGGCGCAGTTTGTCTCTTAGGAACTCAGTGCTTTCGTTGTGTACTGCTCTGTGCGTAATGCACATTGTTTTGAATTTTATTTGTTGTTTTATTGGTAGCCTATGTAGTGTTTTCAGCGCTGGTGCGGTGTGTTCTCTTCGGGGTAGTTTCAGAAGTAGTCTGGCTGCCGCGTTTTGAATGGGTTGTAGTTTTTTTAAGAGTCGTTCAGGCATGCCTAGGTATAGGCTATTGGCATAGTCTACTTTGTACATGACGAGGGCGAGGATGGTGGTTGTTTTGTTGGTGAACGATAGGAACAGTAAAATCCTCTTTGCCGCTCGCAGGAGGAAGAAGCATTTCTTGAGGAGATCGTTTACTTGTGGCTCTAGCGTGAGATTATTGTCCATCAGACTCCCCAGGTTTTTTCCAATCGGCGAGGGTGCTGGGGTTGTGCCGAGTTCCCTTGGCCAAGGGATGAATTGGTTTTCTCCTCCATTTTTTGTGACAATCAATATTTCGGTTTTGCCTGGGTTGATTTTGAGGGAGTTGGAGTTCATCCATACGAATACATCGCAGAGGCAGTTTTCTAGCGTTAAGTTTATTTTCGGGTTGTCTTGTATTTTGAAGATTATTTGTGTATCGTCAGCGTAGTTGTAGCAGGTGAGGCCGTGGCTTTTGATGATTCTGATAAGTAGATACAGGTAGATGTTGAAAAGTAGCGGGGAGAAGGATGATCCTTGTGGTACTCCACAGGTGGAATCTCTTGGGCTTGATTTGAAGGGTTTCCGTTCTGTTTGTTAGGAAGGATTTGATCCATAGTAGGGCAGTATCTGTTATTCCACGTCCTTCTAATTTTGTTATGAGGGTGTCATGGTCGACTGTATCGAATGCTGCCGATAGGTCTAGGAGTATCAAGGCAGTGCTGTTATCCGAGTCTGCGTTGATTTTTAGATCGTCCCATATTGAGAGTAGGGCTGATTCTGTTCTTCTCAGTGGTCTGAAGCCAACTTGTGCCTGGTCTAGTAGGCCATGCTCACTAATTAATGTTCTTGATTACTGTCCTTTGCTTCTGCTAGTCGATTTGTCATGTCCTCCAAAAAAAAGGTCAGTGCAATTGTTAGTTTTCAATCAGATTCATCAAATAGCACTTGCCACCAATCCTCAGCACTTAATGACTGCTTTTGTGCTATTAAGCTCCCTAAATGCTTTGTTATTTCCGGACGGATCGCCGTTTTGTTTTGTTGATTGCACAGCCTACAAGTGCGCTTGATTCCAGCATGATTTGTCCATGTACTTAGTCTTTTATTGGTCTCAAACATATTGAGGCGAAATTTCATGTACATTCTATATTAACTTATGATGCAGTCTCTGTTGTCCCGTCGCAATCCAGTCTTGCTGCCAAAGTATTTTTTGGGCTAGATTATGGTTGGTCTCGAGAGTGGTAATGTCAATGTCCAGATACTTTAATATTTCTTTGCAGCGATCTGCCCACATCGTCAATATCCAATGTTTGTCTCCATGTCTTGGATCATATAGAACTTTAAATTGGGGGAGAGTGTCTTCCATAGACATTTGCAATAGAGTGTAAGCATGTTCCATCACATTCTTGAGTTCATTGATATTAAATTTAGTTCAAAATGAATGCAAGCAGTTGGTGTTCCCTTGGGGAGCCATAAGACTTCTGACAAAAAGATGTTTTCTAAATGTTATTCAGAAACAAAACATCAACATAAATAGGATAACTGTGGAATACTTATTGAAGTATTCCAGTTATCCTATATATATTGATGTTTTTTGCTGAATAACATTTCCTTACAGTCCATTGAGGCTCTTGAAGAAGTGGAAAGAAGTCCTTGAAACGCATCAGCCAGAAAGAACAGACTTGCATATTTACATTCTGTTTACATTCTGTTTGTTTTGCTTTAGCGAAGGCATCGGGAAGGAAGATATTTAGGAAGAGAGAGTTGAAGGTATTTAGGCCCCAGGCCCCAGAAGGCCTTGTGG
This sequence comes from Ambystoma mexicanum, assembly GCF_040938575.1. NCBI lineage: Eukaryota > Metazoa > Chordata > Amphibia > Caudata > Ambystomatidae > Ambystoma > Ambystoma mexicanum. The sequence continues at coordinate 329,716,875 of NC_090930.1, forward strand.
ACAATGCAGAGGGTTTTGAACTTTATCCTCGCAGCCACTGGGAGCCAGTGTAGAGATTTCAGTCCTGGAGAGATACGGTCCCTGGGCTTGAGGCCAAGGACAAGTCTCGCAGTTCTGTTCTGGATGAGTTGCAGAGGGCGGATAGTGGAGGCAGGCAGATTAAGATAGAGGCTGTTACAGTAGTCCAGCTTCGAGAGAACCAGGGCTCGGGAGACAGTGAGCTTCTGGGGGAAGGAGAGGAAGGGAAGAATACCTCTGAGGAGGTGCAGCTGGTAGTGTGACTTCTTAGAGACGTCGGATATATGCAGAGAGAAGGAGAGTGTGGAGTCGAAGATAACCCCGAGGTTTTTTGCCTTGCAGGTAGGAACAGGAAGAGGGCCAAGAGAGGCCGGCCAGAGAGCTGCAGGGAAGGAGGGGGTGGGTGTGCCGATGAGTAGAATCTCAGTCTTACTGGCATTAAGGCAGAGGTCATTGGCGGCACACCATTCCTGGATAGCAGACAGACAGTCAGAGATGAGGGAAGGAGAGGAGGAGGACGACGAGGGTAGCCTGAAAATGAGCTGGGTATCGTCCGCATAGCACTGAAAGTTGGGGCAGAGAGCGGCGATGCGGTGGGCAAGGAGTGCCAGATACTGGTTGAACAGCCAGGGGGAAAGATTAGATCCCTGGGGGACACCACAGGTTGAGAAAAAGATGTCACAGAGGAAGGACCCCAGTTTGACCTGGGAGGGTCGATTGGAGAGGAAAGAGGTCAGCCACGCCAGAGCCTGACCAGTGATACCCAGATTATCACAGAGACGGTTGAGCAGGATGGCATGGTTGACAGTGTCAAAGGCAGAGGAGAGATCGAGCAGGATGAGAACACACAGCTTCCATTTTCATAAGGTTAATTGTTAAGAGATTTAGTCCCCAGACCCTTCACAAAACCCGATTGTCTAGGGTTAGCATGTTGGCTAGAAGTAAGCCACTCCAATAACTGATGTTGAAGATGGGTCGCAATGATTTTTCCTAACACGTCTAAAAGTGCAATTGGACGATAGTCCTTAGGACTTGCTCTGTTGCCTTTTTTGAAGATTGGCACAATGATTGCCCTCTTCCAAGATAGGGGAGTTGCACATTGAGATGTAATTTTCATGAACAAACATGAGCAAAATTCAGCCATTTTTCCGGATTCATCTTTAGCGTGTAATTAGTCAAGCCGTCAGGGCCAGGGACCCATGAAGCACTTATTTTTTTTTATTATGTTCAGGGTGTCACTCGTATCAAATTTAAGGTCACATCGATCTAGTTTGGGAAGCACTGGCTCTTTGCTGTTCCCCTTTTTCCTATACAGCTGACTATAATGAGAAATTCATTCACTTTCAGACACCATGTTGTTCTGGATTGCTGATTGCAATCAACTTTCCTCATTGATGACCCTCCAGAATATCCATGAATTTATGTTTGTTAGTTTGGACATCATTGGGGGTCATTACAAGGTTGGAGGTAAGTACCGGTCATTTCCGGCATGGAGCAAATACTGTGTCCGTGCTGGTAATAGACCGCTAAAAGCGGCCTATTACGACTTGGCGGGCACAAGCTTTGCGCCATGCCGGTAACGACCTTACCGCCATGCCGGTAAAGGGCGAAAAATCAGCCTTACCGGCATTGCGCGAAGCGTAGATAGCTCCACCGCCATCCAAGCCATCTGTATTTGCGGACACCGCTATTAGCGGTGACCACTAATGAGCGGAACCAGAACTAGCGTCATCACACAGGAACGGGAAAGAGCACGGCGGCCATCTTTAAAAACACAATCCATTGCCATCCTCCATAACCAGGACCCCAATCCCGACCACACCTCTTCCACACCTGTACTATAACATGCAGCATCTAAGAATGCCAAAATCTCTCAAAAAAAGCACAGACCGCCTGCGCAAGGAGCGCTTCTCACAGAAGGAGCTAAACATGCTCACCGAGATGCTGCAGGAACTTGCAGAGGTAGTTTTCTCCACCAACATGTCCCGACCTGCATTGCTGCGCAAGAAGGCCATATGGGCGGAGGTGGAGCAGAAGGTGAGTGCCGTTGGCACCACTCCGTGCACACCAAAACAGGTCCGGAAGCGCTGGGACGACCTGCGCTTACGTGTGCGCAACATCCTCGCGATCAACCGGAAACAGGGGATGGCTACCGGTGGTGGTGCGGACTCCCCCATCAAGTTGCAAACATGGGAGGAGATCTACGCAAACACTATAGGGATGGAGGCCATAGAAGGAGTGGGGGACATGGAGCGAGGAGCCCTGTCTTTGGCAGATGCAGGTAGGTGTCACACAACAAACACTCTAAAGTACTAAACGATGATGTCCCCCTGAACTGACAGTGCAATGATGGAAGGCAGGGTCCACCAGACACATTTTTGCAAGACTGCCTACAGGCAGTGCACAGCACCAACTCGTCCACATGCATGATGCACGCCATATATGTCTCTTCCCAGACGCATCCCTTCATTACCCACCCAAAAGCCAAGCAACCCGTATGTCAATACCCCAATGGCAATCTCCTGCCATTCCATAGAGAAACAGCAAACCCAATGCATGCCTGATGCACGTTGACCCATCACTAATGCCCTCCCTCTCCTGCTCCCCCACAGGCACGCAATCAGACACTGATGAGCAGGACACCAGGGAGGATGCCGCAACACCCCACAAGAAGAGCCAGGGGCATGGAGGGACCAGACTGCCCCTCTACATCAAGGGGAAGAGGGCAAGCTGCAGTTTTGCGCAAGGGCAAGACAACCCCAGTACCTCCACCACCAATTTCCATTACTGCCAACACCACAGCACCCACACCAGCCATCAACACCCAGGAGCCAGTAGCTGAAGGCACTGTTTCGGGTGCCAGCAGATTGTTGGGGAGACAGCTGCCACAGCAGCCGTGTCCGACGATGAGGCTGAAAGTCTCACACAAGGCACAACTGCCGCTACTGCGCCACTGCATTCGCCACAACTCTCACCAACCGCATTGACAACATCAACAGGCAGGAGCTGCCTCCTGGGGAGTCATGGGCTGCCAATTTCAGCCCCCCACAAAGCCTGCCTGAGCAACCAACGATGGCAGTGGCACATCATAGCTCCACCAGTGTCCCAAGAGGGGATGAGGGCGATTCAACAGCGGCAGGATGAGCTGGCAGGGCTGTTAACCCAGCATATCACAGAATGTGGACATGCAAGGGATGAGATGAGGGAAGGCACCTCTTCCATCAGATCTGCTATTGAGACAAGCTCCAAAGAAATTTGTAGCGAATTGGCAGCGATGAGGCAGGTACTCTCACAAATGATGGCAGCAATGCATGCCATGGCCCTGGCACAGGTGGCCGAACAACCTGCCACATCGTCGAATGCTAGCTCCATGAGGACCAGCCCCATGCGTAGGTCTGGACGGAACCTGCGCAGGTCGGCCAAGGGTCCACCTGATGCCGGAAGAGGAGAAGGGGTGTAGGCTCTGGCAGGCATCCTGAACTCATGTTGACTTACGGTGCATGCAAGTGCACACCATGTGTGGGGAAGTTGAGGGGGGAGGGGGAGAGGGTGTGTGGGGGAGTTGAGGGGGGATGGGGGAGAGGGTGTGTGGGGGAGTTGAGGGGGGAGGGGGGAGAGTGTGTGTGGGGTGGAGGGCTTGTGCACTTTGTTATGTTTATTTATTACACCTATTGGAAAAATCATAATTCACATGTGTGGACATAGCTTATTGTGTACGTGTGCTTTATTGGTGAACAGTCTACAGTGTACGTGTCCCTGACGAACCAAGTGCCCTGAGTGCCACCTCCATGTCACACCCCCCATTCATGTGTGCTAGAAACATTGGTTAATCAGAGTCAGGCGCATGTCACGTCCCTCCTGTGCATCGCTGCCTCCCTGAAGTGCAGCCCCATCTCCACCCTCCTCATCCTCATCGTCAGGTTCTGGCAGTTCAGCGTCAGGGGGCAGAGGCACATTCCGTCTGATGCACATATTGTGTAGCATGACACATGCCATGACGATCTTGCCCACCTTCTCAAGGCCGTACAGGAGTGCCCCACCAGACCTGCTGAGGCAGCAAAACCGTGCCTTCAAGAGGCCAAATGTCTGCTCAATCACCACACGGGTACGTGTATGCGCACGATTGTAGTCCTCGTGCCTGTTCTGTGGGTTGCGGACTGGGGTAAGGAGCCACCTCTTCAAGGGATAGCCTGCATCACCTGCATGTGGGCAACAATGTATATGTGTAAGTCATCACATCAGATGGGACCTGTATCAATGACACCATAGCATTCATTTATTTCCTGTTTGCTACCACATATCCATGCATGAATAGAGACACACGATGTGACTGCTATGTGTGTATTCCTCCTATGGACAGGTGTGCGTGCCATCGTCTAGTGGGCGCAGGGGGGTCCTATTCCTTGTGAGAGATCATGCACTGTGATAGTCCACGCTGGTGCTGGTTGTTCCCATGATCTGGCTCATGTGCAGTCATTTCTATGCTTACATCCTGTCACTGTTGATGGCAGCCTCATGATGCTCTCACTATGCATGACAAATGGTGACATGCAGTTTTGGTGGACCTCTGTGTTAGTGTAGTGGTGTTTTAATGTATTTGGCCCTCATGTGACTCCTTTGTACGCAGTAATGGAGGACTGCGTTGGAGGTAAGGGGAAAAAGATGCTGGTAATGGATTACCGGCATCGCTTACCGCTCCGCACGATTATGACACGTCAACCCGCTATTAGCGGCACCGTAATTAACCGCCACATGCAATACCGGCATGGCGTAAACAGGGCAACATCACAAGTCAGGCAGACATGCAAATAATGGCCTACTGAAACCCGAAAAGTACCTTACCGGCATGGAGCAAATACCGGCATCTCGGACCACCTGTAAACGGCCATGTGCAGTGTTCCCAATTGCCACAGGTGCACACAATCAGCACAGGTGGAGGCAATATAGACTGGGCCAGCACAAAAGGAGAACACCCCACCCCTTCCCACACCCAGTCACACACCAAAATGATTCCAATACTACTAGCAGTGCTGGGGCTGGAGGACATGATTGCAGTGGAACTCCAGCAACAACAACAACAACAGGCAGCACTGAGGAGACGCAGGAGGAGAAGGAGGGTGAGGCAGGCCCAGCATGCCCCACCAGTGCAGCCAGTGGTACCACTCAGGCAGCCCCCAATCCCTCGCATCAGAGGCAGTCCATTCAACCTAAACCCTGAGCAGATCCACACCCTGTACCGTCTGGACCGGGACACCATCACCACCGTAGCGGACATGATATATGATGACATTGTCAGCCTCATTGAAATACGCACCACCATCCCACCTCTACTGAAGGTAGTGTCTGTGCTCCACTTCCTGGCCACAGGCACCTACCAGCACGCAGTGGGGCACATGCAAGGCATATCACAGCCATTATTCTCACGTTTGCTGAACCAAGTGCTGGATGCCCTCCTGAAACACACAGGTGACCACATTTTCCTACCACGGACTGCCCAGGAGATCTCCAACACCAAAGTTGGATTCCATTCACTGGCCGGCATCCCTGGTTGCATTGGCGCCATCGACTGCACCCATGTGGAATTGGTGGTCCCACATGCCATGGAGGCAGTGTACCGCAACCATAAGTTATACCACTCCATCAACGTGCAAATGGTATGTGACTCAAACAAGATCATCACACATTGTTGTGCCCGATTTCCCAGATCAACCCATGATTCAATGGTCTTGCGGAACTCCGCGATACCACGCTACATAGAGCGACATGCAGGGCAGAGATCCTGGCTTCTGGGTGAGTTGCGGATGGAGGATGTGCCGGCATCATCGAGCAGGGCATGTGCAACACAGCGCTGGTGGATTCCATCATCCCGGATGCCATTGTGGTGGCAGAGGCAGTTGTGTTGGAGGCAGCGGCAGGCTCAGCGTGGGAGGCATCATGGCTTGGGGCCATCAACATCACAGGGGCAGGCATCGGCCGGAGGGCAGGAGGACCCTGGATTGGGAGTGTCTTCCGTGTGGCAGCGGTTGGGCCAGCGGATAGATGCAGAGCGGCGGCGAGCAGAGGAGGCACGGCTCACTATGGTCAGGACGGAGAACTCCATGCGCAGGGCATTGAGGCGGGCTGTGTGCCTTGAGGCAACTCGCAGGGAGTTGGTGGACACCATGGCTGCATCCTTACAAGAACTCAGGGCCAGGGCAGAGGCCCGCCTACGGGATGTTGAAGAGGAGTTCGATGATGCCCTGGCCCGGAACATCAAAGAGTGAGCCGTAGGACTTGCCCCCCGCCTCTGTACATAGTTCTTTAGGGTTAGGTTTCCTTTGTTTAATATTTTTATTTGGAGTTCATGGGCATTGCTCCACTTTATGTGTATAGTTTTTTATTCATAGGACTTTTTTGTAGGTTTCCTTTTGTTTCTTGATCATGGACCCTTTGGACTGCCATTGTAAATAGATGCAGACTTGTACATACTTTCTTTCTTTGGACATTCCATGGAGCAATGGTTTTGATTTTCTTTTTAATGTACTTTATATGGACGATGGCAATGGACCACTTTTGTACTTTCCTGTTGTGGATTTTTGTTTTACATTTTAATTTTTCATTTCATTTTTTTCCTTTCATTATTTCTTAATTTGCACATTTGATTTTTCATTTAGTTATTTCATTACGTTTTTCAATACATTTCATATTCATTCATTATTGGTGTGGTGTACTCTCATTGGTTTTGTGCATGTCTCTATGAGCATTGTCTCAGTCATGTGTTGCCACTGTGTGGCTCTGTTGTACACTCATGCATGGCCATGCTGGTTCTTTTGAGACTCTCAATGCATGGCTAATTTGGGAGTGGGTGCAGTGGATGGTTGCGTGCTTGTACTGGGGGCACAGATTGTGGTTGGCATTAGGGCCATGGGTATGTTTAGTTATGACATGTTGTTTGGTGGGCCATGTGTCGGGGCCTGCTGGCAGGTGCCCGTCACTAGTGGGTGGGTGTTCGGTTGTGGGACATGAGTCGGGCCTGCTGGCAGGAGCCCGCCACGGGAGGGTTGGTCGGCTGGTTGGGGGACATGAGTCGGGGCCTGCTGGCAGGTGCCCGTCACTGGTATGGGGGACATGAGTCGGGGCCTGCTGGCAGGTGCCCGTCACTGGTGGGTGGGAGTTCGGGGAACATGAGTCGGGGCCTGCTGGCAGGTGCCTGTCAATAGTGGGGGGGGACATGTGCTAGGGCTCACAAGTGCATGGTGCCATGTGGGATGCCTGAAGGGCATGGTCAGGGGTGTAGGGTAGTCCCCTGTGGTGTGGGCTGCCTGCAGGGCATTCCCAGGGTGGATGGGCTGCCTGCAGGGCATGGTCAGGGGTGTAGGGTAGTCCCCTGTGGTGTGGGCTGCCTGCAGGGCATGGGGAGGGGGGAAAGGGCACATCCGGGAGGGCCCACACTGCAAAATCGTGTGTAAAACTCCCCACGTACCCCTGGAATACACGTACCCCGCCGGCGCTAACGAAAATGTATGTAAAACTCCCCGCGCACCGCCGGAATATACGTACCCCACCTCCGCGCTAGCGAAAACATGTGTAAAAGTCCACGTGCACCTCCGGAATACACATACCCCGCCCGTGCTAGCGAAAATGCATGTAAAAGTCCAAGTGCACCCCTGGAATACGCACAGGCAGCCCATCTACCCTCCCCATGCCCCACAGGCAGCCCACACCACAGGGGGGACTTTTTCCATGCATTTTAACTGATGCGAGTGGGATACGTGTATTCTGGGGGTGAGCGTGGACTTTCACACGTGATTTGGCAGTGTGTGCCCTCCTGGGTGTGCCCCTTCTTCCCATGCCCCGCAGGCAGCCCATCACCCCACACCATGCCCCACAGGCAGCCCACATGGCACCATGAACTCGGGAGCACCGACACATGTCCCCCACCCACCCCCATTGACTGGCACCTGCCAGCAGGCCCCAACTTATGTCCCCCCACACCCCTACCCAGCCACCAGTGACGGGCACCTGCCAGCAGGCCCAGATTTATGTCCCCCCACACCCCCACCCAGCCACCAGTGATGGGCACCTGCCAGCAGGCCCAGACATATGTCCCCCCACACTCCCTCCCACCAACCAGTGACGGGCACCTGTCAGCAGGCCCTGACATCTGTCCCCCCAGACCCCCACCCACCCACCAGTGACAAGCACCTGCCAGCAGGCCCCGACACATGGCCCACCAAACAACATGTCCTAACAAAACAGACCCATGGCCCTAATGCCCTCCCAAATCCCCCTTGCCCCCCAGTACAAACATGCAACTATCCACAGCACCCACTCCCAAATTACCCATGCCATGACAGTCTTAAAAGTACCACCATGCCCATGCATAAATGCACAACAGAGCCACACAGTGGCAACACATGACTGAGGCAATGTTCATTGAGACATGCACAAAACCAATGATAGAACACAACACCAATCATGAAGTTAGAAAAAATGTATTAAAAACATAATGAAGTAACATAGAGGAAATCAAACTTGAAAATCAGTATACAATGACAGATATAACCCAAAAAAATGGTAATCCAGTGAAAAAAAAATAAGTGTCATGTTGAATAAAAAGGTGGTCCATTGCCAATGTCAATAAGAAATAAATAATCCAAATAAAAGAAAACCATTGATCCATGGGAAAATTGAAAAAGAAAGTATGTACAAGTCTGCAACTATATACAATAGAAGTCCAAATGGTCCATGATCCACAAACAAAAGGAAACCTACAAAAAAGTCTTATGAATAAAAAACTAAATACACGAAGTGGAGCAATGTCCATGAACTCCAAAATAAAAGAAAAAACAAAGGAAACCTAACAGTAATGAACTATGTACAATAGTGGTGGGCAAGTCCAACGGCTCACTTGTTGATGTTCCTGGCCAGGGCATCATCTAACTCCATGTTGATGTCCCGGAGGCGGGCCTCTTCCCTGGCCTCGAGGTCTCACAGGGATGCAGTCATGGCCTGTTCCAACTCCCTGCGAGTTGCCTCGAGGCACTTAGCTCGCCTCAATGCTCTGCGCATGGAGTTATCCGCCCTGACCATAGTGAGCTGTGCCTCCTCCGCTCGCCGCCGCTCAGTATCTATCTGCTGGCCCAACCACTGCCACACAGAAGACACTCCCAATCCAGGGTCCTCCCGCCCTCTGGCCGATGCATGCGCCTGTGATGTTGAAGGCCCCGGGCCATCATGGCTCCCAACCTGAGCATGTTGCTGCCGTGCATGTGCCCTGCTGGTCGATGCCTGCATGTCCTCCTCTTGCTGGGGTCCAGTTGTTGGGGTGGCCACCCCTGCTGGACCTCTGACTCCCAACTGTGGCAGGGATGTGTCCTCCACCAGCCTGGCCGCAGGTTCAGGGGCCGCTCCACAGGGTGCCCAGGTGATACTTGGGCAGGAAGATGGCACAGAGGATGACTGCGCATAGGGGGTTCAGTTGAGGAGGGGGTCGCTAGAAGATCCGGCACATGGAGGAACCCAGCCTGAGTGACCCGTCCTAGTAGGCCGATGAGGTCAATTAGGTATTCGAAATGACGTGCATTGTCCTCACGAGAACCCGGAACGTCATCCCGAATACCATGTTGATGCAACACCACCCCAGCTAGGACAGACTCAACCCGGTCCCGGATTGCCACGTCAGCAGGGAGAGGAAGGCCAGTCGTTGTTCGTGCATCCCCTCCCTTAAAACGGGTCTGGACGAAGGCATCCCTGCTGGTGCAGGATGATGCAGTCACTGGATCGGGGACAGGATTACACACAAGCACCTCCGCAGCAGCCTGTGCTACCTCCTGTCCCTGCCCCTGGACTGCACCACTAGCACCAGTGGAATGCCCCCGTCCAGGCCCCGTGCGTGGGCCTTCCACGGCCTCCTCCTCAACCAAACTCCCCACCAACCGTGCCATCTTCCTCCATAGGTCCCTGTGGGGGCTCAGCTGCCCCTACTGCTGCCGAGGAGTCCACCTCCAACCTCCGCCTCTTGGACCTTCCCTCAGCAGCTGCGGCCAGGGACGCGGCACCAGATTACTCACTCCCGAAAGAGATGACAACGTGGGAGGAGAGCTGGGCCTTGCGTCTCCGGCTGGCGGTGGGATCCCTGCCTCTGTGCTCCACAGCACCGTCTCTGCCCTCTTCATCAGTCGACGCTGCAGACAGGGAGAGACAGAACACAGGCATCAGGGCACTGTACAATGGTCGGATACACATGTCAAAGTTGCACATGAGTGGCAGTGTCAAACTGCACAGATGTCATCACACTCCCCAACACTCATATCATTTGAACCCACACACATGCAGAATTTGACAGGAATCGTGCAGCAGGCAGCAGCATCCATACGCACACAACAGCATGAACATCCGAAGGTTGGCATGATGTCACAAGCAACATGGGGAGTGCCGAACACATGCACACGTGCCAACAGACAGACATCCATCAGTACATGTCCACCACCTGTCACAGTGCAATCATCGGCAACTATGTCACATCTGCCAATTGTGTTCCTACATGTCTGTGTGACATGCATCCATGGCGTTTCACAGTCACACACATGTCAAACACACACACACACACATGTATGCCGTGCACGTACATGAAGGTGGAACCAGCATCCATGTGTCACACCCAAACCATGCCATAGTACATATACAGAAATGCCAACATGTGTGCATCTTCACATGCAGTTGTGCATCATGCTTTCAAACACATACACCATTGATGTGCATCACACATGACAGGACTCACATGCAGCACGGTCATGTCCCTGCACATACACATCCATACATGGGCCTTTTCAGGCATATGTCCAAGCTGCACACTCCTGGCACACCTCAACATGCACTACGTCCAATAAGCATGCATGGACACTTACTGTTCGACTCCCGACTGCTCTGCCTCTTGAGGATCTGACGGTGAAGCTCTGGGTTAATGCATTCCAGGACCCTCATGTTGTCAGTGGTAAGCTGGACCCGGCACCTCACTGCACCCGCTGCTGCCAAGAGACGCCGGCCCTTCCTGAGGGTCCTGGAACTGAAGTCCTCCCAGCGCTTCCGGACGTGTTCTATGTCGCAGACTGCCACCTCCTTCACGTTGATGGCAGCCACAATGTCCTTCCAGATTCCCTCACGTCCATCCTTGTCGGCGCGTCTTCTTCCGTAGAGGGCATCATAATGCCCCAGGACTTGCTCCACCAGGATACCAACTTCTGCGGCACTGAAGGTGGTAGCCCTCTGCTTCTCTCTCTGGGGGTTGCCAGTGGTGTGTGATGGTGTTTCCCCCGACATGGTAACTCCCGAGGCAGGTGTGGGTGGGGAACTGGGTCCTGGGGCTGGGCTGTGGAGGGATGGAACTTCAGTCGGGAGTCTTCTGTTCCAGCAGGGGTGGTCACAGCAACTGGACCCCTGCAGATGGCTGACGTGCAGGCACCAAATGGCAGGGCACGTGGCCAGCAGGCAGGCAGGCAGCAGCAGATGGCAGGTGGGAGTCTGCTCGGGGCTCTGGGGGGCAGGAAAATGGCCTCCTGGGCAGGAGCGTGGTCTTCCATGCGTTGTCGCGTAGCCAGCTTGATACAGAGTGATTTGGCACGTGAAAAAACAGCATGTCAGCGTGTAATTCGAGGAATGGCCCTTGGCGCGTAAGCACGTATGTGACGTGATACACGCGGGTGTTTCCCTCTTCACGGGTACATGGTGATTCTGCACGTGAAAAAACAGCACGTCCTCGTCTTAATGCGTGTAATTCGAGGAAAGGGACTAAGGGCGTAAGTGACGTGATGAGCGCGGGCGTTTCCCTCAGCACAGGTTAAAGGTGAGCAGGGCCAGCAGTTCGCTGTACATGCCTTTTGTGCAGACTGACGTGTGTTGCTACTTCTGGTTGTTTTGCACGCCATCACAACTTCACAGCAGATCAAGGACATATCTCTTCTTTTGGCAGGGGTATTGGCTACACGTGTTTTTCATTATCATGCTAGTCAGACGGTGAGTCCCGCATGCTTTTATTCCCACTGCGGGTTCCCATGTGTATCGCGTACCCATTTTCAAGGTCATAGTAGCCTGCGTGTCCCACACGTATGTTTTTTTCGTGTCCCTGGGAGCCACCGCGTACTGCGGGAGGTTAATTCCACACACGTGGGTTACTGGGGGTTGCGTGCATGGTTTTACTGCAGTTTTAGGGTGCCTGAGCATTGCGTGACCCGTCACATTATCACCGGGGTCACATACAGACTTGTAGGTGCACAGGGGTGCTGTTAACATCTTGTATCCCACCCCCTTCACCCCAATCGCCCAGGACAATTGTCGTATACACCTTCAATTGGCACTACTACATCTGTGCCGGCACTACTACATCTGTGCCATGGTTGGGAGGCCGCGAAAGGTGAGGGGCGCTTCAGCTGGGTGTACTCCATGTGGCGGGCGTGGTCAGGGACGTGGCCGGGGTGACCAGGGAGTAGGGGGACCCCAGGGTTTCCAGGGTGGCTGCAGAGGGGGAAGAGGCCGGGGTGCGCCACTTCGGCACAATGTTCTGCCACGTGTTGGTGCAGTCATGCCACCACCCCCTGTGGTTCCGGGAGATGCAGCTCTTGCATCTGGCACTGGCGCCCATGTGACCCGGCAGTCCATTTCACCGACTGCCACGGTCCCAAGGGTAGTGGTAGCTGCAGGTGGAGCTGTGGACACCACCACCCAGGCTCAGCGTCAGCCAGCACATGTAACGTTGGCACCTGAAGAGTCCCAGGATGATTTCCAGGAGGTCAGGAGGCACACAATAAGTGCACGCAGGGCTGCCCTGACCGAGGCACATGTCCCTGGGGCAGTATTATCATCTGCTGCCCCTGAGCAGCCAGGTGTTGGCAAGTGCATGGGCAGATGCAGCCGACACCACCCCGGCTGTGAGTCTACCATCCAGGACAGTCCTGGTCAATGACCTTGGCACAGCACATGTTGCTGCGCAGAGTCAAGTCAAGGGCACCCAGCAGTCACTGACGCAAGTCAGGGCTTCCGTCCTTGCTCCACCTGCCACTCCCTCGGTTCAATCTACCAGCGCCACTGCCCATACTGATCAGGGCGGCAAGAGGAGGAAGGTTGCATCTGCAGCAGAGGCTGGGATACCAGACACGGCTCCGGCCTCCAGCACGTCGAGGAAGAAGCCTTTCTGCAAGCAGGAAGTGGACTTCCTTGTGGACTACGTGTTGGGACACGACCGTGATATGCTAGTGGGCCCAAATTGTCACACTACGGATGCCCAGCGTTTGTCCCATTGGAAGCATGTTGCGGAGGGTATCGGTGCAATTGGCCATGAGGTGCGCACAGCTCAGGAGTGCAAAAAGCATTGGGATGACCTCCAACGTTCTGCTAAGCTAAAGCGTGCCTCTAATTACAACATGACTCTGGTGACTGGCAGTGGGCCACCACCTGAGGAGGAACATCTCACTCCGCACGAGTCAGTCGCTGCAGAGGTCATACCGCCAGAATTGTACAAAGGAGTGGGAGAGATGCTGGACTTTGATGCCCCGTCCAGTGAGTGTTGTCGCGTGTTTGTACAGACCATGTATGGTTTACTTGTGTGATGTGTTGTGCTTGACTGCCACTACATGCTATGTGTACATGGTTCACATGTGCAAGTCATGCAATGCTTCACTGATGCGTGCCTGATGTGCAGCATGCTGGACATGTAGAGCAGACAGGGACTGTCCTCATCACCACACCTGCACCCTGCTCACATGCTAGTCCCCCGGCAGCCCCTCCGGTCCATGTTCCAGCTCACTGGCCCTTCTGCATGTAGCCTGGGGTGTCTTTCCACACAGCACTGGGACTAATTCCCCATGGCACTGGTGGGTATCATGTTGGAGTACTGCAATGGCCTGATCAACACTCCTGTGTACATGCGCACTTCCCCCTGCCAACCTGCCAGACACATACAGTGGGGTGCATCCTTTGTCCTTGATGCAGGGTGTCTCACTCGGACTGTGCAGATGGCAGATGCTCCGCAGGGACATGAGTGCCCATTCATGCATGCCCTTATATGTCCTTGCCCGGATGATCATTGTATTATGTGTACAGGATGACATACATTTAATGGCATTTGATCATCCATTCCATGCCCGCTCTGGCTGAGTCCTGCATCACGCACATTTTTAGGGTGTCACAGTCTGTGTGGGGCACAGGCCTCCCCTGTTTCAGGCCCGCTGACTCTGTTCAACTGGTGTAGTGGCTTCTGCACACATAGGTGTACTACTGATGGTTCATCATGTGTCCTGCTTGCTGTCCCATTCTCATCTGCTGTGTTGGCAGTTGACTCAGATGATGCAATTGACGCTAGTCTACACTGTCTGCCAATACACAGTTCTCTGGTCACCCTTTCGCTGCCATGCAATGCCTCCATGCGTTTTCACTAAGGGGGGGTTGCCTGTAGCCATACAACCCATTGCATGTACATTGCACGTTATGCCTGAACTTGCCCTTACACTGCCTTCATGTTTATTGATCGAGATCATAATGTACTTGTTCATGTAGATAGTGGGTAACGTACACATGTTCTGCACTGCATCAACCCACTTCTGAGCCATGTTACACCGTTCTACATGCCTACTCACTGCTGCAATATCAAAGTGACCTGGCATGGATGGTCAGATTTTCATACCTTCACTGTCAGGAATGCCACGGGCACAGGTGTATCCTGTGACACATTTACTCAGTATTAGCGGGTGTTCAGCAAAATTGATTGGTCAATCTGCGGCCTATACAAACGGGTTTAGGGTGCAGATTGACTGTAGCCTGCCAATCGGGTTGTAATGACTGTGGAGCTGCCATCACGTGTGTATGTATACACTTTCAGATACATCAAAGCAAGCAGCGTTGTACCTGCTTGCTTTGCTGTATTGGATGCTGTTCAGGTTCACAATACAGGTGTATAGGGAAAGGGGTATTATTGCACACTTTCACATGTACATATGCAAGCAGCTTCTACGTTGTGTAGTGCAACATTGCGGCTACTCACTTATTTGTGTGTGAAAGTGTTCATTTGCACATGTGTCTTCCACAGCTTTTTGGTTGACTGACTAATATGTAGTTGATTGACGTTAATGCTGGTGAGATTTCAGCATTGCACCCATTATGTTCAACTGGCATAATCCTGAAGGTGCACTCTTGTGCAGTATGTGTACGATAAGGCCGATTTAGCTAATATGGTGGGGCCTAGCCGTGATGAATTTACACACAGAATAATGGAATAGGGCACATTCATAGCACAATGTGCTCAATCAGGCCCTGAGGGGTGTCCTGGGGGCTTCATGGCCTGCAGCTCAGACCGTACTGGGCGTTATGGTCTCTGTTAGGCGGAAACCTGTGCAGTTTCCTCTGGGACCACTGCAAAAGATTTAGGACTACAGGCGTTGGCGGTGAACCCACTTGGTAGCAGTCTGCACCACACAGATTCACGTGGTAGCTGTGGCTGAGCAGTCAGACTTCTCTCAAGAAAAGTTGAGCAGTATGTGGAGTATACAAAATAGGGCAATTCTTCACAGCAAGACAAGCAAACACGCAACAAGGCTTAGTGTAAAGATATTAAGGTATTTATTTATAACAAAATGTCTATGAAAAACACTATGGCAAATCACGGCAAACAAATCAAACACAATTACTCTACGAACTAGATAATCAATCCCCCTAGCGATATCGACAACTCTAGGTTCTACTGGTACCACTTATTTTCAGACAGAGGTGTGTACCTCAACCTAGATGACACTCGAATATTAGTTAGGACGGGAGAGAAAAAGATAGGCAGGTTACGAAATCAACGCAGTTCGTTCCTATCGGATAAAATGCAAGGCAGGAAGGCAAGAATCACAATAGATCGTAAAGTTCAGAGGCCAGGCCCACTCGGAGAGAGGCAAGGCGCGATGTCCCAAAAAGTCTCTAGTGGAGATGCATTCAAGTCTGTATTGCAAATTGTTATCGGTGGATTGAACCAGTTCAGAACAACGAATGAGAAAAGCTTGGAGGCGACCCAACGGAACGGAGAGGATTAAGACACCTCACTCGAACCGATCGAAAGGGAAGCCAGGCGGACACGGTACCTTGTTGTGGAGGGCAGCTCCAGCGGGGGCAGTTGTTCCTGGTGGTGGATGCACGTCGGGTCTTTGCTAAGAGTAGAGATGATCTCGTCGTCGAAGGAAATGAAGTCCAGTGCACCACCAGGGAAGAGACCAGCCACAGAGTGCTCTGTCACAAGGCACCACCTTTTGGTCGCTGTTCAGGGGTAGTGGCTATCCGGTTGCCGGGGTGCTTCTGCACGGGCAATTCGACCACCGCGTCCTGAGGCGAATAAAAAGCAAAGGGGACTGGTTGTTCCCACCAGTCAGGGGAAGAGACTCTCCGGCAGGGAGATCTCCTCTGTCGTCGGGAAGTGGTGAGTCGGTTCCGCAGGGCTCCACCGGAGGTGTCGTCGTGCAGGTCGGCTCAGCGTTACCCTCGTCGAATTCTTAGGTCCTGTGGCGACTTCTGAAGATCCAGTCTCAAAAGCCCTGCTTTTATGCAGAAAACCCCCATTCATTCAGCCTAGCTGTCAATCAACACATGCTAAGTTGTGAGCGGGAAGGCTCACCACCTGGGCCAATCACTCCAGAGTGCGACCGGAGTTGGCAAGGCAACTCGGTCCAGGGTGCCTAAACCCCCTCCCACACCCCTGTGGTAACCCAGACAGAATGGCACCACTTTGGAGGGTCTCTGTACAGAGGCCCGCCAAAAGTAGAACAAAGGGCTCAACCTTTGGTTTAGGAGTCACAGAGACGAACACAGACGCCATTTTACAAACCGAGTTCTGGCAGAAAATACCACTCGATAAACTTATTTAAGACAAGTAGATCGGTGGTACGTTAGAGATTAACGAGAAAAAAAGGGTCAATCTCCAACAATGGGATGAATCCCATAGGATTGTGCTCGGGGTCGAACACAACAAGTAGTTTCCACTGCCACCAGCCAAAACTCGACGAGGGGGGATGGGACAGTGCCCCCTCGAGTAACAGATCCAGGAGTAATCGAATTACCCCTACTAGTACGTCCACAATAAGATGGTTTGTACTAGTCCTGTTAGTAAATTTAGGTCTAGTAAAGCAAATGGTGACTTTACATGCCCGGGGAGACAGTAGTCAGTTCCCAGGTATGGAGTCTACAGTGGGGGACCCGCTAGGGCGCCCCCGTGTTACGGCACGTAGGGTGCGGTGTAACACACATAGAAAAACATATGAGACCCTATGGAGTAAAAGACCCCATAGCCCATCGAACACATTGACATTTCAAAGGAATTATACACATATACATGTCCAATAGTGGGAGAAAAGAGTCTCACTCTTGGCAGGATGGAAAAAACAAACTACAGAAATCCAGCAAAGCTGCTGGGGGACTCACTAGGTTAGGAAATTCAGCCTAAACAGAGAATTCTCCCTAACACTCGCCCCCCCCAGACTAAGGGACAGGAGGATTTAATCCACTCCTGGATGAATCTCATACCTCTAGTCGATGACATACATCCTAGAGAGACCATCAGCATTTTGGTGGTGACACCCTGACCTGTGCTCAATGGTGAAATCAAACCCGTGCAGGCAGATCGACCATCTCAATAGTTTTGGGTTTTCCCCTTTCATTTGCATTAACCATCTCAAGGGTTGGTGGTCAGTCTGAATGACGAAAGTAGAACCATACAAGTACGGCCTAAACTTCTTCAGAGCCCACACGATAGCAAAGCACTCTCTTTCGATTGTTGCCCACCTTGTTTCAGGATCCTTCAGCTTGCGGCTGATGAAGCAAACGGGGTGCTCCCTACCTTTCCCATCCAGTTGACTGAGTACGGCACCTATTCCTACATTTGAAGCATCTGTCTGCACAATGAAGTGTTGGCGGTAATCAGGAGCTCTGAGTACTGGGGCTTGGCAAAGAGCCTTTTTCAGGTTTTCAAAAGCCTGATTGCACTCCTCGTTCCATTTAACCTTTTTAGGAAATTTGGGCGAGGAGATGACATTCAGCGGAGAAGCTAAGGTCCCATAGTTCTCTATAAAGTTCCTGTAATACCCGGTGAGGCCCAGGAAGGCTCTCACCTGGGTTTGAGTAGTCGGTGTTGTCCAATTTTGCACAGCTTCAATCTTACTGAGCAAAGGCCTTATTTCTCCACCGCCTACCTCATGCCCAAGATAGACTACCTTACTCTGTCCAATTTGGCATTTACTCGCCTTTATGGTCAGATTGGCTCGTCCAAGAGCCTGCAAAAAATCTCTCAGGTGGGTTACATATTCTTCCCAGGAATTGCTGAACACTGCGATGTCATCCAAGTATGCCATGCAGAAGTCCTCCATCCCATTTAGAACCTGGTTTACCATCCGTTGAAACGTAGCAGGTACATTCTTCAGTCCGAACGGCAATACCTTAAACTGGTATAAGCCAACGGGGGTAGAAAATGCAGTTTTCTCCTTGGCATGGTCTGTCAGGTCTATTTGCCAATAGCCTGACGTCAAGTCAAATGTGCTGAGGAACTTGACGGCGCCAAGTTTATCCACCAACTCATCTGTTCTTGGCAAAGGGTGGGCATCAGTCGTGGTGACTGCATTAAGAGCTCTATAGTCCACATAGAATCTAAGCTCTTTAGATCCGGCCTTTGGTACTAACACAACTGGGCTAGACCATGGACTAGTAGAGGGCTCTATTAACCCGAGATCAAGCATCTTGCTGACCTCACCTTTGATGTGGGTTCGTACGTGTTCTGACATGCGTTATCCTCTGCTTTTGACTGGCAGACAGTCACCAGTGAGTATGTCGTGCTGGCCCCAAGGGGTCAAGCCTGGTGAAAGCGAGAACAGGGAGGCAAACTGATTCAACATAGATTTGCACTCTTCTTGTTGCTCGGGTGTCAGATTGGAGGAGAGATTTACTCCTTCAATTTTTTCATCTAAAGGTAAGCCTCTGAGGAGATCCGGAAGAGCTTCACTCTCTTCTTCTTCCTCTGATGACGCTAGAAGCAATGCTCCTACATCAGGTCGCGAGACATACGCTTTAAGTCGGTTGGTGTGAAAGACTGTCGGAGCCTCCTTGGGATTGCCCAAGTCCACCAGATAGTTAACCTCTCCGAGTTTACCCACTACTCGGAAGGGTCCCATCCACTTATCTTGCAAGGCCCTCTGCCTTGTTGGGATCATAACGAGAACGAGCTGGTCTTGAGCGAACTCAACCATGTTAGCCTTTTGATCGTGCCAGTGCTTGACCAATGCTTGTCCAGCTTTCAAGTTATCGCTTGCTTCCGTCATCATGTGCGACATTCTCCTCCGGAGACCTATCACGTAGTCGGTCACTCTGACTGGCTTGGGGGAAGGAGCACTCTCCAACCCCTCCTTAATCAGGGCCAATGGACCTTTGACGGGATGACCATAGAGTAGTTCGAAGGGAGAGTAACCTACTCCCTCCTGAGGGACTTCTCTATAAGCAAAGAGAAGGCATGGCAGTAGAAGGTCCCACTTACGCTTAAGGGGTTCCTCTAAAGCACCTATCATGCTCTTCATGGTTCGGTTGAACCGTTCTACCAAGCCATTGGTTTGTGGGTGGTAAGCTGTTGAGAACTTGTAAGTAACTCCACAGGTTTTCCACATGGCTTTCATGTAGTGGGACATAAAGTTTGACCCCCTGTCAGAGATTACTTCCTTAGGAAACCCGACCCTAGTAAAAATACCAAGGAGGGCCTTAGCCACAGCCGGAGCTGTAACAGTCCTCATAGGAATTGCCTCAGGATACCTAGTAGCATGGTCTACTACAACAAGTATAAACCTGTTGCCTGAGGAGGTTGGAGGATCAAGGGGACCAACGATGTCAATCCCTACTCTCTCAAATGGGACTCCCACAACTGGGAGGGGCACTAACGGTGCCAAATTCTTGGATCCAACCTTACCAGAAATCTGGCAGGTGTGGCAGCTCCTGCAGTGTTTTTCTACTTCGGCCCCCATTTTTGGCCAATAGAAGTAGAGTGAGAGCCTTTCCTTAGTCTTCTTGAAACTCAAGTGACCAGCCAAAGGAATCTCGTGGGCTAACTGCAAGAACTGTGGTCTGTTCTCTTGGGGTACTACAAGTCGTTTGTAGTCTCCAGGTGCAGACTCGGTCGGTTCACTGTAGAAGAGGCCATCTTCCCAGTGCAACCTGTATTTCCCAGGCTCTTGCCCTTCAGCCTGAGCTTCTGCCTGGTGGCGAAGACCTTCCAGAGTTGGACATTCTCTCTGTCGCTTACTGAAGTCTGCCCTGCTGGGTCCACCTTCTGCCAGTAACGACTGCAGCTCAGGATGGTCAACAGGATCCAGATCTCCAATGAGTTCCTGGCCTTCCATTAGCTCTTCCTCAGAGTCTAATTCTACCACACAGGGTTGTACCTCCCTCTCAGCCTTGGCTGGAGGTGAAGTTACGGGTGTGACGTTGGACAACCGCGGGGAAGTCTGTGTCGTCTGCACTGGAATGTTGTCTGCTGGTTTCGGGATAGAAGTCTTCGGTTTCCCTTTTGCTTCTGATTTCTGGGAGACAGCGGCCGAAAATTCCAGTGGAGCAGGAGTGATATCTTTCTTCATCGTCTCCTGGAGAGTTCCGCGCATGGTCCTCTCTCTTGCGGGTCTGGTTAGCTCCTGTAACCGTTTACTAGGAGGTCTGGGAGTATGCGATACAACTCCGAGAGTTTTCAAATGGTTACCCAACAGTACGCGTCCTGGTACCTCACTCTGTATGCTGACAGGGATCTTCACAATCATGTCGTTACACTAGATGAGAACTGGTAATTGGGGAAGCATCTGCACAGGCCCTCCAGCTAACTTGGTGAGGCGTTTGGGTGCCTTAGCAACATCCTCAGCCTGAAAAAACGATTTATCCACCACAGTTATGCTGGCCCCAGTGTCCCTAATGGCAGGAGTCTCCTGACCATTCACCTGGACACTGTCCTTATAATACTCTTTAGTATTATCGGGGATAGAATTATAGATATCTAAATTCTGTTGTTCCCACAACCCCAGAGATACTAAAGAAACGCTAGCTGAGACTCCAATGGGTTCGTCAGCTAGCAGTAGAAAGTTTCCACTTGCCATTTGGACTTCCTCCTCTGGAGCGAAGGCTAAGGAGACAAGCTGGACCCCTGAAGGTTTACCCTTACATCTGGGATCTCCTTTCACGTGATCAGTCGAGCCACAAACAAAGCATTTACCGAATGCTTTCTGGAATGGTGGCTTGTTCTGACCTCCTTCCGGTTTGGCACCAGAAGACACACTATTCTGCTGTGGTTTTCCCGGTGGCTTACCCTTCTGGTTTTGTTTGGGGCCCTCTTTGGAATGTGAGTTATTCGAATTCTCTTTTGAGTCTTTTTTAGGTTGTTTTCCCTCATCCTTTTTCTGAGTTGCCCCAGAATCCTTATGAGTAGCCCTGTTGGCAACCCACAAGTCAGCAGCCTTAGCTAGCGCCCTGGAATCCAATTCCTTCGAATCAGCCAAGTGCTGTCTGAGCTCAGGAGAACAGGCATCATAAATCGACTCCAACATAAAAAGATTTCTCATACCCTCAAAAGTGTTCACTTTGTAACCCTTAATCCATCCCTCTAAGTTTTTCAACCCTTCACTCACCCAGGTAGCCCAAGGGGTACCATCATGCTTTTTGAGGGTTCTAAACCTCTTAAGATACTGGGAAGGGGTCTTACCGAATCTAGCTATCAAAGCTAGTTTCACACTTTCGTAATCCGTCTTATCCACCTCCCCCAACTCCATTACCACATCAGTCCCAACAGGAGGGAGCCTAGAGAACAACCAGGGGAGCAACGCATTCCCTGTGATGTCCTGGAGCCCATGATTGTATTCAAACAGTTTCAACCAATCCAACACATCCAATCTCGGTTCATACATACCCACTAATTCCTTCGGCATCCGGGGTCTTTTGGGACTGGAGCTCCTAGAGGAACCAGAGGAGAGAGAAGCATTTTCCATAGACAACTTTTTCATCTCTAATTCGTGATTAAGTTCTATTTCTCTGAGTCTTAACTCAGCTTGCTTCTGCTCAGCCTGGGCATTCATCCGTCTGAACTCGAGCTCTTGGTTTCGTTCAGATTGAGCCAAGAACCGTTTATATTCTAGTTCGAGCTTCATTTTTTCTAGTTCAAAATAAGCAGGGTTACTTGTGGGACCTGGTATGGGCCCCGTAGGCACAGTTGGTAAGGCAGGTAGAGGAACAGCGGAGACAGTTTCGTTAGCCTCTCCGTCCTCGTCAGCCTCTTCATCGCTATCATCAGAATCACGATTCAGATCAACACCATTACTGTTTTCTACAGTTGCTGGAGAGATTGGTTCCTCTGAACCAGTACCCAGACTTTGGTTTGCCAGCAATCTCTCAATTAGTTCTAACTTTTTGCCTCTTACAGGAAGATTCTCTTGCCTACAGAGAGCTCGCAGACTCTCAGTATTTTCACTTGACAAAGACTCTTTACTGTAAGTTTCCATCGTAGACATGTTTTTGAAAAGTTGCTTTTTGTGCAAAGTTTTGTGGTTAGTTATCCTATAGTGTCGAAAAGCACTCTAAACTGTATACTCGATACAAATCCCACTGCTGTACACCAGTGTTAGGCGGAAACCTGTGCAGTTCCCTCTGGGACCACTGCAAAAGATTTAGGACTACAGGCGTTGGCGGTGAACCCACTTGGTAGCAGTCTGCACCACACAGATTCACGTGGTAGCTGTGGCTGAGCAGTCAGACTTCTCTCAAGAAAAGTTGAGCAGTATGTGGAGTATACAAAATAGGGCAATTCTTCACAGCAAGACAAGCAAACACGCAACGAGGCTTAGTGTAAAGATATTAAGGTATTTATTTATAACAAAATGTCTATGAAAAACACTATGGCAAATCACGGCAAACAAATCAAACACAATTACTCTACGAACTAGATAATCAATCCCCCTAGCGATATCGACAACTCTAGGTTCTACTGGTACCACTTATTTTCAGACAGAGGTGTGTACCTCAACCTAGATGACACTCGAATATTAGTTAGGACGGGAGAGAAAAAGATAGGCAGGTTACGAAATCAACACAGTTCGTTCCTATCGGATAAAATGCAAGGCAGCAAGGCAAGAATCACAATAGATCGTAAAGTTCAGAGGCCAGGCCCACTCGGAGAGAGGCAAGGCGCGATGTCCCAAAAAGTCTCTAGTGGAGATGCATTCAAGTCTGTATTGCAAATTGTTATCGGTGGATTGAACCAGTTCAGAACAACGAATGAGAAAAGCTTGGAGGCGACCCAACGGCACGGAGAGGATTAAGACAACTCACTCGAACCGATCGAAAGGGAAGCCAGGCGGACACGGTACCTTGTTGTGGAGGGCAGCTCCGGCGGGGGCAGTTGTTCCTGGTGGTGGATGCACGTCGGGTCTTTGCTAAGAGTAGAGATGATCTCGTCGTCGAAGGAAATGAAGTCCAGTGCACCACCAGGGAAGAGACCAGCCGCGGAGTGCTCCGTCACAAGGTACCACCTTTTGGTCGCGGTTCAGGGGTAGTGGCTATCCGGTTGCCGGGGTGCTTCTGCACGGGCAATTCGACCACCGCGTCCTGAGGCGAATAAAAAGCAAAGGGGACTGGTTGTTCCCACCAGTCAGGGGAAGAGACTCTCCGGCAGGGAGATTGTTAGGCGGAAACCTGTGCAGTTCCCTCTGGGACCACTGCAAAAGATTTAGGACTACAGGTGTTGCGATGAACCCACTTGGTAGCAGTCTGTACCACACAGATTCAATTGGTAGCTGTGGCTGAGCAGTCAGACTTCTCTCAAGAAAAGTTGGTCAGTATAGGGAGCATACAAGATAGGGTAATTCTCTGCAGCAAAACGAGTAAACACGCAACCAGGCTTTAGTATAAAGATAGTAAGTTATTTATTGATAACAGCACGTCTATGAAAAATACTAAAGCGGAACACGGCAAATAATTCAAAATACAATTACTCTGCAGAATGGAATAAACTCAATCCCCCGAAACACACTATCGACAACTCTAGGTTCTACGGCACCACTTATTTTCAGACAGAGGTGTATACCTCAACCCAGATGACACTCGAATATTTAGTGAGGAAGGGAGAGAAGAGAAAGGCAGGTAACGAAGTCAACACGGTTCGCACTGAAGCGGGTAAAAATGCACGGCAAGAAAGCATTAATCACACTAGATCATACAGTTCGGCGGCCAGGCCCACTCGGTGAGAGGCAAGGCACGATGTCCTGGAAAGTCTCTACGGGTGATGCATTCAAGTCTCGTTTAGCAAATTGGTTAGCGACAGGTGGAACCAGTTCAGAACAAAGAGTGAATAAAGCTTGGAGGCAACCCAACGGAACGGAGAGGAATCAGATACCTCACACGAACCGATCGAAAAGGGAAGCCAGGCGGTTACGGTACCTTGTTGTGGAAGACAGCTCCGACGGGGGCAGTTGTTCCTGGTGGTGGATGCACGACGGGTCTTGGCCAAGAGAAGAGATGCTCTCGTCGTCGAAGAGAAGATGTCCGGTGCACCACCAGGGAAGAAACCAGCCGCGGAGTGCTTCGTCACAAGGCACCACCTTTCGATCACGGTGCAGGAGTAGTGGCTATCCGGTTGCCGGGTGCTCTGCACGGGCAATTCGACCACTGCGTCCTGGGCGACCAAAAAGCACAAAGAAGAAGAAGACTGGTTGTTCCCACCAGCCAGGGAAAGAGCCTCTCCGGCAGGGAGATCTCTTCTGTCGTCGGGAGATTGTGAGACGGTTCCGCAGGGCTCCACCGGAGGTGTCGTCGTGCAGGTCGAGTCAACGTTACCCTCGTCGGATTCTTTAGGTCCAGTGGCGACTTCCTGAAGATCCAGTCCCAAAGGCCCTGCTTTTATGCAGACGTCCCCCATTCATTCACCCTAGCTTGTCAATCAACACATGCTAAGTGGTGAGCGGGAAGGCTCACCACCTGGGCCAATCACTTCAGAGTGCGACCTGAGTTGGCAAGGCAACTCGGTCCAGGGTGTCTAAACCCCCTCCCACACCCCTGAGGTAACCCAGACAGAATGGCGCCACCTTCGCGGGTCTCTGTCCAGAGGCCCGCCAAAAGTGGAACAAAGGGCTCAACCTTTGGTTTAGGAGTCACAGAGAAAAACACAGACGCCATTTTACAACCCGAGTTCTGGCAGAAAATACCACTCGATAAACCTATTTAAGATAAGTAGATCGGTGGTACGTTGGAGATTAACGAAAAACAGTATCAATCTTCAACAATGGGACGAATCCCATAGGGTTATGCTCGGGGTCGAACATAACAAGTAGTTTCCACTGCCACCAGCCAAAACTCGACGAGGAGGGACGGGACAGTGCCCCCTCGAGTAACAGATCCAGGAGTAATCGTATTACCCCTACTAGCACGTCCACAATAAGATGGTTGGTACTAGTTCTGTTAGTAAATTTAGGTCTAGTAAAGCCAATGGTGACTTTACATGCCCGGGGAGACAGTAGTCAGTCCCCGGGTATGGAGTTTATGGTGGGGGGACCCGCTAGGGCGCCCCCGTGTCACGACACGTAGGGTGCAGAGTGACACACATAGAAAAACTTATGAGACCCTATGGAGTAAAAGACCCCATAGCCCATCGAACACATTGACATCTCAAAGGAATTACACACATACATGTCCAAGAGTGAGAGGAAAAGGGTCACACTCTTGGCAGGATGGGAAAAACAAACTCCAGAAATCCAGCAAAGCTGCTGGGGGACTCACTAGGTTAGGAAATTCAGCCTAAACAGAGAATTCTCCCTAACACTCGCCCCCCCAGACTAAGGGACAGGAGGATTTAATCCACTCCTGGATGAATCTCATACCTCTAGTCGATGATATACATCCTAGAGAGACCATCAGCATTTTGGTGGTGACATCCTGACCTGTGCTCAATGGTGAAATCGAACCCTTGCAGGCAGATCGACCATCTCAGTAGTTTTGGGTTTTCCCCTTTCATTTGCATTAACCATCTCAAGGGTTGGTGGTCCGTCTGAATAACAAAAGTAGAACCATACAAGTACGGCCTAAACTTCTTCAGAGCCCACACAATAGCAAAGCATTCTCTTTCGATTGTTGCCCACCTTGTTTCAGGATCCTTCAGCTTGCGGCTGATGTAGCAAACGGGGTGCTCCCTACCTTTCCCATCCAGTTGACTGAGTACGGCACCTATCCCTACATTGGAAGCGTCTGTCTGCACAATGAAGTGTTGGCGGTAATCAGGAGCTCTGAGTACTGGGGTTTGGCAAAGAGCCTTTTTCAGGTTTTCAAAAGCTTGATTGCACTCCTCGTTCCATTTAACCTTTTTAGGGAATTTGGGCGAGGAGATGACATTCAGTGGAGAAGCTATGGTCCCATAGTTCTCTATGAAATTCCTGTAATACCCGGTGAGGCCTAGGAAGGCTCTCACCTGAGTCTGAGTAGTCGGTGTTGTCCAATTTTGCACAGCTTCAATCTTACTGAGCAAAGGCCTTATTTCGCCACCGCCTACCTCATGCCCAAGGTAGACTACCTTACTCTGTCCAATTTGGCATTTACTCGCCTTTATGGTCAGATTGGCTCATCTAAGAGCCTGCAAAACATCTCTCAGGTGGGTTACATGTTCGTCCCAGGAATTGCTGAACACTGCTATGTCATCCAAGTATGCCATGCAGAAGTCCTCCATCCCGGTTAGAACTTGGTTTACCATCCGTTGAAACGTAGCAGGTGCATTTTTTAGTCCGAAAGGCATTACCGTAAATTGGTATAAACCAACGGGGGTAGAAAATGCAGTTTTCTCCTTGGCATGGTTGGTCAGGGCTATTTGCCAATAGCCTGACGTCAAGTCAAATGTGCTGAGGAACTTGGCGGCGCCAAGTTTATCCACCAACTCATCTGTTCTTGGCAAAGGGTGGGCATCAGTCGTGGTGACTGCGTTAAGAGCTCTATAATCCACGCAGAATCTAAGTTCTTTAGATCCGGCCTTTGGTACTAACACAACTGGGCTAGACCATGGACTAGTAGAGGGCTCTATTACCCCGAGATCAAGCATCTTGCTGACCTCACCTTTGATGTGGGTTCTTACGTTTTCTGACATGCGATATCCTCTGCTTTTGACAGGCAGACAGTCACCAGTGAGTATCTCGTGCTGGCCCCAAGGGGTCAAGCCTGGTGAGAGCGAGAACAGAGAGGCAAACTGATTCACCATAGACTTGCACTCTTCTTGTTGCTCGGGTGTCAGATTGGAGGAGAGATTTACTCCTTCAATGTTTTCATCTAAAGGTAAGCCTCTGAGGAGATCCGGAAGAGCTTCACTCTCTTCTTCTTCCTCGGCCGATGCTAGAAGCAACGCTCCTACATCAGGTCGTGAGACATACGCTTTAAGTCGGTTGGTGTGAAAGACTGTCGGAGCCTCCTTGGGGTTACCCAAGTCCACCAGATAGTTCACCTCGCCGAGCTTACCCACTACTCGGTAGGGTCCCATCCATTTATCTTGCAAGGCCCTCTGCCTTGTGGGGATCATAACAAGAACAAGCTGGTTTTGAGCGAACTCAACCATGTTAGCCTTTTGATCGTGCCAGTGCTTGACCAATGCTTGTCCAGCTTTCAAGTTATCGCTTGCTTCTGTCATCAGGTGCGACATTCTCCTCCGGAGACCTATCACGTAGTCAGTCACTCTGACTGGCTTGGGGGAAGGAGCACTCTCCAACCCCTCCTTAATCAGGGCCAACGGACCTCTGACGGGATGACCATAGAGTAGTTCGAAGGGAGAGTAGCCTACTCCCTCCTGAGGGACTTCTCTATAAGCAAAAAGAAGGCATGGCAATAGAAGGTCCCACTTACGCTTAAGGGGTTCTTCTAGAGCACCTATCATGCTCTTCATGGTTCGGTTGAACCGTTCTACCAACCCATTGGTTTGTGGGTGGTAAGCCGTTGAGAACTTGTAAGTTACTCCTCAGGTTTTCCACATGGCTTTCATGTAGTGGGACATAAAATTTGACCCCCTGTCAGAGATAACTTCCTTAGGAAATCTGACCCTAGTAAAAATACCAAGGAGGGCCTTAGCCACAGCCGGAGCTGTAACAGTCCTCATAGGAATTGCCTCAGGATACCTAGTAGCATGGTCTACTACAACAAGTATAAACCTGTTGCCTGAGGAGGTTGGAGGATCAAGGGGACCAACGATATCAATCCCTACTCTCTCAAATGGGACTCCCACAACGGGAAGAGGCACTAACGGTGCCACATTCTTGGACCCAACCTTACCAGAGATTTGGCAGGTATGGCAGCTTCTGCAGTGTTTTTCTACTTCGGCCCCCATTTTTGGCCAATAGAAGTAGAGTGAGAGCCTTTCCTTAGTCTTCTTGAAACTCAAGTGGCCAGCCAAAGGAATCTCGTGGGCTAACTGCAAGAACTGTGGTCTGTTCTCTTGGGGTACTACAAGGCGTTTGTAGTCTCCAGGTGCAGACTCGGTTGGTTCACTATAGAAGAGGCCATCTTCCCAGTGCAACCTATGTTTCCCAGGCTCTTGCCCTTCAGCCTGAGTTTTTGCCTGACGGCGAAGACCTTCCAGAGTTGGACATTCTCTCTGTCCCTTACTGAAGTCTGCCCTGCTGGGTCCACCTTCTGCCAGTAACGACTGCAGCTCAGGATGGTCAACAGGATCCAGATCTCCAATGAGTTCCTGGCCTTCCATTAGCTCTTCTTCAGAGTCTAATTCTACCATACAGGGTTGTACTTCCCCCTCAGCCGCAGCTGGAGGTGGAATTACGGATGTGACGTTGGACAACCGTGGGGAAGTCCGTGTCGGCTGCATCGGAATGTGGGCAGTTGGTTTCGGTTTGGAAGTTTTAGGTTTCCCTTTTACTTCTGTGTTCCTAGAGACAGCGGCCGCCATTTCCAATGGAGCAGGA
This sequence comes from Ambystoma mexicanum, assembly GCF_040938575.1. Classification (NCBI taxonomy): domain Eukaryota; kingdom Metazoa; phylum Chordata; class Amphibia; order Caudata; family Ambystomatidae; genus Ambystoma; species Ambystoma mexicanum. The sequence goes on from NC_090930.1 coordinate 329,745,836, forward strand.
GTGATTTCTTTCTTCATCATCTCCCCGAGAGTACCGCGCAGGGTCCTCTCTCTTGCAGGTCTGGTTAGCTCCTGTAACCGTTTACTAGGAGGTCTGGGAGTATGCGATACAACTCCGAGAGTTTTCAAATCGTTACCCAACAGTACGCGTCCTGGTACCTCACTCTGTATGCTGACAGGTATATTTACAGTCATGTCGTTACACTGGATGAGAACTGGTAATTGGGGAAGCATCTGCACAGGCCCTCCAGCTAACTTGGTGAGGCGTTTGGGTGCCTTAGCAACATCCTCAGCCTGAAAAAACGATTTATCCACCACAGTTATGCTGGCCCCAGTGTCCCTAATGGCAGGCGTCTCCTGACCATTCACCTGGACACTGTCCTTATAATACTCTTTAGTATTATCGGGGATAGAATTATAGACATCTAAATTCTGTTGTTCCCACAACCCCAGAGATACTAAAGAAACGCTGGCTGAGACTCCAATGGGTTCGTCAGCTAGCAGTAGAAAGTTTCCACTTGCCATTTGGACTTCCTCCTCTGGAGCGAAGGCTAAGGAGACAAGCTGGACCCCTGAAGGTTTACCCTTACATCTGGGATCTCCTTTCACGTGATCAGTCGAGCCACAAACAAAGCATTTCCCGAATGCTTTCTGGAATGGTGGCTTGTTCTGACCTCCTTCCGGTTTGGCACCAGAAGACACACTATTCTGCTGTGGTTTTCCCGGTGGCTTACCCTTCTGGTTTTGTTTGGGGCCCTCTTTGGAATGTGAGTTATTCGAATTCTCTTTTGAGTCTTTTTTAGGCTGTTTTCCCTCGTCCTTTTTCTGAGTTGCCCCAGAATCCTTGTGAGTAGCCCTGTTGGCAACCCACAAGTCAGCAGCCTTAGCTAGAGCCCTGGAATCTAATTCCTTCGAATCAGCCAAGTGCTGTCTGAGCTCAGGAGAACAGGCATCATAAATCGACTCCAACATAAAAAGATTTCGCATACCCTCGTAAGTGTCAACTTTGTAACCCTTAATCCATCCCTCTAAGTTTTTCAACCCTTCACTCACCCAGGTAGCCCAAGGGGTACCATCATGCTTTTTGAGGGTTCTAAACCTCTTAAGATACTGGGAAGGGGTCTTCCCGAATCTAGCTATCAAAGCTAGTTTCACACTTTCGTAATCCGTCTTATCCACCTCCCCCAATTCCATTACCACATCAGTCGCAACAGGAGGAAGCCTAGAGAACAACCAGGGAAGCAACGCATTCCCGGTGATGTCCTGGAGCCCATGATTGTATTCAAACAGTTTCAACCAATCCAACACATCCAATCTCGGTTCGTACATACCCACTAATTCCTTCGGCATCCGGGGTCTTTTGGGACTGGCGCTCCTAGAGGAACCAGAGGAGAGAGAAGCATTTTCCATAGACAACTTTTTCATTTGTAACTCATGATTAATCTCTATTTCCCTGAGTCTTAACTCAGCTTGTCTCTGCTCAGCTTGAGCCAAGAATCGTTTATGTTCTAATTCGAGCTTCATTTTTTCAAGTTCAAAATAAGCAGAATTACTCGTGGGACCTGGTATTGGCCCCGTAGGCACAGTTGGTAAGGCAGGTAGAGGAACAGGTGAGACAGTTTCGTTAGCCTCGCCGTCCTCGTCAGCCTCTTCATCGCTATCATCAGAATTACGATTCAGATCAACACCATTACTGTTATCTACACTTGCTGGAGAGTTTGGTTCCTCTGAACCAGTACCCAGACTTTGGTTCGCCAGCAATCTCTCTATCAGTTCTAACTTCTTGCCTTTTACAGGAAGATTCTCTTGTCTACAGAGAGCTCGCAGACTCTCAGTATTTTTATCCGACAAAGACTCTTGGCTGTAAATTTCCATTGTAGACATGTTTTTTGAAAGTTGCTTTTGTAACGTTTTGTGGTTAGTCGTTCTACAGCGTCGAAAAACACTCTAAACTGTATACTCGATACTAATCCCACCGCTGTACACCAGTGTTAGGCGGAAACCTGTGCAGTTCCCTCTGGGACCACTGCAAAAGATTTAGGACTACAGGTGTTGCGATGAACCCACTTGGTAGCAGTCTGTACCACACAGATTCAATTGGTAGCTGTGGCTGAGCAGTCAGACTTCTCTCAAGAAAAGTTGGTCAGTATAGGGAGCATACAAGATAGGGTAATTCTCTGCAGCAAAACGAGTAAACACGCAACCAGGCTTTAGTATAAAGATAGTAAGTTATTTATTGATAACAGCACGTCTATGAAAAATACTAAAGCGGAACACGGCAAATAATTCAAAATACAATTACTCTGCAGAATGGAATAAGCTCAATCCCCCGAAACACACTATTGACAACTCTAGGTTCTACGGCACCACTTATTTTCAGACAGAGGTGTATACCTCAACCCAGATGACACTCGAATATTTAGTGAGGAAGGGAGAGAAGAGAAAGGCAGGTAACGAAGTCAACACGGTTCGCACTGAAGCGGGTAAAAATGCACGGCAAGAAAGCATTAATCACACTAGATCATACAGTTCGGCGGCCAGGCCCACTCGGTGAGAGGCAAGGCACGATGTCCTGGAAAGTCTCTACGGGTGATGCATTCAAGTCTCGTTTAGCAAATTGGTTAGCGACAGGTGGAACCAGTTCAGAACAAAGAGTGAATAAAGCTTGGAGGCAACCCAACGCAACGGAGAGGAATCAGATACCTCACACGAACCGATCGAAAAGGGAAGCCAGGCGGTTACGGTACCTTGTTGTGGAAGACAGCTCCGACGGGGGCAGTTGTTCCTGGTGGTGGATGCACGACGGGTCTTGGCCAAGAGAAGAGATGCTCTCGTCGTCGAAGAGAAGATGTCCGGTGCACCACCAGGGAAGAAACCAGCCGCGGAGTGCTTCGTCACAAGGCACCACCTTTCGATCACGGTGCAGGAGTAGTGGCTATCCGGTTGCCGGGTGCTCTGCACGGGCAATTCGACCACTGCGTCCTGGGCGACCAAAAAGCACAAAGAAGAAGAAGACTGGTTGTTCCCACCAGCCAGGGAAAGAGCCTCTCCGGCAGGGAGATCTCTTCTGTCGTCGGGAGATTGTGAGACGGTTCTGCAGGGCTCCACCGGAGGTGTCGTCGTGCAGGTCGAGTCAACGTTACCCTCGTCGGATTCTTTAGGTCCAGTGGCGACTTCCTGAAGATCCAGTCCCAAAGGCCCTGCTTTTATGCAGACGTCCCCCATTCATTCACCCTAGCTTGTCAATCAACACATGCTAAGTGGTGAGCGGGAAGGCTCACCACCTGGGCCAATCACTTCAGAGTGCGACCTGAGTTGGCAAGGCAACTCGGTCCAGGGTGTCTAAACCCCCTCCCACACTCCTGAGGTAACCCAGACAGAATGGCGCCACCTTCGCGGGTCTCTGTCCAGAGGCCCGCCAAAAGTGGAACAAAGGGCTCAACCTTTGGTTTAGGAGTCACAGAGAAAAACACAGACGCCATTTTACAACCCGAGTTCTGGCAGAAAATACCACTCGATAAACCTATTTAAGATAAGTAAATCGGTGGTACGTTGGAGATTAACGAAAAACAGTATCAATCTTCAACAATGGGACGAATCCCATAGGGTTATGCTCGGGGTCGAACATAACAAGTAGTTTCCACTGCCACCAGCCAAAACTCGACGAGGAGGGACGGGACAGTGCCCCCTCGAGTAACAGATCCAGGAGTAATCGTATTACCCCTACTAGCACGTCCACAATAAGATGGTTGGTACTAGTTCTGTTAGTAAATGTAGGTCTAGTAAAGCCAATGGTGACTTTACATGCCCGGGGAGACAGTAGTCAGTCCCCGGGTATGGAGTCTATGGTGGGGGGACCCACTAGGGCGCCCCCGTGTCACGACACGTAGGGTGCAGAGTGACACACATAGAAAAACTTATGAGACCCTATGGAGTAAAAGACCCCATAGCCCATCGAACACATTGACATCTCAAAGGAATTACACACATACATGTCCAAGAGTGAGAGGAAAAGGGTCACACTCTTGCCAGGATGGGAAAAACAAACTCCAGAAATCCAGCAAAGCTGCTGGGGGACTCACTAGGTTAGGAAATTCAGCCTAAACAGAGAATTCTCCCTAACAGAGATCTCCTCTGTCGTCGGGAAGTGGTGAGTCTGTTCCGCAGGGCTCCACCGGAGGTGTCGTCTTGCAGGTCGGCTCAGCGTTACCCTCGTCGGATTCTTAGGTCCTGTGGCGACTTCTGAAGATCCAGTCCCAAAAGCCCTGCTTTTATGCAGAAAACCCCCATTCATTCAGCCTAGCTGTCAATCAACACATGCTAAGTGGTGAGCGGGAAGGCTCACCACCTGGGCCAATCACTCCAGAGTGCGACCGGAGTTGGCAAGGCAACTCGGTCCAGGGTGCCTAAACCCCCTCCCACACCCCTGTGGTAACCCAGACAGAATGGCACCACTTTGGAGGGTCTCTGTACAGAGGCCCGCCAAAAGTGGAACAAAGGGCTCAACCTTTGGTTTAGGAGTCACAGAGACGAACACAGACGCCATTTTACAAACCGAGTTCTGGCAGAAAATACCACTCGATAAACTTATTTAAGACAAGTAGATCGGTGGTACGTTAGAGATTAACGAGAAAAAAAGGGTCAATCTCCAACAATGGGATGAATCCCATAGGATTGTGCTCGGGGTCGAACACAACAAGTAGTTTCCACTGCCACCAGCCAAAACTCGACGAGGGGGCACGGGACAGTGCCCCCTCGAGTAACAGATCCAGGAGTAATCGAATTACCTCTACTAGTACGTCCACAATAAGATGGTTTGTACTAGTCCTGTTAGTAAATTTAGGTCTAGTAAAGCCAATGGTGACTTTACATGCCCGGGGAGACAGTAGTCAGTTCCCGGGTATGGAGTCTATGGTGGGGGACCCGCTAGGGCGCCCCCGTGTTACGGCACGTAGGGTGCGGTGTAACACACATAGAAAAACATATGAGACCCTATGGAGTAAAAGACCCCATAGCCCATCGAACACATTGACATTTCAAAGGAATTATACACACATACATGTCCAAGAGTGGGAGAAAAGAGTCTCACTCTTGGCAGGATGGAAAAAACAAACTCCAGAAATCCAGCAAAGCTGCTGGGGGACTCACTAGGTTAGGAAATTCAGCCTAAACAGAGAATTCTCCCTAACAGTCTCTCATACCTGGTTGCAGGCCCTCGCTTTGCTCGGGACATTCACTATGTCTACATGGCCCATGACGCCCGGTACGGACTGATCTGCAGATGCATGAAGCTATATTGGTGATGATGGTTGAGTGATGGATGTGTACATGCATATTACGTGCGTCATTGTGTGTTTGGATTCACTTGCATGTGTGGGCATTTAGCAGTTCAGACAGGCTTATGGTATGTGCCACCTCTTTGTTGCCACCTGTCATTTCTGCCTGTAACATGTGCCTGAGAGAGGTGGTGTGTGATGGAGGTGATAAACTACATTTTGTACTTGTGTAGGCTTTGCTATTTAGACACATCCATTTCTGCTTTTGGGATGTGTTTCCATATCAATGCTACTGGATGCATGCCAGATTCTCATGTGTGTGTGACATGTCTGCTTCATGTGTTGGCTGTTGATGTGATGTGTGTGTTTGTGTGGGTTATGTGCTTCTGACATGTGTACTCATGTTTGTTTTTCCACTTTTCAGATGATGACGCAATGGAGGAAGAGGATGGTGATGTCATTCCAGACACAGGGTTGCTATCACACCAGCAAGCCAGCACAATTGGGGGTCGTAGGGTGGTAGGCCACGAGAACCCACTTGTGCTCCAGACCATCGTGTCTAGGGCTGGCAATGAGTCTAGCCCGGATGATCACTCTGACGACAATGTTGTGTTGGATGCGCATCATGTCCATTCGTCAACGGTGAGTGATTCTGATGTGGACGATCCTCTGACCGCGACACCTACACTGAGGGGCCAGACGGTGGTGGGACCTCTGCCTGTGGTGGATCGGGACGCACGGTCATACTCCACACCAGTTTCTGATGTGCCTGGGGCATCACGTCAACAGAGGAATGTAGTCCTGCAGCCGCGGGCGGTGCCAACCCATCAAGTGTCAAGCAATTGCTGCTCATGCAGAGGCACACATGGAGAACCTGAGGGGAGACCATGCTTCCCTCCGATCTATTCTGGGAGTTCTCTTGATGTCCCAGAGGCAGTGGACAGAGGAGAGGTTGGAACAGCTTGAGAATACCATCTCAGCTGAGCTACGTGCTTGCCGGGAGGTGTTCCAGATGTTATGCCAGGCCATACAGGAAGAACTCTGTGTTACACGTTTTACCTTGCAAGAGGAAGCATGTGTATCACGCAAGGTTCTGCACGCTGACCTATGAGTCATCGCCTCACAGAACCAGGCTCACCCGTCCCAGAGACTTGCTGCCGATGCGGGGCAAGCTGCGCATAGGCGTGGTGAGGGTACTGTGCCACGTACCCCTTTTGAGTCAGAGGGTGAGGAGGATGACAACTTATCTCTCACACAGGTCGGGCCGTGCAGGCGTTGAGCCCATGGAGGTTTTTTTTTATCTCAACATCATCGCATGTGGGTGTTGATATGCACCCTGTACCTCCCTCCTCCTGGGTGCCTCCCCTCCCCCGGGTCATATGTGGCCATTTTTGATTTTTATAGTTAGTTTAATTAGTTAACATAGTTTAAAATTGCTTGTCTATTGTGCATTCATGTGACGGTGTGGTGCTTTGTGACTTTTGAAAACATCCACTGTCTGTTCCAGCTGGGCCCTTCAAGCTTGTCTCATGTATGTGTTTGCAGCTTGGGGTCCTGACTCACATATGCCACTCCTGCTTCCCCTGTCCAAGGGCTTGCAAGGATGGTTCGGTGTTACAACCATTTACACAAGGGCATTAGACTTTCATCATATCTGTGGCCTGTCTGCTGCTGTACTACTTGTGCTAACACCCCTAGTGGGGATTATGGATGTTTTCTCCACGGCATGTCTGCAATCAATTTTTGTGAGTACATTATTGAAATGTCCATTTATTGATGTTGATTGTGATGTATGTTATTTTCTTGACAGTAGATGTGCTTGATGCACTTCATGCTGTAGACAGTAGCCTGCACCCTTTGCCTGTCAGAGTCACACTGATGGTGGGAGGGGGCCAGATGTTGCCAATGTCAAGTTGGTGCATGTTGAGTTCAGCCCCAGGGGATTGTGGCAAAGGAGGATGCATTAGGAATGTGACCCAAGAGGCAAAAGTCAGGGTCCAGTCCTCACCTGAGATGTCCGCCTATACTACTACTAAACTCTGTTCCCTTTGGACGGCACGTTGTATCTGTCTTCCCTCTTGGACTTTGATGCTGCCTGAGGGCACAGTTTTCCTACTGGACTACTGCTCTTTAACTTGTTTTTCACACTCTGGTGCCTTTAGTCCCTGTTCTTCTTCCTGCTACTGTCCTTGATGCAGATCTGTCCGCCTGTCTGTCGGGCTGTTATTTCCACATACTCTTACACTGCCTAGGTTTGCCTCTGTACAATTCTGTTCAACAGCATCTTTCTGTCACTCCTCCTGTCTTTCATCTATTGCATCCATGCCTTTATGTTGGCTGTTGGCTTTTACCAATCTATTCGACTTTTGTGGCTCTTGACTTGTTGGCAGCTGTTTCTGGCTATCTCACATTCTCTGTGCCTTTCAAGACTTCTGCTGTCTCTGCCTTTCTTTGGTCACACTATCTATGAATGATTGAGTTTCAGGGCAACCATCCTGTTGTGCCAGCCTCCTTGGTTATTTTTGACTCAAGTTCAGCTCTGACTGTCAGGGTACAGAACCTGGGGTTGTGTGGGAGGAGGTGGGATATAGGTCTCAGACCTGGCCTATTGACAACCAGCATGAAGACACAAACAGTAAACTTTCAATACTTATTGATGCCTTTTATGCCCTTCTGCAGGAAAAGGAGCATCCAGAGTATCTTTGCCAGCAGACACCAGTCCAAGAACTACTAAACCCTTGCCACGTTGGGTGGGGCACACGTGCGCATGCTCGTGCATGCAGAAGCATGTGGCTTGTGCTCAGACGTCCGACAGAAGCAGACGTGTTTCCAGGAGCTCCAAGCAAGGTGAGCAGCACGAGGGGCCATGCCCCAGCCGACCTTCCTCCAGGCCCCTCACACATGCAAGCTAAGTTGCGCCAGTGCTGGGGAGGTTGGCCAGGCGTTGGGGAAGATGCACACAGTACAGCTAAGCTGCGCTGAGGACAAAATGCCAAGAAGCTTTCCCAGATGTCAGGGGCACACGCAGGGGGCGTCAGCCATATCCTCGAGTCCACCCTGCTCCATAGAAGCTAAGTTATTGGTGCAGTAGCGTTCCTAGATATAAACTAATACAGCGCAAGGGGGGGCACCCAGCACCGCACAAACTCAAGTGCTGTGCATATCAATAACATATGCATATTGCCACGTGCACTACCTATAGAAATCCACGGATGGCAGAATGCAACTTGTAGTGAAGTCGCACCTCGCCACACGCGTCTAGCAGCTCAACCAAGGACCATTCTATCATGTGTGATTCTTATCACATGGTCTTCCATTTACCGCGGGGTCACGTGTGGCTGCCATAACGCATCAACAGTGTATGAACCATCACGGGAGCGCAAGCAAGAGGATATGAACGAAGCAGCAGACAAGAGTGCTTGTTTGGGGAGGAGTCACTAAGTTTGAGGCATGAATGGTGTTATGTGTGTGGGGAAAACACACACAGAATAGTAACTCACTCTCTCTTTGCAGCATTGAACTGCTCCTGTTACCGGACCTGAGAGTGCGCAGGCAGGAGGCCAGCACTCACCCCAGAGATAAGTCTCTCTTTGTCTTGGCTTTGAGCCACTTTGTACAATGTGCATGAGGAACACAGTTTCTCTGATTGAGTATGTGTAATTGTCAATAGTAGGATTTTGTGTTTTGCCTACTTTCCCTTGCCCATCCACCTGCCCTCTCCTGTCCCTCTTTCGGGTTATCCTGAATACTGATGCCTATCCAAAAACGGATCCCTGACCCTCTTTCCCCGCCGGGGTCTCGGAGGCTTGTGTAAGTTTGACCTTGCAGGCGCCCAGACCGCGGAGGGGTGGTTGGTTTGTGGCACTCCTGCGCCTGGAGACCGGAGCTGTGATGACACTACCCATCAGTTGTTGCATCCTCATTGATTATTGTGTACTGAACATGCTACCCATCCTGTTGATCCATTATTCAACTGTGCTACCTTTGTAGTTCTTCTGTCATTCTGCTTGCACATGTGCTTGGCCATATTCAGCAACTTCAACTTCAAGGGTTTTTGATGGCCACAGGCTTTTTCCCAGGTTTGGGGGTTTGGCTCCTTGGAGTTCTCTGCGATTTGGTATTTTTACCAGTAAAGGTGGCCTCTGAGGGGGCTGGACCCTATTTCCATGCAGGGCAGAACAAGGAAACCAAGGGGTAGGGGGATCCTGAAGCCAGGTAGACTAGAAGGAAGAAGCCAACGGACCCCAGACACAGTTCTTCTGAAGGTCATGGTGATGAGTAAATGAGGGAGGGGTTTTGTTGTCGGACAGTACCCTTGGGCTACAGTGTTTGGGCACTCTCTGACATTGTCATTGTGGGGTACTATGTACATGATGTGTTCTGCTGGTCAATGGCTGTTCCTGTGTTGGCTTTACTTTTCAGGTGTCAGGGGATTGTTGTGGTTTGACATACTGGGGTGTACACATGGGCAAGGTTCACATGTGATGTGTATAGGACACTGAGGGTCACTTGGTTTCACATGCATGTATTGCCTGCATGTCCCTACTGACACACACACTTACACAATGCTCCACCACACATACAACCACCCCTCCATGCCCACACGTGCACACATATTGCCTTCTCTGGCATGCTGTGTCCCTGCAGTGCATGATCACTTACCATTTGGGGATCGTGTACATGCGTCAATGGGTTATTTTTGTTGCTTGTCCTTTTTATATGATGCTCAAGGTGTATCTCCAACAGAATGGCTGCTCACTGTGCTGTGTACTGAGCGGTGTGTTGCAGGAGACACACACAGCACACGGGTAAGGGATTTGAAAATTTGGCTTGGCCAATGTGATGCCAACAGGCATTCTGTCTTTTGTTGATGGTACCACTGGTGGCGTGCATTTGTGTATGACTTTGTATGTGTGGGGGTGGGGGTTGCTGGCCATTCATTTGACCTGATTCCATGTCAGGTGTGATTGTCTCAGGCCTGTTTCCATTTATCACATGTCACTTCGTATCTAATTGGTCATGTGTTGGGCTTTTGGTTTGCTCCTTTGCTGTTGCATGCCATGTCATGGTGTGGCAGACAAGGGTGATGTGGGTTGGGAGGGTTTAGGTGACATACCAGTGATTGTCATGGCCTGTTTTGCAGGGGGTGGTGTGATGTATACCTTGCATGTGTTCCTTTTGGTCACACTGGATTGGTTATGATTAAGTAGGTGGGGATGCACACAATGTGGCACTTCCGTGGCAACATTCTCAGGGTGGTAGGGTTGTGACAGTTGACTGTCTCTTTGTCCTCATTGATTGTCACCTGGTATGTGCCAGGCCTGTGTGGGAGTTTAGGTGAAAAATGTGGCCACAAGCTGGGTCCGGGCTGCTCACCACGTGCCCTTTCCCCTCCCATGGGCAGCGCCTGTGCCTGTGGTTGGGGATGTGGGGGCACCACCATGTCCACCGGTACGCCCTGCCGTGTTGCAACATTGTGCAGGACACATGCTGCCACAATGATCCTGCACACTACTGGGGGTGCATATAGTAGCTGCCCGCCAGAGCGGTCAAGGCAGCGGAAGTGTGACTTGAGCACTCCCACTGTGCGCTCCACTATGCCCCTGGTTACAATTTGGGCAGTGTTGTATCTTACCTGGGGTGGCGTGGTGGGGTTCTGTATTGGCGTCTTCATGTGGTTGCTCAGAGGGTAGGCACTGTCCCCTGGGGAGGTGATAATGGTTGTGATTAGTTGGGTTTGTGTATTTGTCTGTGTGTGACATGCATGCATGTGCACAGGCATTTGTACTCACCTAGGAGCCATGTGTCGCCATGCTTCCCAGCTTCCAGGGCCCGGCTCAGGGCGGACATTCTGTATATGAAACTGTCATGAGTAGACCATGGGTAGGCCAGGCAGACTGAGGGGCGCGCAGTCATGATTGCCAACACCTGGTGTAGGCAGCGTGACTGCGTGGCCTGTGAGAAGCCCCCAACTATGGCAGTTGTCCGCTGAAATGACCCAGTGGCCAAAAAATGCAAGACATTGAGCACCTTTTCCAAGGGGCTCAGTGCTTGGGTGCACAAGGTTGGTGATGTGAGGTCATCCCCCCACTCCCTGACCAGCTCTAGGATGATACGAGGTGGAAACCTATACCTGCCATAAACCTGGTCATCAGGCATCCCAAAAAGGCTGATCCTGGGCATAAAAATGTGGGGCCTGGCTATTTTCCTCCTCCTGCGGTGTCCCACGTGTTTTTACTTGTATACTGAGTGGGAACGCTTCCGCCTGCCTTCGTGTGGTGGACGTGTTTATGCCTGTGCGCGTCTTTTGGCGTGCGCGGGTTTCCCATATTCGATTCCATGAATACGTGTTATCCGCGTGCGTGTGGGCGTTCTGTGTATTTCCCTGCAATACTTCCCCAGTTACGCCTGCTTTTTCACGCGTTATTCCCCATTCTGCGTGTTCCGCCCCGTGTTCTGCCCCCTTTTTGGTGTGTGCGCTGATGTTGTGTGCTTTCGCTGTGCGCATTGTTGCAATGCAATGCACTACCCGCGGATTTGGCGCACATCCCGGGGAAAACATGCGCAGGGCCTTCCATGAATCGCACGCATGCGCTTGCTTTTTCATGCTTGTGCCAGCTTGCGCCACGGATTTCGGCGCACATTTGTTCCATGAATCGGCCCCTTTGTTGGTGGAAATTGGCCCCTATTTGAATACTATTCAGGGTATCCTTTGGAAGTGAGTGGACCTTGGGTTTGTCACTCTCTATACCAAATGTGGTTATTAGACATGAGATGGGCCTAATTTCTCAACATACAGTAGTGATTTGGAGCTAATTACGCACTTATGATAAAATAGGTTCTCCTGCCGCTGATACCTTATTTATGGATTTGCATGATATACTGCTGAGTTAGTTATTTTAGTGACTTCAGTAGGCAAATAAAATGGATATGATTTTAGATAAAATCACTTCTAATGTTGAAGAATTATTAACAAATCCGCTAAAAACAAAGCCAAGATTGTATTAAATGGATTGGATGGAAACGACTGACAATATGCAGGTTTTGTTAGAAACAATTAGGCTGTCTAGATACATCCATATGTTTCCTTGCAGCCATGCTCGGTAAATACACATCAGATTTAAGCTAAACCAATTGTCTACACACAAATGTATAGGTTCTCAATTGCGATTAGAGAAATCTTCAAGAATTTGTCGACTATGCAGGGGGTCTGACGCTATAGAATCACTGAAACCTTTAACGTCATATTGTGAGTCGACTGGTGATCTTAGAAAACTCCATTTTAATAGTTTTGTTATAGCAAATTTGAAGATGCGATGCGAGCAAGTCACTATGGACACCTTTTTTTTAATTAAACCTTTATTTTATAGAGCCACATCAAGTCAGAGCTTACACATATTTTAACAGTGTATCACAACAAGTACAGCATTTTGGGTACAGTGAGCACATGACATAGTGAACGTTGAATCAAGGCGTTGATAAGGGCGTGAAGTCATTTTTCGAAAGCATATTACATAAGTAGCTTCTAAACGGAGCACAGATGTCTTTGGGGCGGCGTGTTGCTGATTCAGTTAATACAAATTGTTCTTCACATTCATTGACCATTGTGAGGTCCTTGAGAAAGTCTTCTCTACGAGGTGCATTGACAGATTTCCAGCACTTTAATATACAGCGTTTTGCAACCACACAAGTAACATAAAATAGTCATCGAGTGGTCTCTGCCACCTTGCCAATGTCCCCAAACAGGTATTTCAAGGGGGGCAGGGATGCATACATTGATGTGATTTCTTTGGGGATGTCTGCAACTGCACCCCAAAATCTTGCCACTGAGGGGCATGCCCAGTACATATGGTAGGCATCTACATTCGGTGCATCACATTTCAGACATATCCCCGAGCAACCCTCCACAAAATTGGTTAACTTGGAATGAGTGTAGTGTATCTGATTAAGTATTTTAAATTGGATTAATCACAGTCCCGAGTTCAGGGATACAGATCTACTGAGTTGATAGTATCTAAACCATTGCCCCTCGCTAAATATGGTCCCCAAGTCTCGCTCCCAGGTCTCCTTTATGGTCTTGCAAGAACTTGAATGTGATTGAACTAGGGTATACAACAGCGAAACCCCTTTCCTCCGCCCATCGGTAGTTGTTATGGCTCTTGTACATTCATGTGTAGGAGGTTCCCTGGGGAATGTTGGCCACTTAGCAGCAATTGCGGCCTTCATACGGTGGTGCTGAAATCGCTGAAGCTGCCCACCTCCCACCGTGTCTACAAAATCCTCTAGTTCTACGTATGTACCCCCGGGGAACATATCCCGCATTTTAAGTTCTTTGTTCGGGTCCCATAGCATTTGTAGGGCTTTATCAAACGTGGGTGTAATACTAGGGTAGTCCCATAGTGGGATTTCTTGGTTGTGTGGGACCGTTAGTCCAATCCTCTTATATATTTTATACCATGCTTGCACAGTAGTGCTTACCGGGTCAAACTCGCAGGAATCTTGCGATTGGGGCAAAAGATGACTGATCGAATATCGGAGGAGGAAGCAGTGTATTTCTCTATGGGGATATGTGTAGCTGTGTCATCAGGGTCAAACCAGTGCTTGGTGAATTGCGCCTGAGCCACTAAGTAATATAATTCAAAGTCTGGGGCTGAAATACCACCGCACGAGAATGGTTCCACCAGTTTGGCCCACTTCATTCTGGCAGTCTTCCCACCCCACACGAACAAGGTGGCGAGCGACTGAAGTTTCATAAAAAAGGATCTACCAGGCCAGATGGGGATGTTGCCAAAACAGTACAGTAGCTTAGGGAGGACTATCATTTTAAGAAGAGCCACTCGGCCATATAAAGAAATAAGGAATTTGGTCCAGAGCTGTAATTTAGTAGTCAATGTCTGTAGGAGTTCCTTATGATTGTCAGCATATAAAGTACGTCTGTCGTTGGATATAACTCCCAGATAGTGAACCCGTCCGGGGGACCACCTGAACCCATCTATGCCTGACAGGTCATGCGTAGTTAGGGTCAGTGGAAACAACTCAGACTTGGAGCCATTGATTTTATATCCAGAGTATTTGGTGAACACATAAATATCCACCATGATAGGTCCCAAGTTGGTTCTCGGGTCACGGATATAAAGCCAAGTATCGTCAGCATAAAGAGATATTATCTGTGGGGGACCTTGTCATTCTGATACCCCTATGCACGTGGTTTTTCCGGATGAATTCCGCCATGGGTTCAATCGTGAGAGCGGACAAAATGGGAGAGAAAGGACAACCCTGCCTGGTACCCCTGCCCAAAGAAAAGAGAGAAGACATGGTTTGATTAATAAGGACTCTCGCTCCCGGGTTAGCCGAGAGCAATCAGACACATTTAAGATAGTACCTTCCCAGGCCGAACCGCTGAAGCACTGAAAATAAGTAGGACCATGACAATGAATCAAAAGCCTTCTCTGCATCCAAGGCCGCAATTGCTGCGCTGGCTTTAGGGTTGCACTGTGCCATTACTCTGAAAAGTCGTCGAAGGTTCAGGGCCATGGATCGGGCGGGAATGAAGCCTGCTTGGTCAGAGTGGACCAAGTAGGGCATGTGTGGCAGGAGTCTGGTCGCAAGGATTTTGGCAAAAATGTTGGCTTCAGTATTGATCAGGGAGAGGGGTCTGTATGAGGACATGAGGTGTGCGGGGTGCCGGGACTTAAGTAGGATTGTGATCACAGCCCTGCGTATGGATTCGGGCAATGTGCCCCGCTCCATTGCCTCCTCTCACACCTTTAGCAGAATAGGGGCTAGTCTGTCATGGAACTCCTTGTATAGTTCAGCTCATAGGCCATCTGAGCCAGGAGCTCTGTTGGATGTTAATGCCTTTATAGCAGCAGTGATTTCTTCAAGTGTAATGGGTGAATCTAGTGCATACTGAGTTTCCGGGGAAAGGGTGGGGGAGCTCAAGCTTCCGCAGGTAGTCAGTTATCTCTTCTATGGATTTGACGTCACGGTTGGAGTACAGGATTTTGTAAAAATCAACAAATGTAGCATTCACTTCTTCTGCCTGGTTCACCACCTCTCCCTGTGCAGTCTGAATGCTGGCAATAGGATTACGATAGCCCTCTGCTTTTGAGTATGTTGGCAAGGAATTTACCTGCCTTGTTACTTTCACCATATCTACGGGCTCGGGCAGGTATCCCCACGTACAGGACCTCTCTATCTGCCAGTTTATTAAATTCGCTTAATGCCTCATGGATATTGGAAAGGGTCTCTTTACTGTGTGTAGCGCTGTAGTCTATTTCAAGCATTACTAGTTTAGCTTCCACTATTCCTAGTTCTTTCCTGACGGTTGTCAACAACCCAGTAGTCTTTGCCATAATGATACCCCACACCCAAACCTTAAATGTCTCCCACAGAGTAGATTGAGCATTCATCAAACACTCATTTAACTCAAAGAATTCCTCTATATCCTTGTGGAGTGATTCGCATACATGGGGGTCTTTAAGTATGACAGAGGGGCTAGCATCCAAGCTGTGAGGACATGAGTCCGTCGGAGCTCCTGCGATCGCCGAAGATATCCTGCACAATATCCTGAATCCGTGGCAATATTCAGGAAGAAAACTTAGCCGCCGAGAGGCGAAGGCATACCCCTCTGCAGAGGAGAAGAAGAGGGAGGACGAACCACACCTGACCGAGCAGGCGAAGGCGAACTGAAATGCTGCCTTGGTGTGAAACATCTTGCCAAAATGGCCGCCGCCGCCTTCCCGAAGCCAGGAGACACTCTGCCCCCGATATTAAGCCGATCAGGGGCATCTGAACTTGTGCGTGGCGCCCGTGTCTGCCGTGCCCTGGAGGAACAGACCAGACCTGCCGAACCCACAGAGACGCGCCTGGCCAGGAGTGTGCCCTGGAGGGGCAGACTGGACCTGCTGGACCTGCAGAGGCACGCCTGGCCAGGAGCGTATTGCCGTTGGCACCTGCACGGGTGAGCCCGAAGATGGCAGCCGGACGCGAAGCCACAGTCACGTCTGATTCTCTTCGCCAGCTGGGTGGAACACAAGTGGGGACAGCAGCGGGCGGTGCCTGTGGACCCCGGGCGCAAGGGCGAGATCAGCGATCCTGTGTGCCTCAGTGGTTGCCATAGAACACGGGGGCCCATGAGAGTGGGGCAACCACTGAGGAGGTACGCACCCACATCAGAGCCCTGGGTGTTCTGTGTCCCCCCCCCAGATCCCCTGCAAAACACCTTGACACCGGAGGACCAAGCCTGGGAGGCGAGCTGGGAGGAGACACAGATGGCGCAAAGGCAGCGGTGGACCCACAGGGCTGCAGGCACAAAATGTATAGGATCTGCTCTGGCTCAGGACTGCTAAAAGCCGTGGTGGCCCACCAGGACAGGCAGAGGGGAATTCCCCACCATATTCATACTGGACTAACCCTGCCATAAACGAGCTGCACAGGAGCGCCGACCCTGTGCGGCGTGATCCTGCGCAGGGAGCTGATCTCCCTCAGCACTATCAACAGACCACAGGTGAGCGCAGTAAAATAAGGACTGACCTAGCCGGTACCGCCCTGCAGTGACAACAGCATTACTGGCAAAGTGGGCATTGGTGGGCATCAGGGAAGGGACCCCACATCGGTGTGCTTTGAGCAATGGGGCTGGGCATATGAGGCAACACACCAAACATTAGGAGCACAGCTGGTCATAGCCTCCATACCCCCAATTCGTGGGGTCACCTACAACGGGCGGTTCAAACCGTGAATGAACACTCTACCCAGCCACACCCTTGCGTCCCAAAGCTGCGCTTCTTGTTGACCTTGGACATTGTTCCCGGTTCATGACTATCAAGGGTGGAATCAGTGCACCCTAATGCCGCGTGCCTACACGGGAGCGCCGCAAGGTGGGTGACGCCTTCACTCGCTGTAAATCTACACTGGAAAGTTCTTGGGACAGAGTCTCCTTCCTCCAGTCGGCTCGGCAAGACCACAACATAAGGGAAGGGATAAACAACAACGGCCAGTGCCCTGAACTGGGCCCATTTGACCAGGACGTCTGTGGACCGCTCTAAACTGCCCAATCTCCAGTGCACCAGAACCGACCTACAACCCACAGCAGCTTCAGGACCCCCTCGGGTGTACACCCCCCCACAGAACTTACTAACACCGCCGCCAAACACTGTCACGAAACCAACAAACCCACCTCTCACCTCCAAAGATGGGTAAAGACAAACTGAAAAAAGCCTCAATGCAAAGCAAGATGTATCAATTTGTGGTGGCACAGGCCCAGGCCTTACAGACCCACATACCACAACTGGCCTCCCCCGGAGATGAGACTGCCCTCTCTCTGAGAGATGTGATGGCGGCTATCGCTAACTCCCGCTCCTCGATGGAGATGAAAATGAACAGCATAGCGGCAGACGTCTCCTTTCTGCATCACGACTTACAGAAGCTCACTGCCCGCACGGGGGAGGCAGAACAACGCATTTTGGGAACCGAAGACAACATCAGAGGCATCAACCAGCAGCTTTAACAAACACTGAGCCGTCTCAAGACGCTAGAGGCCCGTGTGGACAAGGGGGAAGGAAGATCACGCCGTAACAACGTACTCATCCTCGGCCTTCCAGAGGGAGAAGAGGGGCCCAGCATGGAGCTCTTCTTGGAGCAGTGGTTGGTAGATATCTTTGCACCCCACCCCTTCTCTAAGTTCTTCTTGGTGGAGAGAGCTCACAGAATGCCGTTGGGCAGGCCCATACCAGGCGCACCACCCAGAACGGTTATAGCCAAACTGCTTAATTACCGAGACAGGGACGCACTCCTCCAAATGGCCCACTCTTAGGGAATAATCACCCATAATGGCTCCCGAATCGCCTTCTTCCCCGATTACACCCGGGAGGTGCAGAGGGCGAGACAGTCATTTAAACCGCTGAAGCTGTAACTATTTAACATGAAAGTAAAATACGGACTGCTGTTTCCAGCCCAGCTCAAAATTCACCACAAAGGAACCACAGTTCATTTCACAGATCCGAAAGAACCCTGGAAATCGGCGGAAACGCACATTGAAGGGAACTGGATGGCAAGACCGACGGACCAAGGAGGGAGATCCCGGCCCAAAGCGAATCATCCCCCTCTCGAGAGGCACCCGGAGGCCCTGGAGCCAGTGATCCTGGAACAGGCGGCAAACCCTGCCAGCTGAAGAACAGAAAGCCAAACAGCAGTAAGATGAGGCAGAATACCGAGCGGATGAGACGCTGGTGAATCTCAGGAACCACGGAATGATTAAAAGGCGGCAGGAGCTACGGACTCAAGGGGACTCTCTTGCTTCCATGTTGGTCAGAACCCCAAGTTTAAGCTGACACTCTAGTTCCGAGTGTCAATGATGTTCGGGCGACAGGTACTTCGTGTTGGGGTGGAGTATAGGGAGGGGGTAAGGGAAAGTTTATGCTGTTTTTGTATTAATCTATGTTTGCTACGCACTCACAAGACTAATGAATCATACCAACTAGCACATGCTGTCACATACCATCCCAACTGGAAACACACCCCCACAGTAACCAACCCCAGCATAATACTGCTACAATGCGACTCCACATAGTCTGCAAATCTGACGCTATATACAATAAATGGCACCCACACTGATCCACGTACCAACCCTTGAGCGCCCTAGATCTCTCAAACTAATTACATGGAACGTGAACGGATTGGGCTCTGGAATCAAGAGACGCCTTTTTATGCAATTCTTGAACAGGCACTCCCCATTGCCCTGATAAATGAGACACACTTAGCAGGAACCAACTGCACTTTCTTTCGCAGAACCAACTACTGATTGACACTACACGCGGGATACACAATGGGATTCTCAGAGGGACTCTCATCCTGATACACAAACGCGTCATATTCACACTGCTGACAGTAGAACAAGACCCCAGGGGTCGCTATGTGATGGTTATAGGAGCATTGGGGGAAGAAACACTGGCCATCGCGTCAGTGTATTCCCTGCCGGGGCTGGAGGAGGAGCTGCTAGATGATCTGGTTATCCTTATGGCAAAAATCCCAACCTGATATGTGGATCTTAGGGGGAAATTTTAACGATGTCATGTGCAATATTAAGGATCGCACTCACATCAGGGACTGCAACCCGAATACTACTATCAAATTAGCAAAATTTGCATCAACCCTGGGCCTTTGAGATGTGTGGTGAACCTCCACCCTGAAGTCGTGGCAGGAGCACACGGCTCCTTGTCCAGATTGGACTATCTTTTCCTCCCAGGCACCGATATCCATAGAGTGACTACTGCGTATCTACTTTCCTGCGGCATCTCAGACCGCTCACCTCTCACGACGACACTCTGTATACAAAGCAAAACCCCCCCAAGATCATGGAGATTGACTAGCTATTATCTGGGCTCCCCTGATCTTGTCGATCATCTCATGGAAGTAACTAATGAATACTCCGAAACTAATACCACTACGGTCGATAACCCAGTCATGATATGGGAAGCTTACAAAATGGTACTGAGGGGGGAAATAATCTACTGGACAGCAAATAAGAAGAGGGGAAGGATTCAGAATTTATTGGAGGCAGAAGCCGTTATGAGCGACTGGGAGGCCAAATACATTCTTGGGGGCGCTAGAGAGCGGCTTCAGAACATTGAGCTAGACAACACCCGACAAGCCCACGAGAGTCCAGAGCAAGGGTCTATGAACATGGGGACAAAGCCGGGAAACTGTTGGCCTGGCTTGAGTGAAGAGACGAGGGTCAATGCCATGTTAGGGAGATCATAACCCCGCAGGGTGGGAAAAGCTACTCGGATAGGGATATAGCAAAGACTTTCACTGACTTCTATGCTACTCTATACGGCGCACCGGTATCCCCATTGGATACCTCCCTCCTCAAAAACATCACTCTCCCACACCTATCAGAACTACAGAAAACACAACTGGACTCTGCTCTTACCGAAGCAGAGATTGCTGAGGCTATAGCCCAATTACAGTCAGGGAAAACGCTGGGCCCCAATGGGTTTCCGGTCGAGACCTGGAAGAAACTGGGTGGGGAGAAATTAGCACCATACCTTCACAAAATGTTCCTCGGGCCCGTGATCAGGGCGCTCTCCTGCCGGATCTGAGCAAAGCCACAATTGTCGTTATTCCCAAACCGGGTAAACCACCTGAGCAATGTGCCTCTAACAGGCCTATTTCATTACTCAACAGCGAAACCAAAGTTCTCGCCAAACTCCTAGCTAACCGGCTACAATCGGTCATTAACTCTCTGGTCCACCCGGACCAATGCAGGTTTATGCCACATAAATCAACAGGTATGAACTTACGGCGCCTCCACCAATAATTGGAAAGGGCAAAAGGGCCCCTTTTATAGACAACCCACTTGCACTACTAGCCAGACTTTGAGAAGGCGTTTGACTCAGTTCATTGGGACAGCCTCTGGGAAACTATGCGAAGAATGGGATTCGGAGACAATTTTCTGGGATGGGTACAACTCCGCTATACAGACCCACAAGCAGAGGTGAAGGTGAATGGGTGGCCCTCTGTGCCCTTCCCCCTTGGCAAAGGTACACGGCAGGGATGCCCCTTGTCCCCCCTTCTCTTCGCTCTTGCGATAGAGACACTCGCTTTGTGGCTTCGCCAGAGTGAGGACTGGATGGGATTCAGATGGCCGGAGGGACACGAAGACAGGGCATCCTTGTACGCCGACGATCTCTTGGTGTATTTGGGTGATCCGATAAGAACCTGCCCCATAGTGATGCAAATGCTCGTCCGATTTGGTGAATTCAGTGGGCTGAGAATCAACTGAAACAAATCTATTCTTTTCCCGGTGAAGGGCGGTACACAGGCCATCCCCCAGGAATGCCCATATAAAGTGGAACCAAATGGCTTCCGATATCTGGGGATTTGGATATCGGAGGACTTAACACGCTACGCAACCCAAAACCTCCAGCCAATTATGGACCGTTTTAAAGACGATGGGCCTCATTCCGAGTATGGCGGTAAGGGATAGCGGCCACCGCTAACGAGAGCGGTGGCGGTAATCCCTTACCGCCATACTCCGAGTTCCCTTAGCGCCATGGTGCTTTCAACACCTGCTTTTAGCAGGCGTTAAATACCATGGCGCTAAGGGACCTTGATGTTAATTACGCCACCGTAATTTACGGTGGCGTAATTGACGCCTTCCCCACTCCCATTATGCCCTATGGGGCAAGAATGGGAATGGGGAAGGGTAAATGGGTATTGGGGAATTACCGCCCCGCCAACCTTGGAATGGGGCGGTAATTCCGCCAACCACCAAGGCGCTGCCGGTCCGGGTACGGCGTCAACCAAGGCGTTAATAGCGCCATTGGTTAGCGCCGTACTCGGAATGAGGCCCGATGTCCGCCACTGGAGACTTCTTCCCCTGACAATTATGTTTAGAGCCGCTCTCTTTAAGATGATCACCCTACATAGAATTCTTTATGTATTACAAAATGCCCCACTTGAGATTCGAGATGCCGAATTTGACCGCCTTGACTGTCTCCTTAGAGAACTCATATCGGGAGGGGGACAGCCCCATATTGCACTGGCCACGCTCCAGAGATCGGTCTGGGAGGGAGGTATTGGCGTGCCCCGTCTCCCGGCCTACTATTGGGCTTCCCAACTGGCGGTGGTCAACGACCTACTACATGGGGACCGAGAGCTGCCACATATAAGGGCCGAAATTGCTGCCATTAATGACACAGACCCATTACACCTGCTCTACCAGCCCCTTCACAGACCCCACCACAAACAATGGCAGCACACGTTTCAAGGGTCTGGAGATGAGCACACGCCTTTGTGGGATGGAGGGACAAGATCACCACTGCACAACCCCTGTGGCACAATAGTAACCTGGTTGAAATGGAGAAACTCAGACCGTGGCCTAAATGGAAGGAGGCCGGAATCACAAAGATCGGGGATGTCCTGGTAGGCGGGGAAATTGCCTCCTTCGAGGCACTGCAGCTGAAATTCCAGCTCCCAACAACCAAACAATATCATTATACTCAACTGACTCACACCCTACGGACACCCATCCAGATGGACTCTGCTATTCCCGAGTACACATCAAAAGAGCACAATATATTTTCAACATATATCCCGGCTAAGTGCACTTCTATATTATATAATGCCATGTCCTCCTTTGCCACCCCGGACCTCCCTCATCTTAAATCCAAATGGGAGGAAGATGTGGGGGCCATAGACCCAGAGGATTGGATCCAGATCCTAATGCACCCCAGGGAGATTGCTATCTCTTCCAAACTCCGTCTGGTGCAACTAAAAATCCTACACAGAATATACTATTCTAGATATACAACTGGAAGCGAGCCCTAAACCTGAACTGCCTCCGATATGGTGGAGGGGTTGGAACATTCATGCACATCCTCTGGGAGTGTCCTCAAATCCAGACCTTCTGGGGTGAATGCTGCAATGAAGTATTCAGAGTGCTAGGCCGCAATATACCACTGGATCCGAAAGTGTTGCTATTAGGTACATCCGACGAAAACACTGCTAATAAATGGGAAGGACTGCTCCTATCTACGGCTGCAGGACTGATGAAGCCAAACATCGCACAAAAATGGGACGACCCAGAATCCGCAACACTGGATCAATGGGCAGACGATATGGACACATTTGCAATGTTGGAACACAGAGTCCACAAGGCAAGAGGATGCCCTACTAAACCCTCCAAAATATGGGGAAAATGGGAAGAACGGGAATCTCAGTAATTTCATGATGCCCAAAGGAACATGATTGAATCGCACATGGATATGGCTGCATGTGGAAACCAACTGACTCTAATCATGCTTTCACTTACTGATTCGTTCTTTGAATGCGTATGTTTTGACCTGGTTTCTTTGTTTTCGTTGACTGTGATTGTTGTTTAAAACTCAATAAAATGTATTATAAAAAAAAAAAGTATGGCAGAGGGCATCCTCCAGCGTCTAGCACATGGCGTGTCATCTCACAGAACCAGGGTGAGGGATATCGGGGAGTGGTCTGAGAGAGTACGGGGTGAATCTCGCAGGCAGATACCGCATCTGAGAGGGACGAGCTAATGAGCTAGTAGTCTATACAGGATTCCGAGTCGTGGACAGACGAGTAGTACGTGTACCATCTCTCAAATGGGTGAAGCACACACCACGTGTCTATTAGGGATGCTTGTGCCAGTATCTGCCGTAGGGTGGACGCAGCCTTTGTGAGCCCCAGGGAGTTATGGAGGATCGATCCAGTGCTACATCCAGGATCGTATTGAAGTCTCCCCCCACAACACTAATGCATCGACTGATGGGTCAAGTATACCTAGCACTGTCCGTTAAAATTCCAGATCATCAATATTCGGCCCATAGGTGTTAACTATTACCATTGAACGGCCAGCCACCTCCCCCCATACCAGCACAAATCTACCCTGGGTATCTATTTTACTGTCTAAGTATCAGAAATCCAGTGACGGGTGAATCAGGGTAAGGACACCTCAGGATTGGGCAGAATACTCTGTGTAACATCGAAGGTGACCCCAGAGGGAGTAAAAACTGGAATTTACCGTTTTGAGTGTATGTGTCTCCTGGAGCAATAATATCTGTGGGCTATGCCTCGTTATATACGCTGCAACCTTCCTAGCTTTAACTGGGTTATTGAATCCATGCACGTTCCAGGAGAGCAATTTGACAGTCAACCCTCTGTCAGTATGTGTTTTACGTGCCATTTATCACAATATTTTTCCTTGTGTGGTGATGTATACCCATTGATCGGACAGCGCCTGTGGTGACATAACTCCCTGATTTTGAACTTTTAACAACCCCAACAAGCCCCAGCCTAGTGCCGAGGGTAAACCGTCTCCATATCCCCCCTCCAACCCCACCCACATCATCAACCCCAACATGATGATGAAACCCTTTCATTAACTTATGGAACTTTCCAGAGGTGCGTTTGTTGCGGCCCACAACTGCCACAGCTGGACGCATCCCATCCGGCATATGAAAACAATTACAGATCGGCGCCACCCAGGAACCTTCTTTTTATGTTGCAAACATTAAAAGTATATAATGTTGAGCTTAATTAGTCCGCTGCGTCTCTTCTGTCATCAACAGGCTGTGGGTGTCCATTTTGATCCAGTCTCTGTCCACGTGGCGGAAGTGGGAATGTAGCCTCTATGTAGTCCATGGATGATGTAGGATGCTCGGAAAAGTGCGCACGGCCGCCATCGTGTATCCGCAACTTTGCCGTAAAAATCAGTGCATGCGGGACATGTTGCAGGCGGAGTTGTTTCTTGACATGGTCATAGTGCATAGATACATTTTCTGTATCCCTACAGTCCCCCCATCAGCACTTATGTCTGCACTTATGTCTGCACTCACCCTGCACTTGCCACCAGCTGGCCGCTCTTTTATTTATCTTGTTATGTTATTTTATTATCCCATGTACTGCATTTCCCCTCTCCCCCCACACACTTTCCTTTCCCCCTTCCCTTGCACTTGCGCGGTCTGAATGACACCTGGCCTAGTAAGATCATTGCCTGTCGTCCTTCGTTACCCCTCCCTTGCCTCGTCGCGCCTTGAAACACGTCTGTATAGGCGCGTTATAAATGCCACATCATATCATATCATATGATCTTCTTTGAGCTGGTACTCCCGCAGCTAAGTCTGGATAGATGTGAATGTTGTCGCCCTCATAACAGAGGGGCCCCATCTCCCTCGCCAAATGTAGAGCAGTGTCTCTGTCTCTATAATTCAGTAGTTTTGCGACTGTAATTCAGTAGTTTAGCGACTATGGTGTAGGGGTGAGCTCTGGGTTTGGGTACAGGGGCCAATGTGCGGTGAGCCCTCTCAACCAAAAAGTGCTCAGAGAATGCATCGTCGCCAAACAGGGATTTCAAAAGTGTTTCCACGTGTGTTTCCATGTGACCCCCGCAAAAGGATTCTGCCAAGCCCACTATGTGGATGTTTTTCCGCCGGGACCTGGATTCCAGATCATCACATTTGCTATGCAGTTTGGTCATCTCACCTTTTAATAGAGTAATATCACAAGTGTTTTGTCCAGTCGAGTCTTCATTGATGCTGATCCTAGCCTCAGCCTCTGTTACTCGAGCGCTTTCCTTGTCAACGCGAGCCTTTAGCAAGCCAATGGTGGCGACAATGTCGTCTGATTTCATGTTGACGGACATGAATCCATTATGTACGGTGGCAAGGAGTTGATCATATCTGGAGCTTGCGAAGGAGTCCATAGGTCCGGTTTTCTTCTTCTTGGAGCTGGCTCCTCTTGTCATCGCTGAAAGGATGTATTATAGGTGACGTGTCACCAACAGAGTGGCTGGCGCAGCCAAGTACACCCAACGGGGTTAGGTAGTTACAGACGCTGGGTGGTTCTGCGCAGCAGAATTCAGTATATAACCTTATTGTGTTATTGGTTAACTCCAAGGTATTTATGTGGTGCGTTCCACAAATGGAGATTTTTTTTTTGTGGCTTCCCTTTCCCACGTGGTGTTAGGGAGAATTCTCATTTATGGCTAATTTCCCTCACCTAGTGGGTCCCCCAGCAGCTTTGCTGGACTTCTGGAGTTTATGTTTTTCCACTTGATAAGAGTGTGAGCTTTTCCCCCACTCTTACCTATGTTTTGCCATGTGTATTTCTCAGTTTTTTTGATTATGGACTCTGAAATACACCACTTCAGTAGCCCCCTTCTTTCTGTGTGTCACACAGCACCTTCAGTGCCTTGGCACAGGGTTGTCTTTGAGACTTCCCCCGACTCCATTTCTGAGGCTGACTGCAGTCCCCCAGAAAAGAGTAAAGTTGCCATTAACTTTACTTAGTCAATCTACCACAGATCCAGTACACCCCATCTTCCATGGAGTACTAGAAAGGGTTAATTCGTATCCCTTTTTATCTGCACCTCCTAGAGCATTGTTTCGCTCTTTTAACATTTAGACTTGGCTGGTGGCAGTGGTATCTACCCTAACTTTCCTACCGCGATTATACTAGATAAACAGGGTATTGTTCTTGGCTATTATATCAGCCTCGAACATAAACCTGCTGGACCAAATGGTCTTTCTTTTGGCTCCGGTTGGGTTTATTCGCCATTTCTTTTTGTTAAAGTCCTTCTTGTGTTTTACTTTGCACGGCAAACTAGGTTTGCCTTCTTTGTTCACCGTCTTTTGGCGGGCTTCTGCTCAGAAACCCACCACCAGGCGCCTGGGTGTCTAGGTGGGCTGAATGTGAGGGAGGGGTGTAGTCACACCCTGCACAGGGTATCCTAGGAAACCCAAGTCACACTTTGCCATGATTGGCTGAGGTGGTTGTCCCGGCTGGACAACCCCCCTGCTGGGGGATTGACTGCCAGGCTGTGTGAATGGGGGTTTTGTGCATAAAAGGCAGGTCTCTTGGGCTAGAAGTCAGAGAGTCTCCACTGGAACTAAAAGGAACCAAAGAGAAGCGGAGAGAACGACGGCTGCTGCAGCTATGCCGTCTCGGTGAAGCCCTGCTGCAGTCCTGAGCTATCTACCCTTCAACAACTAAGAGAAGATCCAGTCCGGAGTCTTCTTCCCTTGAGCCTGGTGGGGATAACCAGCTCATCTTCCACAGCCAGAGGATCTCTTCCTTGGTCAAAATCGCTGCACACAGCTGTAGTGGTCCGGATAGCCATTTGAAGAGCCTCTCCTGTTTTTAAGGAGCGCACCTTTTATTCGTTGTCGCTGCTGCCGGCTTCATCCCTGTGTGGTGCAGACCCCCTTCAGACATCCTCCTTCACAACGAAGCTCCTGAACCGTGGGTCTGCGGGAAACCAACAGGAACAACTGCCAGGGCACCAGCTGCACCATTGGAATAAGGTACTGTGTTCTGCTTGAGGAAACTGGGTGAACACCTTTTCTTCATTTCCAAGGCTTGCCCTTGTCTTCCCTCCTTCTTATAACTTTTGCTTCCGAACATTGACAATATCGAAGTACTCTGAATCGTGAACTATCTGACTGTGTGATCTTCGGCAACAGGCCTCCAGTGTCATTTGACCCTGGTTCTGGCCCTTTGACCTTTGAACTCTTGTTTCTGAGTGTTTCTTGATTCTGTCTGCCTAACCAAAATATTGCCTGTGATTTTTGCCTCCAACTCCCTCTGGGTGCTAAGTGTGTTTTTGCCCCGGTAGCATTTCATGTCACGGATACACGTTTATTTAGTAGACCGAAATGTCAAAAAGTGACCGCAACCATATTCACGGTAACGTGTTTTGTTCATAACACCGGTTCATTCAAACACAGGGTACTTATCTTGAGACATACTGTACAAAGTGTATTGGTTAGTTGTAGTATATTTAACGTGTGGTTTGTGTTTAAGTTTAGTAGAAGTGTTGTGTTTCTAACGAATGGTTTAAAAATAAATGTACTTATATTTTTCTACCTGAAACCTTGAGTCAGTGTTTGCTTGAGTCACAGTAATTGTGGTCCCTTTGTGTAATCTCTGCTACTGCTCATATACTCTTGAGATAAGCCTGGCTGCTCCGCCACTGCTACCACTCTGACATAGTAGTGCAGGCTTGTACCAAAGGTAAAACTTGTATTGCCACCTGTAGTCTTAATTGTGTGTAGTGGTCCCTAAGGGCAGTGCACAGAATTCTGCCTAACACTGGTGTACAGCGGTGAGGATTTGGAAGTAGAGTGATTACACTTAGAGTGCTGCTGTTGCTTGGGTTCAACTAACCACAAGGCTAACACCACTAATTCTATTTAACTAAAAAGAATCATGTCAAATATGGAAAGCTACACTGAAGAGAGTCTTTTACTCCATACTGCTGAGGTTCTGAGAACCATGTGTAGGGATAAGAATCTCTCTGGTGAAGGAAAGAAATCTGAACTAGTTGCAAAGTTAATGGGAAAAAGTCTGGAGAATGGGTCAGAAGGACCTTCAACTCCAGCAAATGTGGATAATGATGTTTCTGATTCTGAGAGTGTTGGTTTGGAAGAAGTAGATGAGTCCTTGTTAGGTAACCCTACAACTCCTTTGCCTGCTCATAAAGCAGAACCTCTGTCCACTGGGACTCCCACAGGTCCTACACTTACTCCTGAATTTATTGCACTTGAGAAAATGAGACTTGAATTGGAAGTGAAACGTATTGATGCACAAACTGCCATGACACATCAAGAGTTAAGGCTCAGAGAAATGGAGATGAATCATGAACTAGAGATGAAGAAATTGTCTGTAGAAAATGCTTCTCTCCCAGAGTCTTCTAGGTCTTCCAGTCCTAAGAGACCCCGTATGCCAAAGGAAATGATTGGTATGTATGAGACTAAACTTGATGTTTTGGATTGGTTAGCAATGTTTGAGTACAATCATGGGATTCAAGGTATCTCAGGGAATCAGCTGATTCCCTGGCTTTTCTCTAGGCTTCCCCCTGTTCCAAATGATGCTGTAATGGAGTTGGGGGAGGAGGATAAACAGGATTATGAGTGTGTGAAGCTAGCATTAATAGCTCGATTTGGGAAGACCCCTTCCCAGTATCTTAAGAGGTTTAGAACCCTCAAAAAGCATGATGGTACCCCTTGGGCTACCTGGGTGTGTGAATGTTTGAAAAACTTAGATGGCTGAGTTAAGGGTTACAAAGAGAACACTTATGAAGGTTTGAGGAATCTTGCAATGTTGGAGTCTATTTTTGATGTCTGTTCCTCTGAGCTTAGACAGCACTTTGCTGATTCAAAGGAGATAGATCCCAAGAAGTTAGCTATGGCTGCTGACTTGTGGGTTTTCAACAGGGCCACTCACACGGATTCTGGGGCAACTCAGAAGAAGGATGAGGAAAAGTAGCCAAAGAAAGATAACAAGGAGAATTCTAATACCTCCAATCCAAAAGAGGGCCACAAACAGCAACATAAGGGTAAATCAGAAGGGAAACCGAATCAGGCTAGTGGACCATCTGGACCCAAACCAGATGGAGGTCAGAACAAACCCCCATTTATCAAACCATTTGGGAAATGTTATGTTTGTGGGTCAACTGACCATGTGAAAGGGGATCCCAGATGTAAGGGTAAACCTTCAGGGGTCCACACTGTTTCCTTAGCCTTCTCCCCAGAGGAAGAAGTACCTATGGCAAGTGGAACATTTCACCTAATGGCTGATGAACCCATGAGAGTCTCAGCTAGTGTTTCTTTAGTGTCCCTGGGCTTGTGGGAAGAACAGAATTTAGATGTCTATAATTCCATCCCAGATAATACTAAAGAGTATTATAAAGATAGTGTTCTTGTGAATGGCCAGGAGACTCCTGCCATCAGAGACACTGGAGCCTGTATAAATGTGGTGGATGAATCATTTTTCAAGATGGAGGATGTTGCTAAGGCACCCAAACGCCTCACAAAGTTAGCTGGAGGCCCTGTGCAAATGCTTCCCCAGTTACCAGCTCTCATCCTGTGTAATGATATGACTGTCAAGATACCTGTTAGTGTGCAGAGTGAAGTTCCTGGGAGAGTCCTGTTGCTTAATGACCTGAAAAATCTTGGAGTTGTGTCAAGCACCCCCAGGCCTCCCAATAAAAGGAAACAGATGCTCCCTAGGCCTGCAAGGGAGAGGACCTTAAGAGGCTCTCCAGAGGAGTTGATAGAGGAAACTATCACTCCCACTCCACAGGAGTTGCTCACTGCTATTTCTGGAAGGAAAGAGGCAAAGGGGAAACCCAAGACCTCAAGGAAAAAGTCAGACAGCACCTCTGTACTACCAACAAGGACATCCCCAAGATTGTCCAACGTCACACCTGTGACTCCTCCACCTGCTGAGGCAGAGTGTGAGGTACAACCATATGTGGTTGATCCAGTTTCTGAGGCATCAGATCTGGAGGAAGACACTGTTTTGGTTGGAGATCTTGACCCTGTGGACCATCCTGAGCGGCAGTCTTTACTGGCAGAGGGTGGACCCAACAGGGCAGACTTCAGCAGAGGACAAAGAGAGTGTCCTACTCTCGAAGGTCTTCGACAACAGGCTATGGCCTTTAGCTGTGTGCACTGCATATTATATATACTGACCAGCCATTAGCCATGGCCTTCAGCACAATACCGGCCAGTGGTCATGGGCCTTCGACGGTGCCCA
Organism: Ambystoma mexicanum; assembly: GCF_040938575.1. Lineage (NCBI taxonomy): Eukaryota > Metazoa > Chordata > Amphibia > Caudata > Ambystomatidae > Ambystoma > Ambystoma mexicanum. Next base: position 329,776,167 of record NC_090930.1, read on the forward strand.
CTGTATAATCTAACAAGTAAATGGCCTATGGCTAGTGGCAACATCCTTTGGCTACGCCCACTGTATAGTTTAAAATAATCATGTGCCACTAGCTATGGGCTTCATCAATGCCCACTGTATAGTTTACAACACTAAACAATCATTAGCCATGGCATTTGGCCGTGCGGACCATATAATCTAACATATTAATGGGCACTAGCCACAGCCTTTAGCTATGGCCAGGGGCTACTGCTTTTGACCTTGCCCACTGCATATTGTAAAACAGAAATGGAACACTGGGTATGGCTTTCCACCAGGCCCAATATATATTTCACAACACTAACCGACTACTAACTATGGCCTTAGGTGATGGCCAGTGACTGCAGCCTTCGACTTGCCCAGGTACACAGCCAAAATTATTATTAAGATAATCAACATTTTTAAGAGATAACTTATAAGTGATGTAATGTGTAATACTTTTATTGATGTAATATGATATATACAATGTAATTAGTGTTGTCGCCATTGATGGCATCAGTGATGTGATTTGTGATGTCATCATTGTTCTCATACAAGATGCAAATAGTGATGACATCAGTGATGTCCTCTGTGATGTCATCATTGTGGTCATACGCTGCGCAACATGGGGTGCCAAGTTAAGATGGCTTTAGCTGAATTTCAGGGGTGTGTTGCGTTAAGTAAAGTTTTTTCCTTGAATATATATATATATATACATATAAACCGCCCAAAAAGTGCTCTTCCTATGGGATTAGCAATTTAACCATAACTACACAGCGACTACCGTGGCTGTGTAATATATGAGATTGTTTTGTTTTTATTTGCAACAGTTTATGTATTAAAATAAAATAAATACATTTCTGAACATTTTTATTTTATTAACGTGACTACACTGATTATATTTTCAGTAAGTAGATTTCTTTTGCACTCATAAATCTCTCTTATTGGGTGACAGCTGGCGATGTTCATATACCTTGGCAGAGCGCTATTTGATAAATTGTTTTAATGCAACAATAATGATTAGGGAAATGTATGCTTTCATACAGTACAGGAACACACGATCAGACACTTCCCTGGTAATGCCAGGCATATCACCATGCCCTTATTTCGTATCCCAAACAAGTACAAAAGGGACTGCAAACTTAAATGTGTTCAAGCCAACGTTAAGTGCACACTGCGTTCGTCGATCAATATACTGTCTCTTTGTGTGCAATTAATGTTGAAGTCACTGCTGAGTTCAGAGATAAATACGACTTAATGAGTTAATTAATACTGATCGACATCATCAGTTCGCCATTTAAGATTGAAGTGAGCCAAAGGCAGAGTTAAGGAGTCCTGGGTGATGAGCGCTCTATTGATCTTCACCCCTCCCTCCCCCACCGCCACCGATTGAATCCCCAGCACAGATAGATACAGGGTAGCAGCTGGGCAATCAATTGCTGTACATCACAAGCTTAGAGGTTACAACCCTAAGAGGAACAGAGCTAGCCAGGAGGTCATACAATTTTACCACTCTGACATTACAGAAGGTAGACAATATCGTCAGAGGACAGATGATGAACGATGCGTCGTGTCAAGGGGAGGAAGCCAGAAGAAATAATTGAAAAGAAGAAATACCCTTTCCGCGAGAGGCATAAAATGTTTGGGAAGATTGAAGCGTTTAAAGGGAAAGAAAAATCCAAGTATACGAAATGGAATCACAGGAGACCAATTGAGTGTGCTCTGCTGCACACAGGTGAGCTTTGAAAGGTTCACCTCTGTTCAGAATGTGGCCCTGTGATCTGCAATGGCTCCATCATTAAGCAGCAGATAAAGCAATGCACCACCGGGCGGCTTCTCTGCTTTAATTGCAGCGGCTTTCCTGGTGTATGGTGTACCCAAAGGTTTGAAGGTTTGATTGCTGAAAGCTGGTGCAGGGCCCGGTTTAAAAAAAGAAAAGAAAAAGTGTTTCATTAAAAATATGAAAGTATGGAAAGCGTAATTATTCAAAAATAAACAAATGTACTCCATCATGAAGTATTTTTATCTCTGTTCTTAGAGAGAACCATGCACTTAACACTGGAATATTTCTCGACACAACTGCGAAAAAAGTCAAGAGGAGGTCCATGATGCCTTTAAAACAGAGGATTACAGATAGTAAAGAGCAGGAGACAAGTGAACTATCTAGAAATGCGAAAAGGAATGGTAGCCTCTCTTCTTGTACCCAATCCGTATGATGCCTCACGTATGAAACGCTGCCAGCAGCCGATAGTAACCTCAGGATGGAAAAGGAGGGGTGTTGGCTGTGATGTGTATAACTCTCGGCTGCACATGTGCCTGCCACCACACACACACACGCACACGCACGCACGCACGCACGCACGCACACACACACACACACTCGCGTGATTTAGGCGCCAGGGGTGCAAAGTTGGTGTCTTTGTTCTGTTGACTATTGCAATGTTATAACTCTGTTCACTAAGGGAAAGCTCTAACAAGAGATACTCTGTTCTGCCTTTAGGATGTATTCATGCTGATTAAGCTATGCATCACCAAGCACGTGTAGAGGAAAACATCTGAACAAAAAGCAACAGCAACATGCAAATACTATTTCTATACACACATTTTCCAAGGATCCTATGTGATCATGGTTTTAGGAAATTCACTTTTTTTTAACAAGTTTTATTTATTCGAGGGCCGAAGTAGGTCATAACAATTATGATCATTACTGTGCATTACACTTACATACCATGTCCTTGGGTAATCATTCACTGTAAAGCATCATGACAGATCGATTGCCCCCAAGTTTTTACATTATTATCCTAACCAATATCCTTTTCCTCCAACAATGACCCCCTCCTCCCCCCGTTTCCCCCAACTTGGTTGGTTCCAGAGTCTCAGCAAACATGAACAGATTTAAGTAGCCTCGGCTTGTGGAAATGGACCTCATTGTCCTTTACGAAGTCCTGGACGGGGTTCCAAACTGCCAGGAATTACAAGTATTTACCAGCTTTTAGGGCACATATTTTTCCAATTGCCATGAGCCCCCAGATCTTGACCCACCACCAGGCTATTATCGGGCCCAGTTCATTTTTCAATCCTTGTGCCAGCGTCATTCCCGCTGCCGTCAGTAAGTGTGTGATGAGGGTAGCTTTATGCCCCGATGCTGCATAGGTGCCTTCGGACACGGCTCTTAGTAGGACTACTTTTGGTGTCATTGGCAGATCCACTCTTGTTATCTCTTTTATGTGCCCTTGCACTTTTTTTCCAGTAAATTACTGCTTTTTTTCAGTATATTCCTGCATGGCGGGGTAAATCAAATGTGATATGTTTGTTACAAAAGTCTCTCTTCATGAAAATGTAAAATTGAGGTGACTAGTGTATGGGTCATTCTTTGTGGGATTCACCATTGACATTGGAATGTCATAGATGTATAATTTGTTTACATTTAAATTGATAACATTATTTCTATTTTATTAATAAATAGACCTTCTGTGCAACCCTGCATGTTTTTTGTCCCCAAAGAAGAGGGGGTTTCAGCGATTCCACACTGTTAAATTGGGGGTGCCAGGAAATTAATGAAAATTGTGTGTCCCTTATTTGGGGTGGGTGGAACTTTGCCCAGATTTAGATGCCGCCCAATTGTTCCCACCAAAATATAATTTCTGGGATTAGTAGTATCATTTCCCACTTGAGAAATGTGAACTCAAGTTGCTCAGAGTGAATGAATGTGCTTGGATGCTTTGTGTTACATTTAATTCCATAGTGTTTATACCACAGCCTTATAAAGGAGATACTAAGGTGTGTACAAAAGTATAAGAGGTTTGAATTTGGAGTTGTAAGTGGCTGAGTGACAGTGGTAAGAGTAGGAGTAAGAAATGTTTTCATAATTCTGTTGAGTGAGAATTGAGGAGGTCACTCTTTACAACCCCCCCAGGGCTCTAAGATCAGAAGCCAAGGGATTTATAACTACCCTGAAACACAAAAAGAACTCGGCATGGATAGAGCTTTCCCTAACCAAGCAGCAGCTAACTGGAACAAACTGCCAAAATGTCTTAGGTTGGAGACCAATCTCTCCACCTTTCGTGAAAAAGCTTAAAACTGAGCTTTTCAAGTAAACCACATTACTAGACCTTTTGGTCTGATAATGACTAAACTCCTGTGAATTGTCCCGTCTCATGCTGTTTGACTATTCGTTTGTCCATGTTTCCTCGTACGCGCCCCGATGCCTGCGGTCAGTCGGCGCTATGTAAATAAACAAATAAATGAAAAATAAAAATAAACAGAAAGATGTCCGACATAGAAATGACTGTGATGAAAGCCCGTGCTCTTTCAAAATTATTTATGAAAGGGGATTGGACTGCTACAGATATTGAAATGAAAGACATAAATTATGGCAAGAGTGTTGTCTGTGGGTTTAGATATTCATGATAAAAAAGGCCAATTAAAACAGTCCCTATAGAGGCTATATTTGGCTTCAGGATGAAAAAGGCCAATTAAATCAGTCCCTACAGAGGCTATATATGGCTTCAACAGTCAAAGAAGAACATTTCAAACTGTTATGCCCTCTGCAGATCTATATTTCCACCCTCAATTGGTGGAGGGCAAATTAGCAGATAGGGATGCTCAGATTAAGCAGTGCCAAGAAGCAGCTCAGAAACATTCTCAGGAGCTCCAGAGCGCCAAGCAATTGTGTAATGACAAATTAAAAGACCTTTGGTTGTAAGAAACACTGGAAGAAAGTTATGTTTCTGCATTGCAACAGCATAATATAATTGATCAAATGCAAGGTGAAATCAACACATATCGTGATGAGCATAGTGACACAGTTTCTGAGTCTCCAGGAGACTTATAATTAGTGTTTGGTGGTCCAATATAAGATTCAGTGACAATATAAAGACCAGTCTGCATACAATAATGTCCTGTTACACATTATTATGACAATGAATATATAGTGGAATTAATACAAGAACATTACAAACTAGATGACAATTTGTACCTAGAGGATCAATAGGAACAAATAGAGACTGACCTGAAACAGGCAGTCCAACAAAAAGAGCTGTATGAAAAAGAAATGCTGCACTGGCAAGAGAAAAATCATGAAAGGTCTAGCATAATCAAAACTGCCAGTTTAAGAATACATTTTTACAACAAGAACTGCAAGCCAAAAACATAACTTGTAAACTTCCCAAAGCAAAACGCTGGAAGCTAATCAGGCCAGTATGTAGGATTTGAGAGACCAATTAGTCCATTATAAGCAGAAAGTGATTACTGAAATGGAAAAAATGAGATATTAGGCCAGAAGAAAAGGGACCATACAATGACCTTACAACCACAAGAGGCAGGTGTTTTGGATGGAGGGTAATATTACATTCTGCCAAAGGCCTAATTGCACCTAATTCCACCTACCAATACCTTCCCATATGCATGCTGAGGGGCATAATATGTCTGACCCCTCTAGACATCAAGGAGCTGTGAGGTATCTAACAACCCATCTCCCAAATATTTCTGACCAGGAAGTACAGCATTCCTTAGCAGACAAAAATGGCTTTTCTGCTGTACTAGTGAGAAGCGTGATGTTTTCCATTTAGCATGTTAGGAGTGGTAAAGAAACTACATCTGGGCCTGAGGAAAAATATCAGGAATAATTGAGAGACCTATAGCAACATAAAATGATCCTGCAGAGAAATCATCTAGCATACTTGGCTGCGATAGAAAGAGAAAGTCTTCAGCCCAAGAAGATCATTTTAAAAGTCTCTTCTCAACATGGAGAGTGGGAGGACTCTTCTAGGACATCTAACAGAAGAGACAGTGTTTATTTCCAACCCTCAGAGGGAAAGACCCACTATTATCCGACCTCTAACAAGGGATCCTGGGAACATAACCCAGAGAAAGCCAAGTGAAAAGAACAAACCAAGGAGCCTTTGACCCGTCCCTCCAAAAGGCATTCCTAAAATCACTGTAGTAGGGAGGGCCCAGAGGACACAGGTAATGGGGTCCCAGCAGTATCTGTGACTCTGAAGGAGAGTAGACTCAGGTTCAAAGATGCAGGAAGGACAGAGAATAAAGAGTTTAATCTAAGATACAATCAAACAAATAAAAACCCATCAAAGATATTATGACTCCTTATCACGAAAACGCAAAATATTCTGTGTCGGAACATCTAGAATTGTATGAACAAATGATGGCCTCATTTACAAGAAAGGGAGACCTCAGTAACAAGGAGTTTGCAAAATGGACGTTCTCTCCTGAGGTTTGCAGCTTTTTTGCTGGGCTAAAACCACCATACATAGCCTACTTATAAGGCAGCCATTTAAAAACACTTTTACTTTGCCCAAGAGTTGAAGTGTGCATTTGCACAGACTTCTAGGTGAGTAAATACCAACAGTGAGGAGTACATTACCACATTTTTCATACTCTTCCTAAAGGTATTGTACGATCGGACCGAAAAAAAGGTCTGACCGTACAATACGACCGAAAAATGCTACCACCAAAGATTCGAACACCAAAAGTTTGAACCTTTGGTGGTAGCATTGCAGGTAAGTAAAAAAAAAAAAGACTGCGGTGGCTGCGGGGGTGTCCCCCGCAACACCCCGCTCAGTATACTGTGTTTAGTGAGCGGGGTGTTGCGGGGGACACCCCCACAGAACACCCACGAAAAAAGAAAATGAAAAAAAAACGGGGGCTGCTGGGGTGTCCCCTGCAACACCCTGCTCACTATACTTTACAGTATAGAGAGCGGGGGTTGTGGGGGAAACCCCTGCAGCCCCCGTAGTATGTAAGTGTGTTCGCATGAGAAAGGTGCAAACTTTTGGTAGTTCGCACCTTTCTCATGTGAACTTTATGACCGCAGCAAAATCAGCCGCGGTCGGATCACTTAGAATCCTTCCTAAATACATGATCATACAATTAGTGAGGGGCATCGATGATTCACAAAGTCTCAAATAGGTGATTTCTTAATCTACAAGGATTTATGGGGTCCAAAAGCCTACACAAAACAACAACCCCAAAACCTCAAACCCACCTTCAACAACTGCCTCTGTGGAAGTGACAGAGGTGGGGAGTGCTCCTCCTTTGTATCTGGAGTCAAGGGGGTTGAAATATGCTCCTCCTACTACCAAGTACTTCTACCCAGTTAAAAAATGCTCCTCCGACTACCAAGTATTTCTACCCAGTTAAAAAATAGAGATCCATCTGAATCCAGTGCGTATATACGTCTGCAGTACATAGGTTCTAGGCCAATCATGGGCTACAGATACACTCCCCCACGACAGGAGGGAATCCAAATCAAGGAACAATTCCCCTGGGAAATTTGAATCAGAATTTATCATGGGAAGACAATCCAACACCCCATCCAAATCAAAATTTCCAAAACTGCTTTTCTCCTCCTTTACCCAGATTCCATGACAATGGATCCCAGAATATAGGGGAGTGGAGACCCAGAAATGGTGGTAACAGCAGTCATTTCTGTTAAAAATACTCAAGTTATCTTGCCAGGATTGATAGCTACCTTTCCAGGTAGCTCCAGAGGTATGACCAAATACCTCCCTACAGCTTTGATGGAGGAAGAACAATCTCTTAACTTGAATGACAGGTTAAGCATTTGACAGAGAACAGTGGACAGATGCTGAGGGTCCATCAGAACCCTCTGACTGCCAGTGTTTTCCAAAATGCCTGAAATTTCCAGGTGAGGTGCCCCAGGGGACAATGGCAAGAGGCAAACAACCCAAATCAGAGTGTGCTCACAGAAGAAGTAAAAGGGAATATGAAGGAAAAAATATGCCAAGCCTTGGAGCAAGCTACCTTTCTGACCCATAAAAAGACCCCAGAATTAAATGAGGAAGTGCCATAAACTAGTAGCAACAATTCTTTCTACTGGGATCTCAGTTAAAAAAGAAAACAAAGAAACATCTACCGTTGAGCAAGAGGAGAACACTGAAAACCCAGAAGAAAAAATCCTTCTCTTTCATAGATGATGTGACACCGCCTAAAGAAAAGTGGTCAAGACAGAAGACCTCGACTTCAATGGTATCAAAACAGAGACCGAGAAGTGCAAAGAAATATTTGCACCCAAAAGCCAATTGGATTAAAGAGAAACTATAAACCAAGAAAGTCCAGAAACAGTAGCGGTATCTTCCTCCCTAAAGGATTCTTAATATTGTCCTACGAAAAGGGACAAAAGCAAAGGGCAAAGGGTCTGTGGAAAGGGGTGAAACACCTAGTCCATATTTTATCTCCAAATACGTGTTTATTCTGATGGGTTCTCAAGCCAACTGACATGGACCTGATCTCAAAGAAGGAAGTACATATATGGTGACAACGCAACGTCAAGAAATAAATTACATCAAGAAAATTAATGCTGAGATGTCCAATAACTCACAATTTCTTTGTAAACTAGAGTCTAGAGAAGGTAGATTATATACTCAGGTTCAGAAACAGGGTCAGTGTGATTTACTCTTTCTAGTAGACATAGGGTCACAGGCAACCTTGATTTCAATAAATACACACGGGGACTGTGAGTGGGTGAGTAACCTGTACTAGAAACCTAAACTGTACAGGTATATTTGACTAATGATGTTTTAATCATGTCATCTGGTACAACCTGAATTGCCCTCCAACGTTGCTATCTGTACCCTCCTGTGGTGTCCTATCCCTAGGTATCAGTGCTGCTTATCTAGGGTGAGGGGACAGCTAGAGGCTAGATCCAACCTGCTCACAGTGAGCTTTAGACCTACTAACAAGATAAGGCACTGGACTATTCATTAGCTCCTTTGTCATCTATGAGGAAATCTGGGGCTTGGAGGATTTGGAACTGGTGTGACTTATTTTGATATGTGATCTGTTTACCTGGCCTTTTTTCTCTATATTGTTATATTGTACATATGTTAATAAATATGTGAATACAAAAAGAAAAGATAACTGTTATACCTTCAGATGGAGGACTGTGATAAATAAATAACCACATGGTGTTTTGCACATTGATGTAAGGAAATCAGACTGATGGCAGGTACTGAATTTTACATGTATTCCCCTGACACAGCATAAACCCATTATGGGTAAGAGTAAGTGTACGTAAATAACATAGCAGTTGAACCAGAAGTATGTGGATACATGCAAGTTGACCTGTTGGGTTACAAAGGATGCACCACTGAATTCAAAGCGGTCACACTTCTTGCAAAGGTAAATGTAGTAGAATGTGGACTGAGCATCTTAAGAAAACATGATCAGAGGAAACCTAAACTAAAGCTGGATCCATGTATGACATGGAGGATGTCATGATAATGATACCAGAAACATAGGAGGAACTTGTAAGACAAGACAGAGAGTGGTGTTTCATAAAGGTGTAGAGGCGTAAAGAAATATTTCCACAAACTACTCTGGAGCTGTCACACTGAAACTGAGGGTAAGGCCAATTCCTGCAACAGGCAGCAAAGGCTTAACCGGCTTACTAGAAGAGTTTGAAAGGAAAGGGCTCATTAAGCGTGCAGAGACCACTGTATGCCTGAATTCAGTAGACCTTACAATAAAGGCAGACTCAAATAAATTACGAATATTTTTTATTCTAAGAAGTCTTATCACAGATATTTTCTTAGATAAACACCCATACCCAGACTGAATCGATACTAATGTTGAACAACACTAAGAATGTCACTAAGTTAGACATGTGCACTACCATCTTCAAATTCTGCTATAGAAAGATGCCTAGCCACTGACTGCTTCCCTAATCCCATCTGCTGAGTACAGATATGTAATTTTTACTCTCATCAGTCACATCAGCCATTTAGAGAATTATGGCCCATATACCACAGGATGTGCACTACATTGCTTACTTTCAGCAGAACAATCTAATTTGTGGGCAGGACAAGGGTCACAACGAGATAATGAAAACAGCATTGCACGGATTACAATTATTGCACTATCTATCTGTGGACAGAACATTTTAAAATCATGACAGACCCTGTTGAGTACATAGGTAAGACAATTTCCAGGTAAGGTATTAGACCTAAGTTGGAACTCAGCAGAATGATCACAGACACCCAATCTCCTGACATGAAAGAAAAACTGAAGACGTTCATGGGATTTTCAGAATACTATGTAAAGTTGTACCCTAATTTGTAAGAGAAGACAGAACCAAAGTAGCCTCTGTTTGTTTTATACCACGTTTTTATTAGCATAGTTTAACCACACTAAGAAAAAGAAAAATGTTACATTTTATGCAGCATGTAATCAGAGCACGTTCTCCGCACCATCAGTAAAATTCTCCCATACATGCCGGTTACTTTCTGGAAATAGGCATAGATCTAAATTTTTCATTTGCTGACACGCATTTCCACGAGTAATGCTGGTCAGTTGCACACCTGTATCAGTCACCATTCATCCATCCCTTGCCCCCGTTTAGTTGTAATAGCTTTCAAATTGTTTCCAGACTTTGTCGTATTTAGTTGGACACCTTCTGTATTTTTGCACGCTATCCCATGTCTTGAAAAGATGGGAGGGACACCCGTATTGCACTGCCTTTCATTGTCTCGCTTGGTGAGAACAAGGGCTTTAATCAGAAGTAATTTAACATACCTATTTTCATTGGCATCATCCAACATCGCTAGGATTTACGATTACCATTCAAACCACTATGGGGCTCATGTTCGTTGTGGCATAATGCAACAAATATGCATAAAAGCACTGTGTACGGCTTTTACGAATGTTTGTTGCATCATGGCTGATTTACATTCATTTGCATGGTGGATAGGGGGGGGGATGCTAATTGCGTTCCGGACGCCTCCATTCCTCTTCCTCCATTTACTCATTTGCGCAATGGAGTGCAAATATACAGGACAAAAGGCAGCATACACATGTGTCCTGGGAGAATGCTACAGTGAGCTCAAGAATTCTATGGCAGGAGCCATCCAGAGGTTGGTTGTTCCCCAGTGCCACAGGAGGCTCCTACTTGACTTGGCTCATGACATTCCTTTGGCAGCTCACTTAGGAGTGGCAAAGAAAGCGGACAGGCTGTGTGCACACAGTTTTACTGGCCACACATGGGCATATGCAAAAGGAATTTGTCAATTCCTGTCATGCTTGCTAAGCATCTGTCAAAGTCAGGCAGGGCGCCAAAAGCCCTCTTAATTCCATAGGGGTTGGACGGCCTTTCATGAGAATAGGCATGGACATTGTGGGACCTTGGGATTCACCTCAGAGAACCAGTACATCTTGGCTGTAGTGGACCACACACTGCCTAGTACCCTGAAACAGTACACTATAGAAACATCAAATCCCCTGTGGAGGTGGAGACTTTGATAAGAATATTCTCTCATGTGGGGTTCCAGAAAGAGCTAATTTCTCATTCTGATAGGGGCTCCAACTAGATATCTGCGTAAACGAAGGTGATGTGGGAAAAGTGTGGAGTTATTTATAAGTTCTCCACATCTTCCCATCCGCAACACTCTTTTTGAGGGATTTAACAAGAGCCTGAAGGGCATGATAGGTGGATTGGGAGGGGTGTCAGTCTTTCCATCGAAAAAGTTTCCAACTAAGCTTTTTCGATAGAAACCTATCCATCGAAAAATATGCATCGAATGCATATATGTGTGGGGTAAAGCGTTAATTTTCATTGGGGTGGGTTTTTATGGGAAAAAGTGGGGGCTGGGGGACCCCGCCCAAAAAAACATAAAAAACAAAATGCATTCGATGCAAACATTTTCGATGGATAATTTTCGATTCAAAAACTTTCATTGGAAATTTTTCGATGGAAAGACCATAAACCGCTTGGGAGAGCACCTGAGGAGAACATTTGATATTCTCCTGCCACACCTTCTGTTTGCCTTCCAGGAGGTGTCACAGACCACAGTAGTGTTTAAGCCCCTGATTTGGTCATCCTGTTAAGGGCCCGGTATGTCTAGTACATGAAGGATGGGAGAGTAACCCCGAAAATCTTTCCTATGACATAGTTGATTGTGTACTTGGGCTCAGATCCAAAATGGCCAAGTATAGAGAGCAGAGTACACAAAATCTCAAAGTCAGCTAGGAGGTCATGAAGCACTGGCATGATCAGAAGTCCACAGTGACAGAGTCCATGCCAGAACAGATTGTCCGGATTATGGCGCTGTTCAAGATAAGTGTAATACACTGTATGATATTCTGGAAATGGTCAGTGAGGTTAACTACCTCATGACACGAAGGCCCTGAGCATACTTACTTACCATACTTATTCTGTCTCCTGGGCTCGTTCTTTCTCTCACACACTTCCCCTCCTTCACTGCTCAATTCTGGGCCCTTCACCCTTTTCCTTCTACACTTCTCCTCTTGCTGCTATTATCTCTTCCTTTGGGAATTCCCACCACTTCTATGCTGATGACATGCAACCTTTTATCTCTTTCCCCACCTTTGCTTCTGCCATTCTCAACAACTTATCATCCTGCCTGGTTGCTATTAAATCATAGATGTCCGTTCACTTTCTGGTTCGAAACTCCTCTAAAACTGAAGTTCTTTTCTTCCCTGCCACCACCATGCCCCCTTCCCCCTCCCTCCTCCATCTCCTTTCCCCACTCCTCTTTACCGCTGCTAGCACTCCTCGCAATCCCAGCCTATTTTTTGATACAGCCTTGTCCTTCTCCCCTCACATCTCCACTATCTGTTGGTCCTGTTGTTTCCATCTCTTTAACATTCGTAAAGCTTACCCTTGCCTTTTTTACTGTTCCTCTAACCTCTTTGTTCTCCCCCTTTCTCATCTGGCCCCTCTTAAATCCATGTTTAATGCTTCCATATGTCTCCTCTATCAGTTATCTCCCTGCAATTCCATTTTTCAATCTCTGTCTTCGCTTGATTGACTGACATTATCCTCAACTTTCTATCTATGGTTTTTAAATCCCTCCATGGTCTTGCTCCCATTTATCTCTCTTCCTTGGTATCCTTCTATGTGCCTGCTTGCTCACTTCACCCGCAATCCCAGTTCTTGCTATCAGCCTCTTGCTCCCCCTTTGCCCAATCCAGTTCCGCTCCTTTTTTCTTCTTGCTCCATATTATTGGAACTCTCTACGCCTCCTTCTCCGTTCTATTACCTCTAACTCTGCGTTCCGTCCTTCTCTCATGTGCTATCTTCTCCAATCGTAACTTCCAGCTAATTCTCACTGTATCTTGTCTTTTCCTGAAACACTTCTGTGAAGTTACCTAATATCATGTGATTGTATTTTAAAAAATGTTGTGTCAAGTGCTTTGGCGTAAAGCACTTAATAAATAACAAATAATACAAAATACAAATACATTATTGCCTATCTAGATGATGTTGTTGTCTTCAGCCGTACCTGGGAAGACGTCTATCCCACCAGAAAAAAGGTGCTTCAAGCAAAGCCGAGGGCTGACTTGACTATCAAGGCCACTAAGTGCGACATAGTGCAGGGAACTGTGATTTATTTAGGACACCAATTAAAAGGTGGTAAGAAACAGCTCTTCAGATCAAAGTGCATCTGTTTATGAATTGGGATATCCCACCACCCAACACAGGTGAGAGCCTTAATGAGTCTCACTGGATACTACAGGCCTTTTATTAAGGGGTATGGGACTACTGCCCTTCCCTTGAATGATTTGACAACTAAAAGAATGCAAAAGAAGATCACCTTGGCTCTTGACTATCAAACAGATTTTTAGGATTTAAAAAATGGTTTGTGTAGTGACCAGTTCTAACAATCCTGGATGATGGGCAGGAAGTTTCATTATACAGACAGTTGCCTGTGAATTTGGAATTGGAGCAGTATTAGCACAGCTAAAGTTTGAGGTGACCTAGCAACTATGTGCCTTCCCTAGCAGGCACTTGGCAAAGTAAGAACACAATTTCTACCACAAGGAGAAATTTGGGGAATGTGACAAACGTGTATCTTTTGTGGGTGCACTTTTTTGATTTTTCTATCATAAAATAATGTGAATAATTCAGCTTCTGAAAGGAAGGCTTACAAAACAGACCCCCTTTCTTAGAAATCTCTATGCTAACAGAAAAGTGCATCCATGTACCTTTGCATTGCCAGTCTTCTGATATCTGCAGCTCCTGATCTCGAGTGACATAAGGCAGGTTCCACAGCCATATGTGTATCCCTGACAGCTGTGATGGCCCAAAGTAACTGAGGACTGAGGTAGCACTTTTATGTTGACTCCTCTGATGTAAAATATCATAACTGTCTGCTTAATTAGTTAGGTGGCAGGGTAATATCTAAATGTAAGCCATGCCTGGTTATAGTTTGGTGATTGATAAGAGCACACAATTATCAAACCCACAGCATTTTGATATCATGCAATAGTCCATCCTATGAGCCCAGGCCCAGCTAGGTCAGGGCAATGTGTATTCAGACCTATTGTAAAGAAACTGCGGGGAGCAACAGTGATCACGTTAAGATCTGTAGAGCAGTCTCCTTAATTTGATGTGGTTATTTTATGGATGATTTTTATTTCAGATTTTAGTGACACATAGTCAGACTAAATGAAGATTAGCATAAGGATTACACCTATTTGATACAATATCAAGTGTGGGAATTCACCATACTTGGTTTCCTCATCAACTTATTTGTGACGTTCTTAGCTTATGCTATGTCAGCAGATGACGTTTCCGTTTGGAAATGCGCATACGTGTGATGTCACGTGTGATGTCACATGCACTGTTTACTAAATAAATAGATAACCAAGATGGCGTTGCATGCGCGCCACGAGAAAGAACACAGGATCTAGCCCGGTTTATTTGGAAGCTTATGGGTAAATCAGTATATCCTTATAATGTATATCTGCTCTGGACAAAGGGCAATGTGGAATTCGTGAACAGATTCATTATATTCCCAACTCTATTCACACAGGTCCCACTACTAGGGTGTATCCACAACACACAGCCCCTGGGAAGGCTCCGGCCAATCTGACAGGAGGCAGCCCCAGAGCCATATATTGTATTTCCACCTCACAGACAGTCAGGATGAATGGAACAGACACAGGGCTTCCCAGGACTTTAGGAAACAAGGTAAAAGGCAATAGAAACTAAGAGGCCACAGTGTCCATCTTGCCTTTGTGTAGGAATCAATTGACTAAGGCAGGTACTGGGTATCCCAAAATGGACGACAATCTGAGCCACTGCCAAGTGAGCATGTAGCTGCCACCAGCCCATACCTCGCTCTGTAGGTAACATACAGGTGCCCACAAGTACAGAGTGTACCCCCGCCCATGGGTGCCATAAGGGTATCCTATGGGTGTTGTTCACCATAGATAAAATGTTGAGCCGCACTGCCAGAGGTCCAGACTGGACCTCAGTGGCAGAAAACATAGAGAAAACACACATAGCCGGTCAGATAGCACAGCGAGTAGAGCGCTCGCTTTGACATCCGTGCAGAGCCTGCTCATGCAGGTTCGAATCCCGGCAGGGCCAAACTCAGCCTTTCATCCTTCCGAGGTCGATAAATGAGCACCACACACTGTGGGAAATAAGCAGCGCTCAGATACCTGAGGGTTCGTAGCGCTATATAAATAAACAAACAAACAAACAAACAAACATAGAGAAGTGGTAGTGCAAGGACAGGAGGCCCTGACCCTCCATAAGGCGTGTACAGCGTCACAGTTATGTGGCTAGATTTACATACATTGAATGCAAGCAAGTCCATCCACGTAATAACACTTATTTTTATTTTTTTATTCATATTGTTTAAAGCATGGACCTAACTCGAGAGCAGTGCAGTGCTGTAATTAGAATTTTGATAGCCAACATTTGGACTAAGAGTATCGCAGTGCTGTGAGGTCTGTGTGTTGGTATGTGCACCCATTGGAATTAGTCCTAGGTCAGGTGTTGTTGAAAGAGCCATGTTTTGAGAGATTTGCAAAATTGGTGAATTGTGGGTGCATTCCGAGCTGGCACCGGGGTTGAGATCCAAAGGGTGGGTGCATGACAACAGAAGGATTGTTTGTGGGTCCTCTCTTTGCGGATGAGTTGTGATTCATGTTGGTTGGTCGATTTGCTACGTGAGCAGCATTTGCCACCAGATATGTGGAGCTTACCCACAAGGTACGCTGGTGTGCGACTCATGAATACTTTGTAGATGATACATGCAGACTTGAAAAGTAACCCGGCTTGGAGTGGAAGCCAATATAGTTTCCGTAGGATGGGGGTAATTCAGTCACATTTCAGTGCTCCTTTAATAAGATGTTCTGCAGAGTGGTGGACTGCTTTTAGGGGAGCCATGTGAGCAGCTGGGAGCCCTGTCAGGAGAGCATTTTCCCCATTGATGTGCAAGACCATAAAGGCCTGCACTACAGGCCAGAGGTACTGCCGCGGGATGAAGGGTTTGATTTTTCAAAGGGTAGAGATTATGAGCCAGGCTATTTGGGCGTTCTTGACTATTTGTTACTGGAAGGACAGGCTGCTGTCAATGGTGAAGCCTAAGGATTTTGCCGAGTCTGAGAGGTGTGGATCAAATCCTTCTAGGTGCATATCATTGAGCGATTATTGGCCAAGTTATTTTTTAGCAGAGGACCAATATGGAAACGTTTGTTTCTTTTAGCTTCATTCCAAGTAAAAAATGCCATGCTACATTCAGATAGTATGTGCAGACTGGCACTACTAATACTGTCAGTCTGCAGATATTTACTTAATGTGACATAAAATGTTTTATTTTGCATCAGTGGTAATGCAAACACATTCCTTCCCCACCATGCACTGCTATTCCTGCTCCCTTTATGCTGTCATTCCCCCTTGTGCTGTCATTCCTTCCAACTTGTGTTGTCAAGCCCCTTGCACTGTCATTCCTTCCCTCTTGTGATGCCATTTCTTCTCCAATTGCGCCCTCATTACCCCTTCTGTGCTGTTATTCTTTTCCCCTTGTACTGTCATTCCTTTCCCCCTTGCTCTGCCATTCCTTCCCCTTGCACTGTCATTCCTCATGCCTTCCCCATGCTAAATATATAGTGCAATAAAAAACTACAAATGCCAAAACCATTGGCTTTGCCAATGCCGTTTGCATTTCTGCTGCTTAGTAGATGATGTGTGCTTGTAGTGGGGCCTGTAAAGTTCAATATGTGTGGGAATTATGTGACTGCATTTGTGGATACCTATGAGGAGAAGAGCAGCAGAATGATGATACATTTGAATAGGCACTCCCTGCTCCTCCAGAACCATTAAGGACCACATTGACACCCTTTCTCCAGCCGTGGCCGATTTCTGCAACAACTCGTTTGCCATTTGAACCTTCCCTCCTCCTTAAGTACTCCTTTGTGGACCCCCTCCTTAAGAAGCCCTCAGCTGATCCTTCCACTCTGGCAAACTATCGCCCGATCTCCATCACTCCTTCCCTGGGCAAGCTCCTGGAAAGGCTGGCCAACTCCCAGCTCAATCGACATACTGAATCTGTTGGTTGTCTCCATGACCACCAGTCTGGCTTCAAAGCAGCCAGAACCACAGAAACTGCTCTCCTGAACACTCGTGAAGACTTGCTCTCTAATCTAGGTTCTAACGTTCCTTCTGTCCTCGTTCCCCTTGACCTATCCTCTGCTTTAAACACGGTCAACCATGCCATCCTGCTCAATCATCTCTGTGACAGCCTGACTGAGATCCTCCTCATTGGGGAACCTGCTCCCGCCTTTCCTCTCACTCTGGCTGTTCACCCTGGGCCCTCTACCTGCACCTTCCTGTGAGGCTAAGAACCTTGGTGTCATCTTCACCTCCACTCTCTCCTTCTCTCCTCACATGTCTGACGTCTCTAAGAAGTCTCACTATCAGCTGCACCTCCTCAGAGGTAGTCTTCTGTAGGGGAGGAGTTAAGTACCCCCACCAAAAGCTCTGCCCCCATGTTGCCTATATGTTGGGAACCAGAAAATGCGACATGTGCAGTGCCAGTGAGAATGCCTGTACATAGAGAATCCTGGATACAAGGTATCCATTGAGAAAACCCTATATGCATTCATGAAGATATGATGGTGAAAAGAAGACTGGTGACATCATGCAGAGCTGACGCACCCAGAAAAGATTCACCAGGTAAAATAACATAGACATTTTCTAAGATTTGAAGAGAAGATGGTAAAGATGAGCAACATTTCAGGCTCGAGAAGAAGATGCTCATGCTATAGAAAGGCTGAAGAAAATGCTAAATCATTTTACACTTGTACAGACACAGTAACGCAAGTAGATAAACTGATCTTAAGGCTGGCTATGTAGTGAATAGTTGTGCGCTGCACCAATGCATAATACATAGGAATGTATAGAACCTGCATATTCCATGATGCACTTTAAGCAAGGCTTGAAACCCAGTGATTGGAAAGGCTTTTTCAGTGTGGCACAGTTGGAAAATAACTAAAGGCGATGGAGAAATACAAGAAAGGCTTGGCTGGCCCATCACCAAGAAGTCGAGGCCACCATGAGCCTGCTTGTCCATCCACTAGTTACATGAATGTGAGAACAAAACACACTTTTGTTTGAGGTGAAATGGAAAACCACTGAAGGCATCAAGAGTTCATCATTTAATAATATTAAATGCTTCAAAGAGTGAAAATGCGGTCTCCGAGTCACATGGTCAGATCAAAATAGACATTGAGTCGAGCTACACCGAAAACCAAGAAGATACTCCCTTTTATTCCAAGGCATAGAGAGCTTCTGCAAGGCCAAGTTCAAAGCCTTAATTGACTGGCAGACTGCAAGAGTGATGATAGATTTTAGGCTAATTGGGTGGGGAGGCATGATCACGCTGACCCTCCCTGCACCTGGTATGGTTGCCTGTGTGCTGCTAGCATGTGGAATATTCCAGAAGGGTACAAGAGTTCCAAACCAATTGTAGAGGGCCACGTATCAAAGAGTCCTATAGTTTGTATAACCAATGAAGTGTCGAGTATTAGAGTGACACAGAAGATGACTTGCATTTGGGATGGGCTTAGTTGCCCACCTGATAGTAGAAACCCAATCACAACCCCCGTCAGTATGGAACGTATACTTAGATGTTCCCTATAGGTCTATGACATCCCCAAGTAGGTTTTTGACGTTTGCAACGTAGTGTGACGTCATTGATGGCTCCCTCTGGCTGCAAGGATCAGAAGGGTACAAGAGTTCCAAAACCAATTGTAGAGGGCCACGTATCAAAGAGTCCTATAGTTTGTATAACCAATGAAGTGTCGAGTATTAGAGTGACACAGAAGGATCAAGTTCAAGACCCTCTGCATCGTCCAGAAGGCTTTCTGCAGCTGGGGGCCACACTAATCCAACTTTCTCTTCCTAAGCATCTTCCTTCTCAAGCCCTCCACTCATCCACCTCCAATTCTCTGAGGGTCAGGTGCTTCTCTAGGCAGAGAGTGGGGGCATAGATATCTGTCCTCGGCTGAGGCCTCCCTCTGCAACAGCCTCCCTGACCCTCTCAAACTTGAGCAGGACCACCTAAGGTTCCGGAAGCAACTCAAGGCCTTCCTTTTCGCTTCCGCTTTCTCTCTCCCTCTCCCTTGATGTCCCTCCCTGCTGCACATACTGGTTAGCTGGCCACCCACTGAGTTTACGGGACCAGGCTCCTCCATGACCAGTTGTCCCTGCAATGCCTCCGGCCTCCCAACCACTTAGGGACTGTATCTACAACCTTACAGTCCCCTGACTCTTTGAACTTATGAGCCACCTCCCTGGCAGCCCTTACAAGCACCTTTGCACTCTCCACACCGCCGCCCCCAGGCACTTCTCACCTCTCCAGCACTTTCACGATCTGAATGACACAAGGCCTAGTAATATCGTTGTTTTGTCCTCCTTCTGTCTTCTCTTGTTGTGTCATGCCTAGAAACACTTGTGTACAGGCATTTTATAAATGACTTATATCATATACTAGCGTTGGGCTAGGTAGGCTAGTGATCAGGGTATTTCCCATGGCCAGGTGAGTAGGAACATGACCTATCCGGTGGATCTGAAATGAAATTGATGTAGCGCTTGATCTTCCACAAGAGAGCTAGTTTGTATCATGATGCTTGAGTTTTCTTTTCCATATTTATTTTTAAGGAGATGGGCTGTCTTTTCAGAATCCAAGAGACCTTTGATGCAGGGTGTCAGCTGTGGGGTGACGCCCTTGGGGTTTATGGTAGACAGCTAGATCTGAATGTGTGGGCTTCTGGTGATGATGGATAGGAGCAAGAATATGGGGGTTGGTGGGATCAGTTTAAGGCAGACACTAGTCCTCCAGGCGTGGTTCAGGGTGGGTATGGTCTTGAGTTGATGATGTCTAGGATGGGAGATATGTTCAAGTAGAGTTGTGTATTATTTGACTCCTACTGGATGTGCATGTTTTGCCTGAAGAAATAGGTAGGAAAATAGATCTGTGAAGGACTCCACAGGTGTAGTGTACAATTAGTCATTTAACTGTATCCATCTAGAAAAAACAAATTCCTGTCGCTTATGTAGGAGGCAAACAAGTGTAGGATGTTATCTCCGATGCCCATGTGGTTGTGCAAAATGTTCATGAGGGCTTGATGGTCTACTGTCTGAAAAACTGCTGAGTGACCAATGATTTCCATGAGCTAGGAGTTTTTGTCTTCAAGGATGATTCATCCACCTCTTCTACTTCTTCTGCACACACTCACTTCATTCCCTTTCTGTGAATCTGCTATACTGTTCTTCCCAATCTCATTTAATGAAATAGACACTTTTATAACAGTACCACTACATTTAATGTGTTCAGTCCAATTGTAAGCAATTATTTGAAAAGTACCCATTTTGCAGTTTATAACCTACATTCTGCCTGCTTTGCCTCTTTTAATAATTTACTTGTCTTAGAGTTCATGTATGCATGGTAGAGTTTTATGCATTGTTTACATTTTGCCCCAGCTGCTCCTTTTTGGACAGCATCACTTGATTTCCTTTGCTTATTTAGTAAAACATGTTTTGTTACTTTCTTTTTATTTATCACATATTCCTCCCTTTATGAGTCTTCTCCCCATTCCCCCCCGACAGTTGGTCGTCATGCTTTTGCTGCCATTCTCCAAGCATAGAATTCAATATCAGTTCTCTTAAATGGCATATGATGCTCTGATGCTCTGATTCATAGTGAAAATAGAAAAGGGATTCATATTCATGCCCCAATAATGACGCGGGTGCTAATGGTGACAACGTCAGAGGTGGCGGTCAGTATGCCGTATAAAGGCAATGCCAGCTCTCGTTAAAGATTCAAGTGAAGCAGAGTCCTTAGGCCGGCGGCCTGTTACCTGCCAGGTGCTTTGAAACACAATTGACATGATGTTCAAGCCCCTTACAAATGCACAATAAATAAATAAACAGTACAACCCACTGCTGTGAGTATTATAAATATTAAAAAAGTAGTAGGCTTCTCCGCCTGGCAGGACGAAAATAAAGATGAAAATAAATGATTGCTTGAAACCTGAAGCACAAACTCTTGCATGCATTACATTTTGGAGGAACTGTTAAGGCAAAGTATAAGTCTGGTGTTAATATTTGTGGGCACAAGAGTTGCACATCTTTTCTTCAGATATATAATACATAACGTTGTCCAGGTGATGTGTCATTGTAGCTGATTGCCATCTGGTTATGGTGTAGAAGTCCTAGCTTTTCTTTTTTTCTTTTTTTTATTTGAATTTAATTGTAACTTAACAATTTTTACAAAAATTAGACGTTTCTCTCAAAGTCCTAATTCCAAGTTTGTTTACCTAGTATTCATTTGACTCCATTGCTAACGGATTAGTTTAAATTGGTATTTCTTTCCACTTATGTCCAGTTTCTTGCTCAAGGCCAATACTCTGCAAGATCTTGGCTGTTGCTATGACCAGTGAGATGTTATGTCCGTTGATCATTCTTTGCCACCAGTATTCTTCTACCCATATTCATGCTTCCTCCAAATGTTGTTTTAAATATACGGCTCGTGCGATTGCTGTTCCAGGGCATTGCCGCAGGAGATGGCGTATTGTTTCTTTTTGAGCCTTTCCTTTCCAAAAACGACATTAGTTAGATGTGGATTGACCCCGAATGGCTAGTATCTCATTTGTTTTTAGGACATTTAGCCGAGCCTTGAGATAGGTGGCAAGCATAATTCTGTCTGGGAATTTAGTCAGGTATTTCATTGGTTGGTCAAGTTTATGTGTGTTTGGAGGCAAATGAGCTGTTGTTTTATAGCTGGCCGCTGTTACTAGAGATTGTGTCCAATCCCAGGCTTTGAGTGTATCTTTTACTTGCTGTGGGTTGAAGTCTAACTCCTCTTTTGAGCTTCCAATGTCAGATAACAGGGCCAGGTTTTTGTTGGCCCAGGTTGTTAGCATCTTGTTTCTGCCACTGTCCATTTCTTTATTAATGATTTCCAACTGCTTCGGACGGGGGCTTCTCTGGATCTTTCCGAAGAACATCAAGCTGTTTCTGTTGATGGCCGTTTTTAGGGATGATAAACTAATTTCTCTTCTGATTGCCGCAATTGGCGTACAAATGGGTAGTTTCAGAATTTTCCTCCAAAAGAGACCTTCTAACTTGTTCCAAATCTCCTCCGGCATTCGAGGAATTGCTTCCATTCCATACGTGATAGTTGGAATTATCTTAGTTTTATAAAAATTCAGTGCCGGTAGGAAATATGATTGGTCAAATTTGCTATCTAGTGCCTTCATTTGCGACACTAGTGCGTTCATCTTGGAGTATAATACATTCTGTATTAGTTTTTCAGTCGGGCTTCTGTTAATTGTTATTTCCAGATACTTGAAGCTGGACACAATCTCCATTTTCTCTGCCTTCAAATACCAGTTCAGGTTTTCCACCCGTCTTGTGATGTTCTCCATAACCATGATCTTAATTTTTTTTGTATTGATCTCCAGATCGTTTTTTTTTAGGTATGTCAACAAGCTGTTTAACTGGCGCTGCAGGCCTATTCTTGTATGGTCCAAAAGGATAATGTTGTCTGCATAAATTAGACCTGGAATCCTTTCCTCTCCAACTTTCAGTGGGAAGAAGCCCACACTGTCGTCCATGTCGACAATGTCTCCTACATATGCATTGTAGAGGGCGGGTGCCTTGGGGCATCCCTGCTTGACACCTTTGGTTGTCTTTATTGGGTCTGACAGTGCACCAGTGCCACTAAGTCTCACCCGCATTGAAGTGTCAGTGTAGAGTTGTTTGACAGGGTCTAGGAGAGAGTTAGGACAATTCCAAGCTGTTAGTTTAGACCATAACCTCTCTCTATTTACCCTGTCAAATGCCTGCACTAGATCAATGAAGATTCTTGGGCGCCTTTCCAGCACTTTGGCTTTTAAGATGCTAATTAGCATGATGTTTGCAGATGTGCACACATTTTTAACAAACCCAGACTGAAAGGGGTCGGAACATGAACCAAGTATTTATCCAAAAGTAGGGATCCGAACAGCTTGCCCACCACATCGAGCAGAGCTATCGGGTGATAGTTCTTTGGATTGTTTTTCCATCCTTTCTTATAAATCGGAACAATGTTGGCCGTTTTCCATGAATCAGGTATAGCTTGCAAAGATATGCATCTGCCAATGATTTCGTTTATCAGGTCAGCCCATTCTTCTGGGTTTGCTTTCAATTGAATGTTCGTGATCCCATCTGGACTGGGTGCTCTCGACCTTTTCAGACCTCTGATTTTCTTCAAAATTGATTCTGTATCATATTCCATGTCCCAAACCTTTTCTTGTGAGTTATGATCTGGACTTCCGATATCTGCAGCTTGATGGAAAAGCTCTCTAAAATGTGTTATCCAGGCTTCTGCACTCACACAATTTTGTAGGTTATTTTCTGTAGAGGATGATGTGACTTTTATTAATGGCCAAAAGTCCTTGGATTGTCTACTTGCTAGGGCTCGAAGCATATTTTCAGAATCCTCTTGATACAATACTCGCTGAAAATTCAATCACCAGTTTCTATAAGTGCTTGTCGCTTTTACTGCAAGTGCTTGGTTTCTTGCTGATGGGGGAATTTTAGCACGTCTTCTGGCTTTCCTCATAATTTCCGTCCTTTCCCTTATCTCCTCATTGTAAACATGCAAGTGTGGTTGGAGATTTTTTAATTTTGTGTTTTTTTGATGTAAGTATGGGGTGAGGAGTGGTCTGTAGTCCAAGGCTGGTATGGATTTGGTTCGAGTCTGCTGTACATTTTGTGCCTTATAAGCTTTCGTGATCAAACAACTAGCTTCTTTAGTTAGTTTTAGATGTGTTCCCTGAGCGCAGCTCTCCAGTGTGTCATCATAGTTTGTTGACTGACTTCAGGGGTCAGCCAAACGACTCAAAATGTTGTTATCACTGAATTGTGTTTTAGTCACTTCAAATGAAGGAATGATAGAGAAGAGTTCTCTTGAAACAAATATATGATCGATGTTGCTTTCTGATCCCTCTCTTTCCCAAGTGAGAACTTCAATTGAATTTTTGTTCTTCAATAGATGAAGATTTTGAAGATCCCATGATTCCATCAATTCTGCCAAGGCAGTCCCCCGTTTCTGAGATTCCAAGTTGTACCGACTGCCGCTGAAGTTTGAGGCGGTGGAGTTCCTGTACCTGTCCACCCCAATATTGGGGCAGGTGGCTTTGAAGTCTCCACATACAATTACATGATTTATGTTGTGGGCTGTGAAGGCCTCTTCGATGGTGGTGTCAATGTTATTGAGAAAGGTTTTTGTCAGTTGTGCATGCCGGTTCCAATACACGTTCATTACTAGGAGCAATTCTGTAGCACCCTGTGATGTTAGTGTCTTGCCATGAGTCCATGAGATCAGTACTGCCTGTATGTGTGTAGTTAGAGCTAAGGCTCTTACCATCCATAGAGGGCTATCAGAACGTACTCCCATCAAAAGGCCTGAAGTGAGTCTACCTTTAATCCCCCTAGAAGCCACTGCAAGGCTGATTTCATACCCATCTAGACTTGGGACAGTCGTCAGCCAGGTTTCCTGAAAACGGAGCAGGTCGAAATCTCTGAGGTTGATGTCACTGGTCGTAGTTAGGGGTACATATCCTCTGGTATTCCACGAACCAAGAGTTAACAATTTGATCAAGTGATTGTCTGGTTTTGTCATGGAGGGAGGGAATTTAACAGTTGTTTTTGGTTGCTATTTATGCGGATGGTGTGAAAAAAAAACGGAATCCACGCCCATCTCTTTAATTTTTTGTCCAAATGGGATTTTAAGTGTGCTCTGGCTGGCAAGACATATCTCTCATTTTGCTTATCTTGCTTGAACATAAATTTGGAGTTTAAAAATGGACCATGAAGCTTCCGATCTTCCCTCTTTCAATGCCCTCATTCGCTGACCTATTATGAGGATCTTTGGCTCTTTCTCGCCTCAAGTCTTTGTGTTGTTCCAGGTATCGATTATGTCCTTCAATCGATGTGTTGAGTCTTGCATCAGTAGTTGATTTTTGTACCTTTTCCGCTCTATTATGTTGGTTGATCTTTGACTGACTATAGATGTTTGCACCTTACCCCCAGTGGTGGGGGCGGTGGGCAGTCAGTGCATCAAATCCTCTTTCCATTGAAGTTGTTTCTCTCAGGTCGTATCCCAGTCATTGTAATTTACCGGCTGCTTTCATTAGCATGAGTTTGATACTTGGAGAAGTTAAATGTAGGTAGACACTATCCAGTCGCCCCTTTCTGGCAAATTCGATGATTTTTATATCCTCTCTTTGAAGAGTCTTCAGGTCGGTTAAATGTTTGAATACATTCATTGTAGTGAAACTGTTTAAAATGAGGCTGTCGCCTTTATCTAGCACTCGTTCCAATTTCAAGGTCCTGGTAGCTCTACTTTTGTGTGTAAACAGGACACTGTCTCTAACTTCTGTATGTCCTGGTCGCGTTTTTATTCTTCCTGTTGATTGAGTCGAGTCTTCATCCTGAGTACTGTGATTTCGTGTATTTTTTTACTCATGTCTACTTTGACGCTGCTGTCTTGTTTTACTGTCGTCTTTGGGTTGGGTGCAAGTCGGGACAAGGAATCCTGAAATTTATGTTTGGGCATTTGCCTGAGCTTTCTGCTGGCGTGGATCTCTGCTGCCCTTTGTGGCTTGCTTACCACCACATGCTATCATTGGCGGTCATCTCTAGTTTCTTGGTTTAGCTCTCCCGTTTGGCTTGCAGAGTGGTAAAACTGGGAGAGCCTGCCTCAACTAGGGCCATCTTGTGTCTCGGCTCATATTGTGGAGGTGTGTCATCTACAAAGCACACTTTCCGTTTTCTCTCTGAATCAACTATTAGCTCAGATCAATAGTGTGCTGGATGATCTCCATTAAGTCTATTATGGAGTCCATTTCTTCCCGATCAGCTGTCATTTCTTTGGCCTTTTTGTTGGGTTGTCGTTCGTTGGCTACTAGCAGGGTACGTGTAATTTTAACTGTCTTTCTTGGCTCGAAGATTAGTGCTATGCGGTTTTCCTGCCCTGCACCCATGGTCCCTTTAGCATGATCCGTTAATGAGTTTGGATCTGGCATTTTCCCCAACTTGGTAACAGATGGCTGTGTTGTTTTGTGCAACTTGTCCAGAAACATAGTCAGCTCTGCTGTTTTTTTTTAACTCTGAATGGTTATTCGTGGTTTGCAGTGAGAGGTCTTTCTCTTCGATTTTACAAAGTATCAGGTTTGTTTTTGAGTTGGTCATCCAGATTCTGTACTTGGTCAGTTTATGTAAGCCCTACTGCTGGCAATACTGCTTCAGGCGGCTGTTTTTGAGGTACCAGAGTCTTCTTGGTTCGGTCTGCTTTTTTTTTAATGTCATTTGTTTGAGTTCCAGTTGTCAGAAAGCTTTTCTTGTTCTGAGAACTAGGTTTGCTACTTGATTCAGCCATATTGTTAATCCCCTGTACATTATCTGGCATAGTGCTTTGATCTCTGGCATTAGTTTTCCATGCCTCTGTAGCCATTATGTATCCTTCCAAAGGCATCATTTTTGAATGCATCAGGGCAGTCATTGATGTATGGTCTTTTAGTGTTTCAATAAGTGACTCATACAATTTTCCAAAGGGTGCTAGAGCAATTTTAACCGCCGACATGATTGCAAATAGGTCCCGTTTTTTCGAAGGGTTTTTATTTTCAGCTAACAAAGTCTCACTCGATTTTTGGTTCTGTAATGAGGATCGCATCTGAAGGAGGTCTGCTGTAGAAGTGTCCGTATTCACCATTATCTTTTTAACAGTCCCTGACAATTTCATGTTGCTATTTGGTTTTTGGGGTGTTATTCTCTCTGACAATTTTTCTTTAAGCACCTGAGTTTTTTGTTTTTGTATGTCCTTTGCCTGACTAGAAATAGCTTTGTGTGATGAACTAGGGTGGGCATTATGTTTGCCTACAAAGAATTTTTCTTTTGTTGAATTGTCAGTGTTTGGTGTCGAGGTCAAGTTGTAGCCCTCTTTTGGTTTCCACTGCTTGAGGGACTTTTTAATTTCTGTCTGAGCTGGCCCAGTTGAAGCTCCTTTGAATCCTGGGTCGACCGAAGTGTTAGGTTTCCCAAAATTCCATCTTACTGCCATCGGGTTTTGGTCCTTGATCTTTTTGGTGTCTCGTTTGGCATTTGCCTCGAGTGACTGTGAATTCAGCATTAGAGTCGTTCCATCTAGTATATTAAATTCCACCCCTTCTAGTAATTCAGCATCAGAAGGCTTGTTGTCTTGGGCAGGTAAATCCTTCCCTAGCTTGTTGAAGAATTATTCGAGCGTAGTGCTGTTTAGATGTTTCACCAGCAATGGTTTCGTTTGCTTGCCGGGATGTTCTGGCTTATTTTGACGTTCTGTTTTCCTTCGAGTTAGCCCGAGCCTCAAGATTTCTAGATTCGTCAAACAAGCCAGAGTCCAAGCTTGATGCACTATTATCTGTCGGGTTTGAAGCAAAGGTGCAAGACACGTCGCCCAATGTAGATCATGGGCTCGACAAGTCCTCCCTCGCTATTACTGGGTGAACTTCACGCTTCATGTTGGATAGCTGGTGGTGAGTCTGGTCACCCAACACCTCTCCCGATGGCATCAAAGGGATGTCGATTGTTTCCTTAATATCAATGGAGGTTTCAAACACTGGGGGACCGTCAGTCCGGGCAGATGGCAGGGGCTGGAGGGTTTAGACGGAGGTTATGTTTGTTTTTGCCGTCACTTCGGCCAGTTCTCCCTCTTGATTCCCATAGGCACCAGTTCCAGAGCTGGCACCCACGCTCCCATTGCTTCCCCCCTTTAACTCAGGCTGTGTTACTTTGCAAACACTTACGTGTGTCGCCAGCCCCTGCTCAACTCTAGGGATTCTACTGACTCTATGCACCTTTCTGCCGGCGCTGATGTTCCTTCGCCTGCTCCCGCCGGGTCCCGCTCTTGGTATTCAGAGCAAGCCCTTCCAGCTAAAGACACAGAGCCGCATGGTGAAACCATTGCCCTGTGTTTATCCGGCAGTGTCCGCCACGGTGATCTAAGCGGGGGAATTGGTGGAAAAAGGTTAGGAGAGCCAGAATCTTCTTCAAATACCACAGAGCTGGCCGATCTCTGACACTGCGCATGCATTGATAATTGCAATATTACCCTCGTGGCTGCTAATGGGGTGGGTTCCAGCCTTTCTTCTTTGAGTTGGCGGCCACTTCGAAGATGTCTCCCTTCCATGTTGAGCAGTCAGCAGCATTCAGCGGTCAGCAGGACTGCAGTACTGCTCACTGCTGCTCAGCTCCGAGTTATCTTTGTATTCTGGGTGTGAGTGCACTTATGGGACTGCTTAGAATGCAAAATCCTTCCCCCAGCGCTAGCCTTTACCTTAAAAAAAAGGCCTCCTGTAAATAGCTTAATAGGGCTTTTAGGGCCATTGATAGGAAATGCAGTATATGCACACACAGAGATGTATCTCTGGCGTGCGGGCCCTCTTTCAGCCTTACAGTTCCACAAGGCCAGGGGTGATGGAAGCTCACCCACTGCAGCAATGTTACTCACCTCTCTCCGCCCCAGCAGTTCCCCAGTCAGCCAGGCTTGAGGCAAGCTGCACCATTCTGCGGTCTGCAGCAGCCACAGAGCTGTCCAGAAGCAAGCGCTGCAGAGAAGTGGCCTTTCCCTCGCACAGTCCAGATTGCACCTCAGCGACTGTAAGATGGCACACCGGCCACCACGGAAGCACAGGTCTACACACAGAGACCAAGATTATGAGGCACTGAGGACTATACTAACAAGCTCTCTACAGTCTGCATTAGCAGCCATCTGCCACGGGTCCTATGCGAGTGCTCCACCCTCCCCGGACTTTCCAGGAGACTTGGGATCTTGTTACCGACGACGCCACGAGCACAGCCGGGTCTACCAATTGGACACCCTGAAGAAGGTGCCCTGTACTTTGCAAGTACCTTAAAGCACCGAAACGTGCACTCACTAATCAGCGCATAGATGAAGACCATGGACAGAATATTTACCTTTTTTTCACCTATTAGTGTGTTAGACAAATGTTTTTGAACACGTTGGCTAAATTTAGAGATATCCCTAAAAGTCCAAAGACCTAGACTTTAAAAAGTCAACCTTGAGCACTGAAGTTGAGAGAACTGTTAATAATTCTCTGCTCAAATAACCAACCTTCGAGGAAACTGCGCCTCAGAATTCATGTGACAATCCATACATGTTCTATAATTGTTCTGTTTGATTGTATGTCACGAAAAATATGTTGCAGGAAATATTCAGGCTGAATTTATGCTTATTCCTTCTCTGTACATTGATTGTTTGGCACTAAGAATTTAAAGTGCAACACGGTTATATTTTGTTTTGTTTTGGTTACACACTGTATATATGAGTCACTGTAAATTGGTCGCTATACACTTGTACCATATAAATTGTTCTTTTACTATATAAATTGTTTTCTCAATACACTTGGTTGCATACGGTCATTCTTCTTTAGTTTGGCAGCCACAGGGCCCTAATTAACAGAGGCAATTGTACAAACGACAGAAACAGATATAGGCCGCAACCAATACGGAGAAATGTGAAGAGCTCCTCAGTAGTCCCCGTGTCTAACATCCAGTGATGACTCAGACAAAGACAAGGCAGGAACAAGTTTTATGCCCCCATCAATCTAAGGAGGGCCACATAGAATTTATAAACTGGGAAAGTGGACAACTTTTTCTTTGTTGGCATATGCCACAGAGCTGTCAGCCAATGTCTGGTCTGAGTCTGGTACTAACTCCAGGGAGTTTGGGTCCGCTGCACTCAAACGCCAGAACCCTATTTCAGCGCGACAGCAGACCACCACGTCTGTCTCTGTCTCCGAGAGCCTCCTTCAGCCTCTGCCGTGATTAGAGGAAAGGACCCAAGAAAAACGTAACGGCACTCGTATCGCGTGTCAAGACGCACTTGCCGACATTCTGCATAATATTTTTTATTAATTAATAACATGATGCAGGTAATTTCAGCTCAGAGTGGGTGATCTGCTTACCAGATCTCCTTTTCATAAGATCCATGCCAAAAGCATAGTGTACCCATGTGCCCTTCTGAATCAATATTCTGATCTCTAGTGCCTCCTCTCCAGTGGCACAGAGTAGGTTCAGGATTCACAGTTGGCCATTTGATAACTGCTGTGGCATCGAAGTCACTTCAGAACAGAGGCTGCATTTAACGTCTGCAACTCTGTGTCCAAAAAATCACAGTCATGAGGAATTACTGTTCTGCTGGCAGTTTGATCTTTAAACAGAAAGCCATACTTATGGGATGGTGGATAGTAATTCACATAGCTTTAAGATGCCACATCAGATTGGCATCATACATGTGTAATCACTGTGAGCCCAAGCCACCTGTGGAAGCAGTGTGGGAATTCTGACCAGACATCTTGACTCTAACACTGCAAGGCAAGAGACGCAAAACATGCAATGGTAGGAAAAAGTAAACCACTGCCACAAGCCATTAATTATAGAAAGGGTAACATAAAAATGTTACATGAGAAAGCAGACAAAGGGGATACTAAGTAACCCCTCCAGCACTCGATGGAAGATAGTGTGTGCTGGGTCTACAAAGTTACAAAAGGTAAGTAAAGTCAATTTCACTTTACTGCTCTTGGAAACAGTAGTTTAACCAAGAGAAGGTATTTAAACCTTTCGGAAATCTGAAATACTTACCTGTGCCACCACACTAAAGGTGCTGTGTGTCACAATGTAAACAGATGATGCCTATGCAGTTTGTCAGACTCCCAAACCGAAAGAAACACAGGGTTCAAATCAAAGAAAAATACATCAGAGAATGGGAAAAAGGTCTCACTCTCTCCAGGATAAAAGAGTCCAGCAAAAGAGCTGGGGGCTTCTAAGGTAGAGGGGAATTAGCACATTTCTGAGAATTATCCCTAACTCTCGTCCCCCTCAGACTAAGGGACAGGAGGATTTAATCCACTCCTGGATGAATCTCCTAATTCAGTCGGTCATACTTTCTGGAGAGACATCAGCATTTTGGTGATTACACCCTGGCCTGTATTCTGTGGTGAAATAAAACCCCTGAAGGATGATTGACCATTTTAACAATTTAGGATTCTCCCCCTTAATCTGCATACAGAAGTAGATCCATACAAGTACGGTCTAAACTTATTCAAATACCACACAATTGCAAAACACTTTCTTTTAATTGTTTCCCACTTTGTTTCACGATTCTTCAGTTTCCTACTGATGAAGCAGATAGGGTGTTCCCTGCCTTTCTCATCCAGCTGACTCAGAACTGCACCTATTCCTGTATTTCAAGCATCAGTTTGTACAATAAAGGATTGGTTGTAGTCAGGAGCTCTCAAGACTGGAGTTTAATAAAGGACTTTGTTAGGTCCTTCAAATACCTTGGTGCACTCCTCACTCCACCTGACTTTCTTGGGGAATTTGGGTGAGGAGATTACATTCAAGGGAGAAGCTATGGTCCCATAGTTCTCAATGACGTTCCTATAGTAACCAGTGAGACCTAGAAAGGCTCTCACTTGGGTTTGAGTAGTAGGGGTGGCCCAGTCTTGGACAGCTTGTACTTTGCTAGGCAATGGTCGTATTTCACCTCCTTCAAACTCATATCACCTTATGGACTATAAACAAGCCATTTTTCAGGCGAAGAAAGATTTCTTGGGCAAAAAGTTAAAAGCTGCCAGTTTTCTTCTGAGGGAATTGTTTTCCATCATCTCCAATATCTGTAATCTCAGCTGTAAAGCAAATTCAACTAACCATTTGGTCGTGCAGGCCAATCTTTTCAATTCTTTTTTCCTTGAAAAGATTGAATGTATTAAGGCTGATATTGCTCAGGCCACTGTAACAAGTCCACCCGTATCACCAGATATTCAATCTGTGGTTATTTCAAGTGATCCACATAGCCAGACATTTTTGTCTGCTTTTGATTTTCAATTAGTTGGTGAAAATGATATACATAAACTGTTAGAGACTCTTAAGCCCACCAGTGATTCTTTGTCTCCCCTTCCTGCATATGCAGCAAAGTGTCTTGCTCACGAGCTGACTCCCTTCATCACTACATTTGTTAACAATTCATTGACATATGGGATTATACCTGACAGCTTAAAGCACTCTACGGTTACCCCTCTATAAAAAGAAAACAACGTTGGGTCCGGAGTCTCTCCAGAATTATAGTCCTATTGCAGGACTACCGTGGCCGGCTAAAATTCTTGAAAAGGTCATCACAGGTCAACTGCAGAAATGTGTGGAACATGAGCTGTTATTGGATAAATTCCAATCAGGTTTCAGACCAGGTTTTGGAACTGAGACTGCTCTTTTATCGGTTCAGGGCGACTTGTTAAGGGCCACGGACCAGAGTGAACTTTCTCTTCTGGTAATGTTGGACATCTCAGCAGCCTTTGACACAGTGAACCATCACATCCTCCTTGAGCGATTGCAAGAGGTAAGAAAAGTTTCTGATCAGGCTATAGGCGGGTTTAGGTCATTTTTGACTAACCGTCAGCAAGAGGTGAGACTAGGAGAATTTATTTCAGTTGCTATCTGGTTGAATTTTGGAGTCCCACAGGGATCATCCCTTTCACCACTGTTGTTTAACTTATATAATCGCCCTCTTTTGGAGATCTTAAGACGCCATGGTTTATATTTTCATTCCTACACGGATGATACCCAGATCTTCATTAGAATTGTCAATTTTGCGGAAGTATTTAGCAAATTGGGATAGTGTCTGGAGGAAGTAAGCGGATGGATGTCCAAAAATCAATTACAACTTAATGCAGCCAAGACTGACATTATTTTGTTCAAAACAAGACATCTGTTGACCGCAGCCAAGAAACTGACCATTCCAACCCTTTTGGGAAAGACCCTAAAATTTGTATCCAGGGTAGAGAACTTGGGCTGGGTCAGGCAAAATGATCTTGGCAGCGCAGGTCAGGTGGGAGCAAAGGTTCAGGCAGTGCATTTTGTGTTGAGCCTCCTACACCAGGCCCTTCCCTATATTCCTAAAGAAGATCACGCGTATGTGGTCGGTGCTTTGACCAACGCCCATTAGGATTACTGCAACAGTCAACTGCTAGGAATCCCTTATAAACAAATCCAAAGACTCAAAAAAGCACAAAATGCAGCAGTCAGGATGATCTTCAAGTTTGGCAGAGCTGCTCATGTGTCATCATTCCGCTGTGACTTTGTTACACTCATCTGGTATCCACAGGGACGCCACCCAGCCGGGTTTGCCCGGATGTGGTCTGCGGGGAAGGTTCTGCCTTGTGGTAGAGTTGGGCGTGCTCTCCGTCCTGCCTTCTTTGCAGGGGCGCGTTGTGTTTCGTGGGCGTGTGCGGTCCAGTTGCTTCACTGACGCCGGCCCGTTTGATATTGATCAGGTAGGTCTTATTGCTGTTCTTTAGTATTGTTGCTATCCTGCATACCTTTCTTTGTTTAAAATGTCTCTTTTTCTCCCTTAGGTATGCAGAGCTTCAGCATGGCGAACTGGCTTGGTTGAGCCCCGCTGGTAAATGATGGCGCATTAAGAGCGCTATGATGCGGTAAGTAAGCGCTATGCGCAGCGCTGCAAAGCCTTGCCTTTGCTAACCTGTGTTTTCCTTCCTTGTAGGTCGCGCTGTTCTTCTGCGCGAGTGGAATGTCCGGAGTGGTGCCAGCCGAGAGGCGACCAGCCAGGTAAGCCTTTTGAGCAGTTTGTAATTTGCAAATGTCTCTACTGCTTTCTTTAATGTTGCCTCTATCTTCCTCTTACAGGTCGTTCTGTCCGGGAGGCGTGCAGATTCGAGAAAGCTGTTCTCAGGAGCTGCGAGTGGCTAAAGATGAAGACTGTAGGTAAGATGCTGCTGCTAATGATGTTCCTTTTGTCTCCTTGCAGGTTCTGCTTCTCCGAGGTTCGGGGGAATAGCTGGGCACTGTGAGCGTCACGTTGCAAGCTGCAAAGTAATGCGAAGCGTGTTGTCTTGCTCAGGTGTGGTTTAAAAAGCCCCAACAAAATAGTCCAGGTAAAGTAGTCCCTAGGGTACCACACCCAAAACACTAGACCGCATAGCTTGTTTCCTAGGAAACAAGCTATGTGGATGCCTCCATGTTGGCTGACAGTACAATAAAGTAGTTCCCAAGCACATTGTTTTTCATGGTGTATGAGCCTGGCGCCATAGGCGCCAGGACTGTGCCCATGAGGGCTTTTGAAGAGGATGCCAGGCTCTAGAGGCCCGAGTCCTGACTCCACCTGGCCAATGGGTTTGCCAGAGGGGGTTTTGGGTGAGGGTCGTGACAGACTTGCATTGGTTGTCAGTAGAGGATTGCATCTGATTTAAGGCAGCCTGCCTTATTTTCAAATGTGTAAATGGGATTGCCCGTCAATATTTGAGGGACTTGATTCATCCATACCAGCCTGCCAGACAGTTGCGCTCCAGCGACTGTCATCTTCCGTCTATACCCCACTCTGTGTACAAGTCTCGGGGTGACCAAAGATTCTCCGTTTTTGGTTCAGAACTTTGGAATTCCTTACCACTAGAATTGAGGAGTGTTAGTTTACTCTACCAATTGTTGAGCTCTGTAAAGCTTTTTGTTTATATAGGGCCCTTTTACATTCTTGGTGGTTCTGTATTTTGGGTTAGCTTTTTTCTGTACGAATCATGTTTTTTTTTTATCACTGCCGCTATACGGTTCGGTCAGTCCAAGGTAGACCACTTTACTCTGACCAATTTGACATTTGCTTGCCTTTATGGTTAGAAGGGCCTGCTCAAGAGCCTGCAAAACATATCCAAGGTGGTCCAAGTATGCCATGCAGAAGTCCTCCCTCCCATTCAGAATGTGATTCACCATCCTTTGTAATGTATCAGGTGCATTTTTGAGTCCAAAAGGCATAACCTTAAATTGGTAGAGGCCTCCTGGGGTAGAACATGCAGTTTTCTCCTTGGCATGGTCTGTCAGAGCTATTTGCCAATAGCCTTATGTTAGGTCAAATGTACTGAGGAACTTGACTGAAGCAAATGTGTCCAGCTCATCTGTCCTAGGTAAAGGATGGGCATCAGTCCTGGTGACTGCATTAAAAGCTCAATAGTCCACACAGAATCACAACTCCTTGTATCCTGCCTTTGCTACTAGTACAACTGGACTAGCCCATGGAATTGTAGATGGCTCTATTACCCCGAGATCAAGCATCTTCTTGACCTCTTCCTTTATGTGGGTTCTTACATGGACTGACATTCTGTAACCACTGCTTTTGACAGGGAGACAGTCACCAGTGAGGATATCATGTTGGCCGCAAGGGGTCAAGCCTGATGTTAGTGAAAACAGAGAGGCAAACTGATTCAACAGAACTTTGCACTCCTCCTGTTGTTGCAGAGTCAGATCAGAGAGAGATTAACCCCTTCTATTTTTCCTTCTAACGGCTGTCCCCTGAGAAGGTCAGGTAGAGGTTCACTCTCCTCCTCTTGATCAGATGCTAAAAGCAAAGCTCCTAGTTCTGGTCGGGATACACATGCCTTTAGGCGGTTAGTGTGAAAGACCCTAGGGGCCTCCTTGGGATTCCCCAAGTCCACTAAGTAATTGACCTCTCCAAGATTTCCCACAACCTTGAAGGGTCCAATCCATTTGTCATGTAAGGCACTCTGCCTTGTAGGTACCATAACTAGAACTAGCTTGTCTGGAGTGAACTCTACCATGTTGGCCTCCCGGTCATGCCAATGTTTAACCAGAGCCTACCTGCTTTCAAGTTATCAGAGGCTCCTGTCATCATGTGTGTCATTCCCCTTTGGAGACCTAAGACATAGTCAGTGACTCTCACTGGCTTGAGGGAAGGAACACACTCCAACCCTTCTTTGATTAGGGCCAATGGACCTCTAACTGGATGACCATAGAAGAGCTCAAATGGGCTGAAACCAACCCCTTCCTGAGGGACTTCTCTATAAGCAAAGAGAAGGCATGGCAATAGAAGGCCCCACTATCTTCTAAGGGGTTCTTCTAAAGCAACAATCATGCTCATCATAGTTCTATTAAACCTCTCCTCCAACCCATTGGTTTGGGGATGGTAGGCTGCTGAGAACTTGTAGGTCACTCCACAGTGTTTCCACATGGCCTGCATGTAGAGGGACATAAAAGTGCCCCCCCCCTGTCTGAGATATCCTCCTTAGGAAAACTAACCCTTGTAAAAATACCAAAGTGGCCCTTAGCCACTGCCTGAGCATTAACAGTCCTCATAGGTATGGCTTCAGGATACCTGGTAGCATGGTCTACCACAACCCATATTAATTGGTTGCCTGAAGATGTGGGAGGGTGTAGGGGACTAAGAATGTCAATCCCTACCCTCTCAAAGGGAACTCCCACCACTGGGAGAGGCCCCAAGGGTGCCATGTTCTTGGCTCCATTTTTGCCAGAAGTCTGAAAAGTGGGAGAGCTTCTACAGAATTAATCTACATCAGACCCCATATTGGGCCAGTAGAAATACAGAGAAATCCTTCCTTGGTCTTCTTAAAACGTAAGTGACCAGCCAGAGGAATCTTATTGGCTAATTGTAGAAACTGCAGTCTCACCACCTGAGGCACTATAAGTCTTCTGTAGTCCCCTGGGGTAGACTCAATATGCTCACTGTAAGGGAGGCCATCCTACCAGTACAGCCTGTGCTTCCCTGGCTCTTGCCCTCCAATCTGGGAAGCTGCCTGTTGGCAAAGTCCTTCAAGAGTAAGACACTCTCTTTGACCTCTGCTGAAGTCTGCCATAGAGGGTCCACCTTCTGCAAGCAATGTCTGCAGCTCAGGGAGGCCTTTAGGATCCAGATCACCAACATAGGAAAGGGCTTCACCCAGCTCTGTTTCACCAGAAGCTATTTTGCCATTTTCTGGTTGATCCTCACACTCAGCCTCAGCTGGTGGAGGGGTCACAGGTGTGACCTTGGACTTTCCTCTGGGGGATGTCCTTGTCATTTGAACAGGTGTGGCACCTTTCATCTTCCCTGAGGCCGTGGGTTTCACCTGTGCTCCTTCTTTGGCTTGGAACTAGAAGGGTGTCCTACCTGTGGACTGGAAGTTATAGGTTATTCTGTAGCTTCCCACTGAGGGTCATCTAACGTTGCCTCTCTGGCCAGTCTAGTTTGCTCCTGCTTCCTTTTACTGGGAGGCCTGGGGGTGATTGATACAACTCCAAGAGTCTTTAAGTCATTCCCTAACAGGCCTCTCACAGGCACCTCACTTGACAGGTGTTCTTACAGTCATATTGTTGCACTGGAGGGGAGCTGGTAGTATAGGAACCATCAAACCATCTGGAGTGGGCCTCCAGCAAGTTTAGTGGGACCTTTGGGTGCCTTAGCAACATCCTCAGGCTTGAAATAAGTTTCATCCACCACTGTAATGCTGGCCCCAGTGTCTCTAATGGCAGGGGTCTCTTGGCCATTTACAAGTACACTGTCCTTGTAGTATCCTTTTGTGTTATCTGGAATAGAGTTATACACATCTACATTCTGCTGTTCCCACAGACCCAGGGACACTAAATAAACACTGACTGAGACTCAAATGGGGTCATCAGCCAATAATTGAAAGTTACCACTTGGCATTTGAACTTGTTCCTCAGGGATGAAGGCTAAGGAGGCAGTGTGGACACCTGAAGTTCTCCCTTGCATCTGGGATCCCCGTTCACATGGTCAGTTGACCCACAAGCATAACATTTACCAAATGTTCTTTGGAATGGGGGGTTCTGCTGACCTCACTCTGGTTTAGTAGCAGAGGTTTCACTAGACTGACCTGGTTTCCCATGGTGTTTACCCTTTTTCTGTTTGTGGCCCTCTTATGGGTGGTTGGAATTTGAATTCTCTTTTCCATCTTTCTTGTGCTGCTTCCCCTCATCCTTTTTGTTAGTGGCCCCAGAATCCTTGTGAGTACCCCTGTTGACAACCCATAAGTCAGCAGCCTTTGCTAACTTCTTGGGACCAATCATCTTTGAGACAGCCAAGTGCTGGCTCAGCTCAGGAGAGCAGGCATCAAAAATAGATTCTAACAAAAACAGATTTCTCATTCCTTCAAAGGTGTTTACTCTGTAACCCTTAACCCAACCATCTATGTTTTTCAATCATTCACACATCCAGGTAACCCAGGAGGTACCATCAGTCTTTTTGAGGCTCCTAAACCTCTTAAGGTACTGGGAAAGAGTTTTCCCAAATCTGGCTATCAAGGCCAGCTTCACATTCTCATACTCCCGGACTTTCAAGTTCACCCACCTCCATTACAAAATCATTTGACACCTGGGGAAGCCTAGACAAAAGCCAATGAATGACCTGATTACCTGTAAGACCCTGAATATCATGATTGTATTCAAAGGCACCCAACCAATCCACAATATCAAGTTTCACAAAATACATACTCCCTGCTTCTTTAGGCAGGCAAGGCCTCGTGGGACTGGAAGAACTAGAGTACTCTGGGCGGGAAACATTTTCTAGAGACATTGTTTTCATTTCAAGAGCATGTTGTCCTGATGTTTGGCTTCAGCTTGAGCTTGCATTTAAGTCTCATTGTTTCAATAGACACATATTCTGGACTCAGTGTTGTGGGGTCCCAGTGGACATGGCTTGAGGCAAAAGAGCAGTCTGTGGCAAAGAGGGGCTCCTATCCTGGGACTCCTCAACCTCCTCTGAGTCTTCTAAGACATTGGAGTTAGACTATGAACTATCATCCCCATTATCAACTTCCACGTTTCTTGGGTTAGTAGGTGTTGAAGGTCTACTACTCAAACTTTGGTGATTCAACAACCTTGTAATCAACTAATTTTTCTTTACTTTTACAGTAAGATTTCTGACTTTACACATTATTTCTTTCAGTTGATCAACTGTCAAAATTATCAGGGCTTCCTGACTGAAGTTATCCATATTTGGCATGTTACAATTGCTGTTCTGATGGAGCTTGGCCATGTGGGGGTTTAGTTGAACACAGGCAGAGTAAAATACTCAATGTTACAACTCTACAATAGATCCACACCGCCTGCCACCAGTGTTAGGCAAGATTGTATGTAGTATCCCTGTGGGAGACTTCACCAGCCTTGCCCTCTTGGCAATAGTTAACCCAACCTTTGGTATAAGCATGTACTACACAGGTTGGTAGAGTGACTGAGCAGCCAGGCTTATCTCAAGAGGGTTCTATGTGAGCTGTAGAGTTGCAACATAGAGTTTCACAGTGACAAGTATCCAAATTGCACTTAAACTCAAGGTTTCTTGATTAAACAATGTTTATTAATTTAACTGTCAGTTTGAATAAGCATTTTTTAGAAGGGAGCAGATATGTAACACTTAAATATGCTTCATAATACACTCTCTCAGTTTCATTAAATCAGTAGATACCCTTTTGGGATGGCACACAGACACTTCCTACACCCTGCAGTGACTTCAATAACTAGGACACTGATTATATCACTGGTACATTTAGAGCAATACTGGGTTTGGTGTCAAAAGGAAAAGGTTAGGGAAGGAAACACTGGTTAACAAGTTTCTCAAACAGGTAAGCATTTGTGAACCCCCAATGCAATATAGATGTATCCTTTCCCAGCTATATAAGTAAAGAATGTATGACTTTTTGGAGGGACAGGTCAAAAAACAAAGTCAGAGGTTAGAAGAGTCTTCAGGGAGCCAGGACAGCCAATGTCCATTGAGCAAAGTCTAGGGGAGCTGAGGCACTTCTGGTACGTAAGTAAAAAGTCTTGCACAATGTTATAGAGAGTTTTATAGAAAAATAAATCACTGTTGGGCCACAAGCTGGGAGGCTTGTGATGGGCAAAGCTGCAAGCAACTCTGCAAAAGGCAGCAGATGCAAGTCTCAACTGAGAGCTTGCAAGCTACCCAAAAAGAGAGAAGTATTCCTGTTGTAGTATGGCAGATCCTGTTGTTCCTGGGCCTCAGTTGTGGGGACAAGAGGGAGGACATCTGGGGACTCCTGCATTACAATTCGAAGGTCAGCGGCAGCAATGGGCAAAGTTCAGATAAGCGGCACTTCACGGTTTCAGCTTCTCGCAAATAGCACCACAGCGGTTCTTGGACACCTTGTGGACTTTCTTTACTTCTGTCGCTCAGCACTCTTTTGGGGTGGCTCAGGCTTGGTCAGCCTTGCTTCGAGGAAGTCCGGAGGATCTTCCTGGAGTTCGGGTCCAGCTTAAAAACGATGCACTCGATTCTGGTGATCCTGTTCCCTGGCTCTCCCATTCATTTGCAGCCTAGCTGTCACTCAGACAGCAGGGTGGCTGTCCTCCAAGGACAGCTAGCCAGCCAATCACCTTTGGGTG
Organism: Ambystoma mexicanum; assembly: GCF_040938575.1. Taxonomy (NCBI): domain Eukaryota; kingdom Metazoa; phylum Chordata; class Amphibia; order Caudata; family Ambystomatidae; genus Ambystoma; species Ambystoma mexicanum. The sequence goes on from NC_090930.1 coordinate 329,816,710, forward strand.
CATTCCTGTAATCATGGAGACTAAGCACAGGGAGTTTCGGGCACTTCCCTCGCTTCCTGCCCTGCCAGATACGCTGGAGCCAGAGGCGGGCTTCAGCAGTGAACCATGCCAAAGACAAAACAAACAATGGGACCACACCTGGTTTGGCGTGCAGACTAAACCTCAAGAAGGACCTTTCCAACAAGAAATAGCAAAAAAAGAAGACCGGGCCATTTTGACAAAATGGGCACCCATGGGTGCTATACTGCAGCTGCGAACGCAGCCCACGGTAACAACACAATGGGAGGAAAAAGTAAACCACTGCCACCAGCCAGTAATTGCAGAAAGGGTTACACAGAAATGCTAGATGAGTGTAATGACTGGTGGGGGGTTATCTGTACTCCTACTCTCTATATGGCAGAGTCGAAGCACAGAGCACCCCAGCCAAGATTCTCTATTGTTGATAGCAATGTACGAGCATTCAAGGCTTAAGCTCTCAGGAGGTGATGCAGGCTGGTTCTTAAGTACAGTGTAGCCCCCAAGCACCCACAAAGGAATGTCCACACACTGTATTAGTGAAAACACAGTCTTTATATAATTAAGGTTCAAGGTTATATACACAATCACAATAACTCACTTTGTGCTCAGTTAATCTACAATGGCAAATATATATACAGTTCTACGTGGTACCACAATTACTATCTGATTTCATTAAAGTGCATCAACTGTACTTTGGTCAAATATCACACAAATCAATTAATAAAGGGAACCAACAATAGACATAGGAGGAAAGCAGTTGGTTAGAACAATTGGCAGAATACTGGCCCCGTTACCTAGACACATTTCTGTATGAGGATCCCCCCACCTGGGCAACCTGTAAATAAAGATATATTGTACAAGCTCAGTCCATATATTGTTCACAAGAGTCTTATTTCCTTCTAAATAGTTCTACAACCCCAATGTAAGTTTGACGTCGGGTCATCAACGGATCTTTCTTGAGCGGCTCCCTTTAAGGCAGGAGCCACAGATCGTGGAGATCCCACGAGGAAAAAGGGTGAACACTGTTGTTGCGGCAGCAGCTTCGGTTCTTGCAGTGCTCGCTGACGATCAGTCGAAAATGTCCTGCAAGCTGAGGTGTGCGGTGCACCTCGATGGCGAGTGTTCATTGCCGCAAGGAGTCAATGAAGAACTTTGTCCCAGTAAGGGTGTCGGATCATCGGTGTCTTGCGTCGGCGAACGGGACGTCACCACGACTGGATTCAGTAGCTTCATTGGCGTCTCTGACGTCTTCGGGTGGCGTGAAACCCACCGGTCTATTCTCCTCGGTCTTCGCGGCCTTGACTTTCTGCGGCAGGATGAAAGTGGTAGACGAGGATGAGCAAGGGAGTCCTTGTTTCAATGTTCTTAGGCAAAGGGAGCATTGCGGCTCCGGTCGGCGACGGCGGTGGGTGACAGCGGTTGGCGACGGTGGTCGGCGAGGGTGGACGGCTGTCCGGTGCTTCTCCTCATTCTCCTCAGTGGTCCGCTTCTCCGGTCGGCAGCCTTTCGTAGGTTTGTCTACCATGGAGCTTTGGCAAAGATCAGCTGGTGCACGATGGTCCCTCGTACCTCGGATAGAGGTCTCCTAGCCAGGTGCTCAATTGGATCAGTTCCTTGAAGGCACAGCAGCTTTCAGATTAGCGAACGACAGCAGCAGCATTTCTTCTTCTTCCAGTGCGCTTCAAAGTTTAGCATCAGTTTCGACTTCAGCTTCTGAACGATTTCTAGCAGTATGAGGCCCCCAGATATCCCATTCACTCTGCTGGGTCACACTCAGGCAACCAATCATTCAGAAGGTCATTAAGGCAGTCAGGCAGCGAATCGGCTCACAGTGTATTCAGGCCATTCTTCTCCATCCAGACACTCACAACACAGAATGTGGATTCGGACAAGCACTCTGCCATTCAGCACTACACACTGCATTCATACCAGTTTCGGGCAGGGCTGTCTTAGTCATTGTGTCAACCACCAGATGATAGACACCCACAAAATGAAATGTGTATTTGTCACACACTCCTTTCACCCAGGTCCCACCCCACATGTGTACCCACAATATACAGTCATTGGGAAGGCTCCAGCCAGTCTGGCCTGGACTTCCCCACAGCACCATATATGGAACTTCCACCTAACAGCCAGTCAGGGGGAAGGGACAGAGTCAAGGCTTCCCGGGACTTTAGGAAAAGTAAGGCAACAGGCAATAGAAAGCAAGAGGCCATCTTGTTGCCTATCAGGAATCTACTGATTCCAATGACAAGGCCTGGGCATCCCAAAATGGAGGATGCGCAGGGCACCTGTCAATTCAGCACAGAGCTGCCACCAGCCCGCACCCTGCTCTGTGGGCCACGCACAGGTGCCCAAAAACATACACTAGGAGTATGGGGTCATACTCCCACCAATGGGTGCCATAAGGGTTTCCCAAGGGTCTGTTCACCAAACCAAAAAGAGGAAGAGCCTCAACGCCAGGAGTCCCACATGAACTCCTGAGCGGAAAACACATCAGAACATACATAATAAAGCAATAAACGACAAGGATACAGAGGCCCTGTCCCTCCGATGCATTTCCAGCATCACAATGAGAAAGTAGACACAGGGGATACTAAGTAACCCCTCCAGCACTCTATGGAAGATAGTGTGTGCTGGGTCTACAAAGTTACAAAAGGTAAGTAAAGTCAATTTCACTTTACTGCTCTTGGAAACAGTAGTTTAACCAAGATAATGGGCCTCATTCCGAGTATGGCGGTAAGGGATAGCGGCCACCGGTAACGAGACCGGTGGCGGTGATGCCTTACCGCCATACTCCGAGTTCCCTTTGCGCCCTCGCCCTTAACGCCTGCTTTGAGCAGGTGTTAAAGTCGAGGGCGCAAAGGGGCCTCCAAGCCAATAACGGTGACCGTAATGAACGGTCACCGTTATTTGCATCTTCCCCATTCCCATTGAGCCCTATGGGGGCTCATTTGGGAATGGAGAAGAGCCTTGGTGAATGGGGAATTACCGCCCCGCCAACCTTGGAATGGGGCGGTAATTCCGCCATCCACCAAGGCGCTGCCGGTCCGGGTACGGCGTCAACCAAGGCGTTAATAGCGCCATTGGTTAGCGCCATACTCGGAATGAGGCCCAATGTATTTAGACCTTTGGGAAACCTGAAAGACTTCCCTGTGCCACTGCACTGAAGGTGCTGTGTGTCACAACGTAAAAAGATGATGCCTATGGAGTTTGTCAGACTCCAAAAGCAAAGGAAACACACAGTTCAAATAAAAAAAGAATACACGAGAGAGTGGGAAAAAGGTTGCACTCTTTCCAGGATAAAAATTAAAAGCCCTAAAGTCCAGAAAAATATCTGGGGGTCTCTAAGGTAGAAGGGAATTAGCACATTTCTGAGAATTCTCCCTAACCATACACAAGGTCAAATTGAAAAGAGCAGATGTGCCCATAAAACAGCATAGCATACGGATTCCAGTCTGTTTGTGTTGTTTTTGTTATTTGTCGCGCCCCTAAACCTATGGGTAATCGGTATGCGTGCTAAATACCATAGCTCTCAACTCACCAGCTTTTGGCGGGTGTCACCCGCCTTGCAAAGGGCTGACTCACCCGCCAGGCCTCCTGCACGCCCATTCATTCCAATGGGCGTCTCACCCGCCAGAAACAAAATCGGGTGATTTCACCTGCCTTTGCAAGACAAATGGTTGAGAGCTATGAAATACTCTATATTCTCTCTTCTTTCCTGTCCCCTCCGCTTTCTTTAGATCAAAACACTTTGCTTTAGTCCTATCAGCTGTGGTATTTTGCCTATAAAAGGTGGAGTTTTCAACTCAGTCTTTGGTTCACTCTTGAACAAAAACCTGGAAAATAATTAATTGGACCTTTGTTGAGAGAGTTGACTTTCCAAAGTCCTCTGCTAGAGGTGAAGACTGAGTGTCCAAGGCACAGGCAACCTCTGCTCGCTAACCATCCACAGGGCACATTGGGGGTGACCTGCTGCTGGAGCAAGGCATGCCTCCTTGCCAGCCACACTATTAGCCAGGGCCTCACTGTGCTGGAAGTCCCCTGCAGGTGTGTGCCAGTCTCCCCTTTTTTGGGACCAAGGACTAATCTTATTCTTGTGTCTGTGCATTGGGACTCACATCAACCTGAGTATCAAGACAGCCAGGATCCTTGTGTGTTCACCATCAAGTCACTCCGAGCCATGAATCGAGCATGTTTGATCTTCTCAAACCAAAAGGAGCCCCACCATTTGGCAATTGACCGATCTTCAACCCACTGTGCTGCAGTCTCGAACCAGTTCCCGCACTGTGCCAGCTGGGCGCAACGTTGCCTCGGCTTGAACTTTAAGCTTATCATTTCAGTGACCGCCTTCAAACCACGTTTCAAACCGACAGCGCTTTTGTTGGTGATGTTCATTGACAGTCGGCCAGACCCTGGGGGACTCATGAATGATGAACGCTGCACTAAAACCAGTCCACTCGAACTGCGCATCCAGTCACTAGCATCTTTGCCATTGAACCGACTGTTGAAAAGACCTTGGTGTCCCTCATGATGGTGCACTTCGTTGATAGCTGCTTCGAACCAACCCTGGTGGCTTCATTCAACTATGATCCCTGAAAGCCACATCAGATTGCTTGTGTTTCCAGTTACCAGCATCTTTGCTGTCAATCAACTGTCAAACTGACCCTTGCCGTCCTTGTGATCTGCACTTCTTCAAACCGCAGCGAACTTCAGCTTGACTCCAGCTCGACACCTGCTGCGTGTCTTGAACACCATGACTGCCACATTCTAGCCTGCTTCAAACCACACTAACAGTACAGAGAAGCCTGGTTTGATGCTGTCAAACCACTGAGACTAGCAAAGGGTATTACTGACTGATAAGCCCCTTGGTCCATCTTTGGCTCGAGAAACTGATTAGGTCACTTAAATCCCTTTGTGCACCAAGAAGATATCCTTTACAAACATTGTGGTTATTTGTTGCCTTTCCTCCCATGTTTCATTACCCAGAGTGCTGCGCCTTTCTATCTTTGCATATTCTGTGCACATTCCATAGGGGTGGGGTTTGTGTAGTGTTTTTCAATTTAGTTATTATTGCGGTTGGTTGGTTTGAATTAAAGTATATATTTTGATAGAACCTTGATTGAATATTCCTTCTATTTACGACTGTTACAGTTATACTGTTTGGGTTGCTAATGGATCACATTCACCATAGCTCTCAACTCACACGCTTTTGGCGGGTGTCACCCGCCTTGTAAAGGGCTGACTCACCCGCCAAGCCTCCTGCACGCCCATTCATTCCAATGGGCGTCTCACCCGCCAAAAACAAAATCGGGTGATTTCACCCGCCTTTGCAACACAAATGGTTGAGAGCTATGCATTCACACCCTACTGGAAGTATATCCTTCCCTTTACCTTTAAAATTGGGAATAATTCTGTGCTTTAGAAGAGTGATGGGTGAGTAGGCGGTTTAGCCTCCACTCATCTGCGTACTCCTGCGGAGCAGAAGTCACGGCCATCCTGTTCAAAAAGCGGTTTTCTCGCATGATTGCACGCTGGTAAAATCCTCCCATGTAAAATAAACTCTTAGGCTGCACAGCTGGGAATCTTGCACACATTAATCAAACATTTTACTTTGAGGGAAATGGCTTTTCATGTTCTCTGTTTCTTTCTTTTGAGCCCCTTACTGCTGTTATTATATTTTTTATTTTGCTCTTTTCATTTCCTCATTCCCTTTTTTTAACTTTATTTCTTCCTTCCCGTTTTCAGTTTTTCACAGCATCATTTGGAGAAAGGGTTTTCAAATTCTTTTTCAGTGTTTCATTCTTTTGAATTTTTTCTTTAGTGTTTTTTCCCTGTCATTGTAATAATTTGCATAAAGATCCAGAATGGTTCGGGTGTCTTAATTATAGCAATAATAACAAGTTCTGCACATCACCGACTGGTAACTGCCCTGGGTCCCGTGCTGTTACTGGGCCGATGAAGGCCGCAGAGCATATTATTGCTGTTAGCACCCAAAGGCAACCCCTTGAGGTGCTAATAGTAGCTGAAAAAAACATAACCCGTTCTTGTTGCTTCGTTCACAGCAGTGGCTGGGGATAGTTGAGATTGCCATGGAAATGGAAGGTGGGGTTCCGTGTGGAGCCCCTCTTCCATTTCCATGGCTTGAACAGGAAGCCAAGCAGACCGTTCGGCCTGTGCGGAGGAGCCCTTCTCAGATAAGGAGAGTTGAATGGGGTGGTGTTAGGCCCAGTTGGGCCGCTGAAAGGAGGACAGACACGCTGAGGTTATGCATAGGTCTGGTCTATTCTCGTGCATAACATTCACTAACTGAAACGTTCCCTCCCCCTTCATTCCCCATCACGTGATGCTACCCACGTGACACAGCGTCGGTCTCTTAAGGAGACACGAACGCTGTGACAGGTGGGGGAGTGTTGAGGGGCTGGATTTGGGTGCGGGATGCAGGGGAGAAGGGGAAAACAGCAACACCAGGTGGAAGGAAGGTGCGCAGAGCACTCTGGTTACTCCAAACCCAGGCTTGCATCATTAGATTTAGCCCGGGTCTGGAGCAACCTGATTGGCTGACGCATCTGCCAAGGGTGCTAATAAATATTCTAATTTGCTACTGTTGCTCCACATTTTGAGTGACTATTTACCACTTTCAGTGTTTAGTTCTATTGTTTGGTTATCTATTTACCTACCTTATACACATTGCCTGTTATTTTGTCTTTGCCTGTTATTTTGTCTCCTATCTGTCTAATTCCATCACTTGACATCTTAGCGCATAGCATGGGTCCTTGTGCAAACAGTTTCTACTGTTTTATTAATTGTTATTTCAACCCACAAGCATGAACATCAAAAAATGTTTTGGGACAGAAATGTAGTGTGTATCTGTGGTAACTTGTGCATGTGTGATATTTTTACATTCTGGTTCAATGATAATTTTTGGTGCGTGCTTGTGCTACACACAGGTTTGCAGCCATCATCATGCGAGACGGTGCCCATAGTTAGCATTTGACTGGCCTCAGGTGTTTATGTAATACCAACAGGTGAATGCTAGGCTTGATAGAGTGTGCAAGGTTTGTGGTGAACCAGCATGCAACATTCATTTAATACCAATATTGCAAGATTATCTAACATCAACAATGATGCTAAAAACACAACAAATGCACACAGCACCTGTTTTACAGATGTAGTAATACTGAATGGAGCAAACTGGTTCTGATTTTTGCACTATGCTTATTAAATGCAAAAAAAAGAAACTCCTTTTCCCTCAAAGCCCCTTCTGTCACATTGAAAAATGTTAACTTTTTTAAAACTTTATTTTATAAACATAAAACAATACGTTTTCTTCCCTTGGTGCAACATATTATATAAAAAGTCCTAGGCCAGTTTGGAGGAAGTCCCATTTTCTCTAGCCCTTATCACTGTTATATAGAACAGGGGCAAAACCATTTGACGCCACTACAAAATTCTTAATATGCTATATTTTTTATATTCTATATTTCTTCTGAAGGTCCTGATATCCTCTTCACCACCAAAACATAGTTCTCTCAAGACTTTTCTGCCCCTTTGCACTCTAGGGCTTCCATCCAGGCTACACATGTATTGTGCATAACAGAACCAGCAGGACAGGGGGCATTGCTATCCTGTACAAATCCTCCCTCTCCATTTCACACTCAGACTGCAATTCTCTCCTAGTACAGTTCCTCCTCACCCCCTCATATTTGCCACAGCTTGCTACTCATATACAGACCCTCAGGCTAAAACAAATGCTTTGCAGAAAGACTTAGGGACTCTTTAGCGGCCATCTTGGTCTTTCACACCTTCCTCACTCTGCTAAGGGACTTCAACATCTGCTTTGGTAGCCTAAACAATCCCATGACATGATCCCTTCTGTACGACCTGGAAACCCTACATCTGACACAACTAGGTTCAGGACCAACCTACTCCCGAGGCCATAAACTAGATGCATTCTTCAGTTCTCCCGACCTCATCACCCTTCTTCCAGTTCTCCCACTAGTCTAGACGTGACCATCCAGCTATTTTATGCACTCTCTCGATTGTAGACCCTCCACCCTCCCCAACAGTCCCTGGGCCACATACCCACTCGCCACCATGGAAGAAAGTCAAAGTAACTCCAGAAATGCCAGATTCCCAACTTGCGTCCTTGCCCTCCCTACCACTCCAGTCGGATCATATCTCTGTCCGCCACTTTGATCAGTGGCTCTCAGAGCTTAGCCCACTTACGCATTAAGATCCTTCTCTAACAGACAGGGTCACTCCCCCAGGTGGCTCACCTCATCTCTCAAATCTCTCAAATTCCAGAACCACATCCTAGAACGCAGATGGCGTGCAACCCCATCGATACAAAATAGAACAGCTTATGCCTAGCAACTCACAGCCTACCGGGCAGAAATACAGAAGGCCAAAAAGTCCTATTACTGGAAAAGAATCACCAATGCCCCAAACACCTGTAGGGAGCTTATTGCATAATACAAGGCACTGATACGCACCACCTCTCCCCCACCCATAATCAGACTCTCTGTGACTCCCTCTCAGTCCATTGCCACAACATTGCCCTTGAAAGAAACCTTGCCACTGTTACCAAAAGAGAATCACTAACACCCCTCTCTGCAACATCCACGTATGGGTTTGCAAATCCACCCTCCCCCGCTCGCTCTTCTCTTCCTTCTCTCCTATCCCCCACCTGGAATTTCTAAAGCTACTATCTAACAGCTGCCCCTCAGGATCCCATGTAGACCTATGCCCTCCTATTCCTCTTAAAGAAATGTTATCTTCTACCTGTGCCAGCAACATCGCAAGATCCATTATCAACTCCTCTCTCACCTCAGGGACCTTCACAGCAGAATTCAATAGCTCGTACATCAGACTCGACCCCCTTCTACTGATCAACTACAGTCCTATCTCAAACAACCGATTCATAGCCAAACTAATTGACTGGACAGCCTACACCCCGCTATTCCTTTTTACTAAAACCAACTTCCTCCTCGAACCCGCCCAATCCGGCTTCAGACCCCTACGAGGAACTCAATCATGTCTTGCCTCCATCTGGGGTGATCTCAAAAGAAACGCAGACTCAGAAGGTTGCGCTGCACTAATTATCCTCAACCTCTCGGCAGCCTTCCACACCATTGACCACCTCACCCTCATAGACAGACTCCACTCCCATGGCAGTTCTGAAGTGGATTTCCTCCTTCCTCTCCAACAGATCCCAAATAATACACATGCTTCCCTTCTCATCTACTCCACGCGCTATTACACACACAGGGCATATCTCTCTCCCCATTGTCTTCAATATCTTCCTGAGGGCCCTCCCTGCCCTCATAAACTCTCATGGCCTGTCTTGCTACAACTATGCAGATGACACACAAATCATCTTCAAGATCCCAAAGGGCCCCTCCTCCACCTACCCGGATCTCGCACCGTGCCTCACAGAAATCAACCACGGGATGACTGATAACCACCTCCTTCTCATCCTGGAAAAAACAAGATCTTGATCTGCAGGAAGACTGCTCTCTTCCCCCAATCCACTCTGTGGCCACACTTGCTAGGTCCACGCCCTCCATCTCCAACATGGTAAAAATCCTTGGATGCATCATGGACTCAGACCTGAAACATCACATCACATCACATCAGCTCAGTGACAGAATCCGGCTACTTAGACTTATGCATTTATCTGATGCATCTTCCCCTACATAAGCTTCCCACACAGAGTCGCAGCAATTGTGGCTATCGTCCCCTCAAGCTTAGACTATGCTAACACTCTATACTTGGGGGTCCCAGCACCACAACTTAGAAAGCTCAAATGGGTAGAAAATTCCACAGCAAGGCTCATTCTTGCCCTAGGCCTGCTAGAACACATCACATCCACCCTCTGTGTCCTTCACTGGCTGCCAATTGGGCAATGATCCACCTTCAAGGCAATGTGCATCACCCACCGAGCACTGCACATCACAGGACTCAAATATCTGGAACATAAACTAACACCCTACAGACCCATGAGAAACCTGCAATCTGGCACAACTCTCCTCCTCATCATCCCAGTCGCAAAATCGACCATAATATGGGGGGGCTTCTTTCTCAGTCCAAGCCTCCATATCTGGAACTCCATTCCATTCAGCATCCGTAGCATAGAAGACCAGCTCGCTTTCCGGAAAGTTCTCAAGACCTGACTCTTCCCCTCTACATACTGATTGATCTAGTCCAACCCCGGGGTGAACTATCCTCCCAAGACAGGAAGGTGGGCGCACCCAATGAATCACCTCAGGAGACAAAAAAGTGGCACATATCCCGTGCAGAAAGGACTCCAGTTAAACCTGTGATACGAGCTGCATAACCTCATGGTAAATAGATATCAGCCTGATTCACTGGTACGTATTGCACTCCACCACAATGGAACATAGCTGTATACCTGCCGGGGCACAGCCACTCACCTGCATACAACTGCAATAATCAACACTGGACTTCACAACACACAATACCTCTTCCAATAGAACGCAGATGAGTGTCATGAAACAATTCGGCCAAGCTGGGCACATAACCAGTCACATGATATGTCTACTCTCCTGACAATCTATCACAGCACCCAGCCACTATCCAAATCTTCATGGCAGTCGCTATCAGGGACTTAGTCATGCCCACCTATCATTGTGCAGGCTAAAATTCACTACACGCATTCCAGAACCCTCCTCCACATCCCAAACCACATCGGTCCTCCCAGGGTGCTCAAACCACAGCGCCATCACTGGCGTAACAGGGGCCCCCGCAGCCCCCGCGGTGCGGGGGGGCCCGCAGGTACATGTCCTGGGAGGGGTCCCCACTTGAAAAAAAATGAAAAAAAGTATTTTCAAAATATACATTTTTTTATTTCTTTTTTAAATCACTTTGCCTTCATAAAGAAATTATTTCTGTAAAAGAAACAATCAGCCTCATTACAAGTTTGGCTGTAGCCTTGCCGGTAAAACCGCCAGGCTGCCGCCAAACTTGCGCTTTTTCCAGCATCCGTGAATGGGCAATTACCAGGTCATTATGGCCCCGCTGGACCTGGTAATTGCCCATTTGCAGGCAGCGGAAAGAAATGCTCCCCATTCCCATTTGATCCCGATAGGGTTCAATGGGAATGTAGAGATCGGATGCACAGGCACCATTCATAATGGTGCCGGTGCACCCGACATGCTCTGCTAACGGGTGCCGGTACGCACGCCAGGTCAGACACCCTCGAGCATACTCAGGCCCAATTTCTTTTTGAAGTAATAGGGCTCCCCTCAACCCCATGACGTGTGTGTGTGAGTGTATGGTGAAAGGGTGCACACAAATGTATGGGTGACTGGGTGTGCGTGCGTGTGTGCGTTTACGGTGAAAGGGTGCACACTTAAATGTATGGGTGGCTGCCTTGGTTTGCCTGCATGGTGAAAGAGTGCACACTTAAATATAAGGATGGCTGGTGTGCATGCGTGTATATGGTGAATGGTGTTTGTGCTTGTGCTCAGGGGCGCAACAAAACCTACATTTCAGGGGGCTGATGCTTCAAATGTTGGGGGAGGCGCTAACTTCACGGGTGGTGGGGGAGGCAAACTTTTTTTGTGTGGGGGCCTCTAACTTCTTTACGCATTTTAATGAGGCTATTCTATTGCAGCTTCAATGTTACAAGCAGCTAACTCTCTCCTTTAAGTGTGAAAGCACCCACTTATGAACTGTTGTGAGAATGAACGGTCTCCTGTTCCCTTTCTACACTTCCAATCACTTCCCTGCCATGAAAGTGCTAAACACACATCACAATTTCAATTGCCTAAAAGATTTGGCATTTGAATGCAGGTACTGACAGTGAGATGCTTCACGTTAGTAACTGCTTGGCCCTTGTTAACCCAGGTGCCGTTTAATATCGGTGTCCTGTTCTGTCCGGCAACTGCTCTGAAGGTCAGCCAGGTTGAGTCAACATAGCCCAAAATTACTGGGGGCGAGTGCTGCAGCCCCATCAACTGAATATTGTTAAGACCCTACTTGTGTTCAATGCCTTAATTACTTAGGTAATCATCATTATTCCTAGCCCTATTCTTCCTTGTCCCTGTAATTGTGTATGAGGCAGTACTTGCCTCATACACAAGCACTGGGATGAGGTAGAGGTACACGGAGGTAATGCCTGACTTAGCTACCTGTATCTTCATTACTCCTAATCCCACTCTTTCTCATCCCAGTACTTACCTATGAGGCCAGGAGCCTCATACGTAAGCTCTAGGACAAGGAGGAGGGACGTGAAGGTAATTCTGGGCCAAGGAGCTGATTTTGAAGGTTGGGGTAGGGCATGGGAGGGAGAGGGCATGTGTGGGAGGTGGGATTGTGCGATAAATCATAATGGTTGTCCATGTCCAGGCTAAGCAGGCATGATATGTGGTATTAGTGGCTAGAGGGGCATTTTGGTGCAGCCAGTCTAGTTATTCCTCAATTTGGTATGACTTTTTTTTAACTGCGCATTTCTGATAAAGTAGTCCTGCTAAGTGTAATTACCTGGCTAGATTGGCATTTGGGTGCTGCCAGTCTAGCCCTTTATTACTGCAGCATTGTATATTTTTTTGAGCATCTGTGAGAAAATTATATGATAGAAGTCTATTATAACACGCCTGTACACAAGTTATTCTTGGCGCGACAAGCAATGGAGTGAAGATAGAGGGAGTGACAAGACAAATTATCTTACTAGGCCTTGTGTCATTCAAATCGTTCAAGTGCGAGAATGAGAAATGCAAGGGGAAAGGGAGGGTGGAGTGCAAGGAAGAAGGGCGGGGAAAACAGGGCTGTAATGCTCTGAGTAAGTGCAGCCAGGACAGTGCAGCTCTGGGTAGTGCAAGGAGAACAAGGGACTGTAGGGTTACAGTTACAGTCCCTAAGTGCGTGGTAGGCCATCAGCAGTGCAAGGGTGACTGATCAAGAAAGAGCCTGGACTCAGTGAGACTCTGAGGGTAGCCAAGCAACCAGTCGGTACAGCAGACAGGTAGGTCAGGTAGGTCAGCAGGGGAGGGAGAGAGCAAAAGCAGAGGAGAAGAGGAAAGTTTTGAGCTGCTTCCGCACATCAGGTGGTCCGCTAAAGTTTAAGAGGGGCAGAGACGCCATTCCAGAGGGGGCCATCGGCAGAGGAGAGAGATCTACCACCCCCACTCTCTGCCTGAAGAAGCATCTAGCCCTTAGAGAGTTGGAGGGTAGCCGGTGGAAGGCTAGAGAAAAAAGGTATTTTGGAAGAGAGTGTTGGTTGTAGTGTGGGCCCGACCCCAGAAAGCTTTGTGGCTAATGCAAAGGGCCTTGAACTTTATTCTTGCAACCACGTGAGCCAGTGGAGAGATTTCAGGGCTGTAGAGATATGATCCCTGGCCTTGTGGCCAAGGACAAGTCTCGCTGTCCTGTTCTGGATAAGTTGCAGAGGGCGGAGAGTAGAGGAAGGTAGCTTGAGAAAGAGGCTGTTGCAGTGGTCCAGTCTACAGAGAAACAGGTCTCTGGAGACAGTGAGCTTCTGGGGGAAAGTGAGAAAGGGAAGAGTCCCTTTGAGGAGGAGCAGCTGGTAGGTAGTGGGACCTCTTGTTGAGGTCCGAGATGCGAGAAGAGAAAGAGAGAGTAGAGTCGAAGATGACACAAAAGGTTTTTTGCCTCGCAGGAAAGTGAAGGAAGAGGGCCCAAGGTGGGTGGCCAGAGTGAGAGAGGGAAAGCAGGGGCAGGGGTCCCAATGAGAAGGATCTCCATCTTAATGGCACTAACGTTGATATCATTGGAGGTCCACCAATCCTGAATCACGGATAGACAGTCAGGAATGAGCAAGAGATGAGAGGAGCCTGAAGGAAAGCTGAGTGCCATTCGCATAACACTGAAAGTTAGAGGAGAAGGTAGAGATCAGGTAGGCCAAAGGGGCCAAGTAGAGGTTGAAAAACCAGGGTGAAGGATAGAGCCCTGGGGAATGCCACAGGAAGAGAGAGAGAGTTGATGAAAAAAAAGGGACCAAGTTGGACCTGGGAGTGGCAGTCAAAGAGGAAGGAGGTCAGCCACTCCAGACCCTGATCCGTGATGCCCAGGTTCTCACGTAGTCGATTGATCAGGATGGCATGGTTGACTGTGTTGAAAGTCGAGGAAAGATCACGGAGGATTAGGACAGAAGGAATGCTGGAATCAAGGTTAGAGAGCAGATCATCACAGGTATTCAGGAGAGATGTTTCCGTGCCTCTGGCAGCTCTGGAGCTAGACTTATGGTCATGGAGACAACCAACAGATTCAACGTGGAGAGTAAGCTGGGAGATTGCCAGCTTTTTTCCAAGAGCTTTCCCTGGAAAGGTGTGATGGAGATTGGGTGATAGTTTGCCGGACAGGTAGGATCGGCAGACTGCTTCTTGAGGAGTGGGTGCTCAAGGGAGTGCTTAAGGGGAGAGGGGAACGTTACAGTGGTGAAAGAGTGATTACAGAAATTGGCCACGGTGCAGCTAGGGGATCAATATGGCCCTTGATGGTTCTGGAGGAGCAGGGGAGCACCTGTTTGGACGACACTTTTATGGATCAGACTTGTCTTAGAAACCTTGTCAGGTGTTGTCAGAGAGAAAGAGGAGAAAGGAGGAGGAAAGGTAGAGATGGCCAAACGGGGGCTGAGAGAGGAAGAGGGAGAGGAAGAGGAGATAGTGGACAGGATGTCCTGAGTTTTAGCTGAGAAGAGAGAGGCCAGAGCCATACAGCGGGCCTGGGAGGGAACAGCCGGGGTGTGCTGTTACTGCTTGCCTGCTGAATTGAAATATCCTCAGAACCAAGAAGGGCAGATCCCACCCAGTCCTGTGCCATGCTGTGACCTGAGCGCTTGCTGACCCTGTCCAGTCCGATGTGCCCAGCTGTCAGTCCCTGATAGAATCCAGAACCCTGACAGTCCAGAATCCTGACGGTCCAAAATCTTAAATCCATTTTGTTTTGTGAGTATTAGCAGGAAGCTAGAAACTGTTGATTCCTGTGCATTATCTTGTCCCCTCATAACCTCTGAACTATCCTTACTTCCATAATCAGTAACATTGTATAAATCTGTAGTGAAATCGTATTCTGTCTATCTGTAAAAGCATCCTTTTTCCTAGTCATTTTGTCAACTTTGATCCATCAATTTCATTCGAGTGACCAGCCTAGTGCTCCAGGGTGGACAGCGAGGAACCAGGACTGAGTCGCAAATCACTCCTGACTCTTACCTGTACCGTCTTGTTGGCTTAGCTTGGAGGCTCTAGTCCATAGTCAATATTTTTCTGATTTAAAACTAAAGCCTCTTTCGATTTTCGCGCCTATCTCGCAAAACGACCTTTACTAAAACCACTATAAATTCCTCAGTCTTTGTGATAGAAACAGAATTTCAACTTCTCCTTGTACCTAACATCCATAGATATCCATAGAACCAATTTCAAAACAGTCCGGTTCTCCCATTATCGCGAATATCGCGCACAGAAAAGTTTGCCGCGATTTAAAATCCTGAGAAATTTTACACGTGTAAAATAGATTTAAACTGCTTCCGACTTGGATTTTAAGATTGCAAATGTTTTCTGCTGACTAACTCATTGCTTATGCTGGTGTGCAATGGTTCAAAGCGGCTCCCATAGGAATTTACATCAATTTAAGCATTTTTCCACACATTTAGAGTTCTTGCTCAGCCACTTTAAAAGTCAAACTGACAGTTGAAAAGCCCAGTTTGTTTTTCTCTTTCTGTGTAAGGGGGAAATGGGGAAGTGAGACACTGTGATCTGTACTATTTCTGAACACCTGCTATCTCCTCACATTTATTTAAATGTGCTGATTGGTGGGTTGATGGGTGTTGCAGGGGGAATTTCTAACCATTGTGCTATCTGATCTGAAACCAACACAAAAGTATTATTTTCTGTGCTGCATTTGTTTTGCTCATTACTTAGTCCTAGCGTATTAAAGATAGTCATTCTGTGTTCTGTCACCCCATTGGTGATTGTTGTATCTATTAAAATATATATTGTGATTTTGATCTTAAATAAGTAAATAAATAATACCTTTTACAAACCAGCCTGATTTCTGGTCCAGTGTGACCCGGGGTATTTTTAAGGTAAGGGGTGTGATACGAGTAGTACATCTTTCAAATAATTGAATCTATATTTCAAATAAGTTTTTCCATTGCGCTGTACACTAGGCTGAGAGCAGAGTGTTACGTCTTATTGAAATCCTTAACATCAGTGAAGGACATGCTTAGTGCTTTTAAATCTAGTGGCTGAAGGCAATCCTGGTTAAGACTTTTTTATAACACCTGTAGTGCTTTTACTGCTACAGTTAAATCATTAACTCTCAGAGGACTGCTTTGAAAAAACACTGACAGGCACTTTGAGCACAAAGCTTGATGGTATGGCTTGATGAAGTTAGGCCAAAGAGATCCCAGGAGAATGTGTTTTTCAGGCGCAGAGGGGCAGGAAGTGGGCGGGCATGGCTAAAGGGATAAGCAAGGCCATGGGCAGTCAATGGGTGGGTGTATAACCAAACAACATCTACATGCTTTGTGTCTCTCCTGAAATGCCATTTCTCTCCAGCTGTACTCTAATGCAATAGTTTTGGCTTATTATCACTGCCTAATTGGTGTTAGGGAGAATTCTCAGAAATGTTCTAATTCCCTCTACCTTAGAGACCCCCAGCAACTTTGCTGGATTTTGAGGACTTGGTCTTTTTTTTTCGCCATTTCTTTATGGAAAGGTCCTTCTTGAGATTTACGCTGCATGACAAACCAGGTTTGGTCCCTTTGTTTGCTTTGCCTTTGGCAGGATTCATGAATGATGCCCGGCTCTAGCTCCAGCGTGTCGGGGTTGGGCAGGAAGTGAGGGAGGTGCCCGAAACTCCATGTGCTTAGTCTCCTAGGAGACCCAAATGCACTCTGTAGTGTAGTGATTGGCCCGCTGACTGTCCTGCAAGGACAGCCACCCTGCGGGGTGACTGACAGCTGGGCTGGAAAGAATGGGAGGGAACTGAAAAAAAGGCAAGGCTTTTGGCTTGGAAGGTAGAGTCAACCACTGGATGAAGGAACCGAAGAAGAACTTGAAAAGGATGCCTGCTGCAAATCCTGGACCATTGCTTATCCCGGTGAAGCCCTGCTGCTGTGCTGAAACTCCAACTTCGTATCGACAGAGAAGCCCCTTCAAGGACTTCTCCCCTTGAGTTGGTGGGACCAATGAACTCCAAAGTAAGCCACCTGGACATTCTCTCAGAGCTGGCTGACTTTCCACAAAGTTGCTACTGGAAACCGAAACACCAGGGAGAGGAACACCAGATTGTGTGTATTGCTTTGAAGCTGGCCAAGAGCTCCAGGAAGATCCTCCGGACTCCCAGGAAGCAGGACTGACCTAGTCTGAGCCCCCTCAACAGAGTGCGATCCCCAGAAGCAAGGAAAGCCCCTCTCGACAGCCAGGAACCGCAGCGTTGTTATTTACAGTAGACACAAGGAGCTGAAACACCGAACAGCAACTTGTTTGAAGATTGCCGGTTGTGAGCAGTGACCATCCCATTGCAGTTCAGGAGTTCCCACAAGTCCTCCCTCTTGTCCCCATGACTGAGGCCCAGGAACAGTGAGATCTGCAGAGCTGCTCAGGAACAGAAGCCATCTGCTGCACTTTCTCTTCAGTACAAAGGTACTGTAAAAGTCTGAGAGAACTTACCTCTTAGAGTTGCTTGCATCTTCTACTACTCACAAGTCCAACACCTTGTGGCCCTACATTGATTCTTCTTCTTCTTCTTCTTCTTCTTCTTCTTCTTCTTCTTCTTCTTCTTCTTCTTCTTCTTCTTCTTCTTCTTCTTCTTCTTCTTCTTCTTCTTCTTCTTCTTCTTCTTCTTCTTCTTCTTCTTCTTCTTCTTCTTCTTCTTCTTCTTCAAAGACTTCTAAAACATTTTGCAAAGACTTTTCTTACTTACCTGCAAAGAAGTGATCCAGCTCATATAGACTTTTGCCCATTGCCTTTGGCTTAGCCTGTTCTACTGAATGACTCTCATTAGATTAGATATGAAAGTATTTGCCTGCTTAAGAATATTTGTGGTCTCTTGTATGTTGTAATAACCTTTTTCTTTGGCTTACTCCTAAATGAGTCTAAATGCAATAGTGATATATTAATGTCCCCAGCACCCTAGCTACTGAAGTCACCTGGGGGTATAGGTTGTTTCTGTGGGCCATCCCAAAAGGGTACTCAGTGATTTAGAGATATTAAGTGTGTGTATTTTGTGAAGTATATTTGAGTGTTACTCTTATATTTCTCCGTTCTGAAGAAGGTTTACACTAATTGACTGATACATACATTAATAATTGAATACTTGTCACTGTGAATCCCTGTGTAACTCCCCTGAAGATCACATTGACCCCTCTTGAGATAAGCCTGGCTGCTCAACACACTACCAACCTGTGTAGTACAAGCTTATACCAAAGGTTGGGTTCCTATTGCCAGGAGGTCAGGGTTGTTGTAGTGCACCCAAAGCGTACTGCATATAATCTTGCCTAACACAGGTGGCAGGCAATGAGGATATGTTGTAGAGTTGTTACACTAGGAATTTGTTTTGCTTTTGTTCAACTAAAACTTTCACAAGGCTAAGCTCCACTAGAAAAGCAATTGTAACACGCCAGATATGGATAACTTCAGGCGTGAAGCCCATATCATTTAAACAGTAGAACAACTGAAATAAATGTATAAAATCAGGAATCTCCCTGTTAAAGGAAAGAAAAATAAACTTAATGCAAGATTGTTGAATAATCAAAGTCTGGGTAGTAGGCCTGTCACACCTACTAACCCAAGAAATGTGGAAAATGATAATGAGGATGATAATTCCGAGACTAAGGGCCTCATTACGACCCTGGCGCTAAGTGAAAAACGATGGCGGTAAATGGTTACCGCCATCGTTTTCCGCCAGGTCCGATCATGACCCGTGACCGTTAACTACGATGCCATTAGCGGCATCGTAGTTAACGCTGCCGCTAACTGCACTAAGGGTGCGCGCACGCGACCGGCCACACCGTACTTAGCGCCATGGCGGAAAGGTACGCAAATGCCGACCCAAGCGGACATGCACCTAACGCCATCACCCAGCCCGTTAAGTACCTTACCACCATGGTGCTAATTACGCCATCGCGAACCAACCGTAAAGGGCCATGTAAAGTGAATGCAGCTGCCACAGGTGCACAGAAACAGCACAGGTGAAGGCAATACAGACTCAGGAAGTACAAAAAGAGCACACCCCACCCCTTCCCACACCCAGTCACACTCCACAATGATACCAATACGACTAGCAATGTTGGGGCTGGAGGACCTGATAGCAATGCATGTGCTACAACAGCAACAACAACAACAGGCAGCACAGAGGAGATGCAGGAGGAGAAGGAGGGCAAGGCAGGCCCAGCAAGCCCCACCAGCACAGCCAGTGCCACCACGCAGGCAGCCCCCAATCCCACGCATCAGAGCCAATCCATTCAACCTCACTGCTGAGCAGATCCACACCCTGTACCGTTTGGACCGGGACACCATCACCGCCATCGTAGACATGATACACAACGACATCGTCAGCATGATAGAAACTCCAACCGCCATCCCCCCCCCTACTGAAGGTAGTGTCTGTACTCCACTTCCTGGCCACAGGCACCTACCAGCACACAGTGGGGCACTTGCATGCCATTTCACAACCATTATTCTCACGAACACTCATCCAAGTGCTCGATGCCCTCCTCAAGCACACAGACAACCACATCTCATTACCACGGACTGCCCAGGACATTGCAAACACCAAAGTGGGTTTCCATGCACTAGCCGGCATACCCGGTTGCATTGGTGCCATCGACTGCACCCATGTGGAATTGGTGGTTCCACGTGCCATGGAGGTACCGTACCGCAACCGGAAACAGTTCCACTCAATCAACGTGCAAATGGTCTGTGACTCCAACAAGATCATCACACATTGTTGTGCCCGATTACCCGGATCAACCCATGATTCTATGGTCCTGAGGAACTCCACAATACCACGCTACATGGAGCGACATGCAGGCCCAAGATCCTGGCTACTCGGTGAGTACAATGTCATGGAAGTGGGCAGGTGAATGACGTACCGATGCATACTCCACCTGGCTGAAAGGGGGGGGGGGGTGATGCATACTCCACCTGGCTGATAGGGGGGGGGAAGGATGCATACTCCACCTGGCTGAAAGGGGGGGATGATGCATACTCCACCTGGCTGAAAGGGGGGGGGTGATGCATACTCCACCTGGCTGATAGGGGGGGGGATGATGCATACTCCACCTGGCTGAAAGGGGGGGGCGATGCATACTCCACCTGGCTGATAGGGGGGAATGATGCATACTCCACCTGGCTGAAAGGGGGGGGATGATGCATACTCCACCTGGCTGATAGGGGGGGGATGATGCATACTCCACCTGGCTGAAAGGGGGGGGAATGATGCATACTCCACCTGGCTGAAAGGGGGGGGAATGATGCATACTCCACCTGGCTGTGAGTAACACAGAGAACGGAGACAGAGGATGGGCACTCACAATGCACTCAACCCCTCTGCATACATTGGGTGATGGCATGCAAAACAGGCCATGGGAGCCATGAGCATATACTGGTTGCATTGTGTGAATCAATTAGTGCATGTAGAAGTGAGCCAAAGTAACAGTTGGATGCAAGCCATGTTGGCACATCATGTTCTTGATCAGACGACATGACTGACACATACATTCTCGCCTACATACAGGTGATGCAGGCTATCCCCTGAAGAGGTAGCTCCTTACACCAGTCCGTAACCCGCAGAACCAGCACGAGGAGGACTTCAACCGTGCACATACACGTACTCGTGTGGTCATAGAGCAGACATTCGGCCTATTGAAGGCATGGTTCCGAAGCCTCAGCAGGTTTGGTGGGGCACTCCTGTACCACCATGAGAAGGTGGCAAAGATCGTCATGGCATGTGTCATGCTACACAATATGTGCATCAGACGGAATGTGCCCCTGCCCCCTGACGCAGAACTGCAACCACCTGACGATGAGGATGAGGAGGGTGCAGATGGGGCGGCACCCCATGGAGGAGGCGACGCACAGGAGGGGCGTGCAATGCGCCTAAGTATCATCGACCACTGCTTCTAGCACACACGGCTGGTGTGAATCACATGGAGACTGCGCTTGGGGCACTGTGTGTCTCTGGGACATGCACACTGTGGACTGTACACCAATAAAGCACACATACGCAATGAAAATGTCCACACATTTCATTTTGGGAAAGAAAAAAGTGTATTTAAACTATGAAACGTCGTGACACACCCCCTCCCCCCTCCCCCTGCACACCCCAACACACCCCCTCCCCCCTCCCCCCTGCACACCCCAACACACCCCCTCCCCCCTCCCCCCTGCACACCCCAACACACCCCCTTCCCCCTCCCCCCTGCACACCCCAACACACCCCATGTAGGTGTCAACAGATGCCTGTGACAGTGGGCACAGGCTGTTACAAGCCCCCTCTCCCGGCCCCCGGGGCACCCCTGGCTGTGGAGCGCAGGTTACGTCCGGAACGTCAGACGGGGCTGCTCTGTGCAGAACTGGCAGTGGAGGATGTCCCTGCCTGCCCCCGTGCATGCCCGTCCTGTAGGGTGTGGGTGAGCTCAGTGAGCGCACGACGCAAGCCGGCAAGTTCAGCACAGATGTCCCTGGACATGGCCTGCATGGCATCCCTCAGGGTGGCAGTGCTCTGCGCAACTTCGGCCCTTAGGGTCTCCGTGGCCTTTTCAATGGTTGCACTAGCCCCCACACATTTCGCGGCATGCTCAGCCAGCATCGTTGTCATGATCTCTGCTTCCAAAAGGTCAGGGTTTTCCCAACTCCCTTGGAAGCAGATCCATAACCCAGGTTCCGAGTGCCAACCAGTCCCAATTGGGACCTTTTGGACCCAGTCCTGGCGCCAGTGGCACCAGGCTCATAAATATGCCCAGTCCCAGCGCTGGAAGCGCCAGGCTCATAATGCTTGGGTGGACTTACCTGCAGCAGACCATGCTGCTTACTTGCCTGCCAGTTGAGCCTCTGATCCTCTTCTGTTTGGAACTACTTTTCCTGTTGGGTGGGGCAGGAGCCACTCCCTAGATTCAGAACACTGGAACTCTTCTGGAAAGCAGGAACTCTTTTCTTACCTAGGTGTGGCTGTGGAAGGAGACACCTAAGCACTACAGGAGGCTATTTAAACCACACCCGATGGATGAATCTTGCTTTGCGTTATTCTGCATCCTCTGCAGCAGAACGCTCATCGTGTCTTCTGCATCTGATCCTGGGCCTAAGGAAAAAGGCTTACCATCCTGAATCCAGTCTTCAGCAACACCTATAAAGACAAGAAAGAACAGGTTAGCATTACGGTCTTCAGTGACAGCTCTTCACTTACCTGGTCCATCGGCTGTCACCAACGCCTCGCGCTGCATTCCGGCATCTGAAAGACAAAGGCTTACCTACTCTTCGTGCGCTCCGGAGGTCTTCACACTGCATTCCAGCATCTGAAAGACAAAAGCTTACCAACTCTTCGCACGCTCCGGAGGCCTTCGGCGCTGCATCCCGCATCTGAAAGACAAAACAAGGTGCGTTTAAAGACATTGGGGAACTTTAATACTCACGTGCCATTACTCCTTTCCACATCTAACCCAGTGGGTATTCCGGCACCCTGCAGCCGCTCCGAACTTGTACCTGCAAAATAAAAAGACAGTTAGAGCGCATCGTGAAGCAGGCAACAAGCGCTTACTTACGTGCTTCCAGGCGGTTCTATTCATCACACGGGCTCCATCTTCAACTCACTTCAGCCCGTCATCCGCCATCGCCGGAACCCTGCAAAACAAGAAACATCATTACTAAAGACTTTAAAGACATTAGAATTACTCGAAACTTACCGTTCGTGCAGTAAACGACGGACAGCAGTCCTCTGAAGTCAAGAGGCCTGCTCCCCTTATCCAGTGAAGAAACTGGTTACAGCACCCTGCCCCGAGGCAGATGGAGAGTACGGCGTTCACTTACCTAAGGTGAGAGCGTTAACCTTTGGGGTTCTACAGGAGAAGAGAAAGGGAAGAAGAGAGAGACATTCAATAACCCAGTTCCTTAATCCCATATTTTCTATCTGCAGACATCTTACCCTTCGAGTCAGACATACAGTGCACAGAGGTCCAGCCCAAAGAGCCAGCCGTGTGTTACACATCACCTTTGAAGATACGGTATACGCCCAGTCAAGACCGGCGCCTCTACGGGAATCAGGTGAGCGTTACAGAACGCAAAGCCTACCACAAAACTCCCGTCCAGGCGCTATGGAAACCTCGGATACCGACCAGCTAGCCCAGTTACTTGGGGAACTAAGGGCAGAAGTGCATGCAGCCCGTCAGGAAATGAACGCTCTAAGAAGGGAACTGATTATTTCCAAGGAGCGAACAGATGATCTCGCTAGACAATTGCTACAGTCACAAGCCGGACAGACCCCGTTACCCGCATCTGGGGGAAATCTTCCTTCTACATCCTCTATGAATCCAGTGCAGATCAACCTACCTGGGAATGTACCTCTGGCTCCGCCCGAACGACAAAGTTGCTACTGGAAACCGAAACACCAGGGAGAGGAACACCAGATTGTGTGTATTGCTTTGAAGCTGGCCAAGAGCTCCAGGAAGATCCTCCGGACTCCCAGGAAGCAGGACTGACCTAGTCTGAGCCCCCTCAACAGAGTGCGAACCCCAGAAGCAAGGAAAGCCCCTCTCGACAGCCAGGAACCGCAGCGTTGTTATTTACAGTAGACACAAGGAGCTGAAACACCGAACAGCCACTTGTTTGAAGATTGCCGGTTGTGAGCAGTGACCATCCCATTGCAGTTCCGGAGTTTCCACAAGTCCTCCCTCTTGTCCCCATGACTGAGGCCCAGGAACAGTGAGATCTGCAGAGCTGCTCAGGAACAGAAGCCATCTGCTGCACTTTCTCTTCAGTACAAAGGTACTGTAAAAGTCTGAGAGAACTTACCTCTTAGAGTTGCTTGCATCTTCTACTACTCACAAGCCCAACAGCTTGTGGCCCTACATTGATTCTTCTTCTTCTTCTTCTTCTTCTTCTTCTTCTTCTTCTTCTTCTTCTTCTTCTTCTTCTTCTTCTTCTTCTTCTTCTTCTTCTTCTTCTTCTTCTTCTTCTTCTTCTTCTTCTTCTTCTTCTTCTTCTTCAAAGACTTCTAAAACATTTTGCAAAGACTTTTCTTACTTACCTGCAAAGAAGTGATCCAGCTCATATAGACTTTTGCCCATTGCCTTTGGCTTAGCCTGTTCTACTGAATGACTCTCATTAGATTAGATATGAAAGTATTTGCCTGCTTAAGAATATTTGTGGTCTCTTGTATGTTGTAATAACCTTTTTCTTTGGCTTACTCCTAAATGAGTCTAAATGCAATAGTGATATATTAATGTCCCCAGCACCCTAGCTACTGAAGTCACCTGGGGGTATAGGTTGTTTCTGTGGGCCATCCCAAAAGGGTACACAGTGATTTAGAGATATTAAGTGTGTGTATTTTGTGAAGTATATTTGAGTGTTACTCTTATATTTCTCCGTTCTGAAGAAGGTTTACACTAATTGACTGATACATACATTAATAATTGAATACTTGTCACTGTGAATCCCTGTGTAACTCCCCTGAAGATCACATTGACCCCTCTTGAGATAAGCCTGGCTGCTCAACACACTACCAACCTGTGTAGTACAAGCTTATACCAAAGGTTGGGTTCCTATTGCCAGGAGGTCAGGGTTGTTGTAGTGCACCCAAAGCGTACTGCATATAATCTTGCCTAACACAGGTGGCAGGCAATGAGGATATGTTGTAGAGTTGTTACACTAGGAATTTGTTTTGCTTTTGTTCAACTAAAACCTTCACAAGGCTAAGCTCCACTAGAAAAGCAATTGTAACACGCCAGATATGGATAACTTCAGGCGTGAAGCCCATATCATTTAAACAGTAGAACAACTGAAATAAATGTATAAAATCAGGAATCTCCCTGTTAAAGGAAAGAAAAATAAACTTAATGCAAGATTGTTGAATAATCAAAGTCTGGGTATTAGGCCTGTCACACCTACTAACCCAAGAAATGTGGAAAATGATAATGAGGATGATAATTCAGAGACTAAGGGCCTCATTACGACCCTGGCGCTAAGTGAAAAACGATGGCGGTAAATGGTTACCGCCATCGTTTTCCGCCAGGTCCGATCATGACCCGTGACCGTTAACTACGATGCCATTAGCGGCATCGTAGTTAACGCTGCCGCTAACTGCACTAAGGGTGCGCGCACGCGACCGGCCACACCGTACTTAGCGCCATGGCGGAAAGGTACGCAAATGCCGACCCAAGCGGACATGCACCTAACGCCATCACCCAGCCCGTTAAGTACCTTACCGCCATGGTGCTAATTACGCCATCGCGAACCAACCGTAAAGGGCCATGTAAAGTGAATGCAGCTGCCACAGGTGCACAGAAACAGCACAGGTGAAGGCAATACAGACTCAGGAAGTACAAAAAGAGCACACCCCACCCCTTCCCACACCCAGTCACACTCCACAATGATACCAATACGACTAGCAATGTTGGGGCTGGAGGACCTGATAGCAATGCATGTGCTACAACAGCAACAACAACAACAGGCAGCACAGAGGAGACGCAGGAGGAGAAGGAGGGCAAGGCAGGCCCAGCAAGCCCCACCAGCACAGCCAGTGCCACCACGCAGGCAGCCCCCAATCCCACGCATCAGAGCCAATCCACACCCTGTACCGTTTGGACCGGGACACCATCACCGCCATCGTAGACATGATACACAACGACATCGTCAGCATGATAGAAACTCCAACCGCCATCCCCCCCCTACTGAAGGTAGTGTCTGTACTCCACTTCCTGGCCACAGGCACCTACCAGCACACAGTGGGGCACTTGCATGGCATTTCACAACCATTATTCTCACGAACACTCATCCAAGTGCTCGATGCCCTCCTCAAGCACACAGACGACCACATCTCATTACCACGGACTGCCCAGGACATTGCAAACACCAAAGTGGGTTTCCATGCACTAGCCGGCATACCCGGTTGCATTGGTGCCATCGACTGCACCCATGTGGAATTGGTGGTTCCACGTGCCATGGAAGTACCGTACCGCAACCGGAAACAGTTCCACTCAATCAAGGTGCAAATGGTCTGTGACTCCAACAAGATCATCACACATTGTTGTGCCCGATTCCCCGGATCAACCCATGATTCTATGGTCCTGAGGAACTCCACAATACCACGCTACATGGAGCGACATGCAGGCCCAAGATCCTGGCTACTCGGTGAGTCCAATGTCATGGAAGTGGGCAGGTGAATGACGTACCGATGCATACTCCACCTGGCTGAAAGGGGGGGGGATGATGCATACTCCACCTGGCTGATAGGGGGGGGGGAATGATGCATACTCCACCTGGCTGAAAGGGGGGGGATGATGCATACTCCACCTGGCTGAAAGGGGGGGGGGTGATGCATACTCCACCTGGCTGATAGGGGGGGGGTGATGCATACTCCACCTGGCTGAAAGGGGGGGGCGATGCATACTCCACCTGGCTGATAGAGGGGGGAATGATGCATACTCCACCTGGCTGAAAGGGGGGGATGATGCATACTCCACCTGGCTGATAGGGGGGGGATGATGCATACTCCACCTGGCTGAAAGGGGGGGGAATGATGCATACTCCACCTGGCTGAAAGGGGGGGGGAATGATGCATACTCCACCTGGCTGTGAGTAACACAGAGAACGGAGACAGAGGATGGGCACTCACAATGCACTCAACCCCTCTGCATACATTGGGTGATGGCATGCAAAACAGGCCATGGAAGCCATGAGCATATACTGGTTGCATTGTGTGAATCAATTAGTGCATGTAGAAGTGAGCCAAAGTAACAGTTGGATGCAAGCCATGTTGGCACATCATGTTCTTGATCAGACGACATGACTGACACATACATTCTCGCCTACATACAGGTGATGCAGGCTATCCCCTGAAGAGGTGGCTCCTTACACCAGTCCGTAACCCGCAGAACCAGCACGAGGAGGACTTCAACCGTGCACATACACGTACTCGTGTGGTCATAGAGCAGACATTCGGCCTATTGAAGGCACGGTTCCGAAGCCTCAGCAGGTTTGGTGGGGCACTCCTGTACCACCATGAGAAGGTGGCAAAGATCGTCATGGCATGTGTCATGCTACACAATATGTGCATCAGACGGAATGTGCACCTGCCCCCTGACGCAGAACTGCAACCACCTGACGATGAGGATGAGGAGGGTGCAGATGGGGCGGCACCCCATGGAGGAGGCGACGCACAGGAGGGGCGTGCAATGCGCCTAAGTATCATCGACCACTGCTTCTAGCACACACGGCTGGTGTGAATCACATGGAGACTGCACTTGGGGCACTGTGTGTCTCTGGGACATGCACACTGTGGACTGTACACCAATAAAGCACACATACGCAATGAAAATGTCCACACATTTCATTTTGGGAAAGAAAAAAGTGTATTTAAACTATGAAACGTCGTGACACCCCCCCTCCCCCCTCCCCCCTGCACACCCCAACACACCCCCTCCCCCCTCCCCCCTGCACACCCCAACACACCCCCTCCCCCCTCCCCCCTGCACACCCCAACACACCCCCTTCCCCCTCCCCCCTGCACACCCCAACACACCCCATGTAGGTGTCAACAGATGCCTGTGACAGTGGGCACAGGCTGTTACAAGCCCCCTCTCCCGGCCCCCGGGGCACCCCTGGCTGTGGAGCGCAGGTTACGTCCGGAACGTCGGACGGGGCTGCTCTGTGCAGAACTGGCAGTGGAGGATGTCCCTGCCTGCCCCCGTGCATGCCCGTCCTGTAGGGTGTGGGTGAGCTCAGTGAGCGCACGACGCAAGCCGGCAAGTTCAGCACAGATGTCCCTGGACATGGCCTGCATGGCATCCCTCAGGGTGGCAGTGCTCTGCGCAACTTCGGCCCTTAGGGTCTCCGTGGCCTTTTCAATGGTTGCACTAGCCCCCACACATTTCGCGGCATGCTCAGCCAGCATCGTTGTCATAATCTCTGCTTCCAAAAGGTCAGGGTTTTCCCAACTCCCTTGGAAGCAGATCCATAACCCAGGTTCCGAGTGCCAACCAGTCCCAATTGGGACCTTTTGGACCCAGTCCTGGCGCCAGTGGCACCAGGCTCATAAATATGCCCAGTCCCAGCGCTGGAAGCGCCGGGCTCATAATGCTTGGGTGGACTTACCTGCAGCAGACCATGCTGCTTACTTGCCTGCCAGTTGAGCCTCTGATCCTCTTCTGTTTGGAACTACTTTTCCTGTTGGGTGGGGCAGGAGCCACTCCCTAGATTCAGAACACTGGAACTCTTCTGGAAAGCAGGAACTCTTTTCTTACCTAGGCGTGGCTGTGGAAGGAGACACCTAAGCACTACAGGAGGCTATTTAAACCACACCCGATGGATGAATCTTGCTTTGCGTTATTCTGCATCCTCTGCAGCAGAACGCTCATCGTGTCTTCTGCATCTGATCCTGGGCCTAAGGAAAAAGGCTTACCATCCTGAATCCAGTCTTCAGCAACACCTATAAAGACAAGAAAGAACAGTTTAGCATTACGGTCTTCAGTGACAGCTCTTCACTTACCTGGTCCATCGGCTGTCACCAACGCCTCGCGCTGCATTCCGGCATCTGAAAGACAAAGGCTTACCTACTCTTCGTGCGCTCCGGAGGTCTTCACACTGCATTCCGGCATCTGAAAGACAAAAGCTTACCAACTCTTCGCACGCTCCGGAGGCCTTCGGCGCTGCATCCCGCATCTGAAAGACAAAACAAGGTGCGTTTAAAGACATTGGGGAACTTTAATACTCACGTGCCATTACTCCTTTCCACATCTAACCCAGTGGGTATTCCGGCACCCTGCAGCCGCTCCGAACTTGTACCTGCAAAATAAAAAGACAGTTAGAGCGCATCGTGAAGCAGGCAACAAGCGCTTACTTACGTGCTTCCAGGCGCTTCTATTCATCACACGGGCTCCATCTTCAACTCACTTCAGCCCGTCATCCGCCATCGCCGGAACCCTGCAAAACAAGAAACATCATTACTAAAGACTTTAAAGACATTAGAATTACTCGAAACTTACCGTTCGTGCAGTAAACGACGGACAGCAGTCCTCTGAAGTCAAGAGGCCTGCTCCCCTTATCCAGTGAAGAAACTGGTTACAGCACCCTGCCCCGAGGCAGATGGAGAGCACGGCGTTCACTTACCTAAGGTGAGAGCGTTAACCTTTGGGGTTCTACAGGAGAAGAGAAAGGGAAGAAGAGAGAGACATTCAATAACCCAGTTCCTTAATCCCATATTTTCTATCTGCAGACATCTTACCCTTCGAGTCAGACATACAGTGCACAGAGGTCCAGCCCAAAGAGCCAGCCGTGTGTTACACATCACCTTTGAAGATACGGTATACGCCCAGTCAAGACCGGCGCCTCTACGGGAATCAGGTGAGCGTTACAGAACGCAAAGCCTACCACAAAACTCCCGTCCAGGCGCTATGGAAACCTCGGATACCGACCAGCTAGCCCAGTTACTTGGGGAACTAAGGGCAGAAGTGCATGCAGCCCGTCAGGAAACGAACGCTCTAAGAAGGGAACTGATTATTTCCAAGGAGCGAACAGATGATCTCGCTAGACAATTGCTACAGTCACAAGCCGGACAGACCCCGTTACCCGCATCTGGGGGAAATCTTCCTTCTACATCCTCTATGAATCCAGTGCAGATCAACCTACCTGGGAATGTACCTCTGGCTCCGCCCGAACGATTTTCTGGTGACCCAAAGAGGTTTGCAGTATTTATCAATCAGTGCCGGTTGCATTTCTTATGCCGGCCAGCAGCCTTTCCAACTGATCAAGCTAAAGTAGCTTTCGTGCTTTCGTACCTTAGTGGCAATGCGGCAGATTGGTCGATCCCTCTAGTAAATCAAGATGATCCGGTCCTCCATGATTTTCAAGCTTTTCAGCTCAGTATGGAAAAACTGTTCGCAAGACATTCACAGGGGCAGGCCTTGGACAATGAGCTTCTTTCGTTGCGACAAGGTAATCAAGACCTTCTGGCTTATATTGCGTCTTTCAACAGACTGATAGTGGAAACTCAATGGCCTGAGGACAAAAGGATTACGCTGTTTTATAGAGGTCTACGTGGAGAGCTCAAAGATGTGTTAGCCCAAGTAGTGAATCCCCCACAAGATTGTTCGGACTATATAGACTTAGTCGTTCAAATAGATCACAGACTGCAGAACAGGAAGGCCGATCGTTCCAAGTTTGATGCTCGAGTATTTTCCAAACTGCCAACTCCTTCCAAAGGAGTAGACTCCGGGGAACCCATGCAAATAGGGGGTCTGAAAGGTCCTCTAACACAAAAGGAGCGGGAAAGGAGAAAACAGTTGCAGTTATGCCTCTATTGCGGAAACTCAGGGCACTTTCTTCGAGACTGTCCGGTGAAACCTGCCAAGAAGGCAGTAGGAGCTGCAGTTACCAAAGTTACAAACTCTGAGCAGGGAAACGACCTCGCCCGACAAGAATAGAGGTCCTCTTGCCGAGCGTGAAAACCAGTTCCGTGAACTCGCATTTCGTGATACCTATGGTCCTCATTAGCCCTGATAATCCGGATCGATTACATGCAATTGAAGCTTACGTCGACAGCGGTGCCATCGGCAATTATGTGGATCATGAAATGGTTTTGAGGATGAATCTAACTCTTTGTCCCAAGGCTGTAAAGGACGTCATTACTACGGTGGATGGTACGGAGATAGCCTCCGGGCCAGTAACGCATACCACTCAAGAGGTGACGCTAGTAAGTCAAGATGGACACCATGAGAAGATCGTGTTCGATGTGATCAAGGCCCCTCAGTTTCAGATTATTCTAGGAATACCTTGGTTAGAGAAACACAATCCTCTGATCGATTGGCGAGCAAGAACGGTCCAGTTTCCAGAATGTGTCTCTACTTGTCACCCTCCACCTGGTGTTGCACTGGCAGCAATTTCTTCAGAGACTCCCCAGTTACCTCCCGAATACCTAGAATACCAAGATGTTTTCCGGAAGGATCAGGCTAACTCTCTACCTCCTCATAGGTCTTATTACTGCCAGATAGACCTGATACCTGGATCTACTCCTCCTTGTAGTAGAATTTATGCCCTCACCGAGCCTGAGAACCTTCACCTTCGACAATACCTGGATCAATACCTGGCAAATGGGTTTATTCGTCCTTCCAAGACCCCTGCTTCTTCAGCTTTGTTCTTCGTTCCAAAAAAGGAAGGAGACCTTAGAACTTGTATAGATTATCGCTCCCTGAACCAGATCACCGTTAAGAATAGATATCCGTTACCTTTGATCCCTGAACTCCTGGACCAAGTCAGAAAAGCATGCATATATACAAAGCTGGATCTTAGAGGAGCTTATCACTTGGTACGAGTAAAAGAGGGCGATGAATGGAAGACGGCCTTCCGCACCAAGTATGGGCTATTTGAATATCAGGTCATGCCCTTCGGACTTTGCAATGCCCCAGCCGCCTTTCAATATTTTATGAACGATGTCCTCAGAGAGCTCATAGATATGTGTGTTGTTGTTTACATTGACGACATCCTCGTTTATTCTTCATCGGAATCTGAACATCGGAAACACGTGAAAATGGTCCTCGAAAGATTGCGTCAACACAAACTTTTCGCTAAGTTGGAAAAATGTGTTTTCAACGTGACTGAAGTTGAATTCTTGGGATTCATATTATCACCTGGCGGAGTGCGTATGGATTCAAAGAAGGTCGATGCAGTTCTCAAATGGCCATCACCATCCACCGTAAAAGGTGTGCAAAGCATGTTAGGCTTCGCTAACTTTTACCGCAGGTTTATCCCCGAATTCTCTCGAATAGTCCAGCCCATCACTGCCTTGTTAAAGAAAAACAAACGTTTTGAATGGTCTACCGAGGCGGAACACGCTTTCCAGGATTTGAAGACTAAATTTATCTCTGCACCAATCTTAAAACACCCTCGCCCCGAACTCCCCTACATCGTGGAACTGATGCTTCAAGCCTTGCCATGGGGGCAGTTCTATCACAAAAGGACCCGGTAACCAATCAGTTGCATCCCGTGGCATTTTGGTCCCGCAAATTCTCGCCTCCTGAAATCAATTACACGATTACTGACAAGGAACTTCTGGCTATCAAGTCTGCCTTTAAGGCTTGGCTGCATTATCTGCTGGGGGCCCGACACACCGTTACTGTGATTACGGATCACCGAAACCTGCAATATTTGAAAACCGCAAAAGCCCAATCCTCTAGACAACTCCGTTGGGCATTATTCTTTGCCGAGTTTGACTTCATAATTACCTATCGACCTGGTACAAAGAACGGTAAAGCTGATGCCCTTTCTCGGATGGGAGTGGAAGAACACTTGATCAACCCTAAACCTGTACCAATCATTCCCGAACAAAGAATTCTGGGTGTAATCGCCACAGAATCCATAGAGGAAGTTAAGGATAAAGCCAGGCAACTTGTAACTCCAGCAGACATACAGAATTGGCATCTGCATGGAAAGGACTTTGCAGTAAAGGACAATTTATTGTATTTCCAAGAACGATTATACCTACCCAGCACAGATTTACAGAAAAAAGTAATCTCTTGTTATCACGATTCTTTAATGGAAGGACATCCCGGTATGGCCAAGACCTCAGAAAAGATCAAGCGCTACTTCTGGTGGCCGTCTTGGAAAAAAGATATCAGAGACTTTATAATGTCCTGTGGAGTATGCGCCCAAAACAAGAGTCAAAAGGAAAGACCAGCAGGCCTCTTACGCCCTATTGACATCCCACCTCGCCCTTGGCATACGCTTTCTATGGACTTCATCACTGATCTACCTCCATGCTCCGGATACAATACGATTCTAGTAATCGTGGACTTATTCTCCAAGATGGCGCATTTCATTCCGCTCAAAGGCTTGCCAACAGCAGCAACTCTGGCCCGAGAATTTCTCGAAAACATCGTCCGACTGCACGGTTTTCCTTCGGTTCTAATTTCGGATCGAGGTAGTCAATTTATTTCTCATTTTTGGCGAAGTTGCTGTCGGTCGGCTCAAATTGATGTGAGACTATCGACCAGTCACCACCCTCAGACCGACGGACAAACCGAGAGGACCAATCAAACTCTGGAACAGTATTTATGCTGCATGCTGCAACAAACTGAAAAAACTTGGAAAGACATCCTTTGGATAGCCGAATATGCCTACAATAACTCTGTCCATTCGGGAACTGGGAAAACCCTGTTTTTTCTTTTGTACGGCAGTCACCCTCGAACCTCGGAGTTGGATCCCCTCCAAGATCTTGAAACACCAGCAGTAGACTACCTGCATTCTACAATCACCCAAGCCTTTAAGGAAGCTGTTTCTCACCTTCAAAGGGCTAAAGAACAATACAAGAAAGGAGCAGATCAACATCGGAAGGAAGCCCCTCAATATCAAGTAGGGGATCAAGTCTGGTTATCCACCAAATATCTACCTCTAAAAGGGCCACGCACATTCAACCCAAGATACCTTGGTCCCTATTCCATCACTACCATAGTAAACCCAGTAGCGGTCAAGTTGGACTTGCCCCCGCACATGAAGATACATCCTGTCTTCCACGTCTCTCTATTAAAACCCGTGCTACCTCAAACCCGACTAACTAAATCTCCAAAACCTATCCTAGTTGATGGAGAACTCGAGTTTGAAGTCAAAAGCATTCTGGACTCCAAGATCTCCAAATCTAAACTATTTTACCTAATTGACTGGAAAGGCTACGGCCCCCAAGAGAGATCCTGGGAACCTGCTGAATATGTCCACGCTCCTCGCCTAATCAAAAGATTTCACCGAACATTTCCTGACAAGCCAAAACCCTCGGAGAAGCCCGGTTTGGGAGGGGCCTTGAGGGGGGGTACTGTCATGATCTCTGCTTCCAAAAGGTCAGGGTTTTCCCAACTCCCTTGGAAGCAGATCCATAACCCAGGTTCCGAGTGCCAACCAGTCCCAATTGGGACCTTTTGGACCCAGTCCTGGCACCAGTGGCACCAGGCTCATAAATATGCCCAGTCCCAGCGCTGGAAGCGCCGGGCTCATAATGCTTGGGTGGACTTACCTGCAGCAGACCATGCTGCTTACTTGCCTGCCAGTTGAGCCTCTGATCCTCTTCTGTTTGAAACTACTTTTCCTGTTGGGTGGGGCAGGAGCCACTCCCTAGATTCAGAACACTGGAACTCTTCTGGAAAGCAGGAACTCTTTTCTTACCTAGGCGTGGCTGTGGAAGGAGACACCTAAGCACTACAGGAGGCTATTTAAACCACACCCGATGGATGAATCTTGCTTTGCGTTATTCTGCATCCTCTGCAGCAGAACGCTCATCGTGTCTTCTGCATCTGATCCTGGGCCTAAGGAAAAAGGCTTACCATCCTGAATCCAGTCTTCAGCAACACCTATAAAGACAAGAAAGAACAGGTTAGCATTACGGTCTTCAGTGACAGCTCTTCACTTACCTGGTCCATCGGCTGTCACCAACGCCTCGCGCTGCATTCCGGCATCTGAAAGACAAAGGCTTACCTACTCTTGGTGCGCTCCGGAGGTCTTCACACTGCATTCCGGCATCTGAAAGACAAAAGCTTACCAACTCTTCGCACGCTCCGGAGGCCTTCGGCGCTGCATCCCGCATCTGAAAGACAAAACAAGGTGTGTTTAAAGACATTGGGGAACTTTAATACTCACGTGCCATTACTCCTTTCCACATCTAACCCAGTGGGTATTCCGGCACCCTGCAGCCGCTCCGAACTTGTACCTGCAAAATAAAAAGACAGTTAGAGCGCATCGTGAAGCAGGCAACAAGCGCTTACTTACGTGCTTCCAGGCGCTTCTATTCATCACACGGGCTCCATCTTCAACTCACTTCAGCCCGTCATCCACCATCGCCGGAACCCTGCAAAACAAGAAACATCATTACTAAAGACTTTAAAGACATTAGAATTACTCGAAACTTACCGTTCGTGCAGTAAACGACGGACAGCAGTCCTCTGAAGTCAAGAGGCCTGCTCCCCTTATCCAGTGAAGAAACTGGTTACAGCACCCTGCCCCGAGGCAGATGGAGAGCACGGCGTTCACTTACCTAAGGTGAGAGCGTTAACCTTTGGGGTTCTACAGGAGAAGAGAAAGGGAAGAAGAGAGAGACATTCAATAACCCAGTTCCTTAATCCCATATTTTCTATCTGCAGACATCTTACCCTTCGAGTCAGACATACAGTGCACAGAGGTCCAGCCCAAAGAGCCAGCCGTGTGTTACACATCACCTTTGAAGATACGGTATACGCCCAGTCAAGACCGGCGCCTCTACGGGAATCAGGTGAGCGTTACAATCGTGGACAGTTGTTGCTGCCGTTCTGTGATGTCCTCGAGGGACTGCTGCCCCTGCTGGCCCATGGCCAGTGCTGGTGGTGTGATGGAGGGGCTGCTCCCCTCCTGTGGACTGAGGACTGGGCATGGGGTAGAAGGCCACTCCTCTACCTCTGTGTGCCCCTGTGTGTGATCCTCATGGGGGCTGGCGTCTGACAAACAGGGGGAATGTAGTAGGTTAGTGGGGCTTCGGACTTCGTGCTCCTCAATGTCTGAGTCTGAACATGCAGCTATTGCAGCTGTCTCACCCATGTTGCTGCTGGCCGCTGACCCGGTGCCTTCTGTGGCAGGCAATTTTGGTAGAGGTGGAGCAGCTGCTGCTGGCCTGCTGACTACAGGGGTGCTTGCCGGTGGGACCTCCGGTATGCTTGCAGTGGGTCCTGCTTGTTGTGGGGTCTGCCTCACTGCAGCTGAGGTCGAGGGTGCGGGGACGGTATAATTGGCCTTCTTGGCTCTCTTCGTCGCAGGGGTGTCCTGGTCCTCGGGGTGTGAATCTGTGCCTGTGGTGGAGCAAAGGAGGGAGGGCGTTATTGATGGGTCTGCGGACTTTGGAATGACAATGATAGACATTATTCTGGTCAGTAGATGAGGCAGATTTCAGGCAGGGCCATGCAGGTTGTCTCCTTTTAGTGTGGAATGTGGATGCAGGTATGCGGGTGCCAGCAGTGTATACAGGGTGGTGCTCGCATGTGGCTATGGGCAGTGTGGAAATGTGTTGCATTTACACTCTAGGGCAACCTTGTGCTACACATGAATGGACTGCAGTGACTATGGCATGTCTTGTTTGAGACACCTACCTTCATCGCCTGATGTCGGAGCTCCCCTTTCCATCCCTCCGACGCCTTCAATGGCTTCCATGCCAATCGTGGTTGCACAAATCTCCTCCCACGGTTGGAGTTTTAGTGGGGATTCCGACCCTCCACCGGTACCCATTGCAAGGTTGCGGTTCGCAGAGATGACCGCTCTGACCCGTATGCAGAGGTCGTCCCAGCGCTTCCTGCACTGCTGTGGGGTGCGGGGTACAGTCCCCACCGCGCTGACGCACTCGGCCACCAGGGCCCAGATGGCCTTCTTTTTCCCTATCGCTGTCCTGGTCATTTCAGGGGAGAAAACGACAGCTGCGTTGTCTTGCAGGGTCTCCGCAAGCATGCAGAGTTCCTCCCGGCTGAATCTTTCCTGGCGCTGGCGGTCACATGCCTTCTTAACAGCTTTAGGCATTTTTGGGTAGTTGGATGGGTGAGTTATTGGTTGGGACAGGTGTCAGGGTTGGATCTGGTGTTGTTCGGTAGGATGGCAATGGATTGTGTTTTTAAAGATGGCCGACGTGCTGTTTCCCGATCCGGCACGATGACGCTATTTCCGGTCCTGCTTTTTACGGCTACCGCAAATTACGGTGGCCGCTAATTACGGTGGCCGCTAATTACGGTGGCCGCTACTTACGGTGGCGGAAGTGCACCTTGCTCGCTTTACGATGCCGGTAGGGGCCTTTTCCGCCATGGCGTTAATTGCATTACCGCCATGGCGTAATGCTCGTGCGCGATGGGTCGTAATGTGGCGCTCTTTACGCCATCGGCCCACGGCGTAAACGCTCATTACGCCATGGCGGTAATGACTGAAGATTACCGCCTGGGTCGTAATGAGGCCCTAACTCTAATATTGTTGAAGAGTCAGAGGAGTCTCAGGAAGAGAGCCCCTCTTTACCTCAACAGGCCCTTTTGCCTCAACCTTTAGCCACAGGGACCCCACGAGTTCCATCACTGTGTCCAGAATGTGTGTCTGTTTAGAAAATGAGACTTGAGTTATAGTTCAAAAGATTACAAATCCAAGCTGAAACCAAACATCAGGACATCAAACTAAGGGATGTGGAAATGCAACATGCTCTTGAAATGAAGACACTCGGCCTCACTACAAGTAGGGCACAAAGGGATATCGGGCACCGGTAATGACACCGGTGCCGGTAATCCCTTTGCGTCCTACTACGAGTTCCCTTTGCGGGTCCTTCCTTAACGCCTGCTTTTAGCAGGCGTTAAGGACGGGACCCACAAATGGACACCGGGGTTGATAAAGGTACTGCAATTTGCGGTACCATTACTGCCGCCTTCCCCCTTTCCTTTGAGCCCTATGGCAATTGCCGTGCTGAATGGGGAATTACCGGTCCCTCCGACCTCGGAATGGACCGGTAGTTACTCCATTCACCAGGCCAGAGTCGGAACGATTTTGGAGACAGCCATGCCGCAAATAGCGGCGTGGTTACCTCCAAAGTCGGAATGAGGCCCATTGTCTCTTGAAAATGTTTCTATCCCAGAGTCTTCTAGGTCTTCCAGTCCAAAGAGACCTTGCATGCCTAAAGAAGCAGTGAGTATGTCTGATGTGAAACTTGATATTTTGGATTGGTTGGTTGCTTTTGAATAAAACTATGGGATTCAGGGTTTCACAGGGAATCAGTTGATTCCTTGGATTTTGTCTAGGCTCCCCCAGGTTGCCACTGATGCTGTAATAGAGGTGGGGGAACTTGAACAATTGGAGTATACAAATGTGAAGCTAGCTTTGATAGCTAGATTTGGGAAAACTCCTTCCCAGTACCAGAGGTTTAGGACCCTCAAAAAGACTGATGGTACCCCTTGGGTTACGTGGGTATGTGAATGTTTGAAAAACATAGATGGTTGGGTTAAGGGTTACAGAGTGAACTCCTTTGAAGGTATGAGGAACCTAAGCTGCTGACTTGTGGGTTTCCAACAGGGCTACTCACAATGATTCTGGGGCCACTCACAAAAAGGATGAGGAAAAACAGCACAAGAAAGAGGACAAAGAGAATTCTAAAACCTCCCATCGAAAAGAGTGCCACAAACATAAGAAGGGTAAGCCATTTGGGAAACCAGGTCAGTCTAGTGAAGCCTCTGGTGCCAAACCAGAAGGAGGTCAGCACAAACCCCCATTTGTCAAAACATTTGGAAAATGTTACGCTTGTGGGTCAACTGACCATGTGAAAGGGGATCCCAGATGCAAGGGTAAACCTTCAGGGGTCCACACTTCCTCCTTAACCTTTATCCCTGAGGGAGAAGTACATATGGCAAGTGGAAACTTTCAACTATTGTCTGAAGACCCCATTGGAGTCTCTGCAAGTGTTTCTTTAGTGTCCCTGGGTCTGTGGGAACAGCAGAATATAGATGTGTATAGCTCTATACCAGATAACACAAAAGAATACTACAAGGACAGTGTGCTTGTGAATGGTCAGGAGACCCCTGCTGTTAGAGACACTGGGGCCAGCATTACAGTGGTGGATGAAACATTTTTGAAACCTGAGGATGTTGATAAGGCACCCAAAGGCCCCACTAAGCTCGCTGGATGCCTATCAAGATGTTCCAATACTACCAGCTCTCATCCAGTGCAACAATACGACTGCATGAATACCTGTCAGTGAACAAAGTGAGGTGCCTGGGAGAGTCCTGCTGGGGAATGAGTCAAAAACTCTTGGAGTTGTATCAAGCACCCCCAGGCCTCCCAGTAAAAGGAAGCAGGAGCAGACTAGGAAGGCCAGAGAGCTCACTTTGAATGATTCTCAATGGGTTGTTACAGAAGAAACTTTAACACCCAATCCACAGGAAGAACACACTTCTATTTCCAGGAAGAAAGAGACAGAGGGCAAACCCAAGGTCTCCGGAAATAAGAAAGTTAGCACTCCTGTGCATCACACAAGGACATCCCTGAGAGAACAGTCCAAAATCACATCTGTGACTACTCCACCAGCCAAGGCTGAGTGTGAGGTTCAACCAGAAGATGGTGAATCAGCTACTGATGACACAGAGCTGGAAGAAGACCTTCCCCCTGTTGGAGATCTGAATGCTACAGACCATCCTGAGCTGCAGACGTTGCATGCAGAAGGTGGCCCCGGGAGGGCAGACTTTAGCAGAGGTCAAAGAGAGTGTCCTACTCTTGAAGGACTTCGCCAACAGGCAACTTCCCAGCTGAAAGGGCAAGAGCCAGGGAAGCACAGGTTGTACTGGGAGGATGGCCTCCTCTACAATGTACCTATTGAGTCTACCCCAGGAGACTAAAAAAGACATATAGTGCCCCAGGAGGTGATACTTCAGTTTCTACAGTTAGCCCACGAGAATCCTTTGGCTGGTCATGTAAGTTTTAAGAAGATAAAGGAAAGGATTTCTCTCTATTTGTACTGGCCTAAAATGGGGTCTGATGTAGATAAGTTCTGTAGAAGCTGTCACACTTGTCAAACTTCTGGCAATTGTGGAGCCAAGAACGTGGCACTATTGATGCCTCTCCCAGTGGTGGGAGTCCCCTTTGAGAGTGCAGGAATCGACATTGTTGTTCCCCTAGACCCTACATCTTTAGGCAACCGATTTATATTGGTTGTGGTAGACCATGCTACCAGGTATCCTGAAGCCATGCCTATGAGGACTGTTACTGCTCAGGCAGTGGCTAAGGCCCTACTTGATATTTTTACCAGAGTAGGTTTTCCTAAGGAGGTTATCTCTGACAGGGGATCCAACTCTATGTCCCACTACATGCAAGCCATGTGGAAAAACTGTGGAGTGACCTACAAGTTCTCAAAAGCCTACCATCCCCAAACCAATGGGTTGGTAGAGAGGCTTACCAGAACTATGAAGAGCATGATATGTGCTTTAGAAGAACCCCTTAGAAGAAAGTGGGACCTTTTACTGCCATGTCTTCTATTTGCTTATAGAGAGGTTCCTCAAGAAGGGGTTGGCTTCAGCCCCTTTGAGCTTCTCTATGGTCATCCGGTTAGAGGTCCATAGGTCCTAATCAAGGAGGGGTTGGAGAATGTTCCTTCCCACAAGCCAGTGAGAGTCATTGACTATGTGTTAGGTCTCCGAAGAAGAATGACACACATGATGACAGAAGCTTCAGATAACTTGAAAGCAGGTCAGGCTCTGGTGAAGCACTGGCATCACCAGAACGCCAACATGGATGAGTTTACTCAAGACCAGCTAGTTCTAGTTATGGTACCTACAAGGTAGAGGGCTTTACAGGACAAATGGATTGGACTCTTCAAGGTGGTGGGAAAACCTGGAGAGGTCAATTATTTGGTGGACTTAGGCAATCCTAAGGAGGCCCCCAGGGTCTTTCACACCAACCACCTAAAGGCCTATGTCTCTAGACCAGAACTGAGAGCTTTGCTTCTAGCCTCTGCTCAGGAGGAGGAGGAGACTGACAGGCCGATTCATGGAATAATTAGCGCGGCGCAAGTGGGCAAAAACGTGCGAATCGCAGTGGAATAGCGAAAATCGCAGTGCAAGTGCGAAAATCGCACGAAAAGCAGCGCACGTCGATTCATGGAAGGCCGTGCGCGAGAAAACCAGCGGATGTGCGATAAAAAAGTGCGCCGCGCACGTTGGCGCACAGGCCATCTAACAGCGTGCGCCAGGTCACAGCGAAAATCGCACAGACCACAGCGAAATTCGCACATAGCGCGGCGCACGCAACAAAAGTAGGCGGAACACGGGCGTAACACTCGGAATGGGGAACAACTTGCAAAAACGTGGGCGTCACGGGGGAAGTACAGGGCACAAGTGCGCGGAACGCCCACACGCTCGCCTACAACACGTATTCATGGAATAGAATAGGGCAAAAAAGCGCACGCTCAAACCAGCGCACAGGCACAAACACGACCGCCACAAGAAAGCAGGCGGTAGCGTCTCTGCGGCTGTAAGAAATGTGCGCCAAAAGGTGCGCCAACAAATAGCACCTATATACTGCCATGATGAATGTCCTATACTGTGGCCCTCCAGGACAAATGACGTGCAAAGGGGTACCCACAAACACGGACACCCGCTGACAAAAAATACGTGTTCGTGTATACCGGGGTGCGCGGGAAGTCTCAGACGCGATTTCAGCAGGGTACAACTTCACTCGATCGGGCCTGGGGGAGCGGGCTACGTGTATTTCAGGGGTTCGCGTGAAGTTTTTCACGCGATCGGGCCTGGGGGAGCGGGCTACGTGTATTACAGGGGTTCGCGTGAAGTTTCTCACGCGATCGGGCCTGGGAGAGCGGGCTACGTGTATTACAGGGGTTCGCGTGAAGTTTTTCACGTGATCGGGCCTGGGGGAGCGGGCTACGTGTATTACAGGGGTTCGCGTGAAGTTTCTCACGCGATCGGGCCTGGGGGAGCGGGCTACGTGTATTACAGGGGTTCGCGTGAAGTTTTTCACGCGATCGGGCCTGGGGGAGCGGGCTACGTGTATTACAGGGGTTCGCGTGAAGTTTTTCACGCGATTAGCCAGGGTACGTGTATTTCAGGGGTGCGGGGGAAGTTCCACACGCGAATATACTGGGCGCGTGTATTTCAGGGGTGCGCGTGAAGTTCCACACGCGATTCCATCAGGGTAGGTGTATTTCAGGGGTGCGCGGGAAGTTCCACACGCGATTCCATCAGGGTACGTGTATTTCAGGGGTGCGCGGGAAGTTCCACACGCGAATAGCCTGGGCGCGTGTATTTCAGGGGTTCGCGTGAAGTTTTTCACGCGATCGGGCCTGGGGGAGCGGGCTACGTGTATTACAGGGGTTCGCGTGAAGTTTCTCACGCGATCGGGCCTGGGGGAGCGGGCTACGTGTATTACAGGGGTTCGCGTGAAGTTTCTCACGCGATCGGGCCTGGGGGAGCGGGCTACGTGTATTTCAGGGGTTCGCGTGAAGTTTTTCACGCGATCGGGCCTGGGGGAGCGGGCTACGTGTATTTCAGGGGTTCGCGTGAAGTTTTTCACACGATTAGCCAGGGTACGTGTATTTCAGGGGTGCGCGGGAAGTTCCACACGCGAATATACTGGGCGCGTGTATTTCAGGGGTGCGCGTGAAGTTCCACACGCGATCGGGCCTGGGGGAGCGGGCTACGTGTATAACAGGGGTTCGCGTGAAGTTTCTCACGCGATCGGGCCTGGGGGAGCGGGCTACGTGTATTTCAGGGGTTCGCGTGAAGTTTTTCACGCGATTAGCCAGGGTACGTGTATTTCAGGGGTGCGGGGGAAGTTCCACACGCGAATATACTGGGCGCGTGTACTTCAGGGGTGCGCGTGAAGTTCCACACGCGATTCCATCAGGGTAGGTGTATTTCAGGGGTGCGCGGGAAGTTCCACACGCGATTCCATCAGGGTACGTGTATTTCAGGGGTGCGCGGGAAGCTCCACGCGCGAATAGCCTGGGCGCGTGTATTTCAGGGGTGCGCGGGAAGTTCCACACGCGAATAGCCTGGGCGCGTGTATTTCAGGGGTGCGCGGGAATTATCACACGCGATTTGGCTTGGTACGTGTATTACAGGGGTGCGTGGGAAGTTACACACGCGATTAGGCTGGGTGGGTCCTCACAGGTGTTCCCTGTTCACCCTCCACGGCCCCTGCAGGCAGCCCACAAAACAGGGGACTACCCTGCACACCTGCTCATGTCTCCCACCACCCCCACCCCCCACCATCCAGGGGCACCCTCCACCAGGCCCCCACTCATGTCCCCTATCACCCCCCACCCCCCCAGTCACCAGGGGCACCCTCCACCAGGCCCCCACTCATGTCTCCCACCACCCCCACCCCCCCAGTCACCAGGGGCACCCTCCCCCAGGCCCCCACTCATGTCTCCCACCACCCCCACCCCCCAGCAGTGCAGGGGCAGCCTCCACCAGGCCCCCACTCATGTCCCCTATCACCCCCACCCCCCCAGTCACCAGGGGCACCCTCCACCAGGCCCCCACTCATGTCTCCCACCACCCCCACCCCCCCAGTCACCAGGGGCAGCCTCCACCAGGCCCCCACTCATGTCCCCTATCACCGCCACCCCCCCGCCACCAGGGGCACCCTCCACCAGGCCCCCACTCATGTCTCCCACCACCCCCACCCCCCAGCAGTGCAGGGGCACCCTCCACCAGGCCCCCACTCATGTCCCCTATCACCCCCACCCCCCCAGTCACCAGGGGCACCCTCCACCAGGCCCCCACCCATGTCTCCCACCACCCCCACCCCCCCAGTCACCAGGGGCAGCCTCCACCAGGCCCCCACCCATGTCCCCCTGCCCCCAGGTCCTGACGATACACAATCATGGCAGTAATGGGCAGCATACCCAGCACAAACACCCAGGCAAGGATTGCATCCACCCACATAGTGAATGCAATTACATGACACAACCCCAATGGCAAGTATGTAAATGAACACATGTCCGTCACACACACATACACAATGGCTGAGGGTGAATGTCAAAACCCATATCATGACATGTATGAAACCAAAGACAAAATAACACAAGTGGAAGTAAAAATAAAAAATGTATTAAAGATTAAAAATAAGTAAACAAATCAAACATACAACTATGTGGATAACAAAATAAATGGTCCATGTTGGAGAACCAAAGTAAAAATCAAAAAACGAAAAAGGAATACAAAAACAAATGTTGACCAAAGCAATATCAAGTAGAAGCAAAAGAATGAAAAACCATTTCCACATGGTGAACACAATAATGAAAAAAAGAAAATGTTCCTTCAAAAAACAAACTAAATACAGGAATGTACCAGGGTCCATGAGCCCAACACCATAAAGGAAACCTACTACTACCTAATGTAAAAAATATATACAAAAAAGTGGCCATTGTCCGAGCGGTCCAAAATAATAAAAACAAATAAAGG
This sequence comes from Ambystoma mexicanum, assembly GCF_040938575.1. Taxonomy (NCBI): domain Eukaryota; kingdom Metazoa; phylum Chordata; class Amphibia; order Caudata; family Ambystomatidae; genus Ambystoma; species Ambystoma mexicanum. The sequence goes on from NC_090930.1 coordinate 329,860,859, forward strand.
AAACCTAACACTAACTAACTATATAACTATATACAAAGGCAGCGGGCAAGTCCTGCGGCTCACTTGTTGATGTTGCTGGCCAGGGCATCATCGAACTCCATGTCGATGTCCTGGAGGCGGGACTGTGTCCTGGCCCCGAGGTCTCGCAGGGATAACCCCATGTTCAGCTCAAACTCCCTGCGAGCTTCCTCGAGGCACTCAGCCCGCCTCAACGCCCGACGCATGGAGAACTCTGCCCTGACCATGGCGAGCCGCTCCTCTTCCGCCCGCTGCCGCTCCGCACCTATCCGCTGGACCAACTGCTCCCACACGGAAGACACCACCATCCCAGGGTTGCCCTGCCCTCCGGCCGATGCCTGCCCCTCTGATCTTGATGGCCCCGAGCCATGATGCCTCCCACGTCGAGCCCGCTGCTGCCTCCGACACCACTGCCTCTGCCAGCACGACGGCATCCAGGCTGATGGAAACCACCGACGCCGTCGTGCACGTGCCCTGCCTGATGATGCTGTCACATCTTCCATCTGCTGGGGTCCAGTTGCTGTGTTGTCCACCCCTGCTGGACCTCCGACTCCCAACTGTGGCAGGGATGGGATCCCCACCGAGCTGGCTGCATTGGTCGGGGCAGGTCCACAGGGGGCCCTGGTGGCATCTGGGCTGGAAGACGGCAAGGAGAACGACTGGTGGATAGCCTGCACAGAGGAGGAGAGGGCCGCCACATTGGCCAACACATGCAGGAAACCCCCGAACATGGCCGATCCCAATTGGGCCACGTCGGCACGGTGCACTTCGTGATGACGTGCGTGCTCCTCCCGGGAAGCACGCACGGCATCACGAATCACAGCCGTGCGCATCGCGACCCCAATCAGGACCTTCTCCGCACGGCCAGGGGTTCCCACGTCCGCAGGTGGAGGGGAGTCAGGTGACATGGACATCCCCTCTACCTGCGGACGGGCCTGGGACGGGGCATCCCTGCTGGTGCATGGTGGTGCACTCACAGGGTCAGGGACAGCGACATGCACAGGCCCCTCCACGGTGACCTGTGCTGCCTCCTGCCCCTGGCCCTGGACTGCACCACTTGCACCAGCAGGGATGCCCCCACCAGGCCCCATGTGTGCCCCAGTGGCGGCCTCCTCCTCCTCTGTGCAAACCACCAACCTGGATGGCTCCTCACCGTCTCCCACCGTAGCAGGCCCCTGTGGGGGCTCACCCACCCCTTCCGCTGCAGCCGTGGGGGCATCCCCGCCGCCTTGCTCCACAGCGCCGTCTCCGCCCTCTTCTTCATTAGCCGCTGCGTAGAGGGAGACAAAGAACACAAGCATCAGGGCACTGTACAATGGTCCCCTAGACAGGAAGCAATAGCAGATGAGCACCACTGTCAAAGTACACTTCCATTTCCATGCATGTCCAATGGACTCTTGAAACATTCAATGATATGTAACTCACATGCATCATGGCTCATGCCTATCACATGCACACACTTCACCTCAGTCACATCCATCTGGCCCCAAACACACCAAACACAGCGGATACAAGGGTAATTTGGCTGCTTCACTGAATCTGTGCATTGTCACACACATGTGTCATGCATCCATGGCATCACAAGTCACAGACACGCAGGTCAGGCACACAGACATGGCTACCATATATGTACCTGGCATCAGCACCCATCCCTCACCCCCACCCATGTCCAGGTACAGAGACTGGCATGCTCTCATGTTCAAAATCTGCATAGGGCTCCCCATGCGGCATTTGAACACATGCAACAACCATGTGGGTCACACATCACTGGTCGCACATGCATTACCATGATGTCCCTGCACACATACATGCATACATGGCCTATGGCACACATACAGGCAAGTATCATAGAACCAGCACACCGCAACATGCCCTGTCTCACACAGTAATGCTTGGACACTTACCGCTCAACTCCAGACGGGCCTCCCTCTCAAGGATCTGGGCGTGGAGCGCTGGCCGTACGCGTTCCAGGACCCTCATCTGGATGGAACTCATGCGGCCCCGGCCCCCCTCCACGAGGCGCCGGGCCTTCACAAGGGTCCTGGACCTCAAGTCCTCCCAGCGCTTCTTGATCTTCAGGACGTCGCGGGTTGCCACCCCCTCCGCGTTGATGGCAACCACACAGTCGGCCCAGATCCTCTGCCGTCCTTCCCTGCTGGCGCGGGACGATCCAAAGAGGGCATCATACTGCCCCAGGACATGCTCCACCAGGACACCAACTTCGGTGGCAGTGAAGCTGGTGCCCCTCTGCCCCTCTGGCCTGGGGTTGCCACTGGTGCCAGATGTGGAAGTGCCCGACATGGCAACCCCAGAGGCAGGTGTGGGTGGGCAACTGGGTCCTGGGGCTGGGCTGTGGAGCGATGTAATCCCAGTCGGGAGTCTTCAGTTCCAGCAGGGGTGGACACAGCAACTGGACCCCTGCAGATGGCTGATGTGCAGGCACCAAATGGCAGGGCACGGTGGCAGCAGGCAGGCAGGCAGCAGCAGATGGCACGTGGGAGGCTGCTCGGGGCACTGGGGGGCAGTAACTCGGCCTTCTGGGCAGGAGCGTGGTCTTCCGTGTGTTTTCGCGTGGCCAGCTTCATACGGAGTGATTTGGCACGTGAAAATCCTGCACGTCAGCGTGAAATCCGAGGAAAGGCCCTTAGCGCGTAAGCGCGTCAGCACGCATACGCGATTCTATTGGACCAGAGTCCCTCAGCGCGTAAGCGCGTCTGTGACGTGACCCGCACGGGTGTTCCCCACTCAGCACGTGATGACGGGGCACACGTGGAAATACTGCACGTCAGAGTGTCATTGCGTGTAATTGGACAAAAGTGCGCGTACACGCGATTGGCCTATGTACGTGTATTTAATGGGTGCGCGGGCACTTACACACGCAAGTACGTCAGCGAACCTGTATCCCGTGGTGCGTGTGAATTTCCACACGCTATTGGACTGGGAACTGGATTCCAGGGGTGCGCGGGTCACACGCTGTATCCCGTGGTGCGTGTGAATTTCCACACGCTATTGGACTGGGAACTGGATTCCAGGGGTGCACGGGTCACACGCTGTATCCCGTGGTGCGTGTGAATTTCCACACGCTATTGGACTGGGAACTGGATTCCAGGGGTGCGCGGGTCACACGCTCGCCTAGAACACGCGCAAAGCATAAATTTGCGGACTTTAACAATAACAAGCTCAGACGCCAGGATGAACATACCGTTCCTAGCAGCAGTGGCAGTGGGCTACCAAAGGAGGAGGAGGAGGATAGTCAGGGCCAGAATATTCACACCCAGAACCAGCCTTTTCGGGATGCCTGATGACCAGGTGTATGGGAGGTACAGGTTTCCACCACACATTATACTGGACCTGGTGAGTGAGTGGGAGGATGACCTCACATCACCCACCCTGTGCTCCCAAGCACTCAGCCCCCTGGAGAAGGTCCTCAATGTACTGCACTTCTTAGCCACTGGATCATTTCAGCGGACAAGTGCCATAGTGGGTGGGGTGTCACAGGCCACCCAGTCACGCTGCCTACACCAGGTCTTGAACATCATCACTGCATGCCCATCAGTCCGCAGGCACATATACCTGCCCAGAACACCTGCAGAAAGGCATGCTGCCGCCCTGGATTTTTACGCTGTGGCACGATTCCCGAAAGTGCTAGGTGCCATCGACTGCACCCATGGGGCTCTACGTCCCCCCAGGGCATCTGAGCACATCTATAGGAACCGCAAGCACTGGCATTCCATCAACGTGCAGGTAGCATGTAATGCCAAGGGAATCATCACCTCAGTATATGCCAACTATCCCGGCTCCACCCACGACAGCTTCATTTACCGAATGTCCACCCTAAGCCGGGACCTACAAGCTGGGCGGCATGGCGATACATGGCTGCTTGGTGAGTATGTATGCCACTGCACATGCATGCATGTTGGATACTGAGCAAGGTCACAACCCCACCAATGATACCAATCCCCACCTCCACAGGGGACAGTGCCTACCCTCTCAGCCCCCACATGATGACGCCAATTCGGAACCCCACCACGTCACCCCAGGTAAGATATAACACAGCCCACATTACAACCAGGGGCATAGTGGAGCGCACATTCGGAGTGCTAAAGTCACGCTTTCGCTCCCTTGACCGTTCTGGCGGGCAGCTGTTATACGCTCCCCCAGTAGTGTGCAGGATCATAGTGGCAGCATGTGTCCTGCACAACGTTGCAACACGCCGGGGCCTGGCCGTGGACATGGTGGTGGCCCCACATCCCCAACCACATGCACAGCCGCTGCGCATGGGAGGGGAAAGGGCACGGGGGGAGGCAGCCCATACACAGCTAGTGGCTAATTACTTCACATAGAAATCACACCCCTGTGGAGTGCACACTGCCCTGGCACATTCCATCTGACAATCAATGATGACTCAACCTGACACTGATCCTGAATGTCTGGAGAATGAACCGTGAATACCATATCAGCCTGAGATTGTTCACCTGGAAGTGTCACAATGTGTGCATCCCTACCCACACAGACACCACCAATGCAGTTTTGTGAAGTTACACATTAAAGCAGCTAAAATGAATACCCACTTGCAAAATGCAACAAGAGGACAGTGCCATGTCAGCCAACCCAACCCCAGCACCGCCACACAACACACCGTGCCATGTCATGCTAATTGCAGGTAAACAAAGTAATCCCCACAACATGACATCAGTCTCACTATGTACAGTGTCCCTATTAGAAACCTGCAACACCTGAAATGCTCACAGCAATGCTGGACCAACAACATACTTGAGCACGTACTACCATTAACATGACATCACAAATGTTACATATTAGTAGTCTCACCACCTGGAAATGCCTGCACTCCCACCACTACCAACTGTGCAGTGTTGGCGCCATGTAGAGTTGTAGGTGCACTGCTGCCAACATGGACCCCATCTTCAGACTAGAGGTCCTTGTGTAGACATGAGGAAGGGACCTGCAAATTGGGAGGTAGACACAGAAGATGAGTTACACATCAATGCAACATGCAGTGTACAACACAACAGCAATATGCCCACAGGAACCACGGAAGCCAAAAAATCGTCCCAAAAAAATTGGGAATAAAAGAAATCAAAATAAAAATAAAAATAAGAAACAATCAAAAATGGCCATTGATGGGCCCGGGGGGGTTGGGGAGGCCACCCAGGAGGTCTGAGGACAGGATGCACACCAGAACCTGCGTGGATCCTGGGAAGATAAAACACCTCCATGGGCTCATGGCCCACACGGCTACCCTATTGTGGGAGTATCACTGCTGTCGCTATTATCACCCTGTGCAGCTGCATCCGGAGGTGGTTGCACTATGGGAGGCAGCCCACGCAAGGCCCTAGTCTGCTCCTCCATGGCTGCAAGCATGCGGGTGTGGTAGGTCTGGTTCTGGAGGATGAGTGTGCGGAGGTCCCCATGCAACAACTCACGGGATGCCCGGACCTCCGCCCTCGTTGCCTGCATCTCAGCTGAGAGCGTACGGGTGAGACGCTCCAGCTGCTGTTCTGTCCTTTGGTGTGTTGAAGCCTCAAGCTCAACAAGAGTCGTCCTGAGGTGAAGGAGCTCCTGCCTCAGGGCTTCCCTGTGGCCCTGGGACTCAATGGAGATGGCCTCCTGCAGAGTCGCCAGTGCCGCCCGCCTGTCCCTGTTGGACCCCAACATGTCCTCCCTGTGTGACTGGCAGATGGAGTCGGTTGCCTGCTCTAGTCGCTCCATCAGCCTTTCTGGGGGGACAATGGAATTGGCCACCCTATCCATGGCCTGAGCCATCATCTCGGATGATGCAGCCTGTTGGGTTGCCATACCGTAAATGGATTGCTCCCATGCGGTATTGCCAGGTGGCGTACGGCCACCACGTCGGCGGGCACCACACCTGTCTGGGGCAAGGCGAACTGCGCCTTGCTGTGCCGGCACTGCCTGAGGCTGCAGGACTGCATTCCCCCTCTGATCTGCTGGCCCAGGAACAGGATCAGATGTCGCGGAGTGTGACCCTGCATCCGTAACCACCGAAGGCGTAGCTGCCAACACTGACATCCCCATGGAGGGTTCTGACCCTGGTGCAGGTGGGTGAGACAGAACAGAATCCCTCCCTGGAACACTCACCTGCGACGGCATGTAGGTCTCATCCGAATCAACACCTGAGTACAGCTCGGGGGACGTGCAGCCAGAGACACCCCTTGAGAGCACGACCTGCAGCACTTGTGGGTTCTCCCCCACCACCACACCACGTCCCTCACTGGTGGTTGGTCGGCCCTCGGACCCCTCCTGGGTCTGCACCATCTCCACAACCCCAGCAGTATCAGGTGCGTCTTCCCCTGCAAAGACATGAAAACAAAGAAATGGAAACAGGCATTAGCACCATGGCACACAATGAGGGCTGAGAAGCAAGAGAACCAGTACTTGATTGACACATGTCCCACATGACTAAAACCCTCCCATGCATGCACCCTCACTGCGTATGAAGTGCAGGCAAATGGCACACACTGATGACACCAAGATGGAAGATGAACACATTTTCTGCATGCTGCCTGGCAGTGGCATCACACATTGGCCTGTGATTTGCAGGTGAAACACACATGCCATCACACAGATGGCATGTACCATTGCTATTGAGTGAAGATGGAGAGGAGGGCAGCACCTATTCATTCAGTCCAGTTCCCGCATGTAATCGCTTTTCTAATTCTAACAGGTCAGATTTTTCACCTGGAGCTGCCAGTCTGAAATGGTCCAATTGCACAGAGACATGTGTGTACAAATGATATCCAGGTAACAAAGTCACTCCACTTTACCATACCCATGTCAGTCATGTGACTAGTGGACAGCGACATGCCTAGTGAAAGTGGTGGAATGCAAACAAACTGACTGAATGAACAGTGAAAAATAAGCAAATATGTTGTGGCAAGGTGACACTTCAAGGGCAACTGGCGTGCAGTTGGGCTAGATGTCTACTGTTGGCAGAAGGGATACTGCTATGGCCAAATGCAGCTGCGCAGGAAGGATTGCATGAAGCACATGGCTGACCCATACGACTCAGGCGCACACACTCTCACCTGGCACACAAACAGAAGCCCTCACACACACATCATGCACATGGATGACACACACATGCATGTGCACTCACCGGACAATGCCTCGTAATCAGCCAGATCTCCCACGCCTTGGATCTGTTCCTCCGTGACGTAGGTCCCAGCGACTGACTCATGTGGAGTGAGTTCCATGTCTACTACTGGAGACCCACCTCCAGTCACTAGAGTTGCGGCATGACTTGAGGCCAGCTTACTCTTTGCCCTGCGCTTTAGGTCATTCCAGCGCTTATAGCAATCATTGGCTGTGCGCCTCACGATTCCAAGGGCACTTACGATGTCCGCAACGGTCTGCCAGTGTGCCTGGCGTTGTGCAGGTGTGGTCTTGGATCCTGCAACAATGACCATCTCGTTGTCATGTCCGGACACATACTCGACAAGTGCATTCAGTTCGTCATCCGTGAAGCTGGGCTTCCTGGATGGGCCGGACTGTGTAGCCGTGTCTGGGGCATCAGCCAGTGCCGGACGAGCACTCTTCCTCTTCCGCTTGGAAGGTGGTGGTGATCCTGAGTGTCCTGCGCCGCTCTGGACACTAGGGGCAGGAGCCCTGGTGGACTCTGTATCAGGAGTGTGGGATTGCACACTCAGCATGGGAGTTGGTGCAGGCATTGGCTCTAGTGTGATGGTGTCAGGGGGAATGTCAGCAGCATGGACTAGGACCGACACTGTCCTGGCTGGGTGTGTGAGGGCTGGGGTGGATGGAGCCGCAGCTGCCCCTGCAGCCTCTCCGCCCTGCCTCCTTGGTGCAGCAGATGACCTTGCTGGCCCAGATGCACGTGGCATGGTGACATCAACGTGCACCAGCGCACGTGTCATAGGCCTGCTGACCTGGAAGTCAGCCATGGAGTCAGCCAGATCTGGTGCCACAATGGGCTGGTCCAACAAGGGCTGAGCATGGATGGTGTCAGCCACATCAGCCTCAACGGGAGGGGGGGGGATTATGGGTGCCCTTGACTGGTCCTCCACACATGGGGGGACAGGCTCACCCTGCAAGTAACGACCACGTCCCCTACCGGATCCACCACGGCCACCACTTGTGGCTCTTCCACCTTTGCCACCCTTACGGAATCCTCGCCTCCCAGCCATGGCGCTGATGTAAATGTGCATATGGGAGTGGCTGGAAACTATTGTCCTGGGCAATAGGGGGTCAAAGGGGTTGGGTACCAGATGGTAATTGTACCCTAGTGCTCTTGCAAGGCTGATTGTAACCCCTGGGGAAAGATGACGGGTCACGCTACGCACAGGAGCCCCAAAAAAGGGAGATGACGTGCACGCAACCCCTCCTAGACCACGTGTGCAGAAAGAAAAACCTGCACTACGCTGTGGCACCCAGTAACACAAGAATGAACGTATGCGTGTCACACGCAGCCTAGAATGACCTCTGAAGGGGTAGGCTACACACGGGGCAAGCACAGATGTTAGATACGTGCGTGACTCACCGTCTGCCTGGTAAACAAGCGTGTAAAAGGAGCACGTTTGGTTGGCAACACCCCCGCCAAAAGAAGATTTGTACGCTGTCTGAGGAGACAGGACAACAGTAGAAGGGAACACTGTTTGAGGGAACAGGCCCAGGTAAACCAGTAAAAGCGAAAGAAGAGAAAAAGCTGTCAGAGGTAACAGGGAATACGAACTTGAAACGCTGTGAAGTAAATCGCGTGTGAAACGACAAGAAGTACAGAATTCACCCACTCGCTCTCCACGAAAAGCACGTACAAGGAAGTGGTGTTCTACGCGTACCTTTTATACAGGCCCACACGTCCAGCATCACTTACGCGGCGTGTATGCGCTAGGGCCATTTCCACCAATTACACGCTTTGTCACTTCTGCGTGTAGGGACATTTCCTCCAATTACACGCTTTGTCACTTCTGCGTGTAGGGCCATTTCCACCAATTACACGCTTTGTCACTTCTGCGTGTAGGGCCATTTCCACCAATCACACGCGATGAGACTCTGACGTGCAGTCTTTCCACGTGTGCTCTGTCATCACGTGCTGTGTGGGAAACACCCGTGCGGGTCACGTCACAGAGGCGCTTACGCGCTGAGGGCCTTTGGTCCAATAGAATCGCGTATGCGTGCTGACGCGCTTACGCGCTAAGGGCCTTTCCTCGATTTTCACGATGACGTGCAGGATTTTCACGTGCCAAATCACTCCGTACCAAGCTGGCCACGCGTAAGCACACGGAAGACCACGCTCCTGCCCAGAAGGCCGAACTACTGCCCCCCAGAGCCCCGAGCACGCTCCCACCTACCATCTGCTGCTGCCTGACTGCCTGCTGCCCACGTGCACTGCCATTTGCTGCCTGCACATCAGCCAGGGGTGCTGTTGCTGTGACCACACCTGCTGGAACCGAAGACTCCCGACTGGAATTCCATTGCTCCACAGCCCAGCCCCAGGACCCAGTTGCCCACCCACTCCTGCCTCTGGGGTTGTCATGTCGGGGCAAACACCATCTGTGACCACTGACAACCCCCGGCCAGAGAGGCAGAGGGGCACCAGCTTCAGTGCCACCGAAGTTGGTGTCCTGGTGGAGCAAGTCCTAGGGCAGTATGATGCCCTCTTCGGAAGTTCCCGCGCCGACAAGGAAGGACGGACTCGGATCTGGACTGACATCGTGACTGCCATCAACGCGGAGGGGGTGGCAGTCCGGGACTTACAACATGTCAGGAAGCGCTGGGAGGACTTCAGGTCCAGGACCCTGAACAAGGCCCGGCGCCTCTTGAAGGCAGCGGATGCCAAGGGGCGCTGGGGCCACTTGTCGGAAGAACAGATGGGGGTCCTGGAACGCATATCCCCAGCGCTCCACGTCCAGGTCCTGGAGAAGCAGACCCGTCTGGAGTCGAGCGGTGAGTGTACATGCATCCTGATTGTGAGCAGTGCGTGTGGTGATTATTCGGTATTGTGCAGGTTGCACATCTGTTTGTATGGAGTCGAGTATGGGTGGGGGTGTACATGGCCGTGGGGCTGACACATGCGAGGGCTGTAATGTGTGAGACATGGATGGTGCTTGTGTGTGTAGGCTTGCATGGCAAATGCAGTTGTGCGTGCACACATGTTTGTATGTATGTGTATGTAAGTAGACATGTCCGTGATGTCACGCATGTATGTTGTTTTGGGCTGCATGTATGAGCACTGTGTACATGTGCATGTGTGTGTATTTGACAAAGGTGCAACAGTGATGCAACATGGATGCATGTGACTGCGGTATGTGTAAGCCTGATTGGCAGATGTGACATGGATGCCCGTCTGAACAGTGCGACACTTGGCAGAGGTGTACACATGCATGCAAGTGTGGTGGTGTGTGTACATGTGTGGTGCACTTCCTGTGTTGCATGTGATGTCTGGGTCACCTTTGGCTGCTCATGCTGTTGTATGTGTATGGATGGTGGTGGCAGTTGCGATATGGCTGTGGTATGGCTCATGTGTGCGAGTTGCAATGACATGTGTGTTGGAGATTGTGATGACATGTCTGAGGTTTGCCAATGCCACTCATGTGCAACTGTCATGTGTGTATGTGTCCATTGTACAGTGCCCTGATGCCTGTGTTTTGTTTCTCCCTGTCTGCAGCGTCAACTGATGAAGAGGGCGGAGAAGGTGCTGTGGAGCACAGCGGCGGGGATCCGACCGCCAGCCGGAGACGCAAGGCCCGGCTCCCCTCCCGTGTTGTCATCTCGTCGGGGAGTGAGGAGTCCGGTGCCGCGTCCCAGGCCGCAGCTGCCGGGGGGAGGTCCAAGAGGCGGAGGTTGGAGTTGGACTCCTCGGCAGCCGAAGGGGCAGCTGGGACCCCACAGGGCCCAACAGGGGAAGATGGCACGGAGTCATCCAGGTTGGTGGGGGGTCTGGTGGAGGAGGAGGCCGTGCAAGCACCAGAGATGGGGTCTGGAGGTGGGGATCCCACTGGTGCTAGTGGTGCAGTCCAGGACCAGGGACAGGAGGCAGCACAGGCGGCCGCGGAGGTGCCTGTGTGCAATCCTGTCCCCGATCCTGTCCCTGCATCATCTTGCACCAGCAGGGATGCCTACGTCCAGACCCGTTTCCAGGCAGGGGATGAGCTGACGTCAACTGGCCTTCCTCTGCCTGCGGACGTGGCTATCCAGGTCCGGGTTGAGCCTGTCCTGGCTGGTGTGGCGTTGCGTCAACGGGCCATGCCAGGTGACCTGCAGTCTTTTCATGGAGAGACTGCACGTCATCTCGAATGGCTCGTTGACCACGTCAGCCTGCTGGGACAGGTCACCCAGACCGGATTCCTCCGTCTGATGGGGCTTGTTCCGACCCCCTCCTCAACTGGACCCCCTACGCGCCAGTCGTCCTCTGTGCCATCTTCCCACCCATCAGTCACCTGGGTGCCCTGTGGAGCTGCCTCTGACAGTGCGGCCAGGCTGGTGGAGGAGGCATCCCTGCCACAGTCGGGAGTCGGACGTCCAGCAGGGGTGGCCACATCAACAACTGCACCCCAGCCGGCGGAGGATGTGCAGGCAGCAGGAGGCAGTGCACGGGCAGAGGCAGAGCAGCAGCAGCAACATGGTGGGAGCCATGAAGGCTCGGGGCCTTCGACATCGGAGGGGCAGGCATCGGCCGGAGGGCAGGAGGACCCAGGACAGAGAGTGTCTTCCGTGTGGCAGCGGTTGGGCCACGCCATAGGTGCGGAGCGGCGGCGGGCGGAAGAGGCGCGGCTCACAATGGTCAGGGCGGAGAACTCCATGCGGAGGGCCCTGAGGCGGGCCGAGTGCCTCGAGGTAATCAGCAGGGGGTTGGAGGAGGACACGGCGTCGTCCCTGCGGACCCTCGGGGCCATGGAACTGGACCGCCTCCGGGACATCGAACAGGAGTTCGATGATGCCCTGGCCCGGAACACCACGGAGTGAGCCGCTGGACTTGCCCGCCGCCTTTGTATATAGTTCTTTAGTTTTAGGTTTCCTTTGTTTTTTCTTATGATTTGGAGTCGACGGACACTGCTCCACTTTTTGTATATAGTTGATATTTAGGTAGGTTTTTTAGGAGGTTTCCTTAGTTCAGTTGTGATGATGGACCCTTGTTATTTTTGTACATAGTTCTTTGTTGCATGGAGAGTTTTTACATTTCACTTCACGTCCCTCACTGGTGGTTGGTCGGCCCTCGGACCCCTCCTGGGTCTGCACCATCTCCACAACCCCAGCAGTATCAGGTGCGTCTTCCCCTGCAAAGACATGAAAACAAAGAAATGGAAACAGGCATTAGCACCATGGCACACAATGAGGGCTGAGAAGCAAGAGAACCAGTACTTGATTGACACATGTCCCACATGACTAAAACCCTCCCATGCATGCACCCTCACTGCGTATGAAGTGCAGGCAAATGGCACACACTGATGACACCAAGATGGAAGATGAACACATTTTCTGCATGCTGCCTGGCAGTGGCATCACACATTGGCCTGTGATTGGCAGGTGAAACACACATGCCATCACACAGATGGCATGTACCATTGCTATTGAGTGAAGATGGAGAGGAGGGCAGCACCTATTCATTCAGTCCAGTTCCCGCATGTAATCGCTTTTCTAATTCTAACAGGTCAGATTTTTCACCTGGAGCTGCCAGTCTGAAATGGTCCAATTGCACAGGGACATGTGTGTACAAATGATATCCAGGTAACAAAGTCACTCCACTTTACCATACCCATGTCAGACATGTGACTAGTGGACAGCGACATGCCTAGTGAAAGTGGTGGAATGCAAACAAACTGACTGAATGAACAGTGAAAAATAAGCAAATATGTTGTGGCAAGGTGACACTTCAAGGGCAACTGGCGTGCAGTTGGGCTAGATGTCTACTGTTGGCAGAAGGGATACTGCTATGGCCAAATGCAGCTGCGCAGGAAGGATTGCATGAAGCACATGGCTGACCCATACGACTCAGGCGCACACACTCTCACCTGGCACACAAACAGAAGCCCTCACACACACATCATGCACATGGATGACACACACATGCATGTGCACTCACCGGACAATGCCTCGTAATCAGCCAGATCTCCCACGCCTTGGATCTGTTCCTCCGTGACGTAGGTCCCAGCGACTGACTCATGTGGAGTGAGTTCCATGTCTACTACTGGAGACCCACCTCCAGTCACTAGAGTTGCGGCATGACTTGAGGCTAGCTTACTCTTTGCCCTGCGCTTTAGGTCATTCCAGCGATTATAGCAATCATTGGCTGTGCGCCTCACGATTCCAAGGGCACTTACGATGTCCGCAACGGTCTGCCAGTGTGCCTGGCGTTGTGCAGGTGTGGTCTTGGATCCTGCAACAATGACCATCTCGTTGTCATGTCCGGACACATACTCGACAAGTGCATTCAGTTCGTCATCCGTGAAGCTGGGCTTCCTGGATGGGCCGGACTGTGTAGCCGTGTCTGGGGCATCAGCCAGTGCTGGACGAGCACTCTTCCTCTTCCGCTTGGAAGGTGGTGGTGATCCTGAGTGTCCTGCGCCGCTCTGGACACTAGGGGCAGGAGCCCTGGTGGACTCTGTATCAGGAGTGTGGGATTGCACACTCAGCATGGGAGTTGGTGCAGGCATTGGCTCTAGTGTGATGGTGTCAGGGGGAATGTCAGCAGCATGGACTAGGACCGACACTGTCCTGGCTGGGTGTGTGAGGGCTGGGGTGGATGGAGCCGCAGCTGCCCCTGCAGCCTCTCCGCCCTGCCTCCTTGGTGCAGCAGATGACCTTGCTGGCCCAGATGCACGTGGCATGGTGACATCAACGTGCACCAGCGCACGTGTCATAGGCCTGCTGACCTGGAAGTCAGCCATGGAGTCAGCCAGATCTGGTGCCACAATGGGCTGGTCCAACAAGGGCTGAGCATGGATGGTGTCAGCCACATCAGCCTCAACGGGAGGGGGGGGATTATGGGTGCCCTTGACTGGTCCTCCACACATGGGGGGACAGGCTCACCCTGCAAGTAACGACCACGTCCCCTACCGGATCCACCACGGCCACCACTTGTGGCTCTTCCACCTTTGCCACCCTTACGGAATCCTCGCCTCCCAGCCATGGCGCTGATGTAAATGTGCATATGGGAGTGGCTGGAAACTATTGTCCTGGGCAATAGGGGGTCAAAGGGGTTGGGTACCAGATGGTAATTGTACCCTAGTGCTCTTGCAAGGCTGATTGTAACCCCTGGGGAAAGATGACGGGTCACGCTACGCACAGGAGCCCCAAAAAAGGGAGATGACGTGCACGCAACCCCTCCTAGACCACGTGTGCAGAAAGAAAAACCTGCACTACGCTGTGGCACCCAGTAACACAAGAATGAACGTATGCGTGTCACACGCAGCCTAGAATGACCTCTGAAGGGGTAGGCTACACACGGGGCAAGCACAGATGTTAGATACGTGCGTGACTCACCGTCTGCCTGGTAAACGAGCGTGTAAAAGGAGCACGTTTGGTTGGCAACACCCCCGCCAAAAGAAGATTTGTACGCTGTCTGAGGAGACAGGACAACAGTAGAAGGGAACACTGTTTGAGGGAACAGGCCCAGGTAAACCAGTAAAAGCGAAAGAAGAGAAAAAGCTGTCAGAGGTAACAGGGAATACGAACTTGAAACGCCGTGAAGTAAATCGCGTGTGAAACGACAAGAAGTACAGAATTCACCCACTCGCTCTCCACGAAAAGCACGTACAAGGAAGTGGTGTTCTACGCGTACCTTTTATACAGGCCCACACGTCCAGCATCACTTACGCGGCGTGTATGCGCTAGGGCCATTTCCACCAATTACACGCTTTGTCACTTCTGCGTGTAGGGACATTTCCTCCAATTACACGCTTTGTCACTTCTGCGTGTAGGGCCATTTCCACCAATTACACGCTTTGTCACTTCTGCGTGTAGGGCCATTTCCACCAATCACACGCGATGAGACTCTGACGTGCAGTCTTTCCACGTGTGCTCTGTCATCACGTGCTGTGTGGGAAACACCCGTGCGGGTCACGTCACAGACGCGCTTACGCGCTGAGGGCCTTTGGTCCAATAGAATCGCGTATGCGTGCTGACGCGCTTACGCGCTAAGGGCCTTTCCTCGATTTTCACGCTGACGTGCAGGATTTTCACGTGCCAAATCACTCCGTACCAAGCTGGCCACGCGTAAGCACACGGAAGACCACGCTCCTGCCCAGAAGGCCGAACTACTGCCCCCCAGAGCCCCGAGCACGCTCCCACCTACCATCTGCTGCTGCCTGACTGCCTGCTGCCCACGTGCACTGCCATTTGCTGCCTGCACATCAGCCAGGGGTGCTGTTGCTGTGACCACCCCTGCTGGAACCGAAGACTCCCGACTGGAATTCCATCGCTCCACAGCCCAGCCCCAGGACCCAGTTGCCCACCCACTCCTGCCTCTGGGGTTGTCATGTCGGGGCAAACACCATCTGTGACCACTGACAACCCCCGGCCAGAGAGGCAGAGGGGCACCAGCTTCAGTGCCACCGAAGTTGGTGTCCTGGTGGAGCAAGTCCTGGGGCAGTATGATGCCCTCTTCGGAAGTTCCCGCGCCGACAAGGAAGGACGGACTCGGATCTGGACTGACATCGTGACTGCCATCAACGCGGAGGGGGTGGCAGTCCGGGACTTACAACATGTCAGGAAGCGCTGGGAGGACTTCAGGTCCAGGACCCTGAACAAGGCCCGGCGCCTCTTGAAGGCAGCGGATGCCAAGGGGCGCCGGGGCCACTTGTCGGAAGAACAGATGGGGGTCCTGGAACGCATATCCCCAGCGCTCCACGTCCAGGTCCTGGAGAAGCAGACCCGTCTGGAGTCGAGCGGTGAGTGTACATGCATCCTGATTGTGAGCAGTGCGTGTGGTGATTATTCGGTATTGTGCAGGTTGCACATCTGTTTGTATGGGGTCGAGTATGGGTGGGGGTGTACATGGCCGTGGGGCTGACACATGCGAGGGCTGTAATGTGTGAGACATGGATGGTGCTTGTGTGTGTAGGCTTGCATGGCAAATGCAGTTGTGCGTGCACACATGTTTGTATGTATGTGTATGTAAGTAGACATGTCCGTGATGTCACGCATGTATGTTGTTTTGGGCTGCATGTATGAGCACTGTGTACATGTGCATGTGTGTGTATTTGACAAGGGTGCAACAGTGATGCAACATGGATGCATGTGACTGCGGTATGTGTAAGCCTGATTGGCAGATGTGACATGGATGCCCGTCTGAACAGTGCGACACTTGGCAGAGGTGTACACATGCATGCAAGTGTGGTGGTGTGTGTACATGTGTGGTGCACTTCCTGTGTTGCATGTGATGTCTGGGTCACCTTTGGCTGCTCATGCTGTTGTATGTGTATGGATGGTGGTGGCAGTTGCAAAATGGCTGTGGTATGGCTCATGTGTGCGAGTTGCAATGACATGTGTGTTGGGGATTGTGATGACATGTCTGAAGTTTGCCAATGCCACTCATGTGCAACGGTCATGTGTGTATGTGTCCATTGTACAGTGCCCTGATGCCTGTGTTTTGTTTCTCCCTGTCTGCAGCGTCAACTGATGAAGAGGGCGGAGAAGGTGCTGTGGAGCACAGCGGCGGGGATCCGACCGCCAGCCGGAGACGCAAGGCCCGGCTCCCCTCCCGTGTTGTCATCTCGTCGGGGAGTGAGGAGTCCGGTGCCGCGTCCCAGGCCGCAGCTGCCGGGGGGAGGTCCAAGAGGCGGAGGTTGGAGTTGGACTCCTCGGCAGCCGAAGGGGCAGCTGGGACCCCACAGGGCCCAACAGGGGAAGATGGCACGGAGTCATCCAGGTTGGTGGGGGGTCTGGTGGAGGAGGAGGCCGTGCAAGCACCAGAGACGGGGTCTGGAGGTGGGGATCCCACTGGTGCTAGTGGTGCAGTCCAGGACCAGGGACAGGAGGCAGCACAGGCGGCCGCGGAGGTGCCTGTGTGCAATCCTGTCCCCGATCCTGTCCCTGCATCATCTTGCACCAGCAGGGATGCCTACGTCCAGACCCGTTTCCAGGCAGGGGATGAGCTGACGTCAACTGGCCTTCCTCTGCCTGCGGACGTGGCTATCCAGGTCCGGGTTGAGCCTGTCCTGGCTGGTGTGGCGTTGCGTCAACGGGCCATGCGAGGTGACCTGCAGTCTTTTCATGGAGAGACTGCACGTCATCTCGAATGGCTCGTTGACCACGTCAGCCTGCTGGGACAGGTCACCCAGACCGGATTCCTCCGTCTGATGGGGCTTGTTCCGACCCCCTCCTCAACTGGACCCCCTACGCGCCAGTCGTCCTCTGTGCCATCTTCCCACCCATCAGTCACCTGGGTGCCCTGTGGAGCTGCCTCTGACAGTGCGGCCAGGCTGGTGGAGGAGGCATCCCTGCCACAGTCGGGAGTCGGACGTCCAGCAGGGGTGGCCACATCAACAACTGCACCCCAGCCGGCGGAGGATGTGCAGGCAGCAGGAGGCAGTGCACGGGCAGAGGTAGAGCAGCAGCAGCAACATGGTGGGAGCCATGAAGGCTCGGGGCCTTCGACATCGGAGGGGCAGGCATCGGCCGGAGGGCAGGAGGACCCAGGACAGAGAGTGTCTTCCGTGTGGCAGCGGTTGGGCCACGCCATAGGTGCGGAGCGGCGGCGGGCGGAAGAGGCGCGGCTCACAATGGTCAGGGCGGAGAACTCCATGCGGAGGGCCCTGAGGCGGGCCGAGTGCCTCGAGGCAATCAGCAGGGGGTTGGAGGAGGACACGGCGTCGTCCCTGCGGACCCTCGGGGCCATGGAACTGGACCGCCTCCGGGACATCGAACAGGAGTTCGATGATGCCCTGGCCCGGAACACCACGTTGTGAGCCGCTGGACTTGCCCGCCGCCTTTGTATATAGTTCTTTAGTTTTAGGTTTCCTTTGTTTTTTCTTATGATTTGGAGTCGACGGACACTGCTCCACTTTTTGTATATAGTTGATATTTAGGTAGGTTTTTTAGGAGGTTTCCTTAGTTCAGTTGTGATGATGGACCCTTGTTATTTTTGTACATAGTTCTTTGTTGCATGGAGAGTTTTTACATTTCACTTTGGACAAAATTTTTTGGATTTGATTTTCTACTTTTGTGTTTTTATGCGGACATGCAGCTTATTTTTTCACATTTACATTGTAGTTAGTTTTCTTTCTTTAGCATTCGTATTTTTGTCCAATACATTTTTTTTTCCATTGTTCACTGTGTGGTTTCATCTCATTGGTTTCATGCATGTCATGTTGTGTGTTTTCCCATTCAATTGGAAAATATGTGTGTGACGGACATGGGTTCATTTGCTTCATGAACATTGGGGGTGTAACATGTGTTTTCATTTCCATGTGGGTGAATGGGTTACTTGGTAGGGCTTTTTGGCTGTGGAGGCTGACCATTACGCACATGATTGGGGATTGTGAGGACCTGATGGGGGCTGCCCATGGTGGCAGGGGGGTGGGGGTGGTGGGAGACATGAGTGGGGGCCTGGTGGAGGGTGCCCCTGCACTGCTGGGGGGTGGGGGTGGTGGGAGACATGAGTGGGGGCCTGGTGGAGGGTGACCCTGCACTGCTGGGGGGTGGGGGTGCAGGGGGACATGAGTGGGGGCCTGGTGGAGGTTGACCCTGCACTGCTGGGGGGTGGGGGTGGTGGGAGACATGAGTGGGGGCCTGGTGGGGGCTGCCCATGGTGGCAGGGGGGTGGGGGTGGTGGGAGACATGAGTGGGGGCCTGGTGGAGGGTGCCCCTGCACTGCTGGGGGGTGGGGGTGGTGGGAGACATGAGTGGGGGCCTGGTGGAGGGTGACCCTGCACTGCTGGGGGGTGGGGGTGCAGGGGGACATGAGTGGGGGCCTGGTGGAGGTTGACCCTGCACTGCTGGGGGGTGGGGGTGGTGGGAGACATGAGTGGGTGCCTGGTGGAGGGTGCCCCTGCACTGCTGGGGGGTGGGGGTGGTGGGAGACATGGGTGGGTGCCTGGTGGAGGGTGCCCCTGCACTGCTGGGGGGTGGGGGTGCAGGGGGACATGAGTGGGGGCCTGGTGGAGGTTGACCCTGCACTGCTGGAGGGTGGGGGTGGTGGGAGACATGAGTGGGGGCCTGGTGGAGGGTGCCCCTGCACTGCTGGGGGGTGGGGGTGGTGGGAGACATGAGTGGGGGCCTGGTGGGGGCTGCCCATGGTGGCAGGGGGTGGGGGTGGTGGGAGACATGAGTGGGGGCCTGGTGGGGGCTGCCCATGGTGGCAGGGTGGTGGGGGTGGTGGGAGACATGAGTGGGGGCCTGGTGGAGGGTGCCCCTGCACTGCTGGGGGGTGGGGGTGGTGGGAGACATGAGTGGGGGCCTGGTGGAGGGTGACCCTGCACTGCTGGGGGGTGGGGGTGGTGGGTGACATGAGTGGGGGCCTGGTGGAGGGTGACCCTGCACTGCTGGGGGGTGGGGGTGCAGGGGGACATGAGTGGGGGCCTGGTGGAGGTTGACCCTGCACTGCTGGGGGGTGGGGGTGGTGGGAGACATGAGTGGGGGCCTGGTGGGGGCTGGCCATGGTGGCAGGGGGGTGGGGGTGGTGGGAGACATGAGTGGGGGCCTGATGGAGGGTGACCCTGCACTGCTGGGGGGTGGGGGTGCAGGGGGACATGAGTGGGGGCCTGGTGGAGCGTGCCCCTGCACTGCTGGGGGGTGGGGGTGGTGGGAGACATGAGTGGGGGCCTGATGGAGGGTGACCCTGCACTGCTGGGGGGTGGGGGTGCAGGGGGACATGAGTGGGGGCCTGGTGGAGGTTGACCCTGCACTGCTGGGGGGTGGGGGTGGTGGGAGACATGAGTGGGGGCCTGGTGGAGGGTGCCCCTGCACTGCTGGGGGGTGGGGGTGGTGGGAGACATGGGTGGGTGCCTGGTGGAGGGTGCCCCTGCACTGCTGGGGGGTGGGGGTGCAGGGGGACATGAGTGGGGGCCTGGTGGAGGGTGACCCTGCACTGCTGGGGGGTGGGGGTGCAGGGGGACATGAGTGGGGGCCTGGTGGAGGGTGCCCCTGCACTGCTGGGGGGTGGGGGTGGTGGGAGACATGGGTGGGTGCCTGGTGGAGGGTGCCCCTGCACTGCTGGGGGGTGGGGGTGCAGGGGGACATGAGTGGGGGCCTGGTGGAGGTTGACCCTGCACTGCTGGGGGGTGGGGGTGGTGGGAGACATGAGTGGGGGCCTGGTGGAGGGTGCCCCTGCACTGCTGGGGGGTGGGGGTGGTGGGAGACATGGGTGGGTGCCTGGTGGAGGGTGCCCCTGCACTGCTGGGGGGTGGGGGTGCAGGGGGACATGAGTGGGGGCCTGGTGGAGGTTGACCCTGCACTGCTGGGGGGTGGGGTGGTGGGAGACATGAGTGGGGGCCTGGTGGAGGGTGACCCTGCACTGCTGGGGGGTGGGGGTGGTGGGAGACATGAGTGGGGGCCTGGTGGGGGCTGCCCATGGTGGCAGGGGGGTGGGGGTGGTGGGAGACATGAGTGGGGGCCTGGTGGAGGGTGCCCCTGCACTGCCGGGGTGTGGGGGTGGTGGGAGACATGAGTGGGGGCCTGGTGGAGGGTGACCCTGCACTGCTGGGGGGTGGGGGTGCAGGGGGACATGAGTGGGGGCCTGGTGGAGGTTGACCCTGCACTGCTGGGGGGTGGGGGTGGTGGGAGACATGAGTGGGGGCCTGGTGGAGGGTGACCCTGCACTGCTGGGGGGTGGGGGTGGTGGGAGACATGGGTGGGTGCCTGGTGGAGGGTGCCCCTGCACTGCTGGGGGGTGGGGGTGCAGGGGGACATGAGTGGGGGCCTGGTGGAGGTTGACCCTGCACTGCTGGGGGGTGGGGGTGGTGGGAGACATGAGTGGGGGCCTGGTGGAGGGTGACCCTGCACTGCTGGGGGGTGGGGGTGGTGGGAGACATGAGTGGGGGCCTGGTGGGGGCTGCCCATGGTGGCAGGGGGGTGGGGGTGGTGGGAGACATGAGTGGGGGCCTGGTGGAGGGTGCCCCTGCACTGCTGGGGGGTGGGGGTGGTGGGAGACATGAGTGGGGGCCTGGTGGAGGGTGACCCTGCACTACTGGGGGGTGGGGGTGCAGGGGGACATGAGTGGGGGCCTGGTGGAGGTTGACCCTGCACTGCTGGGGGGTGGGGGTGGTGGGAGACATGAGTGGGGGCCTGGTGGAGGGTGACCCTGCACTGCTGGGGGGTGGGGGTGCAGGGGGACATGAGTGGGGGCCTGGTGGAGGGTGCCCCTGCACTGCTGGGGGGTGGGGGTGGTGGGAGACATGAGTGGGGGCCTGGTGGAGGGTGCCCCTGCACTGCTGGGGGGTGGGGGTGGTGGGAGACATGAGTGGGGGCCTGGTGGAGGGTGACCCTGCACTGCTGGGGGGTGGGGGTGCAGGGGGACATGAGTGGGGGCCTGGTGGAGGTTGACCCTGCACTGCTGGGGGGTGGGGGTGGTGGGAGACATGAGTGGGGGCCTGGTGGGGGCTGCCCATGGTGGCAGGGGGGTGGGGGTGGTGGGAGACATGAGTGGGGGCCTGGTGGAGGGTGCCCCTGCACTGCTGGGGGGTGGGGGTGGTGGGAGACATGAGTGGGGGCCTGGTGGAGGGTGACCCTGCGCTGCTGGGGGGTGGGGGTGCAGGGGGACATGAGTGGGGGCCTGGTGGAGGTTGACCCTGCACTGCTGGGGGGTGGGGGTGGTGGGAGACATGAGTGGGTGCCTGGTGGAGGGTGCCCCTGCACTGCTGGGGGGTGGGGGTGGTGGGAGACATGGGTGGGTGCCTGGTGGAGGGTGCCCCTGCACTGCTGGGGGGTGGGGGTGCAGGGGGACATGAGTGGGGGCCTGGTGGAGGTTGACCCTGCACTGCTGGGGGGTGGGGGTGGTGGGAGACATGAGTGGGGGCCTGGTGGAGGGTGCCCCTGCACTGCTGGGGGGTAGGGGTCGTGGGAGACATGAGTGGGGGCCTGGTGGGGGCTGCCCATGGTGGCAGGGGGGTGGGGGTGGTGGGAGACATGAGTGGGGGCCTGGTGGGGGCTGCCCCTGGTGGCTGGGGATACATGAGTGGGGGCCTGGTGGAGGGTGCCCCTGGTGGCTGGGGGGTTGGGGTGGTGGGAGACATGGGTGGGGGCCTGGTGGAGGGTGCCCCTGCACTGCTGGGGGGTGGGGGTGGTGGGAGACATGAGTGGGGGCCTGGTGGAGGGTGCCCCTGCACTGCTGGGGTGTGGGGGTGGTGGGAGACATGAGTGGGGGCCTGGTGGAGGGTGACCCTGCACTGCTGGGGGGTGGGGGTGGTGGGTGACATGAGTGGGGGCCTGGTGGAGGGTGACCCTGCACTGCTGGGGGGTGGGGGTGCAGGGGGACATGAGTGGGGGCCTGGTGGAGGTTGACCCTGCACTGCTGGGGGGTGGGGGTGGTGGGAGACATGAGTGGGGGCCTGGTGGGGGCTGGCCATGGTGGCAGGGGGGTGGGGGTGGTGGGAGACATGAGTGGGGGCCTGGTGGAGGGTGACCCTGCACTGCTGGGGGGTGGGGGTGCAGGGGGACATGAGTGGGGGCCTGGTGGAGGGTGCCCCTGCACTGCTGGGGGGGGTGGGAGTGGTGGGAGACATGAGTGGGGGCCTGGTGGAGGGTGACCCTGCACTGCTGGGGGGTGGGGGTGCAGGGGGACATGAGTGGGGGCCTGGTGGAGGTTGACCCTGCACTGCTGGGGGGTGGGGGTGGTGGGAGACATGAGTGGGGGCCTGGTGGAGGGTGCCCCTGCACTGCTGGGGGGTGGGGGTGGTGGGAGACATGGGTGGGTGCCTGGTGGAGGGTGCCCCTGCACTGCTGGGGGTGGGGGTGCAGGGGGACATGAGTGGGGGCCTGGTGGAGGGTGACCCTGCACTGCTGGGGGGTGGGGGTGCAGGGGGACATGAGTGGGGGCCTGGTGGAGGGTGCCCCTGCACTGCTGGGGGGTGGGGGTGGTGGGAGACATGGGTGGGTGCCTGGTGGAGGGTGCCCCTGCACTGCTGGGGGGTGGGGGTGCAGGGGGACATGAGTGGGGGCCTGGTGGAGGTTGACCCTGCACTGCTGGGGGGTGGGGGTGGTGGGAGACATGAGTGGGGGCCTGGTGGAGGGTGCCCCTGCACTGCTGGGGGGTGGGGGTGGTGGGAGACATGGGTGGGTGCCTGGTGGAGGGTGCCCCTGCACTGCTGGGGGGTGGGGGTGCAGGGGGACATGAGTGGGGGCCTGGTGGAGGTTGACCCTGCACTGCTGGGTGGTGGGGATGGTGGGAGACATGAGTGGGGGCCTGGTGGAGGGTGACCCTGCACTGCTGGGGGGTGGGGGTGGTGGGAGACATGAGTGGGGGCCTGGTGGGGGCTGCCCATGGTGGCAGGGGGGTGGGGGTGGTGGGAGACATGAGTGGGGGCCTGGTGGAGGGTACCCCTGCACTGCTGGGGGGTGGGGGTGGTGGGAGACATGAGTGGGGGCCTGGTGGAGGGTGACCCTGCACTGCTGGGGGGTGGGGGTGCAGGGGGACATGAGTGGGGGCCTGGTGGAGGTTGACCCTGCACTGCTGGGGGGTGGGGGTGGTGGGAGACATGAGTGGGGGCCTGGTGGAGGGTGACCCTGCACTGCTGGGGGGTGGGGGTGCAGGGGGACATGAGTGGGGGCCTGGTGGAGGCGTGCCCCTGCACTGCTGGGGGGTGGGGGTGGTGGGAGACATGAGTGGGGGCCTGGTGGAGGGTGACCCTGCACTGCTGGGGGGTGGGGGTGCAGGGGGACATGAGTGGGGGCCTGGTGGAGGTTGACGCTGCACTGCTGGGGGGTGGGGGTGGTGGGAGACATGAGTGGGGGCCTGGTGGAGGGTGCCCCTGCACTGCTGGGGGGTGGGGGTGGTGGGAGACATGGGTGGGTGCCTGGTGGAGGGTGCCCCTGCACTGCTGGGGGGTGGGGGTGCAGGGGGACATGAGTGGGGGCCTGGTGGAGGTTGACCCTGCACTGCTGGGGGGTGGGGGTGATGGGAGACATGAGTGGGGGCCTGGTGGAGGGTGACCCTGCACTGCTGGGGGGTGGGGGTGGTGGGAGACATGAGTGGGGGCCTGGTGGAGGGTGCCCCTGCACTGCTGGGGGGTGGGGGTGGTGGGAGACATGAGTGGGGGCCTGGTGGAGGGTGACCCTGCACTGCTGGGTGGTGGGGGTGTAGGGGGACATGAGCAGGTGTGCAGGGTAGTCCCCTGTTTTGTGGGCTGCCTGCAGGGGCCGTGGAGGGTGTACAGGGAACACCTGTGAGGACCCACCCAGCCTAATTGCGTGTGATAATTCCCGCACACCCCTGTAATACATGTACCTGGCCAAATCGCATGTGAGAATTCCCGCGCACCCCTGTAATACACGTACCCAGCCGAATCGCGTGTAGAACTTCCCGTGTACCCCTGTAATACACGTACCCAGCCAAATCGCGTGTGATAATTCCCACGTACCCCTGTAATACACGTACCCTGGCCAATCGCGTGTAGAACTTCCCACGCACCCCTGTAATACACGTACCAAGCCAAATCGCGTCTGATCATTACCACGCACCCCTGTAATACACGTACCAAGCCAAATCGCGTGTGATCATTCCCGCGCACCCCTGTAATACACGTACCTGGCCAAATCGCATGTGAGAATTCCCGCGCACCCCTGTAATACACGTACCCAGTCGAATCGCGTGTAGAACTTCCCGTGTACCCCTGTAATACACGTACCCAGCCAAATCGCGTGTGATAATTCCCACGTACCCCTGTAATACACGTACCCTGGCCAATCGCGTGTAGAACTTCCCACGCACCCCTGTAATACACGTACCAAGCCAAATCGCGTCTGATAATTCCCGCGCACCCCTGTAATACACGTACCTGGCAAAATCGCATGTGAGAATTCCCACGCACCCCTGTAATACACGTACCCAGGCGATTCGCGTGTAGAACTTCCCGTGTACCCCTGTAATACACGTACCCTGGCTAATCGCGTGTATAACTTCACGCGTACCCCTGTATTACACGTGCCCTGGCTAATCGCATGTAAGACTTCCCGCGTACCCCTGTAATACACGTTCCCTGGACAATCGCGTGTTGAACTTCCCGCGTACCCCTGTAATGCACGTTCCCTGGACAATCGCGTGTTGAACTTCCCGCGTACCCCTGTAATACACGTTCCCTGGACTATCGCGTGTTGAACTTCCCGCGCACCCCTGAAATACACGTACCCTGGCACCCTGGCTAATCGCGTGTATAACTTCACGCGTACCCCTGATATGCAAGTAACCCGCTTTGCGTTCCTTGTTTGGCAGCCCTGTAAACTGGTCCAGGGTTAGCGCAGCCCTTTGCGATGATTTAGCGATTTTGATGGCTTTTCCTTGCGCGAGGGCGTTCTTGGGGGCGTCACTGGCGCTGCTGCAGGGTCGCTGCGATACTCTGCGCCACGGCTGGTTTGGGAGCCTAAAATCCATGAATACGCTGTGCGCGGAAATCGGTTTTAGCGCACGTGCCTGGCGCAGACAATCGCACGCGGACACTCTGCGCCTGCCGCTTGCGACACTTTTCTGCGAAATTCTATGAATTACCCTGTGTGCCTCTACCTGACCTCCTCATAGGACAACCTTTAGATGGAAAGATAGAAGAAATTAATCTCTCTTCTGATCTGACACTGGAACACTAGGAGGAGTGCAACATTCTCTTAAATCTGTTTGCCCCTCGTTTTTCACTATCACCAGACTTGACCCCTTGGGGTGAGCATGAGATTCTCACTGGTGACTGTTTACCTGTTAAAAGCAGAGGTTACAGGATGTCAGACCACATAAGGATCCACATAAAGGAAGAGGTCAAGAAGATGCTTGATCTTGGGTTAATAGAGCCATTTATTTATTTAAATTTATATAGCGCGCAAGTAACCCATGGGCATTGAGGCGCTGTTACTTGCAAGAGCTTAGTTACAGGCAAAGAGGCATTCAGCAGTACATTATGTATTCAACAGGCATAGAGCTGCTATTTTGGTTGGTACAGTTGGTCATTAAAAACAGTTTATGCACTGGAACATAAGAGATGTATTCAACTGGTGCGACGAATCTTATGTGAATAAGATGATTTTTATGGATTTGCGGAAGGTGCAAAGGGAGGCCTCACCTCGGATTATAGGAGGTAGGGCATTCCAGTGAGTGGGTGCGAGATATGGGAAGCTGGAACCGCCAGCTCTGGCTTTTTTTACTAATGGCACAGAAAGCATGTTAGTATATGGTGATCTGGTTGGCCTCGTAGAAGAGACGGGGTGGATCCTTTGGGAGTGGTAGTCGGGGGCAGTAAGGTGAAAGCACTTGTGAGTCAGTGTCAGCGTTTTGAAGATGATCCTTTCTTTTATTGGGAGCCAGTGTGCTCGTTTTCTGGCTTCCGAGATGTGTTCTCTTTTGGCAATGCCTTGGGCTGCCCGGAGAGCGCTATTCTGCATGATTTGTATCCTCTCTAGGTTTTTGTTGGATGTACCTAGGAAGAGTACATTACAATAGTGAAGCCTAGATCCAGTGATGGCTCTGGCTATGTTAGTGCAGTTCTCTTTGGAGAGAAAGGGCCTGACTGCGTTGATTAGTTTGGCATGATATGCAGCTTCAGAGGCTATAGCATTGACTTGTTTATCCATGGATAGGTTGGAATCTAAGTAGACTCCAAGGGTTTTGACTGATTCTGAGACAGGTATTTTGATGGAGTCTATGGTGAAATGACTGAACTGGGAGTCTAGATTTTTCAGCGTGTCGGGTGAGCCTACCAGGAGGAGTTCAGTCTTGTCTGAGTTGAGGCATAGTCCATTGTCTGCCATCCAGGCTTGGATGGTGTTGTAGAGGTTGTTGAGGGTCATGGAGTCAGTGTCGTAGTTGCCAGTGAGGGTGAGGAGGATCTGTGTGTCATCAGCGTAGTTGGTGTATGAAATGCCCATGGCGTCAAGGATGAGAAAAAGGGGTCGTGTGAAGATGTTGTAGAGGGTGGGTGAGAGGCAGGAGCCTTGGGGCACACCGCAGAGTATGATAGTAGGTGAGGCGGATGCTAGGTCCGAGAATACTTGCATGGTTCTGTCTTGTAAGAAGGAAGTGATCCATGCTGTGGCTTCAGGGGAAAATTTGGCCGTAGAGGAGAGGTGGTGGCATAGGACGTCATGATCCATGAGGTCGAAAGCCGCGGATAGGTCAAGAAGTAGGAGAAGTGCTGGTTTGCCCATGTCTCTGGCATCGTCCATTTGGTTTTTCAGGTCAAGTAGGGCGGTTTCGGTCCCGTGTCTGGGGCGGAAGCCTGATTGTCGGAGTCCTAGGAGTTTGTTCTCTTCAATGAAGTGTTGAACCTGTAGGTAGGCTGCTTTGTCCAGTATTTTGAGGAGGAAGGGGACAGTGGTGATGGGTCTATAGTTGTTGGGGGAGGTGGGGTCGAGGTTAGGTTTTTTTAGGAGAGGGCGGACCCAGGCTTCCTTGAGGGAGGCAGGGACTTTCCCTGTAGCAAAGGAGGCGTTTACAAAGGCTGTAAGGAAGGGAGCTAATGCTTCGGCGCAGTCTTTGATAATGGTGGCTGGGCATACATCACCTTTGCAATTGGAGGGTTTGATGTTCCTCATTATGTTGGTGATGTCTTTTTCTAGAATGGGTTTGAATGAAAAGGGTTGGGGGGAGTCCGGGGCTGGTGGTGGGACAGGGGTGTGTGTGTTGGGTGTGTTGGGTAGGGCTTGCTTGGTGGCTAGTATTTTGTTTTGGAGCAGACTCAGTTTATTTTTCATGGCTGCTTGTATATCATCACACCAGGCCTTGTCTTTGGTGAAGTTCTGGGGGGCAGGCGCGGGTGTCTCTAGCTCCCTGAAAATGGCAAAGATTTCTTTAGTGCTGGATTGGGCTTCAGAGATTCTGGATTCAAAGGATTTGGCCTTAGCTAGGGTGATTGCTTTTTTATATCTAGTGGAGCATGATTTAAAAGTCATCGGGCCTCATTACACGGAAGGCGGTGAGCCATGGCGCTATTAGCGCCATGGCTCATGCCGGTAAAATACCGGCACCGCCTTGGCGGAAAGGGGATTTACCGCCCCATTCCAAGGTTGGAGGGGCGGTAAATCCCCCTTCCGCCATTGCCCTTCCCCATTCCCATTTCTGCCCCATAGGGCTCTATGGGAATGGGGAAGGCGCTAATTACGGCACCGCAATTTTGCGGTGCCGTAATTAGCTCCGAGGTCCCTTAGCGGGTTGGTTTTTAACGCCTGCAAAAAGCCGTTAACCCTTACCGCCGTCCGTGTAATGAGGCCCATCTTGTCTTTGTCAGAATGAGACATTTGCCACTGAGTGAGAGCATCCTTTTTTTCAGTGCGGAGTGCGAGGAGGTCTGGGGTGAACCAGGAGTTGGAATGGGTGGTGGGTTTGGATTTACAGGGTTTAAGGGGGAAATGGAGTTAATGGCTGCTTTGATGGCAGCTTCGTAGGCTGTTGCGAGTGTTTCTGGGTCTGTGGAGAAAGGGGGTCTGAAGGCTGGGCCTTGGAGGAAAGGCAGTAGCCTTTCCTTAGTGAGTTGGCGGGAGCTTCTGGCGAGGCAGGGTGGCAGTGGTTGGGGTGGGGGGGTGGTAGAGCAGGTGGTGAGGATGCTGAAAGTGATGATGTGGTGGTCTGATCATGGGGTGGGAAGGTTTCCAGTGATGATGAGTGGGCAGTTATGTTGCGCAATCCAGTCAAGGGTTCTGCCCTGGGCGTGGGTTGGGCTAAAGATGGTGTTGTTGTAGCCCAGAGCCTTGAAGGCTAACCCAAGAGATTTATCTGCTGGGTCCTTCCTGTCCAGGAAACCTAGGTTAACATCCCCCAGGAGAATGGCTTGAGATTGTTTCTTGAGGTTGTCAGAGAGGAGGTGGATGAGAGAGGCTTGGAAGTCACCTGTTGGGCCTGGGGGCGGTAGACAATGTGGACAGCAATGGTACATTGGGGAGATAGGTTAATTGTGACTTGGAGGTAGTCACTGTTGTGCAGGGATTTCTCTACCTTCCTGATAGAAAGGCAGTCTTTGGCAATAATTGCTACACCTCCCCCTTTGGATAGACGATCTTGTCTGGTGATGGAATATCAAGGTGGTAGTGCGAGGGTGAGTGCCGGGCCAGATGCATCGTGTAGCCATGTTTCAGAAATCATGAGTAGATCGAGGTCATGGGTGGTTAGGAGGTCGTGGATGTCTAAAGCGTGGGCATTGATGGATCTAGCGTTAATCATGGCGCATTTAAGATGGGGTTCGGTAGTGGCTGGGGTGTGGGTGGACATAGGTGGTAAAACATTTGGCACAGTAGCATTCAGAATGGTGGTAGAAGAATTGCAAACCACAGATTTTACACTGGGGGGACTATTTTCAGAAGTGGTGGACACAGGTGGCAACACATTTGGCACAGTAGCATTCAAAATGGTGGTAGAAGAATTGCTAACCACAGATTTTACACTTGGGGGCCTATTTTCAGAGGTGGTGGACACAGGTGGTAACACATTTGGCACAGTAGCATTCAAAATGGTGGTAGAAGAATTGCTAACCACAGATTTTACACTGGGGGGCCTAGTTTCAGAAGTGGTGGACACAGGTGGTAAAACATTTGGCACAGTAGCATTCAAAATGGTGGTAGAAGAATTGCTAACCACAGATTTTACACTTGGGGGCCTATTTTCAGAGGTGGTAGACACAGGTGGTAACACATTTGGCACAGTAGCATTCAGAATGGTGGTAGAAGAATTGCTAACCACAGATTTTACACTGGGGGACCTAGTTTCAGAAGTGGTGGACACAGGTGGTAAAACATTTGGCACAGAAGCATTCAAAATGGTGGTATAAGAATTGCTAACCACAGATTTTACACTTGGGGGCCTATTTTCAGAGGTGGTAGACACAGGTGGTAACACATTTGGCACAGTAGCATTCAAAATGGTGGTAGAAGAATTGCTAACCACAGATTTTACACTGGGGTGCCTAGTTTCAGAAGTGGTGGACACATGTGGTAAAACATTTGGCACGGTAGCATTCAAAATGGTGGTAGAAGAATTGCTAACCACAGATTTTACACTGGGGGGGCTCACTTTCAGTAGAAGTGGACACAAGTGGTGACAAGTTTTGTACGGTTGTGGCACACCTGTGGATGTGGTACAGTACTTTATTATCTGCTTTATTGTCATCTACAAGTCCATGGTCTAGACCAGTTGTACTAGTACCAAAGGCAGGATCCAAGGAGTTGAGATTATGTGTGGACTAAAGAGCCCTTAATGCAGTCACCCCGACTGATTCCCATCATTTACGTAGGACAGCTGAGCTGGTGGACAAACTTGGTTCAGCCAAGTACCTCAGTACATTTGACCTTACATCAGGCTATTGGCAAATAGCTCTGACAGACCATGCCAAGGAAATAATTGCATTTTGAATCCGAGGCACCCTCTACCAGTTTAAGGTTATGCCTTTTGGACTAAAGAATGCACCTGCCACATTCCAAAGGATGGTGAATCATGTTCTGAATGGGATGGAAGACTTCTGCATGGCATACTTGGATGACATTGATGTGTTCAGCACTACTTGGAAGGAACATATTGACCACTTAGGATATGTTTGCAGGCTCTTGAGCAGGCCAATTTGACCATAAAGGCAATTAAATGTCAAATTGATCAGAGTAAAGTGGTCTACCTTGAACATGAGGTAGGAGGAGGTCAAAGAAGGTCATTGCCTAGAAAAGTACAAGTTGTACAGGACTGGGCCACCCCTACTACTCAAACCCAAGTGAGATCCTTTTTACATTTCACATATTACTACAGGAACTACATTGAGAACTATGGGACAATAGCTTCTCCCTTCAATGTGATCTCCTCACCCAAGATCCCCAAGAAGGTCAGATGGAATGAGGAGTGCACTAAGGCATTTGAAGGACTTAAGAAAGCCCGTTGTCAACCTCCAGTCTTAAGAGCTCTTGGCTACAACCAATCCTTTATTGTACAGACAGATGCTTCCAATGCAGGTATAGGCACAGTTCTGAGTCAGCTGGATGAGAAAGGCAGGGAACACCCAATCTGGTTCATCAGTAAAAAAACTGAAGCACCTTGAAACAAGGTGGGCAACCATAGAACACAAATGTTTTGCTATTGTGTGGTCTTTGAAGAAGTTTAGACCATACTTGTATGGATCTACTTTTGTGATTCAAACAGACCACCAACCCTGGAGATGATTAATGCAGATGAAGGGGGACAATCCTAAATTGTTAAGATGGTCAATCAGCCTACAGGAGTTTGGTTTTATCATTCAACACATATCAGGGTGTAATCACCAAAATGCTGATGGTCTCTCCAGAAAGTATGACCGACTGGAGTAAGGAGATTCATCCAGGGGTGGATTAAATCCTCCTGTCTCTTAGTCTCGGGGGAGGGGGGGGTTGATGAGTGTTAGGGAGAATTCTCAGAAATGTGCCAATTCCCTCTATCTTAGAGGCCCTCAGCAACTTTGCTGGATTTTAAGGACTTGATTTTTTACCTGGAGAGAGTGAGACACTTTTTTCCTACTCTCTCATGTATTTTAATGGGATTTTGAACATTGTGTTTTTTTTGGTTATGGAGTCTTTTACATTAGGTCACACAGCACCTTCAGTGCAGTGACACAGGAAAGTCTTCCAGATTTCCCAAAGATTTAAATACCGTCTCTGGGATAAACTACTGTTTCCCAGAGCAGTAAAGTGAAATTGACTTTACTTGCATTTGTATCTATCTAGAGCCAGCACACACTATTTTATAAGAGGGTGCTGGAGGGGTTACTTAGTATCCCCTTTGTCTAGCTTCTCATGTAACATTTTTAGGTTACCCTTTCCTTGATGAATGGCTGGTGGCAGTGGTTTTCTTTTAACTACCGTGGTGTGCATTTACTGTGGGCTGCGTTCGCAGCTGCTGTAAAGCACCCAACGGTGCCATTTTTATCAAAATGCACTGGTCTTCTTTTTTTGCTATTTCTTTGTGGAAAGGTCCTTCTTGAGATTTACTTTGCGCACCAAACCAGGTTTGGTCCGTTTGTTCGCTTTGCCTTTGGCGGGATTCACGAGTGAAGCCCAGCTCTGGCTCCAGGTTGTCTGTTGTGGGCCAGAAGTGAGGGAGGTGCCCAAAACTCCCTGTGCTTAGTCTCCTAGGAGACCCAAATGTACTCTGTTGTGAATGGCCGGCTGACTGTCCGGCGTCAGGAAACACACTACAAAACTCATGGGCACTGTCAGGAAATGCTCTGTGGGACTCGTGAATAGGCACCTTGCAATTACCCCTGCAACGCAGAGGACACCATGCATCCACTCCAGTATGTTTCATAAATGGAAAACAGTAACTCCATTTCATAACAAATGGTGGTTGCCATCGCGGCGTGTGAAGCCGTTTCTGGCAGGCAATCATGGGCGACTAACACGTACGTCTATGGTTCACATGATCCTATGACGTTCAGTGGTGCACCATTCAAAGAATAAAGCATGCCTCTATGAACACTGCAGTGCTTCTGATCGGAGCGTTTGGTTTCGTCTCTCTGTGTTTTTGGTGTTTCCGACTCGGATTTGTATTTTGACATTGCTACCTGCCTCTTCCTTGGATTATTCTTCTGTCTGCCTGCTACTACCCATTTGCTTCTTGGATTGCTTTTCCTCTACGTTCTGGAACTTTGCTGCCAGCTTGTTGTCGAGAACGGACGACTGCTCATAATTCTCTGCCTGACGTTTTATACTTGTTTTGCCCGCTCTTTGCCAGACCCATTTCTGCTTCCTGGACTGCCTGTTTGTTCCGTTCTGTTTGGAACATTAAAACAAGTTCGGATAATCTTCCTTGTTCCTTGGGGATTTGTACTCTTAATTGCAGCTGGACTAGAGACGCTCTCCTGCTATTGCTGCTTCCGTAGGTGTCCTTGTGCCAGCTGGATAGGGGATTGTGCTGACCCTCTACAGCTACGCTTCCTTGCACCTTTGAAGAACCTTCTGCCTTCAAGAGGAATTCTCCTGGTAAGACTAGTAATTGAACTTGAGTGATTACACATTGTTTAAACTATTACTGGTAGCTTATAGTCAATTGGCTTTTCCCAAGGCACTGACGTGAGTACAATCCAGGACACCATTACATCTCTGCCCATTTTGTAGCTTTGTCTTCAGCGCACGACTACTTATAGGTGGGTCTGACCTAATGGTTAATTGGTTAAGAATCATTGTAGTACATTGAGAGTATTAACCTTGTTCTTGTTTCCCACAGCTGGTGTGTCATGGGGTGGTGCCCTATCTTCCAACTATTTGATCCCCATGCTTGTCTATAGTCACAACAGTGGGTTACAGCTGTAGGAAGAATTCTTCAGCTACTGTGTTCCATATCCGTATGCAGTCTGAGAACTCTACGGTGGATTGGCCTTGATTCCTGACATCTGGCAATTACAGCCATCCTGCTGGGTAACTGACAGCTAGGCAGAAATAAATAGGAGAGGACTGAATAAAAGGCAAGGCTTTTGGCTTGGAAGGCAGAGTTGACCACAGGACAAATAAACCGAAGAAGAACTTGAAGAGGACACCTGCTGCAACTCCTGAATCGTTGGTTTGCCTGGTGAAGCCCTGCTGCTGTGCAGAAACTCCAAATTTGCATTGATAGAGAAGCCCCTGCAAGGACAACTTCTCCCCTTGAGTTGGTGGGACCAATCAACTCCAAAGTAAGCCGCCTGGACATTCTCTCAGAGCTGGTTGACTTTCCACAGAGTTGCTGGTGGAAACCAAAACTCCAGGGAGAGGAACACCAGATTGTGTGTGTTGCTTTTAAGCTGTCCAAGAGCTCCAGGAAGATCCTCCGGACTCCCAGGAAGCAGGACTGACCTAGTCTGAGCCCCCTCAACAGAGTGCGGGACCCCAGAAGCAAGGAAAGCCCATCTCGACAGCCAGGAACTGCGGTGTTGCTATTTGCGGTAGACGCAAGGAGCTGAAACACTGAACAGCCACTTGTTTGAAGTTTGCCGGTTGTGAGCAGTGACCATCCCATTGCAGTGCAGGAGTTCCCAGAAGTCCTCCCTCTTGTCCCCACGACTGAGGCCCAGGAACAGTGAGATCTGCAGAGCTGCTCAGGAACAGAAGTCATCTGCTGCACTTTCTCTTCAATACAAAGGTACTGTAAAAGTCTGAGGGAACTTACCTCTTGCTGTAGAGTTGTTTGCATCTTCTATTACTCACAAGTCCAACAGCTTGTGGTCCTACATTGATTCTTCTTTTTCTTCAAAGACATTGTGCAAAGACTTTTCTTAATTACCTGCAAAGAAGTGCTTCAGCTCATATAGACTTTTGCCCATTGACTTTGGCTTAGCCTGTTCCACTGAATGACTCTTATTAGGGGATCTGAAAGTATTTGGCTGCTGAAGAATATTTGTGGTGTCATGTTAGGCAGAAACCTGTGCAGTTCCCTTAGGGACCACTGCAAAGGATTTAAGACTACAGGTGTTTGGCAGTAAACCCACTTGGTAGCAGTCTGTACCACACAGATTCACTTGGTAGCTGGGGCTGAGCAGTCAGACTTCCCTCAAGAAGAGTTAGGCAGTATGCAGAGTATACACAATAAGCACAGAGACACAGTAGCACAAACAAACACTGACCAGAGCTTTGGTGTAAAAGTATATAATTATTTATTTAAAAACACACTTGTAATTTACACTAGCAAAAACGAGGTGAATAAATTCAGCACACAGTCACTATCATATATATACAACCCTATTCACTTATTAGACAAGTCTTAGTGAGAAACACCACTTATTTTCAGACAGAGGTGAGCGCTTAACATAAGATGACACTCTAATAAGTTGTAAAGAAAGGGAGGAAAAAGGCAGGGTTAAGGAAGCACACAAGTTTCAATACTTTTACAAAGAACCACAGTAAGGCAGGATAGGCAGAGTTCTACTGGAGAGCAAGGAAGTCAATTGTAAGGCCCACTCTTGGAGAGAGCAAACAGAAGGGGTCCAGGTTCACACAGTGGGGTTATGCCCAAAGAGTCTTGTAGATAGTTCACACAAAAAGGATGAAATTCAAGTCAGGAAATGTTAGCTAGGTTGTCCCAGGCTAGCCCAGGTTAGAAGGTCGAGGTTTTACTGTCACCCCGAACGATCTGTCGCAAGGGAAGCCAGGTGGGACACAGTACCTTAAGTGTGAAGGAAGCTCCAGCGGGGGCAGTTGTTCCTGGCAGCAGGTGCAAGTCGGTGTTTCGTCCAGAGGAAGAAGAGGTCTGGCCGTGGAGGAAAGATGAGGTTGTTGCACTGCCAGGGAAGAAACCAGCCGCGGAGTTCTCCGGTTAAAAGGCATTACCCTTCTCTTCGCGGTAGTGGTAAACCGTGGTATTCCGGTTGCCGGGGTGCTTGGCACGGGCAAGGCGGCCACGCGATGCTCCAGGAAGGTGAAAAGAAGGCGAAACTGGTTATCCCCACCAGTCAAAGAAAGAAGACTCTCCGGACTGGAGATCTCCTCTGTCGTCGGGAAAAGTGGTGAGACGGTTCAGCAGGGCTCCACCGGTGGTGTCATCGATGCAGGTCAGCTCAGCTTCTCCCTCCTCGGATTCTTAGGTCCTGTGGCGGCTTCTGAAGTTCCAGTCCCCAAAGCCCTGCTTTTATGCAACACACCCCCATTCACTCAGCCTAGCTGTCAATCACACATGCTAAGTGGTGAGCCGGCCGGCTCACCACTTGGGCCAATCACACAAAAGTGCGACTTGAGTTACCAAGGTAACTCACTCCAGGGTGCCTAAACCCCCTCCCACACCCCCTGTGGTACCCAGGCAGAGTGGCACCACTTTTGGAGGCTTCTGTGGAGAAGCCCACCAAAAAGTGGAACAAAGGGCTCGACTTGGGTTGGAGTCACAGAAGAGAACACAAACGCCATTTTAGAATCGAGTTCTGGCAAAAAATACCAACCGGTGAATTAATATTAATTAAATAAACCGGCGGTATGTTCGAGGCTATAAGAATGAAATAATTAAAGTTGGTAGCCTCGAACAATGGGAAAATCCCATAGAGATATATGCGCCGTTGAATATAAAAAGTAGTATCCACTGCCACCAGCCAAAACTCGATCAGGAGGGACGGAGACGTGCCCCCTCGAACAACAGACCCCGGGGCAATTGAATTGCCCCGACCAGTACGTCCACAATATGATGGTTTGTACTGGTTTCTGTTCATAATTTGGGACTAGCAAAGCCAATGGTGACTTTACATGCCCTGGGAGACAGTAGTCAGTCCCAGGGTATGGAGTCTAAGATGGGGGGGTCGCTACGACACCCCTGGGTTATGGCACGGAGGGTGCAGTGTAACCCACATAAAAAAACACATGAGACCCTATGGAGTAAAAGACCCCATAGCCCATAAAACACATGGAAAGTTAAAAGAACACCTCAAATCATGTCTAAGAGTGGGAGCAAAAGAATCTCTTTCTTAGCAGGAGAGAAAAAAATAAACCCCAAAAATCCAGCAAAGCTGCTGGGGGACTCACTAGGTTTGGGAAATTAGCCTTACAGAGAATTCTCCCTAACAATCGCCCCCCCCCCCCCCAGACTAAGGGACAGGAGGATTTAATCCCCTCCTGGATGAACCTCATACCTCTAGTCGATGACATACATCCTAGAGAGTCCATCAGCATTTTGATGGTGACACCTTGACCTTTGCTCAATGGTGAAATCAAACCCTTGCAGGCAGATAGACCATCTCAATAGTTGTGGATGTTCTCCCTTCATTTGCATTAACCATCTCAAGGGTTGGTGGTCAGTCTGAATGACAAAAGTAGAACCATACAAGTATGGCCTAAACTTCTTCAGTGACCACACATTAGCAAAGCATTCTCTTGCGATTGTTGCCCACCTTGTCTCAGGATCCTTCAGTTTTCTACTGATGAAGCAAATGGGGTGCTCCCTACCCTTCTCATCCAGTTGGCTAAGCACTGCACCTATACCTACATTAGAAGCATCTGTCTGCACAATGAAAGTTTGGTGATAGTAAGGAGCTCTCAGTACTGGTGCTTGGCAAAGAGCTTTCTTCAGGTTTTCAAAGGCCTGATTGTATTCCTCATTCCATTTGACCTTCTTAGGGAATTTTGGAAAGGGGATTACATTCAGTGGAGAAGCTATGGTCCCATAGTTCTAAATGAAATTCATGTAATACTCAGTGAGGCCTAGGAAGGCTCTCACCTGGGTTTGAGTAGTAGGTGTTGTCCAATTTTGCACAGCTTCAATCTTACTGAGCAAAGGCCGTATTTCTCCACCTCCTACCTCATGCCCAAGGTAGACCACCTTACTCTGACCAATTTGGCATTTACTTGCCTTTATGGTCAGACAGGCCTGTCCAAGAGCCTGCAAAACATACCCTAAGTGGTTCACATGTTCTTCCCAGGATTGGCTGAACACTGCAATGTCATCCAAGTATGCCATGCAGAGGTCCTCCATCCCATTCAGAACCTGATTCACCATTCTTTGGAATGTAGCAGATGCATTCTTCAATCCAAAAGGCATAACCTTAAATTGGTATAAGCCAAATGGGGTAGAGAATGCAGTCTTTTCCTTGGCATGGTCTGTCAGGGCTATTTGCCAATAGTCTGACGTAAGGTCAAATGTGCTGAGGAACTTGGCTGAACCAAGTCTATCCACCAACTCAGCTGTCCTTGGCAAAGGGTGGGCATCAGTCTTGGTGACTGCATTAAGAGCTCTATAGTCCACACAGAATCTCAATTCTTTGGATCCTGCCTTTGGTACTAACATAACTGGGCTAGACAATGGGCTAGTAGAGGGCTCTATCACCCCGAGATCAAGCATCTTCTTGACCTCCCCTTTGATGTGGGTCCTCACATTTTCTGACATCCTATATCCTCTGCTTTTGACTGGCAGACAGTCACCAGTGAGTATATCATGCTGTCACCAAGGGGTCAAGCCTGGTGAAAGTGAGAACAGAGAGGAAAACTGATTTAACATGGCTTTGTACTCTTCTTGTTGCTCAGGTGTCAGATTTGAAGAGTGATTTACTCCTTCAATCTTTTCAACCAAGGGTAAGCCTCTGAGGAGAACAGGTAGCGCTTTGCTCTCTTCTTACTCTTCCGTTGAAGCCAGAAGCAAGACTCCTACTTCAGGTCTGGAGACATACGCCTTTAGTCGGTTGGTGTGGAAGACTCTGGGAGCCTCCTTGGGATTGCTCAAGTACACCAGATAATTCACCTCTCCAAGTTTACCCACAACCTTGAAGGGTCCCATCCATTTATCTTGCAAGGCCCTCTGCCTTGTTGGGATCATAACTAGAACTAGCTGGTCTTGAGTGAACTCAACCATGTTAGCCTTCTGGTCATGACAATGCTTGACCAAAGCTTGTCCAGCTTTCAGGTTATCACTAGCTTCTGCCATCATTTGTGACATTCTCCTTCAGAGACCTATCACATAGTCAGTCACTCTGACCGGCTTGGGGGAAGGAGCACTCTCCAACCCCTCCTTAATCAGGGCCAATGGACCTCTGACTGGATGGCCATAAAGAAGTTCAAAGGGAGAATAGCCTACTCCCTCCTGAGGGACTTCTCTATAAGCAAAGAGAAGGCATGGCAATAGAAGTTCCCACTTTTTTAAAGAGGATCTTCTAAAGCACCTATCATGCTCTTCATGGTTCTGTTGAACCTTTCTACTAACCCATTTGTCTGAGGGTGGTAGGCGGTAGAGAACTTGTAAGTAACACCGCAGGTTTTCCACATGGCTTTCATGTAGTGGGACATAAAATTTTACACCCTGTCAGAGATTACTTCCTTAGGAAACCCAACCCTGGTAAAAATACCAAGGAGGGCCTTAGCCACAGCCTGAGCTGTAACAGTCCTCATAGGAATTGCCTGAGGGTACCTAGTAGCATGGTCTACTACAACAAGGATAAACCTGTTGCCTGAGGAGGTTGGGGGATCACGGGGACCAACAATGTCAATCCCTACCCTCTCAAATGGGACTCCCACTACTGGGAGGGGCACTAAAGGTGCCACATTCTTGGACCCAACCTTACCAGAAGTCTGGCAGGTATGGCAGCTCTTGCAAAACCTATCTACCTCAGCGCCCATTTTTGGCCAATAAAAGAAGAGTGAGAGCCTTTCTTTGGTCTTCTTGAAACTCAAGTGACCAGCCAAAGGAATCTCGTGGGCTAGCTGCAAGAACTGTTGTCTGTTTTCTTGAGGTACTACAAGCCGCTTGTAGTCTCCAGGTGCAGACTCAGTTGGTTCACTGTAGAAGAGGCCATCTTCCCAGTGCAACCTATACTTCCCAGGCTCTTGCCCATCAGCCTGAGAAGCTGCCTGTTGGTGAAGACCTTCCAGAGTTGGACATTCTCTCTGTCTCTTACTGAAGTCTGCCCTGTTGGGTCCACCTTCTGCCAGTAAAGACTGCAGCTCAGGATGGTCAACAGGATCCAGATCTCCAATTAGTTCCTGGCCTTCCACTAGCTCTTCTTCAGAGTCTAGTTCCACCATACAGGGTTGTACCTCCCTCTCAGCCTCAGCTGGAGGTGGAGTTACAGGTGTAACTTTGGACAACCTAGGGGAAGTCCTTGTTGGAAGCACTGGAGTGCTTGCTGTTGGCTGTTTCTTGGAAGTCTTGGGTTTCCCCTTTGCTTCTTCTATTACTATTAACCTTTGCTTCTTGTTTGCATCTTCTATTACTCACAAGTCCAACAGCTTGTGGTCCTACATTGATTCTTCTTTTTCTTCAAAGACATTGTGCAAAGACTTTTCTTAATTACCTGCAAAGAAGTGCTTCAGCTCATATAGACTTTTGCCCATTGACTTTGGCTTAGCCTGTTCCACTGAATGACTCTTATTAGGGGATCTGAAAGTATTTGGCTGCTGAAGAATATTTGTGGTGTCATGTTAGGCAGAAACCTGTGCAGTTCCCTTAGGGACCACTGCAAAGGATTTAAGACTACAGGTGTTTGGCAGTAAACCCACTTGGTAGCAGTCTGTACCACACAGATTCACTTGGTAGCTGGGGCTGAGCAGTCAGACTTCCCTCAAGAAGAGTTAGGCAGTATGCAGAGTATACACAATAAGCACAGAGACACAGTAGCACAAACAAACACTGACCAGAGCTTTGGTGTAAAAGTATATAATTATTTATTTAAAAACACACTTGTAATTTACACTAGCAAAAACGAGGTGAATAAATTCAGCACACAGTCACTATCATATATATACAACCCTATTCACTTATTAGACAAGTCTTAGTGAGAAACACCACTTATTTTCAGACAGAGGTGAGCGCTTAACATAAGATGACACTCTAATAAGTTGTAAAGAAAGGGAGGAAAAAGGCAGGGTTAAGGAAGCACACAAGTTTCAATACTTTTACAAAGAACCACAGTAAGGCAGGATAGGCAGAGTTCTACTGGAGAGCAAGGAAGTCAATTGTAAGGCCCACTCTTGGAGAGAGCAAACAGAAGGGGTCCAGGTTCACACAGTGGGGTTATGCCCAAAGAGTCTTGTAGATAGTTCACACAAAAAGGATGAAATTCAAGTCAGGAAATGTTAGCTAGGTTGTCCCAGGCTAGCCCAGGTTAGAAGGTCGAGGTTTTACTGTCACCCCGAACGATCTGTCGCAAGGGAAGCCAGGTGGGACACAGTACCTTAAGTGTGAAGGAAGCTCCAGCGGGGGCAGTTGTTCCTGGCAGCAGGTGCAAGTCGGTGTTTCGTCCAGAGGAAGAAGAGGTCTGGCCGTGGAGGAAAGATGAGGTTGTTGCACTGCCAGGGAAGAAACCAGCCGCGGAGTTCTCCGGTTAAAAGGCATTACCCTTCTCTTCGCGGTAGTGGTAAACCGTGGTATTCCGGTTGCCGGGGTGCTTGGCACGGGCAAGGCGGCCACGAGATGCTCCAGGAAGGTGAAAAGAAGGCGAAACTGGTTATCCCCACCAGTCAAAGAAAGAAGACTCTCCGGACTGGAGATCTCCTCTGTCGTCGGGAAAAGTGGTGAGACGGTTCAGCAGGGCTCCACCGGTGGTGTCATCGATGCAGGTCAGCTCAGCTTCTCCCTCCTCGGATTCTTAGGTCCTGTGGCGGCTTCTGAAGTTCCAGTCCCCAAAGCCCTGCTTTTATGCAACACACCCCCATTCACTCAGCCTAGCTGTCAATCACACATGCTAAGTGGTGAGCCGGCCGGCTCACCACTTGGGCCAATCACACAAAAGTGCGACTTGAGTTACCAAGGTAACTCACTCCAGGGTGCCTAAACCCCCTCCCACACCCCCTGTGGTACCCAGGCAGAGTGGCACCACTTTTGGAGGCTTCTGTGGAGAAGCCCACCAAAAAGTGGAACAAAGGGCTCGACTTGGGTTGGAGTCACAGAAGAGAACACAAACGCCATTTTAGAATCGAGTTCTGGCAAAAAATACCAACCGGTGAATTAATATTAATTAAATAAACCGGCGGTATGTTCGAGGCTATAAGAATGAAATAATTAAAGTTGGTAGCCTCGAACAATGGGAAAATCCCATAGAGATATATGCGCCGTTGAATATAAAAAGTAGTATCCACTGCCACCAGCCAAAACTCGATCAGGAGGGACGGAGACGTGCCCCCTCGAACAACAGACCCCGGGGCAATTGAATTGCCCCGACCAGTACGTCCACAATATGATGGTTTGTACTGGTTTCTGTTCATAATTTGGGACTAGCAAAGCCAATGGTGACTT
The DNA here is from genome assembly GCF_040938575.1 of Ambystoma mexicanum. Classification (NCBI taxonomy): domain Eukaryota; kingdom Metazoa; phylum Chordata; class Amphibia; order Caudata; family Ambystomatidae; genus Ambystoma; species Ambystoma mexicanum. The sequence continues at coordinate 329,902,614 of NC_090930.1, forward strand.
TACATGCCCTGGGAGACAGTAGTCAGTCCCAGGGTATGGAGTCTAAGATGGGGGGTCGCTACGACACCCCTGGGTTATGGCACGGAGGGTGCAGTGTAACCCACATAAAAAAACACATGAGACCCTATGGAGTAAAAGACCCCATAGCCCATAAAACACATGGAAAGTTAAAAGAACACCTCAAATCATGTCTAAGAGTGGGAGCAAAAGAATCTCTTTCTTAGCAGGAGAGAAAAAAATAAACCCCAAAAATCCAGCAAAGCTGCTGGGGGACTCACTAGGTTTGGGAAATTAGCCTTACAGAGAATTCTCCCTAACAATCGCCCCCCCCCCCCCAGACTAAGGGACAGGAGGATTTAATCCCCTCCTGGATGAACCTCATACCTCTAGTCGATGACATACATCCTAGAGAGTCCATCAGCATTTTGATGGTGACACCCTGACCTTTGCTCAATGGTGAAATCAAACCCTTGCAGGCAGATAGACCATCTCAATAGTTGTGGATGTTCTCCCTTCATTTGCATTAACCATCTCAAGGGTTGGTGGTCAGTCTGAATGACAAAAGTAGAACCATACAAGTATGGCCTAAACTTCTTCAGTGACCACACATTAGCAAAGCATTCTCTTGCGATTGTTGCCCACCTTGTCTCAGGATCCTTCAGTTTTCTACTGATGAAGCAAATGGGGTGCTCCCTACCCTTCTCATCCAGTTGGCTAAGCACTGCACCTATACCTACATTAGAAGCATCTGTCTGCACAATGAAAGTTTGGTGATAGTAAGGAGCTCTCAGTACTGGTGCTTGGCAAAGAGCTTTCTTCAGGTTTTCAAAGGCCTGATTGTATTCCTCATTCCATTTGACCTTCTTAGGGAATTTTGGAAAGGGGATTACATTCAGTGGAGAAGCTATGGTCCCATAGTTCTAAATGAAATTCATGTAATACTCAGTGAGGCCTAGGAAGGCTCTCACCTGGGTTTGAGTAGTAGGTGTTGTCCAATTTTGCACAGCTTCAATCTTACTGAGCAAAGGCCGTATTTCTCCACCTCCTACCTCATGCCCAAGGTAGACCACCTTACTCTGACCAATTTGGCATTTACTTGCCTTTATGGTCAGACAGGCCTGTCCAAGAGCCTGCAAAACATACCCTAAGTGGTTCACATGTTCTTCCCAGGATTGGCTGAACACTGCAATGTCATCCAAGTATGCCATGCAGAGGTCCTCCATCCCATTCAGAACCTGATTCACCATTCTTTGGAATGTAGCAGATGCATTCTTCAATCCAAAAGGCATAACCTTAAATTGGTATAAGCCAAATGGGGTAGAGAATGCAGTCTTTTCCTTGGCATGGTCTGTCAGGGCTATTTGCCAATAGTCTGACGTAAGGTCAAATGTGCTGAGGAACTTGGCTGAACCAAGTCTATCCACCAACTCATCTGTCCTTGGCAAAGGGTGGGCATCAGTCTTGGTGACTGCATTAAGAGCTCTATAGTCCACACAGAATCTCAATTCTTTGGATCCTGCCTTTGGTACTAACATAACTGGGCTAGACAATGGGCTAGTAGAGGGCTCTATCACCCCGAGATCAAGCATCTTCTTGACCTCCCCTTTGATGTGGGTCCTTACATTTTCTGACATCCTATATCCTCTGCTTTTGACTGGCAGACAGTCACCAGTGAGTATATCATGCTGTCCCCAAGGGGTCAAGCCTGGTGAAAGTGAGAACAGAGAGGAAAACTGATTTAACATGGCTTTGTACTCTTCTTGTTGCTCAGGTGTCAGATTTGAAGAGTGATTTACTCCTTCAATCTTTTCAACCAAGGGTAAGCCTCTGAGGAGAACAGGTAGCGCTTTGCTCTCTTCTTACTCTTCCGTTGAAGCCAGAAGCAAGACTCCTACTTCAGGTCTGGAGACATACGCCTTTAGTCGGTTGGTGTGGAAGACTCTGGGAGCCTCCTTGGGATTGCTCAAGTACACCAGATAATTCACCTCTCCAAGTTTACCCACAACCTTGAAGGGTCCCATCCATTTATCTTGCAAGGCCCTCTGCCTTGTTGGGATCATAACTAGAACTAGCTGGTCTTGAGTGAACTCAACCATGTTAGCCTTCTGGTCATGACAATGCTTGACCAAAGCTTGTCCAGCTTTCAGGTTATCACTAGCTTCTGCCATCATTTGTGACATTCTCCTTCAGAGACCTATCACATAGTCAGTCACTCTGACCGGCTTGGGGGAAGGAGCACTCTCCAACCCCTCCTTAATCAGGGCCAATGGACCTCTGACTGGATGGCCATAAAGAAGTTCAAAGGGAGAATAGCCTACTCCCTCCTGAGGGACTTCTCTATAAGCAAAGAGAAGGCATGGCAATAGAAGGTCCCACTTTTTTTAAGAGGATCTTCTAAAGCACCTATCATGCTCTTCATGGTTCTGTTGAACCTTTCTACTAACCCATTTGTCTGAGGGTGGTAGGCGGTAGAGAACTTGTAAGTAACACCACAGGTTTTCCACATGGCTTTCATGTAGTGGGACATAAAATTTTACACCCTGTCAGAGATTACTTCCTTAGGAAACCCAACCCTGGTAAAAATACCAAGGAGGGCCTTAGCCACAGCCTGAGCTGTAACAGTCCTCATAGGAATTGCCTGAGGGTACCTAGTAGCATGGTCTACTACAACAAGGATAAACCTGTTGCCTGAGGAGGTTGGGGGATCACGGGGACCAACAATGTCAATCCCTACCCTCTCAAATGGGACTCCCACTACTGGGAGGGGCACTAAAGGTGCCACATTCTTGGACCCAACCTTACCAGAAGTCTGGCAGGTATGGCAGCTCTTGCAAAACCTATCTACCTCAGCGCCCATTTTTGGCCAATAAAAGAAGAGTGAGAGCCTTTCTTTGGTCTTCTTGAAACTCAAGTGACCAGCCAAAGGAATCTCGTGGGCTAGCTGCAAGAACTGTTGTCTGTTTTCTTGAGGTACTACAATCCGCTTGTAGTCTCCAGGTGCAGACTCAGTTGGTTCACTGTAGAAGAGGCCATCTTCCCAGTGCAACCTATACTTCCCAGGCTCTTGCCCATCAGCCTGAGAAGCTGCCTGTTGGTGAAGACCTTCCAGAGTTGGACATTCTCTCTGTCTCTTACTGAAGTCTGCCCTGTTGGGTCCACCTTCTGCCAGTAAAGACTGCAGCTCAGGATGGTCAACAGGATCCAGATCTCCAATTAGTTCCTGGCCTTCCACTAGCTCTTCTTCAGAGTCTAGTTCCACCATACAGGGTTGTACCTCCCTCTCAGCCTCAGCTGGAGGTGGAGTTATAGGTGTAACTTTGGACAACCTAGGGGAAGTCCTTGTTGGAAGCACTGGAGTGCTTGCTGTTGGCTGTTTCTTGGAAGTCTTGGGTTTCCCCTTTGCTTCTTTTTGTTCAGTAATAGCAAGTTGTAACTCCAGTGGAGTAGGAGTGATATCTTTCTTCATCATCCCCTTGGGAGTACCTCTCATGGTTCTCTCCCTTGCAGATCTGGTGAGCTCCTGTAACCTTTTACTAGGAGGTCTGGGGGTATGTAACACTACTCCAAGAGTGTTCAGGTCATTACCCAACAGAACCCTTCCTGGCACCTCACTTTGTATGCTGACAGGTATCTTCACACTCATGTCATTACACTGGATGAGAGCTGGTAATTGGGGAAGCATCTGCACAGGCCCTCCAGCTAACTTGGTGAGGCGTTTGGGTGCCTTAGCAACATCCACAGCCTGAAAAAAAGATTTATCCACCACAGTTATGCTGGCCCCAGTGTCCCTAATGGCAGGAGTCTCCTGACCATTTACCTGGACACTGTCCTTATAATACTCTTTAGTATTATCTGGGATAGAGTTATAGACATCTAAATTCTGTTGTTCCAACAGACCCAGAAACACTAAAGAAACACTGGCTGAGACTCCAATGGGTTCATCAGCCAGTAGTAGAAAGTTTCCACTTGCCATTTGTACTTCCTCCTCTGGAGCGAAGGCTAAGGAGACAAGCTGGACCCCTGAAGGTTTACCCTTACATCTGGGATCTCCTTTCACATGGTCAGGCGAGCCACAAACAAAACATTTACCAAATGCTTTCTGGAATGGTGGCTTGCTCTGACCTCCTTCTGGTTTACCACCAGAGGGTACACTACTCTGATTTGGTTTCCCTTGTGGTTTACCCTTATTGTTCTGTTTGGGGCCCTCTTTGGGATTGGAAGTATTAGAATTCTCTTTGGAGTCCTTTTTTGGCTGCTTTCCCTCATCCTTTTTCTGAGTTACCCCAGAGTCTTTGTGAGTAGCCATGTTGGCAACCCACAAGTCAGCAGCCTTAGCTAGTTTCCTGGAATCTAATTCCTTTGAATCAGCCAAGTGCTGTCTGAGCTCAGGAGAGCAGGCATCATAAATTGACTCCAACATTACAACATTCTTCATTCCCTCATAAGTGTTCACCTTGTAACCCTTAATCCATCCCTCTAAGTTCTTCAAACTTCCACTCACCCAGGTAGCCCAAGGGGTACCATCATGCTTTTTGAGGGTCCTAAACCTCTTATGGTACTGGGAAGGGGTCTTCCTAAATCTAGCTATCAAAGCTAGTTTCACACATTCATAATCCTTCTTATCCTTCTCCCCCAACTCCATTACCACATCAGTTGCAACAGGGGGGAGCCTAGAGAACAACCAGGAAAGTAACTAATTTCCTGTAATGTTCTGGAGCCCATGATTGTATTCAAACAAACTCAACCAGTCCAACACATCCAACTTAGGTTCATACATACCCACCAACTCCTTAGGCATCCAAGGGTCATTTGGGACTGGAACTCCTAGAGGATTCGGAGAGAGAAGCACTTTCCACAGACAATTTTTTCATTTCTAGCTCTTGGTTGAGCTCCTTTCTCTGAGCCTTAGTTCTTGGTGCCGTTGTTCTGTTTGAGCATTAATTCTTTTGAATTCTAATTCAAGCTTCATTTTTTCTAGTTCCATATATTGAGGATTAAGTGTGGGACCTGTTAAGGGTCCAGTAGGTACAGCTGGCAGGGCAGGTGGAGATCCACGTGAGACAACTCTAACATCTTCCACTTCCTTTTCTGCTTCTGACTCAAAGTTATCAATAATAACATTCATATCAATATCATTGCTGTTATCTACAGTTGCTGGAGTGGTAGGTTCCTCTGAACCACCATCCAGGCTTTGGTTTGCTAACAACCTTTCTATTAGCTCCATATTCTTGCCTTTAGTCAGGAGATTCTTATGCCTACAGAGAACTCTTAAACAATCAGCAGTTTTTGTAGCAAGGGACTCTTGACTATAACTTTCCATAGCTGACAGGTCTTAGAAAATACTTCTTTTAGTGTTAAGCTTTGTGGTTAGTTGCACTAAGGTATCTTTAAGTACACTAAAATGTATACTCAATACAGATCCCACCGCTGTACACCAGTGTTAGGCAGAAAGCTGTGCAGTTCCCTTAGGGACCACTGCAAAAGATTTAAGACTACAGGTGTTTGGCAGTAAACCCACTTGGTAGCAGTCTGTACCACACAGATTCACTTGGTAGCTGTGGCTGAGCAGTCAGACTTCCCTCAAGAAGAGTTAGGCAGTATGCAGAGTATACACAATAGGCACAGAGACACAGTGGGCCTCATTACGACCCTGGCGGTAAGGGGTTAGCGCCAGCGTTAGCTGCGCCGACCCCTTACCGCCAATCACGAGTTCCCTTTCCGCCATGGCGGATTTTACACCTGCTTCTAGCGGGTGTAAAAAACCATGGCGGTAAGGGAACTTGATGTTAATTACGCCACCGTAATTTACGGTGGCGTAATTAACGCCTTCCCCACTCCCATTATGCCCTATGGGGCAAAAATGGGAATGGGGAAGGGTAAATGGGGATTGGGGACTTACCGCCCCGCCGACCTCGGAATGGGGCGGTAAGTCCGCCAACCACCATGGCGTAAACGTAGTTTACGCCATGGTGGTAAAGTCACGGCCCAGGCGGTAACTTACCGCCTGGGTCGTAATGAGGCCCAGTAGCACAAACGAACACTGACCAGAGCTTTGGTGTAAAAGTATATAATTATTTATTTAAAAACACACTTGTAATTTACACTAGCAAAAACGAGGTGAGTAAATTCAGCACACAGTCACTATCATATATATACAACCCTATTCACTTGTTAGACAAGTCTTAGTGAGAAACACCACTTATTTTCAGACAGAGGTGAGCGCTTAACATAAGATGACACTCTAATAAGTTGTAAAGAAAGGGAGGAAAAAGGCAGGGTTAAGGAAGCACACAAGTTTCAATACTTTTACAAAGAACCACAATAAGGCAGGATAGGCAGAGTTCTACTGGAGAGCAAGGAAGTCAATTGTAAAGCCCACTCTTGAAGAGAGCAAACAGAAGGGGTCCAGGTTCACACAGTGGGGTTATGCCCAAAGAGTCTTGTAGATAGTTCACACAAAAAGGATGAAATTCAAGTCAGAAAAAGTTAGCTAGGTTGTCCAAGGCTAGCCCAGGTTAGAAGGTCGAGGCTTTACTGTCACGCCGAACGATCTGTCGCAAGGGAAGTCAGGCGGGACGCAGTACCTTAAGTGTGAAGGAAGCTCCAGCGGGAAGTTGTTCCTGGCAGCAGGTGTAAGTCGGTGTTTCGTCCAGAGGAAGAAGAGGTCTCGCCGTGGAAGAAAGATGAAGGTCGTTGCACTGCCAGGGAAGAAACCAGCCGCGGAGTTCTCCGGTTAAAAGGCACTACCCTTCTCTTCGCGGAAGTGGTAAACTGTGGTATTCCGGTTGCCGGGGTGCTTGGCACGGGCAAGGCGGCCACGAGATGCTCCAGAAAGGTGAAAAGAAGACGAAACTGGTTATCCCCACCAGTCAAAGGAAGAAGACTCTCCGGACTGGAGATCTCCTCTGTCGTAGGGAAAAGTGGTGAGACGGTTCAGCAGGGCTCCACCGGTGGTGTCATCGTTGCAGGTCGGCTCAGCTTCTCCCTCCTCGGATTCTTAGGTCCTGTGGCGGCTTCTGAAGTTCCAGTCCCCAAAGCCCTGCTTTTATGCAACACACCCCCATTCACTCAGCCTAGCTGTCAATCACACATGCTAAGTGGAGAGCCGGCCGGCTCACCACTTGGGCCAATCACACAAAAGTGCGACTTGAGTTACCAAGGTAACTCACTCCAGGGTGCCTAAACCCCCTCCCACACCCCCTGTGGTACCCAGGCAGAGTGGCACCACTTTTGGAGGCTTCTGTGGAGAAGCCCACCAAAAAGTGGAACAAAGGGCTCGACTTGGGTTGGAGTCACAGAAGAGAACACAAACGCCATTTTAGAATCGAGTTCTGGCAAAAAATACCAACCGGTGAATTAATATTAATTAAATAAACCGGCGGTATGTTCGAGGCTATAAGAATTAAATAATTAAAGTTGGTAGCCTCGAACAATGGGAAAATCCCATAGAGATATATGCGCGGTTGAATATAAACAGTAGTATCCACTGCCACCAGCCAAAACTCGATCAGGGGGGACGGAGACGTGCCCCCTCGAACATCAGACCCGGGGCAATTGAATTGCCCCGACCAGTACGTCCACAATATGATGGTTTGTACTGGTTTCTGTTCATAATTTGGGACTAGCAAAGCCAATGGTGACTTTACATGCCCTGGGAGACAGTAGTCAGTCCCAGGGTATGGAGTCTATGATGGGGGGTCGCTACGACACCCCTGGGTTACGGCACGGAGGGTGCAGTGTAACCCACATAAAAAAACACATGAGACCCTATGGAGTAAAAGACACCATAGCCCATAAAACACATGGGCCCTCATTATGACCCTGGCGGAATCCGCGGTGCTAAATGCACCGCGGAGCATGGCGGAAAGCCGCCGATAGCGCCATGGGGGTTGGCGGATTTACCACCCCATGCCGACCTTGGCGGAGCGGTAAATCCCCAATCCCCATTTTACCCTTCCCCATTCCCATTCTTGCCCCATAGGGTATAATGGGAGTGGGGAAGGAGTTAATTACGCCGCCGTAAAGTACGGCGGCGTAATTAACAACGAGGTCCCTTAGCGCCATGGTTTTCTCCGCCCGGTAAAACCAGGCGGAGAAAACCTCCATGGCGCTAAGGGAACTCGTAGTACGGCGGACGGGTCCGCCGCGATTAGCGCTGGCGGAAACCCACTCCGCCAGGGTCCTAATGAGGCCCATGGAAAGTTCAAGGAACACCTCAAATCATGTCTAAGAGTGGGAGCAAAAGAATCTCACTCTTAGCAGGAGAGAAAAAAAATAAACCCCAAAAATCCAGCAAAGCTGCTGGGGGACTCACTAGGTTTGGGAAATTAGCCTTACAGAGAATTCTCCCTAACATCTTGTGTATGTTCTAATAGCCTTTTTCTTTGGTTTACGCCTAAATGAGTCTAAATGCAACAGTGCACCCTAGCTACTGAAGTGTAGGTTGTGTCTGTGGGCCATCGCAAAAGGGTATTCACTGATTTAGAGATATTAAGAGTGTGTATTTTGTGAAGTATATTTGAGTGTTACTGTTGTATTGCTCCCTTCTGATGAATTAATAATTGTTTATTCAAGAAACCTTGTGTGTAAGTGTTTAATTGAGTACTTGTCACTGTGAATCCCCGTGTAACTCCCCTGCCGCTAACATTGACCCCTTTTGAGATAAGCTTGGCTGCTCAACATGCTACCAACCTGTGTAGTACAAGCTTATACCAAAGGTTGGTTTCCTATTGCCCGGAAGTCAGGGTTGTTGTAGTGCACGCAAAGGGTACTGCATTCAATCTTGCCTAACAATAGTCAAAACTAAAAAGATGTCACACACTTTGAAGTAGGGGTTCCGTGCAGCATCACTGTTTAATTTCAATGGTCATCGAAAGGGAGGAGCCAGAAACCAGAAGACATGACATCTTGGCAAAGGTGAGTAGGCCAGGGATTGTGAATTTGGGACTGAAATATGGATCCGTTTCATTTTTTCCTACAAAATACTTCTGGAGTTTTCGTGTTCATCAGAAAACTTTTCGTGTAAGGCATTACTTTCAAGATCATACTTTAACTGTGAAAATGGAGTCTTCATTCTGAAAAAAGAAGAACCACACATGCCTGTACCCAAGTCATAACTCTACTTTTCAGCCCTGGCAAAACACAACCAATTTTAGACTCTTTACATATTTTGCTGCGCATACGTGCTAATGTATGATCGAAATAGGATTTTTCACATATGTGTATATTGCTATCAATTAAGTGCATGTAAATCCTAAAATCAAACAACTAGTTTATGCCAGGCAATACCATTTTAAGATTTTGGGGAAACAAATATATTATTCGGATGCAAACATTTCAGCACCTAATATGCTGTTGTTTGAGTATTCAATAATGATTGTAATGGCCTAATTCTCAGAAGCGTTTTATAATGACAAAACCCCTTTGGACAACTTAATGTGAATTAGGCCCTGGGTCTTTTTAGCGATTTAAAATCTTGCTGGTGCCCATTCAAAGCCAGGGCAACTAACACAGTTTGTCATCTTTTCGTCGCAGAACCTGGAAGCAATTTGTCACTTTAATTATGTTCCGCGCATATAAGTGCACTAGGTCCTATGGCTTTTTTGATTGTTTTCTTTTGTGTCAGGAAAACAGAGCAAGAACCGGAATTAGTTACTTTTCAAGAACCTTCCAGCAAAGGTGGGAGAATGTTGTGGAATGAATGGGCCGTCCAAGGGGCAACCTTAAACACACTACAGTTAATCAAACCTTTCTTCAAAGCACTCACAAATTCCGGGTGAACGCCGCGTGGAGCTTTCAGTTCAACTCTAAAAATGTCCAGTTGTTACAGAAAGGTCAAAGTCTCTTACCGAAGAATCCAGCAGAAAAAAGGCAGTAAAGAAATAGCAAATGCGTGATTTTGAAGCCCGATGGAAATCAGACAGATGTAGATGGACATGAAGGGGGAGCTCTTTTTGTCAGCCAGTGCTCAACTCAAATCAGTTATGACATACCAATGGCAGTAGGCACTACACAAATGCTATATAACATAGCATACACCATGGATTAGGCAAAACCTGTTTGTGCCGTTCTGAATAACACAGTCAGAAAAATTGGCGGTGTATTTCAAAAACTGTGAACATTTGCAAGTGGCGTTTTCAATGGTACTAACACTGGGGCAAAAAAGAGCCTTATTGCAAAAGAAATATTGCTTCCTAATCTAAAAAATCAAGCATCTAAAAATAGCATGAAGGGCGCACTTTCTTAAGCCAGTCTGTGCATTTGCAATGCAAATGATGCACTGAACCTCTTGCATACTTAAGTGTTGGGAGCACACCGCTGACAATAATGTTTGACAGACGCCCACACCCACGTGGGTGATGAGACTGCATTTCACATTGATTGGCCTTAAACAGGCTTGCCATTGTGGAATCTTTTAAAAAGAAAAAGACATTTCTATCACTGGATGGAGGGTCGACGTGTAAGTGAGAGAGCAGAAGTTACTGCTGTCTGAAATGACCTTCTCATGCATGGCACACCCACTGCACTTCTGTCATCCATGTCTGTGTTGTCTGCACATTTTTAAATGCACCCCGCTTGTGAATTTAGGATGTGATTTGAAAATGCAGACATGCCGGGGGGTCATTATGAGTGCGGCGGTAAGGGGTTAACGGCGCCGGTAAGGATTTTCGAAGCAGCACCTCCAAAGTCGTAATGAGGCCCTGCATCTAAGTGCAGGGATGTTATTTCACCAAAATGCCAGGGTCAGCAGAAGTGACATCACATGACCCTTGACCTCTGATGACATCACAGGAAGTGATGTCATTGGACGCCCACCCCAAAGTGACATCACAGAAAGTGATAGAACACAACCCTTCACCCCGGGACAAAACAGGAAGTAGTATCATATAGAATTTTTTCTAAATATACTACGAAAGATATGGTTACGGTATCGCTGTAAAGTGAAATACATTGCATACAAGAATGGATCACCATATGTATTGTTAATATCAGTGCGTATAGGCCCATATTACCAAATTACTGTGAATGCAAGCAGACGTCCAAGGCCAAACGATAATGATGTGTTATTATATAGCACTTAATCTTAAGCGCTTCATATAGAACAAATATACATAAAATATCACCCAACCTGTGTTGGTACTCATTTATCAACCTCAGAAGGAAAAGAGGCTGAGTTAACCTTGCCAGGAGTTGAGCCTGCAACCCGCAGATCACACCCACACATTGCAGCAGCCAGTGCTCTACCCACTGAGCTAGCTTACTGGCTATAGCTACCAGAAAACCAGCCACTCTCGAAACAAAGAGCCACATGCTGCTGGCCACAGCCAAGGAGCCTCAATAAAAATAGATTACAAAAAAATATGTTTTTTTTGGGGTAGCCAGGGAGACCACAGGGGTCGTAGTTGCATTCCCCTGGCAACCCCTAAATGGCGTCTCTGTCTAAATGTGTGCATGTACGATGCACATATTCACTTGACCTTTGTGAATTCTGCAGAAATGTTTTTAGTGACAACAGTGTGCAAATGGGAACTTTTACCAGTGCAGCGTTTCTTTAATAAGGTTGCTAGTGCTGAGAGAATTTGCTCAATTGTTAGCAGCAGTGCAAATGTCCGGTTATCTGGTCGTAGTTGCAGCAACCTCCCCATGATATATATTGCACACGATTAATAGAGAATCTGTCTTCTAATGTAGCAGTTCCTCATTCCTGTCCTTATCCCTTCAAAGCGCGGAACGCGGGGCACAATGTTAAGTCACAGCATGTAAGAGGGTAACATTCAATATGGTGTAAATAGTATCATAAATCATTTTATATGTGTTATTGTTCACAATTGTGTAAGCTCAGTGTACATATGTGCGATATCAGGTCGGAGGCCACACTATTTCAACCGGTTAAACTTGCTATCCAGTGTAAAATATACCTCTTTCCTCTGGTGTTCTAGCTCAGTGGGCTGCAGGTCACAGGTTCAAATCCCGTAAAGGCCACACCTTACCGCGGTAGAAAAATGATTAATGGGTGATAATTGTCTGTAAATATGGTCAATGTACGTTTTTGCTAAACGCTAAATAAATAACACGTGATTGCCATTATCATACACAGAATCGTTGAAAAAGCGTCAAGAATGTGAACACACATGGGATTGCAATTCCAAATGGCTATTCCCTTTGGGATTCTGAGCAGACCTCCGCTGCTTATTGAAGCACAGACCTCCCTACTCCATCACAGTGGCGTCAGGGGCTGTCTCACGTCCGATACGAGCCCTAGTACGTTTCGGACATTATCGGCATAAAAATTGATTTATCATTAATATATGGAAATATGCTGTCACCCGAGAAACGACATACTAAACGCACGAGGAAAAAACGTGCTGAGGGCTGTAGACCCAGGTGCTGCGGCAGCGCAACTTAATGAAAAATACATGTGTGGAGAAGACAGGGCGAGCAGACACTCATTACAAAGATTCCTTGGAAAGCACTGCCACTCAGCGCCACAGCAGTCATCAGCCCGCACGAATCTGCCATGGAAGGGCAAAGGTCAGCACTGCAGTGGAAGACACCAGCCCTTGCTGCAGGGATTGTGGAAACTGCTCCGCAAATGAGCATCATATTAAGTGCTCTCTGCAGACGATGACACGTCGGTGAACCTAGGATAGTCCTCGTCGTAGTGGCCTGCAATCCCCAAACCGCGGCCTCAGATGCTGCTATGGTACAGTCAATCCATTTCACCCACTGAGGTTTAGGTTCTCCGAGGCCTGCGCTGCAATGTAATGCTAGCCACGAGCCTTGCAGCGTCCGCAGGGGTGTATACATCTCTGTGCACCGTGTGCCCGCCGCGGCCGCACTGCACCCGCGCTTTCAGAGGCGACGCTCGGCCGGGCGCATATTGCTCTCTCGGAGATCCAGCCCGGGGAAAGAAGCCTGGCATTTTATTTGGAAATGGCATTCGTTTCTAACATTATGTAAAACAGGCACATGTGCTGTATAAGAATGAGAATATAAATTATACAACCTAAAAGAAGTATGCGGAAGCATTCTGGAACATGAAATCTGATTTATGGTCCACAAATGCATTTATTCTGCGAGGAAGAGGCGGTGGAAATCACTTCAGATTGCAGAGGTTTCAGAAGGGAAACAGTCCCGAAAGCTGTTCTGCATAACAAGGTGCTGTTTCACGAGCCATTCTGCAGTCCTGCATTTCATGTTCTATGCGTATGCTGGAAGATGCTACCCGCCGTGCTACCCACCGTGCTTCCCACCATGCTACCCACCGTGCTTCGTTATTAATATGTGTCCTCCTTTACCAACTCCCTAAGCCGTGCACTCATGCTGCTGTGTTTGTTTTGTACGCAGAAGCCCTCATTTAAAACAAACATTGACAATATCCACAGTTTGGGCTTTTGTGTAGTCATGGAAAGGCATTGGCCCTACCGTACTGGTAATAATCTGAGGAGGCCAGTGCTGTCCTGACCCGCTCGCTACCTTTGGTGCAGTGGTAAAGAATTGACCGGAGGCGTGAGGTTGTGGTTGGCAATTAAAAGGCGTGTTTTTTTTTTATTGCAAACAGTATTATCATATAACAATTGGGTACATTTATTTATCCAAACAAACACAAAGATAAACAACTGTTATCTTTTGGGCATCGGGCCAGTGGCATCTACCTGCCCGTGCCATCAAATTCTTCCCACAACTTCGTTGCCCTGTTGTCCCTCTCTTCTTCTTTCCATTAGGGTGGGTGACAGGGGTGTTGCTAGGTCTGGAAAAGACCAGGGGCTACGCTGATGTCGGAATTGTCGGGACTGGGGGCTAGCTAGCCTTTTGGTTGTAGCTCCTGAGATTCTATCCGGGGCTGCAACCAAAAGACCAGGGGCTATAAAACCTTTAGCCCCCCCCTAGCAACGCCTCTGGTGGGTGAGTTTTGGGAAAAGAAGAAGAGAGTCTTCTGCGTTCGAGGATGACTATTGGTGCTCTGTGCAGAGTACCAAAGAAGACTGACTTTCTAACAGCCAGGTCTCTGCTTATATCCTCTTTTAACACATAGGTGTGTGGCCTTGTACCTCCCTTCATGCCTTACACCTTGGTCCTGGTGTTCTCCCTTTGTTGCCTCCCCTTCCCTGTAGTGTGATGTTTGGAGGGGGGGTGATAGGCGAGACGGTGCCGGTCTGCCTCCCCTACCTGTTTCTTGCATGGGAAGAAACCCTTGCTTGGTGTCCTGTTACCTTGCCCTGTCCCACTCCTGATTATTCCCCTGTGCCCTTGAGCCCCATTGGTGCCTAAGTCCGCGGCACATGGACCTAATCTGAGGAGGACAGAGCCGTCCTGACCCATTACCTTTGGTGCAGTGGTAAAGAAATGACCGGAGGCGTGATGTTGTGCTTGGCAATAAAAAGGCAGTGGTTTTTTATTGCAAAGTGTATTATCATAAAACAATTGGGTAAATGTATTTATCCAAACAAACAAAATGATAAACAACTGTTATCTTTTGGGCACCGGGTCAGTGGCATCTACCTGGCCTATGCCGCCACACCTGGACGGGTTCTCAGCCGTCCAGGCTTCTCCCAGATGTTGCAGTATTATTTGCATCCTCTTGTTGCTAGGTTCTCGATCATCTCGTCGTGGAACTTCGCCATCCCTTTGACCAATAGGTGGACTCCGTCTGAGTGGAACATATCGGGGACAGCCAGTGTAATTGCGGTGTGCTGTATAACATTAACTCCCCTGTTTATGCAACATTTTTCTATCCCTCTGTTGAGCTTTTTTCTTGCAATGTCAATTGCTTTATAGGAATATGCCCTGCGCCGTGTTTTTCTTGGTAGTATGGCTGAATAAAATATGTCTTGTCTCTCCAATTGTGCTCTATTCCGGCCAATGATGCACATATGTCTGCAAGTAATTTCTTCCTGCCTTGATCCACCGAATCGTTACCCCTCAAGTGAATTATTAAAAACTTAGGAGGATCCCTGATGGCCACCAGGTCTGTCATGGATTTCCTCCCAATTTAGACCCCTGTAACCCCACCATGATGTAATGGTGTTCCCAAATGTCGGCTTCTCTTTTGCCTCTTCGGACCACCTCCCTGTCCTAAATATGAAAGAATGTCCTATGATCCATGCCGACTTGAGCGGGGCACCTCGTTCTGATGGGGAAAAAACCATTGCTACATTAGCTCTGGTCTTATACATCGTTTGTAGCAATCAGATTTCCAACCTTCTATTTGCTTAACCTTTTACGCTGCCAGACCCCCTTGCCATGCTGTTGTAGCTGCCCCTATTCGGACAGAGTGTGTTCCGAATTCACAGCTGTCCCAACCTGCTTCGTTAATGGTTGTTTTGAGGACTGCTTGGAAATGGAATTGGCTTAGCGCCTTCCAATTTATATGTACTAGAAAGCATCCTCCTACCTTGGGACGGTGCCTGAGCCACTGATTTGTGATGGAAACCGGGCAATGCTCTTGTTCCTCAATGCAATAAATAGTACATGTCCTGATGCCCCCAGTTTTTGACATCTGTATGTCCATTGCCATGTAATCCTTTTATACCCAAACATCTAGCATGCCCAGGCCATCAGCAGCCTTGGTGCTTAATGCAATGAGTTCGCTGACTCTGAAACCCCAAAAATATGCCATGGAGAAAGCTGTTTTAAATAGTTGTACTTCGTACCGTCGGTGCACACAGTTTCTAGTAACTTCAACAATATTACTAACATTTTAAAATTTAGCGGGCGTCTCTTATCCTTGTGCTCGCCCTCCATCTTTCCCCACCCTTTTAATGCATATGTTATCAGTGCACTGCGGATTGGGTCTGCATCCCCGTGTATCTTTGAAAAGTATGCTACCACTGCTAAGTGTCTCTTTGCCCATTCCCTTTTCATTTTTTGAGTGTATGCCCATTCTAAAATGGATTGATATCTTTTGCTGTTAACATTTCTACATGCTCTCTCTGCGTAAATTTTAGCACCGTTTGCAGACACTTGTTATACTGTCTTGCAGTATTTGTTGCTAGTGCTTTTTTGGCCAGCCCTATTAGGAACCCCGTAGCAGGGTCTGCGTCACTACCCTGTGGCATGCTCATTTTAGCACCCATTTCTGAGGTGCCTGGTCTGACATTTTGCTCACCTTGGTGCCTGCCGTCCGGCATTGACTTGTGTGAGTTTGTCATGATACTGCCAGTATGTCCCAGAATTCCTTGGGTATTTCTGTCTTCTAGGATTCTGCTTTTGGCTTCAGTTTGCAAAAAGTGTGCCACTGGAAGCGAGACAAAGCATCTGCAATGTTCTTGTCTGTGCCGGCTACGTGCTCGGCTCTTAACTTGATATTGTCATTCAGTGTTATTATGGTCATTGCCCTCAGGATTTTTAAAACTGACGGACATGAGGTTGATCTTCTATTTATGATTCCCACCACTGCCATGTTGTCTGACCATGCCGTTAGTTCTGAGTTGGCCGAGCGTTTGCCCCATATTGGGAATGCCAGTAATATCGGTATGAGCTAGAGTAAAGTTATGTTCTTGTCAGCCCTTGTGTGTGCCAATGTTCTGGCCATGATCCTGCACACCAAGCGTTATCTAGTATTGCTCCAAAGCCTTTGATTCCTGCAAAATCCGTAAAGAGAACCTGCTTTTTGCTGGTGTTCAATGGTATGCGCCATATTCTTTTTCCGTTGAAATCTCTCAAAAATGTTTCCCATACTTCTAAATCCTCCTTCACCTCTTCAGCTAGTCTTATGTGTAGGCGAGGCTTCTGGATACCTCTGGTCTTTATTTCTTAACTCCTTGCAAACACTTTTCCCTGCTGTATTATCCTGGCAGCGCTATTTAAACTGCCTGCTAGTGACTGTATTTCTTTAATTGTACCATTGTTTCTTGCCCTAAGGGGTGTAATGTTTTTGAGTAGCTGATCTTTTTTTGTTGCTGGGATCCTGCATTCCCCTGCCCTTGAATCTATTTTAATTCCCAGGAAAATTATGTTTGTATTGGGATGTGATGTTTTCCCCTCTGCCAGTGGGATTCCCCAGTGTTTTGCCATTGCTATCATTATCTCCAGTGATTACTCACATGCATTGCTTCCTGGTTGTCCCACTAGCAGGAAATCATCTAAATAATGGGTTGCCTGTGCCCTTGGATTTTGTTTAAAAAAAGCCCATTGGAAGAATGAACTAAATTGCTCAAACAATGCACATGACATAGCGCACCCCATTGACAAGCATTTGTCTGCATGAAATGTATCACCTAATGTAAAAGCCAGCCAGGGCTGTGATCTGGGATGTACTGGTAATAGTCTGAATGTTGATTCAATATCTAAATGCGCCATTAGTGCAATCATTTTTGCCTGCCTTAATTACTAGCCTGAGAGCTTCCTGGAAGTGTGTGTAAGACACTGCTGTGTCTGTGGTGGGTATTCCGTCGTTTACCGACTTGCTCTTTGGGTATGATAGGTGATGTGTCATTCTATACTGCCCTGGTTCCTTTTTGGGTACTAGCCCCAGTGGTGAACATATATACTGTCTAAAAGGAATCTTTTTCCACGACCCCCAATTCTCCCTAATTTTAGTTCTTTTTGTATTTTTTTATCTACTAGGGTGCGTTTTCTCTAGCAGATTTTAGATCAGATGGTATTATATTAGACCCTTGTCCTTTGAAGGCGATGCTAAACCCTTCTGTAAAACCTACCTCTATGGACTGGCATATTCTCTTGTCAGGATAGGCTTCTTAAAAAGTTCCTAAAATTGTTTATTCTTATGGGTGTTTTGCCTGTGGTCATCCTTATTCATCCATATTCTGTCTGAGTTGAGGAGCTTTCCTCCTCATCACAGTCCCCCTTGTTATTTCATGGTTCATCTCTCCTTGCATTCTTACTGGGTAGTTTAGTGCACCTATTGCTGCTGTGCTTGTCCCCACATTTGGAACAGGCATGCTTGTATCTGCAGTATTTACCCCACGAACAGTGACCTTTTTCAAATTTCCAACATGTGCCATTGCTTCTATTGGTGTTATAAGGTTCGCTACTGTTCAGCCTGCTGTTATTTGACCTAGCCCCGCATGGCTGCTTTTTATGAAAGGGCTATTCTCCTTTGTTCTTTTGCTCGGTGTCGGTGGACTTCACACAGTTATTCTGTGAGTTCTCAGCCTGTGGCAAGTTTTTGTCAGCACATCATGGTGATTTGGATTTTAATACTTTGTGTATATATATATGTTTGCTTCTACTTGATCCCATTCTATCTCTGGGTGTGTTGCCATGGTCCTTCTGAACTGGTCATTGTAAGTGAGCCATGCATCTCCTTCAAATAACTCCCTAACCTGTCGTAGTTTGTCTTGGTATGCGAAAAGCGCCATGCCTGCATTGGGAATTTTTCCAAGATGACAGATGACAGGATGTTAAATGCTTTACCCCAATTATCAAAATTCTGTGCCACCTGGTCTTTTCAGGGCCAAGTTTTTCTACTCTATCTTTTTGGGGTCCCAGTAAACATCATTCCCCTTTTGTTCTGCTTCAAACAATGAAAATATTTCAATGAATTCCTTTCTCCAGATTTTTTCCTTGGTACTTGGCGAATGTTCCAAGCTAGTGATATCTTGAACTTTTCCTGCACTGCCTTCTATATTTGCTTAATTATTGATGGAATGAAAGCCTGGATCCCTGCATTCACCTCTAAAGATGTGCAGTTGATAATCTCGCTAGTAGTGCGTCTCTTACAATGCCTGTGTTCTGCTCTGTGGTCGTGTCGGGATAATTTCCCGGTGGGTCGGCAGGGCCGGCCGCGGACCTCCAGGGTTGGGGAGGTACCAACTCCTCCCGCTTCCCAAAGGAGTATGAGAGACTCACAGGAGCAAAAAGAGTTACTGCTGTTTATTGCACAAACAGACAGGGACAAGTCCTCGGATCACAGGAACCCAGGAAGCGTCTCCCCATGGGGGGCTCGCAGGCCTTTTTTCTAGTTGTTTGACGCGGCTACGTGCATCGCCTGGGAAAACTAGCCCCAAAACCTAACGCTATCTCGGGTTGGCTCCCCGAGTGGTAGGGTCAGTATAGGCCCATATAGAGGAAGATGTTATTGGTAGAAAAAGGGTCAGATGGTATGCTTGGGTCATCCCTAATAGTTGCTACAAGAAAGTTGTTACAAGGGGAGAATTAGTGATTGGCTAAACTATAGTGGCGTCAGTGGTTAGCCCCTCGTATTCTGATTGGTTCACCCGTGAGCCCCCAAGCCTGGGACCATCGCCGTTCCCAGCTTGCGGTGTACCTGGTGCTGGCGACAATGTATGACTATGTGTCAGTGGTAGACAATGGACAGGTCTGACTATGGCTGTTGGGTATCCCTTTCCCATCGCTGTCGGTGTCTAATTTGTCACTTCATTGTTATAGTCTGTGTCCCAGACGTGAGACCCCAGAGCTTCTCTGGTCCTTGGAGCTTGGCATCGTATCAGGTCGGCCTGGTCACGTATGGTGAGACCGTGGCTGGAGCAGAATTACGAGTATTTGATTTGTATTTTGGCTCTGAGGAGCGTTTAGCAGTAGCAGGTGTAACCTTGGCGCGGGGAGCGCATTGCGTATATTGTAACTTTGTGGCCTTGGTTGTGGGCTCTCGTCAAGATTCGTTCTGCATGATCAGCGTCTTGCAGCCTCGTCTGAGCTGCTCCGGCCTGGGGACTCTGGTTTGCGGCCTACCTTGGCCTAGCTCATGGGTGGCAGTATACAGTCCGTAATACGGGGGTCGCGGGGGTGACATGGATTCTTATGCATTAGTCTATATATATAGTGCTACATCTTCATAGCTTTAGCAGCAAGGAAGCGTCTGCAAGAACGTACACAAGCTCTTCTGGTGTCTTGCGTTTCTGCAGTTGGCCGATATGAAAAATAGCAACGATGCATATGTGAGTGGTACTCTTCGTCATAGTACTGAGTATGTTCTTCGTGTAGGTTGGTGTGTGTCTGATCCATGTGCTTGGTAGCACGTGTGTTCTTGTCTGCTGGCTATGTCGTCATGGCATCTCTAACGATGGCGATGTTGGTGGGTGATGTCTAATCGAGTTGGTCCATATGGTCGGTGTCAGCTCCACCCGAGGTCCCAGCCCAAGGTTGGGATGACATGCCACCTGCCTGGGTGTGTTTGGCGTGGCCACGGTCAAACTTGACGTCCAGGGTGGCAGTAGGCTGATCGAACTCCTCACGCGGCGGGTGCTTAGGTCGTGAAGTCATAGGCCATGGCCTGGACGAGAATCGGTGGAAGGGATCATCCCATTTTCCCTCTTCAGATGCTAACCCCGTTCCTCCATTGTGGTTGGCCCTCCGTTTGTGTTGCCTATCATTACAGTTGGTGTGAGTGCCAAGCACCCTTCTATGGCATTGTCCTTGGCTGAGGTGTTCTGGTTGTTGTTATGTTCCCCCAACCATGCTTGTAGATGACTACTTATGGGTGGCCCATTCTGTAGCACCTTCTGTTTTTCCCCCAGTTCTGTCATTAGTTTTTCAATTTTTTTGAATTTTGCATTTAACATTACTTCTTGCTGTGCCATATATTTACAAGCAAACATATCCATAAATGCATTCATATCAGTCACATTTTTACCTTCATTTGTCTTGCTCAGCCCTTCTCCATCTGCTTCGTCTGCTTCCTCTGCTGAGGTTGGCTTCTCCCCCTCTTTCGCCTTCCTCCTTGGGGGCTCATTTTTGTCCAGTTCCACAATGTCGTCCTCTTCATCAGAATGTTCGTCCAACCTCTTGCGCACCCATGGCCATCCATTTATTTCTTTAGCTTCAGCTGCCCACTCCACTAGCTTCTTTCCACGTTTTTCTGCTGCTGTTGGTGTTTTTCCTGCTGCTATGCTCTTCTTTTTATTCAAATTTGCCATCCTGATGCACCTTTTCTTTTCTTCTTATTGTTCTTGGTGTATCGTTCTGCTTCCACGTGTCTTTTCATTTTCTTTCTTATGCTTCATGTGCTTGCTCACGTTTAAATTGCCTCCCTTGCTGCTGCCGAAAATTTATATCTGTCAATCTGTTCAATTTCAGTTTTTATGCACTTTTGGTGTGAGCCTGCACCCGTGTTTACGTGCAGAGGCGTTTTGTGCGCCTTGGCTCTTCTGTGTTCCCCCCTTCACGGGCAGCAGAAACTGACTTGATTTCTACTCGGCAGCCTGCTCTGCACTTTGCTATGGTTCCCTTAGCAACCCTGACCCGGGCCCGCTGTCTCTCGTCAACCATGTTCCAGGTACGCAGCTCTGTTTTCTTCCACCGGCTGACTGGTGCACCTCTCGCTTGCTTCTTCTGCTGCTGGTCCGGGCCCACTGTCTCCCGTCACACTGCGTTACAGGTACGCAGCTCTGTCTTCCTTTGCCAGTTGACTGTTACTCTTCTCGCTTGCCTCTTCTGCCAGTAAGTGCTTTGATAAAAACTTTCTTCAGTGGGTTTTCGCTGATGCTGTACAGCGACGACACCTCCCATACAAACTATAGCTGCACTTTCTTTTCCTTTCGCTCACCTCAACTGGTACACGAGCGGCCAAATGTAGTAGATTCATTTTTTACCCCACAATGTTCAAAAGAAGTAGTTGGAGCAAGGCAAAGCTCCTGAGCCAGATCTCGGTTATGCACTGGCCAGAGCAAGGTAAAGCTCACAGCGTATGATTTAGGGTGGGCAGTTCTCCAGTGACTATTGGTGCTCCGTGCAGAGTACCAAAGAGAATTGGCTTTCTAACAGCCATGTCTCGACTTATATTCTCTTCTGCACTGCCTGCAGGCATGCATGTTACCAGGGGCTTCCTGCCCCTATGGCCGGGTGGCACCGATGGCCATTCACAAATAGGCGTGTGGCCTTGTGTCTTGATATGGGCAAAATCTTCCTCGGGGCCAGCCCTTTGAGAGCAAAAATACCCAATTCAGCCCAAAATACAGGTTCTATTGTGCTGAGCAGTGATCTCATGCTAGTGACAAATGACACCCTCAAAGTTTTAGCATATTTATTCTAAGCAGTGAATTTCATATACATTTGGGATTCAAGTTAGAGAATATTACAAAGCATAAAACAAAGAGCAATGCAAAATATAGTGAAACATGGAACTTAGATAAACATAGAGAAACATAGAGAAATATAGAGAAACATAGAGAAACACAGTCTTACGTCCCTTTAATCAGCACTGGGAGACCATGGTTTTTCATAGAAAAACAATGCTGGAGGACACCGTGAGAGCCAATTCCGGGCACCTGACTGTACACGAATCAAGTCCACAGGCGATCTCCCCCTGATCCCATGTGTGCATGGATATTTTATAATCTCTTGCTGTCAGTCACCATGACGCATAGTTCCAGAACTTTCCCTGTGAGGCTGGTTCATGGAAAAAACCCAGCTCTCTCTGAGATGCTCCCTGCTCGCTCCTACCCCCTCCCTTGGTTCCCATCTGCGCTGGCTGAGGAATGTCTTATCAGTACCTTCCCAGAGAAAAGGAAGATTAGCTTGGAGCCAGGGCTACCGTTAGTGAGGCTGAATATTCTAAGGGAAGCAGGGATGTATTAACCCCATCTGCAAGCTCTAAAAGGCATGCACTCATAGCTTAGTGTTTATAGCGCTTAAGACTGGCTATCTAAGCGCTATATAGGTGCCATGATGTTCCAAACACTCCAAAAATACCTATTAGGTACAGAGCTAGGGGTCCTCCCTGCCTGTCTATCAACAATGCTTAATGTGACCTATTTCATACTAGGCCTGCATATTCCTTGTAGCTCACTACTGCATAATGGAAGTGCTACAACAGACTACTGTCAGCATTTTTAGCACATACTTTGAATACACTATTGGCTTTCAGCGGCTAATGCTGTCATCTAAAGCCCTGATTGGCAAGGTTGCAATTTCGTGTATCACTACATTCCACCCCTATTCAACGTGTGTGCGACAAAATGCTGACTAATACCTATCAATATAGTATTTAGTGCAGTGATAAAGACCTTGGGGCTTTGCAAGAGGTTTAAGCAAACTATCTTCTAGCGGTTAGTTAGCGTGGCATGCAAGGTAAAACACTACCTAAACAAAAATGTACACAAAGTGAACAGTGACATATACCCTTGCCAAAACCTGGCCTACACAAAAAATACCTACACCAAGTGAACATGGACATTTACTCTAGCCAAAACCTGGCCTACACAAAATACCTAAATCAATTTTGTATAACTGATTGTCAGTTAAAAAGCAGCATGCAGTTAAAATGTCAAGGCAATCCAGTGTAGTCTAATCTACAATGCACTATTGCATTTATGTATGGTTACCAATTCTAAAACCTGGCAGCCTTTCACCCTAAGGGCCTACCCTCCCCCTGATCCCAGGGCATTCAAGCGTGACTATGGGCTGTGTGACTAGACACTTCCCCCAGGTAGGTGGAACCCAACCAGAAACCATCTAATTTCGTGAACAAGGTGAACCCATGGGCACCAGGTTATCTAAATAAAAACAATTCTACTAATTTACATCAAAGCATGGCATGTGTTATTCATGCAATCAAAAGCAAGCAATTCAATCCATATGTATGCTGGTAACTGTAGCTCTGCGTGCCAGTGTGTGGAGGATGGTTGCCCCCACCCAGTAAAAAGCCAACACCTGCTGATTTAACAATGTTTGCCATACAATGCATCGTGTGTATTTAGCAGTCTTGTTGACCTGCCCTATGGCAGACAAAAATGTCTTCATGTCTAAAATTCTGTCATCTTCAATTGGCTGTCAATACTTGTAGCAGTGCTGGGCATATCAATGGGCCCCACTAGGCCAGAAGTTCTATAGCAGAGCTGGCATCAGAACCCATAGTGGCTAGCTTATTGTGCACAGTTTCTATGTCACAAGCATATAAAGCTCCTGCAATTAATGAATCTAGCTCCCTAGCTACGCGCACTCTAGCGATGGGCCATACAAATGGACTCCATTTGTAGCAGCTTGGTAGTACTAAGGAAACATTGCCTCATGGTAAATCTATGTCTAAGTGTATCACTGTAATAATGAAGGTGTGCATTACCAGCCTACAATTTACATGTTGTCTTACTACTGGAAAATCTAACAGGTTCACAGTGTCTACCTTCTGTGACTTGGAGAATACCCTTCTTCAAGTGGGATATCTACCATATACAATATTAACTTTAGCCACAAACACCATACTACTATCCGGCAGTGGCTGTTTCATCACATTAAACAAATTCATTTAGTCAAGTTATAGTCCATAAAATCTTGGCGAGAACACTCGCTGCAGTTCTTGGTCAGAAAAACATCACATTAGACAAATTAAACAAATGGTATCCATTCAGTGACAAAAGATGCCCGACAATGTGCCAGGCCATCACGCTAGCAATTCCATGTGGATACTCATTTGTAGCGCTTTTCCAAAGAATTATTCCAAATGTCTACAATCAAAAGGTGACTCTTTGCATTAGTGTGCTGGAGACAGCTGTCCCCACAAAAACATGAAACTGGTTGGTTTAACAAAAACCGTGTCACACTCTGTGTCATAAAATCAAACATCAAGTCAGTCATGGTTTCATTTACCTGCCTTAAGCTGGCTGTAAAAGTATCCAGTGTTTCAAAGATTACCATTTCAAATTATAGCTCATACACTTGGCAGCATTACTTCAATTAAGAATCTTAACCTACGCACAGGTGACTTTGATGTGCGCACTCATCTTATCTCAAAATAAATTACACTCCTGCTTGCATAATTCTGCTGCCCCAACAATTCATAAATCATTCTCCTGCCTACGTGTAACGTAGAATATTTTTTTTTTTCAAAAAACAAAACATCTCTGGTTAAAGCAATTCGGTTGGAAGAGTAAAACCATTTCGTTTTTTCAGATTCATCTCAACAGTGCATTTAAAAACCATTTTTCAATGTGTTAGCATTCTTGTGGTGCCTGATGTTACAGTCCACCACTCATTGTCCATAGTCCTTTAAACGAGAAAGGGCAAAACATGTCAATTAAGTTATTTCCAGCAACTGAGTCATTTGAATGTGTAGCATCAAATACTTGATAATTAGCCAAGTCTGCATCGTGCCAGTTCAGCAAAAGTTATTACTCTGTTGGACACTTTTCGCAGGTTGCAGCAGCGTTGTGCGGTGCAGGGCACGTTAAAGTTGAAATAGCATGTCGCAGTGGCTCGCTTTCTCTGAGAATGCGTCTGACCCTTCTTTGATCAGTGTCACCCACAAACTGCATATTAACTTTCTGATATTGTGAAATGCCTGGTCTTTTTTGCCTAGGCAAAAATACAAACAAAAATGTTAGGATTTCATCAAAAGTTCAATATCATTATTCTTCATGTTAGGATGTCGTCAAAACTTCAATATCAGCGTTATCCACCCCTTCCCATAATACCACCCCCATCTTCAAAAAGTCTCATCAGGTAACTACACACTTTATCATTGCTACTGCAATTATTTATCACCCTTCTGCATGTTTCTGGGGGCTTATTTACACTCAACCATACGGGGTGTAACTGCCTAATCACAAACTCATTTGTGCAATGCAATCATAGCTGGTCAATGGTACCTCAGACTGATCTGTGCTTTTACAAAGCCATATAGTAAGTACCCAGGTCGCACAATGCTTTTCTTTTTCACCAAAGCGATCACAAATGCCAGGCGCCAACTTGCTTCCAGTGTCCCATGATCTTGGTTTAGTTTGCCCTGCTGGCATCACTCCATTTTTCAAAGGTAAAGTCTTTCAGTCCAATACCGCTTACAGTTGCACAAACAGCTGTTTATTTTTCTTTCCTTACAGGCAGTGTCTTTTCAAGCCTCTGGTTTTTTCACTTGTCATTTTTTCAAAGGGTGTTTGCTGTTTCCTGAACCACCCCTTTGAGTGCGATAGTCTAAGTCAGTTTCTTTTGTTGCTTCAACAAATCATTCATTCTTGCACTAAGCCGTGTGGCTTCTGGATCATGGCTAATGTGCAGTGTTCATGTTATACTTCAAAGCCCTGCTCTGCATGTTGTCTCTTGCAAAACGGCTAAGCACTTTTGTCAGTTTTGCTTCCATCTGGAATGCCATAATGTCTTTGTCAGTTACTCCATCCCTGGCAATGTAGCTTGCAGTTTGCCAGATGTGTATTTTCTCTTCTCAAAGCGCCTAGAGGTTTCTTCTCCAGTGCACAGCGCTTTACTTCAGTTCACATCACATGGAGCATTGGAATGCAGCTTGCACAGCAATAGCGTTTCACTTCACATCACATCACATGGGAATGCGGTTTGCACAGTAATGTCTGTTGGAATGGGCAGCTGTCTTTTCTTGGCCCATTCACAGATGCATAGGTAAATGTTCAGATGTGATGTGCCCGTCTGCCATCCTGCATGAAGCCTTTGTTCCCTACCACAGTTTACTGGGCAAATTCTTTACTTTTTGAACAGCTCTCTCTTTTTGCTCCCCCTTCCTCAGGAATGCAGGCATGTTTATCTTTCGTGTGCACCTGGCAGCGCCATGAGCACGCAGCTTATCTCTTTTGCCTATAACTCTTATACTGTGGCGGCTTCAATGGGAAGCACTCGTTTCAGACAGTTCATCCAGATTAACTCTTTCTTGTACTGTTTCTGCTTTTGTTTGCCTTCCTTTCGCACCTCGCCCAAAACAGCTTCAAGGCACAAGCTCTGCACACACAGCAAGACTCTTGTTTTCAAAAGCGGCACTTTTTTTTGTAATGTGCGATCTTTCAAGAGAACTCACAACCCATTAAATCTTTGTGCTATCTTATCACACACAGATGTCAATTCTGTTGTACCATTACCAAACTATAACCACTCAGTTCAGTGCATTTAAAAATAAAAATGCCAATGTTTAGTGCAGCTCCCTGCACGTTGTTTTTTTGCAAGAACAACCCACACTCTATTGCTTGTGGGCTGTTTAATGTGTCAACAACATTTTTCCCCATGTATCACAGTCAACAGGACACTATTTCCAAATCATACATCACTTATAAGGCAACAGCACAAATCCATGGCATAGCATGGGGACAGTCAAAAATACTCCATGGGCAATTTAGAAAAATATAAATTGTTTTTCTCCCCAAACCATTGCAAACTGGTTCTGCAAATTCAAATCAATACACAAAATCGAAAATCCAAATAACATTCACTCACTTTCCTTTTTAAGTGAGTCTCTCACCCATTAAAAGCATGGCACAGCTTAAAATGCAATATAACCATTTTAGTGTGTTTCCTTTAAACAGAATTTGCCACCATTAGCACATGGAATTTTACAGTTGCCAAAAGAAAGAAAAAAAACTCTTTAGGCTCTCAGCACAGATGTTACTCATTCTCCTAAGCATGGCTCCTCATTATTCAGGAATGCCAACATTCAAAAGCATACATCAAAAAAAAGCGAACCTTCGCCTCCGAACATTACAGCCCCCACTCGCTAGCACACTGGGGCTGAGTCAATGGTTAAATCACTATTCATAATTTGCATGTCAAATTCTTGCAATTATTTTTTTTTCCTGCCCTCATGACAGAATAGAGATGAGAACTCCGTCTCACTATGCATTCCAAATTACAACTTTAAACTTGGGAAACCGCATGATAAAATTCTTTTCTAATTGAGCATACATCTTTCTTAACCATTCATCGGAGTGCTTTAAACAAAGCCATTTCCCGCTCGTTTATCGCCTTGTACTCCCTGGCACCAATCCCATGCAATAAGTCAGTCACGACTGATTTACTGAAGGGAGTCTTAACCACACAAGCTATCGGCCACGGCAAGCCGACACAACATTGCTGCCTTTTGAAGTCTCAGAGCTGCAGTGAGACCATCAAGGAAATGCGACAGCCTGCTCCCCACTCTACACTGTGTTCTCTCACACCATTTGTCATGTCAGCATGGCACTGCTCTTCACAAATCCCACCGCTGCCACCAAATGTCTTGATATGGGCAAAATCTTCCTCGGGGCCAGCCCTTTGAGAGCAAAAATACCCAATTCAGCCCAAAATACAGGTTCTATTGTGCTGAGCAGTGATCTCATGCTAGTGACAAATGACACCCTCAAAGTTTTAGCATATTTATTCTAAGCAGTGAATTTCATATACATTTGGGATTCAAGTTAGAGAATATTACAAAGCATAAAACAAAGAGCAATGCAAAATATAGTGAAACATGGAACTTAGATAAACATAGAGAAACATAGAGAAATATAGAGAAACATAGAGAAACACAGTCTTACGTCCCTTTAATCAGCACTGGGAGACCATGGTTTTTCATAGAAAAACAATGCTGGAGGACACCGTGAGAGCCAATTCCGGGCACCTGACTGTACACGAATCAAGTCCACAGGCGATCTCCCCCTGATCCCATGTGTGCATGGATATTTTATAATCTCTTGCTGTCAGTCACCATGACGCATAGTTCCAGAACTTTCCCTGTGAGGCTGGTTCATGGAAAAAACCCAGCTCTCTCTGAGATGCTCCCTGCTCGCTCCTACCCCCTCCCTTGGTTCCCATCTGCGCTGGCTGAGGAATGTCTTATCAGTACCTTCCCAGAGAAAAGGAAGATTAGCTTGGAGCCAGGGCTACCGTTAGTGAGGCTGAATATTCTAAGGGAAGCAGGGATGTATTAACCCCATCTGCAAGCTCTAAAAGGCATGCACTCATAGCTTAGTGTTTATAGCGCTTAAGACTGGCTATCTAAGCGCTATATAGGTGCCATGATGTTCCAAACACTCCAAAAATACCTATTAGGTACAGAGCTAGGGGTCCTCCCTGCCTGTCTATCAACAATGCTTAATGTGACCTATTTCATACTAGGCCTGCATATTCCTTGTAGCTCACTACTGCATAATGGAAGTGCTACAACAGACTACTGTCAGCATTTTTAGCACATACTTTGAATACACTATTGGCTTTCAGCGGCTAATGCTGTCATCTAAAGCCCTGATTGGCAAGGTTGCAATTTCGTGTATCACTACACCTTGTACCACCCTTTCTGCCTTACACCTTGGCCCTGATGTCCCCCCTTTATTGCCTGCCCTTCCCTGTAGTGTGATAAGTATTTGGGAGGGATTGGTGATAGGCAAGGCGGCGCCGGGCTACCTCCCCCTACCTGTTTCTTGCAAGAGCTGCCCAGCAGCCTTTGCTTGGTATTCTGTTCCCTGGCCCTCCACCCCATGATTATTCCTCTGTGCCCTTGAGTTCCCTTGGTGCCAAAGTCCACGGCACATGGGCATAACTGACCATTGGTTGTAGCAGCTGCAAAATGGTGCGAGTACCTGCGAGTAACAGTGGCATGTCCAGACTCTTTGGACTGGGATGGCCCAAGTGGGGCACTGACATATGCGGGGGTGTCTTGAAGTACGAGTGCACACATATATAATGATTATAGTTTAGGATAATGGAGTGGTACCTGGGGTGGCCAATCAGAATCCAGGGCTACTAGCACATGCCATCCCAGGCCACTACTGGTCACATCACTGCCTGGTAAAGGCCTTAAACTTATACACAAGCCAAAACTGTTGGCTTTGCCAATGGTTGTTTTTAACAGGACGTCAGTGAAGGACATGCTTAGTAAAATTGCTTAGTGAAGTAAGACATTCTTATTACACCAGTAGAATCTTTATAGCACCAATTAAGTCATTAACTTTCAAAAGACTGCTTTAAATAATTACTACTCAAGTATTGATGTATAGCCTCATACACCTAGCTCAAAAAGATCCTATAAGGATGTGTTTTGGGCATGGAGGGGCAGGAAGAGGGTGGGAATGGCTATAGCGATCAGCATGCCCATGGACAGTCAATGGTGGGAAAAGCTCCAAACAAACAACACATATAAGCTTTGTATCCCTCCGCACATACCATTTCTCCCCAGCTTTACTGGCCACCTAATAGACAAACCTAAAGAGTAGTCCATTGCACAGAGGAACCTGCAATCTCTTGCCAATCAGTTCATGTTGTATCATTTTTGTTTTTAGAACTATGAATTCAAAAGAAGGGCTAAAGTAGGCGAAATCACTCTAACACTAGCACTTTATAGTCAAAAAGTATGAATGCCTCATACATATTATTCTTGAGGAGGCACTTACAATGGATTCCTATAGGATCCACCTGCAGGCAGGTTCCATAGAATTCCATTGTTTTTTTGCTAGAACGACATTGTCGTGGTGGTATAACACCATGTGGGGCAGAGCAGGGATTCATGGAGGACACAGTGATTCTATTTTGATCCCTCACTGTGCCCCCAAAAACATAAAAATAGCCTGGAGCAAAATAAAAAGCACGGCAGCCATAATAGTTATTTGCATGTCTTTTGCATCACTTATTGTGGTCCGGAACTAGGAATGGGTTCAAAATGACACTTTATTTTTAGGACTATTGACTTGCAGTCAATAATCATTGGTTAAATGTGGATGGTCAAATATAATGCGATAAAATTAGCAGGAATGCTTCGGCTATGTGTGGTATTCTTCGTTATCTCAGCAATCTCTCACCCAGTTACAGCACTCACTGTTGACATCCCTCTCACCGGCCCACAAACCGTGTACCTATGAATAGCATTTTATAGACAGTGCTGAACTTCCTGGGGCCTCTTCCCTTATCATGACCTACAAGGATCCTATGGTTAATGTGCACTCCGCATGGGCCAGCTGGAGGAATGTGAGTAGTGTGCCCAAGTGGGATATTCTTTGCATTGTGAGGATTGCACCGTTCAAAGTCAGTCAAGTCATTCTCCATTGGTGTCTATTTCTTGCCACATCCCTCATGTGTCAGGATCCATCTAACCTTTCTATTCAAGGTCACCAAAACCTATGCTCGGAAAAAGAACAATTGCCTGAAATTAATAATCAAGACCAGAATCATGCTTCAACACCCATGTATAGTTCAATATTCACAGTGACGTTATAGCTCAGAAGAGGATTATAGAATACAACACTAAAACCCAAACCAATGATCCTCTCACTTGTCCCACCCACACCTAATAAAGAGACCAAGAGAAACACCAAGCAGCAGGTTTGTAGCTTCATCAATAATATTGTGGCAGGGTGGTACTGAGAGTTTACTAACAAGCAATGAAATGTACCCAACTAAAACGGATAGTCTGACGAGGTGCAAGCATCAGCTTTGTAGCTTCGTCAGTACTATTATGGCAGGGTGTATAAGGTATTGTCAATCTTCAATATTCACAGTGACGTTATAGCTCAGAAGAGGATTATAGAATACAACACTAAAACCCAAACCAATGATCCTCTCACTTGTCCCACCCACACCTAATAAAGAGACCAAGAGAAACACCAAGCAGCAGGTTTGTAGCTTCATCAATAATATTGTGGCAGGGTGGTACTGAGAGTTTACTAACAAGCAATGAAATGTACCCAACTAAAACGGATAGTCTGACGAGGTGCAAGCATCAGCTTTGTAGCTTCGTCAGTACTATTATGGCAGGGTGTATGAGGTATTGTCATCTGGCAAGCCTGTGAAAGCCCGGCTGTTTTTAAATTTTTTAAATCATAACATTATGCAGGTAATTCTCTAAACTCCATGGGCCTCATTACGACCGGGGCGGTAAGGGATTACCGGTACCGGTAAGGGCACCGGTACCGGTAATCCCTTACCGCCCTATTATGAGTTACCTTTGCGGGCCCTCCCTTAACGCCTGATTCTACCAGGCGTTAAGGACGGGACCCGCAGAGGAACTTTGGTGCTAATAATGGTACCGCAATTTGCGGTACCGTTATTAGCACCTTCCCCATTCCCATTGATCCCTATGGGGGCTCAAATGGGAATGGGGAAGGGCCCTGGTGAATGGGGAATTACCGCCCCCGTCAACCTTGGAATGGGGCGGTAATAGCTCCATTCACCAGGGAGGAGTCGGTGAGGTTTTGGAGGCAGCCATGGCGCTAATAGCGCTATGGTTACCTCCAACCTCGTAATGACCCCCCATGTGTAGCTGTGTCCTGCTTCAACAGTATCCTGATTTGCAGCACCTGCTCTAGCAGTGGCACAGAGCAGGTTCATAGGTCACATCTGCAGTGACAGCCAAGTCTCTGCAGTGCAGGAGCTGCATTTAAGATATGTACTTCTGTACCAAAACCATGATGATCATAAATAATCCAAGATGGTGGCAGGGTACATTCTAAGAATAACGCTATGTCTGGGTTAAGTCAAGGTGTATGGCACTAACTATGATGATTACAGCCACCTCCAAGTTGATATCACACATCTGATAACTCCTGTGAGCCAAGCACAGTTGTGGACAGTGATGTGTATTCTGGCCAGACGGGGTGAGCTTGTTAAATGACAGGGCAGGAACCTGAAATGGCCATGCCTCATCTTTGATCTCTTTGTGAGGGCAAGTAACATCGTCTGCCAGGGACAGTAGCAGAGCAGGCAGCTTCCCTGGGCCCAGGCATCAAAGGAGCACACCCATTCAAATGGACCAGTCTTAAACCAGGGTGCTGCATTTCTAAGGACCTTTGTTTTTTTGGTTGTTTTTGTTAATCATTAATCAAGCTTACTTTATTCGGAAATAAAATTCCATAAACGCCATACAACACACAATATAATTACAGATCAAATACATGAAGAGAAAAGGATGTAAAACATCAAGTAAATGACTCTGAATACTCCGTTTTTTATTGCACTTTCCTCAAAAGAAAATCTCTTTTCTTCCATACATTTAATAGATAAGTGGAGACTGCAAAAATGACATCCACACATATTTCATTTTTACATAGGTGTTCTGCAGCAGTCATCATTGTCACACCCCATTAGGCAGACGTGATTTTAAGTTTCTTCTTCTTATAACTTCATATTGCGGACAAGTGAAAAGAAAATGATGCAGAGTTTCCCTCACAGAGGAGCAAACGGGGCAAATGGGAGACAATGTACCCTCACACTTTGCTTTAACTGTAGCGAGAGGTACATTTCCAAGGCACATCTTTATAAATAAGGTGCGTTACAGGCGATCATCTACAAGTTGTAGATACTCCTCCATCCTGAATACATCTTTACACATCAAGCACTTGTAGTACATAGAAAGGTTTAAGTACTTTGAGGAATATTCTCCCCATACAAACTGATTGTGGGCATCTACAACAGTTACTTTATGTGTCACAATGATGTTTTCAGGGTTAGTCCAGAGCTCTTCCAATTCCAACTTATAAACAAGCTCCTTTATATGCCGAAACCACCCAAGAGAGTTCACATTGTATTGGGACAGCACGTCTTTCAATACATTTAGAAACTTCACATGGTACTCACCCGACCAAATGAGCACCCATAGCAGGATCGTCTTGAAAGCAATTAAATCTAAGATACAAAGATGACTTAGTTCTATGTGTAAGGGTATATTGGGAGAGCTACCCGGAAGCCGTAGTAGCCTTTTCAATAAGTTATTTTCTGCTACAACAAGAGAATTGGCCTTGCTGGAGCCCTAGATTTCTGCTCCATAGATAGCACCAGCCATAACTTGGGCTTGATACATTTCCACATTAGGAGCAACATAATTACAGTTTGCTCTATTGAAAAATGTCAACATTCCATTGCATTTTCTCCCCAGGCTCATGTCAACCTTCACCATATGGTTGTTCCATTTCCCATCACTGGAGATCTTAACACCAAGATAATCAAAAGTTCTGACTTCTTCAATCTGAACGCTATTGATATCAGGAATCATATGGGACACACGCCTTTGATTTCTGCCACACCTCATATTTCATTTTGAAGGCATTCACCTCTAAAGCTTTTGTTTGGCAACATTTTAAACAAATTGGTAACCTGCTTCTTTAGTCCCATAAGTGTACATTAAAGGGGCACAATATCATCAGCAAAGAATAAGATTCCAAAATTCTCTCCTGCTGACATGGGGGCATTCGATGTGCCCATCAGGAAATCCTCTAGCACACCATCAAAGAATATATTAAAAAGCAGGGGAGCAAGCGTGCATCCTTGTTTTACTCCCTTCTTTAACCCAAAGGTGTTAGTAATCTCACCCCCTGGACTCCATCTAACTCTAGCTGTAGAGTCGGCATGGAGATCAATGATTGCTTTCAAAAGACCTGCTTATCAAATAAAGCTAGTCTTCGGATGCTGTCAAAAGAAGCCTTTAGACTGACAAATACAAGATAAAAACTGCCCTTGTTTAACTTTACATATTTATCATGAATTAAGTTCAATCTTACAATCTGATCAACCTTGCTCAAGCCCTTTATGAAACCCACTTGTAAGTGGCTCATCACACCCTGCTCCACAACCCAACCTTCAAGTATTATCTGTAAAACCTTACCAAAGATTTTGCTACTGTAGAACCTGATAAAATGAGGAGCCTGGATTTGTTATCATTATAGAATCATTAGACTCTTTGGTAGAGAATTATTAGGAATGATTGCATCATGTTTAGTTATCCATCATATATTCTGATTATTACTGACTAGTAACATTACACTATCCACATATTAGACTGCCACTTTGTATGCATTAGCCATTTGCATTTAGAATGACACACTGTCATATTTGAAATACCATGTAGAGCCATTTAGAATTAGACATTGTTATATTTGTAGTTACACATGTAGAGACTGTCATGTACACATGTATGCATGTAGAGTGTGCACAGAATATGCTTTGAGCATTATGTAGCTGGCGCTTGGATTTGCGAATGGAAAGCGTAAACGTTAGAAAGCATTTAGCTGGCATTATAAAGCCATTCCACTGAATGAGACAGAGAAGTGCCACTGGGCTCTGTGCGGAGTTGTTATGGTACACTGTGAGAAGGAATTCGTAAACAGTTTGGTTGATAAGAGGTCGACTTGTCCGAGTGGAGAGCGAAGGAAGCTAATCAGCATGGCATGGCTTGGTGTTCGCAGAGAGAGGAAAGGGGGGCAGCACCACATGGGGAGATGGGAGTGGAGCCTTTTCAGGCAGGGAGAAATCTTGCACACAGGCACGGAAAGAGGATTTCTTGATGCCAACAGAGCCAACAGGGATAGTGAATGACAATGAATGGAGGAATATATGGTACAATGGTGCATTGCACACAGACAGAAGGCCATGAGCTAGAGATATGCTTTGAAATGTCACATTGACCCATAACACGACTAGAACACAGAGTGATTGCAAGTGAAAGTACATTGCAAACATACACTTTCAGGCACATTTATATTTAGGAAATGCTGACAGAGAAAGAGACATTCTTAGTAGAGAATGTAAGTAACCATGGGGAATGAGTGTGTCATGGAATAGTATAACCAGGGGAGAGGGGAGTTGCTGGAGTTAGTTGGAGTTGCTGTTGGAGATTGTGCTTGATGCGATGAGGGAGAGGTGTCTTGGTGCAGCAGAATCTGATGAGGCCTTGATGAGATTGATCTGGCAGAGAGAGAGACCGGGTCATGCCACTGACTGACTGGTTGCAGAGTAGCAGGAGAGGAGAGACCTGGCCCTGGCAAACAGAGCTGGAGACCAAGGGAAGCAAATGGGAAGTATGGTTTATGGCCTAGACTGAACTGATTGATTAGAACAGGCACTCATGCAAAGAGCTTTGGGTTTTGGAAAGGGGAAATCAGACAGGGATTGTCTTAGGTAGAGGGTGTGAAGTATGGTGTGGATTGGAGAGGATTGATCCTGAATAAAGGAGAGGATTGCTGGATGCTGACACTTGCATTAGACTGCACTAGAATCAATCACATGATTGCATTAGAAACCTGAGAGGCTTTTAGTTATTGCATGGTAGATTTGCACCAGAAGCATAAAAGGTGCAAATTCGAGATTTACATAGTTTAATGGAATGCTTGCATCATCATCATGCTTTGCTGTACATACATACATTTATTCTATTGTTATAATTGAATCAATTATTGTGTTTACTTTGTGTCTTGTGTTTTGTGTCCATAGGAGTAAGATAGGTGTAAGTTGTTAGGCGTAAAATAGGAGTAACACAGTGCACATATGTCCTGAGATACGGAAGCAGGGGGGTATAGTGATCCACACCCCCCTAGGAGTTTGTCTAGGGTTGGCTAAGATTGTCTAAGACTGGTGCATGGTTGCCCAGGGGGGCAAGACCGTGATAGGGATTTGTTTTATGGACTAACACTACTAGCGCACAATAAAGAAATTGGCCTATAATTAACAAGGTCGGAACACTCCCCTTTCTTAAATATGTGCACAATTTCAGCAAGACTCCAAACGGGAGGTTTAAAACCAGTCGTTGAAATTGCATCAAACAGCTTGTGCAGGTTGGGTACCCAAATCTCTGGCTTACTTTTGTATAAATCTGTCGGCATATAACCAGGGCGCAGGGATTTCCCCAAAACCTTATATCCCACACCCGGGGCCACTTCATTAAGGCTAATCTCAAGTGGTGGGATAGTCACACATCCAAGACTAACATAGTTATATGTTTCAAACTGGATGTGCCTATTTTCCTGGTATAATCCTGAGAAAAGTGGTCAAAACAGACCCTTTTTGGGATTGCTGCTTGCACAGGATTTTGCTGCACACTAACGCCCATTGTCACAACTCTCCAAAACTCCCTGTCATCTTTATTTACCAAGAAATTGTTTAGAGAATCCCAGAGACTTGAAAAAATACAACCTTTTTTTCTTAGCTAAAATGTTCTTGAAATCCTTTCTGAGTATATGTTTTAATTTCCAACCCCAGCAGCTCTATTTTTCAGTGCTCCCATTCACTGAGTGGCCCCACATTCCTGGTCATAGCACCCCTCTTTTCGCAACTGATGGTCTTGAATTTCCTTCACCGGTTTCAGAATCCATTTACTAAAGATAGACAAAATGTTATCGGCTGACTCAAGGATGCCATTCTCATTCTCATGCCCAGCAGCCCTTACAGTTTCAAGCTATGGCATCGCCAGTTGATATGTCTTACTCAAGCTGTTAACTTGCGCCGGTTCACCTCAGTCTACGTCTGTTATTAGATATGTGCATTTTCTGGGCAACATTAAGTTGTGCCTTATCTGGCAGATGAACAGACTGGCCAAGCAGGTTGTGATCACAAGCCCTTCTTCTGTGTACCTCAAAGTATTTTACCATGCCCCATGTATCCAGGTTTACTAAGGCATAATCAATATGACTATTCTTGTCACCACTGATATAGGTTACAGAAGGAGGCACATCTGGCAAAACCCGACCATTACAAGCCCGCAAACGTACTCTGAAAAGTAGTTTGCCTGTTTATAGGGCATATTTATACACTGATTACTTTAAGGGGGCAATAAGTTCTGGTATTCCCCAAACAGCATCTTCTGTCTCCATGAATTCAAATATTTCCTCACTGAGCTCATATTGTAAATTCACATAACCAATGATAATGGTTCTCAGGATGCTCCCATGCTTCTGTTCTCCTTCTAACATCAGCCCCTGTAATCTATTCAGAGTGTACATACCCTTATTACCATATGGCCAATTATAAATATAAAAAATACAAAGTTTAATCTGAGGATTAACTCAGAAAAATTATACATTGAAAATATTGGAATGTATCTCTAAGGGCTTTGTATTCATTTGAATTTATACAGTGCTTTCGTCTAAGCACATTTACAAAAAAGGGGAGATGGTACAATAACATTACAATGCAGAATTGTCAGAACACATCAACACATTATGGAGTAGACAGAGAAGACGAGTGGGGAGGCTTCAAGCAGGTATGGAAAATATGAAATGTAGAAGAACGGATAGTAAGGGCAGAGAGTTCCAGTGAAATGTAGCAAGAAGGGAAAAGAAGCTAAAGCGAGAAGAGGCACATGGGGATTAGGGAAAGCATCCACCTGACGGACCTTAAGGGTAGTCTAACACCCAAATCATCCCTCATTGATAATAGTCACACATTCTGATTTGGATGATTTTATTTACTTAGTAGTTTATGGAGGATCAAAATTTGGGGATTAGGAAGAGCAAGGCAGTAGGTATACTGGGAAGGTAAGGCACGGGTGGGGGAGTAAAAAAAGTCTAATGAAGGAAGATGGGGAAAAAGATTATAGAGACATTTAAAAACAATAGAGAGGAAGTGAAACAGGAGGGAAGGTTTAAATGTTAGAATCGAGAAAGATATACGTGAGCGGAAAATCATGCTACGGGGAGAGACCGCATAGAAGATGAATAGTAGAGTAATAAATGGAGCGAAGAGGGGTGAGACGAGCTGCAGGAAGTCCAATCGTGAGGAATGAACAATAATGAATATGGGGAAAACACTAGAGCAGCAATTAGAAGTTTACAAGCATGGAAAGAAAGAAAGAAAGAAAGAAAGAAAGAAAGAAAGAAAGAAAGAAAGAAAGAAAGAAAGAAAGAAAGAAAGAAAGAAAGAAAGAAAGAAAGAAAGGCACAGGCACGAAAAAGATTAAGTGGAGAAAATGACAATTGCAAGCAGTAAGAGAGATATGTGGGGGAAAAGAGAGAGGAAAATCAAGAGGACACTGAGATTCCAGTCAGAGGAAGAGTGAGACAGCTGAGAGGGAGGAAAGAAAGAAATGGTGAGGGAGAAGGGGAAGGAGAGGACAGAGGGAAGAAAAAAAACTTCTGTTTTAAATGGGTTAAAATGATAGATATGGGAACACATCCAGGATTGGATAGAGGAAAGACAGGCAGAGACTTGAGAGTGAAGAGTAGCCGGGAACTCAGAAAAGGAAAACATGATTTGGGAGTCATCGGCATAAAAGTGACAGAAAAGATTGAAAGATGAAATGAGAGAAAAAAGAGGAATAGTGTATAGTGAAAGGAAAAGTGGGCCAAGAACAGAGCCTTGGGGAACACCAATTGCGAGTGGGGGAGAAAGCGGGCTGGCCCAGGATGCAGAGTAGGGTTGACCAGAAAGGTAAGATTTAAACCAGTTGAGAGAAGAACCAGAAATTGCCAAGAAGAGAGGGAGGAAAGTAGAGTAGGGTGGTCCACAGTGACAAAGCTGCTGATAGATCAAGTAATAAACAGAATGGAAGAAAGCTTGTTGCGACATGCAGAAAGAAGGGAATCAGAAACGTGCAAGAGGGCAGTTTACGCAGAGTGAGCAGGCCGAACAGCCAGATTGGAGTGGTGGAAGAAGGGAGTGAAGCTAGAGATAGGAAGAAACTTGAGAGTAAATGATTTGATGCAGGAGCTTAGACAGGAAAGGGAGCAGAGAAATAGGGTGGAAGTTAGCAAGGAGAGAGGGGTCAAGTGAAGTTTTTTTAGAATGGCTATGACAGTAGCATATTTGAAAGAATCAGAAAAGACAGAGGAAGAAACAGAAATATTAATGAGTATGGTAAGATTGGAAAGGATCTCAGGGTAGATCAGGGGGTTACGAGCAGATGGGATAGGGTCAGTTGGGGAAGCTGTGAGATGGGCATGAGAAAGGAAATGAGCCATATCAGAATCAGTAAGGGAGGAAAAGGCAGAAACGGTAGCAGAGGGAAAAGGTGGTAGAGGTAGTAAGGTGGAAGGGGGGACAGAGATGGTCGGACAAAGGAGGTGCAAAAGTTAGAGACCTTAGTAGTAAAATAGTCAGTGACAGCAGAGAGTGAGGAGGATTGAGAGGGATTGCGCGGACGCAGAGAGAGAATATTATTAAGAAGTTGAATAAGACTAAGTGGGTGATGAGATAAAGACAAGGTAAGTGAGGAAAATTAAGAATAGTGAGCAGAAGAAAGCAATT
This sequence comes from Ambystoma mexicanum, assembly GCF_040938575.1. Classification (NCBI taxonomy): domain Eukaryota; kingdom Metazoa; phylum Chordata; class Amphibia; order Caudata; family Ambystomatidae; genus Ambystoma; species Ambystoma mexicanum. Next base: position 329,942,178 of record NC_090930.1, read on the forward strand.
CTAGTTAACGGGAGGATCGAGTCTTTTTCCAGTGGCGCTACAGTTTCCAAAGAGAGGAGCTGGGGACAACAAGAGAAGGGGTAAGCCAAGGCCACAGTGGTTTGCGGGAAGGGAAAAAAGGATTAGCAGGATGGAGGGAGTCCAAAGTAGAAGTGAAAGTAGATTGAAAGGATATAAGCACATAATTAGTGGCTAGCTGTAAGAAAAACTGGGCAGGGGGAATAGAATGGATAAGAGAAGATAGAACAGTAGGAATTCCAAAGGAGCGAAGATTGGGACATGTAAAAACAAAGTGGAAGTGATGGAAAGGGGGAGGAAGTGATGAAAAAAGTAAAGGAGATAAAGGTCCAATGAATACATAGGATTGGAGGAAACTGGAGCATTGGAGGGGACCAAAGAGAATATGAGATTGAGAGAGGACCCTGAGTTATGTGATTGGGGACAATCGAGAGGGAGAAGGTGATCAGAATCAATAAGAGGAAGGAAGGCTGAAGTAGAATGGATAGAATCAAGATGCAAATTAAAACCGCTGAGTAGAAAAAGAGGGGGTCTAGAGGGCAAAATAAAAGAGACGAGAACAGCAAGATCGGAATAAAGGATGAAAGTGCCGAGGGGGATGATAAATGATAAGAAAAGAGATAAGAAAAGGGGTTACCAGTCATTTGGTCGAAAACCAAAGGATCGAATGCCATTTGATCGACAGTTAAATGGTCGGAAAAATGGTCAATTTATTTTTATTTTTTTATGGGGGGTTCCCCCCAACCCCCTGTTTTCTTTATTAAAAAGATTTTTTAACCAACCAAAACTAAAATATATATATATAAATAAATAAATAAATAAAAAATTTGACCTTTTTTTTCCGACCATTTGACTGTCGATCAAATGGTCATTCGATCTTTTATTTTCGACCATTTGACTGGACACCAAGAAAAGGCTTAGAAAAAGAGGAAAAGTGAAATTCAAAGGATAGAAAAAAGGGAGACGGGTAACTGGTATGACCAAGAGGAATGAGAAAGTATGCCTACCCAACCACCATGGCCAGTAGGACTTAGGTTGTGACAGACATTCGAGGTATAAGAAGAAAGGGAAGTCGAAGTGATAGTATTAGTAGTGGAGATCCAAGTTTCTGAGAGACAGAGGAAAGGAAGGTTTAGTTGTGTGAAACAGATCAAGAGTAGAATGAGATTTATTACAGATGAATCTGGCATTCCAGATACCACTGTAAATTGGGGAGGGAAGATAGAGAAGGACGGTAGGAGAATAAGATTGGAATCATGTCTTGAACGGGTATGATGAGCAGAGGAATGACACGAGGTATGAGCATGAATATTAAAGTCCTTTACAAACTGAGGGAGTAGAAAATACAGAAGTGATATAAACAATATGAGTACAGATTTAGAAGGCATGATGGAGACAGGATACCAAATACATCAACAAAGCAAAAAGGGGTGGTAAGTGGACCAGGTGTGAACAGGGGCAAACAGGGAAAGTCAGTGCCCTTAGAGGGTCACCCTTTGATTGTGACGCCCAGGACTAAGGAAACACTAGGAGCACTTCCTGAAATGACATCACGTGTTGATCACATGACCACAGTAGCACATCTATGGGGCGGGGCCAGATAGCAGAGCCCGCAGTTGTAACATGGCAGTGAGGACTAAAGCTCGAGTCCTCAAGACGGCAGCAGGAAGATTCTTTTGAGAAGAGAAGTGAGTGGGGTTAGTGTAGCCAGAGAGAGATCTGTACCGTTTTGTGAGGATTATGCCATCTTGATTCTCTCTGCCTCCCTCTCTCTCTCTCTCTCTCTCTCTCTTTCTCTCTCTCTCTCTCTCTTTCCTGTCCCCTCCACCTCCTGTAGCACAAAGCACTTTGGATGTGATGTCAGATGGGCAAAGTCCACTCCTTTCAAGAGCAGGGATTGGGCCCCTAAAGCAATCTAGATTTAGTCCAATCACCAGTGGGCTTTCACCTTTTAAAGTAGATTCCTCATGTCACTTCTTTGAATCAACATTTGGACTTCTACCCTGTAAGAAGATTTTGTATGGACCCTGCAGGGAAGGCAGTCCTTTCCAGAGTCCTCCAGTTCTGAGGTGAAGGTAGTTGTTCCAGGGCAGAGGCAAGCTATATCCCTTAACCATCACCAAGCACCATTGGGGTGAACCTGCTGTTGACAAACAAGCTCTGTCTCTGCCAGCCACAGCGGTACCCAATACCTCACCGTGTTAAAGGACCACTGCCATTTCTTTTTGCCACCCTTCCCGCTGTTTGGGAGCATGAGAAAAGTACTCATCGTGTCACTGAGAACCTGGATTGTTGCTCACAGCGCATTGAGATCCAAGACAGTGTTGGGAAGGGAATTACCTGATCCCACCCCCCTAAATGCTTTAGGGTGAGGCGAGTTCCATTAGGAGACATGTTATTTGCCGGGGGGGGGGCGTTCTAAGGGGCCCTGCACAGCCATCATATTATGAGCATTTTAGATGTTTAGACTTAGTGCGCAAATATAAATAGATGCCATTTTGTAGCTATGGCAGAATCATAGAGCTTGCCTGGCAGTGCATTAGACACAGGCAGCAAACTTGATGAAGAAATATGTATAGGCCCAAACGCTGATGCGTGAGAGACCTGAACTGCTAATTTGCACAAAACGCTCCTTTGTTCGAAAACTGTTGCTAATATGATTATCCCAAGAAAGAATGTATCCTGCGAGGCCATGAGACAGTGCTAGGTACCTCGCTGCACGTGCTATCACAAACAGGCCAGAGCAAGCTTCTGGCCACCACCCAGCCAACTATGAGTAATAGCCCTTACAACTGTCCGAGTCCCAAGACCCCTACATTCCGAGATACCAGCTGACCCCAGGCCACCGACCATAAACCAGTCAAATATAAAAGATCTAAGAGAATGGTCTCCCTATATTTACTTTAGAATGACGTGAAATTCTGGACCAAGTAGCCTACCTACAAGTCCAACACTTCCTGGAATCAAAAAACATTCTTGGTACCCGACAATCCGGCCTCCACCCCAGCCACGGAACCGAATCGGGTCTGCTTGACTTAAAAAAACAGATGGATGACATCAGAGACACAGGCAAACACGCCCTAATCCTCCTCTGAGACCTCTCAGCCGCATTCGACCTAGTTGACCATAAGCTACTCTGTCAATATCTCTCCTCTTCAGCACAGTTCTACGCTAACGCTGTTGCCTGGATCTCCTCATTCCTCCAAGGCAGAGCCACGCAAGTATTCTCTGACCAAGCATCTGAAAAACCAGCCATCATCCAATGTGGAGTACCACAGGGCTCTTGCATATCATCTACGTTCTACAACATATTCACCTGATCTCTTTTTAATATACTAGACTCCCTCTGCACCGATGATACTCAAGTTCTCCTCTCTCTGTCTGGCGACTATGAGGCTGATGCCAAGACCCTCAACGCCACCTACACCACCATCCACACCTGGATGGCTGAAAACTGGCTTTGCCTCAACGGTGAAAAGACAGAACTACTACTTCTAGGACCCACTGACATGTTGAAAAAACTTGACACCCAATACTCATCCTTCAATATTGACAACTCCACTATCGTAGTATCTGTGAGGGACCGGAGGGGGGGTCTGTACTTCTGCTCTCTATTTGGTAGAGGAGAGGCACAGAGGACCCCTGCCAAGATTCTCAATATTGGTACGTGGTCGAGCAATCAAGGCCTAGCTTCTCAGGAGGTGATGCAGGCTGGTTCTGAAGTACAGTGTAGTCCCCAAGCCCCCACAAAGGAATGTCCACACGCTGTATTAGCTAAAACACAGTCTTTATATAATTAATATTCAAGGTTATGTACACTATCACAATAACTAACTTTGTGCTCAGAAAATCAACAATGGTAAATACATACAGTTCTAAAGTGGTACCACAAGTATTATCAGATCTCATTAAAGTGCCTCAACTATACTGTCAAAATGTCACACAGATCAATAACAAGGAAACCAGCAATAGAAATAGGAAGGAAAGCAAGATGGTTGAAACAATAGGCAGAATACTGGCCTCTACCGTTAAGCACAGTTCTGTGTGGAGATGCCCCCACCTGGGCAACCTGTAAGATAAAGATATAGCACAGGCCCAGTCCATATATTGTTCTATGAGTCTTATTTCCTTCTACAATAGTTCTACAGCCCCAATGTACCTGGAATTGTAGCGTTCATTGATGGGAAATCGACGGCCCTTCTTGATTGCCCTCCCTTTAAGGCAGGAGTCACGGGTCATCGAACGTCCGAAGGAGGACAGGGTGAACTACGGCGGTGAAGTAGATGAAGACGAGGATAGAGAATCCTTCCATGGGGAAGAGGGAGGAGGTGCATGTGCCCCTGAGGGAAGCCTGTAGGCAGACAAGGAGGTAAGATGGTCTGATCTGGAGCAACCTAAGGATAGGATGCCAGATCCTATAGCATTTCCAGAGCATCCCAAAGGTTGATCGTATAGCGAGAAGGGAGAAGCACCACCATATGTGAGCAGGCTAACATCATTGCCAGGAAGGAGGTGATCAGGAACCATTGTGCCCACTATGGATTAGCAGGCGATGGGAGCTGATTGTGGGGCAGGATTTACACAGTTTGCCTTATTGGAAAAAGGGGTAGCAATACCACAGTATTTTCCATGGCCACAGATGGATAAGGATAATTTAAGGTGCAAACTCCCCAGTTTAACAGCGGTGCAGGAAAATGGATTTATGAATTTGAAAAAATGACAAGGGGAAATACCTTGGCAATAGGGGACAGTAAGGGTCTCCTAGCAGCCATTCTTGGTGTACAAGCGGGTGACATTTGCAAGAGAGCAGGCTATTCAAGTGTCACAACACAGAACACAGCGCATGATGGAGCGCTGTTTAATACTTGTAGGGCATATGTCTGGCGAGCTCTCAGGGTACAGTATCCTGACGCATCAGACATGGGTGGTATTATGACACGTAATATGAAAGAGGATGAGGATCCGCTTGCTTACATTCAGGACCTTCAGGAACGTTGGAATCATGAAACGCGAGAGCTGTGGGAAAAAAATGTGGCATTATATTACCACATTTTATGTCAGTGGTTGCCCGAGCAGTTACAGAGTCCTCTCAAGAAGCGAGTGGGAATGGAAGCAAAGCCATGGGCTAAAATACAACTGACGATAGTGCATCACTGTCGACTGATGCAGGAGAAAAACAAGAAGAGAGAAGAGGCTAGGAAACTTCAGGAAGCTAAATTAGTTCAGAAGAAATTGTCAAAATATGCCATAGAAGGAGCGGTATTGACAAGCGGAGAAGGGCTGGGAGTACAGCAAGCAATGGGAACATCACAGGCAAATAATCAGGGTCCGATGGACCAAGGAGGGAAAGGGTTCATACCACGAGATAGAGGCATGGGCTAAAGAGGAAGGGGTGGATTTTAAAATAATCAAGGTGGGTTTCAGAATGCACAGAACGAGAATCAGAATGCGCAAGGAGGGTTCAACCAAGGGGGACTAATCAGACGTGCTCCTCCTATATGTTGGACATGTGGGATGACAGGGCACATTGCATGTGTATGTGGAAGCCAAGGGTATGTACAGAATGGCCAATTCTCACGAGGGGGGACAGTTTATCCTCCAGCATATAGATCACAAGCTAGGGAAGGGTTCACCCAAGATCAAAATGTGTATCAGGTGCAAGTTATGCAAATACAACAGACACAGAAACCACAGCAAACACCACTGAATCTACCGCAAGGACAGTCACTACACTCCCACATGCAGATACAGCATAATGCAAACACAGGACAGTTATTGACAGCTAGAATAGGGGTTGTCATTGTGGTGGGAGGGAATCCTTTCACAGGTACAGGGGTAGGCATGTATCCACTATAGGACAGCTCACAGGGTGACTTGAAGTGTTCAGTACTATCAGTGACAACAGACCCCCAAGAGGAACCAAGGGTTGATGTGACGATAGGAGTCAAATCTTTTTAATTTTTAGTAGCCACTGGGGCTACTCGCTAATGTATATGAGAGGGAAAATATCCAATGTCAGGAATTTCCATGAATGCTCAAGGGTTCTCTGAAGCTAGAAGTCAAGTTCCTTTTACTGATGAATTAACAGTTTCTATAGGAGAGTGTGACATGTCTGTTCCATTGTTGTATTCATGGCAGACGCCAGTTAGGCTCTGTGAGGTGTGCCAATAGGACCTGAAGTTTTCCTTTATGGGGTGAGCATTCTGTTAACATGGCCACCTGGCTTAGTGGGAAGGACTATGAGGATACCTGACGAATTCTTGTTTAGACAACAGATACCTATGTACGAAGAGGGGGGACAGACTATTCCCCTAGAGCTAGATGCAGTCATAGTACGAGGGGAAATGGCAATGCTTGAAGGAACAGATGACGAGGGTAGACCATGGAGAAAAGTGATACCTATTGGGAAGGGTGTAGATTGACTGACGTCAATGACAATTACATGTCTAGAGATGATCCATTCGACGATGAGGTAGTGTTCTTTATGAGCAGTACATATTGGATTAGAATAGAGAAAATAGAGATCCCACAGCGCATGGCAATAATGCAGCAGCGTCCAGCATTTATTTATGAAGACTTGGAGAAGGTGCCAAGCGCCTTATGGACTGCAGGCCCTTATGATGTAGGCCTATTGAAGGGGGTAGAGGAGGTTCAAAATAAAGCTGAAACCAGGAGCAATTCTACCTCGAGCAAGACAGTATCCAATGTCTCGATAGGCGGATGAAGGTATTTTTAATCTCAGCACTGATGGAACAAGGCATTCCGGTATCGGGTATCGTCAGAATCATTGTGCAACACCGCAGTGTACCCTCTGATGAAATCAAAGAGAGGGTCGTGGAGATGTACACAAGACATGAGACCAATTAACGAGAATGTAGAGGCAGCGTTTCCTTTAGTTCCTAATCCAGCGATGATACTATGCAGTGTACTATGCAGTATCCCAGTGGAAGCGCGATATTTCACAGTTCTCGGTTTGAAAAATGCATTTTTCTCAATCCCGTTGCCCAAGGACTCACAAGACTTGACTTCATTTTCATTCTGCCAAATCCATCTGAAACACACGTGTGTGCCTCAAGGGTACTACTGTGAGTCCCCATCGATCTTTAACAGAGTCCTACAGATGGATCGAGACAATATTGATTTGAATAGCGCTGTGATACAGTACACCTTATTACTCTCTGTACCGCGTATTAATAGGGCTAAAGCAGGTGGGATGGGTTTTCCATACATAGCCCCTAAGCTGTGGAATTCTCTCCCCACCACCCTCAGAGCTGAAAGCTCTCTCCCCGCCTTTAGAAGAAAACTCAAAGCTCCTCTGTTCAACTAAACCTCCCCTTTCTTACTCCTTCGCCCCATCCCCCTTCTACTTTCTCCCATATTGTGTTCTCTGCTTAGTTCTCAGTAATCTTTCCTGTTTGTTTCCTGTCAATATAACCATGTGATGTTATGTAACTAAGTGATGTTCATTCTCTGTAACAAGCACCACGATGCCTATGGGCTGTTGTGGGCTCTACAATTGTGAATAAATAAACAAATAAATAGATGACATTTTAATTCGTAGCACCACAGAAGATGAGTGCAGGCAAGACTCGATTCAGTTAATGACTATCCTAGTAGACAAGGGATACAAAGCAGACAAAGCAAAGTTACAGTATTGTCAAGAAGAGGTGTTGTACATAGGCCAGTTGATCTTGCATGCGGGAAAGAGGATAATAACGCCTGAAAGAGCTGAGGCGATAATGTAGATTGCAAAACCTCACACAGTAAAGCAGATGCCAGAGTTTTTGGGACTATGGGCCTTATTACAAGTTTGGCGGTAGCCTTGCCGATAAAACTGGCAGGCTGCCGCCAAATGTGCACATTTTTTCAGCACCCACGAATGGCTAATTACCTGGTCATTACGGCCTTGCCGGACCTGGTAATTGCCCATTTGCGGGCGCCAGAAAAAAATGCTCCCCATTCCCATTTGAGCACCATAGGGCTCAATGGGAATTGGGAATTCGGATGCACCAGCACCATTCTTGAATCGTGCCGGTGCATCCGACATGCTCTGCTCGCAGGTACCGGTACGCCAGCCAGGTCAGACCTGGCGGGCCGGAAGGATCCCGCAAGCAGAACTTGTAGTTTGCTGATCCGGTAACAATGGTACCGGCAAGCTTACCGGTACCGTTGTTACCGATCAGCAAACTTACAATGAGGCCCAATATAATTATGTTAGAGCATGGGTGTTTAACTATTATTTGTACACAAGACCACTTTTGTAGGGTCTAAAGAAAGCACAGGTGAACAAAGATAAAACAGAATGGACTGAGAAAATGAAGGGGGGATTTGAAGAATTGAAGAAAGCAATTTGTACAGCTCCTGTTTTAGGGATTCCCAATTATGCTGAGGAGTTTTTCTTGTTTCCACACACAAACGGGACCGTCATGACAGCAGTGCTTACACAGAGGACTACATTAGGGTACACATCTCTGGCATAGTACAGTGGCATCTTAGATCCAATTATGAAAGGGCATTTTCTTTGCGAACAGTCATTTGCAGCCACTGTGTTCATAATTAAGAAATCTACAAGTATTTTAATGGGCTGCTCTAAGACGCTTTTGTAGAACATGCTTTGTTTGCCATTTTAGAAAAACCCAAGGGTACATTGACATCTCAAAGAGCTTCGGCATACGAAGTGTTGATCTCAAACCCAGCGATTAAAATAGTCAGATGTAAAATAGTGAACCCTGCCACATTTGTATCTGAGTCAGTGGCAGAGCGTGAGCATGTGCATAATTGTGCGAATTACATAGAATTTTACAATGACATCCCACACGTAAAGGAGAATGCACTGTGAGGAGGGGAGATTCTCTTTATTGATGGTTCTTAGAAAATTGATCAAACAAGTGGAGAGAAGCATTCTGGCGCAGCTGCTGTGGGGAACAGAGCAAATGGCGAATTTGAGTTTGTAGCAAGTGCAAGACTATCGTCTCACTTTTCAGCACTAGCGGCAGAATTGGTAGCACTTATTGTCACGCTTGAAAATTATGTAGGGCAGGAAGTGATGGTGTACAGTGACTCTGCCTATGTGAAGTGAACCGTACACGCAGGGTTAGCACGTTGGAAATAAAAGGGCTACCTGTGAGCGGACGGCACTCCAGTGCAGCACACATCCTTATTGGACAGGCTAATTAAGGCACTCCAACTCCCAGTAGTCCTAGCGATAGTTAAATGTGCAGCACCCACAAAGCGAACTGACTTTATGTCTTGCGGGAAGGAAGCTGCGGAAGCAGAAGCCAACAGGATTGAATATTCACCAGATATTTACATTTTTGATACTCTAGATGTTAAGGAGAAAGTAGTCGCGATTATGGTAGTCAACGAAGGATTTAATCATTTGCCAAGAACTCAATTAATGGTGATTCAAGGCAGTGAACCACAGGAAGAGCAGGAATTATGGAAGCGAAGGGGGTGTTTTTGTATCCCCCACAGAAGCCTTATGGTGACAGGACAGTGCTGGATAGCCGGTGATGGCAGTAGCTTGAACAGTTGCACTACCCTGTGCATGCAACTAAGGAAAGTCTTGCTACGACAATTGCAGAAGATTGGTTCGTGCCAAATCTGTTAGAGCAAGTTACATTTTATTTAGTAAACTCCATCATATGTCAAAAGTTTACAGCTGGGCATACACTGCAAACTGAATTCTGGGCTGAGGCCGCCAACAGCACATCACTGCTCTCTTGCACTTCTCCAGCTCATCCCCACTAACTCCCCCCACCCCTCCTTTTTTCAGAGCCGCCAGAGGGCCAGGGGGCCATTCCGGTCGTGATAGTGCACGGTACAAATATCCTTTAACATTAACATTGACATTAACATTGAGACCCAATCTAATATGTGGCCCAGTTGGTGGGTGGGGACATAGATTTTTTGCTCAAACCCAAAATCAGTGAGAGACAGCTCTAATTCTGCTGCCAGTGCATCATCTCTGTGGCCAACCCAGTAGTTAAAATCGAGAATTAGGCTTAAGAGTTGATAGCAGATAATTAGACAGTGCTAAAATGAAGTTTTCTGTAAGAGAGGGGGGTCGATATATGAAAAGAAGATTAACTGTCAATTCTGCATTGAGACCCACTTTTATGTGCATGGCTTCTATACCATCCATAATATGGTAATGTTCTGGCCAAATGGTGAGGTCAGCTTTATATATAAAGGAAACCCCCACCTCTCCCTTCTGTTCTGTCAGAGCGAGACATGACATGGCACTCAGGAATAGCTAGATCTAAGGCAGGGCCAGCAGTATTGGAACCCCATGTTTCAGTGAGTGCTGCGATATTGAAGTCATTATGTTCCAAATAATCATAGATCTTGTGAGCATGTTTGATCAGGGATCTAGTATTTAGGAGCAGGCATGCTAGTGTATGGGGCTGATATGCTGTCTTGTTTCACAAGCTCTGATGTAGTAATAACACTTTCTGGCATTAGAATGTCAGACGGCACAATGTCAGGCTGAGGGGGGGGGGTCAGTGGTAGTCGGATTCCCCTTTAAGAATCCCAAATCGCTTGCTGCCTGTGTCAAGGGAAGTGAATAAGTAGCACAAACATCCACACAGGGAGTGACGCCAAGGGTCGCGCTAGCAATAGGCAAATGAGCAGCTACTAAAATAGAACATACCGCTGCCTCATCCACCGTGCTAGCCATTCGAATGTTAGAGGTGTTTCTTGCGACTGTTATGGCTGCCAATACTTCAGCGATTCCCATGGTTGAAGGCAACTCACTAGCACAATAGCTATTCCTACACGTCCCGAACATGGACCAGAACAGACCGGCTTGTCCCCTTCGCACCAGCGTGTTCGCGCCGGGTTTCTATGGAAAAGGAGGAAAATACTTATGGGTAGTGTAGTTTAGACCTGAAGTCTGTGCAGAAACAAAAGTTTCTGATTCAAATCACACAGAGTTAGAAAAAGGTTTCCAACACAGAAAGAGGCTACAGTGAAATTGGATGCACACAATATTAAAACAAGAAGGCTAAAAGCAAATGCTAATAAAAACGAAGTTAAAACTCAGGCAAGTTAAAAAATAGCAGCAAATATGCAAAGTAGGGTAAAATAAAGGCCAGCAGTAGGGCTGCAAAAGAATAACAATCAATGGCAGCAGGGGAAAACAGAAAACGTATGTGGCCGGCGCAGACAGGCTTGCTCTATGGAAAAGGAGGCAAAGACTTTTGCGTAGTGTAGTTTAGACCTGAAGTGTGTTCAGAAACAAATGTTTCTGATTCAAATCACACAGAGTTAGAAAAAGGTTTCCAACACAGAAGGAGGCTAGAGAGACAATGGATGCACACAATATTAAAACAAGAAGGCTAAAAGCAAATGGTAATAAAAATGAAGTTAAAACTTAGGCAAGTTAAAAAATAGCAGCAAATACACAAAGTAAGGTAAAATAAAGGCCAGCAATAGGGCAGCAATAGAACAACAATCATGATGCTATGGTAACTTCTAAGATATTCATAGCTACAGAGGTACCAGTGCAAAAAGCCTATTGGCCAAAGCATCTCGCACTCTGCCATACAAGATGACCGTTCCAGGGTCGAACAGCGTCCTTGATATGGGTGACTGAAAAGACATCTCAAAGAGAAGATAACTATGTGCAAGATTTGAAGACAATAGAGAAGCCAGAAACAAGGAATCTAGTGATTAGATATGAACAGCCTGGAATGAATGGAGCAGGAATCAGAACAAAAGAAAACAAGATGCTAGATTGCCAAAGCAGGAATAAAGAAGAGATACAGAGATGTAAGGAGCTCCCCCGGTCCATTGCAGGAGCAGTGGGCAACCTTGATGTCCCAGCTGTTTTCTCCCAGAAGCTGCGGTAAGCGCATAGCAGATTGCGCATGCAAATCAAAAACAGCGTTCACAGCTATGTGCCCCGAAATCGCCATGAATCGCCTCTATAATTGCCCCAATGTGCCTTACTGCACACTGCCACCTTTGTCCCATGTCCAGATGCCCTGGTGCATACTCATAGTGTGCCCAGAGGACTCCATTGTTGAGCATGAGGAAGGAAGTACCTTTCAAGATGGCCACCCGTTGAGCTACACTGCCATCATCCACCTAACCCCAGCCTCAGGCCTCCCTACATGGCTCTGATTGGCTTGCAGGCTGTTTTTTACCAGCCTATCCCGTGAGCCGGCAGGCGGAAGCCAGCCCACGTCAGCAAGGCCCAAGGAGACAAGGCCAGCACCTGTCCTCAGCCTGTCACCAGCCGTATGCCTCTGCCTGAACCCCTGCACGATCCAGATGATCCAGAGCAGATCATTATCAAGGTAACTTTCAACAGACCCTTGCCCTGCCGTTACCTCTTCCATCACCGTCATTTTGATTTGTCCATCTATCTAGTGCCATCCCACATAGCATATTACCTGTGCATCCGTACCTTATGCCTATGGTAGCTGATGCAATCGGACACTTGTCGAGTAACATTCTCGAAGATTTTACTCTGCGACCTAGTCTACCCGTTACTCTTTTGTACTCCTATGCCACTACCGACATGCTATTTTACAACTACATACTCTGTGTGCACATTACCGTACCTCAATTTGTATGACTGTATGTATCTGCATATATCTTTGCCATCAGCATTTTATGGTTTTATGCCTATTACCTGTTAACTACTTAAGTATCCCCATATCTACAACGTGTATGTGGTACTGCCTATTTGTGCCTGATTATCAGACACACCTGTACTGCACAGCTATTGCCTTAACTTTTGACCTTATCTAGTGCCTTAAATTGTACTGTATAGCCATTGATACGCCTTATGTATCTTTCACGCCTTAATTGCACTGCATAGCCATTGTTTTACCTTGACCTAGTCCCTGTGCCTTAAACTGCACGGTATAGCTACTGATTGAGCCTGGCCTATGCGCCTTTCGCGCCCATTTGCATGGCAGAGACATTGCTTTAGCTTGACCTAGCCCTGTGCCTAAACTGCTCTGCATAACCACCTGGATATGGTGCTCAGACGTACCTGTATTGCACAGCCATTGCCTTAGCTCTTGACCTGATCCTAGTGCCTCATATTGTACTGCATAACTACTGATGTGCCTTGACTCAAGTACCTTTCATGCCTTAATTGCACTGTATAGCTACTGTTTTACCTTGATCTAGCCCCTGTGCCCTAAACTGCATGGCATAACTACTGATTGCGCCTGGCCTACGCGCTGCTCGCGCCCATTTGCATTGTAGAATTACTGCTCCAACCTAAGCTAGTCCAGGTGCCCCAAACTATACTGCATAGTATTTGACTGTGCCCTGACTTATTTACACGGGACAAATCAACGTTGACAGCCTTGGCCGGACCTAGGCACCAATTGTATGGTATTTATACTGTTCCTAATATAGATTTGGTGTTATGCACGCTTTTGTCCATATCCTGACTAGTTGGAAGATGCTGAATCTAATGATGTTCTACGGCATAATGGTTGCCACCATACATTCTGCTACCATGAGTCAGGATCGCCACACTGAGCCCCCTTCTTCTGTGTCAGACCCTATTTTACCTATCCTGCCAAAGATAGTCCCTAATAATCCCACCACCTCTCATTCCAAACACTATGGTGCATCAGAGACAGAGGTCTATACCTCCCTCCCATGGAGCATATCTGATAGAAATCTTAAACTCCGTGCAAGACTCACTAAATTATATGAACTACTGAGAAGAACCCTACCACCACCAAACTTGAAGACAAACTACCTGCACAATATGAAACAGATTCATACTAACCTGCCACATCCACCTTCTGCCTCCAATATAAATGCCACACAAACTAAAAGACATAAGTTCAAGTCTATGGATACAAACTTATCCACTCTTAACCAGGTCAAAACTGTAGAGGAGGCACCACCACTTAAAGGAGATCGCTTGTTGCCCATGCCCTTAACATAGCTGATCTAATCACAGAAAATAATCTGGACATCCTAGCAATGACCGAGACTTGGTTACATAACACAGCAGGCCCATCACTTATGTTAGCTATCCCAGAAGGCTACACCATAACCCGACAAGATCGAGATGGCTCTCGAGGTGGCGTAATTGCCATTATTTAAAAATTGAGCCTTTCTCTCGGAATAGCCCCTTCTCCAACTTTGCAATCTTGTGAAAACCTCTCTGCTAAATTCCAGATAAACAACACACAATCTCTCACTATCCATTTAATATATATAATATATAGACCCCCAGGTCCTCTCGGCACCTTTGAGGAGGATTGTCACAGTATAATTACTAACAACCTTAAACTGACCTCTCAACTCCTCTTGCTAGGGGATTTCAACCTAGGTTTTAATGACCCCACGGATAAACAAGGCTTGGATATAACCAATATCATCAACGCCTCAGGACTGTCTCAGAAAGTGAATAAACCTACCCACTCAAAGGGGAGAACATTGGTCTGGATAGCAGATCATAACTGTACAGCTACTATCTCTTCTATCTCTCCTCAACCCTGGACAGACCACTCACTTGTGTCCTTCAACCTATCAACATCCAGACCATCTACCATGGCCTCGTTGTTAGCACCACCTTGCTTAACCAGAAATAAAAAAAGCATTACAGTGGACAAAGTTATCCCTGCCATTCTACCTACTCTAAATGCATTGCCAGATAATTTAGACCCTAGCATTCTAGTCCAGGAATATAATAACATCATGCTCACTACATTGGACAAAATCGCCCCTCTTAAACTTAGAACAAGCAAACCGAAAGCTCACCTAAATAAATGGTTTACACCACAATTAAGAGACCTACGCCTCCGAAAAAGAAAAAGTGAAAACACTTGGAGACTATGCCCTTCCAACGAAAACAAAGCTAAACTAACTTCCATCTCCATGCGATATAAAAATGATGTCTGCCTTGCTAAAAGGAACTCCTATGATGAACGCATTGCCAACTCTAACTCCAGCATGAAGGAACTTTTCTCCATACTGAAATAACTAGAGTCACCAATAGCCACAACCGATCTAGTTACCAAGGACAAGCCTTGGTGTACAGACATCCAACATGCACTAGCAAACAAAATAAACACACTCCAACACAAAATACATCAAAAAAAGATATGCTGAATCTACAGTACATGCCCAATACCCAGTTGTCTAGTGACTCACTCGGGGCGAACAATAACAGATTTAATTTTTCTGAAACCTCTCTCTTAAAGGTAGAACAAATCATTCTCTCGCTCAAACTGTCTAACTGTAAAGGTGATAGTTGCCCAGCACAGTTAATAAAGGATGCGGCTAGAGACCTATCACCATTAATTTCTAAATTGATTAACACTTCCTTTGCATCAGGCACCATCCCAGCCAACCTAAAACACTCCTGAGTGCTCCCACTCCTTAAAAAGCAGACACTAGACCCTTTCATCACGACCAACTACCACCCCATTACCACGCTACCATTCCTCCTCAAAATACTGGACAAAGCTGCTTACATCCAGATACAAAAACACCTTGATCTACATAAGCTCCTAGGAGCCAGACAATCTAGCTTCCGTCCACTACACGGAACAGAAACTGCCTTAATCGATTTAAAGACCCAAATTTATGAGCTGGGAGATAAAGGGAGAACAGCACTCCTGCTCCTACTTGATCCCTCAGCTGCATTCGACCTGGTCGACCACAAGGTCCTGTGCAGACACCTGGACTCTTCTGCTCACTTCTCTCCTGAGGCTATCAAATGGTTAGAATAATTCCTGAGTGAGAGAACCATGAGAGTATTCTCCCCATCGGCAGCAGTGACCCCACCCCTATCTTGTGTGGCGTGCCCCAGGGCTCTTGTGTCTCGCCAACTCTATACAACATCTTCACCAAACCCTTGTTCGATGATCTGGATCTTCTGGGTATCACCTACACTAACTATGCAGATGATACACAGATTCTCCTCCCACTTTCTGGGGATCATAGGAAGGACTCGGAAATGGTGAATAGGGCGTATCTTATCATTCAAGCATGGATGGCCACCCATGGCCTGTGCTTGAATGATGATAAGACAGAGCTGATAATTTTGGGCACCCACGCAAACATCAACAAACTCGGCCAGGAATTCGCCTCATTCAATATTGATGGAAACATTATTAGGGTTTCCAAGGAAGTAAAAACCCTTGGCTTCTACCTCTATTCCACTCCGTCATTCGACAAACAAGTAAAATCTTTGGCCTCCACCACTGCCTATACTTGCAAGCTGATAAGAGCCAGTAAATCATTCCTTTCTAATGACAGTTGTATGATCCTAGCCAGAGCATAAATACTCTCTAGCATCGACTACTGTAATGCCCTCTATAGTGGCGCCAACAAAACTACCATTCAGAGACTCCAAACACTACAAAATAACGCCTTGCGAGCAGCGCTTGGCATAAACAAAAGAGTACACATCTCTGCCATCAGACGCCAACATAAATGGCTATCCACTAATAATAAAATAAGGTAAAAAATGATCTCACTGACACATAAAGCTTTAAACAATGCTGCCCCTAGCTACCTTACGAATAAATGACATAACAGAATCTCTATCAGACCAACCAGAGGTGCTAACACCAATGGCCTAGTAGTACCTAGATATAAGTTAACTATGATTGGTGGCAATAGTTTCCCAGTGAAGGCTGCCAAAATCTGGAACTTAATACCAAATAATCTGAGAGCAGTCCAACCTTACCCACTTTTCAGAAGGAATGCCATCCAACATATCTTTTCCAGTGACCATTAGCTAACCTATCTCCTGAGCTAAGCTATTATGCTACCTTCCTTTACTCCTAGCTGAACTAGGTCTCACTGTCTGTATTGTTATATGTTATGTAATTAGTTATGTTTTATGTAATTCACTCTACTATTTTGTGTATTTTGTGATTCCTTGTACATTATTGTAACTTGTATAATATGTATCATTGTAAGCCTTGCATTATCTTATTGCTGCGTCCTGTTACCTTTGGGTCTGGTGCGCATTAGAAGTTAATAAACAAACAAACAAACATAAGGAAAGAGGCCAATTGCAAATCATAGGAACAGTACTGACTCCAGAAGGGTGGGCTGAAGGCCTGATTGTGTGCAGGGCACTAGCACTAACCGGACAACCTGAAGCAATTGTGGGACATGCAGAAAGACAATGGCCCTCATTACGAGAATGGAGGCAATGAAAATAGGAAGGCGGAATGGTATTACCAGCCTCGTTAACGGGTCTGTGCCATTACGACCGACAACCCGCCAATACCACCCCCGCCCGTACCGTGCCCCTTACTACCGGTTCAGATGCATACACGCGCCCCTTCACAGAGCAAATACTGGGATGCCGGTAATAGGTGGACATTACAACTCACGCAGGCATGCAATTACCGGCATCCCGAAGGCGGTAAGTAGGGCCTGCACGATGGTGGCCATACAGGGATCGCGGACCACCCGTAAACAGCAACCTGCAGTCAAGGCAACTGCCACAGGTACACACAATCACCACAGGTGGAGTCAATGGAGCCTGTCCCAGTATAAAAGGAGTACACCCACACACCACACCCCTTCCTACACCAAAATGATACCACTAGCTGTTGCAATCATGGGGCTGGAGGACATGCCTATACTGCTACAGCTACAGCAACAACATCAACTACAACAACTACAGCTACAGCAACAGGCAGCACAGAGGAGACTCAGGAGGAGAAGAAGGGTGAGACAGGCCCAGCAATTACCACCAGTGCAGCCAGTAGTACCTCGGAGGCAGCCACCAATCCCTCGCATCAGACCCAGTCCATTCAACCTAACCCCTGAGCAGATCAACACCCTGTACCGGTTGGACCGGGACACCATCACCACCATTGTGGACATGATACATGATGACATTGTCAGCCTCATAGAAATACGCGCTGCCATCCCCCCGCTACTAAAGGTGGTGTCTGTGCTCCACTTCCTGGCCACAGGCACCTACCAGCACACATGCTGACCCAAGTGCTGGATGCCCTCCTGAAGCACGCTAGCACCCACATGTCCCTACCACGGACTGCCCAGGAGATTGCCGACACCAAAGTAGGCTTCCATGTACTGGCAAGCATGCCCAATTGCGTCAGTGCCCTCAAATGCACCCATGTAGAATTGGTATTCCCCCCATCGCAAGCAATACCACTCATCAATGTGCAGATGGTATGTGACTCCGCAAGATCATCACACATTGTTGCGCCCGATATCCCGGATCGACACATGATGCCCTGGTGCTGTGTAACTCCACGCTACCCCGCTACATGGAGCGACATGCTGGACGATGTGCCTGGCTGCTTGGTGAGTTGCCTGACTGACCCATGGCAGTGCATTTGGGTTGTGAGGTGGGGGGATGCATACTCCACCAGGGAGGGAATGGGCGGTGAGTGGAGAATGCCCGCAGAGCTAAACACTCCTGACCTGAACCTCCCAACCCGAACATGACACATCACTGCCACACATTGGACCAATGCCGTATATCAATGACAACATGTAAGACGCACAACCTGGCCACCATGGGTATGTCTAGCAATGCATGACTAAACATTATTGAAACTGTGCCATTGTGGCTAGTGTGATCATGCACAGTGTAGTATACAAAGCAATAATGGGAGGAAAACATTGTCCTGCATCCACAGTACATCTGCATCAGCATGCAAGTAATCACCCTACATCATCTATACAACACCATCCAGACTACCACACCATATTGCAGTATACCATGCATCTAAATAACATTTGTGCATACGTACAGGGACATGTGCATGTCAACACCAAATTGCTGGAGCCATGGCTTTGAATCCTGAAGGTGGCAGTTGAGAGTGACTCACACACACCTATTTGTATTCGCTTGCAGGTGATGGAGGATATCCCTTGAAGCCGTGGCTACTTACCCCTGTGCACAACCCACAGAACAGCCATGAAGAGGAGTACAATCGGGTCCATACCCGTACCCGTGTCGTAATTGAGCAAACCTTTGGCCTGTTGAAGGTGCGGTTCCGCTGCCTAAGCAGGTCTGGTGGAGCACTCCTTTACAGGCCTGAGAAGGTGGCAAAGATCACCATGGCCTGTGTCATGCTGCACAACATGTGCGTCCGGAGAAATGTACCACTGCCACCTGACATTGACATGCATGCACTGAGTGAGGATGATGAGGATGAAGACGGGGGAGGAGCAGCATCCCTGCCAGCACATGATGCACAAGATGGCCATGCAGTACGCCAATCACTGATTGACGAATACTTCTGACCCACAGGGATGTCGACAGATATGTGTCAGTAACACATTGTACTCTGGGTCCATGTGGACATGCACACGGGGAATGTGGTGAGTTGGGCACTGTGCACTGTCATGAATTAAATGTATACACACAAAATGAACAATGTCCAAGCATTGAATGATTTTTCACACAACGGGTGTATTGATATCAACTACAGAAATGTGCTACCCCCTCCACAACACCAAAACTCCCTATACCCCCAAGAACTCCCAAAACCCCCAATGAACTCCCAAAACCCCCAATGAAATCCCCCTAATACACCCATTCAACTCCGACACCATCTGACCCACTCCCATTGTTGCCCCACACTATTTCCTTGATTTCTTGTTGTCCGGGGGCAGAATTTATGAGTGCCTCGCACTACGTCTTGTTGGGCACACAGGGCCGGAGGGTGCAGAGAAAGCGGGTGTGGAGGATGGGGGTGTGATGGATGGGTTGGAAGCTGTGGTGATTTGCACGGCCGGTGCGGGTTGTGGCTGAGGTGATAGAGGTGAGGACCTGCGTGACGACCCCAGACTGTCCCGCATCATCAATGCAGAGGCATTGATGACAGCTGTATTCGCCGCTATGGCCTGTGCAATCTCACGCCTCGTGTCCTCCCCCTCCGCAACATATTGTCGGACAAGGTCCAACATTGAGTCCAGTCTAGCCTCCATCCTTGCTAGCCGTGCCTCAAGGTTGGTGGTGGGAGCAGCAGTGGTAGAGGGTGCTGCGACCAGGCGTGCATTGGCAGTGCTGTTCTGGGGGGGGCGGAGCTGAGGTCCGAATCATGCAGCAAAGGATCCGCACTGCTGCTGATGGGTGAGTCCTGAGTGTGGGGTTGGGGGGTGGACATAGGGCTTGGGGAGTGTGGACATGCCACATAGGTTAGTCCATCCTCATCCACATACTCCTCCACTGCAGTTTCATTGTCGCTCAGTGGGGCTGTGGCTGCTGCCTCGCCCACCGAACTTGTTGCCGCCGACATTGTGCCACTGGCCTCGCCTTCCACTGGTATTTCC
Source organism: Ambystoma mexicanum (assembly GCF_040938575.1). Taxonomy (NCBI): domain Eukaryota; kingdom Metazoa; phylum Chordata; class Amphibia; order Caudata; family Ambystomatidae; genus Ambystoma; species Ambystoma mexicanum. The sequence continues at coordinate 329,962,464 of NC_090930.1, forward strand.
AGCTCCGTGGTCCCAGTGTCAGGCATTGATAAGGTGCCCTCATGTGCAGCCGTGGCCTGGGCACTCGCCCTGGGCTTCGGTGTGGCCTGCGAGGCTGCCCCGGAGGTGATCTTGCCTATGGGAGAGTCTTGTGCTGGGACGTGGATGCCCTTGTGGCTGTTTCCTCACTGGGTGAGTAGGGACCCCCGCCTGTGGCCATGTCCTCCCTCCTATTACTGGCCAGGATGTTCCTTACCCTGAGGCAGAGGTCATCCCACCTTTTTTTACAGTCCTTGACTGTCCGTGGGGTGGTGCTGACTGCCGAGAACATGCGGGGTACCTCCTCCCAGATCTCCTTTTTAAGTTGCTGCACCTCCCTCCTCAGCATGGGCAGCTAGGGTGTCTGCCAGCATGGTCAGTTCTTTGTCTGAAAAACGCTTTTGCGCAGACAGGAGTTCGATTTTCTGCTAGCCTTGGACATTTTCAATAGATAGGCTCTGGTCTCTCTTCTGTAGCAGTGGTGGTTTGTGAGGATTGCAATGGAATGTGTTTTTAAAGATGGCCGCTGGTGCATTTCCTGTTCCGACGCAATGACGTTACTTCCAGGTCCGGTATTACGAGCACGGTATTAGCATGATGTTATTACCGGGTCGGTATTAAGGGGTGCCTCCTAGGCGGAGGCGGTATCGGTGGGTCCAGTGATGGCGTTATTGGGGGGTTGGAGGGCTTTTAGCGCCATGGCAGTATGGCCATTACCGGCATGGGGGTTCGCGCGTGCTCACACACTCGTAATCACCCACTATTAGCGGCATCATACGAGCATGGACCCGCTAGTTCTTCCATGCCAGTAATGACCCCATTTTTACCACGCTTCGCGTAATGAGGCCCAATGTGTAGATCATTGGCTGAAAATTGTGAAGTTGTTGACATGGGTTGACGTCAAAGGAGTACCTCTAGCTAGTGCATCTTTGTGTTTCAGAAACAATGGCACAAGGAAAGTGGGAGTAAATCATCAGTGTGGGTGAATTTTTTATGTAACAGGCATAAAGGATGGAACAGTAGTTCTAATGGATCACTATTGGGCTTGTGTGTTCAGAGCCTACATGAAGCTACCCACAGATTAGGGAGGGATGTGTTCTATAGTGCTTATTCATTTTCTAGCATTAGTGATTGTTCAAAGTGATCTGAACATTGGAGAGTTTCCAAAAACAGATGCCCATTTGAAGAGGGGAAGATCACTTGAATTCCTCAATCGAACAAGGGAGGAGAATTATTTCTATGCTAAAGCGATAGAAGCCTTTGATGCAATTCCATATGAGCACAGGCTGTTCAGCAAGACTGCTTTAATCTTCACAACTATCTTTATGCCAGCAAACCAGACAATGGCGAATGCAAAGTGGTTAAAGATCACTCGCTGGGAGCTCCTGCAGATGATCAACACCACCATAAAGGGATTCAATGCTATCAGGGAAGAACTGAGGGCAATGAGATTGATGACCCTCCAAAACCGATATGTCCTTGATATGATCACAGGAACGGGTGGAGGTGTTTGCGCCAAAATTGGAGAATCATGTTTCACGTTCATACCTTCTCATAATGACAAGAATAGGACCTTGACAGAGGCCATAATGTTGCTGACGAACTTACACAACAAGATGGAAGATGAGACAGAGGATATTGCAGATGATGGCTGGGTCACGTCTATCTTTTCATGGGTCCTAAAATGTATGGCAAACATCTTTAATTTCCTGGGAGCAGTATTGGTGATGGTGATGTTTAGATTCAGTGTGATCAGGATAATAATCACACAGTGCAAGAAGACAGCAAAGAAAGCAGTAGGAATGAAGATCAAGGTCAATGTCGAATCAGGGGTTGGACCCAAGGAGTTGACAGTTGGAGAGATAAGAAAATATATAGAGGCTAGCATCTCAGCACCTGAGGGAATGAAGTACCTGAATCCAAGAAACCACTGGAAGTATGTGGGACGATGGATCTACTGTAGCTCGAATGGACCGTGCAGCCACATGACCTTGAGTGTTGATGAACATGTAAAATCAGCAGGATCTCTGAAGGGAGTAGTAAAGATTTGGACTCTGAAGAAGTATTTCTTCAAGAGAGGACACCAGGATATGAAGACTGATGGAGGAGTGGTCGATGAATCAACCAGAGGGGGGAGTGTAGAGGAGTAGCTGACTACCTCCGCAGGAAGTCCCGCCCCCATTTTGCCTATATGCTGTAAGCCGGAAATTGCAACATGCACAACGGCAGTAATGGTGCCTATAGCACAAAGAGCCTTTGAGACAAGATATCCATTAGGAAAAACCTATACGATATATCCACGTAGTGATCACAGTCTGCTGAAGGAGATCCCTGAAGAAGTATGAAGATAAGAGAAAGGGAGGTTGGTGACGTTAAAAGAAGCAAGCGTGATGCACTGATAAAAGTAGCTGAAGAAGAGAATGCATATACCTTACAGAATCTGATGGCGATGTAGAGAATCGAGAAGACTTTCATATGCAGAATGAAGATTGCACCTGTGAAGAGCACCACAGAAAATGCAAGCCATTTTATAACTGTTCAGATGCAGTAACGCAAGTAGACTAAGTAATCATAAGGCTGGCTATACGTAATGAATAGACTGCATGCAGGCAGTGCCGCCATTATATAGAATTCTGGACATCGGTGTCACAATTTTTAGTAAGCTCAAACCCACGGAGAAAGACGGATTCACAGCCATGTGTGTGTCGCAGCAAAGAAATAAGTTGAAGCTCAAAGGAAGACCAAGATAGGCTGTCTGGCCTGGTGTCAAAGACTGAAGTGAGCCAAAACTGGTTATCAGTCCTTTAAGTACATTGAACGTTAGAAGCTGAAACAGCCCTTCTTAAGGGTCAAGGAAAGAACGCCATGAGTGCCAAGTTTATTAATTCAAGACAATTAAATGCTGCAAACCAGGCCAAAATATGGTTTCCAGCCACATGAGATGAGGATGGAGTGGATGTGCAGACCTGAACTACGATAAGAGTGTGCCTATACTCCCATCTATTCTCAGAAACAATGATACTTTGCAAGGCCAAGTTCAAAGACAATGGGCTTCATTATGAGTCCAACAGTAGCCGTACAGGTAAAAAAGGCACGGCTGCAGCCGGAGTAATTTTTTTTCCAGTGCCCAGCAATGGGGACTTACTGGGGCATTACAGCCCCGGCGGTCCCAGTAATTCCTCTTTTACGGGCGCCCATTGGACTCAATGGGAATGGGGAGGTTGGATGCACCGGCACCATTCATGAATGGTGCCGGTGCATATGTCAAGGTCTGCAAGCGGGTGCCTTTCCGCCCACCAGTTCAGACCTGGCATGTGAAAAGGCACACGCTCGCAGAACTCATAGTTTGCCGGTGCGGAAACAACTGTACGGGCAAGCTTACCGGTACCTTTGTTTCCGGACCGGCAACCTCGTATTGACCCCCAATCTGAATGGCAGACGGCATGAGTGATGAGAGATGATGGGCTAATTGGGTGAGGACACATGGTCAAGTCCACCCGCCAGCACCTGGGGTACCAGTTTACGTGCTGCTAGTGAGATGAATGTTCCAGAAGGGCAATTATAGAAGGCCATATAATGAAGGGCCTTATAGTTTGAGAAATAATGGTGTACCGTGTATCTAGTAGCTGATGAGGATGGATTGCACTAGGATTGGGCATAAGTGTTCCACATGATTGTAGAGACCCAATCACAATCCAATCCCTTATAGAAAGTATACTTAGATATTCCCCTTGACCCAACCACAATCTCATGTTAGATGTCTTGGTTTGCCACATAGTATGACATCATGAATGATGAATATTTAGTACTGAAGTAAATGATTGAGAGCACGATTGAATGTCCGTTGATGTCTGTTGTAACTCCCTGTTTTAGACAATTGAAAATAAAACAGTCAGAGGAGACATTTTGCCAACTTCCTGAGTCAGTCTTGTTATTTGGTGTAAGAGTCATTCTGCATCCCCTCCATCGTACGATGTGTTACCTCAATTAAAAGGACTGTAAGGGTTCATATTTTTTCTGGTGTGAGCGTTTAAGTGTGTGTCTTCAATTGGTGACCCTGATATGATTCCAGCATTCTCTGTACCTGTGGAGGTGTCCAGGCAGCTTCTCCGGAGGGGCCTTGCCCACCTACAGCGACCAGTCCCAAAAAACATTTATTCCCCTGTGTCCTTATGGGAGCGTGTTTGCTGAATTTGTGTTTGCTCTTTGGAGCAGGGGCATGGCTCAGAGGAGAGTGCAGGCTGGTGTTATTGATATAACCTTACAATTGATAATGAGTAGGGTTATATGTGTATGGAAGAGTGCATGGAGAGTGAAATTGTTGGTGTGCTGTAGGTGTGGTTTGTCTTATTTTTTGGTAAGGAAAGAAAATAGAATGGTAGGGAGTCTTCCCGAGTGAGGGGGAGAAGGTGGTACCACAGACATTGTGTAACAGAGGAAAAAAGTAAATAAATAGGAGCCCTGCATAATTAGTGGGCTCTGGGATAGTAGTTGTTCTTATTTTAGCTTATTTTAGCTTGTTTTGTTTGTGTTTTTATTGTGTAGGGTGTAGACCCATGGAGGCTGTAATTATTGGTGTGAGTTGACTGTGAGAGCGTGGGGTGTGGGGAGAAGAAGAGGTGGGAGAAATTGTTTTTTTACTTCTTGTTGAGAGGGATGGGATGACGGACTGACTTTTTTGAAGAACAGCAGCAGAGTGTGCAGCGCGATAACAGAGGCGCAGAGATAATGAGGCAAAGGGCCCATTACAATGGGTGGAGAGACACCCATAGAGTATATGTATAAGTCCCTGCTACTGTATCGGGACAGAATTGAGTAATACCATCAGAAGTGGCTGACGGTGACAAGAGGAGGGGAGATGCCCCGCTCATGGCCATAGCAGGGATATCATAACAAGGGAATACTAGGACATATGACTACATTTCTAATGGCTATGTATAAGGGGAAACAGTTACAAAAGAGGAAAGAGATATTAAATAGCACTGGTGTCTGTACAGCAAAGGAGGGCAGGGCACTAGCAGAGCGCGGGGCAATATACTCATTGGCAGCTCGCCCGCAGTGGGTTACGCCAATCTGACCTATGTGTCCACTGCAGCGACAGCCCCACCATCCCTGTATGCGTCCCTGCCGGACATCACAACGTATGCTGATGTTAAAAAGAGAGACCTAGAAGTGGCACTGGCAGTGGCACAAGCAGAAACAAATAGATTATGAGCAACACAGGTTGAAGTAAAGTCTGATATGCCAGCAGAGCAAGGGTCCGATGGGTGGAAAGCAGGAGACTTCTTGTTCAGGATAGGTAACACAGCTATAAAAAGCATGCATATAGAGAATGAAGAGGAAGGGGGCGAGAGGGCGGACAGCCTGGGGTATGAGAATGTTTGATCCCATTGAGGAGAGGACAGGTGGAGTGCCTTTGATGAGTATGAAGATGATGAGGACGCTGAACAAGCAACTGAGCAAACACCTTGGATGGAGAGTTTGTTGGAGGGCAGGTTGAGGAACAGGTTTGGCCAGAATGCAGTGTCAAGGAAGAGAGAAAGTGGAAAAAGGACTGATGGGGGAAGGGCAAGGATGCAAATGCCTCTTATACATAAGGGTGTCAGCAGACTGCATTATGTGTCATGGGCACAGACGGAAGGAAATAATTCGATACACGCACTCCTGCCCCTTATGGCGGGTGTCAGGCAAGTGGATATGTGCATTTGAAAAGCAAACCGCTGGGGTAGCCCTGGCGGTCAGCGACATAAAAAGCTTATTGGTGGCGACTATTGGAGACCCAGCTGGGGATGTGTGGGTATCCAGGAGTGACTGTGGGGAATGATGCACATGAAGGAGCATTGTTTAACAAGATTCAAACGAAGGTATGGGACGCTCCAAGGCGGACATTCCCTGACACACCCGACCTACAGTCTATCATGCAATGTACTATGGGCGATGATGAAGACCCCTCTCAGTTCAGTTTAAAGGTTCAGGAGATGTGGGGAGCGGAGACAGGTAATTTGTGGGACCAATCAATACCCTTTTTCTACTTTATCGTTAAAGAGGGCCTACCCAAAGAGGTGAAAAAGGCATTAGACAACATTCTGAACATTGAAGCAAAGGGGTTGGCCAAAATCTAAAGCACAATAGTACACCATTGCAGAAGAATAAAAGAGCGTGACAAAGAAACCGTTCAGAGGCGGCAGGCAGAGGAAGCAAAACTAGTACAATACAAATTAGCTAAGGTTGACGCCAGTACAGACAGAAGTGGCAGGAAGCACCCAAAACTTTGCAAACTCTAGAATAGCTGCAGTGTCGTCGGAAGGAGGACAAGGACAGTGGGACGGAAATACACAGTACCCCAGCCCACAGTGCCAACAAGGAGGACAGCCGCAAGGAAGTGGTGGGTTCCGAGGATTGAGGGTAGGATGATTTGGAGGGATGGGACCTAGAGGATGAGGAATGGGGCCTTCACAATGTAGGAACTGTGGGAAGTGGGGGCATATTTCAAGGGAGTGTAGGAACAGGCAGGGGATGGGGTACAGTTACGGTCAAAAGAATTATGGTCCACCCAGAGGCCACCATGAGGGCTGATTCCCAGAATGACCTCCATACACCACAAAATACACCAGGCTCACACGTAACTTCTCCCGCAGATCCCAGGCCCACCCTTGCAGCAGCGACAACAGGAAGCGATCCAACAAAATGAACCCCAGTACACTTTTCAACAGGCAGGTGGCATAAACCCATTTAATGGAGCGTCAAATGGTACGGTTGTCTGTTTCATGGCACAGCCGTGGCGGGGGGAAACCCCATCTCATTTCCTGGGACAAATTCATATCCTGACTAGGACAGCCTACAGAGAACTCTTGTGTATCCGGTCCTGTCAATTACCCTTAAACCTGAAGAGGAACCCTTGGAGGGGGAGGAGATAGGAAATAAGCAATTCATTTGTATTGTTGATTCAGGTGCTGAGAAATCATGTGTCAGTGAAGGGGACTTCCCATTATCGGACAAAACTCTCAACACGCAGGGCTTTTCTGGGTCTATTTCTACAGTTACATACACTAAAGATTTCGATGTAAAAGTGGCAGGGAGGGAGTTCCATGCTCCTTTATTGTACTCTCAGACTTCTCCAGTCACCCTGCTGGGCAGGGACCTGCTCAGTAAGTTGAACATGACAATCTCATTCACTGATCATGGCACTGACTGCGCTGCACCAGTGATGTGCGCAATAAGGGTGATGGTAATAATACACACAATGGCAGGTGAGGTGGTGGTCCGAGGGATACCTGTAGGCCCAGACATGTTTATCTATGGAATAACAGTACTTATGGAGGCAGTGCCACAAATTGCCAAGGGCTGTTGGAGAGTGCCAACAGATTTTGTTTTTCACCCTGTGGTGTCCCCAGAATTGGTGGCAGACACAATCTTGTCCCTAGACCTACAAGGATTGTTGGTATGTGCAACAAGAGTGGTTGTGCTAGGAACAGACAAAATATGGGTGTGAGCGGTGTTCAGTGCTTTGCATCAATCCCACCGCCCCTTAAGAAGGTAACAGACTCAGAACTATTTAAAAACAATGATGGTGATGGAGATATCATTTTGGAAATGTGCATCCCCTGTGAAATCATTGTGCAATACAGAAGGGTGCAGTGTCCTCTGATGGCCATTGTGGTGTTGCCCCCCTTCATTGAGGCAGACTTGTACCTGCATAGTTGTGGACCACCAACCCACATGATGTTGGGCTTTTAAAAGAAGTGATCACAGTACACATTACACTAAAGGCAGGAACAGTACTACCCTGGGTGAAACAATACCCACTATCAAGAGAAGCAGATGAGGGAATAAGAGACACAATACAGGCCCTGCTCAAACAAGGGATAATAGTGCCATCCACATCACCGTGCAACACATCGATCTACCTTGTCAAAAAAGCAACAGGGGAAATTGGAGAATGATCCAGGATTTATGCCCCCTAAATGATGTGGTATAGAAAGATTTTCTTGTGGTTCCAAACCCACCCACCATTTTGTGCAGTATCCCCAAAAAAGTGACCCACTTTACAGAAGTGGACCCAAAAAATGGCTTGTTTTCAATACGCCCAGACTCACAGTACCTCACAGCATTTACGCATGGCAGAAAGCACTACGAACACACTCATTTGCCCCAGGGGTACTGCAAGAACCCAAGCATTATCAACAGAATATTGCATGCCGATTTAGGGAACATTCAGGTGCCCAGAACTATCATCCAGTACGTGGACAACTTGTTTGTGTGTAGCAACAGTGAGCAGAAACTCGGAAGGCAATCTACAACACTCCTGCAACTCCTGGCTCACAAGGGGTACAAGGTTGACAAGGCCAAACATCAGTATTGCCACCAGGAGGTGTTGTACTTAGGTCAATTAATATCAGCAAATGGCAAAAGAATAAAACCAGACAGCGCAGCATCTGTTCGCGCCACCCCAAAACCTATAACAGTGAAAGACAGGCAAAAAGTCTTAGGGTTATGCAACTAATGCAGAGCATGGATTTTGGACTATGCAGCATTTACCAAACCGCTCCTACAGGCCCTCAAGGAAGCACAGAGAGGCAATCACAAACTCAAATGGACAGCAGACATGCTACAAAATGTCAATGATTTGAAGGCAGTAATATCCACAGCCCCAGTTCTTGCCACCCAAGGCTACACCCAGGAATTGTACATATCCTCACATTCCAACTGCAAACCTATGACCGCCGTGCTGACCCAGAAGAGTACAATGGGGCACAAGCCATTGGTCTATTTCAGTCATATACTTGATTCAGTTATGCAAGGGCAATTCCTGTGCAAACAAGCACTTGCTGCAGCTGCCTTTGCAATCAGAAAAATCTCCACAATTGTGATGGGATGCTCAGTCACTTTGTATGTGGAGCATTCAATATTTGCTATTTTGGAGGGATAGAAATCTACCCTGACCACACAGAGAGCATTGACATATGAGATTATACTCTCAAGCCCAAACATTCAGGTTGTGCGATGTAAATCAGGGAACCCGTCACTTTTTTGACAGAAATATGTACAAAGACTTGGAAATACATGACTGTGCCACATTTGAAGGGGAGGATGATGACATCCCCAAAGCAAAGGATAGCCAATCGGAGGAGGGGGAGATGCTCTTTGTTGACGGGTCAGTGACAATTGATCAGGAGACAGGATAAAGATATACATGCACCGCAGTAGTGCGCCATGAGGGAGGTGAATATGAGACACTCATGGGCGTAGGAAATGGGGGGTACAGGGGTGACAAATCCCCCCCACAATTTTAAGTGGGGGGGATGTAATGTAATTTACCCCCCCAGAATTTGTGTTTGGTGTATTGTGCAGGGATCTGTTTTTGAAGTGGGGGGAGGGGCTTCTTATTATGTAAGCTGCCCTCTCCCCCCCTGGCCCCCAAAGCATGGGGGCAATACCCTGGGGGCAGATGGGTCTGTCCCCAGGGAAGGGGGAAAACAAAAAAAATTTTTAAAACATAGTTTTGGGTGGGGTGGATGCGGGTTGGACCACAAGCCACCAGGGATTTTTGAAAGGGGGACGGCCCTCCCCCACCCTAAGTGGATGGGGGCACCTTATGTAGCCCTCCCTGGCGGCAGATTTCTGCTGCTAGGAAGGGGTACATGAGATGTCCTCCATCCATTTGGGTTGTAGGGGAGAGTCCACTGCAAATATTGGCAGCGCCACCCCTCCCAAGCCTGGGGCAGTACGTTTTGACACCCCCCCCCCCGGGGGCAGATGGCCACACACAGGTGCCATCTGCCCCTAGGGAAGGACAAAACAAAAATATATATATTATAACTTGTTTTGGGAGGGGGTGGGGGGCCCACTAGACCACCAGCATTTTTTGTGTTTGAAAGGGGGGTGGCCCTCTCCCCCCACCCTAAGTGGATGGGGCACCTTATGCTGCCTTCCCTGGGGCAGATTTCTGCCCCTAGGAAGGGGTACCTGAGATGCCCTCTTCCATTTGGGGTGGGGTGGGGGCTACTGCAAATATTGACAGAGAAACCCCCCCAAGCCTGGGACAGTATGTTTTGCCCCCCGGGGGGCAGATGGCCAAACACATGTACCCATCTGCCCCTAGGAAGGGGGCAAAACAAAAATAAAACAAATTATAACTTGTTTTGGGTGGGTGTGGGGGGCCATTGAACCACCATGGATGTTTTTAGTGGAAAGGAGGGTGGCCCTCTCCCCCCCACCCCAAATGGATGGGGGCATCTCATGTAGCCCTCCCTGGGGGCAGATTGCTAGCACAATCTTCCCCCAGGAAAGAGGCAAAACAAAAACAAAAATAAAAAAAATGATAACTTGTTTTGGGTAGGTGTGGGGGTCACTAAACCACCATGGATGTTTTTAGTGGAAAGGGGGGTGCTCGCGGGTGTTAAGCAGGTGCTGAAACCCATCAGTGTGGATTGCGCAATAATAAGTCAACAGAGGTATTTCAAATGGCCAATTTCGCTCTTTGGGTGACATTGTCAAAGTGGGAGAATGTTGCCCAGCATGTGCCACTTTCTCTGCGGAGTGAATTGTGCCCACCCCGTGGAAGAAGTGTGAAAAATCCACAAGGGCACTGTGCCCTGCTCTTTCTGTGTGTGTCTTCCCCACAGTGTAACAGATGCCGACTCAGACATGGGTAAGTCTCAGGTGGCAAGGCTGTACCCTAGTTGATGTGGCAAAGGATTCCATACTTCTGAGGCTGATAACACTAGTAGCATTGAGTTACATGAAACCTGACAGGTATGTGTGATAGAGTTGCAAAGCAGAGTTATTAATGGGCTAAAGCAGGAGGCAATGTCTGCCCACCCTCAAAGGGTACGTACAACCAAAAGAAATAGGCCCCTGCCCCCATCATGGCTGTAGGGGCCAGGCTCCAAAACAGGGCAAGAATGCCCTCCAATCATCCATACCCACGGGTAGGGTACCCCTCGTGCTCCAGGAACCCTGTTGAGCAACCTTTGTGCTTTCCAGGTGATACTAACGTTATTTAAAGCCAGAAGTCTAAAAGGTAATCCCTTAATTGCAGCTGGAAATTAGCTCCTGGCGTGATCAAAATGTCTTAACCAAGTGTGACATCATCCCCTTCCTTTATAAGCAATATGTGTGCTCTTGCGTTTCTTCATCCACTGAATTACTGTTAGAAACAAAGGCAAGAGTTGTGTCTCTTGTGTAGGCATTAGGAAGGCAGTTGCCAGCCTCTGCCATAATATTCCCTTGTTCTTACAATATTGGCTAGCTGTTGCCCTCTTATGGCGAGGTAGAACCATCATGGCAGTAACTGGAAAATGCCTTTCCACTGCAGACAGAAAAGCGGAAATAAGAGGCCAATTCAAGACACAGAACCAATGGAAGTTACAACAGACTGCCGCTACATTTGCTGTGTTAGGGAGAATATGCTGAGTGTTTGTGATGCTGGAAATGCATCGGAGGGACAGGGCCTCCGTATCCTTGTCCTTTACTAATTTTTATCGTGTTTTCTGTCATGTTTTCCGCACAGGAGTTCATGTGGGACTCCTGGCGGTGCAGCTCTCTTTCTTTTGGTTTGGTGAACGGACCCTCGGGATACCCTTATGGCACCCATGGGTAGGGGTACAACCCTGTGCCCCTAGTGTATGATTTTGGGCACTGTGGGTGGCCCGCAGAGCAGGGTATGGGCTGGTGGCAGCTCCATGCTGAATGTGACAGGTGCGCGGCGTATCCTCCATTTTGGGATACCCCGGCCCTGCCATTGGGATCCGTTGATTCCTGATGGAAAACAAGATGGTCCCTGTGGCCTCTTGCTTTCTATTCCCCAATGCCTTGTTTTCCCAAAGTCCTGGGAAGCCCTGACTCTGTCCCTTCCCCCTGACTGGCTGTTGGGTGGAAATGCTGTATATGGTGTTGTTGTGAAGGCCCGGCCAGACTAGCTGGAGCCTTCCCGGTGATGTATGTTGTGGGTACCTCCTGTGGGTGGGACCTGGGTGAATAGAGTGTGTGACGAATATGCATTCTGTGTTGTGGGTGTCTAGTATCTGGTGGTTGACACAATGACTGAGACAACCCTGCCCGAAACCGGTATGAATGCAGCTTGGAGTGTTGAATGGCTCGTACTTGTCCCAATACATATAACTTGTTGTGAGTGTCTGGAGAGAAGTGAATGGCCTGAATACCTTGTGTGCCTGATTGGCTGCCTGCCTGCATGAATACCCGTAGTCGTGATTGGATGCTTGAGTTTGACCCAGCGGAATGAATGGGAGATCAACAGTATATCTGGGGACCTCTCACTGCTAGGAATCGTGTTCAGAAGCTGAAGTCCACTACGACGAGTAACTGGAGTAACTGACGCTTGACCTTGAAACCCCCGCTGGACGAGAAGGAGTGCTGTGGCTCTCCCTCGCAATCTGAAGGCTGCTGTGTTTACAAGGACTGACCCAGAGAGGACCTGGTATGGCGCCCTCTTCCCGAGCTACGAGGGACCATCATGCACAGCTGATGTTTGCCAACGCTCCCTGGTAGACAGACCTTTGCCAGGCTGCCGACCCGATATGGGGACTGCTGCGGAACTTTAAGGAGAAGCACCCGGACTGTTGTCTGCCACTGTCGACGACCGCCGTCGCCGACCGGAGCCGCCGTGCTCCTGTTTGCCTAAGAACTTTAATTGATCATCAGACGCTCTCGTTTGCATCGTCATCCGCTTGTCTCCCGCTGGAGAAGGCCCGACCGTCTGGGCCACAGTTCTTCATCATCTCTTTGCGGTCCAGAACTATCGTCACTGAGGTGCCCCGCATGCCTCTTCCTTGCAGCACACCAACGCTCTATCGTCGATGAGCACCGCATTGAACGAAGCTGCCACTTCCCTGCCGTAGTTCACCCTGTTCACCGTCGGACGTTCGACGACCCGTGACTCCTGCCTTAAAGGGAGGGCTCTCAAGAAGGGCCGTCGATTCCCCGACACTGAACGCCAAGTTCCCCGACACCTCTCGACGATCCGTGGCTCCCGCCTGAAAGGGAGGCACTCAAGAAGGATCGGTCGGTGCATCGTTGGAGAACTCCACTCCACCCGGTACATTGGGGGGGTAAAACCTTGATAGGAAGAAGTAAGACTATCGAACATTATATGGACTGGGCTTGTGCTATATATCTTTATTTACAGGTTTCCCAGGTGGGGGGATCTCCACACAGAACTGTGCCTAGTGGTAGGGGTCAGTATTTTGCCTATTGTTTCAACCATCTCGCGTTCCTTCCTATCTCTATTGCTGGTTTCCTCGTTATTAATCTGTGTGACATTTTAACCGTACAGTTGATGTACTTTAATGAGATTCGAAAACACTAGTGGTACCACTTTAGAATTGTATATATTTATCATTATTGACTTCCAAGTACAAAGTGCTTTATTGTGATTGTGTACATACTTTGAATATTAATTATATAAAGACTATGTTTTCAGTAATACAGTGTGTGGACATTCCTTTGTGGGGTTTCGGGCACTACACTGTACTTAGGAACCAGCCTGCATCACCTCCTGAGAAGCTAGGCCTTGATTGATCGTCCATTGCTACCTTATAGAGAATCTTGGCTGTGGTCCACTGTGCCTCTCCTCTACCACATAGAGAGCGGAAGTACAGACACCCCCTACCATTCTTTACACTGGTGGCAGCAGTGGGATGCTTATGGTTTTAAGAATCAGTGTATAACCGTGCCACTTACAAAACATCTGCACTTTATTAGATTAAGGTTTGGGTGTGTACCAAATAACCGCATTACAAGCAATAGAGTCTATTGCGAATGGTAAATTGACTCGGATGAGCTTAGAGGCTCTCCAGAGTGCTTGTGAAGCCAGGGAGGTAGACTTTGTGGATAAGTCTAGGGCTGAGCTGATAGCTGCCCTGGTGGACTACCAGACCGGTGGTGAAACTCTTGATGAAGGGGGGAATGCAACCAATGAGGACTCTGCCCCTGGGGTTTCTACTGAATCTGTTTCTGGGAATGCCGCCATTCCTGCTGCCTCTGTTTCGAACCCCAGCAATACCTTGGAGCTTGAGTTATTAAGGATGAAATTGGCCTTTGAATATTGCAAGTTGGAAATAGATGCTGAGCTGAAGAAGGAGGAGTTGGCTCAACAAGTGGATCTCAAGAATAGGGATCTTGAACTCAAGAATAGGGATCTTGAACTCAAAGACAAGGACACTGAATGTCAGAGAATCCAGCTAGAGAAAGCTCTAGTGGAGACTTCAGCGAAACCCAGTGAGAGTGTCAGGTCCCCAGCAACTAAATTTATGAAGGATTTGGTTGGTGTGTTTTCGGAGGGTTCTGATATCCTCCAATGGATTGAAGCGTTTGAAATGGCGTGTGCAATTCATGATGTTGAGAAAAGAGATTGGGCTAAGTGTTTGCTAAGCAGAGTGCCTCAAACTGGATATGACTGTATTCTGAAGCTGATTGTGGAAGAAAGGGGTCAGTATGAGTGTATGAAATCTGCTTTGATTGCCAAGTTTGGCAAGACGCCTACCCAATACCTTAAAAGGTTCAGGGATTTTAAGAAAAGAGAGAATGTGTCTTGGTTTGACTGGGTGAGTGCTGCGCACATGAATATGATGGGGTGGATTGATGGTTACAAAGTGAAAACTTTTGTTGAATTGTCCCACCTGTTGTTTTTTGAGCATTTTTCTGAAGCCTGTTCACCGGAGCTGCATCAGTATGTTGCTGACCAGAACGTTTTGGATCCCTTTAAGCTGGCTAGGTTGGCTGACAAGTGGGTCTCCCACCGGGTGTCCCTAAGGACTCCAGAGGGAAGGACAAGGACAAAGAAAAGGGGGCCTCTCAGAAAGCTGAGGAGTCCCAAAAGCAGTCACAGTCGAATAAACCTAAACCCTCCTCTCCTAAGACCCAATATTCTAGTGGGGATAAGTCCTCTGTGGGTGGGAATAAGAGTAGTGGTCCACCTGCTGCAAAGCAGGCTCCCGGTGGTTCCAGTACCGTACCCCGCACTCCCGGCACTTGTTGGGACTGTGGGGCTCTGGACCACAAAAGGGGTGACTCCAAGTGTAAAGGTAAGGCACTCGGAGTACAGGCTGTCAGCCTGACCTACCCTTACCCCATGTCTGAGGTGGGGACCACTGTCCTCCCCTCCTCTACCGGAATCTCTTTTGGTGCTCCCGTAGAGATTTCCTTAGTGTCCCTTGGGGCCTGGGACCAGTACGCGGAAGTACTGGCGACTATCCCACAGAACACCCGTACATTTTTGAGAAGTGTCCTCCTGAATGGCCAGCCTTCTACTGGTTTGAGAGACACTGGAGCAAGCATGACAGTGGTGGACAGGACCCTGCTCAAGCCAGAGGACTATGTAGATGCTCCTCTGAGAACCACCAGGTTAGCTGGTGGGCCTCCCAAATTATCACCTGTAGCCAGAGTCACACTCGTAATTGGAGACAAGACAGCAAAGCTTCCTGTCCTGGTTCAGGACAACGTCCCTGCTAACATTCTGTTAGGTAACGATCTAGTCGAGTTGGGATTGATCGTGGATGGTCTTCCCATGACTGCTGCTGCGGTCACTAGATCACAGGTGACACCGGGTCTGGCTGTGAGTCAGGTACCCAAGCCGAAGGCGCGGCCTAAGGCACGACGAAGGAAGAGCAAGAAGGCCACCTCTGTAGAGGGAGTTCCTTCTCTTTCTGCTGTTCCTACAGCACCCATTGGGATCCATGCTCCGGACGGGCTGGGTCCAATGGTAAACCCCGTCTCAACTCCTGTGGGAGAAGAGCCAGAAGACTCTCCTGTGGGAGAGGTTCTCAACCCGGAGGATCATCCCAATATTCAATGCTTGTTAGCTGAAGGGGACCCTCCCGGGCAGACTTCTGTAAAGGACAGAGAGAGTGTACCTCTCTCGAGGGTCTGAGGAAACAGGCCCTGTCCCAGGCACAAGGAGAAGTGCCTAGGACTTTCCGGATTTATTGGGAGGGTGAGCTCCTTGTTAGTGAGCCCACTAAGCCTGAACCTGGTGCCCTCAAGAGGTTGGTGGTACCCCAGGTTTACTGGCCCTTCCTACTGCAGTTGGCGCATGAGGTGCCCTTGGCTGGTCATTTTGGTACCAAGAAGACTAAGCAGAGGCTCTCTGCCCATTTCTGCCTGCCTCGAATGGGAGTAGAAGTGGAGTCCCACTGCAGGACCTGCCCAACTTGTCAGTTGTCTGGCAAGACTGGAGGCAGTGTCATTGCCCCACTGCAGCCATTGCCAGTGGTTGGCACACCATTTGAGAGGGTGGGCATCGACATTGTCGGTCCCCTTGACCCTCCCACGTCAGGCGGACATCGATTCATCCAGGTTTTGGTAGATCATGCCACGAGGTACCCTGAGGCTATACCCCTTCGGACTGTTACTGCCAAGGTGGTTGCCCGGGCCCTCCTGGGCATTTTCACCCGTGTTGGATTCCCCAAGGAGGTTGTCTCTGACCGAGGATCCAACTTAATGTCTAGTTACACAAAAACCATGTGGAAAGAGTGCGGGGTAACCTACAAGTTCTCCACCTCTTACTACCCCCAGACCAATGGTCTGGTTGAGAGATTTAATAAAACTCTCAAGGGCATGCTAGGGGCTTTGGAAGAGCCCCTAAGGAGGAAATGGGATCTCCTCCTGCCATGCCTGCTGTTTGCTTACAGAGAGGTACCTCAAGGGGGTGTTGGTTTCAGCCCCTTTGAGTTACTCTTTGGACATCCCGTGAGGGGGCCCCTTGCCTTAATCAGAGAAGGTTTGGAAGCCACCCCTAACGGTCCCGCCAAGCAAGTGGGGGACTATGTGTTAGGCCTCCGACAGAGGATGACACAGATGATGGGTCAAGCAACAGCAAATCTCAAGGCCAGCCAGGAATTGAACAAATACTGGCACAACCTTAAAGCATCGCAAGTGGATTGGACTCCGGGACAGGAGGTCCTCGTGATGGAGCCTACCAAGCCTCGGGCATTGGCAGATAAATGGACTGGACCCTTCCGGATAATCTCCAAGATGGGCGAGGTCAACTATCTGGCTGACATGGAAGTCCCTGGGGTAGCCCCTCAGGTATTCCATGTCAATAGGCTCAAGCCTTTCCACCGGCGAGTAGAAGTCGCATGTCTCTTTCTAGCTTCAGACCAAGAAGAGGATGATAGCGATCCCCTTCCTGATTTGCTGCATAGCAACCCTCAGGATGGCTCCGTGGAGGGAGTGCAGCTCTCTCCAGATTTGACAACCGAGCAGCAGAGGGCCTGCAGGACATTGCTCCAGCAGTATGCCTCTCTGTTTTCACTGACGCCAGGCCTTACACCGTGGTGTAAGCACGAGATTGAAACTGGTGACAGCCTGCCTGTCAAGAGCAGGAGCTACCGAATGTCAGATACGGTTAAGAACCACATCCAGGCTGAGGTCGCCAAGATGTTGGATCTGGATGTTATTGAACCCTCAACCAGTCCATGGTCCAGTCCCGTGGTCCTTGTCCCCAAGGCAGGTTCCCAGGCAGGTACCAAGGATTGGAGGTTCTGTGTGGACTACCGAGGAGTCAATGCCGTCACCAAAACTGACACGCATCCATTGCCCAGGGCTGATGAGCTCGTGGACACCATAGCTGCTGCCAAATTTGTGAGCACCTTTGACCTCACCTCAGGCTATTGGCAAATAGCTCTGACGGACCATGCCAAGGAAAAGACGGAGTTCTCAGCACCAGAGGGACTCTACCCGTTTAGGGTCATGCCTTTTGGGTTGAAGAATGCCCCTGCCACCTTCCAGAGATTGGTCAATCATGCTCTCAGTGGGCTGGAAGCCTTTGGTGTAGCTTATTTAGATGACATTGCCGTTCCACTTGGGAAGAGCACTTGACACATCTGGGTAGAGTGTTGCAGGCCTTAAAAAGGGCTAACCTCACTATCAAGGCTACCAAGTGCCAGATAGCTCAGGGGAAAGTCACGCATCTTGGTCATGAGGTAGGAGGGGGTGAAATCCAACCTCTCCCCAGTAAGGTACAGGATGTACAGGACTGGGAGATTCCCACTACTCAAACCCAGGTGAGAGCCTTTTTGGGCCTCCCCGGGTACTATTGCAATTTCATGGCGGACTATGGAACCATAGCTGCACCACTGACAGCTCTGACTTCACCCAAACAGCCTTGGAAGGTTAATTGGACTGAAGACTGTCAGAGGACCTTTGATGGCTTGAAAGAAAGTCTGTGTCGGGCACCCGTGTTGTGTGCGCCTGACTACAGCCGGCCCTTTATCGTCCAGACAGATGCCTGCGACACCGGAATTGGAGCTGTCTTGTCCCAGTTAGATGACAAAGGGAGAGAACATCCTATCATGTTCATCAGTAGACAACTCAAGGGTAGAGAACTTAGGTGGGCTACTGTTGAAAAGGAATGTTTTAGTATAGTTTGGAGCCTTAGGCGTTTTAGGCCCTACCTTACGGGGTCGACCTTCAAGATCCAAACAGATCATAAGCCCCTGAAGTGGCTTATGCAGATGAAGGGTGAGAACCCAAAATTGCTCAGGTGGTCCATTAGCCTGCAAGGACTAGACTTCACCATAGAGCACAGACCAGGGAAGAGTCACGATAATTCAGATGGCCTTTCCAGAAGGTATGTTGACCGTCTGGATGAGGGTGTCTATCCCATGGGAGATTAGGCACCCTCCACCTCAGTCTGTTTGTGATGCTGGAAATGCATCGGAGGGACAAGGCCTCCGTATCCTTGTCCTTTACTGCTTTTTATCGTGTGTTCTGTCATGTTTTCCGCACAGGAGTTCATGTGGGACTCCTGGCGGTGCAGCTCTCTTTCTTTTGGTTTGGTGAACGGACCCGTGGGATACCCTTATGGCACCCATGGGTGGGGGTACAACCCTGTGCCCCTAGTGTATGTTTTTGGGCACCTGTGGGTAGCCCGCAGAGCAGGGTATGGGCTGGTGGCAGCTCAATGCTGAATGTGATAGGTGCACGGCGTATCCTCCATTTTGGGATACCCCGGCCTGCCATTGGGATCCGTTGATTCCTGATGGAAAACAAGATGGCCCCTGTGGCCTCTTGCTTTATATTCCCCAATACCTTGTTTTCCCAAAGTCCTGGGAAGCCCTGACTCTGTCCCTTCCCCCTGATTGGCTGTTGGGTGGAAATGCTGTATATGGTGTTGTTGTGAAGGCCCGGCCAGACTAGCTGGAGCCTTCCCGGTGATGTATGTTGTGGGTACCTCCTGTGGGCGGGACCTGGGTGAATAGAGTGTGTGACGAATATGCATTCTGTGTTGTGGGTGTCTAGTATCTGGTGGTTGACACAATGACTGAGATAACCCTGCCCGAAACCCCCCCATCCCTCCCAGAGGACAGTCAAAGCAGCAACATCACACACTTGGTCCCTCTACTTCCATAACAGGGCTTACTCAGAGGTACAAACAAGATTTCCTCTTTCTTTGAAACCCCCATCTTTCCATTCCAAGAGACACACACGTCTCCTTGCCCCACACAAAAAAAGTAGCAACTTGCAGTTGGTAGAAAAGGCTTCAACTCCTTTATTTGGCAGGGGTCCACTTACAGGTGATCTGCCTCTTAACGAGCTGGCGTCCTAGCTGTGGCCCACTGGAAGTAATTGTTATTTCCTCTCTTACCATGAGCTCATTGTCAGATGAAAAATCCAGAAATGCAACATACAAAGACATGTCCTTTGCTGCTGCATCCTTTAATTTTCTTCTGTTTTCTTTTCTTCTTTTCTCTTGTTTTATACAGTGATATTTGTAATTTAATACGTACTGCTATTTCAATTCTAATTTTGTGAAAAGTTGGGTTCTTTGACTAAAACACAATAAATAAATAAAGCAAAGTCCCCAAGATGTCCCCTGTCCCCCCCAGATTTTATGTGTCTCCTACGCCCCTGGAGACAGTAGTGATGAAAAGACTACCCATGCATTATTCCGCCCAAGCAGCAGAGCTTATAGTGCTCATCAAAGCGCTACAAGCGCTACAAGGTTGCCACGTGACCATCTATTTGGACTCGAGATACGTCACTACAACAGTGCATGCTGGGTTGTCACAGTGGAAGAGGAGGGGTTTCCGGAGAGCAGACGGGTCCCCAGTACATCATACCGCACTGCTAGATATATTGATTTCCGTGTTGTCACAAGCCTTTGTGGTGGCGATCGTCAAATGCGCCACCCACACCAATAACACGGATGAAATGTCACTTGGAAACACCACTGCAGATGCTGCAGCCAAAATAGTGGACTATCATCCGATCCCAATAATTTCCGAGTATGTCCTGACCTCACCCACACACGATCATCCAACCACCTCGTATACAGAATTGCCTATTGCCAGCTTATTGAGCTTCAAAGCAGAGGGCCAAGTGAAAAAAAGGAAATGTGGTCCAAGAGAGGATGTAAACAGTCCCCAACTGATTTGTTATGGCGCCAAGAATGCTCTGGCAAGGCAGTGATGCCATATGAACTAACGACAATAGCTTTTGACCTACTTCACCACCCTTAGTGTATTGAAGTATGGAGTTTCACTCACCGGCTCCCAAACACAGCGGTTGTGGGTAGCTTCAACTTCCCGACCTCTTCCTTCTGCTACTACAACTTCAGGTGCTGTTGGGACCCATACCCCTCTGCAGCATGGGTGTCCTTGATCTGGCCTGGAGCACAGAGAGTCTCCTTCACTCCTGCTTCCCTCAGCTTGCTTCTGCACACACGCCTCGGGTACCTGCACGACTTCAGCTCGGCAGTCACGACTATTCGGGCACACCTGGGGAAACCGTTAACTTCTTCCAGCCTCTTCCAGTTCAGCCACAGCCAGACAGGGTTTGTGAGCACAGGACCAACTCAGAATATGCAAGTGAAATCTGCTCTTCTCTCGTCCCAGTGTTCTTTAAGTGGTCACACTTCCTTGTGAACAGCCAGCCTCGTGCTCTGTTTCTTCTTCTGCTACTACTGCCAAACTTCCAGCTCCTGCTCCTTCCTTCTGCTCCTTCCTGCTGCATTCTTTTATGCCTCTCATGTGGGTAATTGACTTCTGGTGTAAGTCTTTAGAATTAATTGCCTGACCCTGGAAAAGGCTAGTATGCATATTTTACTGTCCTTTCCTTCTGCATGCCTCCTCAGCCCTCTTTTTCATCACGGTCCTTGAGGGATTCTGGGACACGTAGTTTATTTTAAGGACGTTTGTTTTTTCCACTCTTTTAATACTTTTAAAGGGGGTTTTAATTATTCCCATAACATCTTTAGAAGAGGGATTGTGAGTTTTAGTTTTACTAGAGACAGAAAATGCAGAAGAAGCAACCCTCTCGCCATTCCCTGTAGTGTACCCTTGATATTGAGGGGGGCATTTAAGCTCAGGGATAGAATAAGACATATTCTTTTGATGAAATAGCTTTAGATATGTCAATCCTGGGTTTTAGTACCTTGTTGTTGATTGTAGGCTAGAACCCATTAGAATGACTACAAACCATAACCTCTTCTGGAATGTCAGTAAGAATATTCCTCTCAGAGGGAAAATACCATGTCTCATCCCTGGGAATATCCCCACTTTCCTGGGCCCTGTCTCCACCCCCAAGTGATCCTCCCGCAATAGACCACCCCCAGGATTGGGATCAGGAAGCAACTGCCTTCTCCTGGCCACCTGGGAAGAGACTTCAGGCAGGGTTTTTGTGGGGGATCCAAAGGATTCTCCACAATTCCCCTTTCTGAACACCACTTCTTAAGTACCCAGAATGCCATACATTACTATTTCCCACTGCTTTATTCTTTGTTACAGGTGTGGGATTTTTGCTTGTGTTTTTAGATAGTTATTTGCATTGTTTATTGATGAATTAAAAGTCTATATTTGTGTAGACCCTTGATTGGACAGTGATTTATTTTGAACTGTTGTACTATTGCTGTTTGGGTTGCTACTGTTATTACCTCACAACCCTCCTGAGAGTATAACCTTCCTTCAGCCAACGTTACCACAAAAGGTGAAGGAGTTACACCTGTCAGGCTTGTGTGTGTGTGCGGTTTACCTTTATGATTTGTATCACTGCAGGCTTAGTAGTTGTATGGCTTGACTAGGCAATTTAGTCACTACTGATCCATGCAGAGGAGTAGTCATTTCGTCACATAGAGAAAAGCTATATATCTTACTATGGCTGCTGTGCTTTCTTATATTTCACTGTATTCCCTTATATATACAGGCTGTTTCTCAATCATAAGAACATTCACTCATTCATTCGCTCGTTTGACCAAGAAATCTGCATGGCTTGCTCCAGCTCTCCTTGTCGACTCGACACCCATCTGGACTCATGCCGATCAGTGCTCATAGGTTTACAGAGAGTTGTAATTATTTTTAAAGGTCCGGAGCATTTTATGCATTATTTATTATTTTCTTAAATATATATCATCAATATATTTGAACAAGCTACCACCCGATTCTCCACCAATAGTCAGTCTCTCTGCCTCATGTTAGCATCTACCATCGTCAAGCAAGTCCTCTTTCGAAGCACGATCCACATCAACCCGACGACTGGACTTCAAGAAGAAGCTTGATCCAATGACTCCACCCTAAGGGGTCACTCAAAATGAACACCTGTCAGACAGCTTGAGTTGTGTGCACCATCTGCAGATTATTGTGCAGAGCACAATTGAAATGGTGGGCATGCTGGTGTTGAATACCGCAAGAAATCTTGATATGCTATGGATACTGCAAGAGATCTTGATATGGCCACACCAGATGTGAATGGTGCATGTTATACTGGATGTTTCTCAGTATTCTTTTGCTTCTAGTTTTATGCTTTCATTATGAATGCAGATTTGCAAGTGACAGAATGCAAGGAAAGAATGCAAGGCTTGATGTGTGCCTCACATTGAAATAGGGCAACTTGAGACACAGGGCCATTTTAAATGTTTCTGGGACCGGGGGCACAGACTGCCTTGGCCCCCTTCCTGATACCTATGCCCTCCTCCAAAACCCCCTGAAACACATGTAACCCCCTCCCCCTGAAACCCATGCCCAATTACAATCCGCAAAATGAAGGGATAACGTATTGTAAGTCAAATTCAAAAGAAACTTGCCTAGGCTTTACATGGATTATCTAGTTGTTAATTAAATATGAACATTACTCATCTCTGTGACCTGTTGCCCCAAGAGGGTGCTATATTGAATACGTTTCAACTTTGTTTTTTTAATAATAAATTCATTTTGAAAGAACATAAAGGAACATTATTTTTAAGCAAGAATTTATTTAATAAAATGATTACCTAACAGTTCAACTTGACCATTTATTTCTGCATAAATGTGTCCACAGCACATACCCTTGGAAAAACATTACATGACTAGGCAGCAGAGAAAACAAAAAGGCATGTAACAAAGATCAAAATTAACTTAGCATTGCAGTTCATGTGCGCAATTAAAGTGATCATAGAAAGAATGAAATGAGAAGTGTGCAGTGAGCATATGCTTTCTGCTGCCCAAGGCGGATGCGCCTGAAACACTGCCAAGATTAAACTATATACTTCCATCTAGATTTGCATATTGCAAAATCATTAATTATGTGAGAACATTTTTTCTCTTGTACAATTTCAGACTCAACACTTAACAGAACCACAGCATTTAATCTGGTTTCAAACATCAAGGTAAAATATGGACAGTTGGGAGATATACCTCGCTCACCTTTTGTGGTAACAGGGCAGAGGGAAGGTTATGCTCTTAAGGAGTGCGTGAAGTTGAACCTGTAGTGATCCAAACAACACTGGATCACATACCAAAATAAAGGAAATGTCCAATCAAGGTTCTATCCAAATATATGTTTTTTAATTAAACACACCACCTGTAATAGAACAGACAAAAACTCTATGAAAACTCACCCTGAAGCAAGAACAGAGAAGATGTCAGAGGAAACTACCATTCTGAACGTGGTTCCAGGGGTGGTAGGAGATTTACTAGCCACAAAAATAATATGTCGATGTTGAAAACAGGTGCAATCATGATCTAATAATTTTCTAGGGCCCAAATGACTGAGTGGGCAGTTCAGGGTGAACATGGTGGGCACCGAGTAGGGGCAAATGTGGTCGCTCTGTGTAGCAGAAGGGGCGCTCTTAATGAGGCAGCCAAGAGCAGTCCCAGGATTGCTTCACAGTTGAGCCAGACCGAGTCAGGCTTCAACCACTGGGAGGGGAGGGATGGGGGTTGATGAGTGACTCTCCAGCAGTTCGAGTTGGCAGAAAACAGTCAAGTGGTGATTTTGGGGTGTTGATGTGCAGGCCAATGAGGCTACCGTTCAGTCGATGGGCTTAGATAGGGTACGAGGCAGCGCGAAACTGGTTCAAATGGCAAGCAATAGTTCAACATGGTGGAGGAGCACAAAAGCCAGCGCCAGCAACTTCCCTCTCGTTCACAGTGCAATAAACACAGAGGGCTTCTCTCCCGGGGAACGGAAAAGGGGATTTGTTTTTGGAACTGAGCTAAACGGGGCTGCATCTTCACATCAGGGCGTGTATTCTTTTCTATTCATTATGTACTAGGCCTTAACATTAAATATGGTGACACTTCTGCCATGTTAACACTCTGACCTCATTTCAACAACAGTACCTTTCTAACTCCATTTTCCAACTGTTTCAACTCTTTCCATACACCTGACTACAAAACATAACTTTGGATACAAAAACAAAACACAGGGCCTATAATACTGCCCTATGTATAACCTCTGCAACCACAACATTTATATGTTTGTTGCTCCTTCTGTGTTGCTATGTGTGGGTATCTGATATGTGTCAAAACTAGCTACTAATGATACATGCAATGAAACGTGCGCCTTCTGCTGCGCCAACTCACCCTGCTTACATGAAGATACGTGCTGATAAGGTTTTTTCAACCTGGAGATTTGTGCTTGGCTGGGACACTGTACATGCATCACAACACCCTCCAGCTGCATTGAAGCTTGCTCAGGGGAACTCAAGGACAGGATGGTTCCTTCATTTAGGGTCTGCTCTCCCAGCTTCAGGAGATGCTGGTGCAGAGTGGTAGGCCCTGGTCCTCTCGAAAGGTCACTCTCGATGTGCCCTGTGAGTGGGTTGGTCGCAGACCTTCCTTCTGCCTGGGACGGTGCCTTTTTCACCTCAGGCTGAGGTCTTTGGAAAGCACAACTTTCCCAAAGGAAGTCCAGTGAATCTTTTTGTCTTGAGAGGATCTGATAGGATCTCAGAGAATCTAAAGAAGGTGTGGGAACCCCTTCTTTCAAAAGCAAACGTCCCCAGGTGATTTGACTAAAGCTAGCCTGACTTAGTGGTCCATTCCCTGTTCTTGAATGGAGTGGACTTTGCCCTTGTGATGTCATACCCAAAGTGATTTGCTCCAGAGGAAATGGAGGGGACAGGAAAGAGAAAGAGAGACAGAGCGAAACAAGATGGTGGAAGTATCCCATTGAGAAGAGCCTCCTGTCTACTCTAATCCTGCCCCCTACCATTCCCACAAAGAACAAAGGCCCTTAGAGTTTCCCCTTTTGAATGGGTGTGCTGCTTTGATGACCGGGCCCTGGGCAGCTGTCTCTGGCAGAGCGTGTTACCTGCCCTCACAAAGAGATCAAGAAGATACCCGGTCATTCAGATTCGTGTCCTGCCATTTGGCAGTGTACACCCGGCTGTCCAAAATACCCATCACCTTCCACAGCAGATCTGACTCACAGGAGCTGACACATGTGCGATGACAATGGGGACGTGTTGGCCATGATCATAAGCAGTATCTTGCACCATGTCTAAACTCAGGCATAGCTTTATTTAGAGTTTACCCTGCCACCAGCATGGGTTATTCATGATCATTCTAGTTTTGGCACAGGGGTTATAACTTAAATGCCGCCTCTGTGTGGCAATAACTTGACTGTAGCTGTCGAGTGGGCATCTTCTGACCTTTGAATCTGCTTTACGCCATGTGCAGAGCAGGCTTTGTGGATCAGTCTACTGATACAGTGGGGCCCAAGTACAGTATAAGTTTGGCATGGAGTTGACAAAAAGGGGAATCTGGTTGGCAAGTTACCCTTTTGGAGATGGAACGCTCAGGAATTGATTAAAAAAAACAGGACTTTGATCAAAGTGGATCCATAACATGAAAGATATGTCTCAACGAAAGCACACATTTAAGTAAAATAAAGAAGAGATGAAGAGGGCAGTTGTAAGGGGGGTTTTGAGAATCACTAACATCACTTCCCATTGCACATTTTGCATAAAACAGTAGATGGGTGACACTGAGCAATGTAGCAACAATCGTTTATCTTGCAATGCTGTTCTTGCTATAAAGAATATTGGTGGGAGGAAAGCCACACACCACCACTAACTAGATTAGCATTATAATGATGCTATTTTAGT
This sequence comes from Ambystoma mexicanum, assembly GCF_040938575.1. Taxonomy (NCBI): domain Eukaryota; kingdom Metazoa; phylum Chordata; class Amphibia; order Caudata; family Ambystomatidae; genus Ambystoma; species Ambystoma mexicanum. The sequence continues at coordinate 329,988,805 of NC_090930.1, forward strand.
TTACATAACTAGCTCTTTTTATTGCAGGTATGTTGTTTAGTAGCACAGTAAGTGCACCTATCAACAGCATGTATATACACAAATATGAACCCCAGCACCCAAACACAGATCTCCACAATAGGTACTTAACTCACTGAGCTATCCTCTTCACCAGGGTGGAACTGAAAGTTACCCACATTCATTTCAACTTTGATGATTGTATTTTTATTAATATATTCCACATAGGAAGATGTAATCGCCACAAAGGTTGTGCTGTAGTGAATTGAAATAAAGTGAGTTTGACAATAAAAGAGTTGGTAGGCGCATTGCCTAATATTCACTTTCATAGTTTAAATAGTTAATCTGCTTCATTTGAGCAATAAATGAAAAAGCTTTTGTCAAAAACCTCTCTAAAAAGATTGTTGTATTCAGATGATGAATCCAAATAAAACCCCAGATAGTTGATCTGATTTATGGGTTCAATCAATTTTCCAGGAGACATCTTATGGCTTCTTAAGATTACTGTAAAATCTTAGAATTTTTGTTTTGCTTGCATTGATTGTAAGGGAGTTATTATCTGCATATTGAGTCATGGAATTAATGAGTCAGTGAAGGCCCAATTATGTATGATCGAGTTAAATAACGTCATCCGCATAAGCAAGCCAAAATATTTTTGGGCTATTTATCCTTGGAGCAGCAAAAGAGGAAGACACAAGATGTACCCCATATCGGACACATATAAGTTAAAAAGACAAGGGGACAGCACGCAGCGCTGTCATAGACCTCCATATGTTAGATAGTCTTAGGAGAGGAAACCGCGCTGATCCAGCCTTATTTGTAGACATGTGTCGGAATACAGGTAAACCAAAATAAACAATAATGGTTTTGGGATATGCCACTCATCTAGCTTTTTCCATAACAATCCTCTGTTAACAGTATCGAAAGCAAGGGGGAAGTCAATTCGCACAGCATAGGTGGCCGGCAAGGGTTTCTGCAAGGCTCTTTGTTGTATAACATCTCAAATAAAGTTAGTGTTGCAAACGCTTTGCTGAAACCTGTTTGGAATGTACCTAACTGTCCCGTAGTTTCAACCCATTGCTCTAATTCTTGTAGAATCAAGGGTGCAAATATTTTACTTTTAGCATCGAGAAGTGCAATTGGGCAATAATTTATTGGGTTTAGTCGGTTCCCTTTGTTATATACGGGGATTATGATGGATAATTTCCATGGTTTAGGAGTGGTTTTCAGTGCAATCACATTTTAAAATAATATAGTATTGCTTCCCAAATACTTGGATCACTTTTTAGAATATAGTTACTTAAACAATTTGGCCCCACAGCCCTAGAGCTTGATGCTTTGCTGATGAAGGATTACACATGTTCAAGGGTAAGATGCAATTCCCATAGCTGTGATAAATCCACTGCAAAACTGCCAGCTCCCAAAAGGTTATACAGCATTGATAAGTGTGTTCCCCACCTTCCTTCAGAAAGAGGACTGCACTAAAGATCAACCTTTTTTGTGATCATGCAGTTAACTAAACTCAAAGTTTACCAGTGTGCTTAGTTGTTGTTGGTTTTTTTTTTATTTTGTGTGTTTGCTTAATACAAACCTTTGCACAACAGTTTAATACAATTACAACATCTCATAAAACATACAATTAATAAGGTTAATATATCCTAAAATACATTATAAAATGTAAATGAGGAAAAAATGTCATCATAAAAACCTAGAAAACAATTGATGAATTAGTATGTACCAAATTACTAAGTTTAAATCATATATAATTGATTAGCTTCTGTGCTATTTGCCATATGTGGTAAGAGGCTGCCGTAATTTCCAGGGAATCAGCTGAATAAATATTGGCCCAGAATGTATCAGTAACAATAAACTATATAGATGATGTCAAATTAGCATAACCCTTACAGTAACATTCACTTAATTTGGGACATTGTGTTAAAACAAATACGCTGTACTGTTTCAAGATCAGAGGCGCAAAGTCAACACAGTCGTGCTTCATGGGGTAGTCCCTGCCAAGCACTTACATATTCAAGAACTGGTATAATATGCTTAGTTGTAACTATTTACAACATACACTTGACATCCTTTTGTACTAGCAAATGGTTGTATGAACCATTCGGCCGAATTCAGCCAGTACTAAAGAATCGAAGCCCAAAACACTGAACATGAGGAGCATCGGTTGTGGGGGTGTCCCCTGCTCCCCATGTTCAGTATTTTGGGTTTTGGGGGGTTCCGGGACTGTCCCCCGCTCCTTGACATTGGAAGCAGTGACCCAATAAAAAAATAAAGAACAAAAATGAAAAAGGGACCCTGCAGTGTCAGATTCAACCCACTTTAGAGTGACAGAACTGACGCTGCAGGGGTACAGGAGAAGCAGAAGTGAAAGGGGTATAGAAGAAGTGAAAAACTTGTTTAGCTCGACATCATTATAAAAACTGCCATCAAACCTACAGTTATTTGCGGATTTGGGTTGTTGTGCCAAAGTAAAAATTGATTTGCAGCGAAATTGACTACGGTCAAATCCATTGCAATTGTTTCTACTTCGGTAAGATATCCCAAATCCAAAAATGACTGTAGGTTCGATGGCAGTTTTTATTTTTTCAATTACTTTTTTATTGGCATTTATAGCAAAGAGAGTACCACAGAAAAATACACATCCCCCTCCACCTACCCCCTGTCCAGGTCTTGATTGTTCTATTCAGCCTCCGCCTATAGTTCAAGCCTGTCCTCCTTGGTTCCCTTTAATCTCAGATGTCTCCCCACCATTCTTTTCACTTTTCTTGATCTATTTCCCATCTTCCTCTTTTGTCGAAGTTTCCTTTCTTCTTCCCCCATCCTGTCATCTTGATAATGTCTCTGTGTCCCTAGTGGGGTGGCTTCTCAGATAAGCCGCGAAGTTTCATCTTCCTTGAGCACCATGCCTTCCTGGAGTCTTTCATTAGAAATTGCATCACCAAGTCCCAGTCCATGATGAAATGCTGGTGTTCTCCCCTGATTGCACATGTTACCCTTTCCATAGCTGCTAGGTTCCATATTGTTCCCACCCATTCGTGTTCCGTGGGTGCCTCTTTTGATTTCCATTTGCGAGCTACTAGCAGAGCTCTGGCCATCACCAGGATTACATACATTTTTCGTTGAGTTTTCGTGGTCAACTTTTCTAGCTCTACATCCAGACCCATGATAAATAGACCCTTGCTTGTCTTCTCTTCCATTCTGAATATTTCCTTTACTGCTTCTTGAATCATCCCCCAAAAAGGCTAAATTATTGGGCATTGCCACCATATGTGTCTCCAGGTTCCTTCCACTCTGCAACCCTCCAACATAACTTGGACATCGCTTGATAGAATTTGGACAGCCTGCTGGAGGTGAGGTGCCATTGATACATCATTTGTAACCAGATTTATTGAATCTGTAGTGAGTGTGCCAATTTATGTATGCTCACCCACAGACTTTGTCATTGCTCGATGCCTATCACTTGTTCTACTTCCCTATCCCAATTGGAGATGAATCGTCTTTCCCTGGACTCCTATCCTTCTCTAATCTGTCCATAAAACGCTCCCATTAGGTGTTTGTCACCTGAATTAGTGGTTACAAATTTTTTGAACGGGTCAGCTCTCTTGTTGCAGCTTTCTTTACCCTAGGGTCCTGGGCCCAGTGTCTCAATTGGGCTTAATAGAATCTCTCCCTTTCATCTACTCCAAAATCACATTTACATTTGGGGAAGGATTTTATCTCCTCTCCTTCAAACAAGTCCCGTAGCATCTGATAACCACTTCCTGCCATTTTACAAAACCTGTCCCAGCTGTAGGGATATATTCATGCATGATATATTTGTTCAAATAACAACACATGTGTACAGATTCCAAGGGAAGCAAAATGGGTGTTCATTGGCAGCGTTTAGAAGCAGCTATTTTTAAATGGGTGCAAGCGACAGCTTTTCTCAGCAACAAGCCAGTAAAATGAATGTTGTTTTAAAAGCATTCAAGCCAGCAAAGGGATGGTTGTTTGAAAAATACCCAGCAAAATGTGCAGTCATTTTAAAATGCAGAAATGTGCATATTTACAAATTGAATGCTTTTTTATCTGCGTGGAACTGCATTGGAAATATATATAACCAACTAACCTTACTAATAAAAGTCCAGTAACAAATAACTGTCCCAATTAACTTTATAATGCAGTTCGGTAGGCACAGTTTGAAATTCATTTAATTTTGTGTTTTTTTCATGCAGAGATGCATAGTAGAAGGGCTATCTTTGTGCAGGCTGAAAATTTCCATTGTCCTCGCAGGAAATAACTTGTTACATGTATGCCTGTGTAAGGTGATTGGCTAATGTGGTCGGCAGTTCTGGAGGTGTCAGAGCCACGTCAGGGGAGGCTGATCTAATGTTGATGGACAGCCAGAGGAAATGTAAGCAGCTGAGAGAGGGGTGTAGTCAGTGCTTCCTGAGATTTCAGTGCGATCGGTGCGTCCCGGGATGTGAGCTCCGTGGCTGCAGTCTTGAAGACAGGGCAGAGGGGGTGGCGCCTGGCTTTGAAGCATTCCCAAGGCTGTACAAGGCTGGGGACTCCCGCTTAGATAGCGACTACAGCAAGAGATAAACCAGGCAAAAGTCACAAGCCTTGCATATTATTGTAAGTGCTGTTTCCAAGTGAGGAGCGCGTGGGATGGATGACATGGTATCAGTCAGCATATGGTTATAGGTTTGAAACCAAAGTGTTTAGTTTTAGTCTCTTTCCTTCTGCACTTATTTAAGAAAAACAATTGCATACCACGTTTATTATCTGTTCCATGTTGCCATGTGTTGTTTTCTTTTTATCTCTCAGAGAGTCGGAGCTGGACTCGCTGTTGGTAAGAACATGTAAGTGTGATATAATGTAATGTATTGTTTTATTTTTCTGTTACTGCAACATAATAGTGGTAATCAAACAATAACAGCATTAAAAAAAGAAAACAGAACAACACTATTGCTTGGTTTTTGTGTTTTACTTTCTGCCTTGGATGATCCTTGTGTTAGGGGGAAAAGTCAGTGGGTGATCCTAGTGTTATACAACTGTGGTAAATATTTGCTACCTCATTTACCACCTGGGACAATGTTAGGAAAAAGAGTAAATACATACAGATGAGCCAGGTAGAGGGTATGTATGTGGATGTGCTTTCCTTGCATGCTGAAGAGAAAGCGGTGCTCTCTAAGGCACGTAGGTTACTGATGTAAATAAATCAGTAACATGAGCTACATGCAATAAGTGCATTTTTTATAATTTTAATGGGTTCCCTAAATGTGTATTATAGAAGGTAAAATTACCACTATACCACAAAAATAAGATACCAATAAAAATTATCACCAGGATAAGATAGTTCTGAGCTATTATCAAAATAGGGTAATACTGAACTATCACCAACAGTAAGGCTCATTTACCGCCAAAATACAGCCAAAATACCACAATACTAAATTGCCACCAAATCAGGAATTAGCCCCAAAGACAAAATCTACAACATAATATGGTGCGTTGGCCGGGAACAGACTGAAGTAACATCTGTGCATTAAAGGAACTCATTTTGTGAGGTTAGTGTAGCACTACAAACTGAATTTTCAGTATGTCTCAAATTGAAGCCACATTTCCTGAGCTGGTAAAATATCTAGAGACAAAATTATATGTGCAGGGGGTATGGTCGTCAGATAGTGCCATACTGTGGCACGACCGCCTGTGTGGGGAAGTGCAGAAAGAACCGTTGGACAGCATTTTTGAAGAGGGCAGCATAATTCAGGTTTGCCTTCTGAGATTTTTTTAATGCTGCTGACAAAAATTCTGAGATAGACTGTTTGATACGGCTCTGTGCCAAAACGTGGTTCATTTTAAATAGGTCTCTGTGAATGCAAGTCAGTTATGCTAAACTAATTAGCAGACTAAAAATCGAATTAGATGGAGCTAATGAACAGGAGAAAAAGTTAAAAGCAGAACTAGAGTTATGCCAAAAAGACATGCAATCGAAATGCAGTGAATTTGACACCCAATTGTCTCAAAGAAGAAAACAATTTGAAGACAGTGAGCAAGAGTTGAAACACATAAAAGGGTTGGTAAGCCACATTAGACAAGATAAAGAAGAGGTTATCTTAGAGATGCAACATTTACAAAGAGAGAATCTAGAGAAAGAAGGTGAGCTCAAAGCCATTGAGCAGGAAATGGATAAAATGTTTCAGGAAAGAGACAAAAGGGACAAAGAAATTGATCAATACCAAATGAAAATAAGTCAGATGCAGGATGTGATGAATAAAATCTGTGATGAAAATACTTATTTGGGTCAGGAGGCAGACCGGCTCCTTAAAAAGTGCAAAGATTTGGAACAGCAGATATGCGATTTCAGGTCTCAGGACAAGCGACAAGGCACCACATTCAATGGGATTGAAGTTAACTCCATTTCTACATGGGGAAGCCCGTGAGGAGTAAAGGGCACGCTGTTGTCTGCTGTGTGGCTGTGCAACCTGAAAAATCTTGTGGAAATACTTGTGGAACGTTTTGCAGTTACCTGGAGGAAAGGGAAAATCTTCTCCCGCTCTGATTCGCATGAGACTATCAGCTCCAGCTGATAGCAGTTGAAGCGAGCGTTACCGAGGTCCTGCATCGGCATGTGACCTGTATCACGTGACATTTGGAAGCCACGCCCCCACCTGGGAGCCTCAAAAGCAGAGCAGCACAACCCTCGCGGTGTGAAGCCCGCGAGGAGTAAAGGGCGCGCTGTTTTCTGCTGTGCGGCTGTGCAACCTGAAACATCTTGTGGAAATACTTGTGGAACGTTTTGCAGTAACCTGGAGGAAAGGGAAAATCTGCACCCGCTCCGATTCACGTGAGACTCTCAGCTCCAGCTGATAGCAGTTGAAGCGAGCATTACCGAGCTCCTGCATCGGCACGTGACCTGTATCACGTGACATTTGGAAGCCACACCCCCACCTGGGAGCCTCAAAAGCAGAGCAGCACAATCCTTGCGGCATTAAGCTTGCAAGGAGTAAAGGAGCGCTGTTGACTGCTGTGCGGCTGTGCAACCTGAAAAATCTTGTGGAAATACTTGTGGAACATTTTGCAGTTACCTGGAGGAAAGGGAAAATCTGCTCCCGCTCCGATTCGCGTGAGACTATCAGCTCCAGCTGATAGCAGTTGAAGCGAGCGTTACCGAGCTCCTGCATCGGCACATAACCTGTATGACGTGACATTTGGAAGCCACGCCCCCACCTGGGAGCCTCAAAAGCAGAGCAGCGCAACCCTTGCGGCGTGAAGCCCACGAGGAGTAAAGGGCGCGCTGTTGTCTGCTGTTTGCGGCTGGTTTCGGCAGGTAAGTGCTTGAATCATCGAGGTTTAAGTTGATTTTCATAACGTATATATAGCAAAGACTTGCCTGCTGTATCACATCCCAATTCCATCTATGGAACCGTCTAAACCCAGAACTAGGCTGCAAGGGAAGCAAGAGGAATCTTTAGCCCAAATAACTAAAACCCCTATTTTGTACACGCCACCTGGGGAAATCATTTTAATAGATGATCATAGTGAAGAACCTTTAAGAACTGAAGGATGCAAAGAGACACCAAAAGCGGAAATTTTATCTAAAAATTTAGATTCCACCTTGGAAATGTCACTCTCCAAAACATGATATTTTGACAAAAAACCATTTAACAGAATGGAACAAGAATGGTCAACATAATACTCCAAAATCGATTGACCTGATTCCAGAGGGAAGAGACGCTTCTCTTCTCCAAAACAGCTGCTTATTGAATCCACAGAAAAGAGATATAATTAATAATACAGAAGTCAACGCGGTTCCAGTGCACATTCTTCCCTCTGATGGTACTTTACACTCAGTACAATCTATAGCTAAAATTTCAAGGAAATCAATAGAAGATGACAGTTGCTTTACGCCATCTTTACAAGATCGAGCTAAAGCAGCAAAATTACTGTGGCAATCAACATATCTACCAACAGCGGCAAGAGTCATTGACCACAACAAACCCATAGCAGTCCACATCGCTCGTCTATCTCTTGATATCACTGAGATAGACGCCATTATGGATTCTCAGGAAAAAAGAAAAAAAGTCTTCATTGGAGCTTTTACGTCAAATTCATTAAGAAATATTGAGACATCCACGCCAATTGGACAACCAAGAACAGGTATCCCTGGAGAAAAAAATACAATGCATTCTAATAAATTGTCACCTAAACTTAAAATGGAAGAATTGGATTCTTTTTCCTCAAGTATAACAACTGAACATCAAAGTCAATCTCCGGAAATCCAACAAAGATTGTCAACGACAATGTTGGATTTACAAAACACACTGGTGGCGGTATTATCTACCGCAATGATTCCGTTTCTAAAGATCCAGAAGTATATGGCCAATTCTATAAAAGATCTAGCGACGCTGCTAGCAATGATAATGACTAAACAAACCTACTACTTTTGTAAACACTATTCAAGACTGACTTAAATATGAAGCAGAAACATATAGAATGTGGCAAACGCGACTATCAGAACTAGCAAGAGTGGACCGGGTAGACAAGCAGAATCTTTTGGAAACTGTTTCAAGAATTACCAAAAAACTAATTGATGACAAAGCAAAAAAACAATCGCAGACGATGGAACAAAAGCAATATGTAACAAATCATACTCAAACTGAATGTTCAAATAAAATGGAGGATAAATCAGATCAAACAACACAATATGAAACTCAATCACTTCAGGTTATACCAAGTAATTTGACCATGCCGACACTGGAGGTGAATGCTGAACCATCTTCTTGAAATCCGTTTGACATATTTGATCTTTCCAAACGGGGGATAGTGGGTCAACACATATCAAGCAAACCAAAGAACAAGAAAGCAACAAAAAACCCACAAAATGGCTCTCGTGCATTCCTCAGAAAAATGAAGGCAGTACAGAAAATGTTACCGGACGAGTCAAAGAACAACAATACGCAACCTACTATCCAAAAAAAGTGTATACAACTAACTACTCAAAGAACAAAATCGGCGATAATACAAAAAGATGCCACCAATGTGGATATGCAAGTATTGCCTGAACCACTGGATGCACTATTGGAGGTAATAAACCAAGAAATGCCTTGTGAACTGGCAAATCCCATTCCAATGATAGATCTATCAACCGCCGATGATTTTAGTGACTGTAACTCAATGTCACTAAACTCACAAGATGCGACTTTGATCATCGTTGATGAATGTCAAGATACGGTTATAGATCAATCTCAAAGCAAATATGACAAAGAAGATGCTTCAACCAACTTTTCCTTTGAATATTCAACAGTATCCAATGATGAATCTTGGACATCAGCAGACATGCAAAAGGATTGTACAAACAACAAAAACTCGATTGTTCAATCAAGTCCCAGACTAGTTAGACCAATCTTCCAAAACCTGTTGAAGGTTTCTTGTGCCTATAGAATAGCCCTATTTCCAAAGACAGTAAACACAGAAGACCCAGTAATAATGAACAGATCGAACATTTTGCGGTTGTTCAAAGCAATTCCTCAATTGACTAAAATGAAATCAGATGATCTAGAACTTGTATTGTTTCCGAATAAACGATATATGGAAGAGGCACATATTGACTTTTTCAAACAAGACACAATGCAAAGAGTCTTGGCAACCGAACATCACTTTGAAACATTAGGGTTTGAAATAGAAGAAATCTTTGTTTCACGGTCGATGGCTGAAAAAAAAGAAAAAAATCTGGCATTGTTTAGGCAACATATATTTAACAATAATCCTGAACAGAGTAAAGTGATAAATTCTGCGCAAAATGTCAATGACTCAAGAACAAAGTTCCAGGCCAAGACCATAGAAATACCCACATTTTATGGCGTGACTATCAGACAACACAAACAAATCCAAACTTGAAGGCCGAGCAAAGTGGAAGGAAAACTTACCTATAACAACGAAGAGGTAATAATTCTCAAAAGTGTAGAACAGCTCTAGGCTAATGGAATACAAGAGGAAACAAACATCCCCTAGACAAACAGTCAACATTTTTGGACAACCTGGATATCATTTGCTTGCAGGAAACGTGGTTGACCGAAGAGGTAATATGCGATGGGTATAGTATCCTAATGAACCCCGCTATATCAGCACAACAGGGAAGACCAGCAACAGGAATGTTGATACTAACAAAATTACTGCCAACTTGGACAATAATAGCAAGTAAGTACATCCACCCGTGGGCACCATACCTAACTATCAGAACTCGACCAGATAATAATAATGAAACAGACGTGTCCACGGCTGCTGATCTGATATCTATCTTTAACGTCTATTGGAACCCAAATGCAATGTCAGAGACAAGATTCATAGATTCAATATGCAATGAAATTGACAACTTGGCCATCTCGAACAGCGGAACTGAATTTATTATAGCAGGAGACTTTAATTTCCATCTATTCAATAAAGAAGGTGATAATTTAGACCCCAGAGTCATGTCAAGCGGAGTAAAAAAAATTGACAAAAGAAGTAAATCTGAGAAACATCTTTCTAAGTGAACAACCTACTAATAGCAAAGGTAAGCCGTTACCAACATGGTCACGAGAAACGTCCAATTCAACTATTGACTATATTTTTATATCAGAAGGGATCCGAAATTTAACAATTTCGACTGGAAATTCGATACAGCCAGACAGTGACCACCATCTGATACAGATTGAATGGGCTAGCCATGCAATAAACGACCAACGACTAATGCTGCCTGAACTTGATCTCACAAATGGGCTGAATAGACTCCGAATAAAACAACACCAAATATCGGAAATAGTCTCAAGATACGCCAATTGAAGATAAACAAAAATTGAATTATGGTTGGATCTTAGAAAAATATCAACATGCGGGATCAAAGCAGAAACAAAAACAAACCCATGCACATTACTTTAACGTGGAAATCCAAACGAAAAAAAACAACATTACAAATGCTTGCGAAGATTGAGAAAAAACAGGGAACTAAATTTTGAGATTGAAATAAAAAAAGAAAAACTTAAGTATTCCAACGCAATAAAATCTATCAAAGCCTCTATAAAACAGAACGATGCAGAAGCGATTTTGAAAGCATTGAATCAGAAAAATACGCACCAACTATGGTCTTTGCTAAATGTCACATCTACATCAAAGAATATGATTCAAGAAGTTGATGCAGACAGATGGGTGAATCATTATTCAACATTATATAATAACAGTATACAATCAGACACAAAGGATATAGAGAAAGACGACGATCCTTGGGACCTTAAGTGGGACCTAGAAGATGTCATCAGTACCATCAAGTCACTAAATTCTTCGAGAGCTCCAGGCCCAGATGGCTTAGCAAACAGTAATTTAAAAGTGGCGCCAGAAGATTGGGCTAAATTCTTTCTTTTCCTTTTAAGATTCATTGAAAAGACGAAAGTGATTCCCCTAACTTGGACAACAGCAGTTCTGATTCCTATTTACAAGGCAGGAGATAGAAAAGATCTGGCTAATTATAGGCCGATAGCCTTATTAGATCTTTTAGGAAAATTATTTGCGGGTTACCTCCAAAAGAAATTGAATCGATGGGCAATAGATCATGACAAAAAGCTAAAAGACAAACAGGCTTTGTTAATCGCATAGGCACCAATGTCAACCTTTTGTTGCCGAATATGCTGAAATACAAAGCAATAGCAAGATCACATCAAGTATATGCTATATTGATAGAACTAAGGATTGCTTTTGATTCAGTCAATAGACAACTACTATGGTCTAAGTTAAAAGCCTGGGGATGCCCCTTGAACATTTTGAATCCAATAAAACAACTATATTCTAACACCTCTATATTTGTCCGGCTCATGAAAGATGGAAGAGTGACAGAATCTATACCAACTGGGAATGGGCTAAAACAAGGTTGTCCATTAGCCGCGTGCCTCAATAATCTCTTTACTTATGACTTTGGAGAGAAAATTCAAAATAACATGGCAAATCCACCAAAACTTAATAGTGAAACCATTCAAATGCTAATTTATGCGGATGACATTATTATTCTAGATATAACATTGAAAGGACTTCAACAATCAGTGAACACAGCTCAAATTTACATGATAGAGAATAATCTACAAATTAACATCAATAAAACCAGAATAATGAAACTCACTACTCAAAAAACTAAGATTCAACATAATATGAAGATTCAACTAGAAAATAACGTGATCGTTGTTACTAAAACAATTAAATATCTAGGAGCTCTAATTAATCCATCAGCGAATGAAGCAGAATGGAAAGAACATATTGAGGAGAAGGCGAGATCTTTGGCAAAACAAGGGCGCTTCTTCCACTTAAAATATGGAACATATTCAGCAAAAGCCACAATTCTGCTCTATAAACAAAAAGTAATTCCAATCTTGACATATGCGAGCGAGACACTCATTAATCAACAACTAATGAGATGGCCATATTACGAAGCATTATTTTGGAGGAAAACGCCTGCATTACCTAAAACATTTCCCATCAATAGAATAAGATTTGAACTAGCTTTACAATCGGTACAATCCATAATACTTTGGAAACAAATGGATTTGTTAAGAAAAATCATTACTGAGGAAAAAAATACCAGCATTAGAAATCCTAAAGCAAAAAAGGAAACATTTCAAACATCAGCTCTCTTGAAATGGTCCACTGAAATTAAATCGAAAATGAGAGCGGAAGATATCACAGAGGAAATGTTGCTTAACAGACCGCAGTATGCAAAAAGAAATGTTCAAACGAATGATTGGATAATAACGTTAAAAGTACAGAAAAAGTACAAGCGTCATCTTAATGTGGAAACTGAAGTTAGAGCACTCAAAGAACTACCTTCATATCTGGTACAGTTTCCGTGTTGTAATACCCGTGATCTGTTCTTGCACTTTCGTTTTAACATATTGCCCACTAGAGAATACCATGCTTTGATAGATAAAACTGCCACCAAATCGGCGGCGTGTCGATTTTGCAAAGATCAAACAAGAATAGAAACTCTATTTCATGTGATTATGGTTTGTCCAGCTTTGAAAGCAAAAAGAGACTTATATAGAGACTTCTTTAAAATCGCTGGAAAACAGCTGACCACTGAGGAAAGATGGGCAGAACTCCTTGAAGGCAAGAATCAACGTCTTATATTTACTGTGATTACATTCTGGAGCGAGATTACTAAAGAATTTTAGATGAATAATAAGAATAGAACTGTCTAAATATTTTGTAAAAATGTATGTAAATATAAATGAAAAGTATGTTAATTCAAACAAAGCATTTTAATAAAAAAAATCAAAAAATCTACGTGGGGAAATAATGCCCTGGTGGCTGTGCCGGTGTCTGGGCCTGGTTGCAACACCTTTGGGGGATTTGACTCACGCATTAAGGGTTGCCACCAATCCCACACACCTGAAAAAGGGTTGAACCACGGAATAGTACAACTCCAAACATAGTCCTATCAAGCTAATGAAATCAATTAAGGCCCTAATTAAACAGTTCAAGAAAGGAGGGGAGTGCTGTATAGAAGATCATCTAGAAGCATTGGATGATATATTTAAAGCCTTAGATATACCCATGGAACAATATAGACAATACTTTCATTTAACTCTTGATGCTGCCACAGCTAGTATTATCAGAGGTTTGAATGAACAGGAAAACATGTCCTGGGCAGAATTTGAAAAGGAGGTTAGGCACCATTTTTTTCCATATCAGTCATTGCAGGATGCAAAGAAAGCTGCGTACACAATGACAGCTGGGTTAAATGTGTCACCTCGACAATTTCTACAAGAGTTGAAGAGAGCTTTCTCTCGCTTTGATGTATGTTTTAGTCCTAACTCAACTGAGTTTAAGACTGCTTATTTCTATGGGTTTCAAAAAGATATTATATAGCAATTGATTCGTGAATTTGATCATGAGAAACCCTTTGAATGGATTGTAGTCCAAGGTACTAAACTATATGAGGTGCCCTATTACCAGAGTGGAAAGGGAGATAATCTAAAAGAAACAAGATCAAAATCTAAAGACTCTGCAGCATCAGTAATGGAGATAGGGTCTGCCAAAATGTCGCTTGAATCAGACCAGACTCCCACCAGAAATATTGTGGCATCCGATCATAGGGGTGCACCACAAAGGATGCCACCCCAGGCACCGATGTTTCAATTACACGATCCAAGTAATAGAGAGAGTAATAGAGAGAGTTACATTAGTCCTAGGTACATGGGAGACAGACCCCGGGTGGGATACCGGCCCGATATGTCAGGCAGAAATAACAATCAGAGACAAAATCAGGATCAAAGAAATAATAGTCCCAACCAGACATTGGGGGCATAGAGCAGATTTGACCCCAATACTATGGTGTATGGCAACCAGGACAGGCCACAATAAGAAACTTCTGGGAATTAAGCATGTTATAAATAACATATCATATCATATCATGTGTATAGCTTCATTGAAAATGGAAACCAGCATAGCAGACATTACTCTACAACATCTGCAAAATATGTCCGTTCCTAACCTTCCAAGCTACTAAACTCCTCATCTCCACCCTCCTCTTCTCCAGACTTTTCTACTGCTCTACTCTTCTCTTTGGACTCCCCTCCTCTCATCTCTCCCCCCTCAAATCTGTCTACCACTCTGCCATTCGCTCCCTCTGCCTCCTCTCACCTCACAACTCCATCTCCTCTTCTCTTAACTCAGTAGGCTGGCACCCATTCCAATCCCCTTTCAAATTTAACTTCCTCTTCCTCTGCCTAGTCTTCAAAGCCCTCTATGGTCTTACCCCTCTGTACCTCTCCTCCCTTCTCTCTTTCTATACTCCTTCTCGTTCTCTCCGTTCTGCAGATCTCTTCCTTCTCTCTACTCCTTTCCACTGGAACCGCCTTCCTCTTCCCGTCCGTTCCATCACCTCCTATCCCTTATTTCGCACTTCTCTAAAATATTATCTCTTCCACTCTCCCCCCTAGCACCAATTGTTTCCTCTCTCACCAAATAACCCACCCCCACCCTCTCCTCCTACCTTCTGTCCCTCTATTAGTACTTAGCCTCATCATAAATGTAAATTGTTCGTTGTACTGTTTTCTGGTTTAGATTAATTGTTAACTATTGCTTGTTGTATTAACTTGTTCCTCTTGTAAAGCGCTTTGGATTAAGGCACTATATAAATTAAAATAAATACACATAAATACAAATACCATGTTTGGTACATAATATACAATGATGCACCACAAACTGATGTGTAGTGTCACAGGTCCGGTGTACAGGCGCAGGAGTGGCATGAACCAACCACCCCCACCGTGGTCTGGGTGCCTGCAAGATCAAACTTACACAGGCCTCTGAGACCCCGGTGGGGAAGGAGGGTCAGGGATATGTTGTTGGGATAGGCATTGGTATTCTGGATAACCGGAAAAAGGGGTTGGAGAGGGGAGTAGGATTGTTAAGGGAAAGTAGGGAATGTACAAAAATCGAATATTCACATTAACACATACACTATCAGACAAAACGTGTTCATCATGCACATTGTACCAAATGACCCAAATGGAAGTCAAAGAGAAACTTATCTCTGGGGTGAGTGCTGGCCTCCTGCCTGCGCACTCTCAGGTCCGGTAACAGAGCAGTTCAATGATGCAAAGAGAGTCAGAGTTACTAATCTGTGTGTGCCCATAACACACACCCACACACCACCATACATGCCCCAAATTAACAAACTCCTCTACAAACAAACAATCTTGTGTGGTGCTTCGTACCCATACGTAAGATTCCCCCCGTGATGGTTCATACACAGTCAATGCAGTAAGTCCGGCGCACATGGGTGCGTGGCAAATGGAAGACCAATGTGGAAAGATTCACACAACATGCAATCTTCCCTGGGTAGGCAGCCAGATGCATTTAGTAAGGTACGACTTCAGTACAAGTTGGGTTCCAGCATCCCCCAAATAAAGAAGGTAGTGCATGTGTCAATTTCAACATGCAAATGACATGCACTGCACACGAGTCTGCCCCTCGCTGTGTGTCCCTGTGCGCTGCTACTTTCCCGGGCTCGGAACACTACAGGGCTAATACATCTGCCTCAAAGGACCATGGTGGACCAGAGGATATGTGCAACTGCCCCTGCGTGTGCCCCTGACAACTTTGTCATGGACTAGCCATTAGTCCACCAACGCATCTTAGCTGTACTGTGCGCTTCAACACCAATACCTGTCCAAGCTGACTGTCAGTGGCGTTACTTAGCATGCATGTGCAACTGGCCTGGTGGAAGGTTGGCTGCGGTGTGGTCTCCTGGTGCTGCTCACATTGCCTGGAGTTCCTGGAAACACGTCTGCTTCAATTGGATGTATGAGCGCAATCCCTGTGGCTCCGCTTGCGCACACATGTGCATGTCTGCACCACCGAACGTGTCCAGCTGCCAGATGTCCAATGACCATGTCTGCTGGCAAAGGTGGTCTGGAGGCTCATTCCCCTGCAGAAAGGGCACAAAACACATGATTAATGCTGGAAATTCCCCTGTGTGTGTCTCTTCAGGCAGGTCATGACTGGACCATGTCAGAGACGTACATCAGAATTCACACCATAAGTGTGACTTTGACAGGCAAAGTGTGGTAGCCACTGTCTACAGCATGAATTGCATCAAGCACATGTACAGTAAAGATAAGAAACATACTACACAATGTATATCAATTAATGTACACATGAATTATGAAACCACACATCTCTCAAAAGAAGAAATCAGTCGATAAGACCCCTATAATCCCCACTAGGGTTGTTAACACAAGTATTACAGCAGCAGACACGCCACAGATATGACAGTCCAAAGCCCTTGTGAAATAGGCTGTAACACCGGACCATCCTTGCGAGCCCATGGATAAGGGAAGCAGGAGTGACTTATGTGAGTCAGGACCCCAAGCTGCAAACACATACACGAGACAAGCTTGAAGGGACCAGCTGGAACAGACAGTGGATGCTTTCAAAAGCCACAAAGCACCACACCATCACATGAAAGCACAATAGACAAGCAATTTTAAACTATATTAACTAATTACACTAACTATAAAGAACCTACATTACCTAATTAAACTAACTATCAAATCAAAAGTTAACTAACTAAACTAAAAAGAAAAATCAAAAATTGCCACATATGACCCATGGGGGCACCCAGGAGGGGGGAGGTACAGGGTGCTGCTCAACACCCACATGCGATGATGTTGAGGAAAAAAAAAACCTCCATGGGCTCAACGCCTGCACAGCCTGACCTGTGTGGGAGATATCTTGTCGTCCGAGTCTGGCTCTTCCTGAAAAGGAGGATGTGGCACAGGAGCCTGACCATGCCTAGCTGCAGCTTGCCCCTCGTCAGCAGCAAGTCTGCCGGACGAGTGAGCCTGGTTCTGTGCGGCGATGACACATAGGTCTGCATGCAGAACCTCCCATGATACGCATGCTTCCTCTTGCAAGGTAACACGTGTAACACAGAGTTATTCCTGCAAGGCCTGGCTGGACAACTGATGCACCTCCTGGCAAGCATGTAGCTCAGCCGAAATGGTATGCTCAAGCTGCGCAAACCTCTCCTCTGACTGCGCCCTCTGGGACATCAAGAGGACACCCAGAGTGGATCTGAGGGACTCATACTCAGCCCTCAGGCCCTCCATGTGTGCCTCTGCGTGAGCAGCAGTTGCTTGACGCAAAGACAACATTTCAGCCTGCCGTGGCCTGTCTGAGGCCGCCATGCCCAGTTTGAGCGAGCGGGCCGTGGGCTGTGCTGGCTGCTGCTGGAGAAGCACCTGCCTAGCAGGGGGGAGCACGGATTGGGCCACACGCTCCATGCTCACAGCAATGTTTTCCATTACTGCCCCTTGGCATTCTGAATTGGCAGTCATGTCTTGTTTCCCACTCAGTATACCTCGGTGGCACGCGGCCACCGCCTTGCTGGGCTTGAGACCTGCGGGACCCAACGACCGGCCGTCCTCGTTGGGTTGGCACTGCCCGCGGCTGCACGACTACATGCCCCCATCGACGTGATGGCCCAGGCCCATCAGCGACTGGTGTGGAGGGTGACCCTGCGTCCCGATCCACCACAGGCAGAGGTCCCACCACTGTCTGACCCCCCAGTGCAAGTGTCGGGGACAGATGAGTGTCCACATCAGAATCACTCACCGGCGAAGTATGGACCTGATGCACATCCAACTCGACATGGACGTCAGAGTGGTCATCTGGGCTGGACTCATTGCCAGCCAAAGACAAGATGGTCTGTAGCACATGTGGATTCTCGTGGACTACCACCCCACAACCCCCACTTGTGCCGGATTGCTGTAGTAATAACAACCCTGTGCTTGGCATGACACCACCATCCTCTGGCTCCATTGCGTCATCATCTGAAAATTAGAGAGAAAAACAGATCACTACACATGTTAGAAGCAGACAACACACACACACATGGACATCACACAGACAGCCAACACATGAAGCAAACATGTCACACACAAAAGAGAACCTGCCGTGCATGCCGGGTGAACTTGACATTGCTTCTGTGATTAGGCATGTAGAAGGGTGATATACTGCTCAGAAGTGGGTCACTATCTACATGTACAAGTACTTCATGATGTGTATCAGAAAACGTGAAGGCGGTTAATGGTCAAGTTCAGGCATCACGTGAAATGTGCATGCAATGGGTTGCATGGCTACAAGCAAACCACCCCTCACCCGAAGTGGAAATGCAGGCATGCCTTGCATGGTATCAAAAGGTTGACCAGAGACCTGTGCATTGGCAGACAGTGTTGACTTGCATCAATTGCATCATCTGAGTGAAGTGACAACACAGCAGATGATGATGGGACAGTAAGCAGGACACATGATGAACGCTCAGGAGTACACCCACGTGTGCAGAAGACACTACACCAGTTGGACAGAGTCAGTGGGCCTGAAACAGGCTGAGGCCTGTGACCCATACAGACTGTCACACCCTAAACATGTATGGGACGCAGGACTGAGCCACAGTGGCCATGGGAAGCCTGATGAAATGCCATGCAATGTGGGTCACCCTGTAACGCTCACCTGATTCCCACAGAGGCACCGGTCTTGACTGGGTGAATACCGTATCTTCAGAGGTGATGTGTAACACACGGTTGGCTCTTTGGGCTGGACCTCTGTGCACTGTATGTCTGACTCGAAGAGTAAGATGTCTGCAGATAGAAAATATGGGATTAATGAACTGGGGTTATTGGGTGCCTCTCTCTTCTTCCCTTTCTCTTCTCCTGTAGAACCCCAAAGGTTAACGCTCTCACCTTAGGTAAGTGAACGCCGAGCTCTCCATCTGCCTCCGGGCAGGGTGCCGTAACCAGTTTCTTCACTGGATAAAGGTGCAGGCCTCTTGACCTCAGAGGACTGCTGTCCGTCGTTTACTGCACGAACGGTAAGTTCTGGGTACTTCAAATGTCTTTAAAAGTCTTTTGTAATGATATCTCTTGTTTTGCAGGGTTCCAGCGTTGGCGGATGGCGGGCTGAAGAGAGTTGAGGATCGAACCCGCGTGAGGAATAGAAGCGCCTGGAAGCACGTAAGTAAGCGCTTGTTGCCGGCTTCACGATGCGCACTAACTGTCCCTTTATCTTGCAGGTACAAGTTCGGAGCTGCTGAAGGGTGCTGGAATACCCACTGGATTCGGCGTGGGAAGGAGTAATGGCACGTGAGTAATAAAGTTGCCCAATGTCTTTAAACGCACCTTCTTTTGTCTTTCAGATGCGGGATGCAGCGCCGAAGGCCTCCGGAGCGTGCGAAGAGTTGGTAAGCTTTTGTCTTTCAGATGCCGGAATGCAGTGCGAAGACCTCCGGAGCATGCGAAGAGTGGGTAAGCCTTTGTCTTTCAGATGCAGGAATGCAGCGCGAGGCGATGGTGACAGCCGATGAACCAGGTAAGAGATGCGCTGTCACTGAAGACCGTAGTGCTAACCTGTTCTTTCTTGTCTTTATAGGTGTTGCTGAAGACTGGATTCCAGGATGGTAAGCCTTTTTTCCCTTAGGCCCAGGATCAGATGCAGAAGACACGATGAGCGTTCTGCTGCAGAGGATGCAGAATAACGCAAACAAGATTCATCCATCGGGTGTGGTTTAAATAGCCTCCTGTAGTGCTTAGGTGTCTCCTTCCACAGCCTCGCCTAGGTAAGAAAAGAGTTCCTGCTTTCCAGAAGAGTTCCAGTGTTCTGAACCTAGGGAGTGGCTCCTGCCCCACCCAACAGGAAAAGTAGTCCCAAACAGAAGAGGATCAGGGGCTCAACTGGCAGGTAAGTAAGCAGCATGGTCTGCTGCAGGTAA
Source organism: Ambystoma mexicanum (assembly GCF_040938575.1). Taxonomy (NCBI): domain Eukaryota; kingdom Metazoa; phylum Chordata; class Amphibia; order Caudata; family Ambystomatidae; genus Ambystoma; species Ambystoma mexicanum. The sequence goes on from NC_090930.1 coordinate 330,009,095, forward strand.
GTCCACCCAAGCATTATGAGCCCGGCGCTTCCAGCGCTGGGACTGGGCATATTTATGAGCCTGGTGCCACTGGCACCAGGACAGGGTCCAAAAGGTCCCAATTGGGACTGGCTGGCACTCGGAACCTGGGTTATGGGCCTGCTTCCAAGGGAGTTGGGTAAGTCCTGACCTTTTGGAAGCAGAGATCATGACACACCCTGGACACGTACTACAATGATCATCCAGTCAAGAACACATAGGGGCATGCATGGAATGCACATGGAGCATGAATGGGCACTCATGTCCCTGCGGAGCATCTGACATCTGCACAGTCCAAGTGAGACTGCATCAAGTACAAAGGATGTACCCCACTGCACATGTCTGGCAGGTTGGCTGGTGGAAGTTAGCATGTACACAGGATGCATGAACAGGCCATTGCTTTGCGGCAACATGATGCAGACCAGTGCAAAGGTGATATTGGGGTGCACGGGGGTGTGTGGCAAGGGTGCATGCCTACGTGGGGTACCCGCATGCAGGCAGAGGACACATGCACGTCAGTCATGCAATGACATAGTCCCAGTGTTGAGAGGAAGGACACCCCAGGCTACATGCAGAAGGCCCAGTGAGCTGGAACATGGACCGGAGGGGCATCCAGGTGACCAGCATGTGAGTAGGCTACAAGTGTGGTTATAAGGACAGTCCCCGTCTGCTCCACATGTCCACCATCCTGCAGAGCAGCCATGCATCAGTGAAGCATTGCATTACCTGCACATCTGAGCCATGTACACATGACATGTAGTGGCAGTCATGCACAACACATCACACAGATAAAACACACATGGCCTCAACAAACACGCAGCAACACTCACTGGACTGGGCATCAAAGTCCGGCATCTCTCCCACTCCTTCGACTGATTCAGGTGGTATGAACTCCGCAACGAGTGACTCATGCAGAGTGAGGTCTTCCTCCTCAGGTGCCGGCCCACTGCCAGTCACCAGAGTCATGTTGTAATTTGAGGCACGCTTTGCCTTAGGGCTGCGTTTGAGGCCATTCCAACGCTTTTTGCACTCTTGCGCCGTGCGCACCTCATGGCCGAATGCACTCACATGTTCTGCAACTTGCTTCCAGTGGGTTTCACGATGGGCAGCCATAGTTTGACAATTAGGCCCCACTAGCATGTCACGGTTGTGGTCCCGCACATAGTCCACGAGGAAGTCCAGTTCCTGCACACAGAAAGGCTTCTTCCTCGATGTGCAGGAGGTCGTGGCTGTGTGTGGGGTCCCAGCCTGTGCTGCAGGCGCAACCTTCCTCCTCTTGGATGTTGGGGCAGACCCTGGCAGGCAAATGCCGCCCTGATCACTTTGGCCAGTGGCACCGGTGGATTGAGCCAAGGGAGTGGCAGGTGGAAGGACGACCAAAGGCCTGACTTGCGTCAGTGGCAGCTGGGTGCCCTCGAATGGACCCTGCGCAGCAACATCCGCTGTGGCAGGGTCATTGACCGCGACTGTCCTGGTTGGTATACTCACAACCGGGGTGTTGGCTGCATCTGCTCCTGCACTTGCCAACACCCGGCTGGTCGGGGCAGAAGATGACATTACTGCCCCAGGGACATGTGTCTCGGACAGGCCAGCCCTGTGTGCCCCTACGGTTTTCCTCCTGCCCTGTTGGAAATCTTCCATGGACTCTTCAAGTGCCAACGCAGCCTGCACTGGCAGGCCCTGAGCCTGGGTGGTGGTGTCCACAGCTGCACCTGCGGCTACCACTACCCTTGAGCCCGTGGCAGTCGATGAAACGGACTGCCGCGTCACATGGGCGCCAGTGCCAGATGCAGAAGCTGCATCGCCCGGAAACACAGGGGGTGGTGGTATGACTGCACCAACACATGGCACAACATCATGCCCAAGTGGCGCACCCCTGCTTCTTCCCCCTCTGCGGCCACCCTGGACACCCTGGAGTCACCCTACTCCCTGGTCACCCCGGCCACGTCCCTGACCACACCCGCCACGAGGAGTACGCCCAGCTGAGGCGCCCCTCACCTTTGGTGGCCTTCCAACCATGGTACAGATGGAGTAGTGCCAGCACAGATGGAGAAGTGCCAATGGGAGGTGTACACAATAATTGTCCTGGGCAATTGGGATGAAGGGGGTGGGATGCAAGATGTTAACCGCACCCCTGCACCTGCAAGGCTGTATGTGACCCCGGTGATGAAGTGACGGGTCATGCAACGCTCAGGCTCCCCAAAACTGCTGTAAAACCGTGCATGCAACCCCTGCAGCCTACGTGCGTGGAATTAACCTCCCGTAGTACGTGGTGGCACCCAGGAACACGAAAAACGCGTGCGCGTGGGACACGCAGGCTACTATGACCTAAAAAAATGGGTATGTGATACACAGGGGCACCCGCAGTGGGAAAATTAGCATGCGCGACTCACCGTGAGACTAGCATGATGATGAAAAACACATGTAGCCAATACCCCCCTAAAAGAAGAGATACGTCCTTGATCCGCTGTGAAGTTGTGATGGCGCGCAAAACAACACGAAGTAGCAACACACGTCGGTCTCCACGAAAGGCACCTACAACAAACTGCTGGGCCCGCTCACCTTTACCTCGTGCTGAGGGAAACGCCTGTGCTCGTCACGTCACTTACGCGCTAAGGGTCTTTCCTCAAATTACACGCTGACGTACACTTTTTTCACGTGCCAAATCACTCCGTGCAAGCTGGCCATGCGACAAAAAATCGGTACCCCCTACCTCTAATCCCGGAACTAATGGACCAAGTAAAGGAGGCTCGAATTTACACCAAACTGGACCTCAGATCAGCGTACAATCTCGTATGAGTTAAAAAAGGGGACGAATGGAAAACCGCCTTCTGCACTAAGTATGGACTTTTCAAATATCAAGTGATGCCCTTTGGCCTTTGTAAAGCCCTGGCAGCATTTCAATATTTTATGAACAATGTCCTTCGAGAGCTGATCGACGTTTGTGCAGTCGTATACATTGACGATATCCTTGTGTACTCGGCCTTCGAACATGAACATGTAAAACTCGTTTGTGCCGTACTAGAGAAACTTCAGCAACACAAGCTGTATGCTAAATTAGAGAAATGTTGCTTCCATGTTACAGAGGTCGAATTTCTTGGGTTCATTTTAACGCCAGGTGGAGTGCGGATGGATTCACAGAAAGTGGATGCTATCCTCTTGTTATGAAAGTACAAATGCTTCCAGTGATCTGACGAAGCTGAATAGGCCTTCCAAGACTCGAAAAAGAAATTCACCTCAGCTCTAGTTTTAAAACATCCAAGCCCAGACCTCCCCCACGTAGTGGAAACTGATGCGTCCAGCTTGGCAATGGGGGTGGTTCTTTCACAGAAGGTCCCAGAAACGAGTCAACTTCATCCAGTGGCCTTTTGGTCACGAAAGTTCACGGCACCAGATCTGAACTATGCTATAACCGACAAGGAGCTTCTGGCCATCAAGGCAGCATTCAAAGCGTGGCAACATTATCTCCTTGGAGCCAAGCACACCATCACTGTGATTACTGACCACCGAAATCTACAGTACCTTAAGTCAGCCAAGGCCCAGTCCTCCTGCCAGCTCGGATGGGCCTTATTTTTGGCAGAATTTGATTTTGTGATTACGTACCGACCCGGTTGCCGAAACTGCAAGGCTGATGCACTGTCCCGAATAGGGATGGCAGAGGCATACTCAAGTCTGGACCCCGTGCCCATCATCCCAGAGGGGAGAATCCTTGGAATCATCACGTCACCAACTCTGGACGACATCTACAAGGAAATCTCGCACCTCTTTAATTCTGAGGCCTTACAAGAGTGGTCGACCAAAAGCAACCATCATTCTATTTTTGAACACTTACCTTATTTCCAAGGACGTCTGTACTTACTTAGTAAAGAACTGCAAAGACAGGTTATCTCGAATTATCACGAGTCATTTATGGAAGGCCACCCTGGAATTGCAAAGACTGAAGCCAAAATCAAGAGACATTTTGGTGGCCAACATGGCAAAAAGATATCAGACAATTTGTAATATCTTGTGGGGTCTGTGAGCAGAACAAGGCCCAAAAGAAGAAACCACCTGGTCTATTACAGCCTTTGGACATACCTCCTGCACCCTGGCATACGTTATCCCTTGATTTTATCACTGACCTTCCTCCCTGCAACAGCTACAACACCATATTAGTGGTGGTAGACTTATTTTCAAAAATGGCCCATTTCATTCTGTTAAAAGGCTTGCCCTCCGCTTCAATGTTGGCAAAGGAATTCCTAGAACAAATTGTCCGGATACACGGATTTCCCTCCGTCTTAGTCTCAGATCGGGGCAGTCAGTTTATTTCACAGTTTTGGAGAAAATGTTGTCAGTTGGGCCAAATTGATGTCAGACTTTCAACCAGCCACCATCCCCAAACGGATGGTCAAACCGAGAGAACCAACCAGACTTTAGAGCAATACCTAAGATGCATGTTGCATCAAACTGAAGGCAGTTGGAAGGACATTTTATGGATCACCGAGTATGCCTACAATAACTCTTTGCATTCCAGCACGGGGCAAACCCTGTTCTATACAATATATGGAATACATCCACGAACTTCAGAACTCGACCCATCTCAACATTTGGAAATGCCTGCCGTAAGCAGTCTACACTCCACCATTACCCAAGCCTTCAAGAGAGCAACGGAAAATTTGAAACAAGCTAAAGAAAGATACAAGAAATCTGCATATCAACATAGGAGTGAAGCTCCTAAACACCAGATTGGAGATAAGGTTTGGTTAGCCTCCCAACATATACCACTAAAAGGAACCCACACGTTCAACCCCAGGTATTTGGGACCGTATACCATCAAGGCCATCATCAACCCAGTAGAAGTTAAACTGGAGTTACCTCCAAACAAAAGAGTCTACCCGGTATCCCACATTTCCCTGTTGAAACCTGTACAACCAGGAACTGGGATGACAAAACCACCAAGACCTATTTTGGTAGAGGGTGAACCAGAATTCGAGGTAAAAGACATTCTGGACTCAAAGTGGGTCAAATCAAAACTTTTCTATCTAGTTGATTGGAAAGGCTATGGTCCCCAAGAAAGGTCATGGGAGCCCAGTGACCACGTTCATGCACCTCGACTAGTAAACCGGTTCCATCGAAAATACCCGACCAAACCCGGACCAGCGAAACAAACCACCTTGGGAGGGGCTTTGAGCGGGAGTGCTGTCACGGTCCATTTCCCCACACATTAGGTGCAGACCAACCTGGCCAGGACTTTGACTTCCATGAGGGCCTTTAAGGCCCCAAAGACTCTCTCAGGGGCCTCCTGGACTTGGTCCTGGCGCTGTTGGCACCAGGCTCATGCTGCCATTACCAACATGGCAAGTTTCAAACAAGATAAAGCACGTGTGGGCCAATCTGAGGCAGGCTGAAGGGACTACTTGCCTAGGGAACTATTTACTTGGGTGTGGTTGCTGGAACTACTTTACCTGGGGACTACTTTTCTGAAGCTTTATAAACCACGCCTTTAGTACAGAACACGCTTCGTGTTATTCTGCACTCCTGCAGCGTAACGCTCACTGTGTCTGTTACTTTCAGGCCAGTCAGCTACAACGCCAGTCCAGTTCCTTCTCGAGCAACCTGCAAAGGAAGAAAAGGCATCAGGTTAGCCGCGCTGACCAAGGATCCACATCCCTACCCAGCGCTTCATTCGTACCTACCTGAGAGCTGCGCTTCTCGGCGAACCAACGAACCTCCATCCCACAACCGCTCATCGTTCGCCCACCATGCCTAAGTCGCTGTACCTGTCGGACGAAAAGAAGAAACATCAGGTTAGCGCAAATTGGGAAAAACACCATTCGAAACAGTTAACTCAGCGACATACTCACCTGAAGGCTGCTCCTACTAGCGATCCACTGATCTTCGTCACGCCGTCCTACAGCACCTACAAAATAAGGGAGCAGCAGGTCGGTCGCACAGAAGAGTCATAGCGCATATACAGACTTATCACAGAACACTGGTGCAAACTTTTCTGGGAAAAACAACTCTGCGTTCTACGAACTTTCGCATCAGTAAGAAACCTACAAAGGAAAGACAACCTAGGCAGAACCTGAACAATTGAACTCTTTGGCTAACCATTTTAATGGTAAAGACTTACTCGTTGAGTCAACGTTGTCTGAGACTCGACAGGATCAGTGAAGTAACTGGATCCTAGAACTCTACGTGCCCCTGCATACAGCTGCAGGACGGAGAGCCTGCCATCCTTAAAGCAAAGGTGAGACATAGCAGAGGGGCCTTCAGAAGACCACGGGAGGTGGGTGTGGGTCTTCCGCCTCACAGTTGGGTAACGCTTCATTTAACCCTTTAAAAGGCACCATCGTGGGGGCACAGATACAGAGATGACACGTGAGCCATCTAACAGCAGACCTGCCAGTCCAGTTGCCCACCCACACCTGCCTCGGGGGTCGCCATGTTGGGGCAAACACCATCCGAGACCACTGGCAACCCCCAGCCAGAGAGGCAGAGGGCCACCAGCTTCAGTGAGAAGGAAGTTGGTGTCCTGGTGGAGCAAGTTCTGGGGCATTATGATGCTCTCTTCACACCATCGTGCGCCGACAAGGAAGGATGGGAGAGGATCTGGGAGGACCTAGTGGTTGCCATCAATGCGGAGGGGGTGGCAACCCGCGACATCAAGCACGTCCGGAAGCGCTGGGAGGACTTCAGGTCCAGGACCCTCAACAAGGCCCGGCGCCTCATAAAGGCAGAGGATGCAGAGGGGTGCTTGGCAGCCTGACCAACATCCAGATGAGGGTCCTGGAATGCATAAGCCCAGCGCTCCATGCCCAGATCCTTCGGAGGAAGACCCGTCTGGAGTCAAGCAGTAAGTGACCATGCATTGCTGTGTGAAACAGGGCATGTTGCAGTGTGCTGGTAGTCAGCTACTTGCCTGTATGTGTAATATAGGCCATGTATGGATGTGTGTGTGCAGGGACATCATGGTAATGCATGTGAGACCAGTAATGCGTGAACCACATGGATGGTGCATATGTTCCAATGCAACATGGGGAGCAGCATGCGGAAAGCACACATGAATGCATGCCTGTCCCTGTTTTTGGACAAGGATGGGGGATGAGAGATGGGGGCTGCTCCTATGTACATGTATGGTGTACATGTCTGTGTGTCTGAGAAGTGTGTGTGTGACTTTGAAACGCCATGGATGCATGACACATGTCCATGATGATGTGTAGATTCACTTATGCAGTCTAGTCACCCCTGTATCCACTGTGTCTGTGGTGTACGAGCCATGATGCATGACCCTCCAGTGATGTGTGTGCATGGGATCAGTATGAGCCATGATGCATGTGAGTTTTAAAGCAACATTTATGTCAATAGAGGCCCTTGTAAATGGATGCTGACGTTGATTGCATGCGCCGTGCCTGTTCCTGCATGTGTGTTGCCTGCATTGACCCATGTGTTGTGGAGGGCAGGATGGAAGTGACGTTTGACAGTGCCGCTCATGTGTTATTGCTTCCTGTCTAGGGGACTATTGTACAGTGCCCTGATGCTTGTGTTCTATGTCTCCCTCTATGCAGCGTCGAGTGAAGAAGAGGGCGGAGACGGCGCTGTGGAGCTAAGCAGCGGGGATGTCTCCACCGGGCGGCGACGCAAGGCTCAGCCACCCTCCCAGGAATTGCCATCATCCAAGAGCGAGGGGCCTGGTGCTGCGTCTGCCACTACGGCTGTAGCGGAAGGGCCGGGTGAGCCCCCACAGGGGCTTGCAATGGCGAAAGACAGTGCGGAGACATCCAGGTTGGTGGTCTCCACAGAGGAGGAGGAGCCCGCTACTGAGCCGCACATGGGGCCTGGTGGGGGTAGTACCACTGGTGCAAGTGGTGCAGTCCAGGGCCAGGGTCAGGAGGCAGCATAGGTCGCCGCGGAGGGGCCTCTGCATGTCGCTGTCCCTGACCCTGTGACTGCACCACCATGCACCAGCAGGGATGCCTCGTCCCAGGCCTGTCCGCAGGTAGGGGGGAGGCCCACATCATCTGGCTCTCCGCTACCTGCGGACGAGGAGTCCCATGACCGTATGGGCTCCGTCCTGATTGGTGTCGCGTTGCGCACGCATGTCATTCGTGATGACGTGCGTGCTTCCTGGGGGGACCACACACGCCATCACGGAGATCTGCGTGGCAACGTGGCACTGTTGGGAGGGGCCATGGTCTGTGGGTTCCTACATGTGTCGCACACTCTGGCGGACCTCTCCTCCTCTGTGGAGACTATGCGCCAGTTGTTCTCCCTGCCGTCTTCCGGCCCAGATTCCACCAGGGCCCACTGTGGACCTGGCCTGACCAACACAGCCAGCTTGGTGGAGATCCCATCCCTGCCACAGTCGGGAGTCAGCAGTCCAGCAGGGGTGGACACCCCAACAACTGGAGACGAGCAGATGGTGAATGTGCAGGCATCATCGGACAGGGCACATGGACAGCAGCAGCAGGCTCTAGGTGGGAGCGATGATGGCTCGGGGCCATCAACATCAGATGGGCAGGCATTGGCCAGAGGGCAGGAGGACCCTGGAATGGGTGTGTCTTCCTTGTGGCTACGGTTGGGCCAGCGTATAGATGCAGAGCGGCGGTGGGCGGAAGAGGCGCGGCTCACCATGGTCAGGGTGGAGTTCTCCATGCGTCAGGCGTTGAGGCGGGCTGAATGCCTCGAGGCAACTCACAGGGAGTTGGAACAGGCCATGGATGCATCCCTGTGAGACCTCGGGGCCAGGGCAGAGGCCCGCTTCCAGGAGATAGGAGATTGACATGGAGTTCGATGATGCCCTGGCCCACAACATCACAGAGTGAGCCGTAGGACTTGCCAGCCGCCATTGTATACAGTTAGTTAGTGTTAGCTTTCCTTTCTCTTTTTTTTTCTTTTAGGACGCTTGGACAATGCCCCACGTTTTTGTATATAGTTCTAATTAGGTAGGTTTTCTTTATAGGTTTCATTTCATTTGTTGGGTTCATGGACCCTGGTTTCAATCTCTGTACATAGTTGGACTGTGGATTTCTGCAAAAATAATATTTTACTTCACCATGGATCAATGGATTTTAAAATGTAGGTTTCCTTTGGATTTGCTTTGGTGGACAAGGAGTTTTCACTGACTTTATTTTGGATGACTTTGGATTGTGACTTCATTATTTTTTTTATTTTTTTTGGACATGCATTCTTTTTTTTATTAATATTATTTTCATGCTTTGATTCCATTTGCTTCATTTTGTGCACAATACATTTTGATTTCTTACTTCCATGTGTGGTTTACTGCATGTCACAATGTGGGTTTGCACAATCACTGGCACACAGTCTGTGTGACGGACATGTGTTGATGTGCATAGTTGACTTTTGGTTTGTGACAAGAAATAGGCCTTTCAGTGTGGGGTGGATGGGAAACTTTATTGTGTCTCAGGACTGGAGTGGCGTGCAGTGTGATTTTGGTGGACATGAGGCCCATGAATGTGCATCTTTATGATATGTTGGGTGGGGACATGTATCGGGGTCTGCTGGCAGGTGCCCGTCAATGCAGGGTTGGTGGGGGTGCAGGGGGACATGTGTCGGGGTCTGCTGGCAGGTGCCCGTCAATGCAGGGTGGGTGGGGGTGCAGGGGGACATGTGTCGGGGCCTGCTGGCAGGTGCCCGTCAATGCAGGGTGGGTGGGGTGCAGGGGGACATGGGTCAGGGCCTGCTGGCAGGTACCTGTCAATGCTGGGTGGGTGGGTGTGCTGGGGGACATGTGTCGGGACCTGCTGGCAGGTGCCTGTCAATGCTGGCTGGGTGGGGGTGCAGGGGGACATGTGTCGGGGCCTAATGGCAGGTGCCCCTCAATGCTGGGTGGGTGGGGGTGCAGGGGGACATGTGTCGGGGCCTGCTGACAGGTGCCCGTCAATGCAGGGTGGGTGGAGGTGCAGGGGGACATGTGTCGGGGCCTACTGGCAGGTGCCCGTCAATGCAGGGTGGGTGGGGGTGCAGGGGGACATGTGTCAGGACCTGCTGGCAGGTGCCTGCCAATGCTGGGTGGGTGGGGGTGCGGGGGACATGTGTCGGGGCCTGCTGACAGGTGCCCCTCAATGCTGGGTGGCGGGGGTGCAGGGGGACATGAGTCGGGGCCAGCTGGCAGGTGCCAGTCAATGCAGGGTGGGTGGGGGTGCAGGGGGACATGTGTCGGGGCCTGCTGGCAGGTGCCCCTCAATGCTGGGTGGGTGGGGGTGCAGGGGGACATGTGTCATGGCCTGCTGGCAGGTGCCCGTCAATGCAGGGTGGGTGGGGGTGCAGGGGGACATGTGTCGGGGCCTACTGGCAGGTGCCCATCAATGCAGGGTGGGTGGGGGTGCAGGGGGACATGTGTCGGGGCCTGCTGGCAGGTGCCCGTCAATGCAGGGTGGGTGGGGGTGCAAGGGGCATGAGTCGGGGCCTGCTGGCAGGTGCCTGCCAATGCTGAGTGGGTGGGGGTGCGGGGGACATGTGTCGGGGCCTGCTGACAGGTGTCCCTCAATGCTGGGTGGCTGGGGGTGCAGGGCGACATGTGTCAGGGCCTGCTGGCAGGTGTCCGTGAATGCAGGATGGGTGGGGGTGCAGGGGGACATGTGTCGGGGCCTGCTGGCAGGTGCCCGTCAATGCAGGGTGGGTGGCGGTACAGGGGGACATGTGTCGGGACCTGCTGGCAGGTGCCCGTCAATGCTAGGTGAGTGGGGGTGCAGGGGGACATGAGTCGGGGCCTGCTGGCAGGTGCCAGTCAATGCAGGGTGGGTGGGTGTGCAGGGGGACATGTGTCGGGGCCTGCTGGCAAGTGCCCCTCAATGCTGGGTGGGTGGGGTGCAGGGGGACATGACTCGGTGCTCACCAGTGCATGGTGACATGTGGGCTGGCTGGGGGGCATTGCCAGGTGGATGGGCTGCCTACGGGACATGACCAGGGTTGGAGGGATGTCCCCTGTGGTGTGGGATGGCTGCAGAGGCTGGGGAGGGGGTACAGGGCACACCTGGGAGGACACACACTGCAAAATCACGTTTGGAACTCCCCGCGCACCCCTCAGAATACACATACCCCGCTCGCACAAGGCCTATCGCATGTGATTCTACACGCGCACCCCGGAAATACACGTACCCCGCTCGCACAGGGCCTATCGCGTGTGATTCTCCATGCGCACCCGCGAAATACACGTATCCCAATCGCACAGGGTCTATCGCGTGTGATTCTCCACGCGCACCCCCGAAATACACGTACCCTGCTCACACAAGTCTTGTCGCGTGTGATTCTCCATGCGCAGCCCAAAATACATGTACCCAGCTGGCACAGGGCCTGTTGCGTGTGATTCTCCATGCGCACCCCCGAAATACACTTACCCCACTGGCACAGGGCCTATTGCGTGTGATTCTCCACGCACACCCCCAAAATACACATACCCAGCTCGCACAATGCCTATCGCATGTGATTCTCCACGTGCACCCCTGAAATACACGTACCCTGCTCACACAGGGCCTATCGCGTGTGATTCTCCACGCACACCCCTGAAATACACGTACCCCGCTCGCACAGGGCCTATCGCCTGTGATTCTCCATGCGCACCCTGCTGCAAGCGGGGTTCATGTATTCGGAGGGGTTCACGGGGAGTTTTACAGATGTTTTCGTGGTTGGGGGCTGTATGCTGGTCCACTGGCCTGTGCGCCATGTACGGGATTTGTGTACTGTTCATGGCACACAGGGCGGGGTTGGGGGCGTAACTGGCGCTGCTGCAGGTTCGCTGCACCACTCTGCACCACGGCTCATTATGGATGTTAGAATCCATGAATACGCTGTGCGCGGAAATAGATTTTGATGCATGCAGCTGGCGCAGACTTCCGCACGCACACACTGTGCGCCAGCCACGTGCGCCACTTGTGCGCTGATTTCTATGAATTACCCCCTTAAAGACACCAGGAGAGGATAAGGGGGAAATGATAAAGCAGATCAATTGGCCAAGATTGGGGCTGTTATCGGAGAATTATTGCGCATTGAACACCTAATTGATGAAATACAGGTGGATGGTGTCACACGCTCCAAATCTCCAAAAGAAGTTGAACAACCTGTAGTGCAATGGGATAATGATACGCCAGATCAGGATCTGGTTAAGGCACAAAAAGAGGACCCAGTGTTGGGTGTTTTTTATAATCCCTTAATAGACCCCGAACAGAACTTCTTAACTGAAAATGGTTTCGTAGGAAAAGAAGAGCTGAGAGTGTTGTTAAAGAACAGGAAGAGAATTAAACTACAGGATGGTCTGATGATTAGGGAGTCTGTGACAGGGCAGATACAGTGGGTAGTGCCTCTTTCATTTAGAGGACTAATGTAACACCATGCGGATGATGCACAAACTGCAGGATACAGGGTTTCCCAAAAAATATTGGAAATACTGAAGGACTATGCTTACTGGCCACACCTGTCCCAGGATGTGGAATTATACACTAGGGGATGTTTGGTATGTGCACAATTTAAACCTGCTTCACCAATGCATAGAGCTCCATTAATAAAAAGAGGCTTCCATGGTCAGATTTGCAAATTGACTATATTGGGCCTGTAAAGAGATCAGCCAGGGGAAATAAATATTTATTGACAGTACGTTTAATGTTGAAATGGGTAGAGTACATTCTTGCACCAGTCTGTAGTGCACAAACAGCAGCCACATTGTTGGTAAATCACATGTTTTCAAGGTTTGGGTTACCTCAAAGGATAGAGTCAGGCAGAGGAAGTCATTTTACGAGCGCTTTGATGAGCAAGGTGTTGCAGATATTGGGGGTAAAAAGGAAATTGCACATCTCCTACCGGCCCGTCTCTTCTGGAAAAGCTGAACGAAGCAATAGGTCTATTGTGGAGATACTAAAGAAGTTTCTAGCAGAGGCAGGTTCTAGTTGGGATCTACGGCTACCTTTAGTGTTAATGGCCATTAGATTGACTCCTGCTAAAGCAACAGGTATCAGTCCTCATGAAGGATTGACAGGAAGAAAAATGGTGCTGCAACAACATTTATTGTACAGGACACATTAACAGACACTTGTGAGTGCATCCACAGTTCACAAATATGTGGAAGAATTGAGGACGCACTTACAACATGCATTTGCATTTTCACAGTGGAATCTGGAAAGAGCTGCTGAAAGTACAAGGACCTATTATAATAAAAAGATATCTGGGAAAGAGTACAAAATAGGTGATCAGGTCTATAAATATAATTTTGGAAATAGTAGACATAAAAATTCAAAATGTCTTGTGGCATGGTAAGGGCCATTTGATATTGTAGATAACATATCTCCTGTAGTGTATAAAATATTGAGGACAGAGGGTGAGATGGTGACAGAGCAATTCGTCCATGTTAATCAGATTAAACCCTGCCATGCAAAGCATGAAATCAAGATACTTGTGCAGGTAGAGATGGGTTAAGTGTACTGATTGCATTGAACAGAAAGCTTACAATAAAGTGAATGATGAAGGCACAGTAAGCTTGTATATTGATGGATACAGTGAAGAACTGTTCACTGTTTCATAATGGTGGTGTGGGTTTCACTCCATGAGAAACCAGAAACATGGTCTAGTGCATTAGCAAAAACAAATGAAAATGTCACATTTAGCCCTAAAATATTTTTTAAAAATTAAAGTGGTGTTATGCATTCATAGAAGTATAATATAGTGTGGTGAAGTTATTCTGCATGAAAATTGCTGTGATGTATAATAATACAAGATGTAAGAGGTTGTTTTTCTCTATAATTTGTGTTTAATTGCAGATATCCGAAATTGACAAGTTTGATGAGTCATGGTGTTTGGGCCACTTTTTTTCTTTTAGGCCAAATAGTGAAAGGGATAGATAGAAAATAGTTTTGTGCTATGTTCTTAATCCATTTCTTTTCTATTCGATTTAGATTCCATTAACTATATGTCCTGGCAGGGGCCGGAGGCCGCAGGACTGGAGACCGCAGGAGATGGTGGACCACTGGAGTCCACGGGAGGAAATTCCAGAAAAAGCCTCCGGACCGAAGTATGGAGGTGAAGATGAACAGCCCGGAATGGCAAAAGAGGTGACCTCTGTGAAGAAAAGTCTGTGAGCGCCAGGCCGGAGAGGTTCCGCTGCAAAGGATGCTGTTATGGAAGTTTGGTGATCAGGACATCTCAGAGATGTGGTTAAGAGGATTGTGAATGCCAGCAATAGAACAGTAGCAGTTGAGTTTAATTCCACAGTGTTGCTGGTGCGGCATGGTACCGTGCTGTGCTTTACCAATTGAGACTTGAACTGGTGACAGTGGAAATTGTGTGTTCATTTTAAGCCATTTTGTTATTTTATTTAATTATTTTATTTTATTTTTTTATTGTGGTGCATACACATTGATGAGAACTGTTTAATCCATAAAGTACATGGACAAAGACTATGATTCAAAAATATTATGGAGCCTGAACTAATATGGACACATGGAGATGTGCGCTTCAGTCAGAAGTATACACATGTAATTGGATCACACATGCACGTGCGTGTGAGGACTGATATGCCTCATTTGGGTTCTGTTTCATTTTTATCTTACAGTTAAACAATTATTTGTTGTGAAATGCTTATATGTTCATTTTATTAAGATGTTATTGGTTCAACCGTTATTAATCTAGCGACGAAGGGGAATCATACATTTTGGAAATTGATGTGTTTCCTCCAATTATGAGTTTATTGGTCATAATTGTCCGAAAAAGGAGGGGTATATAGGCATATATTCATGCATTATATATTTGTGCAAATAACAACACATGTGAACAGATTCCAAGGGAAGCAAAATAGGTGTTCATTGGCAGCGTGTAGAAGCAGCTATTTTTAAATGGGTGCAAGGGACAGCTTTTCTCAGCAAGAAGCCAGTAAAATGAGTGTTGTTTTAAAAGCATTCATGCCAGAAAAGGTATGATTATTTAAAAAATACCCAGCAGAATGTGCAGTCATTTTAAAATGCAGAAATGTGCATATTTACAAATGTAATGCTTTTCTATCTGTGTGGAACTGCATTGGAATATATATAACCAACTAACCTGACAAATAAAAGCCCATTAACTGTCCCAATTAACTTTATAATACTGTTTGGTAAGCATTTTGAAATTCATTTCATTTTGTGTTTTTTTCATGGGGAGATGCACAGTAGAAACAACAAAAGGGCTGTCTTTGTGCAGGCTGAAAACTTCCATTGTCCTTGCAGGAAATAACTTGTTACATGTATGCCTGTGCAAGATGATTGGCTAATGTGGTCGGCAGTTCTGGTGGTGTCAGAACAACGTCAGGGGAGGCTGATCTAGATGTTGACGAACAGCCAGAGGAAATGTAAGCTGCTGAGAGAGGGGTGTAGTCAGTGCTTCCTGAGATTTGAGTTCGATCTGTGCCTCTGGGGATGTGAGCTCTGTGGCTGCAGTCTTGAAGACAGGGCAAAGGGGGTGGTGCCAGGCTTTGAAGCATTCCTGAGGCAGTGCAAGGCTGGGGACTCCCGCACAGATAGTGACTACAGCAAGAGGTAAACCAGGCAAAAGACAGGAGCATCGCATATTATTGTGAGTGCTGCTTCCAAGTGAGGAGCGCGTGGGATGGATGACATGGTATCAGTCAGCATAGGGTTATTGGTTTGAAACCAAAGTGTTTTATTTTAGTCTCTTTCTTTCAGCACTTAGTTAAGAAAAAGAATTACATACCACATTTATTATCTCTTCCATGTAGCCATGTGTTGTTTTCTTTTTATCTCCCAGAGAGTCAGAGCTGGGCTCGCTGTTGGTAAGAACATGTAACTGTGATATCATGTAATGTATTGTTTTATTTTTCTGTTAGTGCAACATAATAGTGGTGATCAAACAATAACAGCATTTAAAAAAAAGAAAACAGAACAAGTCTATTGCTTGGTTTTTGTGTTTTAATTTCTGCCTCGGATGATAGCTGAGTTAGGGGGGAAAAGTCAGTGGATGATCCTAGTGTTATAGCACTGTGATAAAAATGTGCTACCTCATTACCACCTGGGACAAAGTTAGGAAAAAGAGTAAATACATACAGATGAGCCATGTAGAGTGTATGTATGTGGATGGGCTTTCGTTGCATGCTGAAGAGAAAGCAGTGCCCTCTAAGGCACGTAGGTTACTGATGTAAATAAATCAGTAACATGAGCTACATGCAATAAGTGGCATTCTGTATAATTTTACTGGGTTCCCTAAAAGTAATGGTAAAAGACCCGGTAAGGGACAGGAGCACCAGAACATCTCATTCTTAAAATAAGCCTTTGAAGGAACTACAGCAGAAAATGGACAATTTGCCATCAGTCGACACCTGGAGGGAAAAGAGAGGGGAGTACAGGGGGTACCAGGTCCAAAGGTTCTTTATTGTCAGCCAAAGGTGGGTCATAATTATAAAGAGGGGAGGTTTGTCTTATTATGGGGCTGTATGATGGAAGGTCAAATTACCACTATACCGGGGGGCGTGGCCAACCACCGAAACATGCGGACGTGAGCCGCCATTGCTCTTGAGCCGCCAGCCAGATCCTGAGCTAAATCCTGCGAAAATAGCCATTGTGGACTGTTTAAAACTGCACATATAGCTATCCGAACGCAAGCGGCATCGATTCCTGCAGGAACGGAGCAGATCCGATGCAGATTTCCAAAGATACGACCACCAGCAAACACGGGCTTGGAGCCGCGCTCAGCACCTAAGATGGCCGCGGCCAGCTCGCCGTAAGCGAAATACGAAGAGAGTACGACACATTAAGCGAAGCCGGCAGTGAAAGCAGGGGCCGAAACACACCTGGATGAGCGAGGGTCACCCACTACTGCGAGACCCCGACGCTGTGGTGCCCGTAACTTGAGGAGTGATCAGCGCTCTAACTACCCAAAATGCTGCGACAGAACTGGCTTCACCATCCGGTCTGGCACCTGAGACAAGACTACGATGCCAATCCAGCTTTCGAGACTGACGAGCCACGGCCGGATGCAGTCAATACACCCCTGAGGGTCTGGATCCGCTGGGCCTTCTTACTGAGATACTGCCACTACACGCCTACGTAGCTTCAACGTTCAGCAACAACGTGGGCACTCCGCTCCGCGTAGAGTGCCCACGAACCCTCCTACAACGATCCCCGGATGCAACCTATGGAGGACACCCAGGAAACACGCTCAAACACTTGATGGTATCTGCGTCGACTCCTAATAACAAACACCTAAAGCTCATAACCTGGAATGTGAATGGCCTGGGATCCAGCATCAAAAGAAGACTAGTGCTGCAATACATAAACAGACATTCCCCGGATATAGCCCTCTTGACCGAAACGCACCTGGCAGGAACCACATGCAAACTGTTCCAGAGATCCAATTACCGTGCAGCGATCCATGCTGGCTTCTCCACGGGAGCGAGAAGAGTGCTAGTACTGGTCCACAAGAGACTACCACTTGAAGTCAAAAAAGTAATATGAGGCACAGGCGGGCGATACATACACCTGCAAGCGTCACTATGGAATCAAACCCTGGCGATAACGGCGATCTACTCCCCACCAGCCCTCCTCAACACCTTGCTAGCTGACATTACCCCTATCCTGGCGACTGGAATGGCAGATACATGTATAATACGAGGGGACTTCAATGAAGTAATAAACAATGCCTTAGACGGTACACACCTTCGGTCCAGAAACCCCAACACGGTCACCAGACTTGCTACCTTTGCATCCGCACTCGGGCTCCGAGATATGTGTCGTGAATTGCATGGAGAAGAACGTGAATATTCCTTCCACTCAGGAGCTCATGCCCCAATGTCCAGGATAGACTATATCTTTCTCCCATCCCAGAATATTCATAAGGCCTGTAATGCTACCTTCTTTCGAAGAGGCATATCCGATCACTCTCCACTGCTAGTGGAGCTGGAGACAGAGAGACCTCGTCCGCCGCCCACCTGGCGTCTCAACTCCTATTACCTGGGGTTCCCAGAACTACAAGAAAAAATAGAAACAGCCACCTCCGAATATTTCGAGCTGAACACAAGCTCGACAGATGACCCCTCCATCCTGTGGGAAGCGTACAAACCAGTCCTGCGAGGCAAGATCATATCATGGACCTCCGCCAAGAAGAAGATGCAACACGAATCGATCATCAAAGCTGAGAAGGAAGTTATGACCAGGGAAACAGAACATGCCTCCAAAGACACCCCCCAGACACATAGAGCCCTAATGTTGGCGCAGAAGAAGCTACATAATCTATCGCTGGATTGTGCCCAAAAAGCACATAGTGCCATGAAAGCACGTCTATATGAAACAGGGGAAAAAGCAGGCAGAATGCTTGCATGGTTGGAAAAAAGAGAGGAAGGCCAACGTATAGTAAAGACCATCAAAATGGGAGAAGCCAGATTAGTCTCCACTGACGCCGAAATTGCAGAATGCTTTGCAGACTTCTATGAAGGACTCTATGCGCCTCCCACCGATACACCGAATAGCTCCATACTAGACAACATCGATCTACCCTTCCTCACCGAGGAACAAGCTGAGTCACTGGACGGTAAAATGACGGAAGAAGAGATCTTGACAGCCATAACACAACTCCAGGCCGGCAAAACCCCAGGCCCCAATGGCTTCCCGGTTGATATTTGGAAACGTCTCAGCCATTTAGAATTACCTATGCACCTACTCAATCTGTTTGAAGACTCCTTATTGAAAGGCGTACTCCCGCCAGACCTCCAAAAAGCCACGATAATCGTGATCCCAACAGAAAACAAACCTCCGGAAGAATGCGGCTCCTACAGGCCCATATCACTAATCAATACGGAAGCAAAAATACTGGCCAAGGTACTGGCGAACAGACTACAAACGGTCATCACGGAGCTGATCCACCCGGACCAATGTGGCTTTATGCCCCAGAGGTCAACCAGAATGAATATCCGAAGGCTGCATCTGGCCTTGGAAAGAGCACCTACCCTGCAACAATCAGCTGCACTGCTGGCCATCGACTTCGAAAAGGCCTTTGATTCGGTGTACTGGGAGGCATTGTGGGCAATTATGAAGAAAATGAACTTTGGTGAACCATTTATAAAGTGGGTCCATCTTCTATATAAGGATCCCCTGGCAGAGGTGAAGGTGAATGGCTGGCTCTCGCATGTCTTCCGATTGGGGAAATGCACCAGGCAAGGATGTCCCCTCTCGGCAATGCTGTTTGCCCTAATAATCGAGCCACTGGCAGTCATCCTGCGAAACACACAGACACATGGTCAGGCTTTCGATGGAACTTGGAATGGGAAGACAAGATATCCCTCTATGCAGATGACCTCCTGATATACTTAGGTGACCCGGCGATCTCAGGCCCCATAGTCACTGCTATCCTAAGAAACTACGAACCTTTAGCGGCCTCAGAGTGAACTGGCTCAAATCGGTGCTCCTCCCTGTGAAGGGTGTGGACTGTATACCACTACAAGGCTCCCCCTACCAGATTGAGCTTACACAATTCAGATATTTAGGCATCATCATCACCAACGCCCTCGACACTTATATACCCCAAAACCTATGCCCAATAATGAGGAAATTCGAACACTGGGAGGCATTACCACTGACAGTAATAGGCAGAGCAGCGCTCTTCAAGATGTCAATCCTACCCCGATTCCTATACATCCTTCAAAATGCCCCCCTTCACATCCCTGCGGAAGAATTCCACAAAATAGATGGAACAACACGCAGGCTGCTGTGGGGAGGGAAACACCCGAGGATAGCCCTCAATACCCTGCAACGCTCAGTCTGGGAAGGGGGGATAGGTCTCCCCAACATCCAAGTTTACTATTGGGTGGCCCAAACGGAGACAGTCAATGACATTCTACATGGCAACCCCAGACTCCCACATATACGAGCGGAAATAAATGCCAGGCAGGATGTGTCCCCACTCGAAAGTCTCTATGGGAAACAATGTCGCCCTCCCTAGCGCTCGATAGTGGCACAGACAACACAAATATCGAAAGACTCTCACAAATATATTGGCTGGGATAAGAAAATCACCCAGTCCAGCCTATTTGGAACAACACCCATCTCAGAGGTCTCAGTAGACTCCCGAAATGGCCCCGCTGGGCCGCAGTCGATATACACACTCTACAAAAAATATTTGTGAATAATCAGTTCATTCCATTTGTCGAGTTCTCCACTAAATATACCCTCCCAGTTACCGAACGCTACCACTATGAGCAGTTACACCATGCCCTCTCAACCCAAAGGGATCAATTGACAGACATGCCAGAATGCACGCCTATAGCGCGAAACATAGTTGTAGACAAGGTGGAAAACAAAGTCACTTCCACCATGTATAATGCCATTTCCGCTTTTGATACGACAGAACTATCGAACCTAAAGCTGAAATGGGAAGGAGATGTCGGCCCGATACTTCCTGAGGATTGGATCTCGGCCCTGATGCACCCCAGGGATATAGCAATCTCGGCCAGAATCAGACTTATCCAACTCAAGATCCTCCACAGAATATACTACCTGCACCTAACATTGTATAACTGGGGGCAAGCAACCGATCCCAAATGTCTGCGCTGTAAACAGGAAGAGGGCAGAGAGCACCTTCTACCACATCCTATGGCAGTGCACGCACATACAATACTTTTGGGGGAAATGTACCGAAAGACTATCGAGGGTCATAGGACGCCCAATGACCTAATGACCTCAAACTATTCCTCTTAGGTATTGAAGAGGTATTGAAGAGGAAGGAGAACTATCCCGCTTCGAAAGACTACGCCTGTCAACATTTGCAGGGATTGCCACGTAACTTTGCACAATTGTGGGGGTCTGAAATCTGCCCAAGCTATGACCTATGGTCCACGGACGTGGATGCGGTCAGTCTGATGGAACGTCGAGTATACCAAGCGAGGGGCTGCCCTGGCAAGGTGTATAAAATATGGGGAAAATGGGAACAAATACTATGAGCAAGCGATGCTTGGGCGAATGAACGACATTACGTAGCCTTGCCATCAAGCCAGGACTTTAACACATAGAACTGCCTCGCCATCAACCAGTTGTGAAGCCGGACAATAATACAACTGGTTTTGTATATGTGTGTCTATGCGCAGTGGATGTGCGTGTGCGCCCGGACGAATCTCAGTTTTCATGCGCATTGCCCCCCCCTTTTCATATGTATGCAATTTATGTTTTAGTGTTGTGTTCAATTTTGTTCTTTATTTTCTTTGTCTTGATTGGATATTGTTTGTTTTGTATACATGCACAAAAACCCAATAAAACTTGTTATTAAAAAAAAAAATTACCACTATACCACAAAAATAAGATACCAATAAAAATTATCACCAGGATAACATAGTTTGGAGCTATTATCAAAATAGGGTAATACTGAACTACCACCAACGGTAAGGCCCATTTACCGCAAAAATACTGCCACAATACCACAATACTAAATTACCCCCAAATCAGGAATTAGCCCCAAAGACAAAATCTACAACTCAGCCCACCCTGGCGTGAATTGCAGGTTCCTAAATATCAGGGTGTGGGGTGATGGGAATAATGAGATTTTGGATCGCTTCACCACTTCATCTGATGTATTCCCTACCAGGGAGTCAATTTCACTGCAGTACATATTACGAAGTCTGTCTTCCCGGGGTGACCATAATATCTTCTCTAGATGTGTTCCTACCACTGCTCTGTCCATATTCCTCAATTATTTCCCTCTGTCATCCCTCATCCAGTCTGTTATAACTCTAATTTTGTCTGGGGAGGGGGTAATTAGCCAAGAAAGGTTGGTCTATGGTCTTGGTGATCTAAATTCCCAGATATGGTATCTTGTTAGGGGCCCACGAGTATGGGAATCTGGATTTTATCTCCCCTTCCCTCCCCGGTGGTATATGTAGACTCAGTATCTCAGATTTGTCCTATTTATTTTTAGAGAGGCAAACTCCCTGAACTGAGCCAGTACCTTGTCTACTGCCTGTAGGGATTCCTCTGGGTTGGTTAATGTTAGCAACATGTCAACAGCGAATGCTGCCACCTTATGGTCGCTCCCCACAAATTGGTCACCTTCTATGCCTTTTGTGGTTCTAACCATGTTCAAGAGAGGTTCTAGGTGGATGGCATGAAATAGCAGGGATACAGAGCAACCCTGTTTTGTTCCTCTGGGTACTGCCACCAGGTCGGACAGTTCCCCATTTATGAGTAAGTGTAGGGAGGAGTTTGGTAGTTGGCGGCTATTTTGGACATGAAGGCCTCTCTGAACCTCATTTTGCACATGGCGAGAAAGAGAAATCGCCACCCAGCCCTGTCAAAGGTTTTTCTATTTTCTGCATCCAATGTGACCACAAGGGCCGCTATATGTGATTTGTTGACGTTTTTTAGGATGTGGGCGATTCTCATGGTATTATAGTGAGTCTGTCTGCCACCTATGAAGCCCAATTGATCAGGGTCTATCAATCTCGTGAGAAGAGGTTCTAGGCGATTTGCCAAGATTTTAGTATATATTTTGGCAACTGTGTTCACAATCGGTCTGTACGAGCCGCGTGCCGTCAGGTCATTTCCTGTCTTGTACAGTAATACCACTTTTGCTTCTTCCATCGAGGGTGTTATCCATCCCCCCCTGAACTTATTAAACAGGGAGGTCAGGCAGGCAGCCAGGACCTCCCTGCATTACTTAAAAAAGTCAGACGTAAATCCGTCGGGGCCCACATCTTTATTGGTGGGGAGTGCAGTGATTGCTTTGTACACTTCTTCTCTATTTATCCCATTCTCTAAGTCTGCCCTTTCTTGAGCCGTTATCCCGTACAAGCTGAATTTTTCCAGATACTCTGCTTGGCCTTGCTTCTCTGGGTCTTCCGTTTTTATACGCTTCCCCATAGAATGGCAAATTGTCCATTTTCTCCTGTATTTCCTTCGAAGGCTTATTTTAAGAATGAGATATTCTGGTGTTCCTGTCCCTTACCGGGTCCCATGCTAGGTTGAAATTGCCTGCAAATATTACATCCCCTTAGCAAACCCCTCGAATTTGTGTAACATTGATTGTATGAAGCAATCCTGTCCCGATTTGGGAGCATATATTTAGGCTAGGGTTATTGTATTCCTATTATTGTATCCCCACTTCCCTGGAGGATTATTACTACCTTCCATTGGTGTCTCTATTCATACCCATCCTTCTAAGGTGTAGATTGTTCTTCATTGTGATGAGAGTGCCCCCTTTCTTCCCTGGGTTGTTTGATTTTTGTAATCAGTCGTATCCATGTATTTTTGTCTTTCTCTTGTATATGGGTTTCGTGTAAGGCAATTAAGTCTGGGCTCTCCCTTGCTAAGAAGTGGTCCAGTTTTTTCCTTTTAATTGGTGAGTTGAGCCCCTTGATGTTCAGGGAAATCATTTTTCATCACCTTTCCTTAGTCATTTCCTGTGGATATTCTGAGTATTCGCTCTGCTTGACGGGCATACTTGTTCAGCCCCACCTTTCCCCTCCCCCCTTCCCCTCGCTGGGGTGGCTCAACCGGCCTCTAGCCCCTCCCGAATCACATCTTCTGGGGTTGAGTCCCTTTCCTCCCACGGTGTTCTCCTTAGCGTGTATTCCCTGACACGTGTTGATACCGAGTGTATCGCCCCCACCTCCTTGCAATGTATTACCCCTCCCCAGGCGCTATTACTTCTCTCTTGTGGCCATGGGTGCTTTTATGTGGCAGGGCTCATTTCTGGGGGTACCAGTTCTCACGGTGGGTTATTCGCCGACAGTCTTGGGCCTTGCAGGTCCCTTTTTTCCTTGCTTTCCTCTTTGACTCCTGAGTTGTCCATTCCCATGCTTTTCTTTTTTGTTGATCCTTTACTGGGCGCTGGGTTTCACTGTATGATGTTTCCATCTCTATGCCAAGTATGTCCACTCCTTCCTGTATCGTGGTGATTCGTCTTTGCCTTTTTTCAAATTCGAACAAGAGGGTGAACGGGAAGGTCCATTTATATTTGATGCCTCGTTTCATTAGATCTTGCACTTTTGGGCGCATCAGTCTTCTTTTGGTGAGCGTGATCTGGGAGAGGTCTTGATATAGTTGGACTGTGGCGCCGTTGAACTTGAGGTCATCTGTTTGTCTGGCGGCAGCCAGGATTTTCTCTTTCTGATTGTATTTGTGCATTGCTACCAGGACGTCCCTGGGTCTTGTTCCCAGCTCGGTCCTCTTTGGCCCCACTCTATGGATCCTATCCACCAAGATTTCATCAGGGTCTGATATGTCTATCAGGGTTGCGAATAATTATTTTACTAACTGTTGCAGCTCTGCATCCCCCACTGCTCCGGGGATTACTTGACCCTAATGTTTGCCCTCCTGGACCTATTTTCAAAGTCCTCGGTTTGGATCTCCAAAGTGTGCGTGGCCCTAGCTAGGTGTTGCACCATATCCTCCATTGTATGAGTATCATCAGCCATTTCCTGCAGGGCTTTTTCATTAATGTCCACTCTCCCTTCACTTCCATTAGGTCCTCTTACATTTTGTCTAGTTGTGTTTGCATCATATTCGCCATCCTCTCCCCGAAGTTCTGGAAGCATTGTTCCAAAAATGTTTGCGTGACCCTTTGTTCTTCCTGTGTGTCCTCGTGGGTGGTCTTCCCTTCATTCCGGTCTGCTTCCAAGTCACTATTAGGCAGGGCTCCCCAGTCTTTACTCCACATTTTCAGTGTCGCCCACCCATAGCTCTCTTTGTTTCCTTTTGCAAGGGTCTGGGGCACTTTCCCTCAGATTTTCGACACCTTTGATGGGTAGTAGAGTAGGAAATTGCGGAATTCCGCCAAACGTCCTAGATTTACCATTTCCTACCTCTGTGGTTCTCCTGCTCTATATGATCCCCCATTATGGTCCTGTCTGTTCCTTTGTCTTGGTGCTAGGGACATTGAAGCCCCAGGTTTGTCTCTTTTTGTTTTAACAGGGATGGTTGCGATCTCGGAGTTGCCGCACCAATGGCGAAGACCACAGTGAGTTATTGATGGGCGGAGCGCTGCACTGTTTATTGGTGTTAATTGCTAACCTGTGTTCTCTTCCCTTCTTTGTACAGGTTGCAGTGATTTTCCGGAGTGATGAGCGATTGAAGCGCTGCTTGCCCAGGTAAGTGCTTTGTTAATGCTGACCTTGCTCGCTAATGCTGTTCTTGTTCTTCCAGGTTATTAATGGAATCCGGATCTAGGGCTTCAGGATCGGGCCGCCGGAAAAGCAGATAAGCAGGAGCTGGACACTGCGTTACGCTGCAGGAGTGCAGAATAACACAAAGCGTGTTCTGCTGTTTGGGTGTGGTTTAAATAGCCCAGGTAATGTAGTTCGAGGCCAAGTAATTCCAGGCTCAGCCACACCCAAAACACTAGACCGCATGTCTTGGTTCTAAAGAACTGAGCTGTGTAATAGGCCTCCATGTTGGATTAAGGTCCAAAACGTGTATTGCTTTATTCTTGATAATGAGCCTGGCACCAAAGGTGCCAGGACTGACTCCATGTATGTTTCTGATGGATTTTTAAGGCCCTTGGGGCCAGTGTGAAGTGTTTTAGCCCCTTTGCTGCCAGGGGGTTGTTATACCTGATGGGGTCAGGGGCATGGATCGTGACAGCACTCCCCCCTAAAACGCCTCTCAAGGTATTTCCTCTGTCTGGCCCTGGTTTGGTCGGATGGTTCCGATGAAATCGTCTTACCAGGCGTGGCGGATAGATGTGCTTGCTTTGCTTCTATGTCCTGTCCTGAGGGCCGTATCCCTTCCAGTCCACTAAGTAATATAACTTGGACCTGATGAGTTTAGAATCTAGGATGTCCTTGACTTCAAATTCGGGTTCTCCATTAACCAGTACCGGATTTGGTGGTGTGTTGACCCGAGTTCCAGGCTGAACAGGCTTTAAGAGTGACACGTGGAATATGGGATGGATCTGCATATTTGGTGGTAAAGCTAGTTTTACTGCCTCGGGATTTATAATAGCCTTGATGGTATAGGGATCTAGATATCTGGGACGAAATGTTCGAGTTCCTCTTATGGGCACGTGCCAAGACGCCAACCAGACTTCATCTCCGACTTGGTAATCTGGGGCTTTTCTTCAGTGTTGATCAGAGAATCTTTTCTGTCTTTCTTTGGCTTGGATCAAGTGTTCTGCTGCCTTTTTGAAGGCTTGAGTGATGGTCGTATGTAAAGTCTTCACTGCAGGCATTTCCAAGGCCATGGGGGTATCTAATTCAGAAGTACGTGGGTGCCTTCCATATACGGTATGGAATGGACTCTGTCCGGTACTGGTGTGTCGCGAGTTGTTGTAGGCATATTCGGCTATCCACAGCACATCCTTCCAGATTTCTTTCACTTGATGTAACATGCACCATAGGTATTGCTCTAGTGTCGGATTCATCTACTCCGTTTGGCCATCAGTTTGGGGATGGTGACTAGAGGACAGGCGAATGTCGATTTGGGCAATTGCACAACCCTTCCTCCAGAAGTTAGACACAAACTCGGTCAGAAATCAGGACGGAGGGGAAACCATGTAATCGCACGATTTGCTCTAAAAACACCTTTGCCAGACTGGATGCATTTGGTAGATCCTTAAGCGGAATGAAATGGGCCATTTTAGAGAATAGGTCAACAACCACTAGGATAGTGTTGAACCCTTAACAGAGAGGCAGATCTATGATAAAATCGAGGGAGAGTGTGTGCCAAGGTGAAGAAGGCATTACCTCCTAGGCGGCAGACATACCATCACAGTAATCACCGACCATCGCAACCTACAATACCTCAAGACGGCAAAGGCTCAATCCTCCCGTCAACTCTGATGGGCTTTATTCTTCGCAGAATATGATTACATAATCACGTACCGACCTGGAGTCCAGAACGGAAAAGCCGACGCCCTATCCCGCATGGGTATTGATGAAAATGCATATTCAACCCCAGACCCGGTGGCCATTATTCCAGGTGACAAACTACTAGGACTTACAACAACGTTATCTCTGGACGAATTCCAAAAGGAAATTCAGCTCCTAATGAACACTGAGGCTCTACAAGACTGGACCACTCAAGGTGAACAACTCCCGTGTTTGAGAGGGAGTTTATATCTACCGAATAAGGCACTGCAAGAACAAGTCATTTCTGGTCATCACAACCCCCTGATAGAAGGACATCCAGGATTTTCCAAGACCCTAGCCAAGGTGAAAAGAAATTATTGGTGGCCAACCTCGTGAAAGGACATTATGCAGTTTATCCTGTCATGTGGCATTTGTGCGCAGAATAAATCCCAGAAACAAAGACCTGCGGGCCTGGATTTAACTCATGTAGAGACTGTGGGTGTCTGCTTAGGGCTTACTAGTCTCCATCTACCAAGAGAAACACCCATAAAGTAGAGCTCTTTCCTCTACATGAGTTAAATCCATAAGGTTTATCTCATCATATTCGGTCTATGGAAACCCATTCAATCATGGCGTGCACATTAACATATTTTCTCAATTGCACACTTGCGGTCACGTTCATTTGACCGCAACGTCACGGCTTTCTTTCTCCTTTTTTCACTTCTGTGTCATTCCCAGCAGTGTCCACAGTACGAACGCTCGGCAATCGAACCGGAGATCAAATTCGAACTGCTATCATTGGAAACTCCCATGCTTTATACCTAGGTAAGAAGCCTCACCCCATAGTTTTTGCTAATGCGGTACTAACTGTACCGTGTACCTCACAGTGCTCACATTTCAGAGCTTAATTATGTCCGCTATACACGCGATTACCACTGACACCACATTTGTACATTGTTCCCACTTAGGGTCATTCTTACAAACAGCTACTCCTAATTTCAAAATGTGATAAACTGATCCACCTACACCAGTCAATTGAAACGGGCTACTCAAGTAAGTGCTTTTTTGCGTATATATCTAGAGATCGGTCCTTTTTCTTTAAAAATAATAACCCCTACACAGCCACCCATTTGTTTAAATATTTTTGAATAAAAAGTGTCACAAACAGGATATGTATAAAATTGGATATCCATTTTTTCTTCATAATTAAAGTAATTTTTCCTTTCTTTTTTCTTTGATCCTCACTAGGCAAACTTGTAGAACAAAAACAAATACCATCAGTTCAACTGATTTTCTTTCTTTGAACCACTTTCAATTCAATTTTTTAAAAAAAACCCTGAAGATCCGCCATACACCAGACGGTGAAACACGTGTTGGGTATTTGAACTTGCATTTTTTGAGACCAACTGAATTCTGTGATGCAACAGTGTTTAACTACTACATTGAACTGGGATGCAATTAATTGGATGGAACTAAAACCAAACCTGTGAAGCAACAGTACCTATATAGTAAACGAATTTGCCTTTTTTTGCATATTTAAATCCTGTGACGCAACAGTGTTTGCTTTGTTTGCTATTTATAATTTCAACCATTTCCTGTTTTGAATAAAATCAAGGCTAAGACTATAGAACTAACATCTGGCACATCTTTATTTCTGCAAAACTGCAAAAAATTTTGAAACTACCATTTGAAGTACATACATTTTTTCCTGTTAAACTGGAAACAAAGGGCCTCATTACGACCCAGGCGGTAAGTTACCGCCTGGGTCGTACCTTTACCACCATGGCGTAAACTACGTTTACGCCATGGTGGTTGGCGGACTTACCGCCCCATTCCGAGGTCGGCGGGGCGGTAAGTCCCCAATCCCCATTTACCCTTCCCCATTCCCATTTTTGCCCCATAGGGCATAATGGGAGTGGGGAAGGCGTTAATTACGCCACCGTAAATTACGGTGGCGTAATTAACAACATGGTCCCTTAGCGCCATGGATTTTAACACCTGCTAAAAGCAGGTGTTAAATCCGCCATGGCGCTAAGGGACCTCGGAATCAGGCGGTAAGGGTCGGCGCTGTTTACGCTGCCGTAAACCCCTTACCGCCTGACTCGTAATGAGGCACAAAGTCTTTTTTCTCTGCAGAGCGTGAAAATTTCTTTAAGGTCTAAACATTCAAATACATTTATTCACTTCCCCTTACAGTCTAGGGGTAATAGACTTTAGTTTCGCTGACCTGCATCTATTTCACATGGACATATTGAGGAGCGCCGGAATCAGCCAAAGACTGTCCTTATCAGATGTATGTATACATTTATAAATTCCCTTTGTATGTTTCTCATATGTTTCTCATTTTGCATGTATGTTTAATATATACCATCTCTCCTTTACAGCAGGCCTTCCATGACCAATCCCCTTCTTCGCATGCGCATTGCAAAATTCCCTGTCATTCAGTTTCTAGACACTTTGCAGCACACCATATCTGGATTGTGTTTTATATTTCATTTGGCCGTTTTGGCATTTGTCTTTCTACGTGTGTTCAAATCTAATTTGTATCAATCTTGAACACAAAGTAACACTTAAATAACATATCCCATTCACATGTAACTAGACTGGATACATATGAAATTGCAACATTGTGCCCATTTCGCTGCACCCCAGTCACAAATATGGCGTGTGCAACATGAACCTCTCTTCATCATTGGGACCTTTCCTGACCACCCCAATAGAGTTGACCTTCCTTGGGTCTGGGATTTCATTTGGGTTTTTGGGGACCTTTCTTGGAAGAAGGGTCAGAACCTTTGTCCTTTCCCTTCATGCATTTACCATGAGAAGCCATTAATTTTGGTGCCTGCGCCTTAGCCTTTTTGTGCACATGAGTGCTTACATACCTGTCTGCAGCCTGTTCAGGCTCCACAGGCTTGGTATCACTCATGTGCCCTGAACACTGGTACATGCAGAGCGCGAAGCACTTGCCTGGAGCCCAGGACGCTGCATCTTATGCAGGTGAGGCTCTCTGCAAAGTGCGACAGTTTCTCACAGGTTTTGCCCAGGTAGGCCTCTGCTGGGCAGAACCCAATGAAAATATTGTCTGTCCGGTCAATGCCACGGAGGAAAATGGCTCTGTTCAGGTAGGTGGGACCTGGGAAGAGCCCAACAATAGAGACACCCGCATTGCCCAGCAAGGGACTGGGAAGAAAAAATACAAAAAGACCACCACTGAAGAAATCATAGGACAACACAAGCCCAAATAAGTGGAACACCACCACGCAAGAAAGAATAGGGCTTGCATAGCCCTAATAAGAAAAAGCACTGCCACAGAGGAAACAACCATAGTATAACCACCAGCAAGGCACCTGAAAGGATGCCGGTGGCATAGCAGGGGTTAGCACATTGTTGAAGGACAAATATAAGTGACCATCTGGAAGGTACTGTACTTTGGGACTATTATACAAATTACATGACTAACAAGTGGGGACTGTAACTGGAAATTAAGGGCGGACTGCAGCTGCCAATGTTATTTACATGAATGTGACTAGTATGTTGGATGAAAGTTGGAGGTTTGGAATAAAGGGATGGAGCCCAGAGAAATGTGAGATTACGAACTTGCTAAAAGTTTGCTGAAGGTGGAATTTGTTATGAAGGGTGTCTAAAAAATGTAACAACAAACTGAATGGGAATAGGGAATGGGGCTAGCACGGAATGACACTGAGTTTACCTGTTAATAGGTTTGCCTTGTTTTTTCTTATATAAAGGTAGATAAGGATAAACCCCCCCTCCCCCTTCCAGTGCACTTTGCCTTATTTTATATGAGGAACCCAGGATTGTGGCTCATCTCCTGTAATATCGCCTTTATATCGCAGGTTGCTCAGTGTCTCACTTGAAAGTTACTTAAATATGCAAATTAATAAGGGGGGTCCTGGGAGTCCCTCTGCCAGACATTAGTCCTGGTTACGAGAGACTTACCCAGAGTCTTTAGCTCATTATCTTTCACAGAGAAGAAATATCCCAAAAATATCAGTCTTTGCCCTGCCTTGGGGCAGTCCAGCACAGAAATGCTAGGTAATTCTCCTCTGAATAAGAGTACCAACAGCATCCCCAGACACTGTGAAAACAAAAAGAAGATATTGAGGCTGAGTACCCCAAAAGGAAATACACCAAATGCGGGTTACAAAGGAACATACAAAAGATCTTTATTTTATACTGAATAGTTTCAAAGGACAAAGCAACAGATAGCTATCGTCTCTCAGTACAACACAGCAAACTCCAGCTTGGTTCGGTGTGCTCAGTGAGTGGGACTGTACATTAGAATAGTTGCACTTTTTATACCCTCGAAATCATGATGTTCAACCCACTTCCAAGTTAATACAAGTTAATACATTACGGATCTAGGGTTCGTGCCGAGTTCGTACATCTGTACATTTAGGGTTTGCCTTTAATACATTCGCCAACAAGCCTCAATGGTAACAGTATATCTTAGGATTTCATGTTAAACCTTCTCAAACAGTTTTATACCATGTAGTCAAACAAGCGTTCACATTTCAGTATTTGAATCTATTATGTTCAACATGTGCTCGCAGATTAACTTCATTGGCATAGGTAATCCTCTATACACAGGTCAGCGAAGGACAAGGTCTCAGTTCATGACCCTAACATGTGGCCTGCAGGCAAGTTACACATTAGTTTGTACACAGAGGTCAAGGCGGCCATGTTACATTCGGAATGACACTGACCACCATCTTAGAACACAGGGTGACTTTAGAGGGAGAATCTAAAATGGCGGATAGATCTAAAATGGCAGCTTACACTGATTTAAGGTCAAGACCTTGCAACGCGGATTTCTTCGTAAGTAGTTTATAAGCAGCTTGGCGTAGGCCAATATGCATATATTCACAAAATATGAGGCACGGTATAATTTTCCGTTCAACAACACGTGTTTCAGTCTGGTTCGACCTAATCAGTAGGGAGGAGCTGTGCCTCTCTAAGAGTAGTGAGCAAGAGGTCCACTTCTGGATTCACCTAGTAACTTAGGATGAGACCCAAAGTTACTTAAATATGCAAATTAACAGGGGGAGTCCTGGGAGTCCCTCTGCCAGACATTAGTCCTGGTTACGAGAGACTTACCCAGAGTCTTTAGTTCACTATCTTTCACAGAGAAGAAATATCCCAAACTCAGTCTTTGTCCTGCCCTGGGGCAGTCCAGCACTGAAATGCTAGGCAATTCTCCTCTGAACAAGAGCACCAACAGTATCCCCAGACACATGTTTCAGTCTGGTTGGACCTCATCAGTAGGGAGGAGCTGTGCCTCTCTAAGAGTAGTGAGCAAGAGGTCCACTTCTGGATTCACCTAGTAACTTAGGATGAGACCCAAAGTTACTTAAATATGCAAATTAACAGGGGGAGTCCTGGGAGTCCCTCTGCCAGACATTAGTCCTGGTTACGAGAGACTTACCCAGAATCTTTAGCTTACTATCTTTCACAGAAAAGAAATATCCCAAACATATCAGTCTTTGTCCTGCCCTGGGGCAGTCCAGCACCGAAATGCTAGGCAATTCTCCTCTGAACAAGAGTGCCAACAGCAACCCCAGACAGTGTTTCGGTCTGTTTGGACCTCATCAGTAGGGTGGAGCTGTGCCTCTCTAAGAGTAGTGAGCAAGGTAAATTGTAAGTTAGGGTAAGTTACTAGGGGAATCCAGACGTGGATCCTGTTGCTCTGGTGAGCAGTTCACTGAAGCAGCAGTCCAAAGGCGAGTCGGGTCAAGTAGTGGTGTAGCTCCTGGTTTGTTAATGACTCCAATCAAGCATTCCCACTAGGTCAGTGCCTTGTATGGGTTTGCTCAAGGGAAGCCCTTATTTATATATTTTTATGACAAGTTATAATCTGGATGATGAACCCTTGTATAACGCCCCTCTCTTAGAATCCCCCTGACCCCACTGAGCCAAGAAGTAGGTTTGTTTTGCAATTTCAAAGATTTATTGGAAACATTAAACAATATATATATATATTACACTTTTATAATAAATTAATATTTGATATCACACTTATGAGTATAATGTCGATCAACAATGGATAATGTTATACTAGCACACTTATTTTATTACTTAGTCTTGATCAAGAAAGAACAAGGTAGCTGAGAATACTTTTATGATTTCAATGAATGCAGTGATGGAAAAGAATGCAGCACAGGAATAAACTGATATGGGTTCAACAAAAGCTAATATGTTCACTTTTCCCCCTGTGGCAATTCACTCCCCCCCGTTATGCAATATAAGGAGATGGAAGTAAAGCACACAGTTCTCAGGAATACAATCAAATGTAGTTCAGTTCCCCCCTAGCAAGCTTAGATCACAGGGATGATTTTAAAGCACAGGCAAAATACTTTAAATGTGGTTTGCAAAGAAGGGAAAAATATGCTAAACATTATTTTAATTCCCTATAAGAGATTCAGGGTGGGTGATAGCTACTTTAAATTAGTTCAGGATCACGTTAGCAATGCTCTATGAATGATTGTCAGGTTGCAAACGAATTTCAGCAAAGGAAAGCAAGAAGCTGCTATTTTGACAAGTGAAGAAATTTGAGCCAAATCGCAAATCGCATCACTTTTTCCGAGTGTGTCGAGCGCGATTACGGAAAAAGTATAATGACTAGAAAGTTGGGGTTCGTTGGAAAGTTAAAACTCGCTCCTAGCACAAACGGTTCAAGAAATACGGACGATTTCGTGAAGGTAGTTTTTCAGAAATGAAATAATGATTCAAAATGGCAAATGACTGGTTTACAGGTTTAATATCGGAGAAGGGACACACGATTCTATGATGCAGTTCTGGACAGGTTCAAATGTTATGAATCAGATTAATTTAAGCTAAGGGATTGGTTTTGCACAGTTCTGGCTGAGTACTCACACTATGAATTTGAAATAGGCCATCAGGGTCTGGTCAGCAGGTTGGACTGAACTCCGGGCGGGTGGTTCTGAAGTCACAGCTCTCTGGTTCAGCTCACAGCGATCTGGTCTGGTCTCTCTGGATACAGCACTGCTTTCTGGGTACTGGTTCTGGAGTTCTCCGTCAGCGTGCTGCGCAGGAATTCAGTTGAAGGTTGGAAAATGAATGTCCCTGTCTGGCTTCCAGTGGCTCTTTCTATGTCTTTTGAAAATGGGTGTGGATGCTAACTTTCTGTGCCCACCCCACTCATGATTTGATAGGTCAAGGATTTCTCTTTGACCTGATTTGAGAAGGGAGCAGTGAGTCATCAGGTGTCATCTTTATGGCATACAGAAAGAACACTCCCCTTTGCTTTTACCTTAGAAAATCATTTTCATAACTAAACACATTTCCCAGATACACAAGTGGTTGACATTACATATACACATCATATATCACCTAAGGTAGTTTCTGTTCCAACTCTGATGTTTCTAAGAGCTTGGATTAAGAAATGACAACATTTTGCGCTTTTTGGTTGGTTTACCAATATTGGATTTTTACCAAAAATGACACAGATGTACACCGCCTTTCTACACATATTCCAGTAAATTTTCATTTTTCTAGCGTGAACCCCCGTGTCTGCAATCTCCATAATTCATGGGGTTTTGCCTCAGAACATGGTACAGAGTTCTAACACCTCTGAAAATGTGCACAGAAAAATCACAAGAATAATGATATTAATTATATAATTTTGACAAGTCTGTACTATGAATTATCCATCTTTTTAAAATTATGCTCTGGCCCAGAGGGGTGTGGTTTCCCAAAGCACATGGTGGAATTTCTGGTTTGTCCACTTCCTCCAACTCAAGTTGCTCACAGAGGCACTGCCCCTCCCCGTTTCTCTCAAGAGGAAGCCATTTACGACCCCCCCTAATTTAACATTTGCCTGAGCCAAGGAAGGGTCATTGTTCAGTTTCCTGCAGTCCCCAGCTGCTCCTCCCCTAATCCAATCAGAGAGGCGTCATCTCCCTTTGGCGAGGGCAGGAGAATGCAGGCCAGGCCTGGGAAGAGTGGCTGAGCAAGTTTCAACTCCTGTCGGGGGTAGTTGCCAGGCAGAATTCAATCTCTTTAAGCCAGGCTTCAGCTAAATGTCACTTTTGTTCCCAGTTTTTCTTCATCCAAATCAAACTTACAATTTTTACACATGCAGATAGAATGCTGATTCTAAGTTCAAAACTATGACATTTAATAGTTGCAAACTATGTGACACTCAACAGTAGGTCACTCATTTATTTTAAACATTTAGATTTTAGTGTCTTTCAGTCCAATTTCACTTCAGCTGCTGAAATCCACTGCTCAGCCAGTTTTGTTATAAACATTGTTTAGGGCTCTTCATCTTTCCAGATTTTGTATGCACACAAGTCTACCTTCTGCCAAATGTCTGCTGGTGTTCATTGAGATTTTTGAATATATTGCAATGTTTAAAATAGGCATTTTTAGCTTGAATTGCAGAGAAACAAAGGTGATTTCAAAGCGCTTTCTGAGCTAACCGGCACTGCTGTTTTTCCTTTTGCACACATTTCACCCATGGCACTCCTGGCCCATCACGCTCGCACTGGTGGGTGGCAGTTCAGGGGAACATTTTGGTGTGCGCCAAAACTGTGCGGTTTTCCTGGATTCTGGCGCAATGTGGCCTTTTCTGCCATCTTGGATTTCCTAAGCCCACAGCACCAAATGTTGCAGCATCATAGTCCAAACGTGGGTCAATACCCCTGACAGGTTCAAGCCGGTAAGTGACTCTCCAGCGGTTCGAGTTAGGTCCCAGTGACTAGTGGTTTATTCAAGCCTAGCAGATATTGGCCTTAGCAAGGGTACGATGCAGCGTTGAGCTGGTACGAGATGCAGGCAATTCAGTTCCAATGGTCGGAGATGTGGCAAAGGCAGAACCTGCAGGATCCTTCTGGTTCAATAGTTCAACATTTCAACCAGTGGGCATAGCAGAACAGGGAGCCTTAGCCGATCTGGTCCACCAGATGCTGTAAAACCCACTCCATGGGCTCTAAGACAGTATGAGTCCTTTCAGGGTCTGCTCTCACAGCCTTGTGAGATGGCTCAGAGTGGAAGGGCCTGGTCCACAGCAAGAG
The DNA here is from genome assembly GCF_040938575.1 of Ambystoma mexicanum. NCBI lineage: Eukaryota > Metazoa > Chordata > Amphibia > Caudata > Ambystomatidae > Ambystoma > Ambystoma mexicanum. The sequence continues at coordinate 330,044,906 of NC_090930.1, forward strand.
TAATACTCAATATGTCCTGGGCGGAGTGAGCAGATGAGTGTGGTCTGCTGTGGCTACTGTTACCTGTTGGTGGAGCTGGAGTATTTTTTAAGTGTCGGTGTGTCAGGAGGAGGAGCACCTGACCCACAGCATCAAAACTATCTTTCCCGTGCGGAGCGCACACAGAGTGTGCAGACGAGTGTGGCCTGCTCGGAAGCCTTTTGCCGGTTGGTATAGTCAACATCCTGACTCCTCATCATTCCATCTGTGTGGGGAATAACAATACTGCATGTTGAATGTCTACAGGAGGGATCAGTAGATACCACCTCGGTCCCCCGTACTAGGGTTACATCATGCTGGCAAAGCGAAAATATGCTGCTGAAAAAAACTGTTAAATGCTTGTGGCGCAGTGCAAAACATAGAGAAGTGGATTTGCAACCACAAGTATCACTATCATCTAAAAATGCAATTGATCTTTTTTCCCCAAAACATTTTTTTTATAAAGGAACTAGATAGGAAAGCAACAACGAAAGTTCTATTGAACCATCAAAGAGGTGCAAACCGAGTTTGGGAGGGGGAGAGAAATAGCTGGTTTAGTGTTGCTGGAAACAACTCAGCAACTAATGTCTAAAATGTGTGTTGAGCCACTCTCACCTCCTGTTTGTGTCCAAAATACATCAGTTGAAGTATTGATTGCAGCTACTTCGGAAATGTAAAAATCGTAGAAGATGATCAGCGAGAAGGGTGCTCAAACGCATGACCTGAAATTGACAGTTGTGCATTGGCAAACTCTTTAAAGGAAGAAATTGCTAAGATCACTGAAATAATAGAGGATACCAGGGTTCGTGGAATCTTTCTAGTAACAGTTTTCATCCAGGCTAGGGCTGAGCGTGGGGTGTGATGCCAGCAATAGTACCGGGTGAGGTTGACAGAACGGAGACAGTGGTTTTGACCATCGTCCGGGAAAGGGCACTAAAGCACTAATGCTGCTGCGTAAATATGGCCTATGAACTATTGAACCATCCATGATAGGAAATAATGATTGTTTATTTATGTATTTCTTTATGTATTTACTGGCTATTTGTAGGGCGCCTATACGAAAAAAGGTATTTCAAGGTCCCACAATACAAAAAAGGGGGATGGACAAGGGAAAAAGATAACAATAACAGTCCTACTAGTCCCTGTGACATTTGGATCGTGCAAGTGCAGTAACAAGAAGTGCGAGGGGAAAGGGGTAAGCGTGCCTTGTCTGTGCGAATGGTACCCCCTATGGTTAATTCCACGGGAACGCATAAACTGGCTTTACAATGAAATGCGGTCCCAGAAGAGGCGTGGGTGACGCACTTTCGACTCTGTTTGGTATACCTAATGAAAGCTATGAGCCTTTTGAAGTCACAGGGTTGGTCGACAGGGCCTTTCCTTTTGACAGAGAAGGTTTTATTATTTTAATAAAAGGAGCTAGCAATTCGAGGGCTCCTGGTTCCAATGGAATAACTGGTAAGAGGAGAGAGGGAACACCAAGGCACACCTGTATTACGTAGAAATTGGGATTTTTGTATATAGAACCTACCAAGGTTCGCAGAAAATTGAGAGGATTTTGAGGTGCGGGGGAGAAAGGCTCAGCCTTGGCATCTAGGTTGGGTATCAAAGGAAAAAGGGTGGTTGTTCCTAAAGGGTACTTTACTAAATGACTGATCTGTTATACAGATAACAGTGTGCAGGGGATGGGAGTTCCTAAAAACCTTTTAGGAACAACCACCCTTTTTCCAATGGAATAACTAACATAATGTTAAAAAACAAGCAAGATGTCTGGGTTGAATTCCTTATGGTATTGTTTGCCAAGATTATTAGGTTGCGGACCATTCCAGGCTCGAGGAAAACATCTATTGTGGTCCCATTTTTTAAGAAAGGGGGTTAGGGAGGATCCGAAGAATGATTGCCCTATTGCCCTTCTTGATGTAGTTGATAAGTGCCAGTCAAGTGGCACAGTGAGTAGAGCGCTCGCTTTGACATCCGTGCAGAGCCTGCTAACGCAGGTTCGAATCCCGGCAAGGCCAAACTCAGCCTTTCATCCTTCCAAGATCGATAAATGAGCAACACACAGGGTAATAATAAGCAGCGCTCAGATACCTGAGGGTTCGTAGCACTATATAAGTGCCAAATTATTATTATTTTAAATTGTTGGGCAATTTGATTTTTACCAGTCGGGTTTCGTCAAAGTCAAGGAGGTGGGTACTAGCTTGAACATCTTCTTGTTAAACATTTTGAAGACATGTTCCATTAGGGGGAAACAGAGAACATACTTTGCATTTGTTGACTTGGAACATGCCTTCGATTTTGTATACAGGGACCTTCTTTCTCTAGGAAAATGGTGATGCTCATTAGGACTCATGCAGGTGATCAGGGCCTTTTATTTAGACACCTCCTTGAGGGTAAGGTTGGACAAGGATGGTCAGCTCTCAAGATCGATAGCCACTAGGCGAGGTCTAAAACAGGGATGTCCTCTTGCTCCAGCTCTTTTTAATCTATTTATATCTGATCTGGTAGATGCCCTGAGCGAATTTCAAACATTTCCCCCGATTGCATGGGAGACCTACTCTTTGTGGATGACTTCGTCCTTATTGATCAGACTCCTATAGGCCTCCAGCAGCAATTGAAAGCTTCCCGGCTATATGTGGATCACAATAAGTTAAGGATTAATGTGGCAAAAACCAAAGTACTGATAGCCCATCCTGCAGCGGGCAGGAGAACAAAATCAATGATCTGGAGCCTCAATCAGAACAGCAGTGTGAATGATGCTCCTGTGGTTGCACAACTAAGAGTTAAAGCTACTATTATATCTGCCCAGGGCTCTAGCTTGCTAAAAGTGTTTTGTCACTATTCATTAACACTAGTAATGTCCCTTTATAAGATGAAAGTGGTTTCCATAGTGACTTACGGGATGGAAGTGTTTTTCTCGTCCGCTCATTCCTTGTGGACTGTACTGGAGGGTTTATTTTGGAGGAGGGTTTTGTGTCCCCCGCGGGGGACTCTGATGCAAGCTGTAAGATGTGAGTTGGGTCTCATATTGTTATATGCAATGGTATTGTGGAAGTCCCTCACTCTGTATCGGAAATGTATAGTAAAGAGTCCTTAGTTAGTCACTGTGAGACAATTCTAGAGGAGTGGAGATCAGCGTGCCACATGATACTACTTGAGCTAGGCACAGGATATGTTAGACTCTAACCCAATTGTGGGAAAAATCAAATTATGGCGCGGGATTGGGAGGAAAGTATGGAACAGAGATCACAGTTCAAGGTTTATCGAAGCTTTGTTGTGGAGAGTCGATCTTACAATACCCTGCCAAAATATCTGAGATTGTTTCCTTGTAGCCTGTACAGATCTCAGTTCCTATGTTTTTGTATGAATCTATATCCGACAAAAGAGATCTTAATGGCAAGGAGGCAATGGAAGTAAGTGAATTTACACTGTAGGTAATGTAATAATGAAGGATCTAGGGAAATTGCACCACCTACTATTATCGTGTTCTGGGTTGATGGAAAAAGAACATTATACCTAGGCAACATTTTTGAAACAATAGAAACTAACAGTTTAGATGATTGGTGGTCCTTGGTCATCCCTGGTGAGCATGTGAAAATGTTTATAGCCTTGATTATATTTTTGGAGGATATATTCAGGGGGTTAAAGTTGTTGGATGGTAAAATGAAGGGCACAGGTAGCTAGAGGTAAACACGGGATTGTGGTATGTTTACATTAGAATGTGTGAAGTGCTAAACTGAAATATGACTAAAGTTATAGAAAGGAATTATTGTGATTGATACATTGTATATGGAGTAAATAATGCTGTAATAGTGATTTTATATTAACGTTATTATTGATACTATGTTTTAAGAATCTGACAAGATATTCAAGAATGATTTTATTCATTGTATGACTCTTCTTATATGTCTTTTTTATATATTATATAGGTGGAATTGTTTCTCATTGTGTACTTTTAAAATTGCAAGTGGTGAACGGTTTATTCTTAACGCAAATGCCAGTAATAAAACAAATAATAAATAATATCTCCTGGGAGTGGGCAGGAGGCAAAGCTTTCCTGTGACTTGGCTGCTACTTCACCTCAGTGGTTGAGGGCTTTGAAAAGTACAACTTTTCCAAAGTGAATCAAAGAAGTGGTGGGAAATCCCTTCTTTTCACAGGTGGATGGATTAAAGCTATTCTGCCCTAGTGGTCAAATCCCGGTTCTTGAAAGAAGTGGACTTTGCCATTCTGACATTACACCCAAAGTGCTTTTTTTCACAGGAGGTTCAAGGGACACGAAGGAGAGAGAGGAACAGAGCGAAACAAAATGGTGGATGTCTTCCGCCACTGTACAGAGCCCTCCTGACTACTCTAAACCTTCCCACTTCATTTCTCACTAGGATCATAGATGTTTAGAAATGCAACACCCTGGTGTGAGACTTCTCACCTTGAATGGGTGTGCTCCTTTGATGTCTGGGCCAAGGACACCTGCCCAGTGGCCAGCTGGCTGAGAATTTTAACTACCCTCACAAACAGATAAAAGAAGAGGCATGGCCACTCAGGTTCCTGTCCTGTCATTTGGCAGGCTCGGCCTGTCTTGCAGCTGTCAAATGGGCAACTGTGATCTCTGAGCCTGCTCTGTGTCACTGGTAGAGCAGGCGCTGTAAATCAGGATTCTGATACAGCAGGACCGACAGACACCCTATGCTTTTGGCATGGAGTTTATGAAAGGGGAATCTGATTAGCATATTACCCTTTCAGAGACGGAATTACCTGGATCAATTTATTATTTAATAAAAATCAAAAAGCCTGCTCTTTCATAATGTTGCCAAATGGCAATCTGTCACACCTGGTTTATGGGGATTCACATGCGTAATCAAGGCAATGTGTATTAGAAATCGATGCTCACGCACAAAGTAGTTTTGATGGTGTCATGGGCGAACTGGGTGGCACCTGTGCCTATTCAGGTGTTCTGACATTTTCCTTACAAACATTGATGGCACATTCCAGCCTGTCTCTGGTGTTGCAACCAAGTCTGTTGTTAGTAAATGTGTCTTCCTTTTTTAAACATAATGTGTGTGTTATATGGGGATGCTGCAGTGCAGTTTCACCGACCCCTGCCTTTCATCTCTATACACATGAATGAGTGCAAAGATAAATCCAGGCCGAACCCAATAGCACAGAAGCCTTTGAATTAAAGCAGCAAATCTCAAGGCTCAAATAAACAGATGGTAGAAGGTGCACGCTGAGTCAATAGCAGGATGCCAGACCCGGAGCACTAAATCACAAGGCTCGCTTCAATTAATTGCCAAAAGTGCAATCTGGGTCATTTCCAGGATGTCAATAGAATCAGGGCACCAAACGAACAGGCAATCACAGGATGAGGTTAAACATCGGGATGTCAAATGAAAGCAAACCAGCAGAAGAGCCAGGCACCAGAGAATAAATCTGAAGCCCAACAGAATGAGAATTCAGCAAGGAAATGCATGCAGCTGTGCAGGAAAAATCACAGCGTTCAGAATATCTGCCGTCTAGTTCCCTGTGTCTCATCAACAAATACAAGGCGTACGCGGCATTAAACGGCACCTCGTCTGCTCTCTACATAGTTCCCACTGCTGGCAAAAACAAAACAATAAAACACAGGCTGGATTTTGGTATGAAGTGCAGTATAGATCATGTCAACATGGCCTCTCATTCTGGCTGGAAAAAAGTCAGTGTTGTGATCTCAGCACGACACCACGAGGTGCGTGCTGAGCCATGTGTACAAGGTGTTGGGGGCCTGCTCCGGATCACCGGGCGGGCTTTCAAGTGTGTCGGGAGCACCCGACATAGACCATCAGTGCAGCGGCCACGCCGTAAACAAAGGAGCAGGGATCACCCCGCTTGCACTGGTGCACCGGGGCCCACCACGGGGATGGGGGCTCCCAGCTCACTGCCACCCCGGCACTGGGGACACCCAGGCCGGGGTCGCATTGCTAGCCATGATCACATGGCCACAGCATCCACAAGGGACGGTGTTGCCCAACAGGGGCACTGTCCTCATGCTGGGCCCCATCCATGGGCCCACAGCACGTGGTGTTGCACCAGCATGGTGCTTTACGGAAATGACACCGGAGCCATAGGTGGATCGACTGACGAGCCGGAAATGGCCCGTCACTTTTATTTGCTTGGTCACATGGTTCCCCCCAACAGGGGTGACATGCAACACTCTCCTTTTTCATGACAACAAATAATTAAATGGAACACCACAGCATAACACACATACTAGCACTACAAACCAAGAATCCCACACACACGCACCCTTTATTAACCTGGGTGAGTGGGTCCACTATCACTGAACAGCATCAATGAGGGCTCCTGGCAACACATAACGCATTCCACATATACAGACATTCACCACTTTACATTCTCCACTGACTGGGCCATTTTAAGCAAGTCCACATCTGCCGGCTCCCAGCCTTCACGGGGATGTCTACGGTGTCCATCTTGCGCACCTGTGGAGTAGCAGGAAACCAGTTTGCATCCTCACCAATGTTCATATAGGACAGTCACACCACATTCAAGAAGATCAGCAAAACCGCACCTGGGGAGGCCCAGGGGCCACATCGGCGAAAGTCCATCATCTTCAGGGTGCACCCGTGATTGGGGCACCAGTCACACAATGGCTGGTCACTCATTGCATTCCTTTTCCTCGTGGGGCGGGAGGCAGGAAGATACCTGTGGTAGGGTGCCTGGGCTGCCTTCCCAGGAGGGCACCCAAAACACCAGCGCAAGCTGCAACCCATCCCTTTTCTATCTCCATGCACTATGGGCTGCGGGCACGATGACACTGGTGGAGCGGTATTGGTGGCAGTATGACACCCGCTCCATCCACTTACCCTCCTTCTCCAAGGCTGCTGGCGGAACTAGCACTGGTGACAAGATGTCTGGGCCAATGGGCTGATGGGGGCCACAGGACAGTACGGCATCCTTCTTGCCGGTACCCCCGACTTGCCAGCACCTCAGTTCTTTTGCGTGGCAAATGCACAAATCCATGCCGTTTCGCAGTACTTTGTGCCGCCGCAGGCCTCAGTGAAACTTTCCTTCTTCCCCCATTTATTTTTCCCCACCGCCACGGCCACCTCCTTTGTTCTTGGGCCGCCTCTGCATCACGGGCCCAGATGGTAATGGGCCCACCTTACCCTTGGGGTTGCCTCAGCTGTATGGCAGCCCCTGTACCTCTCCAGCGCCTGGAATATGTAGCAGGCCCCCCCATTTCTTGTTGTGGCACCGTCGAGTGCTCCCCCATTAGGCTGGCATGTTTTCCTTTTTTTTTCTTCAAAACTCCGACTCAGAGCTCTTCATTTTTTTTTTCACTGGGGGTGAGTGCTGCAGCGCTGCTCCCCATCACGCGGCTCATGCAGCCTTCCTTGTAGCCCTGGGGTAGGGCCGCGCACCCTCCTTCGCTCCGGTCCGGAGTATCAGCCATATCCCGGCCAGTAGCCCAGGATCTCAGGGCTGCAGGCACAGCTGCCACACTTTGCTCCAGCCCTCGTTGCCATTGTTGGGGGCCTGCCTCGGATCACCGGGCAGGCCTCCACGTGTTTTCGGGAGCACTCAACATAGACCATCAGTGCGGCGCCCACGCCGCAAACAAAGGAGCAGGGATCACCCCGCTCGCCCCGGCGCACCTGGGCCCACCACGGGACTGGGGGCTCTCAGCTCACTGCTACCCCGGCATTGGGGGTAGCACACAGGCCGGGGTCACATTGCTAGCCATGATCACTTGGCTGCAGCATCCACAAGGGATGGTGTTGCCCAGCAGGGGCACCGTCCTCGTGCTGGGCCCCATCCTTGGGCCCACAGCATGCAGTGTTGCACCAGCATGGTGCTTTACAGAAACGACACCGGAGCCATAGGTGGATCGACTGACGAGCCGGAAATGGCCCATCACTTTTATTTGCTTGGTCACATGGTTCCCCCCATGGGTCCAGGACAACACCACTGGGAGATAACATGTCTCCCAACAGGGGTGACATGCAACACAAGGTCACATGTGTTGGTGACCGACATAATAAAAGGGCGAGCGGTTTCCCGCTCGGCAGTTGCTAAAACACTGTCCCTGCTGTGTGTGTTATTATTGCAACCCAGCTCTGTTGGCTGCGCCATGACCCCTGGACCGGCCCCATAACATCTGGCGCCTAGCATGGGATCTGCTCTATGCTGATCCCGGCGAAGAGGACGCAGCCTGTCCCTGCCACACCGCTGCGGTGTTGCGAAGCATGCTCCCGCATGGGGAGGGCTGCATGCCATTTAGGGCCTGTGAGCCCTGCTAGTGCAGCCTACTGAGTCGCCGGCCTGGGTGGCCGAGACCCGCTGCCTCCGAAGCTCCTAACTGGGTGAGCCCAACACAGGGAGGGATAGGGCCACTGCCTGTAGCTGCTGTAGAGGAAAGAGAGCGTGATCACAGCGTGTGCCTCCCCCCCCACCACCCCCACCATCTCCTGGAAAAGTTCTCATCCCACCTGGGGAAGAGAGGGGCGGCGCGTGAGCGCAGCTGCTGTGAAAAGAAACACATTTTTTAAATTCTCCCACTGGAGAGAGAGCACACGTTGCAGCTGCTGTGAGAGCCGCCGTGCAAAGAGAGAAAGCAATATCAATAATAACTTTATTTAAATCTCCCGCATTGGGGAGACAAGTGGTGACCTCCCCTGCATCCTTTTTGGAATATATACCTCCCACCTGAGGGAGACGGAGAGCGACTTGGCCACCGCCACACATGAAAAACATAAAGGGACAAAACTCCCGCTCAAACATGGCACTCCTATTGGGAGGGGTGATGCACTGCCTAAAGCAGCTTCTGCCTGAGGGAGAGGCCTAGGAGGAGAAGAGCAGACCATGCCGCTACAGTACTGGACACTGCTGGCTGGGGGAGAGCCCTATAGTGAGAAGTGTGGCTCGGCAAGACCCGGTGCCGCAGTGTCTTTCGCAGGAAGCCACCACAATGACCCTGCTGATCCTTGCGGCCAACAGGCCAGGAGCAGGTCATGTGTTGGGGCACGTCCCCTACACCCAATGGGCGAAGAGTGGCACAGCATGAACCGTTGCTGCAGTGACTGTACCCCAGAGCCCATGACAGCGAGTGAACACTCCCGCCTGGAAGGGAGTCAGCAGATGGCACGACCTGGACCACTGCCCATCGTGCAACCAAGCACCTCAAGCCACTCCCACCTGGAAGGGAGTGTGCAGATGGCACAACATGGATTGCTGCCCATCCGGCACCCAAGCACGACAAATCCCTGACCGGACGCTGGCATGCCCACGGCTATCCCTGGTAAGAGTGAGAGTGCTTGTGCGGTCAGGCAGCAGGTGAGCAGGAATGTGCGCCTGGACAAAAAGGCTGCCGTCAGCCCCTGCCTGGGAGAGAAGATTGACACAGCAACAACTGACACCACCAAGGCTTCACGCAAGCCACCACAGTGACTCTGCCTATCCTTGTGGCCAATGGGCCAGGAGCAGGTCACGCAGCGGGGTACATCCCTGCAACCACCACCAGAACCAGAGAGCAGTGCGGCAAGCTCCGCCGCCGCAGTGGCCATACCTCAGAGGCGAGAAAGAACTCCCACCTGGGGGAGACAAGTGGACAGCCGCCTTAGCCAGGCCGTGGCTCTCTCCAAAGAGAGTGCTTGTGCAGCAGTAAAAAGGCAAGCCAGGAAGAACTCCTGATTCGGGGAGCCTGGTCACAGCGCGGCCTTTGCCGCTGCCGTACCAACACAAGTTTAGTCTGCCAAGCAGCAGGAAGACCTGGGCACTGCATGGCCTTGATCGCTGCATGTGCCAAATCCTGCAGCAGGGAGCCTCCACATGGAAGGGCTGCTGCAATGCGGTAGCAACAAACAACTCCCGCCTGAAGGGGGAACCTGGGCACGGGTCTTCCTGCTGCCGTTCAGCAGTCCCTTACCTGGTGAGGGACACAAGGAGAGTGTCTGCCCCTTGCCCTTATCTGCATGGGGGTGAGGGGGTCCGAAAGACTCCAAACTATGGTCTGCCACAAGGGACAAAGACCACCCAGGCCCGCTGGAGGACCATCCTACAGCAAACGGGCCAGAGACCTGCTGGAAAAACGACTGCCGATGTGACCCCTATGATTCCCGGGCGCGGCTTTGCCGGCTAATGGAGCGTACTCCACCCTGGGAGAATGGACAAATAGGAACTGCCCCGTGATCATCTACCAATCTGGCCCTGGTATCCCCGGTGCAGCTTTTCCGGCCTATGAGGCGATCCCCACGTCCGTATTGGTCTAATAAATCTGTTAGTAACTGTGCTCCAAAGGTGTGTCACCCACCAATGTATAGATGGGCATAATAATGTTTACTAATGACCCAGGAGGTCGGAGAGGGGTCTGCAGGTGTTTTAACAAATGACATCTTAAATGTTCAATGATTTGGCTGTCTTTACCCTTGGCATGGGATGTTGTGATCTCAGCACTACACCACGAGGTGCGTGCTGAGTCACGTGTGTAAGGTCACATGTGTAAGTTCACATGTAAGGACACTATCCCCGATGCGTGTGTCACCACACTTCCACTGAAACAAATGTTTCCTGCCTGGCTTTTCTGACCTTCCACATACATCACCATTCATTCTTAACATATGTGAACGGTTTGTAGGGGTTTGTACAAACCGTTCACATATTTTAAGAAGGAATGGTGATGTATATGGAAGGCCAGAAAAGCCAGGCACGAAACATTTGCACTCTTGGCCGGCTTGATTAAAAACCATTTTTCCGCAAACTAATAAACATTGCAAAACTTTAAATTCATCGAATTAAGTCATGGAAAAACTTCAAACCATTGATCATTTGTGGCCCTCAAAAATGCACTCGCCGCAGTGCCATTTTGCTTTCACTGCTTACAGAAGCATAAATAATTTACAGGCAGTTCATCGTGAAGCCTCATAGGGGTGCTAGCTCCCCAAAAATAATTGTCTTTATAACAATGACTGCCAAGAGAGGACTCTGCGGGTTAGACTAAATAGTGACACATGTTAAAAGAATGCATTAGTTTTACTTTTTATTTTTTTTTTAAGGTCAGCTTTCCTTTATTTCCCGAGAGTACAATGACCATTTCAATGATAAACTTCGAAACTGAATTACTCTATAACAGAACCATTCGAATGCCACAAACTTGCAGACGTAGAAAACAGAGCTCGGGTTGCAAATTGCAGCTTCAAAAGTAAAACGCATTACACGTAATTACTGTCATTACCGATACATCAACAGTTTTAAAATCCCTCTCCTATCAGGTTTGCCCATTGACTTTAACTGGAGCGTTGTTTTTGTCTGGACACCATGCTATTTTTGGAAGGAAGCACTGTTTGATGTCAATTCTGTGTATGAAAAAGTCCTCCCGGTAGCTGACAAAGCGCGGTGCGGGGCGCACACCGGAGATCAATGCGAGCCGGGGGACGCTTTGCTGTCGCTGGAAGCTGGCCCAACAGTTCCGTCAAAAGCAACCAAGAGCTGTCACCAAAGCAGGTTGAGGCCACGAAGGGATTTTCTGCCGCATTCATGTACAAAGTGCTTGCTACCTTTTCTGCTGGCTCACTTTGAGGTATTTTTTTATGTCTTCATTTTTTTGTTTCTTTGAAAAAACGAAAAAGCTACTGTTTTCTGAAAGGACTTCCTTTCATACAGCGTATGTTGCATACACAGATGTCAGTGTCAATGTATGTCAGCAGTAACATTCATTTATATTTTCCTCCCTGCTTTGCGAAGCATGCTATGGGAGTGCTGCACTGTAGATTAGGTTGCGTTCCTTATCACAGAGACAACGCCCCCCTCCCCCCAGTACAGCAGCGATAGAGCTGTTTTATAGCATTTGTGACGAAATGATTAATGCTACAGGAGTACAGGGATGCGTTTCTAAAATCCTAATCAGGCCAATACTTCTACTAAACCTGCAAAGATTGTGAAACAGCAGGAAATGACTGGTACACCTCCTTTGCCTCTTTAATGGAGCATGGGCCGAGGGCAGGGTAGACTGACCCTTCAAAGGGGATTTGAGACATCAAAACAACAATAGAAGTGGGGTACGAAAAATAAGCCCAATAAAGGTTCTAAAAAACATGTCGGGCTCCTCTCTGCCTACAGGAACGGGGGAGATGTATGTAACCAGCACACACCTGTTCCTGTTGAGTTTAAGTGCATTATATACAAGTTAATTTAGTTTTAAACAATGCCCAAGATCGGACATCAAGATCAGACAGGTTTTCACAAATACAGCACTAATAGGTTTTTAAGGTTTTCAATTATAAGAAAAAAGTACATATTCATAGAGACAAAGTGCAGTGTGCAAAAGTGCTGATTGTTTGTCTTTAGATCATGTATAGATTACTGACATACACAATATCACACATTATCACAAATAACAACATTATCATTAATACAAAACGAATATGAACATTATTACATCATGGTCTTCACATTTACCATCAAGACGTTAGCACATATCAGGTCCTCTCTTTTTATGGATCCCTACACTCATGGAGGACTCCCTATATATTCTAAGCTCCCTACACTCAGGATCTGATCAACATTAGGGGTCCTTTTAGGTTCCCTATGGTTTTTTGATGGACGTCAAGTGCAATAATGTATTAGTTATAATGAGCACAATGTTTCGGCATTCCTTTCTTTCACCTCCTTCTTCTGGACCAAGGTATACTATTTTTGGGCATAATCAAAGGTAGCAGCCGTGTCACGCTTCCGCGTACATTGTCAGCAGGTGCCCAGAACGTAGCAATCAAAGGCGATTCCAAGTGCCTTATATGCCTCACGCAGTCATATTCAAACTTCTTCTTCGTTTATAGATTTGACTCTAAAAGTTAGACAGACATACAAGGTTTCTAGTTGCGATATATGATTCTTCCTTTTCATTTGCTCTGAAACATCATTCCCTGTCTATATAGCTAGCTCAAGTGTGTACGAACCCCAGATTCACCCATCTCTTGGGATAGATTCTGTATTTCAGTGGTGCCCCCTTTCTTTGGTCACTTCTGAAAATTCACTGTAGCTCCCAGCAATCGTCTTTCTTCTTTCTTAAGATTTCCTCTGTGTCTCATTGTCACAAAAGGACACATCGAATCAGGGTTCATTTAGTTCTGCTTGTTTAGTCAAAAGGAGAACGAGCATTTCTTTAGTGCGTCTACAGATGAGTAAAGATTCAAGCAGATTGTCTCCTATGGACTTTAGATATCTGTTGACAAATCTAATATGAACTCCGTCCCTTCACAAATCCATTTATAGCCTCGTCGATGTCCTGGATATCTGTCATATAAAACAGCTACCCGCTCTGTAGATAGCGTCTGCCCACGAATATTTCCAACTTGTTAGTCTCTACAGTATATTACGGTGTTTCCCTCCCTGACATAATGAGCCAATTCATAGTTGGCATTAGAATTATTATATCCTGCTTGTGATTCAGTTTACATACATTCAGGCATAAACTATTTCACATAATCACATGCTGCTTGCCTACAGAAAATAAACATAGCCGGCCTGCTATTGTCTCTGTAATGCTCATAATGGCTGAACCCATATGCATGCATTAGTAATGGCCGAGCCCCAAACCCTCACCCATAATGATAGGCTCACAACTTGTTTCAAGTGTTGGCAATAAAAAGGCCGTAGGATTTTATTGTACAGATATGGGTTATGACAATAACAATATCACATATCATGATGTTATCATACTTTTGGGCACCGGGTCCTGAGGTTAACCCCTCGGACCCGTGCCGCCTTCTTGAGTCCCACGACTTGTTGTGGGCACCGTACAGTGCCTTGTACTTCTTTTTGTTCTTCTCCCTTTTTGTAGGGTGGGTGGGTTCTGTGGTAAAGAAGCAAGAAGATTTGAAAGACACTGCGTAAACAGTGAACCTCCTGTTTGCTTGGGTCCCCGTTCAGGGTCCACAAAAAGATTGTGTTTACTCTGAGCATGCTGCTCTCATTTATAGGACCCAGGGAGGCCCTGGGTCTTTGTTGTGTATGTGATGGGGGCCGCTGTTGTCGCAGCCCCCGGCCGGATAGCCGACTGTCTGACCCCCTGGTGGGGGCAGATCTTTGAACCTGGGCCCTGCCTGATGGTTGTTTCCTTGTGGCGCTTTAGCACCTTGCTGTTTGGGGAAGGGTGCGATGACTGTTCGCACCTTACCCTTCCGTGGCTTTTGTGCTGCCGAGACTGCGTGTCTCCATAGCTGGGGGGAAGGAGAGGAGCAGGCACGGGGGGTTGGGGCTGCCCCTCTCCCATCTGCCGATGGTAACAGCAGTTACCCTGCCTCGCTTGTGGGATGCCCATGCAGCATTGCCCATAACTGCTGAACCCATATGCATGCATTAATAATGGCCGAACCCCAAACCCTCACCCATAATGATAGGCTCACAACTTGTTTCAAGTGTTGGCAATAAAAAGGCTGTAGGATTTTATTGTACAGATATGGGTTATGACAATAACAATATCACATATCATGATGGTATCATACTTTTGGGCACCGGGTCATGAGGTTACCCCCTCGTACCTGTGCCGCCACACACGGGCAGGTTCCCGGCTGACCGTGTTCCCCCAAGAGTATGCCCTAGAGACAACCCCTGTGAGCAAGAGTTGTATTGATTTGCCGAAAGAAATGCTCCATGCCCTGGCTAGACAGATGGGTGCTGTCATGGAGAAAAAGGTCTGGGTTGCCTAGTGTAATGGCTGGGTGTTTTATGAAACTCAGTCCTCTTGTCATACAGAATCTCTCTATCGTCCTGTTCAGTTTTAGTTGGCATTAGAATTATTATATCCTGCTTGTGATTCAGTTTACCTACATTCAGGCATAAACTATTTCACATAATCACATGCTGCTTGCCTACAGAAAATAAACATAGCCGGCCTGCTATTGTCTCTGTAATGCTCATAACGGCTGAACCCATATGCATGCATTAGTAATGGCCGAACCCCAAACCTTCACCCATAATAATAGGCTCACAACTTGTTTCAAGTGTTGGCAATAAAAAGGCTGTAGGATTTTATTGTACAGATATGGGTTATGAAAATAACAATATCACATATCATGATGGTATCATACTTTTGGGCACCGGGTCATGAGGTTACCCCCTCGGACCCGTGCCGCCACACACGGGCAGGTTCCCGGCTGATCGTGTTCCCCCAAGAGTATGCCATAGAGACAACCCCTGTGAGCAAGAGTTGTATTGATTTCCCGAAAGAAATGCTCCATGCCCTGGCTAGACAGATGGGTGCTGTCATGGAGAAAAAGGTCTGGGTTGCCTAGTGTAATGGCTGGGTGTTTTATGAAACTCAGTCCTCTTGTCATACAGAATCTCTCTATCGTCCTGTTCAGTTTTAGTTGGCATTAGAATTATTATATCCTGCTTGTGATTCAGTTTACCTATATTCAGGCATAAACTATTTCACATAATCACATGCTGCTTGCCTGCAGAAAATAAACATAGCCGGCCTGCTATTGTCTCTGTAATGCTCATAGCGGCTGAACCCATATGCATGCATTGGTAATGGCCGAACACCAAACCCTCACCCATAATGATAGGCTCACAACTTATTTCAAGTGTTGGCAATAAAAAGGCCGTAGGATTTTATTGTACAGATATGGGTTATGACAATAACAATATCACATATCATGATGTTATCATACTTTTGGGCACCGGGTCCTGAGGTTACCCCCTCGGACCCGTGACGCCTTCTTGTGTCCCACAACTTGTTGTGGGCACTGTACAGTGCCTTGTACTTCTTTTTGTTCTTCTCCCTTTTTGTAGGGTGGGTGGGTTCTGTGGTAAAGAAGCAAGAAGATTTGGAAGACACTGAGTAAACAGTGAACCTCATGTTTGCTTGGGTCCCCGTTCAGGGTCCACAAACAGATTGTGTTTACTCTGAGCATGCTGCTCTCATTTATAGGACCCAGGGAGGCCCTGGGTCTTTGTTGTGTATGTGAGGGGGGACGCTGTTGTCGCAGCCCCCGGCCAGATAGTCGACTGTCTGACCCCCTGGTGGGGGCAGATCTTTGAACCTGGGCCCTGCCTGATGGTTGTTTCCTTGTGGCGCTTTAGCACCTTGCTGTTTGGAGGAAGGGTGCGATGACTGTTCGCACCTTACCCTTCCGTGGCTTTTGTGCTGCCGAGACTGCGTGTCTCCATAGCTGGGGGGAAGGAGAGGAGCAGGCACGGGGGGTTGGGGCTGCCCCTCTCCCAGCTGCCGATGGTAACAGCAGTTACCCTGCCTCGCTTGTGGGATGCCCATGCAGCATTGCCCATAACTGCTGAACCCATATGCATGCATTAGTAATGGCCGAACCCCAAACCCTCACCCATAATGATAGGCTCACAACTTGTTTCAAGTGTTGGCAATAAAAAGGCTGTAGGATTTTATTGTACAGATATGGGTTATGACAATAACAATATAACATATCATAATGGTATCATACTTTTGGGCACCGGGTCATGAGGTTACCCCCTCGGACCCGTGCCGCCACACACGGGCAGGTTCCCGGCTGACCGTGTTCCCCCAAGAGTATGCCCTACAGACAACCCCTGTGAGCAAGAGTTGTATTGATTTCCCGAAAGAAATGCTCCATGCCCTGGCTAGACAGATGGGTGCTGTCATGGAGAAAAAGGTCTGGGTTGCCTAGTGTAATGGCTGGGTGTTTTATGAAACTCAGTCCTCTTGTCATACAGAATCTCTCTATCGTCCTGTTCAGTTTTAGTTGGCATTAGAATTATTATATCCTGCTTGTGATTCAGTTTACCTACATTCAGGCATAAACTATTTCACATAATCACATGCTTCTTGCCTTCAGAAAATAAACATAGCCAGCCTGCTATTGTCTCTGTAATGCTCAGATTCCACCTAGCATAAACATCCAGGTATGAAAGCAAGTATGAATGTCTATTCTAGGTAAAAGAATAAAATCCTCTCCAATATGATATCAGATTGACGTGTTTGTCGGATTAAAAAATGCAAAACAATTCTTACACTAAACCTTGGAAGAAAACAGTTCAATTAGTTTTGCCCAAAATAGCCCCAAGTCTTGATATCAGAGAAAAATGCTGGCTTAACATATAACTTTCCTCTTGTATGAATGAGTACATTCTTAAATGTTGGATATTATCTGTGGCAGGCATTTTGTTTCTAGTTTAGGTATAGATATAACAATGTTTTGTGGAGTTTGTTTTGACATTATTTTTTGGGGAATGAAGGAGAGAAACTAACCCCCTTCCTATTCCAATTTGAGTAGTAGAAAGTGGAGTAGAAAGGAGCAAAAAAGCATCAAGACCCTGAAATAGCAGATGAGGCCATGATTCTCACACAAGGTAAACTAGGATTGAGCTATTATCTCACAATCAAACTGGAAGGATACAAGACCATGGCCTTGTTGGACTTACAATGACATCAGACTATGGCTCCTTCAGACCTAGTCCTGGTGGAACAAGTAAACATGCAGAGATGGGGCTCGGTTACCTGCCTTCAAAGGGACAGAGATGCTTGTCCTATGGCCAATCTATGACTTACTATTAAAGATAAGAATTATGATGCTGAGATGGCTTCCGTGGCTATTTTTATCAGTTTGATGCATGGCTCCACGAATATCACGTCAAAGAGACGTCACTGCAAGAAAGAGATTTGGTTGGCTAGTTCAGGCTGACCTTGAGAGGAAGGCAGAAGAATGGTACAGCAACCATTTAGGTTTGAGAGTAAGGACAGAGGGGGAGATCACAGAGGGTTAGAACCCAGGGAAAGAGCCAGAGAAACAAAAGGGAATAAAGAGTGCAGTAACCCCTTCAGGCCGGAAACTGTCTCAGCTCTGGTGGTCCCAGAGTGGTGAGAGTGCATGAGAAGACTTGTTTAGTCTTTTGGTTACAATTTATAGCCCCCAATTACAATGTATATTACTAGTTTGTTAATTTGGCTATCCTAGATTACTTTCCTAAAATAAAAGAAAACAATATCATTGAATTTCTGTCTTGGAATGAGAGTCGGTCCCTGCCACGTTCGTGACAGTGCCTAAACTGCAAGGCCATTGGTAGTCGTCTTTTTAATCTTTTGGGGGCGAAGGAGAACCCTGCGCTTGGGTTGTTAGCACACCATACACTGCAGCCTTGGTTTCACTTTTGGGCTCTTCAGCAAACCTCTTATTTTTTGGGAAGTGACAGGACCACACTCCCATAAGGCAGTTCCCCCTTATTGTCAGTGAACGAGATGCTGCACTCCTGGTTCTCTTTTAGTTTTTTCAGTGTACCTCATGCTCACTGGAGAAAGTACGCCTGTTTCTTGATCGTTTCTTTCCATTGATTCAACTCAGCTGCTTCCAGCTGTCACTGACTCTTCATTTTCAGAGACCCGAATCTCTACTTTTCTATTGCTTCCTCTCATTGCCTCAGATTTCTTCTCTTTCACTTGGCGAGGCATCAATTCACTCACTATAGAGAGCTATGTCCACCCATGTGAAAAAACAAAACACATTACAATGTTATTCAATAAGGCCTTATTAAATGATGTGTACAAGATCTGAGGCTTGCCTTAATCTAGGGTGCTCTCGGATTGTAGTCAAATTGTCAGATTGGAATAATTATATATATATCTAAATACAAGTATGTATGTATATTAATATGAAAGCAAGATAGTTGCAGTCTATGGGTGGTGGGGATTCAGCTCCTGTCCCCTGAGTCACACCAGTAAAAATGTGTTACCACCCAAAGTATTCTGCGCTTCTCCCAAAAGTAATATCCAAATGAAAATTCAATTTAAAAACTCTGCATTGTGTTATACTGTTCTTGCTGTTATTGTATAAATCCAACCATAACATATGTTTATATATGCACAAAATATGTACTGTTCCATTTGTCATGAGGTAATTCACAA
This sequence comes from Ambystoma mexicanum, assembly GCF_040938575.1. Classification (NCBI taxonomy): domain Eukaryota; kingdom Metazoa; phylum Chordata; class Amphibia; order Caudata; family Ambystomatidae; genus Ambystoma; species Ambystoma mexicanum. Next base: position 330,063,810 of record NC_090930.1, read on the forward strand.
AACAGATAAGCACAGTCCAAATATTGTTATACCTAATATTGGTGTTCATCACAATTATGTTGCTCTCATGACAGATTAAATGTAAATACATTTGGTAAATGTAACAAATGAAATCGTTGTTTTTTAAATACAACACACATACACCTCTGTGTCGTTATTTCTAGGTTTTCCGATAGGGTACAAGCATGTAACCCCTACTTGGAGGGCCCTTCGGGCCTCGGGCTACATATTCAAATGTGGGGGCGTGCGTTGCTGCCTTGTATGGCAGTACTGAACATTGGCAGTATTACCAACTGTATCATTGATCCACCCATCATAGTGATAGCGTGGAGGCACAACAGACTACATCACTGACTTGGACTTCTCTCTCAGAAGATGGCATCCTGTTGTGTTCACTCAACTGCTTACGTCATAATCCTGATCCAAGTCAAATACTCTGCGGCTAGCTTTACTCTGTTGGCATCAGCCATTCTGATTTCATGCAAAATCGTGCAAAATTACAGCTCTGGCTTGATTGTCCCCAGCAAATGTACGTGTTTCTAAATTATTGAACATACTCAGTTACAACTTTGGTAAAAAAAACAACTTAGACCAACGTGATCCAAACAACTTGAGACCCATTACGAACTGTAATTTCACCCTCAAAGTCATGGACAAGATTGCATCTGCACAGCTTCAGGCATACGTTGAAAGTAACGAGATCCTGCATCCACAACAATCAGGTTTTTGACATGTCCATAGCATTGAGACAGCAATGCTGGAGATTCTGCTGGACCTCAGTGTGCGTTTGACCTGCTAGACCACCAGTTAATCCAACAAGCCTTAGAAAAAGTTGCCAACTGTTCGAAGGAAGCAATAGGATGCCTGGCCTCCTTCCTTGACAACAGAATCTCTCGAGTACACTGGGGAGACAAATCTTCCTCCAAATCCAACATTTTCTGTGGTGTACCACAAGACTCTAGCCTCTCACCATTGCTATTTAACCTGTATATACGATTCTTCTGTGAACTGCTAGACCATATCCAGATGTTTTTCACCAACTACGCTGATGACACTCATCTGGTTATGGAACTGAGCGGAGACTACGTTAAGGATAGCACTACACTAAACGTCCTCTATAACAACATAGAGGATTGGATGAACACTAACTGAATGTGCTTAAATAGCAATAAGACCGAGTTAATGGTCTTCGGATCCAACCAGGTGCGGGCCAAACTCACTTCTGACTACCAATCATTTAAAATCAAAGAATCCCGTATTGAGGTCTGGGGCAAAATTAAAACATTAGGCATGACATTAGAATAATCTCTGAATGCAGATGCCCATGCAATGTACATAAGCAAAACCTGTGCTTACTACATTAGATTGTTCAAAGCAATTAAACGATTTTTTAGCGAGAAAAAATTGTACTTCTATAGCTAGAGCTACTATTTTGTCTCGCTTAGACTATGGAAATGCACTCCTTGTAGGCGCTAGTAAACAAAGTATGCACACATTTCAACTGATTCAAAATAGCACAATCAAACAAATAGCAAAAACTGAAGTTATTAGTGAAGCCAGATGTGACCTTCACTGGTTGATAATTGAAGATTGCATACACTTTAAATCATTGACCCTGACACATAAGTGTCTGTACGGAAAAGCACCTGCCTACTTGAAATCTAAAATCACTTTTTATAAACCTACCCAGGCTTTAAGATCAGAAGCCCAGGGATTAATAAAAGAATGAACACGGCATGGGAAGAGCCTTCCCTAACCGCTCAGCAGTAAACTGGAACAAACTTCTGCTCAGCTTCAGGCTGGAGGCTAACCATCTTACTTTTCGGTAGAAACTAAAAACCTTCCTTTTCAAATACATTTCCATGATGAACAGTTCCCCTTAGCCCGAGAAATGCTCTAATTGTTCTGTACTCGGATAGGTCTTGTGATCACTTGTTTGTCTTCCTTGTTTGTCCTTGTCTCCTCGTCTGCGTCGTGATGCCTGCAGGCTGTTGGTGCAATACAAATAAATAAATAAATACCATTTCATGAACCTCTGTTGTGCCAACACAAAACAGATGCGAATAAACATTGATTTGCATATTTGACAGTGGCAACTGTATGGGAACTAATCTAATCGGGTAAAGCTTTCTGTAGTAACATGAATGGCCAGAGATCTCCATTGAAAATGTTGCAATATCTATTAAAAGTGCATCATACTGGAGTTTGATTGTTGCTTTCATACTTGCATAATCCTTAACCAAATAACCGTTGAAGGAACCTCATTTTATATTTTCTTCTTTTACTCAACAGTTCAAACATTAAAAGGAAGGATTTGATTATATACGAGAAAATGTATGAACAGGAGGACTAATATTTTATGAGTTATTTTGAGTTATATTGTTTACTGTATAAACTGTGAACATGTATGCATGCTGTTGTGAGCTGATGAGATGCTACAACTATACTGGAATGTGGCAAAAACGGCGACATACTTAATTCGGTGCAATACAGTGGGCTTGAAAAAGAAGGTAGAGGGACCCAGATGTTTGTAATAAACAACAAATTAACCCTTTCACCAAGCACTGGTGCAAAGACAACCTGCTGTTTTTGCGCCGTTGTGAAGAGAAGGACCCAGCAAAAACAGGAGGGCCACCAAAGGTTTATGTTAACTGATATTTCAGCGGGTATAACTGTTTTCTTATGTTTATGCAACACGTGTGTGTTGTGGTGACAAATGCTTTCGGAGCCATGTGCCAAAAGGATTCTCCCATTGGATGCACGTTGTTGGGGTGTTGAGAAATATTTAAAAATATAACTAGGGAGCCATCCACCCTAATACCTACAGTACAAATATTTTCACCAAAGAAAATACTTAAAAAAAAAATAATAACAAGCAATGAAGATTACCCAAGCATACTGCACCAGAGTCTTGCTTCAACTTCTTTAATTACTACTCTTCAGCAGTTTCAACAAAATAATTGAAATAACTGAAAATGACATCAACAACTAATTTTCTCTTTTCCACTTTTGTTTAATGATCTTGAACTGCGTTTCCCTCTGCTCTCACTGCTTCTGTAGTCCTTGGCATTCCATGCTCTGTCTACATGCCACTTCCTCTCCTTCACTCCTCCTCTTCTTTGGATGCTCTGAACTGATCCACAACAGTAAAGGAAAGGGTCTCAACAGATTTTCGGCCTTCCAACTCCCTTGGGTACGCTGCTAGTCTGACATGCTCATTCGCTCCAGCCTTGCTGCACTGTAGTCGATTCTCCTCCATTGTTAAACTTGTTTTCTAGTCATCTCCTGTGGGGCAGATGAGTGAGTTGTCATTAGGGTGGTGGAAATGAGCTGTCCACTATATCACCGTAAAAAAAATATCTTGTGCTCTGTTACCGTGCATGCGCCGAGTGGGACAGTAATGCTCGCCTCTGTGTCTTTAATAGAATCAAGACTCCCTCCGCAGTATGCAGGGGTAATCTTCATTTTATGTCAAGACCGGAGGTGAGCATTATGCTTGTTCAAAGTTCCCTACGAATGCTGTCGCCATTGATTCAATTGGCTTAAAGTAAAATGTCTTAAAAGAACTATCGCTGGTCCAGTCTGCCGCTTGCAAAATATCCTGTAGTGTCACTCCTGCTGCAAAAGCTTTAGAGACCATAGCACCTCTTACTGAATGCGCTCCAATCTTCTTCAGGTTAATCCCTGCTAACTGCATGATTTTGAGCACCCAATGGTGGCTGTCCCCACCGATTTGTGCGGCCTCCTGCACGCTATCAAGAGTTGTGTAGTGCCTGTTGGACACATCTCAACTGTTCTGCCTTCAAATTCTCTTATGCATGCCGCCACATACCATTTCAGGTACCCTGGTAAATAGGGATAAGAGGTAGATGCAGAGTTAGTCTTTGTCCTCCAAGTGAGTGTGAAGGTCACTTCGCCTGGCCCAAATGTACTAGGGCTTTGACGTCCGATACTCACCTGCACACCACCAGACATAAGAGCATAGCTAACTTACCTGACAATTGCTTCAAGGATATGTATTTGTTCACTGGCCAGCCTGCTAGGAAGCATAACACTACTGTCACGTCCCATAACTATAAATATCATAGTTCTGGCGGCACTCGAAATCGGGCTCCCTTTATGAGCCTCACCACTGCCGGGTTTCCACCTATTGGTGTTCCGTCTACAGGCAAGTGCCCCGCTGAGATGGCTGACATATACACTTCAATGGTCATGAAAGCTTTCCCGTCTTGTAACAGGTAAGCTAGGAAATTGAGGATTGCTACTAGAAGGGCAGAAACGGGATGAAAATGTCTCCTTCTGCACCAACTTGACATTTGTTCCAAGCCTCGTCGTAGCTCCTCCATTTAGAAGGTGCCTAGGGCTCTGCAATGAGTTCTGTAGCCTGATTCGAAATGCCTGGCAGTGCCCAACATTTGCTGATATCTTGCACACCATTAGAGGGAGAGTCCCTTTCACTCTCAGAGGATGAAATGACCCAACTGGGTCCGTGAGCAGGTGCTCTCCTGACGGGAGAATCCACAGGAAATCCATGGAAAGTTCCATCTGAGTTGGAAACCACACTTCTGACTTCCACTCTGAGGCCACCAGAAATTGAGCCACCTCCTCTTGGCGTGTCTTCGCTAGTACTCTGCTCAGCATCATGAATGGGGGAATGCATAGTGCAGTACCCCGCCTCAGTCTTGCAGAAAAGCATCTACGCCCAAGCTGTCAGGTCTAGCCTGCAACTGAAGTAGCTGCTCTTCTGCGCGTTCAGCCTGGGCACAGACACATCTGTGTTTACAGGCCCCCACAGCTGCTCCAGCTGCTGAAATACTTCTTTGTTCAGTTTCCAGTCGCTGGAATCTGCCAGGTATCGGGACTTCCAGTCTGCCACTAGATTGAGTGTGCCCAGAATGTTGCTGTCACCGAGGTCCCTGATTGCAGGCAGTAGAATCAAAAGTATTTTGCCAGTTTCACAAGGAGCCTGGACTTCGTCCCTCCTAGGGGATTGATCTACTTGACTGGCGAAATGTTGTCCATTTTCAGCATAATGCACGAGTTCACCTTGCCTTTCATGAATGATTTGGTCGCAAAGGACCCAGCTTGGAGTTCTAGGTAATTTATGTGCAGTTGCAACTCCACTGTGCTCCATTTGCCCCCTGTCTCTAGCGAGCCGCACTGTGCTCCCCAGCATACTCTGCTGGCATCTGACTCTATCACTGTCGGGGCGGTCTCCAAAGATTGATCACCCATTCCAAGCGTCCATATTCTGCAACCACCACTCTAGTTCTGTGATGGACTCACACTCCAGAGGAATTGTCTGATGGTATTTCAGTCCTTGCTGGCGGTGTCTGATTTTTAGTCCCTGCCAGTGGCGGCTGCTATGATAGGGCGGCCGGGCACCGCCCCCCCCAAAAAAAGAGAGAAACTAAAAGTGATTCAGTCAGAGAACTTCTCTGATTGAATCTCTTTTAGCTTAGTACTGCTGCAGTTCCTTTGCCAACAGCGCGGGGGCGCTGTGGCAAGGAAACAATAGTGTGTATAGGTCGGCCACTCGGCCTGGTGCCGGGGCGCGTCCCAATTTAGTATATTTTTTTTCTATAGCAGAGTGCGTGGAGCTCCTAGCTCCACGCACTCTACGTAGCCCCTTTCATTATAAGCCTGGCGGGGCGCTTCAGGGGTGGCCCCGCCAGTATTGAAATGTGCGCAAACAGCGCACTGCACTTATTCCCTCCCTCCCCTGCCATGGATACAGTAATGTCATTGGCTGGCAAACAGCCAATGACATTACTGTATCTATGGCGCAGGGTGTGTGCGTGCGCCTGCGCCGCCTTCACACCCTGCCGTTTTTCTCTTTCTTTCCAGCCCGACCCTCGACGAGTAAACATCAACACAGGACTCGAGTGTGTGGCACAGACCAGCGGCGCCGTGGTAAGTACCCCAGTGTTTTCTTCTCTGGGCCCGGGGACTGGGAGTGTTACTTACTAGACTCCCCTCCCCGGGCCCAAACTATGTGGTCCACTGTCCACGGCCCAGGGCCAGGTCAACTCAACACTGAACGACGTGTAGGCCAAGGCCAAGGCCTACACATCGTTCAGTGTTGCTGCCGAGCTGACTGCCGTCAACTTGGGCGAGCCTTGGTGGTAGTGGGCCAAGTTGACGGCAGTCTGCTCAGCGGGGGCCGCCGGGGCCTAGCCTTGCTTTGTTTAACCCCCGGTCCGTGCGTGGCCCAAGGGCCTTGCCTGGCTTGGGCCACGCCGGACCGGTACGCAAGGCCCAGGGCAGGCAGGCGGGCGCTGCTGCTGCGGCCCGCCGCGACCACTCCTGCATCTGTTAATAGTGCCGACGCCGTTTTATATTTTCTGCATTTTTCGACAAAAAGAAGAATGCCGAAAATATAAAACGGCCTCTCCCTGCAAGCCAGGCTCTCCCTGGTGACTTGTGCCGTTTTATATTTTCGGCATTTTTTTGTCGAAAAATGCCGAAAATATAAAACGGCACAATTAGCAGATGCGCCGCGAGTGGTCGCGGGCCGCAGCTGGACCGGAACCAGAGGCCGGAGAAGTGCCTGCAGTTCACGGAGCCTCAGTGGTGGCTGCTGACTCAGAATGCCACCGCCGACAACGTGACTGCCATTGCCAAGCAGCCCTGCGCCGACGGCTGGGACTACGGCTTCTCCTCATACCTAACCTCAGTGATGATGGTGGAAACGAACACGCTCCTGTCGTAGACTACGACAGGAGCGTGTTCGTTTCCACCATCATCACTGAGGTATGAGGAGAAGAAATGACACCCACTGCGCAGAGCACAAAGGCTGGGGAGCCGCAGTGCAAGACAAATAAGGACAGGTGCAGCAGCGCAGCATATTAGCCTCACAATGAGACAGCGACGGCAGTGGCCGATTGAGGGTCCCGCGGGGAAGATTGTCAGAGAGTCCGGGGTGGGAAGGACATAGAGACAGAGTTTAGGGTTGAAGGAAATAATGGCTGTCACAAGTGTGACAGTGATGAGTTTCAGGTTGTCAGTTCAGTTTTTGGCGTCACCTATAAGCCTCGACGATTGCATTGGAGTACAGCTAGAGTAGAAAAGTCACACAAGGAAGGACACAAAGCTTGTAGGTGTTATTTGGTTTTTACCCACCTATTCAATGACCATGGCCATGTGATTCCATATGGCTATTCCCACCCACTTCCTGTCCCTGCCCATCTTCTGCCATTTTTGAGCCTGTTATCGCGACGCAACGAAAGTCTGTAAAGGGGTGTGTGTTGTACGAGTCTGTGTGCCTGTTTTACTGCTGCTACTAAATGCATCCTTTACTGCACAATTGCCGCAACGCTGGGAAGCAAATTTAAAGCAGCACCTCACAGTGTCTGACTCTTGTCAGTAACTACAGTTGCAATTATAGGCTTCTTCTAATTTCATTAGCAAGTAGATTAAGGACACTTGTTTTGGTATACGCACTTACTGGTTCTCCTCTGCCAGAGAGGGTGGTGATCTTTTTTTTTTAAGGTTTGCGCCCTGGTTTCCTAAGCGTGTCACTTCCCAGTAGGCGGTGGGTGTGCACCAATGAGAGTTTTTTTTAGGGCAGGAAACTAGTAATGCTCCCCCGATTCCTGGTAGTGCAAATGGGTTGTAGAGGTGTGTTCCTCTCAAGACACTGTATCTAACCCCAAGCCTTTTTGAGAAGGATTCGGAGCTGCCTATTTATGGCTTGTATGTGGAAAGGTGGCAGCAGCGTGGTGTTGGCACAGAACCTCTGAGATGGGTTTTGGAGGAATGGCGCTGTAATGTAATACTAGTCGTGTTCCGAATCCCATGAGTGAACGAGTGCTTTCCAATATTGTGAAAGTCATGTTTTAATGTCGGAACAGTGGAAACTGGTACTGTTGAATAATTTTTGTGCTGCATTCATCCAGATCTGGCGGCCTCAGTTGTTAATCAGCTTACCCAAGTTTCTCTCTTTATTAGGCGAAAAATGTTCACCATACAATTTTAAAAATACAATATTCGAAATTAGGAAAAGTTGAGCAATTATAGTAATAACAAATTTATATTGTGTTTAGACAATCAGAAAACGTGGAATGTAGGCTGTAACCACAAGTAGACACCTCCATTCCATGCTTTCCTTTTTGTTCTTTTCACTGTTTCCAGCTTTCTAGCCAATAATCGTGCTTGGAATGCAAGCTCTAACTGCCTGTAAAAGGCCACATTCCAAGATTCACTTTGTGATTTGTACACACTGGGCCCCAGTTAAGAGGAAATGGACCAACTGCATTGCAGGAAGCCCCAGGTCAGGATTCCTATTTTCCTCCTTCAGAACAACCAACTGCAACATGCGGTGATGGGAATGCAGTCAAATCTAATAGTGACTGGATGCAAACTTAATTGTAGGCCCGCACGCGACCCTGCTGAGGTGTTTGTCTCCACGGTCTTACCTTGAATGGGACAGTAGCATTAATCCCGCGCTGGCATAAGGGGGGATCGGGGAGAGTCCTCTTTTACAAACGATAGTGAGACTCCACTTGGCTGGAGCCTCAACTTGTAGAGTGAGACGTGCGCAATACAATCTAACGCATGGATGGCCTGGCACACTCATAAACTGGTAGACACAGTGACCGTATCCTTACAGACTCAGGCACGCCAAGTCAGGCATGTATCTTTAAGTGCTTGAGAAATTGACCAGTTTGGGATATGATTTCATTTATATCAATTATTTAAAACATGTCACTTGTTTCTTTGTCAGTCATGTATATATTCCATTATTACCCACTTGCCACTTGCAATGCAACACTTGTTTTTACTCTTCTAAGTGCGTATATCTAACACCCAGAAAAAGTATATGGCATGTAGTACCATTCAAAACAATACTGCCTACTGTTTGCTTTATTCATGAACAACACAGAACAGGGAAACCTGGTAAGCACTATGAGAACTGGGTAAATTAATTAGCACAATCAACACTCTTCCCTAAAGGAAAACAGGCGCGCTATAAATAAAATATCATATCATGCCTCTGTCCTTCCCTGGAATTGGCCATTACCATTTAAAGTGTTAGCAAATAGCTTACATGACCTCGCATGGGGTATTCTGGTTGCAGCACCAGTCATTATCCGTGTGATGTCATCTTGTTCATTCCCTATTCCTAATCACTAAAGATGTTATGTTTAAAAACGAAAGACCCCCGAAAAACGGTCTTACTAGAAGCTTGCTGGTGTCTTGTGCCCGTTAGCTTGGCGCACGGCAGCCTGGCTGCTGCAAGGCTTCCTCGTGCAGCCATTAGCTGCGCAGCGCATGGCAGTGAACTTGCACAGCCATTTCATTAAAAACAGCCTGCAGGTGTATGTTTAATAGATTTAGCCAGTTCCGAAACCATCTGAAGGGTTTATATCTCATGATGGCACGGCACACTATTAATCATTAAAGTTCTCAAGCCTTTTAAAATCCCAAGTCCTCAGGCGGAAGCCCGGGTGGGAGCCGCAGTGAGGAGCTGCGGTAGCATCAAAAGCAGGGACGGCGTCAGGGCATTTCGAACCTTTCAAATGAAAGGGGCCTTGAGCCTCAGAGGGGCCCCCAGCAACTGCCCCCATGTTGGCAGTATGCAGTCTTCACAAATAGCAACATATTCTTTTCATTCCTGAGTTTAAATGTGCATGTGTATTTAACTCTCAGCCTGCGCTTCTTCTTCTTGCTGTTTACCCACCTTCCCCTTTGACCTCAGCTCACTGCCTTGTGTTGTACTTGCTTGATCTGTCTACCTTCATCCCTTCATCCCTTGTTGTGGCCAGGCACAGCTGTAGCACAGCTACACTTGCCAGGCACAGTGCCACTTGCCAGGCACAGCTGTAGCAGAATTAACTACTACCCGTTGTTGTAGAAGCAGAAACATGGTGCAAGTTCCTGGGCATCATGATCTAATAGCAGTGCCTGGCAGAAGCTTACACTGTATGCACAAGGCCAAAATGTTGGCTTTGTCAATGCTTGTGTTTGAACAGGATCTCAGTGGCTTTGCCAATGCTGTTTTTAACAGGACTTCAGCGAAGGACACGTAGAGTGCTTATAAATCGGGTGCCTGAAGGGCTGCAGCAAATCAATTTTGTAATGTGAGCTCCGCAAAGCGCACTTTTAAAGCCCCAGAACGAAAACATTACAAAAATGTATATATTGCAGGCAGCGTTATACAACTGATGACTGGCACATGGTGGTAGTTGCTGGTACTTTCTTTACACATGGAGGTACTAATGATTGTTCTGGTGCAGCTTCAATGTTACAAGCAGTTAACTCTCTCTCCTTCATGTGTGAAAACCATTTTAATACTGCTCTGAGTCTATGTTGCCCTTTCTCAGATCAGTCTCTCCTTTTCTCTTTACAGACAATCAGCAACACCTTACATGAACAAATCCAACCAGTCCAGGGCAATTGTGCAACTAAAAACATCGAACTTCAACTTCCACAGTGCACCTTCCGGGATTTGGATTTCCCATAGCCTGCGAAGGAGTTCATTGCAGTGACCATTCTCCAGAACGAGGTGAGCTAGCATGAGTCTTTTGTAGGGTTTGGTGCTCAGGGCACTCCAACTCTGTTTGTGTTCATCTGTAGTAAAGAAGGCACACAGCTATCTTGTTTACATTTTTTTTTTAAAAGAAGACCATGTCTGTGGGTATCAATGAGGTGGGGGAAAATTTGATGAACAGTACAGACTACAGATACAGAATGGCATCTATGACTAGCTGAGAGGGTGGCATGTGAAAATGGAAAGTCATACATATAATGCAAAAAGGCCTGCTTATGGTTCAACGGAAGCAAACCTGTCCATTTGGAAACTGTTTTTCGAAGGATAGGATTGGGTGGTGGTTCCCACTTACCTCATGATGTCCTGGTATCTTCCAGTTTAATGGTATACAGTAATTTACTGCTGTAAAATCCCACAGTCTTTCAAACATCAGAATACCTTCTTTCTAATCTTCACCATTGCTCCCACAGTGCTTGGGAGGGGTTGGGGTTGTGTCATGCATTCAGAAAAATGTCCCTACATTCTAAACAATGTGTTTTTTAGAACAGTATTAACAGAACAAACTTGCCTCATTTCTTCCATAAGTACTCATTTGCCAAACAAGCTGCAATACGTATTGTGTGGCTGGTGTCACATTTGCTTATGGGCATGTGTGTTAACGCATGCATAGATAACATCGGCAATTATACTCAACTGTACTGGTCGATGATAAGTACAGCAGAGTTGTGTATAATTGCAGACGCTATCTGTGTCTAGTACCGACTAATTATACTTATGTGTTATTGAAGAGCATACCTAACAATGACTACATGATCCCATCTACATATACATGTACATAATCATTTTGCTTATTAACAGGTGTCACTGTTGCCGAAAATGAATTCAGTGGACCAATTACTCTCAAAACCATTTTCCGGACTCGCACACACTGAAAAACTGGAGGTGAAAAGACTAGGGCCTGATCGGCCAGATGTAAAAATTGAACAGTCCGCAAAAGATAGGGGAAAGGCTTACACACGCACATTTTCCATGGTGTGGTATGAAAAGAAGACATGGCTCACTGGTCGCATTGCTAAGCGGTCTTTGTTCTGCTTCCCTTGCCTGCTGTTTGGAGGTGAAACGGCCTGGACAAAAACCGGAGTCACTGACTTAAAGCATTTGTCAGAAAAAACCAAGAGACATGAATCGTGCAAATCTCATATTGAGAATATATTACAGCTGCGCATGTTGGGAAGTGTGAACATTGCAACACAGTTGGATGATGCCTATCGCCGGAGTGTGATGAGGCATAATGAGGATGTGGATAAAAACCGATACATCTTGTCAAAGTTAATAGACTGTGTGCGTTTTTGTGGTGCGTTTGAATTGGCTTTACGTGGCCATGATGAAACTGAAGACTCTTTAAATCCTGGTGTGTTTAGAGGCCTGGTGGATTTTGTATCCAGCATAGACAGTGCAATGGAACTACACTTAAAAAATGCAACAGTATTCAAGGGCACTTCAAAAACAATTCAGAATGAACTGCTGGACTGCATGCTCACGGTCACCAGAGAGATCATTGTAGAGCAGTTAAAATGCACTGATTATGTGGCTATTCAGGCAGACGATACAACTGATATTTCCACTAAGACTCAGTCTGTGCTAGTCTATCGCTACATTGATGAACGATACAGAATTGTTGAAAGGTTTTATGGATTCTCTGATCTGAAAGACTCTAGTGCGCAGACCATTGCTACTGCCATAATGGAAAAATTGGACAAAGTATTCCCTGAAGATTGCCACAAAAAAAAAGTAATTGCGCAAACATATGATGGCGCGAGTGTAATGAGGGGGGTGTCTGGTGGAGTCCAAAAGAAAGTAGCTGAAGTGTATCCAAATGCACATTATGTACATTGCTATGCACACCAGCTTAACCTCATCATTGAACAGGCTGTTTCAAATATCTCACAAGCTCGAGTTTTCTTTTTGGATATCTCTGGCTTCTGTACATTTTTTTCTCGTTCTCCAAAAAGAACCGCAGTTCTAGATGAGGTTTCAGATTCCAGACTTCCAAAACCATCTCGCACTCGCTGGAGCTACCATATTCGGGTAGTGGAAGCCATATATCGGCACAGGGAAGCACTCCGTACATGCTTTGAGAAAATTATTGAAAGACGGACTGATTTTGAGGGGGTTACTGTGCATGAGGCCCAGGGATTCATTCGAACTCTGAAAGAGAAGGAGTTCCTTTTCTTCCTTTTTTTGTTCAATGACATAATGCCCCATGTCGACATTTTATATAACCAGCTTCAGAAGCGAGACATTGACTCTGTGTATGTGCAGAAAGCTACTGAAACTTTTATCAAGTGCATTGGCAGAGTACGTGAAAGCACTGACAATCTGGAAGCTAAATTTCCATCAGAGGCAACTTTTTCAGGTCGCAATGCAAATATGAACACTTTGAATCGTTTGGCTAAAGAAGTATGTGATATTATAGTTACACAAGCCCAAGAATGCTTTGCATTTACTAACCACTTGGAGGGGGCCAAATTGTTGCAGAGTGACCTATTTCAAACACATGGACAGTCTTTTCCCAATGAAGCACTGAATGCAACTGTCCAAGCATACCCCATGTTAAACAAGGAAAGACTGCGCACTGAGCTTTCAATTGTTTATGAGAGACCAGAATTCTGTAGTTCAAGTGGGGCAATTTCTTTATTAAAATTGTTCGTTGAAAACAATCTCGAAGAAGCATTTAGTGAGACAATGCAGTTATTAAAAATTCTGATTACTACACCCATGACAACAGCTGAGTCTGAGCGCTGTTTCTCCACCCTGAAGCGAATTAAAACATTCTTGAGAAACACAATGACTGAGGATCGTCTGAATGCTTTGGCCATGCTGTCCATGGAAAAACAACTAATTCAAGAGATCCCTGACTTCAATACACGGACTATTGATAAATTTGCCTCTCTGAAAAATAGACGTGCACAATTTGTGTACAAACTTTCAAAATGATTGACCAGTGAATGTTCTGTTACAAACGAGCTATTTGCAGTTATTTTGTGGGTTACCTTGAATTCTTTGTTTCAATGGCCTTATATATGTTAGGATTTTGTTTAAGGTTGCAGTGATCTATTTGACAGAACAGTGAGAAATGTGAAGTATGTTTTGATGTTATGGTTGTTGGTTGATAATAAAGCACTCAACATAGTAAACTATTTCTGTTGCATTTTTCTCCATGCAATATGTATATGCCATTTCTGAGACCTGTGCATTCCACGTGTTGCAACTTTGAGCAACTGACGCAATGGCAACTCAGCGAGGCAGACAGCCATTAGAGGTAGGACAAATATGTCGCATTAATTAAGTGGTTAAAAACTAAAGTCATATTTTAGCTTAGTTTCCCCCTTTCAGAAAATGCCTCAAATCCCACCTTAGTAAGAGGATGAACGCATGTGAATGCCAGTAACAGCATGACAAACATGTTTCCATCATTACTGACTATATAATGAATTTATTTATGCATACACCATAGTACCAGCTATTCCCAGTACAAGCTGCTGTAAAATACACCATCACACTTGCACACGTAAGAATAGTGTACCACCATTAATATGTAAAACCGAATGCTTTTTTCATATTTCGGTGGGTTTTTTGGACAGTAAATTGCACATTTTGTAGGCCATTTTTCCAAAATTTTCGCGGGGGGAGAACCCCTCCGCACCCCCCTTGGGGGGGGAGGGCTCGCGCGGTGCGCGCGCTCACGACTATATTCGCCCTGGGAAATTTACGCCCCACCAGCTTTCAAACTCACCAGCCGCCACTGGTCCCTGCAGGACTCAATAATGCAAGGGCCTAGGTAATATGGCTTGAACTGACTACCCTAATAGCTCTGCTATTCTTGCTAGGGCTCTCAAAGATATCAATTGCTTGTTGAGACATATTTTGATCTCTCTTTTGATTTCTCAGATCTTCCTGTCCGGCAATTCCAGGGTCACCATTTTGGTGTCGTCTATGAAGCCTAGGAAGTATATCCTCCTTGTCGGAATCATGTCTGATTTCTCTTGATTCACTAGGAATCCTAAGGATGTGAGGAGTTCCTTTATCCACATTTTCTGATATACTAGTGCATCTCTGTCATCTGCTAATAGCAGTATGCCGTCTAAATATATGATCATGCAGATCCCTTTCTCCCTCAGCGCTACTGGTCTCATGAGCTTGGAGAAAGCCCATTGCACCAATGCTAGCCCTAAGGGCATTGTCTTGAACTGCCAGAACCGCTCATCGCAGATGAACACTAGATAGGGCTGGAATTTTCCCTGGATGGGTATCGTGACATACAAGTCTTTCAGGTCTATCCTGGTTAACCAGTCCCCTTCCCTTAAATTGTGCCTCAGCTGGTGAAGACCTTCCATCTTGAAGTGGCGGCAAATCACCCAGCTGTTTGATTCCTTCAAGTTTATAATTGGTCTCACTTTCTCCTTTCTGTGAACCAGGAACATATTGCTAATACACCTTGGGGTCACTATTCATAGTTTGATAGCCTCTTTTCTTTTGAGCTGTCTCATCTTGTTTTGCAGGCCCTCCTTTTATACTTGTTCCAAATACATTGCCTGTGGGATGCCCTCTTGTTTTGGCTCCTGAATAAATTCTAATTGCAACCCTCTGGCTGTTTGCTTCACCCAAGCATTTCTGGAAAGCGCACGCCAATTCTGCCAGAATTGTAGTGTCCTCCCCTCACTGGTGGGTATATAAACGGTCTCACCTGTGGTAGAGCCTTGCACTCTTTCTTTGCCTCTGCTCCTGCGACCTCTAGGGAATCGTTCTCTAAAGGGAAAGAAGGAGTCTTGTTGTTTGTTCTCCCAGTAGTGGTAGTGGGCTCTCTTGTTCTGTGGTCTCCTCACTGCCTGGAAGTGGCCGGCTGCTCGACATCTGTAATGGCTGGTTCAGGCAAAAAACTCTGCTTGGGAAGATTTTCCTAATAGAGGCTTGTGCCTTTTCGAGGTATGTGTAGGTCCCCACAAACCTCCACATCTCCTGCTTCGTAAGTGGCTCACGTCGCTCAGTTTTGCAATCTATTTTTAGCAGGAGTTCTCTCTTCCTCTCTGAATATATTGCACAGTTTGCATTACCGTGCAGACAGACTGCTTTTTGCGCCAAGTTTGCTAGAATGTCTTCATCTACCTCTTCTCCAGGTGTCTTTGTCTCACTGCGCTAGGTCCATAATTTTTGCTAATGGGCCTGCAAGGTCTAGCACCTTCTCTTGACAGCTTCTTTCATGACCGTCCATACCTTTACGAGGGTCTTTAGCTGTCTTGGTGACGAATGCTAGCATTTTGGGATCTAACTCGGGTGCATCCGCTACCTTGCCTGGCAGGTCTGGGCGTGGGCACTCCACTCTCTTGTGTCCTTGTCTAGTGCCTTCCTAAGCCTCTGTGCCATGTATTTAGACACTCTAGGGGATGGCTGCCAGTCTGAGGATCTAGGGCCCCTGTTATTATCTGGGTTAAACATGTCTGTTATCTCTTGGTGTTTTTATTTACAGACTCTTTTGTCTCTGGTGGGCTTTGCCCAATCTTCCTCCGGTTTGCCCTCTTAATCTTGTGAAGAAATTATGGCTCCTGGAGACTCTTCTTCTGAGTCTATGTCTGCGTCTCCCATATTGTCTTCCCCTGGGGAGGGGTGATGAGGCTTGGCACTGCTGATTTTTTAAGGAAAATGTTGCTCAGTTTTCCAAAAGCATCAGCAGCCTCTGGGGCATCTTTGTTCACCCCGTAGTTGTGCCACAGGTGGTTAGAAGAGGCTTTCCTATTACATATCTCATTACTCCCCTGAAGACCTCTCTCTAAAGTCTTGGTGGATGTGCTCTTATTCAACGTGGTGCTTCTATGTGTCTGGCTTAGAATGGACTCTAGAGTAGCCAGTCTGACTTGTAAGGGCTTTACGCCCTTGCATCACTGCATCCACTAACAAGATTTCTAGAACCTCTTTGAAGTGTATGCCAGGTCCTGTGCCTGCTCCTCCTCACTGCATTCATACTCCGGCATTCTCACAATGTCTGGGTGCTCTGTGCCGATACCTAAACCAGCGGGCTGAAATACACATCCACAGCAGCATTAAGGATGCTCTCCTTTTTTGAATTTTTTGTTTTTAATGTGGCTATCACCTTTCTTCCTCACTGTGTTAGTAACAGTGTCTTATGGGTGTTGCCTTTTGGCCGTCTGTTATTTTTTTCTCTTGTGGGTGTTGCACCTTCTGCTTATTGCCACCTATGTGCTGGGCTTCCGTTGTCGTTCGCGTGTTTTAGCCGCATATGCCTAGTGTTATTAGGCTGCTCTTTAGGAGCCGTGCCCGGGCTCCTTGTGCATTGTACTGACACTCTGAGGTTCTGTGTCGCTCTTGTGATGCGCATCTCCCCTGGCTCCACCCCCGCAAGGGAGGGGGCCGTTGCGCTCCTCCTGATCTCGCAATCAGTAGAACGGGCCTCTGGTTGTGACAGTAATGTGACACGGGCCCCGTTTCAGCCCCGCTGCCTGCTTGTCCCTTGCGCACTAGGTCGCTGCTATCCTGCGGCACTCTCTGCAGTGACTGTCCTGACCCCGCAGTCTGGCAGCTGCGTGAGGGTGCAGTGCCTCATAAGTTAGTATAAATTAATAAACGCATTGCGTACATCAGTTAAATATGTCCTAGAACAAACACCTGAGCTTGCCACTGAGCTCAGTAGTGCTATGTTGTTAAAACTAGCACAGAAATCATACATTATATGACTATTACATCGCTCTGCTGTAAAAATGTACTTATCTTGCTGAAGAGCAGGAAGAGAAGTGAAGGACAGGAAGTGACATGTACACAGGGCAGGGAATGCCAAGGACTGCAGAAGCAGAGAGAACACAGAGAAATGTAGCTCAACATCAGTAAACAAAAGTGGAAAAGAGAAAATGAGTTGTTGATGTCATTTTCAGTTATTTTGTTGAAATTGCTAAAGAGTAGTAATTAAAGAAGTTGAAGCATAATGCTCGCCGCTGGTCTTGACAATTTCTGCAATTAAGTGCTTGAAAATGCAAGCTGCAAGGACATCTAGGGAAAAGCTAATTTGGCGAGATGTGAAGTTGCTCATGTTGCCCTCTTGGAAATGATTCATGCAAAGAAGACATTTAAAAAAAGAAATTCATTTTAAACCCTTATATTATATGTGCACACACCAGAGAACAGGGCAATCTATATTCCCCTTTCTTCTGAAAACAGCTGAGCAGGTTTTAAGTAAAAAATGCACACCTGACTATACATTAAAAGAATAGTCATTGGAGGGAAGGCGTGAAGGTGTCATTTAATGATTTATTGCGTGTTACTCGAACCCACTTGTACATAGTGCTGTGTGCGGAGGAATAGTGTGGATTTGTTCTCAGAAAGTGCGAGCTCGTCAGAAGCAGGCTATCTGTTTTGCAAATGTTCATATGCAATGCTGGGCACAATGAAAATGGCCACCACCAGATGTGTTTGCATTAAAGAAAGCCAATACATTTAACCCTCAGGATTTTTGCAAGTTGGCGTCCTACTTTCTATGAAACTTGCATGAAGAACCGTACGCGAAGATATCGTTCAACAGCGAAACAACTTTTTAGTGAGTAAAACGAATTGGCTTCATTTAATACATTTCAAATGCCATTCACTCAGCACCTTTCACCGTTCTCTGCGAGGTATTTTACGGAACGTAAACAATATGCACTAACTCTGGCTTTGCAAGCCGGACGCGGACACTCCTGCTTTTGAAACCCAATGAAAAACCTGGTGCACTTCATGGTAAAAAAAAAAGTTCTTGTGTAAACATATTTCTGACAAAAAGTCAACAACCCACATACAGGTGTCCATTTTTTTCAGTGTGATAATGAGTGTCCACCTTGTCTGGAGTTTTGTAACACTAATCTCCACTATTAGTCATTTTTGTAGGTATGTGTGAAGTTCTCCGAGGCGCAAGGCACAGCTGAAGAAAAAAAGTATCAAGAAAACACATCCTTTCATCTGTGTCTGTTTGAGCTTTTGTACTGGTTTCAGTTTGTTGAAATTGCAAAAAACGTTTTCTGAATGTGGTTAATTGCAGAGACTAAGGAATTCTCTTGGCCTTATCTCATATTTGTAAATATATGCGCATTCTGTCCACCCATTTGGCCCACTGGAAACATATAAACAGTTTTGTTTAACATTAAACGTTACAAACGAAGCCCCATTTCAAATTTGTAATCACTTTTGATCACAATTTACCAATGGAAATGGAGAAACAGAGCATGTGTTTTACATGAGACACTTTCTGATTCAATTAGTCTTTCCAATTTTCCTTGTGTCGTTACAAAAAGAATATGGTACCCCGACTAGACATTACAAGGATATTACAGAAGCGTTCTATAATGGCGCAATCCCATACAAACACGCTCTGTAGATCAGGCCCTAAAAGTCACTGAGGAATTCTTTGCTCTAATTATGCCACTGACTATGTGCTTAACATAGATACCGAAATCAAAGATTAATTTTAATAATGTACTTTGTTGGGGGTAGGAGGGTATGCTATTCTTTCTAATTCCAAAAGTAAGACGTAAAACCAAACCATTTTATTTTGTGAGTATCCAAAACAGCAAGGTAGTGGGAATTGATTTCATTGGAAAGCTTTAGATGAACAAATATCTTACAGAGTGCCGGAATGGGTCTTTAGGTGGTGGTAGGCCTCAGGACAGAGTTAGAATTCAGGGTGGGGGTGGGAGTAATATTAAGAATGGCCGTAGGGTTGTGATAACCTTGAGGTGAGAAAAGCTTTTCACCAGATATAGGCATTTAGGTAAGTAAAGCGGATGGGGCGGTTATGTGGTTTGGGGTGAGATGGTTCTTCTGCAAGGATTGGCCAAGAATGAGTAGTGGCTAAAAGGCCTACTTAGCTCTCACACTACTACAAACCAAAAGTGAGCCCAATCATAAAGGTAAAACAGGCACATTCAAAAGGTATACCTCTTTTGCTTTTTGTGGTAATGCTGACTGAGGGAAGGCTATACTCTTAAGAGAGGTGTGAATATGATGACGGTAGAAACCGAAACAGCAATAGTACAATACTCCAAAATAAAGAATGTTCAATTAAGTTTCTAACAAAATATATATGCTTTAATTTAACATACCAATATGCAGACAATAAAAACACGAGCAAAAACCCAATCTGTAGAAAAAACACAGCAGATGCAGAACATGGCTATGA
This sequence comes from Ambystoma mexicanum, assembly GCF_040938575.1. Classification (NCBI taxonomy): domain Eukaryota; kingdom Metazoa; phylum Chordata; class Amphibia; order Caudata; family Ambystomatidae; genus Ambystoma; species Ambystoma mexicanum. The sequence continues at coordinate 330,083,519 of NC_090930.1, forward strand.
AGGCACTCTGGGTACTGGAGCAGGGGTATAGATTAAGAAATCGCAACAATGTCACTTGTAAGGGGTATGGGCCTTTACAAGTGACATTGTTGCGATTTCTTTACCGGTACCGCCTTGGAGGAAAGGGGAATTACCGCCCTATTCCAAGGTTGGCGGGGCGGTAATTCCCCCTTCCCCCATTGCCCTTCCCCATTCTCATTTTTGCCCCATAGGGCATAATGGGAATGGGGAAGTCGCTAATTACGGTACCGTAAATTGCGGTACCGTAATTAGCACCCTGGTCCCTTTGCGGGTTGGATTTTTAACGCCTGGAAAAAGCAGGCGTTAAAATCCCCAACCCGCAAAGGGACCATGTAGTAAGGCGGTAAGGATTTACCGGTACCGCCTATGTCTTTTAGAGAAAGGTGCAAAAAGAGTGGCTTATCAGTCACTATGGTCCCAAAGGTGGACCAGGTGGTCTGGGCCTCTCAAATGTACGCTTGTCTCTTCTTGGCGGTTCGACAGCATTGATCTGGGTTCCTCAGCTCTGTGCTTCCAGGTCGAAACAGGCTCAAATGCCTCAAGATGTGGTGATCCAGGTGGTGATTCGACATTGAGTTTTGTTGGATGTGAGGCTCTGTACATTTCGATGCAGCATCTGAACTGTGAGGTTAGGTTAGAAGGTTGAGCCAGTTCAAGATGATGGATAAAGCTGATTCGAGTATACAGGTGAGACAATCCCTCAATTGGTTTCAGTCAAGGTCCTGGTTGGTAGTATGCTAAGATCCCAGAGGCCTCCAGTACTGGGGAAGCTGGCAGCACACAGGTCTTGGTCCAACAGCAAGTCATTGGTCCCTGCAGATGGGTAGAGTAGGGTGCAGAGGTTGCCTCTTCCTTGGCACCACTCTTTCACCCCGCAACCTGAGGACTCTGGAATGGACTGCACTCCCAAAAGAGGTCCAACATGTTTTTCTGTTCTTCTAGAAAGTCCAAAATGAATCAAGGAATGAGTGGGAGACCCCTTCCTTATGAAGGTAAAAGGCCACAGGGAATTGGATAAAGCCTGCTGTAAGGGGTCCAATCCTTGTTGCTGTGACAACTGACCTTTGCCTTCTTGCATCATACCTAGAGTGCTTTTTCCGCAGTAAATTGAGGCGACTGGAAGGAGAGAGACTCCCACAGAAAAGCAAGGTGGAGAAGCTTTCCCTCAGTTCACTTCTGCTCTTTCTGACTACTCTTTCCACTCTAAATGCAGCTATTTCCCGAGCCTATTTCCCAAGCCGTCCCCTGGTATTCAACACCGTTGCATTAGGCATCCGCATAGCCTTCTATAGAGAATCTGAGCTCACAGAGTTGACATGAGTATGAGTATGATACCAATTTGATGTAGCTTAATTAATAGTTGTGCACTATATGTCACCATACCAATTATTATGATTTTGGATCAGTGGTGGAGTGTTAGGCTAATTTCCCAAACCTAGTGAGTCCCCCAGCAGCTTTGTTGGATTTTTAGGGTTTATTGTTTTTTCCTGCTAAGAGTGAGACTCTTTTACTCCCACTCTTAGACATGATTTGAGGTGTTCCTTTGTCTTTCCATGTGTTTTATGGGCTATGGGGTCTTTTAGTCCATAGGGTCTCATGTGTTTTTGATGTGGGTTACACAGCACCCTCCGTGCCGTAACCCAGGGGTGTCGTAGCAACCCCCACACATAGACTCCATACCCTGGGACTGACTACTGTCTGCCAGGGCATGTAAAGTCACCATTGGCTTTACTAGTCCCAAATTATGAAAAGAAACCAGTACAAACCATCATATTGTGGACGTACTGGTAGGGGCAATTTGATTGTCCCGGGGTCTGTTGTTCGAGGGCGCACGTCTCCGTCCCCCCTGATCGAGTTTTGGCTGGTGGCAGTGGATACTACTTTTTATATTCGACCGCGAATATATCTCTATGGGATTTTCCCATTGTTCGAGGCTACCAACTTTAATTATTTAATTCTTATAACCTCGAACATATCGGCGGTTTATTTATTTAATATTAATTCACCGGTTGGTATTTTTTGCCAGAACTCGATTCTAAAATGGCGTTTGTGTTCTCTTCTGTGACTCCAACCCAAGTCGAGCCCTTTGTTCCACTTTTTGGTAGGCTTCTCCACAGAAGCCTCCAAAAGTGGCGCCACTCTGTCTGGGTACCACAGGGGCTGTGGGAGGGGGTTTAGGCACCCTGGACTGAGTTGCCTTGACAACTCAAGTCATACTCTTGTGTGATTGGCCCAAGTGGTGAGCCGGCCGGCTCACCACTTAGCATGTTTGATTGACAGCTAGGCTGAATGAATGGGGGTTTGCTGCATAAAAGCAGGGCTTTGGGGACTGGAACTTCAGAAGTCGCCACAGGACCTAAGAATTTGAGGAGGGAGAAGCTGAGCCGACCTGCCCGATGACACCACCGGTGGAGCCCTGCTGAACCGTCTCACCACTTTTCCCGACGACAGAGGAGATCTCCAGTCCGGAGAGTCTTCTTCCTTTGACTGGTGGGGATAACCAGTTTTGCCTTCTTTTCACCTTCCTGGAGCATCTCGTGGCCACCTTGCCCGTGCCAAGCACCCCGGCAACCGGAACACCACGGTTTACCACTACCGCGAAGAGAAGGGTAGTACCTTTTAACCAAAGAACTCTGCGGCTGGTTTCTTCCCTGGCAGTGCAGCGACCTTCATCTTTCCTCCATGGCGAGACTTCCTCTTCCTCTGGACGAAACACCGACTTGCACCCGCTGCCAGGAACAACTGCCCCCACTGGAGCTTCCTTCACACTTAAGGTACTGTGTCCCACCTGGCTTCCCTTGTGACAGATCGTTCGGGGTGACAGTTAAGCCTCGACTTTCTAACCTGGGCTGGCCTGGGACAACCTAGCTAACTTTTCCTGACTTTAATTTCATTCTTTGTGTGTGAACTATCTACAAGACTCTTTGTACGTAACCCCACTATGTGAACCTGGACCCCTCCTGCTTGCTCTCTCCAAGAGCGGGCCTTGCAATTGACTTCCTTGCTCTCCAGTAGAACTCTGCCTATCCTGCCTTACTGTGGTTCTTTTAAAAGTATTGAAATGTGTGTGCTTCCATAACTCTGCCTTTTTCCCTCCCTTTTTAATAACTTATTGGAGTGCCATCTTATGTTAAGCGCTCACCTCTGTCTGAAAATAAGTGGTATTTCTCGTTAAGACTTGTCGAATAAGCAATTAGGGTTGTATATAATAGTGACTGTGTGCTGAATTTACCTTTCTCTTTATGCTAGTGTAATTTACAAGTGTGTCTTTAAATAAATAATAATATACTTTTACACCAAAGCTCTGGTCAGTGTTTTGCTTGTGCTACTTTATCTCTGTACCTATTGTCTATACTGCCTAACTCTTCTTGAGGGAAGTCTGACTGCTCAGTCACAGCTACCAAGTGAATCTGTGTGGTACGGACTGCTACCAAGTGGGTTTACTGCCAAACACCTGTAGTCTTAAGTCTTTTGCAGTGGTCCCTACGGGAACTGCACAGGTTTCTGCCTAACACTGGTGTACAGCGGTGGGATTTGTATTGAGTATACATTTTAGTGTGCTTAAAGATACCTTAGTGCAACTAACCACAAAGCTTAGCACTAAAGAAGTATTTTCTAAAACATGTCAACTATGGAAAGCTATAGTCAAGAGTCCCTTGTGTAAGCGATATTCAATCAACACTACAGCTAAGTCAATGCCTAGTCTGGGATGCTGAGGAAAACCCTTATTGATGTATTTTTATATCCAGTTCAGTACTCTGGATGACAACCCTTGTATAACACCCCCCTCTTAGAATCCCCCTGACCCCTCTGAGCCAAGAAGTAGGTTTGTTTTGCAAATTAAAAGGTTTATTTGAAGATTTAAACAATATATATATCACACTTCTATAAATAAATTGATAATGGATATTACACTTGTGAATATGAGCAGTAATCAGCAAGAGGTAACTATGAATAGGAACAGAAGAACAAGGTGGGAAAGAATGCTTTATATGGTTCAAGGAAACGCAAGGTGGAATAAAATGCAGTACAGAAATAACTTATGATTTTAGCAAAAGGTAATATGATCACTTTTTCTTTTGACAATTCACTCCCCCCCTATGCAATACCAGAAATGGAAGGAGAGCACACAGTCTTCAAGAATCCCAACAAATCACACTTTATAATGCAATACACAGTTCCAGTTCTCCCAGCAAGCTTAGGGAAAACAGGGATGAGTTTTAAACACAGGCGAATTACTTTAATGTGGTTTGCAAGGAAGTGAAAAGGTGCTAAAATTGCTTTTAATTCCCTCTAGAGGTTCAGGGTAGGTGATGGCTACTTTATATTAGTTCAGGCTCACTTTAACAATACTCTATGAATGATTAGCAGATTTCAAACGAATTTTAGCAAAGAGAAGCAAAAAGCTGCTGATTTCTACAGATGAAGAAATCGGGCTAAATCGCAAATCGCGGTAAAGGTATAGGGAGTAGGACGTCAGTTCTAGGTTTGTTGGAAAGCGTAGATTCTAAGCTTCTAATTTAAATTTTGTTCCTAACCCAAACGGTTCCAGAGATACGGACGATTAAATAAAGGTAGTTTTTCGGATTTAAAGTAAACTCAAAATGACAGGTGACAGCTTGCAGCTGCAGAATTGACAGGTGACAGTCGTGCAGCTTTAAAAATGACAGATGACACGATTTCTAGGAGGCAGTTCTACTTAGGTTAAAATAGTTTGGATTAGATTATTTTAACTAAGAGATTGGTTCTGCACAGTTCTGCTAGGTACTCACAATATAAATTTGAACTAGGCCTCGTCACGGATCTGGTCAACACGTCCGGCTGCGGTTCTGTCTGCTCGGCGGGTCAATGAGGCACCGGTTTTGCTCACAGCGATCTGGGTCAGCTCTGCTCTGCTGGTCTAGCCTCTCTGGATTCTGGATGTAACACTGCTTTCTGGCTACTGCTACAGGTTCTTGCAAAAATTCTCGGCAAAACTTCAAACAGCTTGCCCGGCTGTTGAATTGTTTGGTTAGTTTTGAGGCCTGCTGAAGAGGATTCAGCTGGTGGATTCAGGCCTCTCTGCTACAAATTCTGGAGTTAATGTCTGCTACAGGTTCTGGAGATTGATGGATTTGAAGTCTGGATCTCTGGATGTGAAGTCGTCGGTCAGCATGCTCCGCAGCAAATGGAATTGAATGTCTCTACCTGTCCCAGCAGTCTCTTTTTATGTGTTTTGAAAATGGGTGTGTGCCTGGGCCTAGCTAAGCCTGCCCCTCTCTACTTGTCATTGGCCCAATTCTCCCCTCTCCCATGATTGGGGGAAGGAAATGGATTATCATCATGATGAGGTCTGTTTATGGGTCAGAGGATCCTCCCCTGGTCAGTTTGTCCACAACTATATATTTGATTCAAATACATCTTTCCCAGATACACAATTTGTTGAAATTACATGTACACATTATATATTCCTTATGGTCCATGCTTGTCCACCTCTGATCTTCCTGGGGGCTTGCATTAAAAAATGACAACATTTTGCGCTTTTTAACTGGTTTCGCAATATCGGACATTTACCCAAAATTACACACATGTGCGCAAGGAGTATGGACATTAATTGATGAAGTGTCAGATTTTTAACATGCAGACATTTGGAGTAAGACCCTATTTTCCCCTAGCAACCCCCCAGAATACACCACAGGGTCCTAACACCTCTTAAAATGTGCACCGAAAAACCACAAGAATAATGGTATTACTTATATAATTCTGACAAGTCCGTACTATGAATTATCCATCTTTTTTTAAATTATGCCCTGGTCAAAAAGGGTTGTGGCTTCCCACATCACATGGTGGAATAACTGGTTTATCTACTTCCCCCAAGCCAGCTTTTTCACAGAGGCACAGCTGCCCCCCAGTTTCTCCCAAGAGGAAGCTATTTTACGACGCCCCCAACATAACATTTGCCTGAGTCAAGGAAGTTGCATTGTTCGGTCCCTTCCAGTTCCCAGGTGCTCCACCCCTAATCTAATCAGAGAGGTGCTACAGGTTCTTTTGGCAAGGGGCAGCAGGATGCAGCTAGGCCTGGGAAGAGTGGCTGTTGATCCAGTTTCAACTCCTGTCGGGGGTAGTTGTCAGGCAGAATTCAGTTTCATTAAGCCAGGTTTCAGCTAAATGTCACTTTTTGTTCCAGTTTTCTACATTCAAATCAAACTGATAATTTTTACGTATACATTAAATAATTACTTCCTTCAAGTCATATCAGAATATAGTTTTACATTGTATCCACCTCTTAGCAAGTCTTTCCTTGGTCTGGTTTTGTTTCATTTGTTCAGTTTTACACAAAAGTCTGGTGGTTTTAAAACACCGGCTTTCTGATAGTGGTGAGTACTGGTAATGCAACCATTTTTTGGATTAAGAAAATGAATTCCCCACAGTTCTGAGTTGCTTTTTGGCAATCAGCATTGCCATTCCCAATGGTTTCAGGCTACTGTTTGTGTAGCCCAATGGTGGTTTTAGGCAGTGCCCTCCTGTGCTCACAACATAGGCAAACATGGGTGGCAGCCTATTCTTCATGTTTCCCTGTGCCCTCTCTGGGGAGTTCTGGCCATCATGATGTTTTCCATGCCAGTACTGCACAGTTTTATGGTAGGGCTTGGATGCATGGGTAAAAACATCCCACAAGCCCCCCCCTCTTGCGATGGCCATTCTGTCCTTTCGCTGATGGAACTCGCAAGATCTGGGATGTTTGCATCCTCTTCTTCCAATTCCATGGATGGCACAGTTCAGCATCTTTTCCTCCCTCCAGTCGATCAATCAGTTCTCCTTGCTGGTCCTGATGGGAGGATTGGGCGGTACCCCGGGCTCCTCGGGTCTCTGCTCCCGGTCGTCCTCCTTGGTCAGTCTCCATGGTTTCATCTCTCCTAGGATGATAAAGCAAAGCGGCAATACCTATTCGTAGACATTTCTTCACCACTATTAATGGTGTGGCGAACATATACATTTTATGAATCAGAAGATATGAACATATACATTTTCTTTTTTAAATTAGGAGACAAGAACATATATATATATACAAGGATCACAGAATTGTATATGCTATTTGTGGAATATTTTAGGGTTGGAACTGAATTACTCTGGAGCGGTCCCCTCTGGGATTCCAGTGGATTCCTCCAGTTGTTGCAGAGTGTGCCTGGGATGGCAACATTTTAGCTGATTTATATGTACCCACTTGTCTTCCCCTTCCGCCAGACTGCCTTTGGGGATGCAGATCTTATAGGCAACAGGGGAGATCTTGTCTATAATTTCAAACAGTCCCTTCCATGTAGGCAAAAATGTTTGCTGTTTGGCCTGGTTCCTTTGGAAATTGTATAGATAGACCCGGTCCCCCACAGTATATTCCTTCCTGGTGGTCTTCAGGTCGTAGTGGGTTTTCATGCTATCAGCTGATCTTTCTAGATTCCGCTGAGCATAGGCAAAAGCATGCTGAATGTGTTTCCTTAAATTCTCCACATACTCATGAGTTGTGGAGGCATTTATCAGTGTTTGCTCTTGGGTTCTGTAGAGCAAATGCTGGGGAAGCACCATCTTGCGTCCAGTCATCAACTCAAATGGTGACATTTTGGTTGCAGATGAAGGGGTAGATCTGATGGCCATTAGGACCAGAGGTAGTCGGATATCCCAACTTGGCCCAGAATCTGCCACAAACTTTTTTAATATGCTCACAATTGTTCGGTTGTATCTCTCCACTGCTCCAGAAGAAGCTGGCCTGTAAGCAATGTGTAGCTTCCTTTTAACCCCCAGTATCTCCCACATCTTTGTCATTACTTCACTGGTGAAGTGGCTACCCCTGTCTGACTCAATCCTTTGAGGTAGACCAAAATGGGAAAAGATGTGGTTAATCATCAGGGCAGCTGCTGTTTCTGCCTTGCAATTTGGGGCTGGGAGACATTCCACCCACTTGGTAAACAAGCATGTCACCGTCAACATGTACTTATTCCCCCTAGCTGAGCGAATCACGGGGCCTATAAAGTCGATTTGCAAATCTGACCATGGCAGTGTCATCCCCCTCTTTTGGAGAGGCGCACGGTGTGTGAGGGATGATGGCTGAAATTGTGCACACACAAGACACCCCTTCAAGTATTGGTCGAGGTCCTGCCCCATGTGTGGCCAGTATGCAACCTCTCTTAAGATTTCCAGTGTTGTGTGAAACCCCCTATGACCAGCGGTGGCCGCATCATGGGCGTGAATTAACATCAGGCTTCGGAATGAGGTAGGAACCACCCACTGATCATGGCCAGCTTGGGATTTCCTTACCAACAAACCGTCTTGGATTCGGAACATTTTTGGACATTTCATCAACACTCTTAGGTCCTCTTTCCCAATGTAATCTGTGTCTGTCAGGGGAAAGTTCTCAGGGTCCTCAAGGTGTTGGTAAAACTTACCAATGATTGGATCCCCCTTCTGAGCTGTAATGAAATCAGCATCAGGGGTCCCCTTGCTCCATTGGGCAGTTGAAAGATCATTGTGAGCATTTGTCTGGGACCTAGTGATCGCAGTGTCCTGGATTTCCCCCAACAGGAACTCTATTTCTATTAGATCCCCTTGGATGGCCCCGGTTTTGGCCAGCTGATCAGCTAAGTCATTTCCAGTTTTGTCCGGTCCCTCTACTTTGGAATGACCCTTGATCTTTTTCCAGTAGATGGTCATCCCATTCGATGTGACCAGATCATCAATATTTTGGATTAACTTCCCATGTTTCAGGGGTTTGTTATTAGCGCATAACATGCCTCTGGTTTTCCAGTTCTGGTTTTCCAGCTCCACGAACCCGTTCCGTACATAATCCGAATCTGTGATTATGACCAGTTCATGGAGTTGATGCTGGACAGCAGTGAGGATGGCCTGATGCACAGCCATCAATTCTGCCACCTGACTACTTCGGGGACCAATTTTGTATCCAGCGGAGGGTTCTGGGAACTCCTTCACCCATGCATTCCCTACGCCAGCCACCAGTTCTTTCTCCCCGTCGTTGTCAACATGGTAAGAGCATCCATCCACATCGACAGTGGGCATTCCCTCACACTTGTCTTCTTCAAAGACTTTGTGTGGGGAATTAAGGTATGCCTCCATGTTGTCCTTGATTTTTAGACTTTCGTCCTCGAGACAGTTTTCTCTGGCACAATCATGCAAGTCAGCCAGACCTTGCGCGAGGGGACTCTTCTTGTTTTGGCCATATCTGACCTGCACAGGAAAGCCTTGCATTGACAGAATCCAGGAAGTAATTCGGGAATTACTCACATTTCCGGCCCGGATTCTGTCACTTTGGAGATATTGCAGAGGCTGGTGTGGAGTCTCCACTATGATGTGTTCCCCCTGGATAAACGGGCGGTAATTCTTCAATGCCCACACTGTTGCCAGGAGTGCCTTCTCACAATCGTTGAATTTTTCCTCCACAGAGGATAAAGTTTTGCTCGCATAGGAGATTACTTTATTGACCTTGTCATGCTTTTGGTATAATACTGCCGTCAAGCACGTATTAGAGAACCCCGTCTCCAGGAAGAACTCCTTGTTTCTGACAGGGTAAGCTAGGCAAGGCGCTTGTTAGAGGCTTCTTTTGAGTTGTCTTACCGCCTCGGATTGTTCTGGACCCCATTCCCACTTGACCCCCCCCTTCAAGAGATGAATCAGGGGTCTAATGATCTCTGCGTAGCCTTCAATGAACTTTCTGCTGTAATTAGTCAGTCCAAGGAGGCTCCTTAGTTCCCGCAGAGTTGTGGGGTCTTTCAGTTTCTGGAGTGCTTCCACTTTCTTTTCTTGGGGACAGAGACCCTGAGGAGTAATCTCATGCCCCAAGAAATTAACACGGGTTCTACACCACTGTGCTTTCTGAAAGGAAAGTTTTGCTCCAGCGGCCCTCAACTGTTTCAGAACATAACGGATCTCCGCTATGTGTTCCTCCACAGATGAACTTTTGAGGAGGACATCATCTACATAAGCCATGTTACCCCTCACACCCAGGTTGGGCATGGCCTTATGTAGGAAAATGTTGAATTCATTGCCGGAGTTGAGGTATCCGAAGGAAGTCCGGCTCCATGTGTACTGCTGGCCCCCAAAGGTAAAAACCAGTTTGTATTGGTCCTCCCTACTGACAGGCACGGTCCAGTATCCATTGGTCAGGTCTATTGCTGTGAATACCTTGTTTACACAATCTATTAGGGGTGACAACCTTCGCAGGAGGTCATTCCCTAGTAAACAAGGGGTCCCCTCTGGAGTCACTACTATGACCGGGTGTTTCACCTTGTGTCGCCCAAATTTAATGTCCAAGTCTGCAGTCCCCTCAACAGGAATTTCCTTCCCGTCAAAGTTCTGCAGTTGTCCAGGAAGAGAGGTGAGAGGAATTCGGTAATTCTCCCCCCTTCCTGCATTTAGTTCCTCAAAGGCCCTTTTGGACAGAAGGGTAGCTTGGGATCCAGTGTCCACCAGTGCCAAAATTGTACCCTGCCCCTGTACTTGTACCGGGGCATAGTATCTTCCCTCCTTCTCCTCAAGGGGGCACAGATAAAGCACATTATTGGACAATTGGTGGGCTAACTTTCTGGTTTTGGACATTGCTAGCGAAGAGATTTGGGCAGAATTCTGTGGAGAGCCTTGTGAATCTGAAAGAAAAAGTTGGCAACTGGAGATCAAAGCCATTGTGGGTTCCCCTGGTTGAGGTTCTGGGCCATCCCGCCCTTTTTTGAGGCAGTCATCAGGATGGGTTTGACCCTTGGGATTTTGGTATTGTCGGTTCTGGGATGAGATGATGGGCGGCAGTAGCTCAGTCTCCACATCTCCCCTGTCTGGATTGGAATCCCTTGGGACCCATTTTTCCTTGGGAGGAGTTCCCCCATCTCTGAAGGAGAAGATCCTTTTCCCAGGATCTTCTGAGGATCCCTCTCCCTCAAATTGGAAGACCTGTACCTCCTCCACAAAGTGGGTCTGTTTGGGTCCTTTGTTTCTGCTACCCGCCCTCTGCTCCTTGGGAGGCAGGCTTTCAGGGGCAGGAGATTTTGTTTCCGGTTCCTGGTTTTCCAGGGGCTGTTTACAAGTTGGGAAGGAAGCTTCCTCCAAGGCTTTACACCCCCCTTACCCTTGTGCCTCCTCCCTGGGAACCGGTGGGTTATCGGGGTGCTGCCCCCGTCATTGTTCTGGAGCACCAGGTCCAGGGTTTGGGGCATTCTGCGGTGGCATGCTCATCTGAGGGTTCTGTTGAGCCCTCAGTATGTGACCCAGATCCCGTGCCATATTTTGGACCTGGCGCTCAAGTTGTGAAACCCGCTCAGGCTGATACGGGGCTCTATTTCCTCCCCTGGGCTGATCCCGGGAAGGGTAGCTATCCCTTCTCTGGTAGTACCCCTGGTTGGGAAGATTTTGGTACCCCTCCACCCTTGGCCTCCCCTCTCCCGGATTAGGTTGTCTGGGCTCAGGGAATTGGGGAAAGAAGGATGGATGATTTTGGGGCTGGAAATTGGGTGGATACCTGGGGAAAAAGTTCTGCCCAGGGTTTGGAGAATTTCTGCCCTCCTGTGGGAAGTTGGGAGGGAAGTTCCCTGGGTTAGGTGCTTGGCTGGATCCCCCCCCTTGGGCTGGAGGAGTCCACACATAACCCAGGATTGGTCGGTTTCCCTTGTAGCAGGGACTTACATAGTCAGGGGAGCGGGGGACCCCATTTGTGGGACCTCCTCGACTCCCTGTCTGTGACTGGCCCGAGGGCCTTCTGGGCTGTGAATTATTTGGTGCAGGCAGGTTTTTAGGCCCCCCCATCTCCAAATCTAAAACAGGGGCAACCTTTACCTCTGCCACCTTGGCAGCAGCAGGGGTGCTGTTGGTTTTGGGGTTTTTCGGCGCGTTATTTTTATTTTCGATGGGCTTCTGCACCTCATAGATCCGGGTAGCCTGTTCAATGACCCAGTCTAAAGATCTTTTCTCATGAAAATCTCTCACGAGCTGGGTCATTATGTATTTGGGTAAGGCATGGAAAAACGTATTGATAAATTCTCTGCTATCCGTGCGCACCCTTCTGGTGGTCTGCGCAAAAGCACACTTTAATTCTTGCACAAACTCTTGTGGGGCCTGATCCTCCCCACATTGCAAATTGTAGACTGCCTTGCGAGCCTCTTGAGGATTTCTGTGCACAGAAAAATGTTTCAAGATGGCCGCCCTGTATGTGGACCACCTTGAATGCTTTTGATCCTCCAGCCCTGCAAAGAAACTGGAGTATTCTGGTGAGAAGGTCCACTTTACATATTGAATACAGCTTTGGTTGTCCTTCAAATGGAAAGTCTCCATCATTTGCTCATAGAGCTCCAAGTGTTCCCAAACAGAATACTTGGCGTTCTTATGATAAGGCGTGATGACACTCCTTATTGCCTTTATTTGTTTCAATAGGTCCTTAAGCAAGGCCCTTTTTGCCTTATTGGCCTTTTTGGTTCGGGTAACCCTGGTCCATTCATCATCCGACTCAGAAGCGCTGCTCCCAGAGGTGCCCGTCTGATATTCCAGGTTTTCCCGGATTCTGCGAGCCTGGGAATGGCTGGCAGAATGTGGGGACCTGGTCTCCTGTGTCCTGTAATGGTCAGAGGAGTCTTCAGACCCCTCCTTGCTGCCACGATTTGATGGGTACCCCCCCACTGACCTAACTGGGCAGAGGTTTTCAGGATGCCCTTAAAGGGCCTACTCTCCTGGGGTTCCCCACTAAATTGCACTGTGCTTGGGTGCCTATACCCGGATGCCCGCCCATCCATTCCTGGGAGGTACTGGCCTATGAGCCCCATACTTCTAGCTGGATAGTAGTCTGCCATCTCCGTGGCCCTGGGCTCATGTGCGCGAGGGGACATGGGGGTGGCAGAGTCCAGGGACTGGGAGATATGAAGGCCTCTGGTTCCAGGGCTCCTGAGGTTATGCTCAGGCGTTTCCCTTTCCCAGCGCACCTTGTCTCTATCAGCCCCTGCTCCCTGTTGCAATGCAAGAGCCTGCGCTTTCAATTCCTCAGTTAAGGCCTTACTAGACTCTATCATTCTCTCTCTTGCATCGCTACCTGTTGCTGGAGCCTATCATTGTGCTGACAGAGAGCCTCATTTTCTCTCTGTGCCTCCTGATTGGTCCTGGAGTACTGGGCCAGTCACTGCTGCAGGAGGGTTACCTCCTGAGCTGTGTCCCTATTGGCCTGCTCCTTTCTTACCAGAGCATCCTCCACCCTCCTGGTGTGCTCTAACAAGTTCTGGTGTTCTTTTTGGAGGTCACCCAGTCCCTGGAGGGCCAGGTGATTTTCTTCCATTTTCCTTTTTAAGTGGCAGACTTCCTGGCCTAAGGTATCCCTTTCCTGACTAAGAGCCTGCATCTGTGCCGCCAAGTCGTCCCTTTGCCTTTGGAAGGCACCAGCTTTCTGGCGCTCCTGGTCAAACTCTGCCTGGGTATCCAGGTCTTTCAAAATCAGTTTATTGCTCTCTGCCTTCTCCCTATCTAGGTGGCTTTGCAGGGTGACTACCTGCTCGGCACATGCCCTATTGAAATCTAATTGTTTTCCAGCTTTTTCTGGCTCTGCAGTAGGGAGTCCAAACCTTCTTGGTACTCCTTCTGCAAGGCCAGAAATCTGGTATCCTGGTCCGCCTTTTCCTGTTGCAGCACATCCATATCCTCCTTTATTTTAGTGATGTACTGTCTGCTGTCCTTTTCTGACTCCTGGCTCCTGAGCAGCCTCTGCTCAGAAGAGAACAGGTCAGATTGGGCCTTTTCTAACGCCAGCTGTTGCCTACTTGCCAGATCTTGGCCTTCAGCACATTTGTCCTGCATGGCTCCCATATATAGATACAAATATGCCGCTATCCTGGCAATCTTATTATGTTCATCTTTGGCTTTAGGGGCCATATATAGTTCACTCAGGGCCATATGTAGGGGACCCTGATCTCCCCATTTATCTGACCCTGTTTCAGTGACCTGTTGTGCGATTGCCTGCAACCAGACCGTTTGGCCCTGATGAGTCCACTCACCTCTCACAAATAGCTTATGTAAGAAGTGCTCTCTGGCTATTTTCATATCTACCAAGGTCGTCATTCTGGAATTTGAGTTCCTTCCTGATTTACAGAAGTTTGTATTTTATTTTGCAAAACAGACCGTTCCCTTAGAGCGTTCCTTTGAGGGATGCTTTCACAGTGTAAAACAGCGTGGTGATCTAACCGGATATGTGTATCTGGTCAGTTGGCACACTGTATTAATCTGCAAAAGTGGTCAATCTAACCCAGAATTTCCTGGCTCCGAGCCCCCACTTTTGTAAGCGATATTCAATCAACACTACAGCTAAGTCAATGCCTAGTCTGGGATGCTGAGGAAAACCCTTATTGATGTATTTTTATATCCAGTTCAGTACTCTGGATGACAACCCTTGTATAACACCCCCCTCTTAGAATCCCCCTGACCCCACTGAGCCAAGAAGTAGGTTTGTTTTGCAAATTAAAAGGTTTATTTGAAGATGTAAACAATATATATATCACACTTCTATAAATAAATTGATAAGGGATATTACACTTGTGAATATGAGCAGTAATCAGCAAGAGGTAACTATGAATAGGAACAGAAGAACAAGGTGGGAAAGAATGCTTTATATGGTTCAAGGAAACACAAGGTGGAATAAAATGCAGTACAGAAATAACTTATGATTTTAGCAAAAGGTAATATGATCACTTTTTCTTTTGACAATTCACTCCCCCCTATGCAATACCAGAAATGGAAGGAGAGCACACAGTCTTCAAGAATCCCAACAAATCACACTTTATAATGCAATACACAGTTCCAGTTCTCCCAGCAAGCTTAGGGAAAACAGGGATGAGTTTTAAACACAGGCGAATTACTTTGATGTGGTTTGCAAGGAAGTGAAAAGGTGCTAACATTGCTTTTAATTCCCTCTAGAGGTTCAGGGTAGGTGATGGCTACTTTATATTAGTTCAGGCTCACTTTAACAATACTCTATGAATGATTAGCAGATTGCAAACGAATTTTAGCAAAGAGAAGCAAAAAGCTGCTGATTTCTATAGATGAAGAAATCGGGCCAAATCACAAATTGTGGTAAATTACGCGAGTGCGTGTCTCGCGATTACGGGAAAAGTATAGGGAGTAGGAAGTCGGTTCTAGGTTCGTTGGAAAGCCTTTTCATTCCAAACGGTACCAGAGATACGAACGATTAAATAAAGGTAGTTTTTCGGATTTAAAGTAAACTCAAAATGACAGGTGACAGCTGGCAGCTGCAGAATTGACAGGTGACAGTCAGGCAGCTTTAAAAATGACAGATGACACGATTTCTAGGAGGCAGTTCTACTTAGCTTAAAATAGTTTGGATTAGATTATTTTAACTAAGAGATTGGTTCTGCACAGTTCTGCTAGGTACTCACAATATAAATTTGAACTAGGCCTCGTCACGGATCTGGTCAACACATCCGGCTGCGGTTCTGTCTGCTCGGCAGGCCAATCAGGCACCGGTTCTGCTCACAGCAATCTGGGTCAGCTCTGCTCTGCTGGTCTAGTCTCTCTGGATTCTGGATGTAACACTGCTTTCTGGGTACTGCTACAGGTTCTTGCAAAAATTCTCAGCAAAACCTCAAACAGCTCGCCCGGCTGTTGAATAGTTTGGTTAGTTTTGAGGCCTGCTGAAGAGGATTCAGCTGGTGGATTCAGGCCTCTCTGCTACAAATTCTGGAGTTAATTTCTGCTACAGGTTCTGGAGATTGATGGATTTGAAGTCTGGATCTCTGGATGTGAAGTCGTCGGTCAGCATGCTCCGCAGCAAATGGAATTGAATGTCTCTACCTGTCCCAGCAGTCTCTTTTGAAAATGGGTGTGTGCCTGGGCCTAGCTAAGCCTGCCCCTCTCTACTTGTCATTGGCCCAATTCTCCCCTCTCCCATGATTGGGGGCAGGAAATGGATTGTCATCATGATGAGGTCTGTTTATGGGTCAGAGGATCCTCCCCTGGTCAGTTTGCCCACAAATATATATTTGATTCAAATACATCTTTCCCATATACAAAATTTGTTGAAATTACATGTACACATTATATATTCCTTATGGTCCATGCTTGTCTGCCTCTGATCTTCCTGGGGGCTTGCATTCAAAAATGACAACATTTTGTGCTTTTTAACTGGTTTTGCAATATCGGACATTTACCCAAAATTACACACATGTGCGCAAGGAGTATGGACATTAATTGATGAAGTGTCAGATTTCTAACATGCAGACATTTGGAGTAAGACCCTATTTTCCCCTAGCAACCCCCCAGAATACACCACAGGGTCCTAACTCCTCTTAAAATGTGCACCGAAAAATCACAAGAATAATGGTATTACTTATATAATTCTGACAAGTCCGTACTATGAATTATCCATCTTTTTTTAAATTATGCCCTGGTCAAAAAGGGTTGTGGCTTCCCACATCACATGGTGGAATAACTGGTTTATCCACTTCCCCCAAGCCAGCTTGTTCACAGAGGTACAGCTGCCCCCCAGTTTCTCCCAAGAGGAAGCTATTTTACGACGCCCCCAATACAACATTTGCCTGAGTCAAGGAAGTTGCATTGTTCGGTCCCTTCCAGTTCCCAGGTGCTCCACCCCATATCTAATCAGAGAGGTGCTACAGGTTCTTTTGGCAAGGGGCAGCAGGATGCAGCTAGGCCTGGGAAGAGTGGCTGTTGATCCAGTTTCAACTCCTGTCGGGGGTAGTTGTCAGGCAGAATTCAGTTTCATTAAGCCAGGTTTCAGCTAAATGTCACTTTTTGTTCCCAGTTTTCTACATTCAAATCAAACTGACAATTTTTACCCATACATTAAATAATTACTTCCTTCAAGTCCTTTCAGAATATAGTTTTACATTGTATCCACCTCTTAGCACGTCTTTCCTTGGTCTGGTTTTGTTTCATTTGTTCAGTTTTACACAAAAGTCTGGTGGTTTTAAAACGCCGGCTTTCTGATAGGGGTAGTACTGGTAATGCAACCATTTTTGGGATTAAGAAAATTAATTCCCCACAGTTCTCAGTTGCTTTTTGGCAATCAGCATTGCCATTCCCAATGGTTTCAGGATACTGTGTGTGTAGCCCAATGGTGGTTTTAGGCAGTGCCCTCCTGTGCTTTCAACATAGGCAAAAATGGGTGGCAGCCTATTCTTCATGTTTTCCCTGTGCACTCTCTGGGGAGTTCTGGCCATCATGATGTTTTCCATGCCAGTACTGCACAGTTTTATGGTAGGGCTTGGATGCATGGGTAAAAACATACCACACTTGCAACAAA
The DNA here is from genome assembly GCF_040938575.1 of Ambystoma mexicanum. Lineage (NCBI taxonomy): Eukaryota > Metazoa > Chordata > Amphibia > Caudata > Ambystomatidae > Ambystoma > Ambystoma mexicanum. The sequence goes on from NC_090930.1 coordinate 330,100,821, forward strand.
AACTGCTGATTGTTTAAGAGTTCTCTGTAAGCATAAGAATCTCCTGACTAAAGGCAAGAAAATGGAGCTAATAGAAAGGTTGTTAGCAAACCAAAATCTGGATGGTGGTTCAGAGGAACCTACCACTCCAGCAACTGTAGATAACAGCAATGATATTGATATGAATGTTAGTATTGATAACTTTGAGTCAGAAGCAGAAGAGGAGGTGGAAGATGATAGAGTTGTCTCCCCTGGGCCTCTACCTGCCCTGCCAGCTGTACCTACTGGACCCTTACCAGGTCCCACACTTAATCCTCAATATATGGAACTAGAAAAAATGAAGCTTGAATTAGAATTCAAAAGAATTAATGCTCAAACAGAACAACAGCAATAAGAACTAAAGCTCAGAGAAATGGAGCTCAACCATGAGCTAGAAATGAAAAAATTGTCTGTGGAAAATGCTTCTCTCTCCGAATCCTCTAGGAGTTCCAGTCCCAAAAGACCCCGATGCCTAAGGAGTTGGTGGGTATGAATGAGCCTAAGTTGGATGTGTTGGATTGATTGAGTTTGTTTGAATATAATCATGGGCTCCAGAACATTACAGGAAATGAGCTACTTTCCTGGTTGTTCTCTAGGCTCCCCCCTGTTGCAACTGATGTGGTAATGGAGTTGGGGGAGGAGGATAAGAAGGATTATGAATGTGTGAAACTAGCTTTGATAGCTAGATTTGGGAAGACCCCTTTCCAGTACCTTAAGAGGTTTAGGACCCTCAAAAAGCATGATGGTACCCCTTGGGCTACCTGGGTGAGTGAAAGCTTGAAGAACTTAGAGGGATGGATTAAGGGTTACCAGGTGAACACTTATGAGGGAATGAAGAATCTTGTGATGTTGGAGTCAATTTATGATGCATGCTCTCCTGAGCTCAGACAGCACTTTGCTGATTCAAAGGAATTAGATTCCAGAAAACTAGCTAAGGCTGCTGACTTGTGGGATGCCAACAGGGCTACTCACATGAACTCTGGGGTAACTCAGAAAAAGGATGAGGGGAAACAGCCAAAAAAGGACTCCAAAGAGTATTCTAATAATTCCAATCCCAAAGAGGGCCCCAAACAGAACAATACGGGTAAACCCCAAAGGAAACCAAATCAGAGTAGTGTCCCCTCTGGTGGTGAACCAGAAGGAGTTCAGAGCAAGCCACCATTCCAGAAAGCATTTGGTAAATGCTTTGTTTGTGGCTCGCCTGACCATGTGAAAGGAGATCCCAGATGTAAGGGTAAACCTTCAGGGGTTCAACTTGTCTCCTTAGCCTTTGCTCCAGAGGAGGAAGTACAAATGGCAAGTGGAAACTTTCTACTGCTGGCTGATGAACCCATTGGAGTCTCAGCCAGTGTTTCTTTAGTGCCTCTGGGTCTGTGGGAACAACAGAATTTAGATGTCTATAACTCTATCCCAGATAATACTAAAGAGTATTATAAGGACAGTGTCCAGGTGAATGGTCAGGAGACTCCTGACATTAGGGACACAGGGGCCAGCATAACTGTGGTGGATAAATCTTTTTTTCAGGCTGAGGATGTTGCTAAGGCACCCAAACGCCTCACCAAGTTAGCTGGAGGGCCAGTGCAGATGCTTCCCCAATTACCAGTTCTCATCCAGTGTAATGACATGACTGTGAAGATACCTGTCAGCATACAAAGTGAGGTGCCAGGAAGGGTTCTGTTGGGAAATGACCTGAAAACTCTTGGAGTAGTGTCACATACCCCCAGACCTCTTAGTAAAAGGTTACAGGAGCTCACCAGACCTGCAAGGGAGAGAACCATGAGAGGTACTCCCAAGGAGATGATGAAGAAAGATATCACTCCTACTCCACTGGAGTTACAACTTGTTATCAATGAACAAAAAGAAGCAAAGGGGAAACCCAAGACTTCCAAGAAACGGCCAACAGCAACCGCTCCAGTGCTTCCAACAAGGACTTCCCCTATGTTGTCCAAAGTTACACCTGTAACTTCACCTCCAGCTGAGGCTGAGAGGGAGGTATAACCCTGTATGGTGGAACTAGACTCTGAAGAAGAGCTAGTGGAAGGCCGAGAACTCAATGGAGATCTGGATCCTGTTGACCATCCTGAGCTGCAGTCTTTACTGGCAGAAGGTGGACCCAACAGGACAGACCTCAGTAAGGGACAGAGAGAATGTCCAACTCTGGAAGGTCTTCGCCAACAGGCAGCTTCTCAGGCTGATGGGCAAGAGCCTGGGAAGTATAGGTTGCACTGGGAAGATGGCCTCTTCTACAGTGAACCAACTGACTCTGCACCTGGAGACTACAAGCGGCTTGTAGTACCTCAAGAAAACAGACAACAGTTCTTGCAACTAGCCCATGAGATTCCTTTGGCTGGTCGCTTGAGTTTCAAGAAGACCAAGGAAAGGCTCTCACTCTACTTTTATTGGCCAAAGATGGGGGCTGAGGTAGATATGTTTTGCAAGAGCTGCCATACCTGCCAGACTTCTGGTAAGGTTGGGTCCAAGAATGTGGCACCTTTAGTGCCTCTCCCAGTTGTGGGAGTCCCATTTGAGAGGGTAGGGATTGACATTGTTGGCCCCCTTGATCCCCCAACCTCCTCAGGCAATAGGTTTATCCTTGTTGTAGTAGACCATGCTACTAGGTACCCTGAGGCAATTCCTATGAGGACTGTTACAGCTCAGGCTGTGGCTAAGGCCCTCCTTGGAATTTTTACCAGGGTTGGGTTTACTAAGGAAGTAATCTCTGACAGGGGGTCAAATTATATGTCCCACTACATGAAAGCCATGTGGAAAACCTGCAGAGTTACTTACAAGTTCTCTACCGCCTACCACCCGCAGACAAATGGGTTGGTAGAAAGGTTCAACAGAACCATGAAGAGCATGATAGGTGCTTTAGAAGATCCCCTTAAAAGAAAGTGGGACCTCCTATTGCCATGCTTTCTCTTTGCTTATAGAGAATTCCCTCAGGATGGAGTAGGTTATTCTCCCTTTGAACTTCTCTATGGCCATCCCGTCAGAGGTCTATTGTCCCTGATCAAGGAGGGGTTGGAGAGTGCTCCTTCCCCCAAGCCAGTCAGAGTGACTGACTATGTGATAGGTCTCCGAAGGAGAATATCACAAATGATGGCAGAAGCTAGTGATAACCTGAAAGCTGGGCAAGCTCTGGTCAAGCATTGGCATGACCAGAAGGCTAACATGGTTGAGTTTACTCAAGACCAGCTACTTCTAGTTATGATCCCAACAAGGCAGAGGGCCTTGCAAGATAAATGGATGGGACCCTTCAAGGTTGTGTGTAAACTTTTCCCGACGACAAAGGAGATCTCCAGTCCGGAGAGTCTTCTTCCTTTGACTGGTGGGGATAACCAGTTTTGCCTTCTTTTCACCTTCCTGGAGCATCTCGTGTCCACCTTGCCCGTGCCAAGCACCCCGGCAACCGGAACACCACGGTTTACCACTACCGCGAAGAGAAGGGTAGTACCTTTTAACCGATTAACTCTGCGGCTGGTTTCTTCCCTGGCAGTGCAATGACCTTCATCTTTCCTCCACGGCGAGACCTCCTCTTCCTCTGCATGAAACACCGACTTGCACCCGCTGCCAGGAACAACTGCCCCCGCTGGAGCTTCCTTCACACTTAAGGTACTGTGTCCCGCCTGGCTTCCCTTGCGACAGATCGTTCGGGGTGGCAGTAAAGCCACAACTTTCTAACCTGGGCTGGCCTGGGACAACCTAGCTAACTTTTCCTGACTTTAATTTCATTCTTTGTGTGCAAACTATCTACAAGAGTCTTTGGGCATAACCCCACTGTGTGAACCTGGACCCCTCCTGCTTGCTCTCTCCAAGAGTGGGCCTTGCAATTGACTTCCTTGCTCTCCAGTAGAACTCTGCCTATCCTGCCTTACTGTGGTTCTTTTAAAAGTATTGAAATTTGTGTGCTTCCATATCTCTGCCTTTTTCCCTCCCTTTTTAATAACTTATTAGAGTGCCATCTTATATTAAGCGCTCACCTCTGTCTGAAAATAAGTGGTGTTTCTCATTAAGACTTGTCTAATAAGCAATTAGGGTTGTATATATATATATATAAACCCAGAAGGCTAACATGGTTAAGTTCACTCAAGACCAGCTAGTTCTAGTTATGATCCCAACAAGGCAGAGGGCCTTGCAAGATAAATGGATGGGACCCTTCAAGGCTGTGGGTAAACTTGGAGAGGTGAACTATCTGGTGGACTTGGGCAATCCCAAGGTGGCTCCTAGAGTCTTCCACACCAACCGACTAAAGGCGTAGGTCTCCAGATCTGAAGTAGGAGCCTTGCTTCTAGCTTCAACAGAAGAGGAAGAAGAGAGTGAAGCTCTACCTGATCTCCTCAGAGGCTTACCCTTGGACGAAAAGATTGAAGGAGTAAATCTCTCTTCAAATCTGACACCTGAGCAACAAGAAGAGTGCAAAGCCATGTTAAATCAGTTTGCCTCTCTATTCTCACTTTCACCAGGCTTGACCCCTTGGGGACAGCATGATATACTCACTGGTGACTGTCTGCCAGTCAAAAGCAGAGGCTATAGAATGTCAGAAAATGTAAGGACCCACATCAAAGGAGAGGTCAAGAAGATGCTTGATCTCGGGGTAATAGAGCCCTCTACTAGCCCATGGTCTAGCCCAGTTGTGTTAGTACAAAAGGCAGGATCCAAAGAATTGAGATTCTGCATGGACTATAGAGCTCTTAATACAGTCACTAAGACTGATGCCCACCCTTTGCCAAGGACAGATGAGTTGGTGGATAGACTTGGTTCAGCCAGATTCCTCAGCACATTTGACCTTATGTCAGGCTATTGGCAAATAACCCTGACAGACCATGCCAAGGAGAAGACTGCATTTTCTACCCCAGTTGGCTTATGCCAATTTAAGGTTATGCCTTTTGGATTGAAGAATGCACCTGCTACATTCCAAAGAATGGTGAATCAGGTTCTGAATGGGATGGAGGACTTCTGCATGGCATACCTGGATGACATTGCAGTATTCAGCCAAACCTGGGAAGAACATGTAAACCACTAAGGGTATGTTTTGCAGGCTCTTGGACAGGCCAATTTGACCATAAAGGCAAGTAAATGCCAAATTGGTCAGAGTACGTGGTCTTCCTTGGGCATGAGGTAGGAGGTGGAGAAATAAGGCCTTTGCTCAGTAAAATTTAAGCTGTGCAAAATTGGACAACACCTACTACTCAAACCCAGGTTAGAGCCTTCCTAGGCCTCACTGGGTATTACAGGAATTTCATTGAGAACTATGGGACCATAGCTTCTCCACTGAATGTGATCTCCTCTCCAAAATTCCCTAAGAAGGTCAAATGGAATGAGGAATGCAATCTGGCATTTGAAAACCTGAAGAAAGTTCTTTGCCAAGCACCAGTATTGAGAGCTCCTGACTATCACCAAACTTTCATTGTGCAGACAGATGCTTCTAATGTAGGTATAGGTGCAGTCCTTAGCCAACTGGATGAGAAGGGTAGGGAGCACCCCATTTGCTTCATCAGTAGAAAACTGAAGGATCCTGAGACAAGGTGGGCAACAATCGAAAGAGAATGCTTTGCTATTGTGTGGGCACTGAAGAAGTGTAGGCCATACTTGTATGGTTCTACTTTTGTCATTCAGACTGACCACCAACCCTTGAGATGGTTAATGCAAATGAAGGGAGAAAATCCAAAACTATTGAGATGGTCAATCTGCCTACAAGGGTTTGATTTCACCATTGAGCACAGGTCAGGGTGTCACCATCAAAATGCTGATGGACTCTCTAGGATGTATGTCATCGACTAGCGGTATGAGGTTAATCCAGGAGTGGATTAAATTCTCCTGTCCCTTAGTCTGGGGGGCTAGTGTTAGGGAGAATTCTCTGAAAAGGCTAATTTCCCAAACCTAGTGAGTCCCCCAGCAGCTTTGCTGGATTTTTGGGGTTTATTTTTTTCTCCTGCTAAGAGTGAGACTCTTTTACTCCCACTCTTAGACATGAGTTGAGGTGTTCCTTTGTCTTTCCATGTGTTTTATGGGCTATGGGGTCTTTTACTCCATAGGGTCTCATGTGTTTTTGATGTGGGTTACACAGCACCCTCCGTGCCGTAACCCAGGGGTGTTGTAGTGACCCTCAAACATAGACTCCATACCCTGGGACTGAATACTGTCTCACAGGGCATGTAAAGTCATCATTGGCTTTACTAGTCCCAAATTATGAACAGAAACCAGCACAAACCATCATATTGTGGACGTACTGGTCGGGGCAATTTGATTGCCCTGGGGTCTGTTGTTCGAGGGGGCACGTCTCCATCCCCCCTGATCGAGTTTTGGCTGGTGGCAGTGGATACTACTTTTTATATTCGATCGCGAATATATCTCTATGGGATTTTCCCATTGTTCGAGGCTACCAACTTTAATTATTCAATTCTTATAGCCTCGAACATACCGCCATTTTATTTATTTAATATTAATTCACCGGTTGGTATTTTTTGCCAGAACTCGATTCTAAAATGGCGTTTGTGTTCTCTTCTGTGACTCCAACCCAAGTCGAGCCCTTTGTTCCACTTTTTGGCAGGCTTCTCCACAGAAGCCTCCAAAAGTGGTGCCACTCTGTCTGGGTACCAGAGAGGGTGTGGGAGGGGGTTTAGGCACCCTGGACTGAGTTGCCTTGACAACTCAAGTCGTACTCTTGTGTGATTGGCCCAAGTGGTGTGCCGGCCGGCTCACCACTTAGCATGTTTGATTGACAGCTAGGCTGAATGAATGGGGGTTTGCTGCATAAAAGCAGGGCTTTGGGGATTGGAACTTCAGAAGTCGCCACAGGACCTAAGAATCCGAGGAGGGAGACGCTGAGCCGACCTGCCCGACGGCACCACCGGTGGAGCCCTGCTGAACCGTCTCACCACTTTTCCCGACGACAGAGGAGATCTCCAGTTCGGAGAGACTTCTTCCTTTGACTGGTGGGGATAACCAGTTTTGCCTTCTTTTCACCTTCCTGGAGCATCTCGTGGCCGCCTTTCCCGTGCCAAGCACCCCGGCAACCGGAACACCACGGTTTACCACTACCGCGAAGAAAAGGGTAGTACCTTTTAACCGATTAACTCTGCGGCTGGTTTCTTCCCTGGCAGTGCAATGACCTTCATCTTTCCTCCACGGCGAGACCTCCTCTTCCTCTGAACGAAACACCGACTTGCACCCGCTGCCAGGAACAACTGCCCGCGCTGGAGCTTCCTTCACACTTAAGGTACTGTGTCCCGCCTGGCTTCCCTTGCGGCAGATCGTTCGGGGTGACAGTAAAGCCTCGACTTTCTAACCTGGGCTGGCCTGGGACAACCTAGCTAACTTTTCCTGACTTTAATTTCATTCTTTGTGTGCAAACTATCTACAAGAGTCTTTGGGCATAACCCCACTGTGTGAACCTGGACCCCTCCTGCTTGCTCTCTCCAAGAGTGGGCCTTGCAATTGACTTCCTTGCTCTCCAGTAGAACACTGCCTATCCTGCCTTACTGTGGTTCTTTCAAAAGTATTGAAATGTTTGTGCTTCCATAACTCTGACTTTTTCCCTCCCTTTTTAATAAATTATTAGAGTGCCATCTTATGTTAAGCGCTCACCTCTGTCTGAAAATAAGTGGTGTTTCTCATTAAGACTTGTCTAATAAGCAATTGGGGTTGTGTATATATAATAGTGACTGTGTGCTGAATTTACCTTTCTCTTTATGCTAGTGTAATTTACAAGTGTGTCTTTAAATAAATAATTATATACTTTTACACCAAAGCTCTGGTCAGTGTTTGCTTGTGCTACTGTATCTCTGTACCTATTGTGTATACTCTATATACTGCCTAACTCTTCTTGAGGGAAGTCTGACTGCTCAGCCACAGCTACCAAGTGAATCTGTGTGGTACGGTCTGCTACCAAGTGGTTTTACTGCCAAACACCTGTAGTCTTAAGCCTTTTGCAGTGGTCCCTAAGGGAACTGCACAGGTTTCTGCCTAACATGGAGCCATTAAAGGCATCATCTGTCTGCAGTGACTTTGTGATTGGCAGACCACCCTCTGTAAGATGGATTAGTCACATAATGATATCATATAATTAAAAAAAGCTAGGGCTTCTACACCCTTCTACACCCTTACCAAATGGATTGGTCATTTTCCTAGGGCTTTGTGAGACATGTACAGCTATTATCTCTGGTCACTCTGGAAACTAAGGTCTGTGAGGGCCACTTATATTTGTAAAGTTCATATTCCCCTCCGTTACTGGTAGGGGTATGCCTTCCCTATATGGGTCCCAGACCCCCTCCACTTGGTTACTCTGCCCTGATGAACATTGCCATTCTGCTTCTGGCCCCTTGTACTTTCTGGGTCTCCCCGGCCTTGTCATTATCCAGCCTTGTACCTGCAGGATCGTAGCCATCACGTTCTGGGTGTTTGCGTGTCTCCCAAGAGCTTTGGCGGCTCTCTTGGCTTCCCAGGAACTTCTTTGGTCTTCGGCATCCCTTCTCTACAGCTTTTGGGCAGTTCTATTTCCTCCCGGCAGTTTCAGTTACCGGCGAGTGCCTTGCCTCACCTCTGGTCTACCTTCTGCATCACTTCCCTCCAGGACACTGCCATTCTCCACTCTGGATCTGCATGGGCCTTGCCGTGTTCTCGGTCAATGCTGGACCAAAGTTGAAGAAACCATCATTCTCTTCCCTCTCTGGCTTTAAATGACAGCTGGCCAATAGGAGCGTCAAGGAGACTAGAGCATGTGTGTTGGTTTTGGCGAATGAGCATCATTCTGCATGGCCTCTTCCTTATTCCAGTTGTTCTAATTTTCTGGCTCCTATGTGGGTCAATAGAGTGTCTCCTCGTCATAGTACTGGGAAGTGGATCGTCACTTGAGTGACTCCTATTCTTCCCCATCCCAGTATTTCTAGGGGAAATTTAAGATGACAACTCATGAGCCTATTAGGGAAATGGTTGTTCTTAGGTTTGCATAGAGGGGATATAGGGTCAGGTGATGAGCAGGGATGCCGCTTTCTCCTCTAACAGTCCTCACTTCTCCCATAGAGGCGGTGCCCACCCATGGGATCCTCCCACCGAGTACCACCCACAGGGGGACTATCGGGTAGCGGCCTCACCTTCCTGGCCCCATGGGATGGTCCACCTCCCAGGGAGAAGTGATGACATTGAGGGATTCGTCACACTATTGCTAGAATGCACATCCAGTGTTTCTCCCAGGCATCATATTTTCTATTGGATAATAAATGGGCCCTGTGGATAAAGGCACCAATGTACTGTGACCTGCATCTGAAGTATTCTAATATCTCATGCCTTCTACTTCAGAACTTCCTGCAGGTATTATGGAATACGATGCGTTATATGGAAAAGTGTGCGATGAAATGAAACATTAAATACCTTTCTTGTTGCGAAAAACCCTTCTCTCACGAGGGCCTATGGGAAGGCTCGGCCTGCCCGATTCTTGCATTTTCTTTCTCTTATTACTGATAGAAATCTGCACTCCATCTTTTATGACATTTTCCAGCTGCCACGGACGTTAACGTCATGTGTCATCATATGTGTTCACTAATTTGTGTTTTTGTTGATGAATTTTCTTGGGCTGTTAGAAGCACGAAAGAGATAACGTTCTCAGTGTTACCATGTGATGTATAATGTCAATGAATGGCTAAAGTATTCAATAGTATGCGGGAGCCATGCATGAGCAGGATGGGATTGGCCCCTCGGCCTTTCGGCCCGTGGCCGGGCCGCAATTGTCCCTGTAGAGTGGGGGCCGGTTTTTGGCCATGCCTGGGCTGGTTTGGAAGAAAAAAAATTGAATTTTTTTTTCTTTTTTTTTTCTTTTTCAAAAATCCTTTCATCCTTCTTAGGTCGATAAATGAGTACCAACACAGGTTGGGTGATATTGCATGCATATTTGTTCTATAAAAAAGAGCTTAAACGTAAGTGCTATACAGTAATATATTATCATTTGACCTTGGACGTCTGCTTGGATTCACAGTAATTTAGTGTAGTTAGGAACAATGCTATTTGATGTCACTTCCTGTTTTGTCAAGGGGTGAAAGATCGTGTTTCATCGCTTCCTGGGATGTCACTTTGGGGTGGGGTCAAATGACATTACTTCCGGTAATGTCATCAGAGGTAAAGGGTCGTGAGGCGAGGGGTGGGCCACTTTTTTTTGGGTGACCGGGCTTATTTCTTGTCCCAGTCTGACCCTGTGCATGGTGCCCAGAAGAAGACCTTTCCTTCGTCTGGGCGTATTACACAGATGAACTCTACACCAGAAGAAACAGCCTGTGCTTTCGTAAGTACTGTGCACTGAAATTACATATTGGAAGGGAATATACGCATATGTATAGACACACCCGCACATGCCAGTGAACACACACCGACCGGGCCATACTTGTGAAATGGGCATCAGTTTGAAAATCCATCCCTGGAGCAGCTAACTTGCACTGAGAGGTTAGGATTCACAAAGTGAAGCGTGAGAGATGCACCCTCTTCCGAAAACCCTGCTCCACATCAAATTTACCTCTGGTAAGAAAAGTCAGGGGCCAACTTCCAGCACATTTTGTACACAGCCACCATCTGGGCAAATGCTGCCTCATATCCACGACGATGAAACATTGACATGTCTGTTGCATTTGATGCAATAGGCGCATAACACCCTAGAGAAGGGACTAAAGGAAGGCGCAAACCCGAATTTAATATCTCCTTTCCGAAATTACATTACAGTAAAGCATTTGACACAATTCCTTAAACCTACAGTGGCCTTGCAGCGTCTAGACTAAATGCAGCCCTTACCAACATATGGTTAAAACCACCGAATGACATCGCAGCACACACACACGGACTTCTACGCCAATGAATACCAACCTATTAGGGAACTTGCTGGTGGCTGATTGTAAACAGAGTGCACTCCTTCAATTCTTCATCAAAACCTCAATATCTGAAAACCTGCCCCACTTAAACAGCCCTTTAACAGAACTGCTACCTCTGGACCCCAAACGCTCACTTACACCTGACCCACTCCATATATATATTCACAGACCACAACCTATATCCTATAACAAGCGAAGCACCGCATTACTCCCGTGGTCACCAATGACTCACATGTGATGCTACAAAAAATGGATACAGCTGCTTTGGACAGAAAACAGCCAGCTCAAAATCTGAATAGTCAGGACAAAACTAAAGCGAGATGTCTAAACAAAACCCAGTAGAGAGCAGCTACTGTGCTCACCAAACGGGAGAGCTTACATCAACTCCGCCTTTAAAAAGCCAAACCCCTAGACATCCCAATTGTGCTCATAATGCACATTTTGCTCACCACCGGGTGGTTGGGGGTTCGGTCTGCACTTTGGTTGAACCATCTGGAAGGGATTTCTAGAAGAGATCTCTTTGCAAGCCAGCATGCTGTCCAAATTTCTCTTCATCGCTACTAAAGAAAGGGATGGCCCTTTCTTAAAGTCACAGTGCTTGCTCAAGATCTCACACTGGGAAAGGTAGGCCGCCATTGGAAATGGCTTCCAAAGAGGTTGGCATATAAATACCGCTTAAATGTTCTAGAGCCAGCAAGGGTTGAAGGCGAGAAGATCAAAGGTTCATGGGCAGGAAACCAGTATGACACAATCGAGTGGAAGTGTGTTGCAAAGCATCGCTGTCCCATCTCCCACTACTTATAGTAACTGCAGGGCCATGGCAGAAGGGGATGGTACAAAGTTTCAGCCATATTGGAACAGGCAAGCAGGAGGCAGGTTCCCCAGGTTGGGCACAGGAACAGAATACAATTCTTATTTCACTGCCAAAATGAACATTTATTTTTATTTATTGGTGATTTGGTTGGTGCCATCTGTGGTTGCAGCTACTTCAGCGCGCTTACAAGGTAAAGGGAGGAGGGGACAGATAGTTGATCTTTTACAGGCATAAGACGCACACACATCAGATGGAGCAAAGGCCACGGGGGACTGACAAGTGCAACAGTAATGAATCGCCCGGGAGATCCAGAGGAGAAAGGAAGTGAACATATCGATATTCTTGAGAATAAAGCAAGATCAGCGCTTTGATCTACAGACCACTATTGCCACTTCAGCTTTACAGTGAAACACGTTTTAACATCAAAGTAAAGAGAAACGTAAACATCCTGAACAGCCTGCAGGACACCCGAGCTGAAAGAACCAGGCAAAACATCCAGCACGTGCAGCTTGCTGTGGAATACGAATGTGCCTTGGGAGGCCCACGTGGATTATCTCAGAAAAGGGGACCCCCAGGATACCAGCAGAAGAGACTGCCACCCCGATAACAAAATGACTGTACAATAGGGGGTTGTGGAACACCCTTTCCGTCATAGGCCAGCATAGGGTCGGTCTAATCCATCTGCTGTGGGTGGGTGCGGATTGCTTCTTTCTGTTATGGCCTGGTCTAAAGGCACAACCAAAGGCGTGAACTGGGAGTGATAGCCAAGAATAGGGGAACAGCGGAACCCGCATGTAGGCGTGCACAGTACCAACATCAGAAAAAAAGGAATGGAAAGCGGACGATTCCTTAGGTAGAAAATAGGGCTTCAGACACAGTCTGCCACCACCTTTAACACCAGCTCATATAATGCTGGCATGCTGCTATGCTTAGAGTCAGAGTTACAGCCCTGGACTCTAGGGTGAGGTTACAATTGCTACTTATTTCTCCCTCAGGAATCTCTCAGTCTTTTAAAAGTGTTGTCAAGTCTTTCCCTCATGCGGTCTGCTGTTCCAGTGAGGACCCATATCCCGGTTTCTTCTTCATGTCCCTAGCCAATCCATCTGAGTTCTCTTAAAGCAGTTCAAGTGAATAGCAGGGATTGTGGAATGAGAGAGTCGCAGACAATGCGGAATAAGTGAGCAGCAGGGGATGTGTTAAATAAGGCTGCTGCAGGGGATGTGGAATAAGTGAGTAGGAGGGAATGTGGAATAAGTGATTAGCAGGGGATGTTAAATAAGGCTGCTTCAGGGGATGAGGAATAAGTGAGCAGCAGGGGATGTGTTAAATACGGCTGCAGCAGGGGATGCGGAATAAGTGAGCAGCAGGGAATGTGTTAAATACGGCTGCAGCAGGGGATGTGGAATAAGTGAGCAGCAGGGGATGTGTTAAATACGGCTGCAGCAGGGGATGTGGAATAAGTGAGCAGCTGGAGATGTGGAATTAAGGAGTAGTCAGGGATTCGGAATAAGTAAGTAGCAAGTGATTTGGAATAAGTGAGTAGCAGGGGATGCAGAATAAGTGAGCAGCAGAGGATGTGGAATAAGTGAGTAGGAGGGGATGTTAAACAAGGATGCAGCAGAGGATGTGGAATACGTGAGTAGCAGGGGCTGTGGAATAATTGAGCAGCAGGGGATGTGAAATGAGTGAGTAGCAGGAGATGTGGAATTAAGGAGTAGTCAGGGATTCGGAATAAGTGAGTAGCAAGGGATTTGGAATAAGTGAGTAGCAGAGGATTTGGATTAAGTGAATAGCAGGGCATATGGAGTAACTGAGCAGCATGGGATGTGGAATTAGTGAGTAGTCAGGGATTTGGAATTAGTGAGTAGTCAGGGATTTGGAATAAGGGAGTAGCAGGAGTTGTGCAATAAGTGAGTAGCAGAGGATTTGGAATAAGTGAATAGCAGGACATATGGAATAACTGAGCAGCAGGGGATGTGGAATTAGTGAGTGGTGTATGGTATGCAGAATTAGTGAGTAGTCGGGGATGCAGAATAAGTGAATAGCAGGGCATATATTGTATTGTTTTTCGTTGTTTGCCTAAGCGCCCTGATGCCCACGGGCTATCGGCGCTATACAAAAAATAAATACATACATACATACATACATACATATGGAATAACCGAGCAGCAAGGGATGTGGAATTAATGAGTAGTCAGGGATGTGGAATTAGTGAGGAGTCGGGGATGTGGAATTAGTGAGTGGTCGGGATGTGGAATAAGGGAGTAGGAGGAGTTATGCAATAAGCGAGTAGCGGCGGATGTGGAAGAAAGTCCATATAAGGATCAAAAGATGAAGTAGTGAACACTCGGTCTTCAGTCCTTCCCTCGCAATGGGATTTTGGAGGCAGGTGAGTGGAAGATGTCAGGTTATTTGGTTTTCTACTGCTCTTCTCTCATTTGCATTGTCTCTTTATGCTCTAACAGACCTGGGAGAGAGGGGTAATTGGTTGATTACAGGGGAGAGAAGGAAAATGCAAGATGGCGCTGCTGTTGTGTTGATATGTGCAGTTTGGAAGCATCCAGATACCGAGATTGTTTTTTTTCTATGTGACCCGCGTTTGGAGCTAGTGATGTATCTGGGACAGGAGGGGAGCCTCAAATGGCCAAGTTGCAAGAATGCATTAGTCACGATCACACTTTTTGGCGAGGTAAGCATTCATGTTGGGAGGAACAATACTTGAATTGCCTTGAGTGGTAATGTGTGCTGCGTGTTGGACCATAGAATCTGCGGTGTGACAACTGGTAGTGCATTCAGTTTGTGTGTCTTGTCTACTGACTAAACAAATAAGTCAAAACGTTGTTTGTGTTCACCTCTATGTATGCCAACCCTGGTTAGTCCTCCCACTCCTCTCACTCCCTCCATTGGATGCTTGTCATTCGAAAACATGGCCAATACACATATTCAGATAGTGGATGTTATATTTTAAAGTCACATATATTAGAATCACTTGGATCATAAAATCGCAAAATCCCCACATTAAATTTAAAATATTTACAAAATGTATAATCCCGAATAAGCTGCGTCTGCTGCCGCCAGGCACATCCATCCATTATTAATGTCATACTGTAATGAGGAGTTCACGTATACAAATATAGTACATCGTATAACGTTAAGATGCATTACATTTGCCTTCCGGTGAAAAAGCACAGACTGCACCAACATTTGCACATTTGCAACACAAGGGTAAACGTAACCACCCTAACTTCAACCTAACAAGGTGACATTGCACCTAAAAACGTACATTTACTATGAACCTATCAGTGTACAGAAAAAAAGAAGACGAGGCAGTGTCCAAACAGAGAAGGGTTGGTAGAAATATTCAATAACCACAGGATTAAACTGTCTTTCAACATAAACAGTGGCACATTTGAGTGTAAAGTCAATGAACAGGGTAGGAAGGTGTGCTATAAGTAGATATGGGTATCTCCCTAGAGATCTTCATAGAGAACGTGTGAGAAGTAAATAGTGAGAAGTATAGCGCAGAACGAAAAGCTAACCCAATTCAAGAAGACAGCTCAGTAACCATCAAAACAAATGAAGAACACCCTTACAAATGGCAGATAGTGTTATTACGAGGTTGGTGGTAACTTCAGTAAGTGGTGTAATGGAATTATCACCACTTTTACTGTTCCACCAAATCACAAGGGAAACCAAAATTCCTCTTAAACAGACAGCATTATGTCCAAACAGACTCATCAAGATCTCACCCCTTACTGACACCAATGGCATATGCCAAGTTTCTATCTTGTTCACAGTGACACATTGGGAGTTCTGATGTCCTCAAAGTGTCGTTTGCTATTGTCAAATGTGACACCCTAGTGTTGGACTGGGAGCAAAAGGTGGCCCTGGAAATGTTTTTCATTGTACACCGTGTGAGCAACCTCTTCCCCTGTAAGTAGGGTTTACAGGGTTTTTCTCCAAGAATATTTGGAACAATTGAGCTAAATAGTGAATATCAAAAGCATTTTTGTTACTATATGTTATGTTATTGTTACTATATGTTATGTTATATTTATTTATTGAGCGCCAAAGCCCGTAGGCGACAGGGTACTTACAAAAACACACAAATACATAAGAAATCATCAGGACAAAGGTAAGGAGAGTCTGTCCAATTCTAAGTAAACAGAATGCTTTTTAAAACCTTTCTTAAAACAAGGCGATCTTTTTCGTTCGCAGTTTGATAGGTAGTTCGTTCCATGCCTGTGCAACCAGCACAGGAAAAGAACGACCATTCCCTCTTTCTCTTTTAAATCGTAGAGTTATTAGTCAACGGGCATCACACGACCATAAATTACGGCAGGGTTTCATTACGCTCCACTTTCTTGAAAGCACAGCTAAATATTCTAAAAACGAATGAAATACTGAAAATTCGAGGCCAATCGACTGCCTGTTGGCATTGCAAGAACAAGGACAAGATGGAAACAATCAGACACCTCTTGTTGTCATGCCCTGATACAGCCAACTCAAGAAACATTACTTGAAACACCATGTGCAAGACACGTTTATACATGACGAGGAAGTCTGGTGGCCGAGAATGATAAACAGTGACAGAACAACTCTTGTCATTGCGACAGCATGGATTCTACAAGACATAGGTTTGGAACAGGAAGCTGGGGCAAAATCGTGCATTGGAATAACCTGAGAACGAAGCCCATTTCTGCCCAGGGTAACATTAATTTTAATTAAGGGATCTTATTAAGTTTCAAAACATATAGTAACAGAGGAGCAACACCCCTGCTTCAAAGGAAACTTGAAGACAATTCGGAATTCTTCATTTTGTAAAAAGATACAATTAAATGCAAATAATAAAAAAATATTAAAAAAAATAATGACCGCAGGGTTTGCACATTTCCAATCTTTCTTTCAAATAAGCAGGGGCATATAGGAATTAAAAAGTGGAAAAATACAACAAAGCAACACGGAGGACGAGGAGAGCTAGAAAGACGAGGGTAGGGTGCATGGCAGAGATGGTACAATGATGAGAAAACTAGAGTACAATGCAAAAAAAGGCTCACTGTGCAGAGGCCCAGAGGGAAATCACCCGAGATCCCTGAAGGCCAGGCCACCACTGTGTCTTCCCTGCACTAACCACTACTGCATAATCCTCTGGCTTCCATATAGACTCTGACCCTCATTCAAAGATCACACCAAAAATAAACCCAAATGGTTGCTAGCTGCTCACTCTACTCAAGAGGGTCAAACATTTCCTGTGCAGGCTACTTTGGCTTCATAATGCAATCCTGATATATATTGTTGATAGCAACAGCCCTCCCCTTACACTTACTGGTCTTATTAAATCCACCTTCATTCTTTCATGGTGATCCTTGATACCTCGCTACAACTAATCTCAGCAGTGTGCAAATTTAATGAAAGCATCCCCTATGCTAATGGACCCCCTGCGGCCACTTCCTCCATGCTTGAAATATTTTCATTCTCTTTGCATTATCTTCAAAGTCCTACCTATTGGAAAATCGAATGTTCTGAGGGAGAAGAGGCACCCCCTTGGATAAATACGCACAACCTGCTGCTTAAATACAGTGACTCAGAATCATAGAATACACTGAAAGAAAATACCAGGAAATTCGTTTTTTCAGCTTAAGCTGCCATATTATGGAACTCATACTTGAGACGTCGTCCAGCCTTACCAATGCTCAGGAAGTAACTTAAACCTCACCCGCTTCCCAGCTCACCTTCACCCTCGATCATTTTGATAATTTCTTCAACTTAAACTGTGCTTATATAGTCTTATACGATGTATCCTTGACCCTCCCATCCATTGTAACCTAATTTTCTCCACAAAAACTGGAGAAGCCAAATCACACAAGTGACAGCCATTCTGGGAGAGCACTCCTAACTTGTTCATGGGCCCAGCATTGGTGGCCTTTTGTATTTGAATGGGATATTATGTTAGCTTGTTTCCTTAGAGGTGTTTGTTCCTGTGACATGTATGGACCATCTAATTTTCATTTTGGACCACCATGTATCCACTCCTCACCCACTGCTATAATTGTTCCTTGCATTGCAAAATATCCTCTGTAGTTGGTGGTGTGGTAGAAGATAGATTTCACTTCCTTCTCCAGAGTGATCAGGATATTTGGGTAGACAATGCATGCTCCTTTTAAAGGCTTCAGAGAACGTTCAGAAAATAATTATATCAAGCATGTGGTGTTTGTTTCCTTGTATGTCTTGGGGCCATTTTCCCAAAGCATTATTTTATGGGCCATTCCTTCTGTCCCCTGACACTGAGTCTGTGCTTTGCTGTTTCTTCACTCTCTGCATTTCTTTGCAGTTTAAAAGAGCAAAATGTTTAAAGCACACAAATGGGAACAAGGTTTTTGCACCATGTGTAAACTGTCCCTTTACCAGGTTGTCATACCATTAAGGCATTTTGAAGCAGTTTACACAGATGACCTTATGATTGTTTCATGATCCAAAACAGAGAACATTGGTTGTGTTACTCTACATCAACTATGACAGCATAAATCATATGCCAAATAAGAAACTTGCCAATTTCATGAAGGTAGTGCAGCTAGGCTTGTTTTCAGTTTTCCACCCACAGCTAAATGTACTGAAATAAGGTTGAGGCAGTGCTTAATCTGCCTACTACCAAGTGGGTGGAGGTTGTTCAATGCATCCTAGGATTAACAATCTTTTATAGGAGATGTGTTCTGGAATTGTGTGTTCGGTTCACAAGGCCCTAAACTGCTGTTTGCACTTTCCATTGATTAAAACAGAGTATTGCATCTCCACCCCTTTTCCTGTAGCCAAACCAAGCATATTATTTACTGCATTTGATAGTGTTGTGAGTGCATTGTATGAATTGAATTTATTAAGTTTAAACATATCTGGGAAGCAACTGAACATTGTATGTAGGGGATGCACCCTGGGAGTAACTAGTAAAAGTGCATGGATAGCAAAAGAGCTGAGATGCAAACGAGGAGCAGCGGAGGAAGAATTAGGGTTTGGTGGAGTGATCAACGATTGATGAGATGTTCTTTCAAGAGTAGGGTCTTTAGGTCCATGCTGAAGTGTAGAATAGAGTGTGTCGGTCTTACCTGCATTGGTAACTTGGTCCAATGACAGGGTGAATATCAGAAAAAAACCCTGTGTGCTGTTGTTCCCTCTTGCAGTACTTTGTTTTTAGCATGGTAGTGTTGTGACTTCTGGTGGTGTGCTGGCCTCCAAACATGGCGAGTTCCTCATCCAGATAGAGTGCTTTGATTTTGCCTGCTTTGTAGGAGATGCAGGACGTTGTGAACATGATGTATGCTGTAAGGGGTAACGTGTGCAGATTCTTGGGCATAGGTGTGACGTGGTCACATTATTTTAGTTCTGTGATGCAGCAATCTGCATCATGCTGGATGATTTTCAGAGGGGTCCAGGTGGCATCTAGGACTACTGCAAGTTATTGTAACCTCAGCCCCGGTACACACTGGGGGTGAAAGACTTTCCTGTAGATTACACCACACATCACCCCTAAATAGCATGTGTGTGAGGTGGAATTAGGCAGAAAGGTGGAGGGATACCATGATGGTTCGCTCCTAAACTGCAAGAAAGGGGAACAGTGATAAGAATTTTTACTGTTGAACAACCCATTGAAAGATCCCCTCACCCTTCTAACATCCACCAGCAACCTAAAGTAGGTAGCAGAGGATATTGCATAGACCTGAGGGCCTGTTCAATTGATAAACAGAAAAAATAAAACAATGAAATTCGATGGGCCTGACCCTTATGACACGAGGATCAAACTAGGATCACAGGATTTAAGCAAATTGCTTGCAACAAATGAGAATCCTTCCCTCTCGGGGAAGGAAGAAGCAGCTCCTAAATTGGGCGACCATAAGAGAGGAATGTTCAAACAAGAGTAGGGCCCAGCACATAGCACAGCCTTGAGCAGAAAATCAGAGAAAATGTCACAACATCGGGGATAATCCAAATCAAATTCTTGACTGCTTGGCTTTGCGTGCCCAAAGCAGATAATGTTGAAGTGGCCATCATAAGTACAACCAAAGGATTGCTGGGTGATGTGGTTTCTCTTTCTTCCTTGTTCCTTGAGGTGCCAGGCTAAGCAGCAGAGAAGCCTTAAAGATACTCCACAACAAGGACTGGAGCAGTGCGGAATTGCATGAAATGGGTGTTGCCACTGTCCAGGTTGGAGATAACCAGGGCTTGGAAAACTGTTCTGAAACTGGGTTTAGGGATGAAAGGTTTTACTTTGTGGAAAAGTGCAAGTTGGCACAATGCCACTCGGGTCTTGTTGGCATGCGTTTTGAATGAGAGGTCACAGTCAATGATGAAACTGGGAGATATTGCATTGGGTCAGAGTTGAGGAGTGAATCTGTCGAGCATCATGTCAGTCATCCACTTGTGGACTTGGGCCTGCTTGGTGGAGTTTCCTTGGAGGGATCAGTTCTGTCAACATGCTTTACAAAGAGCACCTCATATTATTCCAAGGATCTGTACCCTGCATCCCTCTGTACATTACTCTCTTCCCCCAACATCTCTGCAGCAGGGTGAATGCATGAATTAATGAATGCATTGTTACCTGGCACATTTCTGATTCTGCACTTTCTTTTGGTTTGAGATACAAATGCAGAGAATGGGCAAGACAATGCATTTCAGTGCCCGACAGAGATAACCTGGTGGCCCACTGCAAAGGGAGGTTGACAGGAGCAAATGGACATTTATGTGGCTCATTGGAAGCAAAAACAGAAAGAGGTACCAAAGAAGGAGCCGTTCAAACAGATGGATGTGAAAGACACACAGAGGGAAGAATGGCTGTCATTTGTTCTCCATGGACTGCTGAGAGTTTTCAGCGACCAGGTATTCACCAGGCAAGATGCCACTTGGGAAAAATATGACAAGCACTGACAAGTTGCTGCTGACACTGACTGCGGGTGCACCTAAGGACTGGGAGGTACTGGAGGGTTACTATATACTGGAAAGTAAGGGAGACTTTGACTTGGACAGTGCAAACAAACATGACAGACACATGAATGTGGTGTTGCTGAATGTGAGAATGACAGGGATGCTCAGAGCTAGAAAGGGCAGAACATGTATTTTTGCCTGTTTTTGGTTTTCAGTACAGTGAATGGCTTCAAATGAGTAAAGAAATAAATAAGCTGGCTTTGTTTGGTAATGTTTTTCATTGTCTTGCTTCCTTGTTGAGTAAGAATAGTTTTTATTGCAATGTGCTTATGTAGAAGTAGTTCAAGGGTTTTGGTTAGCGATTCATAGATAAAATAAGAAGAGATGAAAAATAAGTGGGCACATGTTACCTGGCACATTTCTGATTCTGCACTTTCTTTTGGTTTGAGATACATCACATCTGAAGCAGGAAGACTGGCCTAATGATTTGGCATAAGGACTGGCCTAAACATCTCATCCATGAAAGCAGATGTTGCAGAGAACCACCAGAGCATAACCAGCCGAGCAAGCTGTGGAATGTCTGCCAGCCAGACCTCGCAGATGGGCATCAACAGCCCCTTCTTCGAGAAGTACATGTAGGCACTGAAGCAACCTAGCTGGAGTTGGCAAAGGAAACCACTTGTTTATCACATTTCTAGCATGGGAGGAGCTTTACTTGATCCCACTCACCTTGGCTGAGACTTAAATGGGAGCAGGACCTTAAAGAGAATAGGGCCCATTCCAACAGCTAGATAACTATGTCTTTTTATTTGGAAGCCTATGCTTTATCACCTGACTCTTCTGTGCAAATAGAATGAGACAAAATATCTGTACAAGAATGTATGCCCCCTTTGCACGTTCCTGCACCATCATGGCATACAATTTAATTACACTTTGTATTGGAATACACAAATGTTAGGTTCGCTATAGTATTTATGTGGTAGTAGATCATTTTGCCACATGGATCATTTTATCCCTCTCAAGGGAATTCTGTGAAGGCAGTGCTGTAATGTTTGCAGAAATTCTTCGCACAAAACATTATGAAACCTCACAGGATCCCTTGAATCATAACATTAGTAAGGAGCTCTTGATTCCTATCTCACTTTTTATCATATTTTTCTAAAATTATGGTTAAATAGAAATACGACTGTCATCTAGTTATTATCCTAAAATTGATAGACCAACAAGAACACTGATAAAATAATGGATTGTGCCCAAGAGTGCACCAAGTGGTTACTGTGAGGAGCCAGAAATGAGACGTGGACACAGAGGATACATGTTTGTGTCTACAAACTTTATTTAAAAGAAATGGGGGTTGGAAATACCTCACTATCACTATTCTAGGGGGAATTACCTTACCTTAACCAAAAACTAATGGCTCTGTCCAGTTTCAAGATGTCCACACATAAGTATGTCCTGTGTCTGTAATCTTCTTCTGACCCTCACACTCTAAATGAACTGCACGGTGCAAAGGATTTTGTCTCTTGGTATTCACAAGTGCTCAAATGTTCAGGTTCAACACAAAAGTTCAAACTCAACAAAAAGGGTTCCCATGACCGACGTGCAAAGTTCCAGGCAACATATTCCTTTTCCAGTTTCCTTATGTCAATCTTACCAATTCAAAAATAATAATCAGGTTCCAAAAGGATTAGTTTCTCTCCCCTTGGTCAAAATGAGCTCCAATGAGGTCATACCCCCTTTTCCCTGAAAGGAAAAGGGGTTATGTGGTGTTCTCCAACAGGGCCCTGTCACTCTTCCAAGGTGTAACTCCCACCAGATGGTGCTTCCTCATATAGCCACCCCCAGGATTAGGATTAGGGGATGGCTGCCGTCCCCTGGACATATAGGGGGAGGTCTACATAGGGAAAGAAGTGAGGACATTGCCATATTCATCACAGTGCACAACACAATACAAAATTATAGTATTAAACAGGACTTTTATTGGTGAAAGCAAAAGAATTGTGGCGGTGTGGATAGAAATGAGCTCTGGGAGTGTCTTTAAGTGCTCTTATGAAGGTTATAGGATGCTTCCATTCAGCAAAGGGCAGTGGTCCAACGTGTTCCCACTTCTTTCCTAAGCAGGGACAAAGTGAACTCAAACAGGATAGGGTAGAGGCACTCTGAAAAAATGCAAAAAAAAGAAATCTGTTGTGTCTGAATCTGATTGTCGTCAAAAGAAAGCAAAAGTCTTACAGTGTTCTTGGATTGAACTTGTATTGTCCCTAATCCACAGTCTGTTAGATCACCCTGGTTTTTGTCTTTGGGCTGTGGGTTTTCAAACCCTCTTCTCTTGGTTTTGATGGAAGAAAAGTCCTTGATCTGGGAATTCCTAGTACAGCCATGTTTCCAGGTCCTTCCCACCTGGCTGGGCTGGTGAATGTCTTGTCTTAGGGGGAAATCTTAGTTAGGGTTTGACTGTGCTTAGTCCCCTTGACCAGCTCCTTCTCTAGGGTCTTGATCCCTGGCACCCTCCACCTCCTGGCTGTTCCTGAGGTGACCTCCTTGACCCAGAGTGAGGTTTCATCATCTCGTACCTCCTTCTGCCTCTGAAATCTGCCCAGGATGACAAAGACAGCCAGTACCTCCCGGGCTTCTCTCTAGCTATTTGGGTATTGTTCACCTCCGGCCTCCTTAGGTGTTGTCACTTTATTTCCCCGTCTAGATTTCCTATGTCCTCATCCCAAGATGTTATCTCCTCTCCTTGCACATCCTACATACGCCCTCCCTCCAGATGGTGTTGCACATCCATCAGCTGCCTTACAATGTTCTTCCTCTAGCCTCTCTTACTCTACTTACTCTCTTCAGATGGTGTTACTCCTCCTCCAACTTGCTCACTCCTCTATCTCTCCAACCTTTGAGTCTCTCCTCCAGCTGTCCTCACAATACACCTATAGCTCACCAATCTCCACTAAACTCCTTTCTCAAGTTCAGGTTGGCACCACACTGCCAACCCGAACACGCTTCTTTTTATAGGGTGGTCTTCCCTGTTTGGGCTTTTCTGTGATTAAGTAATGTGTTTAGTGATGTGGGCTTAAAGGGGGTTGTCACTAGCTCATTTCAAGCTATGCCACCATTTTGATATTAGAACTGGCTTAAGTACGTGTTAGGACTTCTTCCTCCTCCAGGAAGCTATGTTTCAATTGCCTGATGTATCCTGGGCATTTCTGCTTGCCTAGCATATAAAAAGCAAGTCATAAAAAAACCTTCTGGTAAGACTGTAAAGGTGTCACGTACATGCATACCTTCTTTGTAAGAAGAGAGTTGCTACTGCATAACTCCTACAACGTTCAACAGAGTGGGATAATACATACAATGAGAGCCAGTTACAAATTATTTACATGTAATTTTGTATCCACAGGACCTAGCTTCTCCGTCCTAGCATCACTCATAATGGGAAATGCTTCCCCTCCACCTTCGTGTTGAAAATAATATATTTCTTGGCGTGTTGGTGACTTTAAAGAATTGTACATTTGTTGAAAGGAAAGGGTATAGAGCTCTATTTCTTGTTCCAGGTTTTTGAGTCTGGCTAGGTGGCTGCTATGGCTCTCTGTGAGAGTCAACCTGATGGGATGAGCCATTTTACATTGTGCATGACTCCTCCTTTTCTGTCTGGAGGGGTGGTATGAATGTGAGTGCTTCTGTGACAGTCCCCATAGTAGTCATGGAGGTCTGTAGGAGAGGTGGGGGCATGAGGGGCTCCTTTGATGACCCTGTTGGCGGTCATGGTTGTCTGTAGGAGTGGTGTGTGTGTAAGTGCTCCTGTGACTGTCCCCTTGGTGGTCATGGATGTCTGTAGTATTGGTGGGGGACACCTAACCCTTTTGACCTTTTCAATATTAGTCCCCAAAGTCAGACAAGGGCCTTCATCGAAACTGATACTTGAAATGTTTTCTGCAACTGCGTATGGTGGATTGAGTACAGTTTTGTCCATTAAGGTCACAGATAACAACGCTATGATACTTTTTTGAACTTCCTACATTTTCACTGTGAGCTAGGCTATTATCTTAGGATCACTCCTTTTGAAGTAATTTTAACATGCAATGTTCATTCCGCAGAGACAGACATCAAGCTAGAGGCAAATCTCCCCCAAAGCTGTTGGTGGGCTGAAATGTTGGCAACTGGTTGGCATGCCATTCTGGGATGTACTGCCGATAGTGAAATTTGACCAACACCACCCAACCGCCCTGCACAGGGCGGGGTCTGACCCTGTGCTATCAGTATATGTGATTTCTGGAGATTGCCGATTTTGTGATTGTTGGCTCCAGCCCTACAACAGTTGCTGGGCTGTGATTTTGGCCAGAGGTCAGCATACCTGTCTGGGGTGTACTGGCGATAGTAAAATCTGACCAACCCCACCAATTCGCCCTGCACAAGGTGAGGTCCATCCATGTGCTATCAGTATATGTGATTTCTGGGGTATGCCGATTTTATCACTTTTCCAATAATAGTAAGTTAAGGACACAAGGTCGGCATACCTGTCTGTGTGGTACGGGTGATAGTGACATTTGACCAACCTCACCCATTCTCTCTGCACAGGGGTGGAGCAGGGTCTGGGCCTGTGCAATCAGTATAGGTGATTTCGGGAGATTGACGATTTTTGCGATTCTTTCGAAAATAGGAAGTTATAACACAATAAAACATACACAAGCCTATAGCACACCCCCACATGCATGTCAGCTGCAGACCAATGCAATGCCAGGTGGTACTGCTAGCCTTAAATATTTGAAGAAAATATGCCATGAGCGAAAGCTACAGGGAAAAAATATGCAAATATTAATGGACAACCTGCTTTGGAGTTATCATCTGGAGATAACGTGCCAAACTATTTCAGCTAAATTTAATTTGCACTTTTTTCAGTAAACAAGAAGATCAATCCAGTAACTGTCACATTTCTCCTTCCATGAAACATGAAACTTCAAACAATTTTCAAGTGTCCTTGATTAATCCATTTAGCAACAACATGCTTCTTCTCCTGCTCCATCTCCTGGAGTGGATAATTCTAGAAATGGGCTGCTTATTTTATAAAGATGACCTAGTGTGGTCACCAAAAGAAGGGATGAAATGATCTACATAGGTATAGAGTCCAAACACAAGAAATAACAAAAACGTAACAGAGATAATTGTCAAAACGTTAATATAAAGATGCCCTGCTACATGCGCCAACCTGACTGTTTGTCTCAGTGGTTGGAGACTAACCACTTGAAGACGAACCCTTCCAAAACTGAAATCCACTTGTTAGGATTATCACTACTTAATGGCCCATTTGCGGGATGGTCATGTCCTCCACCAGTCGTTAACGTGAAGAAACGGAGTAATAATTGCTTGAGATTTTTCTGCAATGCCCAGGCTGATAAAACTGTCAGGAAAAGTTCTTACAATCTAAAATTGTTAACAGCAATGTGCCCTCCATTGTCCTTTGCCATGATGATGAACATGGTGATTGCATCACTTACAGTTTGCTAGAAACCTCTACCTTGGTGTGCCTTGATATCGTCTAAGCAGATGTCAGAGGTCTCAAATCTCATCAGATTGTCTCCTACTATGCCATCACAGAAATCAGCACATACCGCCCACCTTGGCCTGCCTTCACAGGTTCCCTATGAAGAGCACCATTTAATTGACGTCTCTATGCACGCTGCACCAAGTCTATTGTGGTTTATCCCGTGCATATCTTTACCATAAGCACAGGCCCTTTTTAAAATTAAAGATACATTCTTTTAGACATGGGTGAGAGGACAAACCCTTTGTATCTTGGCTTCTAAATTCTGCCATTCTCTCCCAGTGAACCTCTGTTCTAGACATGCTCATTGGAAATTCAGAAAGGTTTTTCAAACCTTCCTATTTGCTTACTAAATTCATACAACAGCAACCTTCTTTAAGCCAGTAAGTTGCGACTTTGTGGTGATGTTACAACTGGACACAAATTTCGAAAACATAACATTTTCACCCATAATCCACAATGAGGAATTATATCTGTTAGCCAAAATAAACTTGTATTTGACAAACTAAATTTGTACTCTCATGGTCAACCCGAAAGAACAACTGAGGACTTTACACTGTACTGTGAGTTCTACTTAAAGAATCTTTAATCCAAAAGTGACCAACACATGTTTCGAGGTATTTGTTAAAATCACTTTAAATAAAGATTCTAACTTCCATTTTTAGCCAACAACAAAATTAGCCAGTTTTTCAGAATATCAAAGGGCGCTTATAGAATTAATTTAAAAAAAGTACACGTTTTATAATCAATCCGCGAGAGTTCTTGGTCATCTAGATTTTGACAAAAACAATCATAAAAAATTAAAACAACTAACAAAAAATGCAGTCTAGAGAGAATGCAATGCTGATCAAATGTACCAATAAGCGAGGAATTTAAACAAGCATTTGAATGCTGGGTTGGCTAAAGGAATACATTTTTATTCGTATGAACATCATACTTATCAATATTTAACAGTGGGAAAGAATTGTACAAGAATTGTACAATCAATGATATAAAATAAAATATAGGTCTTGTGAGGTTGCTCCTTTGGGTGTGGTCGTGGGCTGGGCTATTCTGCTCACTCTTTTTTTCAAGTGATGAGTTAATGAAGTTTTCTGGCCTGAAAACTCGTAGCAACGTGTTGTCCAGTTCATGAGGTCGGAATATTATTCCATTTGGGTGCCAGTGGGCCAAATCACGACTAATGCAGCAAATCATCCAGGCAGTAATTCTGCCCAACATGCTCATTACCACACCACACTGCCATTTAGAAGACTGTGATTACAGCTGCCTGGACTACATTTCTATTGAGGACATGCAGTGCAGCTAAAGGATGGCACGGGCATGCACGAACCTGCACCAAGTAGGAGGAGTGCACAAGTGAAAAGGCAACAACCGAGGAATCAAGTATTCTTTTGCTGATTTCATTGTGATACCAACCCGTCCCAAACTGACACAAAAAGATGTATAAGCCCAAAACAACATTTGTATGACCATACCACGTCTGATAGTATGGTAATGGTTGCACATGTGTGCCACACCAACATTTTACAAAGTACCTTTTCAGGTCCCAGTAGCCATACTGCAGAATGCAGTGTAATGGCTACATGTTTACATTTCCGAACAATAAAGTTAATGTGCGTGCCATGAAGGCTGGTATGTAGCGCTTGGTACTTTTGCAAGAAGCAGTTGGAGCGCTGGATGGTACCAGTGCTTCAGTGAATCTACACTCAGGATTAAGAGCACACCTGTGGACACCACAAACAATGATCATATCCATGACCTGTGACACCAACCTAATAATTACCTTTTGTAGCATTCTGTGTATTGAAACGTATGCAGATGATTTTACATGCAGCAACAATTCTGTGTAACGAAACAAAAGTCATCAAGTAAGTACCAGCGTATATGAGTATATAGTAGGTAACGTACAGCAAACAAGGAGCATATCATCGGGGTCCAGAGTGTGAATAGAGAATTGTGGGAGGATTCTTCATTTTTCATGTATCCACAGTCTGGAACTCATGGAACAAATGTACATAGGTATTGCCCAAAAGGGGACCAAATATCCTCGGGTCGACAGCATCCATGAGATAATTGTCTGTGAGTTTCTTCACAGTTATTCACCCAGAGTTATTCTTTAAAATGGACAAGTTTCGATGGTGGTGTAGCCCGCATCCATATCAGGGCTATCTGTTTCCGGGCTATCAAAAGAGCCAAATTGGCCAGCTTATGTTTAGATTTACCAATAGGTATGAGAATGCCCAGGAGGCAAGGCAATGGGTCATGATGTATTGCTGAGTCTGTTATTTGAGATAATGTGGTAACAATTTCAGACCAAAAAGGGGGTTGCATCAGGTCAGATGACAAGGCAATTTGGTGAAAATCTGCAGTATTTGTTTTGCATTTGGGGCGTGCGCCATTCGCGGTGGGATCACATTTCCGAATTTTAATCTGGGTATAGTACATCTGATATACGTTTTTGAAGTGTATCACTTGATATCTATGATTTAAGGTAATGCGCTTGGTCTGAGCACAGGCTTCTCTGTCCTCTATAGGTATGCCAGGCACAGCCTCCCATCGTCTTCTTGATGCAATAGAATATCTTACTCTCCATGCAGATACCATCTTACAGATTGCCGATATACTATGTGCATGTGAGCTTGGTTTGGAAATATAATCAAGAATAGGTCTAGGCACTGGGGTCCTTGGGAATGTAGGGAATTTAGTTTCACCTTACCTCTCATTCTTAAGTATAATAAGGAATATTCAACAGAGGGGGCGCCCAGTTCCTGAAATTGCTGTAGCTATATAATCATTTTGCTTTCATAGTGATCATCTAGTATCACTAGGGCAAATCGTTTTAGCGCTCTAACATTCCCTTGGTTGAATGTAAAGGGGAAGGCATCTAATTTGTCTAGGTAATGGTAGCAACATTAGTGGAGGTTGTTTGTGTGGAGCCTGTCACAGGCTTGTTGTGTTAAGTGTATGGTATTAATCTCAGCAACTGGGCTAGTAGGATGTGAGATAAGGAATGATTCCAATGAACTAGAGGCCAAGAAGACCTTCTTAATTTGTACAATCGGATGAGTCTGTAGTTTGTTGCACCAGGCAATGGAATATTGCGCTGAAGGTCCAAGTGTATAAACTCCAATGTCTAAGACTCCCAGACCTCCTTGTTCGTAAATTACTGTCAGTGTGTTCCAGGCAAGACATTGATGCTTCCTGCTTCAAATAAAGGATGTAAGAGTAGATTTGTACTCACAGAAAAATATCGTAGGGAGTTGCGGGTGTCTTCCTGTTCGGTTCAATGCACCCTCTTTATGGCAACCTTTTAGCTATTTACATTTCTTGTATTAACTTAACCTCAAGGAGATCTATTTTAACTCTCACTGTAACCTTACTGCAACTATGCAAGGAGCACCATTTTACGGAACGGGAGACACTCTTATCCGTACTCTGAAATAAACATGGAGATTAGACGCCTCCGTTCGTATACTGAACACCGCTTAATGTACTAAACGAAGGGCGGTTGCTATAAAGATGAACTGTTGTACCACACGGAATAACAGATACTCGCATAGAAACATATCATATACATATTTTAACACACTAGAAAAAGGGTTTATTCCGTGAGTTGAATGAGTGTGATGGAAACTTTAAATCATATTGCAGGTGGGATGATCCCCCTTTAATGGAGGGCGCACTGAATTGAACAGGAAGACAGCCACGTGATGGTAAGGCATCTCTATGTTGTCTAGCTACAATATGTAAAACGAAATTAGGGAGATGAGCTAATGTTATATATAATGTAAGCATTGTTGATTTAAAGAGACGCTAGTTTGTGTCATAATATGAGATCTAAGATATATACACAGGAAACATATAATAGTCACATGTATATGCTGTACAATTACTGAGTATAAGAATAACCTGTTCAAACTTACATAAGAGATTATGAGTTAGGCACTGTAGCAATGATGAATTACTGAAAACAGTGTTATCTATGAAACGTTAACACATATGATAATTCGTATTACTTTTGTTTTCGATTTTCTTTGTTCTTTGGTTATGTTTCTTGTACTAAACCCAACATTTTCCTCACTATCACCACTCCCTGATCTCTGTCTTGGACGTAATGTATGAAGGTGTGGAAATATGTTGGTTAATAACAATATGGCCCAGATTTGAAAAAGCACGAACGCGGAAACACATGTAATCGAAAAGTGCTTGTCCACAAAAGTGGGAGATAATTTTCTTTTTCTACGCTGAAACCAACATTTAAAAAACGCAAGCGAATTCCATACAAAAAGCTGTGGCGCACATTGTTTTGAGAGAACATTGACGTTATTGAGCAGAGGTGGGTTTTTCTCTCTGGATGCTCCCAGAAACGCCACACATAAGTATGTCATACTGAGAAATGAGTCTCAGGGCTGCTCAGATTGATATACAAAAAAGAAAAACAATCTCTATCCTATTTATTGCTAATATAGATTGCTCATTTCCCGAACTGCCTTCAGGAGAAGGTCTCTATCCCTGCAGTTAAAGATTCTGGCTATGATGGGTCTTGGTGGCAATCCAGGGGCCGGTCTCAAGCCTAAAATCTATCTGCTGTCTCAATCTGAAAGTGGCTAGAGAATACAGGTTTTATGGGGAGTTTTGGAATAATTTTCTCTAGAAATAGTTCAAGTGGGCCTGTCTGTGTACATTCCCGTGGGCCAATAATAAGAATATTTGTATGTCTTGACCTGTTTTGAAGGTCATAATTTTTCGGATCCGATAGCTGTGGCTTCATTTTGTAATTGGGCCTGCTATGACTACATCCATTGGCTGGAGGTTTCCACTGTATCAATCCTCTCTTCATTCTGTCCTATCCTTGCACCTAACCATTCAATCTTACGGTTACATGAGTCGACTTTAGCAGAAAGCGTGTTAAGTTTCTAGTCAAATACTTTGCAGTAGTTGCAACATCATTTCTGTAATTGGTCTGTACTGATATTCATTTGTGGAGTATTCAGTAGTTGCAGATTTATTTCCTGAATTGATATGCTCAGTGGATTTCCTTGCACAGTGATCTAATTTGGCTTGCTTCCTGGCACTTGATTGATTTTTAGCTATGGTATTTAACTAGGCGCAATGTCCCACAACTAGGAGAAGATTAGGAGTGGAAGCAGCAGCTTCCGGTGTTGTGCATGTCACAGATGCTAATTGACAATTAGGTAGAGGCATACAGTAGGGAAGATAGAGGACGAATTAGGGATCGATATCCCCTCAGTCCAGTGTTAGTGTACTCCTATGTATGCCACAGAGTACTACCCACTATCTGATTTATGCCCCTGTACACCTATGGGAGGGTCATCCCGAGTAGGGTAAGGGCCATATTAGCTCAGATGGAGTGAACACAATACTGGAGAGTCACATGGGCTAACTCCTCTCCTGAAGGGTGTATGCCAACTTTGAGGGCAATTGTTAACCTGTAAAACAAGAGTGTGGAAACTCCTCCCTCTACTGAGAATGAACATGGGTCAAATAACCTGTTCAATGGAATGTCCTCCATTTAGGAGAGTCTACAACCATGTTGTAGCTCACTGTACCCTTCACAGAGGAGAAATATCCATTTGCATACAACGGCAGTTCAGCACCAAAATGCAAATCAATGATCCTCTGAAAAAGCGTACCATTAGCAACACATACACATGTTTCAGCCTTGTTGGGCCTCCTCAGTGAGGTGGAGCTGAACCTCTCTAAAGCACAGTGAGCAAGGGTTCCACGTCTGGATAACCTGGGGTTACTTGGGGTGAAATCTCAAGTTTTACAAATTAAACAAGGCTGTGGGAGCCCATCTGCTGGGAAAGAATATGGTCAAATATCCTGTTCAAAGAATCAGGAGAGCCTACAACCATGTTTTAGCTCACTGCACCCTTCACAGGGGAGAAATATCCCAGTTTACGACAGCCAGGCCACAAGTTGATAGTACTCAACTGGCTTTGGTGGTCCACCACCAACACCTTACAGTTCTTGAGGTGCCAGTCACCGGTGCTGGGGAGGAGAAGGATTCAATGGTTTAAACTAGTGGTTATTTCACTGTAAGTATGATCCAGTAGGGTATTTGTGCCATAGGGCAAGCTCACAAATTATGCAGCAATATTGCTTGGCAGCTCACCATCACTCCCCTAGTGATTACTCTTTGTTGTGCTTGATATTCAGGAATTGGTCATGATGCCATAACACTCCAGAACACCCTGCCATACCTTAGGGAAACACAGAATGCTATTATCTGTTATGTCAACACAAATGCATACAGACCCATGATATACCCCAACATAGAGCAACACCTCTTTCCTGTTACACGCAACTTTGCCACATGTCCAATCTACATAGGGTATGGCATACAAAAAATGAGTTTATTAAAGCATGGCTGTGACAGCAGTGCCCAATGCAAGCACTCATGTGTTGATACTGTATACTTCAGATACACTGGACAGCTTTAGAATACGCAAGTATTTCCAAACACGAATAACCAATATATTTTCTTCACTAATAAATGATTCAGGATATCTTCTCATTCGGTGCTCTTCACACATGTATGGCGGTAGCGGTCTAAGAATGAGGACAATGAACGCCAAAGGATGGACATTTGGCATGTTCAATGCACGATTTCAATGTTTACATCGGTCTCATGGGGCTTTGCAATATAACCCTAATCGACTGGTAGAATTGTCCTACTGTGCAGCAGCCGGCATAAGATAGCACTAAGCCTTCCCACACCCAAATTATACCATGCGGAAGAAGTATTGGAGTTAAGAGGACAATGCACCTCTCAGCCAATATGTGTCAGATGACCCCAGTATTGGTAAATGCTTAAGACTGAATTTGCGAGTGTAGTCCACACAACTACTAACTACATCATCTCTACCCCATCATGAAATTCATTCAGGCATAGGTTTCATAATCTCTAAAACCCCAACATGAAATTCTGCCATGCCAATGTCCTAACACACTCCTAACAGGTCAATGTAAAGCCGCTGCGCACTAAACCCAGTAAAAAAAAAACTTACCTGAGCATTTGTCCGACTCCCGCCCTAACCCCAACACGAAACCATGCAGCCCTATCCCCATCCCTCCTGCACCCAACATGAAATCCCCACAATCAAACATCCAATCCCCTTCCTCGCGACTTGGCCCTACTCCCCTGCCCTACATCATAAACAAAATGAAATCCCTTGTGTGCAGTTGTCAAAGTGCATGAACTATGTTCCCTGATAGTTGAGAGTGCGTTCAGCCTGAACAGCTGTTGCGAGCTACCTTGATGCTGTTTTGTGAGAGGTCACTGCACTGATATTGTGCTATTTGTTTGCTGCATGTGGAGCTTGGGACATTGCAGCTGCCCAATGTCATGAATGAATTCCTTGGAAAAATACCAGACTTCCACTTTTGCGCCCCAAATATAAATTTTATTTGATTGATTACACAGATGATTCAATACATTGTTTCTCAGTTGTGAGGGTTATAAGGTTCACCCTCAGTTGATTCAATACATTGTTTCTCAGTTGTGGGGGTCATAAGGTTCACCCTCTACACGTGTTTCACCTTGCTTGTGTTGGCAAGGATCTTCAGGAGGGATTTTTAACGTATAGTTATGCTGGTTGGAGCTAAAGAGAAAAAAAAGGAACAGAAAGAAAAAAGCAGCAAATCAATGCTTTATAGAGCAGATCATCATCATGTTCGCCCTATTCAAGTTTATTTATCTACGGTACCTACTTACATATATTGGGATTTCCTTGTTAGTGCTAGCTTCTGATATTACATCAATTTCCTTCATCGTCTCATTTTTTAACACAAATTCGTTGTCTATATCCAAAGTTTTCTGAACAATCTACAAAAAAAATATAATTTTTAAATGTGTAGTTGATGTTAGCGTGGCTGTTTGCCTATTACAGTTGAAAAGTAACATCTTCTTTAACTAAAATAAGTTCTGCCATTTAGAATATGCTAGGTTGCTATTATTGG
Organism: Ambystoma mexicanum; assembly: GCF_040938575.1. Lineage (NCBI taxonomy): Eukaryota > Metazoa > Chordata > Amphibia > Caudata > Ambystomatidae > Ambystoma > Ambystoma mexicanum. The sequence goes on from NC_090930.1 coordinate 330,134,941, forward strand.
GCTTACCTGGAAGTGTTGTTTGGTCTTAGATCATCTTGGCGGTCGCTTTTGAGGGTGTGCATCGGATACGATTGTCTGCTGCACCCCTCGAGAACCGCTGCTTTTTATGGTGAGTCCATGGCGTCGTGACATGATCACGTCACCTCGCCGTGGACGCAAACTGACGTCACTACGCACCGTGTGTCGCATAGTTGTTCCGACCGCCATTTTGGATCGGGAGAAAACGTTGTATTAGTGCCGGAAGAGAAAACATAGTCTCTGCCGGTTTACATTGAGTCGAACATAGGGAACTGTCTATACCTTCTGGAGAGACCGGTTTGTAAGTTATCACTATGAATTATAAATTGACATAATATTTTGCATTTTTTAACATTTTTTGCAATTTGTTTAGACATATTTTACATATTTTACAAAAAGTGTCCCCTTTCCGTATCAGTGTTTAGACCTATGTTGCAACAGTCCATTAAACAAATCCATTTTGCTTCATGTTGCCGAAGTTTCTTTTCTTTATTGCCACCTCTCTGTCCCATCTTGACTTGTTCAATGCCAAAGTATCTTATCGCATCCATACTCTCTTCAGAGTGTTCCATTACGAAGTGTTTTCCCAGTGGGTATCTATTGTCTTTGTTCCTGATTGTGCGTAAATGTTCAGCAATCCTTATTTTAAGCGGTCTTGTTGTGCTGCCTATGTATTGTTTATTGCATAAACAGATGATGGTATATACTATGTTGCTCGTGTTGCAGTTCATGAGGTCCATTATATTATGCGTTTTTCCATTGGGTAAAGTTATAGATTTTTTGCCATTTTCTGCAAATTTGCAATAGTTACATTGTCCACACTTGTAAAATCCTACTAATTTCTCTGTTGACCATAATTGTGTTTGTCCTTGTTTTGATAAATCTTGTGTAAAATGCGATGGGCATAGAGTTTGTTTGAGATTTCTTGCTTTGCGATATGTGATCAGAGGGTGGTCATCAATGTGATCCTTCAACTCTTCATCCAATGTAAGCATATTCCAGTGTTTGTTCCCTGATAGCCTGGCCCGCGCCCCACAAATCTCATTACCATGCCCCCTCCCACACACAATACAAACCCCCAAATAAATGCGCCTGCTGTTCAAGGGAACGTGCAGTGCAGTGCAAGTGCAAGTTTCAGCTGCTTCCTACACTTTCATTTTAAAAAGAAACCATTCTGGAACAGTTTCTTTGTAAAATAAAAGTATTCGAACAGTAAAACTTAATAAAAACAAGTAGAGGAGGACCGTTCCCAACCGCTACAGGCCACTTTGACCACTGCTTGTGCTGTGCAGGAAAGATTTAATAATTTGCTGTATCTCTGTGGGCTTCTCTGATGACATTGAATGACTATGCAACATGTTGACAGGTTTTGAGGTTGAGGCTGAGGTTTGCTGTGAGGACTGGGCAGAAATGTACATGGTACAGTTGAATAGATGGTTAAAGGCTAACACATTAGAATGCCATGACTATGGATTATTGCTGACCTCTTCTTAGGACATTTGACAGCATGGCCAATGATCAGGTTTGTTGCTTTTTGATTTCCCCCATGTGTGATGAACGCTCAGGCTCAGTCTGGCGAACGTATTCCTTGAGGTTTCCCAATGCACCATGTGGCCAGCAGGCCAATTGCCTTGATGTTCTTATCCTAGTTGGCATTCCACTGGCAATGAGTTATATGCCTCACGCCAGTCAGTTGATGACTGACTGGATAACATTCATGGCCTGACCTTCCTTTTGGCCAGTGCAATTGTCACAGTCTGTTGACTGTGCACCATCAAGACAAGGGCGACCATGCAACAAAGGCCTTCGAGGTACATTTGACTGGCATCTTTATGTTGACGTCGTAAATGTGCACATCTCTTGCACCTTGAGTATGCCATCCTTCTGATGTTGTCAGTCAATGTTTGAGTCCTCTGCGTCCTGGGACATGTGTGCTGCTTGTGGTTCATGACAAGGCCAGGTACAAAGATTTCTGGTGTATGGTATGTTTATCTGAGGGCTGGATATGCACCTGCACAGATAAAGGCTATACATGGGGAACACATGGATTGTTCTGTGGCCACAGTGGGAACTGCAATGACTATGACCTCTTTGGAGGACTACAATGACGTGGTGTCACAATACACAATAGACTGTTAGCAAGTCGTGTACCTCCTGGCAACACATGCACCCTGCCTGAAAACCAAAATGACAGAAGCATGGCTTTCCCAAAAACAGTATGTTTGCTCTCAGGTCTCACTATGTGCACATATGAGGGAGCCTCCGCTGATAACCAGGCAGTATTACAAGTTCCAATGGGTGGGATTATGATATGGCATATCATCACATGATTTCCCACAAACCTTTTCTGACTTCACAATATGTGCAAAATGACCTCTGGGATTTTTTTTCTCCATATTGTTTCCATCACCCCAAATTAAGTTCCTTGTTGGAATGAGCCCACACTATTTAATTTTGTTGAACAAGCATATCACTGTGGAGTTTATTTATAAAAGTGCCACAGACGCCTTTTATTTATTTTGTTGGCATGCCCTTTTAATTTATTTCCCAATGTCATAGTGAAATAACAAACCATTGTTCGGCCAAAGAGGACATCACTGCCAGGAACATTATTTATATCTGCTTTGTGCCTCAGTGAGATGCCATATGTTAGGATTTTAGCAGTCAAAAACAATAACAGTGATTTATATGTGAACAGAAACATAATAAAACATAATAAAACACACCTTCGCATTTAGAAATGATGTTATTTCTTTGCCTTTCCATTAACCTGATGCAAGCTTTTGGCAGTGCTCAAGAGTGACCACGAGAGAAAAGATCGCATTCTCGAGATGCGCTGGAACAGAAGATATGAAAGGTGCAATCTTGACTTTAGAACATCAGTTTTGAGATGTTAACTCTTCTTTCCGAATTCCCAGCAGTGGGATTACATATGCTTTTTCTACTTAGGGGTCAGTTTTCTGACCTAGTGGCAAGCCATTTTAAGTGCGCTGTAATAATTGTAGCGATTCTAAACAGGTTTATCACAACACGTTCATTTAGCACCACAAACTAGGAGTAGCGGCAACTCAGTGCTGCAATTTAGTGTTAGGGAGAATTTTCATGTCTGTGCTAGTTCCCTTCAACCTTAGAGACCCCCAGCTCTTGCCTTTGTGATTTCTTCCTGCTGAGTTAGTGGGACCTTTTTCCACTGCCTCATGCATTTTTCCTGACTAGGATTTTTGTGTTTTATTGTTTTATGGAGTCTGACAAATTCCATAGGCATCTGCTTTTTGCATAGTGACACACATCACCTTAGGTGCAGTGTCACACAGATGTCCCTTGCACTTCTTTCAATGTTTTATTACATTTTCTTGGGTGAACCAACTTTCCCAAGAATAGTAAGATGATCCCTGTCTTGCTTACCTTTTTCTTTGTGGGACCAGCACAAAGTATGTGCAGTGATGGGGGGTTACTTAGTAATTCCCTCTCCAACTTCTCATGTAACATTTTTTGGTACACTTAATTTAAATGGCTAGTGGCAGTGGTTTACTTTTTACTACCAGTGTGCATTTCTACCGCAGGCTGAAACCTCAGCTGCAGTACAGCACCCATGGGTGACCATTTTTTCCAAAATGACCTCTGCCATTTTCTTTTTGTTAGTTATTTCTTGGCCTTTACTCTGTTAGTTGAAACTGGTTTGAGCCCATTGTGTGTTTTGCCTTTGGCGGGTTTCAGCCTTGAACCCACCCAGGCACCAGTGTGTCTCGAAAGGCAGGAAGTGAGGGAGGGTCCCGAAACTTCCCTGTCCTTTGTCACTAGGTGTGCCTGAATGAAACCAGTCCTGATTGGCTGGCTGGCTGTCCTCGAAGGACAGCCACCCTGCTGTGGGATTGACATCATAGGCTGTGAATGAATGGGAAATTGCATAAAAAGCGGAACATCTGAAAAAGAAGACGTGACAAGACACCAGCAGCACCCTCTGGCACCGCACATTGCCCGTGGGAAGCCCTGCAGCTGTACTGACCCCGTTTCCATATCGACTGGGAAGATTCGTACGGGATGACTTCCTCCCTTGGGCTTGTGGGACCTACTAGCCTCAAGACAAATTTTCATTTGGTGCATTGCGAGGTGACTTGCTGTGCCTCACCAGAGCTGCAGAAGCCCAATGCCCGGAGTCCTGTGACTATTGAAGACTGCATCGTCTTGTAAAGTCTGAATCTGGCCAAATCTTCGTGGGCATCCAGAGGACCCTGTAGAAGCAGGAAATCTTGATCCAGAGTCCCCTCACCACAGTCCATGACCAAGGGAGCAAGCTTCTTCCAACCAGAGGTTTTGTTCTTCATTGAAGCTGAGGAAAAGGTGCCAAAAATCTGAAGTGCCACTGAAACAAAGGAAATCCATTCCTGGGGAGTCCCTCTCCCGAGTACCGCCACAGGAGCCTGCCATACATCTCCCCTTTCGTCCCCATTACCAAGGTCCAGGAACAAGGGTCTGCCAAGCTGTAGCAAGGAGGAATCCAGCAGGAAAATGTTTCTTCGAATCACAGGTACTGTGGGGCTTGGTGTTTTCACTGTTTAGTCATAAGTTGTGCTTCCTAGCTTTCAAAGTGCTTTTTGGAGTTGATCTCAATTCACCTGCACTGGCCTAACAGCTTGTGCTCTCTACAAAGTAGTTCACTTGAGTAACAGTGATTTCTTCTGAACTTACTAACTTTGTCAAGACTTTTATCTTAGAAAAATTGCATCAGAACTATTGACTTTGTCCATTGACTTTGGCTGTCCTGGCTACCTAAAGGCACTCCTCTGAACCTACTAGTTTAGGCAGCACTTGTTCCCTCATAGGTTATTATTGCTGGTATAAAAGTTTACCTGCCTCCCTCTAGGAGATTGTAATTGTTTTACAAACTGTTGAAAGTATGTTCTAAATCTTATTCTAACCTTTCCTTCCGTAAACAACAATAACTGAATTGGTAACTGAAATAAGTGCAATACTGACCTTACTGAAGTCACTCCATGTGCTGGAACATGTGTTAGCATAAGAAAAGTATTTACCAACTTTCATTGTCTTTTAAAAACTGAATCCTAACTTTGATTGAATGTTACTAGTAGATAACACTTTTTAAAGAATACTTGTTTTAACCTTGTGTATATTATAAATAAATATGTATATATAACTTTAAGTGTGAAAGTGCTACTTGGCTACTTGTAGTTACTGATTTCAATTGTACAGCTCTACAGCTCACATTACCCCTCTTAAAATAAGACTGGCTACTCAGTCACACTACCAACTTGTGTAGTACAGGCCTATATTAAAAGGTGGGTTACCTAATACCAAGCAGATAAGTCTTGTGTAGTCCTCACCAGTTGAACTGCACTAATTCTTACCTAAAACGTAGTATGAATGTTTTTCAGCTGTGACTGATTATTGTTTCGAGGTGAGCCATATATTTGGCTGATCTTCTCTACAGTTGTCTTTATTCATATGATTGTTACATCCTCATCAGCAAAGGACTGTGTGGGGGAAGGCGAATGAGCAGGTAACTGTTGTGACTTCAGCACGTCACCACGAGCGTGCATGCTGGGTGACGTATAACATGTGTATAAATACAACCGGACAGCTTCCCACCAGGCAGTTCACCCACTGATTCCTGTGTTGTCTCTTTTATTGGAAGCAGAGCATGCAGGAGGGCCTGATAAGCTGGCCCTCTATGGTGTGTGACCCTTCCAAGTGTGTTGTCCCTTTAAGGGAATGTGTTCCTCCCAAGTGTATTGCTATTTTAACATGGGCCATGACTGTGTGTAATAAAAGGAGCCCCTGCAGGCACGTGCACCAGAATAGCTGCAGACTCCCAAAGAGGAATGACTGAGTTCATCTCTCATTTAGGCCCACACCGTTTGAGAACGGGCCTGCAGGCCATGATGCCGTGGGGCCCTCGGCCCAGCAAAGTGGCAAGGGTCTGCATGGTCAAGGGTAAGGCATGCCCTGCCCCCACTTAAGACCGGCTGTCCCCTGGCAACCCATGAGGCTTTGGGCCTCCAGGGTGCTCGTGTCCCATAGCACCCATGGGGGCCGGTTGGATGCCCATAGCTGGCCCCTAGAACAATGGCGATGAGGAAGAAGCCCAGTGGGGTTCCCTGTCCCTGCTGTCTATCAGTTTCGTTTTTTTCTTCCTCTTTTATTTTTTTTTGAAGAAGGAAGGAGGTAATGAGCAGGTGGAGAGAATGCCATTGCCGTGAGTGAAAGGAGGAGAAGCAGAATCCATCGCCGTCAAGATGGCGAGGGGAGATCATGCTGGGAGCCCTGCCGGCAGTTCCTCCCTGGCCACGGGAAGAGTCATCCCGCAGCCCCCCCTTGCAGAATTTGCTGAGAGGAGAGAAGGAGAAGGGAAACTGGGTGGCTGCTGCCGCTTGACACCGTGTGGGTGTAACACCATTCACCCAAGAGGAGGGGAGGAAGGCCAGGCGGTAATCAACACATGTTTCATTCAGGACCGAAAGAATAGAGCGCCCACCGCTCAGCAAGAAGCAGAAGTCCCGCCGGCAGGAGGGAGGCGACAGTGAGGGCCAAATCACCATCCCTCAAGAAAGAAAATGGAGCCACTTCAGCTGCAAGAACAAAGGTGAGACCAGAGCCCAACTGGCGGATCCTCCCTGGCAGTGGCCCTCTGTGAAGAGGGTGCTTGTGTGGCCAGGGAAGGGTCAGCCCACAGTCCCTGTCGGCCTTGCAGCCCCTGTGGCATCCACCGCCATGAGGAAAGAAAAGGATATGAAGCTGCCACGGCCAGAAGAAGAAATGGAGCGGCGCAGCCTCAAGAACAAAGTGACCTCCCACCTGGTTAGAAGTTTGCTGCCCCCAGGGGAAGAATGAGGAGGTGAATGCCTGCCCCTGCTGCCCCCCCAACATCCCCCAACCGGTAGTGTGCTCTCAACACTGGACATGTGAGGAGAGAGAGTAATGTCCTAGGCCGGGCGGTGAAAACAGAGTGAAGTCCCGGGCCAGGTGGTGAAAACAGTGTACAGAGGCTGCCCACTTCCACCAATAAGACGGGCAGCACTCTGCTGCGCCGGCAGCCCAAGCTGCAGTAAGACCGGGCTGCCAGCGGTGAAATCAACAGCTCCGTGTTGGAGCAAAGAGGAAAAATGATCTGGGGTCGGAGCTTGGAACGTGGAAGTCCCTGGCTCCATGGGCAGTGAATGATAATGCACTCCATCTCGGAGCTAAATAAGAAAGAAAGGAAAAACTGATCATTTATGCCAGTGCTCTTTGGTGATCGCAGGCCTCCGGCAGTGTGAATGGGTGAGCTCCGGTCATCGGAGCTCCCATAAATTGAATACAACGCTGTGCGGCTGTAAGCGATGTGGGGCCCTCAAGGCACCAAGGGGCAAGGGTCCACATGGCCAAGAGTAAGGCCCGTCCTGCCCCCATGTAAGACTGGGTGTCCCCCGGCAACTCCCTGAGGCACTGGGCCTCCAGGTTGCTGGTGTCCAATAGCACCCATGGGGGCCGGATGGATGCCCATAATCGGCCCCTACAGCACCCTCCACCCTAACAACTGGTGACAAAGGATGGGATATCAAACACTGCCATGGAGAAGGGCCAAAGAGCAGCAACTTCGACCTGATGCCCACAGTTTTCTTAAACAACACAAGAAGAAGTTTAAGATTCTATTCTTTTCTTCTACATATGTAGCAGCCTATAGCTCACTAAATCTCCCTATTCAGAAATCTAACTATGCCTCATTCCAGTGGTTCTTTTCCTAGTTGGCGTTGACGTGTCGCCTATCGGAGAAAGTGATAGAGAAGAGACTGACCCTCAACTAGCTCACTACTTTCCTGTATCTAAAAGAAAAACACTGTTTTTTAAAACTTTGTATTCCTCCCTCCATATTGTAGTGACGTTTTTTGCAGTTAACTCTGCTTACTTCAACAAAAAATAATGATTTTCCCAACCCAGGCTCTCGATTATTTTGAGTGGCCAGGGGGTTCAGGGAATCACACAGAACACTTTTAAACGGCAACCGGTTTCAGCGGGATTATCTCTAGCCTAGCGCTTTCTTTAGGACTGGAGCCAGCCATGTGGTTGGGCTCTCTTCAAGAAGAGGGGGGGGTTGTCAAAAATCCTCCTTAATACGACTCAAGAGGGCTTTCTTCTTCATTCATTTCATTTGTTGTGCGCCTTTCTACACATCTGCATGGAGGAGCTTGTCACTGGCACGGCGTGGACCACTGCTTGAAGAAAAAAAGGTATCTGCCACCTGGGGGCGCAAGTACTTGGAGTGCCTCCCGTCACTACAAATTGGGGGATCCAGCATGTGGCAGCGGCAGCCGCCGCCACAATAAGTGGAATAACTCCTGCAGAGGATAGAGGGTGAGGCTGCCACTGCCACCTTATTTAAGTGAATAGCTCCTGTCTGAGGGAGAGAAAGCGAGGTGAGGCTTCCGCCACCACTTTATTTATATGAATAACTACTGCCTGGGGGAGAGACGAAGTGGTGTCGCCCTCCGTCGCTGCCAAAGTAATTATTTGAATAACTCCTGCTTGGGGATGCACCCCTGCCTAAGGGACAGCCACTGCTGTCTGGGGGACAGCCACTCCTGCCTGGGGGAGCTACTCCTGACTGGGTCAGCCACTCCTGCCTGGGGGGGCCTAGATGTGGTGTGGCTAAGTATGCTTCCTGCTATGGCTCCTGCCTCGGGGAGCCCGGACGTTGACCAGTCTGAACCGCTGCCTGCAGCTCCCTCTGCCAAAATGGCTCTGGCCCCACGGAGCCACATGGTGGTCCCAACAACAGACACTCACTACCAGCGCCCCACACAGTAGATGTGTTCCCGGGTGTACCCGGGTGCGGTTTTGCCTGTATGCATAGAGGTACGGTACTAAGAGAATGGGTACTCCCTATTTTTTGGTAACGGGGGTCGACACTATCAAATGGGAGACTTTTTTATCAGAAAAAACAAAGATAGGTCAACTACCCCTTCCTTTTGTCCCTGAGTAGAAACAGGTAAAGTCCAAGACAATCTAGTAGACTCTCAGATTGATAAAAGCCACAACTTTTTTAAAGTTAATATAACATATTCTTTTATTTTACTGCATCTCCTGCAAAACTTAAAAAGGACTGTGAATAGGTCCTGTGCACAAAAAAATAAAAACAAATCTGTGCTAACCACTTACATTCTAAATAGTGTGGTAACACCGTGCCATCAAAGTAAATATAAAGTAAGATTCAAATAAACACAATATTTTTTAAGAAAGGGAAAGAACAGTGTAAAATACTGTTGAAGAATGCTAGTTATTCACCAATTCTGGGATCCCTCCTACATTCATTAATGTAACAAATGTCTACAGAGGCAGCTGTGTCTTTGTTCATTTAACACATATCTGCAACCTCTCTATATTACTCTACAACATAGATTCAGGTTATATATAATGTTGTACATTCAACGGAAATACCCTTTTTGTTTTTTTGGTGTGGATTGAGACAAAGGAAAAAAGGATAGTAGCAATTTCCTAATATTTAGTCGACATATGTTTCGCCATATAAACTCATACAGTTCACTCTCACAGTGCCGTTGGTTTTGTGGGTACAGGCCGTCTTCAGGACATAACAACAAGTTGTTTGAAATGTGTAGTTTATACTTTCCCAGTTTCAACATTTCCTATATTACAATCTAAAAAGAGAGAAATTAAAAGAAACACGTTTTTAGAGGCTTTGCTAAAGAAAGAACTGATTTGCGGTTCTTAGCTTCAAGTTGTGGCTATGGCGTGTGTGTATTTGTGCCACTACATGGACTAACCTTTATTTAACTCAGATATCTTCTGGGCATGTTTGGAAAAATCTTAATAAGACATTTCTTGACAACATCAGGCTCCTTGTCGGACGCTTAGTTCAGGAGGTGTGCTCATTCACCATACCTATGGATGTACATGCCTATGTCAGTATTATTCTCATTACATTTGGATTACTACATTGCCTTATTCTAAACACAACAGTTGTTTTAAATTAGAGAAATACCTTAAGCGTCTATTAAAGACTGGGTATTCTTTTTATGTCTCGGTGCCGTAGTTATCGTAGACAGTCTTGATTCTATCAGTGTGTTGTTGGCTACACCTCTGTTCATACATGTGTTCACCCTCTATAATGAAAGACAAGAACAGCACCACCCAAACATACGTTTGTTTCTTTGTTTGGGGTACTTGTATTTATATCTTTTTCAAAGATAGCATTTTTGTGTGCAAGATCAATCTGTCTCTCATTTGGGTGCCTTTGAATGTACTGGCGCCATCTATTGTAGGGCCATTTATCCTCATATTGTGTTTATTTTTTATACTTTGAATACTTTCAAAGTTCATATCTTAAAGATTCTACTTAATAAAAAGAATGTAACCTAAAACAGTTCATTTAAAAGATTTACAAGGTACTATAATGTAACCATCATGGCATTTTTCCATATATAAAAAGAGGACATGGTAATCACAATCGATTCTGCACAATATATCAAATTCCAAAATTGGTCAGAGGTAATAAAATTAACATTTGTTCCCGAAGAACCATAACCTTTATCATGTAATTTTTGACAGGGTCCCACAGGCTGTAAGCACATTTCGTGATGTGCCTATGCCAATTTTACAAAATCTACAAAATCTTCCATTATAGGGAATTCCAGTCCAACCACTCTTAAGTGGGCATGTTGTTAAATCCTAAATATGTGATAAAATGTTTTAATTACAGGCTACCGGCTTTAATCAATTAGGTCTGAGGGGAATTAAAACAGAAACTTTGAGTGGCAAATGTAGCATAATTTTTTTTGATGCAGGTAGCAGAGGCTGGAATTTATGTCCAATGTTATGGTTTTGGCTTTCATATCCTTAGCCGTGGTGGGCGAGGTAACCAAATCTTGCAAGGAAAGCCCCACTTCAGACAACTAATTAGACATAGTTGCTGGTATTTCTAAAATCAGGGGGCAGGCCCATCGTTTCAACTATTGATGAGCTATGAGGCCTAACAATCTATTGTGGTGACTGTTAGTCATATAAAAAGAAAGTACAAATGTGCATTGCTGTAGGAGCCATAGTGGTCTAAGTGATGGGAGTCCAAATTCCAGCATCAGTGCCTGCACCGGCACAGACGAGGGTACTTCGATAATTGAACAAAGTACTTTACCCTCCAAATGCTCCAGCCATGTCATTTGGGATATGTTTGAAGAATCGGTGCCATATAATATGCCAACAATGCTGGTTTTATATATAGCGATCTGTCCCTTAATATTTTGTCCTCCCTTGCTGTTGACCTATCTCTTAAACACTTGCCATTTTCTGAGGACCTTACTCATCACATAGGTACCATGATCTAATTGGTTCTGGCGAGTTCCGATCGGAAGCCCAAGGTATGTATAGTTTCCAGACAAAGGTATTCTTGATACTGGTATTATGAACAACTATCAAGACCTTGGTCTTGGCTACATTGATTTTCAGATTATTTTCTTTAGAATAGGCTAACAGCTCATATAGAGCGCTGGAGGCCTATCGGAGTGTGTCCAAGTAATACAGTATCATCTCTATATCCAAGCCAGAGTACACCCACCATCCCCACAATTTGGGAGGGAAATTACGCGCTTCTCTCAAGGCCTGGGCCATATCTGAAACATACAAGTTATAGAGCAGGGGAGCAAGAGTGCAACCCAGCTTTAATCCTTTATTAGTGGAGATGGGCAATGTAGTTATGCCCTCTTGGTTCAAACAAACCATTGCAAATATGTCAGAGTAAAGCTTTTTAATAAAGTAAAGCAGGCACAGCTCAATTACCCATGCCCGGAGCTTCTCCCATAGCCTGGCTCGGGGGACTGTGTCAAATGCCTTGCTAAAGTCCACAAAGCAGAGGTAAAGTCTCTTTGCCTTGGGACGTGCAGCCTCAGACATTAAGAAATGTGTGGCACAGATATTAAGGCTAGTGTAAAGCTCCTTTCGGGAATCCTGTTTGGAGTTTTTAAGCAAACCCTGTCCTTCAGCCCATGTATTGAGTTTCCTCAGTAGCAACATTGCAAAATTCTTCGGGCTACTATCCATCATTGCCAAAGGCCCATAATTGTCCGGGCATCACCTATCTCCCATTTTAAATACGGGATGACCACTGTCATCCACCAACTCTCAGCTTTATTACCAGTATTTCAGATCTTATGAAACAATTGAGACAGAGTGATCGTCCAGAACGATGGATTCACCTTAATAACAGCGTTCGCCAGACCATCAGGTCCAGGCGTGCAGGAGTTATTGAGTTTCTTAATAATAAGCATTAAGTCTTCTTTATCAAATGGCAGATTTTTCTCCGCATCCAAAGGAAAGAATGTCAGGGTCATGCATAATATCGGGATCACAGTACAAGGATGGAATTGCCTTAGACCATGTCGAACCTGAGACAACATTATCTTTCTGTGCAGTTCGTGCTACTGTGAAGTACCTAATTAAGGACCAAAATGTGTTGTTATCATTAATCCTCAGAAGCTAAAATAAGGGCATTCAATTAACATTGTAACGTGTGGCTAGATTGGAGATAATACGTTTTTCTCAGGTGTAAGCATAGTTATATCTCTCTTAATCCTAGCTCTGTCTTGGCAGTAGTCCCTTTTTTAATTTGAATGAGCATATCAAAGGGACCATGGGCAGAAGCAGTCGTAACAGTATGTTTGTTAAATAGCTCAAGGTGTTTACCCACTGCCCGCATAAACCCACCGAAGTCCTATCGAATAGCATTTATGGCTCTGGGGCTGTCTTGTGTCAGACGAACGGGAGCCTCCCCAGGTTTTGTGTTGTGTGGGTACACCCTAGGGTTGGAACCTGTGTGAATGGAGTTGGGAGTCAAATCACATTCTCCGTTGTGGTTGTCTGGTTTCTGTGTGTGTTATACAATGAATGAGACAGCCCTGACTGAAACTGACATGAATTCATTGTAGTGTACTGAAAGGCAGGGTACTTGCCCCTAACCACATTCTTTTGTTATGGGTGTATGAGTGGAGTGAATGGCCTGAATGCGTGTGAGCCTGATTGGCGGCCTCCTGCCTGAATGCCCTTCTGTGTGATTGGCTGACTAAGCCTGGCTCAGCCAGAGTGAATGAGGGATGGATGTCTATATCTGGGGGACCTCTCACTTACCAATTTGTTCAGAAGCTAAAGTCGAAGCTCAGTAAGAAGAGGCTGTTCCTTGAAGCCCAGCTGGAGAAGTCTGCTGCTGCAATTTCTTCACTGTAAACCAAAAGCTGTCATGTCTCCCAAGGACTGATCCAGAGAGGACCTGCAAAGGAGACCTCTACCCGAACTACGAGAGACCATTGTGCAAACTGCCACTCTTCATCGAAGTATCCTGAAGCAAGTCTTGTGGGCCTGCAGTCCGGAGAAGGGTTCTTCAAAGTCTGGAAGAGGAATGCCAGGACATCTGGAGTAGAAACAGTCCACGGGTGTCACGCAAGGTCCGGAGGTGCGTTTAATGACCGTTGGAACCGTTACTGTCTACCGCCCAGAAGAGGGGGTACCCTGGCATAGTGCTGCTGGACAGCCAGAGCTGCAAAAGTTCCAAACTGCCAACAAAGTTTTCAAGCAACATTCTTGCCATCATCCCTGACCACTTTTTCCCACTGTAGAGTCCAAAGTCGAGTGAAAGGTCTGCTGGTGGGTTTCCCGCCACCAGAAGCTAAGAGGTCCTGAGGGTTCAGACTTGGTGAGGGTCCGAGTTCCACTCCAGTGGTTGAGTCCAGGTCACCAGAAGCCATCCAGAGGTCTGTGCTGTGGCTGCAGCACTGAAGAACTGTAGTTCGGAAAACCGCGATATTCCGAAACCTGGCACCAAAAGTGACCTATGCATCCATCGCCGCTAGAAGTCATCGAAAGGTACCAAGGGTCTTACTCTCATCTGCCAAGCCTTTAAGTATCCCATAGCAAGTTACATCTTCACTGGACCTCTACCGTCAGAGAAAAAAAGAGAGCACCGCGAAGAGTAAATCTGCTGCACTTCAGAAAGATTTTGGTTCAATTTTTCTTCTTGGACTCAGCATCCTAATGGCTCCTCCTCCAAAGGGGATCCATCCGCAGAGGGAACCATTGAGTGAAACCGAGAAACCCTACCACTTCGCCTGTCAAAGCACCAAAGGTACTGTGATGAGGAAGTGCATCTTCTAGTCTCAGGAGTTGTCCAAGGGTCCCAGATTCATCTTGGATACCGTTCTCTGGTGGCCTCTCAGGTACTTTGGGGTGGTAGAACCTTTCAAAGAAAGCAGAAGGATAAGCCCGGAGTTGAGAAAAGGGCGGAGGCAAAGTTTGTTGTGAGTCTGTGGAGATATGGTCCCCTCTGCTTCTCCTGTGTGCTTGTGGGCACTTGTGTGGTTCAGTAGCTTTGAACTGCCAACCTGGGAGAGAGAATCGAGCTGCTGCAACGTGCAATGTGCTACGTTCTATGGACAGTTATTGGGTTCTGTTGGAATCCAGTGTGGAACGTGACCTATCACATGATTTGTACAGACGGATAAAAAGCTTGCCTCAGCGCCCTTGCGGCGATAAACCCAGAGTCGAGAAAAGGGTGGAGGCAAAGTCTGTTGTGAGTCTGTTTGGAGCTGTGTGGAGTGTGAGCTGTGGGACCCCGTGTGAGTCGGGGCAGCTGGGAGCAAGGATGAGCCCCTCCTCACCAAAGGAGCTGCTAAATGCGCCGTTTACTCCAAGAGGCAAACCCGGAGCCGACTTAGAAGCGGTCGAAGCGGGCGTGCACTCAGATATGGACATGCCCATGCTTTTGGAAGGCAAAAAATCAAAGGGAATAGAGGGACCGGGAGGGGCCGAAGAAGTGACTCCCGAGAAGGAAGATGTTAGAAGCCGCCGGGAAAGCCTGACTCCCTCAGAAGCAACACCCTGCGAGAACGTGGAGGAAGGTAGGATCTCTCTGTTACCTTTCCACTTACCACCCTCCCCTCCCCACGTCTCTGATTCCATACCTGTGCCATCTGACATATCTTTGCTACCAGCGGTAGTACAAGGACCAATTGTGAGGATCCAAGATATGTCAGCTGGAAAATCTAAAAGGGTGTTGCGACACTTGAAGGCCCCGACGAGGGACCCACTACAGACCAAAATAAAATGGCCGGCTGCGAAGAGAGGGGAGACCTTGTGTCCCGCGAGGTTGATTGAAGCCATACTGGGTCAGCTGGAAAAAGGAGGAGAGAGATTGGGGAATGTGGGGCCCTTACTCAGAAGCGCTCTGAAGGGTAACACCGGAGTGGGAACAGCAGAGTTGCGGGATAGAGAAAGGGCCACGTACAGTAGAGTTGTTCCCTGTGACGCCCACACAGGAGTGAAACATGTGGAACACAAAGCCAATGATTTGGTAAACCCCTGCATGGCGATAGACGCTGGTAATGCAGCATTCATTCTGCATATTGATGCCTCCAATGATTTGGCAATTGAAGCACAAACAAACATTTCATCAGAGGAAATAATAACGGAGCAAGGAGCAGAGATGATTGATGATCCCCCACCTACACATGATGAGGAGAGTGTTTGGGAAGGCCTGAACGAAATAAGGCAAAAAATACAGTTAGAGGAAGAGGAGGGTGCCGTGGCTGAGATACACGCAGATAGCCCATTTAAATTGCGAGTACTAGAAGAAAAAGCCTTGTAAAATTGCACCGCAATGGTCTCGCCCGCAAACGATGACAGACTTCTGGAGCAAAGCCAGATAACCAACCAAAATGTGGAAATCATAGTGGAATTGCATTTAACTCCTAGGCAAACCCCAATCCGGAAGTTAAGAAATCCAAGCAAACCATCAACAAGTATGGATGATTCATTAGAAGAAATAACATCGACATATGACGCTCTAAATACAGATGATATAGTTGGAACTCCGAACGCGGCCCTATATGATCGCCTGCACCAGCTTTTGAACAACAAGATGGACGAATCAACAGATACAAATTTAATAATTGATAAGATGCCTGGAGAGAAAAAATCAAGTGGGGGAGACGAAATGATGTCTGAAATACAGAAAAGACCAGATACGGAGGACAAATCCATGAAATGCAAGTCGGTAGATCAATCAAAAATGAAATCCACCCCCGTGAAAAGTGGAAAGGGTGGGAGACTGAAGCAGGGAAAGAAATCTCAAAAACAACAGTTCTGTAACATACCATTGAATAACCTACTGAAATTTAAAGGCCAATAAAAAGTCTGCCTATAAAACGACTTTGTTAAACTTGACAAAGGCAGATTGTATAAAAAGCTCCTTTGGCCTTAGAGATCTAAAGGAAAAGCACACAGAGGAAGAAATATCTGATGCAGATTTACTAAAAAGTGTTTTACATACAGACGACTATGATACCGCGCTACATAAGGAGAGAGAGTGTATCAGTGGGCAGGACGAGAAGGAAGCCAACAATGTGCCTGTTAGATGGCATTTTAAGAAACTGGCTGCTACACAGAGACTATCTAGTGGAAAACCGACCTCAGCTACCACACCTTTATTGCAAACGCATGAGGCCGAGATCCTCAGGCCCGAAACATCAGCCACTAGTACCCAGACTCCTCCGCTTCTAATAGAACCGATGGCAACAAAAAGAACGTCAGTTACAACGCAGACAACAGTATTATTACCTGAAGCAAACCTTTTGAAAAGTGTTACAGTTGGGATACAGACTGACATAAACTTTAATAAAAAGGATAAACTTTAGTAAAAAGGATGAAAAGGATGCAACGTAAAAAAAACTAAACATAAACATAAGATCTCCACAAACAAAAACGCCTCCACAGAACAACACAACAACTACAAGCAGAAGATGTAGTGATGCTACTTCAACTTCGAGTACTGACTCAACACAAAAAATAGATTTAATGTCTATAATGTCGACAATACCCATAGCTCTAGCACCCTTCACAAAGCTATATGAGGCTTTAAATGACACAGCAAGGGACCAGACTTCTTTGATTGCCCTGATGAACACGAAATTAACCTATCTAGAAGGATATGCAGTAGCAAAAGATGGGATATCTAAAAGACAAGATGATGGACCAAGAGAGAATGAGAACGGAGGGATTTTACCCACGAACTCAGATCTGAAAAAGAAGATTGTGATATAGGGCATAAAAAGCGTGTCCTTAAAAGAACCAAAAAGGAAATATCAAAACTGCAGGAAAGGAGACCCAAGAGGGGTTGGAGATAAAAAACAAGCAGTTAAAACAACAGAAAGAAAAAGTTGTTATGACCCAGATGGGGAAAGAGAAAGCGGCAGGAAACAAAGCAAACTTTACATTTGGAATATTTACCAATTAAAAAACAATTTTGAGTAACCAACAGACGTCTTTAAGTAAAGAGAGTTCTAAATGTCAGGCTAAACAAATAAGAAAAAAAATCTGTACGGAGACAAAGGCTAATAAGAAAATAAATAAAACCATCACTAATTGTAGGCAGCCAGCTGATGAGACAATAGACTCAGGAAGTGACATAAGTGAATGGAGTGTATATACAGTTGATGAATACGAAACAGAAAATGCATCTCCAAGATTCAAAAGAAAAACAGTTATATTGGACCTCACCAACAGGGAGATGGAACCTAAGAAGAAGGTCCACATTATACAAAAGGAGCCTGTTGAGTCTCAAAAGGCTCAACTCATATCAAAAGAAAATGAAGGAAAAAATCAAGACGACAGGTTGTTTACAATAGGGAAAGGAAAATTAACCCCATAGGAAGGTAAGCGGATACAGAAACGCATATCAGGTCGGAAAGAAGTTCAAAGAAAGAAAGAGGACCAGAAGAAGGAAACATGGGCCACACCACCTAGAAATAAATCTAGGAATAACACGACTAGAAACTGTTCCCTGACAAGCCGTAAACGAAGGATGAGCAATGAGCAAAGGCAAAAGACACCAAAAAAAGAGCAAACAGAAAAGTCATATCTGTTAAGAATACAAAGCTCCTGCATATTCCGTCTGGAATGAAAACAAAGGTCAAAAGACGACCTGATTCTAAACAGGAACACAATCATCAGCCTATTCAAGCAGATTCCAAGACTACGAGACATCCAAAATCGAGATTTATGGAGGGTAGAACCTTGTGAAACAGGGAGAAATGACTGTTCATATCTACACATTAAGTCAGAAGTTATTAAAACGATGCTCCAGACCTGAGGAGGAAAAAATAAAACTTCAAACAAAAATCCAGGAAAAACCCAGAGTGGAAACCTAAAGACAAAGTGGGGGACTAGCAGATTCGAGCAAAATCAAAAGCAGCCAGCAACCAAGGAAAAAGAAAAGGAAAACCGACATGGAACAAGGGGAAGAAAAGATTCAGCCTGTAAGAGTAACCATTGGACTGAACAGCCACAAAGATACCTAGACCATTCTAAGGACAAGACGAGTACAAGTCCAAAAGGATATTGAGGAGAAGGATCTTCTTCCAGGGACAACTATAGCTCGGATTCGGCTGAAGAACTATCATATAATGAAAGAAAGGAGACCAAACCAGAAAAGGGGAAAAAAGGTGCGTTCAATCGTGCAGCGGAAATCCTGAGGAGGTCACCACCAAATTGGTCATGGAAATCGTCTGACATACATACAAAGAAACACAACTAGCAATCAGAAAGGCCGACCAAGACCTCGCAGGATGAACAACTTGTAAAAGCATGTTCCTTAGCGACACAGGGAAAATTCTTTATAGATATGGCCTCTTGGAACACGCAAGGGTTCAGTCACCTAACTGCAAAGAGCGACGTTAATCTGGGGCAATGGGACTTATTATGTTTACAGGAGACATGGTTAACACAGAAACCGGAAATGGATGGATACTCAACATTTGCCAAACTAAGGAGAGAACTATGGGCCTCATTACACGGAAGGCGGTAAGGGTTAACGGCCACCGGTATTGGTACCGGTGACCGTTAACCCTTACTGCCTTACTACAAGGTCCCTTTGCGGGTTGGTACATTAACGCCTGCTTTTTAGCAGGCGTTAAAAACCAACCCGCAAAGGGACCAGGGTGCTAATTACGGTACCGCAATTTGCGGTACCGTAATTAGCACCTTCCCCATTCCCATTATGCCCTATGGGGCAAAAATGGGAATGGGGAAGGGCAATGGGGGAAGGGGGAATTACCGCCCCGCCAACCTTGGAATAGGACGGTAATTCCCCTTTCCTCCAAGGCGGTGCCGGTATTTTACCGGCATGGACCAAGGTGCTGATAGCACCTTGGTCCAACGCCTACCATGTAATGAGGCCCTATGTCTTGTATCACTAAAAGCGATTCAGGAGAGAAATATGCTAATGCTATACCGAAAAGTCCAATTGGAGAATAAACCAAAACCATTGGAGTTGGTGAATAAAGAGATGATAACTGACAAGATCCATGCACTGAAAGACTGGAAGCTGAGAAACATGGGCCTATTGAAAGATCTAGATATCTCGGAAGAGACACTTGGGATAAACCCAGATAAAATGTCAAAAAAACTCTATGAAGCAGACTGGATCTGGACGGAGGATATAGCACGATCATACAAGCTGATGAAAGACATTCCAACGGTCCCGAAAAAACTATATGACACAAGAAGCTACTTGAAAAAGTTCCCAGATAAAAGGTTAGCCAGAACATATCTGAGATTTCGGCTAAATCAACTACAAACTAACTAAATTCAATTCATAAGGAAATTGTCATCACATAACAAATGTAGATACTGCAAATCGGCGGAGATAGTAGAAGCTAGCCGACATCTTCTACTCGAATGTGAAGGTACAAGTACATCTAGATCAGCCTATCTAGGAAAAATAATGCAATTGTTCACTACTCTAACGGAGACTAACTGGTGGCAGGCCTTTAATGAAGGAGAAAATACCAAAAGTGTGATTCCGGTGGCATCCTTCTTCAAAAATATTAAGCTGACAACGACTTAAAGGGAACAGGAGGAATTTCTCTTGTTGTCTAATGTGTGAAAAACCCTATCGAGGGAGAAGACTTCCTATGTGAAATTGTCTGAGCATATCTTACAAAAACCTGAGTTAACACAACAACTTGAACATTGAGAAGTCTCCTAAGGGATTAAATAAATAAATGGAAAGAAGATCAACAATATAAATTGGTTAAAGACCCTTAGTTCAACTAGGTTTACGTAAGGAACTCAACAGGACAGTCTGTGGTAACATCGGAAACGGTCAAAATGGATGACCTGGATGGGATTTCTGAACATTTAAGGTTGAAGGGGATCTTTACGGATCCTTATGGATACATTGGACTTTTTTTTATTTTATCTTTGAAAACATTGTTAGTACAATTGAATCAAATAAAAAAAAAGAAAGCAGAAGGTTATTGAACATTATTGGACTGGGCTGTAAAAGACAAGATAAGTTACTCCCTAACCTTTCCCTTACAGGTTGCCCAGGTGGGGGGATCTTCACACAGAATGGTACATCTAGTCTAAAGAAAGCATTCTGCCACTGTTCACAGCTAAGTTGCCTGTCTTCCCTATTCTATGCTTATACTCCTCACTTAAGAATTCACATGCCTATTTAAAACTGCCTGCAGTTAGTGCATCTATCACTGAATTTAAGTATTGCGTTGTACCACACAGAGTGTATATATTTGCCATTCTTTGAATAAATATTCCAAATACAAAGTGCTATTTTTTATATGTATATATTTTTGGGTAACAAGCCTTATTTTTTATAAAGAAGCTGTGTTATCACCTAACATAATGTGTGGACATTCCTTTGTGGGGGCTTTGGGGAAACACTGTGCTTAAGACCCTGCCTGCATCCCCTCCTGAAAGCTTAAGACTGACTGCTCGTCCATATTACCAAATTGAGAGCCTTGCTGGGGTGTTCTGTGCCTTTACCCTACCATATAGTGGGAAGAAATACAGATACACCCCTCCAGTCGTAACACCAGGACTCCAGATGAGCAATCCGGATATGAACCTTTTCACTTTGCTGGCAAAGCATGCTATTGGGTTGCAGCCTTCCTGGAAAGATGAGCCAGGAACGACAGGTGAGGGTAAGCTCTTTGATCAGAACAATGGGATTATGCTCATATATGGGTTAACGCTTAGTAGTGACACAGGTAGGTAAGATACATGGAAGAAACATCCACCAGCTCCCTCATCACATGTCCAGTCACTCCCCAAACGACAACCTTAGAATACCCAGCACACAATACTTCCTCAGGCTCAGGCACTCGCCACATTCTAAGGTATTGTGCTACAAGAGGGTAGGTGCACCAATTCACTACACAGACAGACTAGGATATAACACATGCCCTTCATAAATAGAACGACATAGGGAAAGATCTGAATTGGAGCGATACTTTTTGTAGCAACTGATTTGCGTTGTTTTCAACAAATGTGGGCTCGAGCTTCCTTAATTTAAAGATGCCCCCCTCTCTCAGGTCAAGGGAGCTTGTGATACTGTTTGCTTCATGAAACATGTTACTCAAAATTCCATGTTCTGCAAAGCTGTTTATAATGGATCCTTGATGTACGTCATCGTTTAGAAAAATACGGCATATTTACAGTCTCGCTCATTAAATCGGGCCGATTCGTCATTATCGGTATGGCCTTAGTATACATGAAAAGCATTATTATTTTCCAACAACCTTTTTTTCAAAATCCCCTTCTGTTGTTGTGAATTGCATTGAAACTACACTTTTATAAAATGGGTATTCTTGGAAATCGGTAGTACAAACATTTAGTAGTGTTTTCCTACTAAATTTCAACATTTGTGGCTATTGATGAATTATTTTTCTAGTTAAGATTTTTGCTTATTGAATTATTTTTCGAATTAACATTTTTTTCCATCCTCCCCTTTCATTTACCTTGTGATTGCCCTGTGACTGTTCTCTTTTGAAACATTATGTTTACATTTAATTACATCCTTACGCAATTTGCTTCAATTGTACAAGAACAATGAATTTTGAATTAAAAAATAAACCCGCACACAAATCATGATTGCATGGCCAAAGAAGAAGCAAAGAAGACCGACATTGCAAACGAACGCAGGCAAAAAGTGCATCAAATTAAACTGACCAAAAAATGGAAATGAAAGTACACAGACATTAGGATAAAATGGAGTGAATAAAAACATCTGAAGCCTCATTTCCCACAGAATGCTTCCAATCTTTCTAAAACAATGGTCTAACCTTTGGCTTTTTGTATATTTTGGACTACAACTCTTAACCCTATTCAGCATACTCAATGGGCAGATAGCATGGCAGTTGTAGTTGATAACATCATGGGAGCCACATATTGTACACCTCTGTTCTAAGGAGATGCTCCATATTGGATGTCAGCATAGTTGCACTGGGCAGTTACTAGTTTTGAATTCCATACAGTCTTTTCTTATGTTGCTGCCTCCTTCGGACCAAGCTTTTGGCTGGTCCTCAAGGTGCACATGTTGCAAAGTGAAAGCTCCGATTTTTCAGTAATGCCTACTTTGTTAGGATTATGTTAATTAGACCTTGACTTCTCAATTTGATATTCTCATTTAGGATTTAATAATACATTTGTTGTGTATTCTCCACCCCCTTATGCTTTGTTGCCTTGCAAATGAATAGTGCAGAATCACACCTGGGATCCATGTCTACCTCCCACAAGTACCATGGCTTGAGGACAGTGGACATGCACACCAGGGTGTGCAGATAGTGGCTTATATAGGGATACAATTGCTTTACAATTCAGTACATGGACCCACTTTGTTCAAATGTTCTCATGGGAGAATCCTGAAAACAAGCCCTACTTAAAGAAGCTCGGCTTGCTCACATGGTGTAATAGGGGGCACTTTGAAAAGCAATTCCATGTCCTGTTTTGGTTCCTATTCCACCCCTGGCTGGTGCTTGCTCACAACAAACCAATTCTAAATCTGAAAAGGACTGCCATACACAATTATTTATATGTTGATCACACTCATTATGGCATGGCAAGGTGACATTATGGCAAGGTGGTAACATTCACCAACACATAAGGGGCCTTATCACGAGTTGGGCGGTAGGCCTTAAATCCGCTGGTAACAGTATTAGTGCCGCCAATACCGCTCTGCCGGATCACGAGTGAGCGCAAATACCACCGGACACAAAAAGGCACCAGTCCTATTACAGCCATATCACCATACCTGGCTCTAGGAATTTTTATCTGGGCGGGCTAGGATTGTGATCAGGGGGGGGGAACTTTTCTCAGATTCGTGATCTGGCAAGAAATGTCCTCCTGTATCTGAAAAATCAATTTGCCCTTAATTTGCCCTTAACCTCTTTAGTTTGTTAGACTGCATCATAAAGTGCAGAAGCCTGGATTCAAACCCAGGTTGTTAGGACTCGAGTTGACATATTTACCCACAAGACTACTTGAATGTATGATAAAGATGCTTGTTGGGATTGCACTCCCTGGCAGATTTAGGCCAAATGGATTCTTGGGCAAGGCTGACAGATGGTCCCGGGTACGTGGGGCATGGGTGTGGAGCTTATGGTTGGAGTAGTTAATCGCTGTCATGAGTGCAACAAATGTTACATGTTTTTTAAGTTGTCATTTTCTGCTATTGGAGCTGCATGTTTAGGGGTATGCCTCTAGCTGGATACAGCCTGTTCATCTCACCAGGTTCTGCTGACATGAGGTGATTTGCCCAGGTTCACTCAATGTGTTTAAATGGGAAACCTGCTCTTGCCTTCCACCTGTTCATCCCTTCCACAGTCACAGGCTCTCCAGTACCCCTTCCACAGCTCTCTTCTTCCATTTGCTCCTTTATTTCCATCCATAAACTCCCTCACTACTTTGACCTTCCATTTGCTACTAACTTCATCTTCCATATGGTCCCCCATTTCCATATGGGAAACTTTTGCCAAAAATGAAAAATGAAAGCTGTATACTGCACTTAACAAGAGTCTAAGAGAATAATCACAATTATTCATGACCTAAGAAATGTTTTGTACCTTTTTGCAACATACTGCTATAATTGATATATAAAAAAACAGTACAGAGCAAAAGATAAGCAGAAAAAATAATGTGGCAATATCACCCCCTTTTACATTCCATCAGCTCCCCCTGACTACCATTCCCATTTACAATCACTCCCACCAACCCCACCCTTACACCACCATGTCTTCTTGGCCTGGCTGGGGAGAATCGAGGATGATACCCCCTCCTCCTCTGCAGGGGCTGAGCAACGAGGACGCCAGTCCTTATTCCATCTAACATAGTGTGTGCTCAATAATACCTCAGTGAATGCTGTGGCTACTCCTAGGAGGCCACGTAGGAGGTGCTTGTGGTCCAGCCATTTGGTTGTGAAAGACAGCTCCCTCCTCCGCGATAAATATTGAAGGAAGGACTAGGATATTTAGTTTCTTACAAATTACAATTTGAAGCACAACATTGTATTTTTTTTGCAATCTTGTAGCTAATTTTAATTGAGTTGAGGGTGTGTGGGAGTGCTAGCATGCAGGTGAGAGTGGTATCAGGAGGTAAACAGTGGAGGTTGAAGGGTTTCTGACCTCCTGGCATCACTCCCGGTTGGATGTGGCAGGGAGAAGGGGCTGCCGCTCCCCTGCTACCCCTATACATCATTGTGTGGTACATACTGTTTCCATACTGTTCATAATATGCAATTGTCCATGATGACTTCTTATTTGACATGTTTACTCTGCTATTTTGAATGTCACAATTTTGATCAATAAATGTGGCCTTATGTTTTCCAAAGAAAGATGTGTGTATGTCTCAATGGTTGGCCCTGACCGCTGCGCTGCCCATCTATTAAACCATACTTCAAACTGGATCACTTCTAGGGGCTCCTAATTTTGGCAGGATACACACAGTGAGATTAAACGATTTTCCCAGGATTACACACTTTGGTTAAGCGGTAAAGTCAATATGTCATCATAGCTTGAAATGTAGGTACTTGACCACACATTTTCCCAGATAAAGTTGGCACAAATATGTATTGAAGTTTGGTTTTAAATACCTAAAATATTACAATTCTGGGTCTTTGCACACGTCACCTTTTGTACAGATTTTGAAATGGTACTTATACAATGTTCACCATAACCGTTACTCTCTATATAAAAGAAACTTTAAGTGATAGGGATGATTTATTGGAAAAAAAATGTATTGCCATGAATTGCATACTTTTATACCAATGATTGTAAGCCATGAACATTAAAATGGTGTTTAGGTTGTAAGTTTCTGTATTCGATTCTTCTCTTTACTTCTTTTTCCATTTATTTAGTACTTTACTAACTTTTTTGTAAAGGTTTGTAATAAGCCATAAACAATAAAAAATAATAATACTCACTTTTATAAAGATTACTTTAAAAATGCACAAGTCACATGATAAACTAACCCGACAATGGGTTCATCATTGCAGAATCGGGCTGATGAAAAAGAATATTGGGGAAATTTTGTTTTGAATCCTAAATTGCATAGAGGTGACTGCTACTGTTTGCACCTTCTTTGCAAAAGGGCCCCTACACAAAATTTGAATTGTTTCCACAAAGTGTCTGGGGAAAAGAATAAATCTCTCCCACAATTAACGATTTGGAATCTGGTTGGTTTTACCAATAAACTTACAATCATAGGTGGTAATTTTCCAAGTCCTGTGGAGTGGAAAAAGTGGTGGTAAAAATGAGTATTGATTGTAGCTTTAGTTTCCCTATTCTAATTGGAAGCCTACAAGCTCGAGAATGCTAATTAATCAGAATGTACAAAAGATCCCATACAGACACAAGGTGAAATGAAATGCATAACAAAGTCATTGTTTCACACAGCTTGTTCTGTACCCCCATCAATCCTAATCACCCAACAGCCACACTTAAAAAGCTTGTTAAAAGCGTATATAATTTAAAGAAAAAAGTACCTTTTTGTATCACTAATCACTTCCTATTTTAAATAATCTGCATCTGAGACATGTTAAAAAGATAAGGCGTCACTGAGAGGACCTGTGCAGCCCTGACTAACTTTGAGGGGAGAAAGGCAGAGCAAGGGTGCTGCTCGTACATTTGTCCATTGTTCGACGTTTAAATCCACCTCTGATTGCAGAATATTTCAATACCCTTTTTTTTACATCTAACAGATGTGCACTGTTTATACGTTGCCAGAAACATATTCCTGTGTTATTTTCAAGGTTTCATGATCAACCTTCTGAGAGCCAAATGTTTATTGGGGGAAGTGGGAATAATCCTCCAGTCCTGCGCCCTCCCACCCTCCGTCACTGGTGGGATCCCACAGTAAGTAACCTCAATTTATGGCACTGTCTAAACACCTAGCAGTTATATTATAATTTTCAAACAAGACTCACAATACACATGATGAATCCAGTTTACATACAGACATTGTTAATTGTTACTCCAATAGTATAATGTTATTAAGGCAGTACTCATCTGCCCATTTCATGAAAAGTTCTGGCCAGGCAGCCTATGCTTCCACACAGACAAATTTGCATACTATTTATGTTAGAACCCCACTGGTAAGTATGCATGAGAAGATGACCTGAAGTTGGTCCATACTCGCCATCCTAGCCTTGATATGTTCAGGTAGGTTCTTGTTGGACCAACTCAGTGAGGAGCAGTTTAAGTCCCTAGGACTTGCAAACAAGGCTCCCACATCAGGTCATATATAGTTTCACTTAGGGAGATAAACTGAAACCAACACACATTGGCAAAGCCAACAGTTATGGCTTTTGAATACACATGGCAAAGGCATTTGCCAGGCACTGCCATAAGGGTAACACCTGGCAATAAAGTGAGAACATCTAGAAAATGGTGCGAGTACCTAGGCATATCATGTCATTGTCTGGAAAATGCCTGTGTAAATCTTATACACGTAAAACGGTTGACTTTGCAATTGCTTGTTTTAAGATTCCAGTGCAAGGAACAGATGTGAGGATGCCATGTTGCTTTTAAATCTACTGAGTGAAAACACACCATGTTAAGATATTCTTGAGGAGCTCATTTACAGAGGCAATTAAGTCATTGAACACTCAAAAGAATGCTTAGATATAACACTAGCAGTCCCACTACAGCACACAGTTTGATGTGACAGAGCTAGCTCAAAGAGTGCCCAAGAGGGTATGTTTCAGCAGGGAGGGGGCAGGAAGTTGGTGGGAATACCATAGAGATTAACATGGCATTGGATGGGTAAACAACCAAACACACCCATTGAATGTGTATCCCTCCTAACATCCTTTCTCCATCCTATCTGTGGTCCAATGCAATTGTTCTGGCTTACAACTAATAGCCTACTTCAATGCCTTACAGAAAACCACTTTGATTTTACTACACTCTCCCCTCCAGAATTACATTGTTCTTACTACCCACCTTATTGTTTCACTTATACTCAAATAGTTCATGAAGCAGAATATATACTTTGAATAGAATTTGTAATGGCTCTCAGTCTGATGGCTGTAAGTCTCTGAATCACTCTTAACCACTGTCATTGCTTCGATCAGGCTCCCATACCATTATTTACGAATCAGCCTTGGCCTCCCTGCCACTAATCAAAGCAGCCCTGCCCAAACTGCTGGACCACAAGTCCTAAAAATGCTTGCGGTATCTTGTGTTCCAGTGAATGTAACTTGTCAGGGTCCTCAGCCGTTTATGCACATGGTCCAAGCATCATCACCTGCCATTTATTGTTTTCTACAGTTAACCATCTTATTAGGCATGATTGGAACAACAGTTATATTCCCACACATAGAAACCTACATTCAATTACAGAAACCTACTTGATAGGTTTGAAACCATAACTATCTTATAAATGAAATGTTTGAAATGTAAGTAAGGTTAAAGGTGCAGTTAAAAAAGCAACGCAGGATCCTGCTAGACAAGTTGTAGGCTGACTTCTCAAGCAAGTGTGCTCCCTTACTTAAGAGGTGTGAATGACCCTCCATATCCCTGGTCATTTTGGCTTTCATGGCTGTGGGGCATAAATCATTGTGCAGAGCAAGCAAACACATCCTGACTGAGCCGCCTTCAGTGCAGATCCTCAGAATGCTAAATGCAAAATCACCCAGCCTGTTTTTAGCTCCTTAGTCTCCCCCTCCACTCCCCGGGTCCCAGTGGCGGTAAACGTTTATTTTTAGTTTTTTTTTATTGTGTATAGTTAAAATACATTCAACCTTTTGATGAAAAAAAGAAAAAAGGAAGAAGACCTCACAGCACTGACAAGGCCTCCTTTCTAGCAGGGTTGGGCTGACCCACTGGGAGACCGGGAGTTTCCGCGGTAGGCCTCGGCCCATAGGGCATCTTTTCTTGGGGGAAGGATACATGGGTACTCAAAATTACACTATCACTTGCCATTCTGGGATATGCATCCATACTGGCCAGCCTGGGTGTGGCCATTCGCTGCATGATTTGTTTGCATGCCAGGCCCAACCCTGCCCATTGATTTTGGTGCGTGCACTCTCATCACACTAGGGCATGTGCTCATTGAAACCGCACGTGCCATAGTATGTTCTGTGCTGTCAAGTTGCATGCGCTGGTGTGGCTGGGCACGTGATTGAACGTGCCACTGCCACCTAATAGACACTGCCAACAGACAGTCCGAGTGCAGTGCTGGTTCCGGGCCCATGTTATGTGCTGTGCCTGTGTTCATGGTGTGCTCTGACAGATTCAAGAAGGACAGCCAACCAAACAGGTGAGGGGGGCTGCACTGCCTCCATCAGCGGACAGCAGCAGGTGACCCAAGTGAGGATGTGGCTTGCACTGAGAGCAGCTGAGGGCATTAGCCACACCTCAAAGGTAAGGGGATTATTTGTACGTGTGTGCCCCTCTCCCGAATGGCACTGATATTCATGACATTCATGATGGCCGTGCCCTTTTCTCCTGCCCTGCAGCATCCAGGGAGCGTGAGCGCAACTGGCTCAGGAACCTCCACCTAGGGGTGCTCTTCTGTGACTCCTCTGTGGGGGTGGGGGTGGTGGAGTTGGGATGGTATGGATGCTGCCATCTGCAGATGCTGGTGTTGTAGTGCATTTCCCTCCCTCAACTGTTCAGCTATGGCACAGATGCCCTCACACAGCTCGCGCACCCTCTGACCAAACCCAGTCAGTGATGCTGTGCACGCTTCCATGGCTCATCTGGTCTGTGCATTGTCGTGGGCCATCCTCCTTGTGGCCGCTTGGGTGGCCTAACTGATCACTTGCATATACTGGCAGTGCGCTGTGGCAATGGTCTCCATCTCACCAAGGCGCTCCATGACTTTGGGAGCCATAGGAGCTGGTATCAGTGTCTTGTTGTGGGGTCCATGCACGCCACTGGCATACTTGGACCAGTGGGCTTGGGGT
This sequence comes from Ambystoma mexicanum, assembly GCF_040938575.1. Classification (NCBI taxonomy): domain Eukaryota; kingdom Metazoa; phylum Chordata; class Amphibia; order Caudata; family Ambystomatidae; genus Ambystoma; species Ambystoma mexicanum. The sequence goes on from NC_090930.1 coordinate 330,164,210, forward strand.
GTGTGCACCTGCCCGATCTGAGTTCTCAGGCATGTTGGTTGGTGGAGGGTGACTGCAGCCAGGTGTCGGGTCACTGCTGCATGCCGCTCGACACTGCTGCTGCTTGCCCCTTACACCTCCTGAGTGGTGGCTGTTGGGTGGTGTACTCCATGGCAGCTTGGACTGCCATGCTGCCCTCCTCAATGTGTACCGGTGTCTGCCTGGCGGGTTGGGTTTCTGGTGTGGGCAAGACCCTTGTGCGGAGAGATGTGAGGGGGGAGTCTTGTGCCTAGGGGTGGATTTGCATCTCCTTTGCAGGGGGTGGTGTTGGCACAGAGGGTCGGACTTGTAGATGAGCCAGCTGCATCCTCATCCTCTGACACCTCTGGTGTAGCTTGTGTGCCTGTAGGAGATATAGGGGATGGAATTATGAGACATTCCTTCTCATGTTTTGTCATACATGGCAGTGCTCACATCGTGAGGGTTGTGGATTGGGGCTGTTGCACTGATGCACGGGCCTGTCCTGCTTGCATTTGGAAGTAGATTGGGCATGATATTGGCATTGGTGGCATGGCAGGGCTACATTAGTGACCTACCCATTGCTTTGCTTGCATGCATCATGTCGCCATTTATAACTTGACTGTTATGCATGCTGATTGAGGGGTGTATGGTTATTGTCACTGCCAGGTCCCGATGCGGCACTTCTGTGCCCCCGGCATGGTTGTGTGGTGACTGGTGCTTGGATGTATCCCTTGGCTGCCCACCCCATTGCTCTGGCTCACAGGACTTGCCTTGGTGCACTGGCACATGGATGCTGCCGTAGGTGCATGTGGTGGCTCTCGCATACTGCCCCCAGAAGCAGTGCCCGGCTCATGGGTTGTTCCACTGAAGGTTGCTGTGCCAAGCTGTTCTAGTTACATGCAAAGTGGGGGCGGGGGTTCACTCACCTTCAGTCTCCTGGGTGCCAGCATCCACCTCGGATTCTCCAAATCTCTGAATCCCCTCCATGTCAATCACGGTGCTGCATTTTCCTCCCATGGTGTCAGGTCCAGTACAGGTGGTGAGCCGCCCCCTGTGGCCATGCTGTTCTGTCGATGGTAGGACAGGATTCACCGGAGCTGCATGTAATTCCATCACTTGCGGCAGTCATTCCTGTCCTGCAGGACGCGACTGACTGCCAACACCTTCTGGTTCACCACCTGCCAGATCTGGTTGCAGCACTGGGAGGTCTTCCTCTGGCTTCATATAGCTTGCCACTGGTGGGCCACAACCTCATACACCAGTACTATTAGTTCTGTGTCTTTGAGTTTGGGGTTGTATTGCCCCTTGCCCTCTCCTGAGACATGTCTGATGGTCTGCAAGTGTGGATGGCTGTCAGGCGCACTGATTTTGAATGGATTAAGATTTCCAAAATGTCCACTGCAGTGTTTCCTGTTCCGGTGGTTGCGTATCTCCCACCGACACTAATAGCTAGTTGCGCTGGCGCTTGGTGGTAGAGCTAAAAGCGCTGGATTTCTGGGTGGTAGCCCACTTTCCGGCACTGTTTACGTTGGGCACAATTAGCGTTACCGCCGGGGCCGTGTGCGCATGCCCTCATTCTTGTGATATAGCGCTATTAGTGCCACGGCTCACAGTGGCAACTCTATTTTCGCTTGGAGGAGATAGCGCCCGCTTACCGCCCAACTTGTGATGAGGCTGAATGACTATCAAAACAAACAGGGCCATCTCACATATTAAAGGCTTCTATGTAACTCCTTTATTGGCTTTGCTTTTCCCAAGAAGGATGATTAGTCTTTCCATCCCCACTAATAAGTATATGTCTAGCCAGCCGCCCAAGGATCTGCTCTGAAACACTTAATAAAAATAAGAGACAGACATGTATTTCCTCTTGATATGCAGGTCATTCATTATCATATGTACCTCATTTACAGATTCCCTTGCAGATACATTGCTGACATACTGATACCAGTTCTACTATTGTCCCTCTAGGAAACTACAAAGTTTGGGATGAGGATATCAGCAACGCTTCTTCTGGGAATCTCATCTTCGTCATAGACAACTTCAAGCTTATCCGACCGCTTGATATTCTGACATGTTCTAAGGACCACATATTGCATACAAGCTTTACCTCTGAAAATCTGCTCCAAGTACAGACCCAACCACTGATTGCAAGGCCTCATCAGTTTGAAAGGATGATCCATGCTTCTCTACAGTCAGCTGAAGGTAAGAGCTGAAGAGGCGTACCAAATGAACATAATGTAATCTGGGTATCTAGGGCCAACTGGGTATAATGAAATCTTGTAATGTAAACACCCTTTATCAATTACATATTCCACATTGTCACGTTATGTAAGGCAGCATTGCAGTGCCCGCAGGCCATTTGTGTTAAGTACATTGCCCTAGTATGTACCATGAAGAACTACCCCACACACATCACGCACAGTCAGCACTACATGAATACTTTGTATCACAGCCAGTTAGGGTATTGCCATTAGACCCAATTGACAAATCATCCTAATTAACCCAGGGTTAATATGAAGGCTTGTGCCAAATATTAGCTCAGGTGCAACACGCTGAGCAAATTTAAGTGGAAACACCATTTTTATGGGAGAACAGAATAGATCCGAGAAATGTCTACGTCAGAGTTGATGGAAATCTTGAGGATTCCCCTCAGTGTTTTGGAGATGGAAGATGCAGATTTGGAGAGTCCGTTGAGCTGGTGTTTGAAAAGATGTGTGTCAAAGATGATTCCCACATTTCAAACCAGCTGTTCTGATGCAGATGACTGGGCAGAATTAAGAGGTCACTGGAGGGGCAGAAGTGACAGGGAAACTAGGAACAACCAGGCAGCATTCCTGTATACAACACATCGAGGCTGAGGTGATTAGAGGTCATTTACTCCTGGGTGAACATTAGACAGCACTCCACACTCCAGTGATCACCATTTTAATTCTCAAAGCCTTTCATTGGCATACTTGTGAAAGGTGACTGATAGACTTTTAATGATAAACGTCAAGGGTGCCATATCCAGACAATTCATGGGGTACTCCGTAGGCGATCTCTCTGATTGGTGAGGAGAAAGCGCTGGACACACCCATGTAATTTCCCAAGCAACTATGAGGTAAACAGCCCTGAACTGCTACTTTGGCATGAGGCCCTTGAATTGTCAAATTTTCCCTGGTTACTTGACTTTCCCTGATGAAACATTTCCTTTATGAACCTAATCTAAGGCCTCAACAGGACACAAATGGGACTGGTGTGCTTCTGGGATACCCTAACCCTCTAAGGATAAGACCAAGTGACCTGTCCTGCCTACTGCATATACTCTAGCATGATTGGATGTGAGTGTCTGACAGGTTGGTGGACGATTACCTAAACAGTCTGTGAACAGGCTGTGCTCCAGTGATGTCTCTGCCGAGTACCCTTTTAACATGTAGTACTATGTACTAGGGTTAGAGTTTGTTTGCCTACCATGGGCAAGTGTGAAACCCTCTAATGACATGTACTGGGCTGTACCTCCATTCGGGAGAGATTACCTGATGCGTGTAACATAATGTCTTGATATATATATGCACACTTGATATATATATTACATGGCCACGGTAGTGGCCATGTAGTTATGGTTAAGTTGCTGTTTCCATAGGAAGAGCACTTTTTGGGTGGTTTATAACTTCGCTCTCCCTGGACGGATCCTCACCAAACTTTGCAAAAAAAGTATTTGGGTCACTCTGAATTTTTTTGGTGAGGATTCGTCCAGGGGGGGCAAAGTTATAGGGGGGGTCCCAAAACTTTTTTTTTTTCCCATAGACTGAATGGGAAAAAAATGTTGCTCGCGCCTACAGCCCAAACCGCTGGACGGATTTCCACCAAATTTGGACCAGGAGCAGCGGCTTGGTCCCTAAAGCGTGCTTTTGCAAATTTGGTGAAAATCCGTCCAGTAGTGTTTTTTAAAATGACCAAAAAGTAGGTGAAAAAAAAATAGTGATATCTGTGTTCGGTTCGCGCACTGGCGTAACAGGGGCCCCCGCAGCCCCCGCGGTGCGGGGGGGCCCGCGGTGTGGGGGGCCCCACCAGCACATGGCTGGGAGGGGGCCCCAGTAAAAAAAAAAAAAAAAAAAAATTAAAAAAAAAAAAAAGTTTCTTTTGAAATTCACTCTGCATTCATAAAGAACATTTCTGTAACAGAAATAATTTCTTTATGAAGGCAGAGTGACTACAAAAAGAAACTTTCTTTTTGAAGTCTGAGGGCCCCCGTACCCCATGACATGGAAGACCCTAGGCTGGAGGCCTCCATGTCATGGGGGGAAGGGGGGTGGGGAACCCTATGCCTTCAAAAAGAAATTTTGTTTTTGAAGCCACTCAGCCATCATAAAGAAATTATTTTGATTATGGTTCGGTCCTTAACTGAAATAATTTCTTAATGAAGTTATAGTGACTTAAAAAAGAAACAATGGGGCTCATTCTGACCATGCCGGTCCGGAAACAACAGTGCTGGTAAGCTTACAGGCACTGTTGTTTCCGGACCGGCATATTACAGGTCTGCCTGGTGGGGCTGCCGTGCCCGACAGGTCTGACCCTGCCAGGCACAGCAGCCACGGTAGGCAGACCTGTCACGGAAGCACCGGCACTGTTAACAATGGTGCAGGTGCTTCTGTGTCCCCATTCCCGTGGAGTCTGGGGTTTAACGAAATTACCGGCACCTGATTTCCCAGCCGCCGGACTTGAAATAGCACGGTGGCACCGGGAAGTCAGGCCATAGTAATTTTTTATGGGTCTGGCGGCAACCCGCCGGTAGCACCGGCACGGTTACCGCTGGACCCGTAATGAGCCCCAATTTCTTTTTTAAGTAATAGGGTCCCCCCTCAACTCCATGAGGTGTGCGTGTATGAGTCTATGGTGAAAGGGTGCACACTCAAATGTATAGCCGGCTGCCTGTGTGTGTATGGTGAAAGGGTGCACACTTAAATGTATGGGTGGCTGTGGGGGTGTGCCTGCATGGTGAAAGGGTGCACACATAAATGTATAGGTGGCTACCTGTGTGAGTGTATGGTGAAAGGGTGCACACTTAAATGTGTGGATGACTGGGTGTGTATAAGGTGAATGGTGTGTGTGCTTGTGTACAGGGGCACAAGAAAACCTTCATTTCGGGGGGCTAACCCTTCAAATGTTGAGAGAGGCGCTAACTTCACATGCGGTGGGGAGGGGGAAACTTATTTGTGTGGGCGCATCCAAATTATTTACGCATTTTAATGAGACTATTCTAGTGCATATTCAATGTTACAAGCAGTTAACTCTCTCCTATAAGTCTCCTGTTCCCTCTCTACCCTTCCAATCACTCCCCTGGCATGCAAATACTAAACCCACATCACGATTTCAATCGCCTAAACAATGTGGCATTTGAATGCAGGTACTAACAGTGAAATGCTTTACGTTGGTAATTGCTGGGTTCTTGTTAACAGCAAAAACCAGGTGCCGTTTAAAATCTGTGTCCTGTTCGGTCTGGCAACTGCTCTAAAGGTTAGCCAAGTTGAGTCAATATAGACCAAAATGTCAGGGGGGGTAGTGCTGAAGCCCAGTCAACTCAATGGTGTTGCGCTACTACTTGTGTTTAATGCCTTGCTTACTCCTAGCCCTATTCTTCCTCGTCCCAGTACTTATATACGAGGCAGTACGTGTGTTTGAGGCACTCTGCCTCATACAAAAGTACTGGGAAGAGGTAGAGGTACATGGAGGTAATGCCTGATTTAGCTACCTGTAATCTTCATCACTCCTAGTCCCACGGTTCCTCATCCCAGTACTTACCTATGAGGCAAGGAGCCTCATACGAAAGCTCTGGGACAAGGAAGAGGGACGCAGAGGTAATTCTGGGCCAAGGAGCTGATTGTGGAGGTTGGGGTGGTGGGTGGGAGGGAGAGTGGATGTGTGGGGGGGCAGGATTGTGTGATAAATCATAATGGTTGTCCATGTCCAGGCTAAGCAGGCATGATATGTGGTATTAGTGGCTAGAGAGGCATTTTGATTTAGCCAGTCTAGTCATTCCTCAGTTTGGTATGACTTTCTTTTAACTGGACATTTCTGATAAAGTAGTCCTGCTAACTTTAATTACCTGGCTAGATTGGCATTTGGGTGCTGCCAGTCTAGCCATTTCTTACTGCGGCATTGTATATTTTTTTGGGCATCTGTGATAAAATGATATGATGTGATTCAAGTCATTTATAATGCGCCTGTACACAAGTGTACACAAGGGAGGGATGATAGAGGGAGGACGAGACAAACGATCTCACTAGGCCTTGTGTCATTGTGAGAACGAGAAGTGCAAGGGAAAAGGGAGCAGGGAAGTGCAAGTGAGAGGGGAGGGGAAAACAGGGCAGCAATGCTCTCAGTAAGTGCAGCCAGGGCAGAGCAGCTATTGGTTGTGCAAGGAGAACAATGGACTGCAGGGTTACAGTTACAGCCCCTAAGTGCATGGTAGGCCCGGAGGCAGTGCAAGGGTGACCAATCAAGAAAGAGCCTGGACTCAGAGAGACTCTGAGGGTAGCCAAGCAGCCAGTCAGTACAGCAGACAGGTAGGTCAGGTAGGTCAGCAGGGGGGAGAGAGAGCGAAAGCAGCAGAGGAGAGGAAAGCTTTTAGCTGCTTCCGAAACGTCAGGTTGTCCGCCTCAAGTTTGAGAGGGGCAGGGAGGCCATTCCAGTTGGAGGCACCAGCAGAGGAGAGAGGTCTACCCCCACTCTCTGCCTGGAGAAATGTCTAAGCCTTAGAGAGTTGGAGGTAGCTGAGTGAAGGGTTAGAGAAAGAAGGTATTTTGGAAGAGAGCATTGGATTTAGTGTTGGCACTGGCCCCAGAAAGCCTTGTGGGCAATGCAAAGGTTCTTGAACTTGATCCTTGCAGCCAGTGCAGAGATTTCAGGGCTGGAGAAATACAATCCCAGGGCTTGAGGCCAAGGCTAAGTCTTGCAGTCCTGTTCTGGATTATTTGCAGATGACGGAGACTAGAGGAAGACAGATTGAGAAAGTGGCTGTTGCAGTAGTCCAGCTAAGAGACAGTGAGCTTCTGGTGGAGAGTGAGAAAGGGAAGAATCCCTTTGAGGAGGAGCAGCTGGTAGTGGGACTTCTTGGTGATGTACTAGATGTTAGGAGAGAAAGAGAGTGTGGCGTTGAAGATGACACCAAGGTTTTTTGCCTCGCAGGAAGGCAAAGGAAGAGGGCCCAAGGTGGTCTGCTATAGTGAGAGAGGAAACACAGTGGCAAGGGTCCCAATGAGAAGGATCTCTGTCTGGCATTAAGGCAGAGATTGTTGGAGGCGCACCAATCCTGAATCGTGGATAGACAGTCAGGAATGAGCAAAAGAGGAGAGGAGGATGAGGGGAGCCTGAAGGAAAGCTGAGTCATCTGCACAACACTGAAAGTTAGAGGATAAGGTAGAGATCAGGGAGGCCAAAGTGGCCAAGTAGAGGTTGAAAAACCAGCGTGAGAGGATAGAGCCCTGGGGAATGCCACAGGTAGAGAGAGGTGGCGGAGAGAATGGGACCACGATCGACCTGGGAGCGGAGTGGCGGTCCAAGTGGAAGCAGGTCAGTCACTCTAGGGTCTGATCTGTGATGCCCAGGTTCTCACAGAGTCGATTGATCAGGATGGCGATGTTGACCCTGTCGAAAGCAGAGGAAAGATGAAGGATGAGAATAGAAGGAATGCTGGAATCAAGGTTAGAGAGCAGCACAGGTGTTAAGGAGAGCAGTTTCCATGCCTCTGGCAGCTCTGAAGCCAGACTGATGGTCATGGAGACAACCAACAGATTCAGTGTGGAGAGTAAGCTGGGAGATGGTAAGCTTTTCCGAGTTTGCTCAGGAAAGGTGGAGATTGAGCGATAGTTTTCCAGCAGGTAGGATCAGCAGACTGCTTCTTGAGGAGTGGGTGCACAAGGGAGTGCTCAAAGGGAGAGGGGAACATTGCAGTGGCGAAAGAGTGATTACAGAAATCGGCCAAGGCTGGAGTGAGGGTGTCAATATGGGCTTTGATGGTTCTGGAGGAGCAGCGGAGCACCTGTTTGGACGACACTTTCATAGATCGGACTTGTCTAGAAACCTTGTCATGTGTTGTCAGAGAGAAAGAGGAAAAAGGAGGAGGAGAGAAGAGATGGCCAAAATGGGCCAAGAGAGGAAGAGGACATAGAGGACAGGATGTCCTGAGATTTAGCAGAGAAATGAGAGAGCAGAGCTGTACAGAGGGCATGGGAGGGAACAGAAGAGGTATAGACCACAACAGGATTGACCAGTTCCTTGCAGATTTTAAAGAGTTTGGCCGTGTTGTTCGAGGCCATGGAGACACATGCTTTATTGTGTGCTCTCTTCTTGATGAGTGTTATTGCTTTGACTGGCATTTTGCTGAAAACAGTCTAGGTATGTCTAAATGTGGCCTGGCATTCTGTACTATAATGTTATTACATGTTTACACTGGTCTACATTGTGCAGCCAGTTGGAAGCATTAATGTTCCTGTGCACTGTTGGTGACTTGCATGTATTGGATTGTGTTACCCTACAAAACAATTGCAAACACTCTGGCTTTATAGCCAATTTATTTCAGAAAGTGTGCTGTATATTGCATTAAAACACATATTTATATCTTTTTCCTAGTGCAGTGTGCGGCATACCCCTTCAGCAGCACGTTCATGCGTATTGTGCAAGCGTGACAGTCTAGGCCGGCCCAGAGTGTGGCGCAACCCTTGATTTGTTGCCGAGTTGGGGGGCCCCCTCAGCATGGCTCGCAGGGGGGCCCCCACATTTTGTGTTACGCCACTGAGTTTGCGGACACACTTCCCTGTTCGCTCCGCGGACAGTGTCCTGATTGGCCAATCGTCTTGCGTGATGTTCGCGTACATGCAACGTGTTCGCTGATTGGACGGCGTGGAGCGTGAAGCGCTTCAGATTTTTCGGTAGCGCCCGCCATCTTGGATTCGCGGACATTCGCGGACAGCGCGGTGAAACATTGTTCAAAATGTGTATTTTCTAGAGTGTGTTGGTGTGTAGGAGTGTTTGGGGAGGGTGGGAGTGTATGAGATAGGATGAAAGTTGTGTTTTTTATGTGTTAGACGTTCTTTTTGTGTTCGATTTGTTTGCGGACATCACGGGTGTTCTGAAATGTTCTAAATAAACTGACTGGGGGGTGTTCTAAGGACTCAATATGTGTCAGTTTTGTTCGCAAGCAAAGTGAAACTGTTCTAAGAACACTTGCGGTGTCTGGGGAGTGTTCGTAGGGGGTGTCCTGAGGACGCTGTCCGTATTGTTCTCTGTCAAGTTGAATGTGTTCTAAGAACACCCGCGGTGTCCTGAAATGTTCGCAAATAAACAAAATGGGGGTGTTATGAAGACGTTTTTGAGAACACTCCCGGTGTCCTGAAATGTTCGTAGGGGGTGTCCTGAGGACGCTGTCCATGTTGTTCTCTGTCAAGTTGAATGTGTTCTAAGAACACCCGCGGTGTCCTGAAATGTTCGCAAATAAACAAAATGGGGGTGTTCTGAAGACACTTCTAAGAACACTCGCGGTGTCCGGGGAGTGTTCGTAGGGGGTGTCCTGAGGACGCTGTCTGTATTGTTCTCTGTCAAGTTGAATGTGTCCTAAGAAAAATCGCGGTGTCCTGAAATGTTCGCAAATAAACAAGATGGTGGTGTTCTGAAGACGCTTCTAAGAACACTCGCGGTGTCCGGGGAGTGTTCATAGGGGGTGTCCTGAGGAGGCTGTCCGTATTGTTCTCTGTCAAGTTGAATGTGTTCTAAGAACACCCGCGGTGTCCTGAAATGTTCGCAAATAAACAAAATGGGGGTGTTCTGAAGATGTTTTTGAGAACACTCCCGGTGTCCTGGAATGTTCGTAGGGGGTGTCCTTAGGACGCTGTCCGTATTGTTCGTTGTTAAGTTGAAAGTGTTCTAAGAACTATCGCGTTGTTCTGAAATGTTCGTAGGGGGTGTCCTGAAAACGGTGTCCGTATTGTTCGCTGGCAAGTTCAAAGTGTTCTAAGAACACTCACATTGTTCGCGGACATTAAAAGTTTCCCATAGATCATAGTTGAAATGTTTGACTCTATGGATGTGATATGCTGCGGTGGTTGTTGCCAGGGCATAGAGTCTTGGGTGCATGGCCAAATGGCCATGCACCCAAGACTCTATGCCCTGGCAACAACCACCGCAGCATATCACATTCATATTTGCTTATAACTTTGGGTGAAAAACAAATGTATAAGGAACAAAGGTATTAGATACTATGGTTGTGATATGCTGCTATGGTTGTCCTTATTATTGTATACTTACTGTTTGGTCTAGTAATGGGAGTCCATATTTTTCTTCTTCATTTCTGTGATAAAAGAAAATAGCATGTTAGTATTAGTATTTTCTAATGACTTATTACATTGTATAAGCAATATAATTTTATTTTTTTTCGACCCTCATATTTAGTAGAGTACAAATCAGAGTACTGTGCAATTTGCTCAGTTTCTGTATTTGTTGCTAAAATCATTGGGTCTGTGGGAGAAAAAAAAAATCCATGTTGGATTAAAAAAAAACCTTTTTCTGTTATGCTACAGTTTATTTGTTTGTTTGTTTTCAATGTTCACTTTTTGTTTCTGGCTAATGCTTTATACTTTGCTTTGTTGTATTTTTTTTGGAGCAGTAACAGATTCTTCATTGTTTTGATATTATAAAATTTTGGAGCAAATAGATACCAATTGGCGTATTCTAACTGTCTATTTTTTAAATATATTTTAGTGGTTTTGATTTATCTATTTGGATATTGTTAAATTTTGGGACAGTTAGATACCAATTGCCGTATTCTAACTGTGTATTGTTTGGCCTAATTTAGTGGTATTCATTTATCTGATTAGTTGTTGTAGAATCTCTGAGCTGTTAGATAGCTTTTGGAGTATTCTAACAGTTTATATTATTTTAACACAAATTTATAATTTTGGGACAGTTAGATACCAATTGGCGTATTCTAACTGTGTATTTTTTGGTCTAATTTAGTGGTATTCATTTATCTGATTAGTTGTTGTAGAATCTTTGAGCAGGTAGATAGCTTTTGGAGTATTCTAACAGTTTATATTTTTTTAACACAAATTTACTTAAAGGTTTAAATACAGTTTATTTATCAAATTTTGGTTTTAAGAACATCAAATAAGCGTTTGTAAGATTTGCTGGTAATCTCTGCTTTAGAGTAATGGTACTATCATTACATTCAAACCATCCACATTTCTTTTTTATATATGCCGTGTAGTGCCCTGAATTGGTTGTGGCTCCTGCGTGGTAGATTATACCTATTGTTGTGAAGGTTTTCTTACCAAGTGATATTTGACTATGTGTGAATCCAGTCAGCTTGCAGTTGTTTTTGGTACCATCTGCATTGTAACATAGAAGCATTAGTATTACGTATTTACTATGTGTTTGTATTACTAATGTGGAGCGATTATCTGAATTGCAGGTATAGCATAATGTACCATGGTTTGCATTTTGTACAAGTTGCTGAAATGGAATGGAATCACAATTTGGTATTGATATATATGAAGCGTTCATTTGGGAATTTCTTCTTGTGTCACATTGTTGCACAGAGTGCATGTATGTTTCCACATGTATGAAATCTGGAAGATTTCATTTATAGGTATGTTTTTGTTTTCCAGTACTAATAGTAAGTACATTAGAAATTCTTGTGGATCTTCCTGTGAGTTTATAGTGAATTTCACCATTCCAGCACAGTAGTCCAATTGTCGCCTTATTCCAAAAACACTATATGTGTTGTCAGGATTGTTTGCTGCATTTCTGTGAAGTACTAACATTTGCAAACACAAAGGGTCTGTACTGTGTAAGTAAATGTTGTCAAAAATTGGTGGTAATTGAAATAGAATATTCATTGCTACATTTGCATAGCAACTTACACCAACTATATTTGAGAATTTAAATGGTCCAGGTAGTTCTGTATCTAACTGCTTTTTTTGGAGTTTGTCTTCCTTCTTTAAAGAAGTACCTGGTTTACTTTCTCTAATTGATTCTTTTTTGTTTGTGGTACTTGATGAAGTATTAGTTTCTTTTACTCTCTTTGGATGATTTGCAGTGATGTCCTGTTGCATTTCTGTTTGATTTAGTTTTCTTTTACAACGTTTTAGTTTTTGTGGAACAGAATATGTGTTTAGATGGGGAGTGTATAGTGAGCGAAGTCTATTATATTCTAAAATGCAAGGAATATCAGCGTTTACTTTACTTGCATCAAAGTTGATTAGAAATAGACCGTCAAGTGTACGTAAGCGTGATAGTGCTACGTAGCTCATGCCTTCTTTAAAGACTGTGTTACCAATATCTATCATTGCTTTGTCTAGGGTAAGACCTTGTGATTTATGAATCGTGACTGCGTATGCAAGAGTTAGATAAAATTGTTCTCTGCGTACATACATATCTTTGAAGAGAAGGAATCTAGCTGTTGAGCGTCCTATCCGTTTTACTTCTGAAAGTTTGTCAAAGAGTATATTGACAAACTGAATTTTGTTGTCACGTGGGTATGTTTGAAAGCCAACAACTGTACCCAGTGCTCCATTAACTAGTCATTGGTCCACGTCAAGGTTACGTTTAAGCATTACTCTGCAATTTAAGGATAATTTTAACATCTTTTCTAAACCTGCTGTGTTTGAGATTGATTTTTCTAAATTATTTAGTCTTGTTGTGGCTTGGTCACACATGGGTAGTGTCATACCATGTACATCTAGGTTGTCTGTGGCGCTAATTTCCATTATTGGTTGCATTTCTTTACTTAACATTATTTCATTGAATTTGAGACAACTTGCAAGAGTTGGCATTAAGGCCATACAATTGACATTTTTCTGGGCTAATTGTTCCATAACATCTGTAGCACATGCATTATCGCCATAAAGTGCATTAATGTGCCGGGTTTTCAATGTTGCTTCTGCTTCTTTAGAAAGTATACCAACTCTCAATCTTTTTAAAATGTTGGCATAAGTTAGATCTGCAGATTGGCGCATGTTTTCTGTTAATTCTCTGTATTGGAAATGTTGCCAAAGGTTGACATTTCCAATGCGCCAACAGTTTTACGGCAGAGTTTGTGCCCTAATGTTTTAAAAATAGGTTCACCTTTTACTGGTGTTAATTGAAGCAGATCTCCAAAAACAATAATGTGTTTTCCTGCAAAGAGCTCTTCATAGTCTGTTTTGAGTACTTCTTGTAATCTGAGGTGAATCAAAGCTAACATCAGGTTGGAGACCATGCTCACTTCATCTATTAGTAGCATTTTCATTTGTTTCAATACTCTGCGTAATTCCATTGCAGCTTCTGCAGAAAGTTTGTAATAGTCTAATTTGTTCTGGTGTTCTACTGGTAATAGTAGTAATCGGTGTAATGTAACACCACCTATGTTGTAGGCAGCTAAACCTGTGGGGGCAGTGACAACAGCTGACAGTTTGTTGTTTGTCAATTGTTGAAGGAACTTACTAATGATTTTGATTAGGAATGTTTTGCCAGAACCAGCTTCACCACTGACGTACAGTAGTATAGGTTTATAATTATGGCAGGAACATTCTTTATTTTCATGTTTTACACCATGTGCAATTTGTTTTGTTACTTCTTGAAAAATGCTACTTTGCTCATTGTTTAGTTTTGATTGTAGTATAGTTAAGTCTTCCTTATCTTCATACTGACACATGGTGTTTTCTACTTCTATCATAGCTAATTCTGCCTCATTTGTTATTAGTGGTTCTCCCAGTGATTCTTGGCTTCCTGTTACAGAAGGTTGACTACTGTCAGGAGTATCCTTATCTAGTTGGGCTTGGAGTTCTTCTTCATGTTGCTGTTCATTGTGCAACATTGTTTTGTACTGTGTAAAGTTTACATCAGTTATAATGCTTTCATTTGCTTTGAAAGCATCCTCATATGAGTCATAGTTATCTAGTAATTGTTCTTCTTTTCTCCATGGTTTGAAGAGTTGTAGCAGGGGCATGTAATATACTTCTTTATGTTGAGGAGTCTTCAATGACAATTTGATATGATTAATTAAATTTGGTTTAGTGAGTTTAACTAAGCTGCCTTCACAGTCTGTCACTCTATATTTACCTTTTTTTTCATCAGGTTTCATATTATTTTTGTATGTGTAGTTTTGGGCTATTTGGTATAGACACATGTTTTCCAAAGTATTACTTCTGTTTGGGTAGTATGTGTCCAATAAATTGTTTTTTAAAATGTCTTGGCTGTTGGGATCATGTTTGGCTATTGTTTCTATATCTTCATATGATTTTAGAACTCTTTTTCTAGATTTAGCTGGACCAAGACTTAGCCATACTATATTTTCAGATTTACCATACAATGAAGTACCAGTTAAACGATCAGCTGCTTCATAAGATCCACATTCTCTATGGGTGAGCATTTTTATGCCCAGGCTGTATAATTTCTGAGATACTGTTTTATTTGATGATAGCTCATTCCAGAGGTCTTGGAGCTCTGTCTTTTCTGCTTTAGTTAAGTATGCTGTGACATATCGTGCAACTGCAGTAGAATTGTCTGCAATGTACTGCACATCTATGTTTGCATTCCATAAGTGGGCAATGCTTGTGTTATAATCATTGATATATTTTTCTTCTTCTTTTCTTTTTATGTAATATGTATTTTTAGGTGACTTACCTTTAACACTATGTCTAACTGAAGACATGAGGTTGTTTACTTGACCTGTATTTGTAACTGGTCTAGGGAAACCAAATCGGCATTTGGTGTAGTATTTGCCTTTGTTTTTGTATTTGCGATGACAATATTTTCCACATTTGTGTCTTTGAAATTGTAAAATTTGTGCATGAAGATCACTATTTGTGGCTTCTGATGGAATTTCACAAGTGACATATTTTTCAATAAACTGTAAAACAGTGGCATCACTGTCTTGACCAAATTTAGGAGCATCTTTAATCCATAAAAGCATGTAGATATGTGGTGCTCCTCTGGCTTGGTATTCTTTTCTCCAAAAGACGTGTTGCACTTCTCCAAGGGGAGGAACAGTTTTATTACAAATAAAATGTAGCATAGCAATGAAGCGATGGTGAAAATATCTTGAAACATTAACAGGATCCAAAGAACAAAGTTCTCCAGGTGTTAGAATATCTATGTTTGTTTTGTTTTTATTTGATATGCGTAGGAAATCATGTAAATCTTCCCATGCATATTCTGCACAACTTAATGTAACAAACCAAGTGGGTGGGCCAAGGTTTCTGATCATACAACGTACATCTCCATGATGTCGAAACCAGTACTCTTTAGTACCACGCATATTTGCTAATAGATTTGTAATATTTGATTGTAAAACCTCATCCTTTTGTTGCACTTTCTCTAATAATTGTGTAGCTGTCATATTTTGAAAGTGCGATCCTGATTTTAATATGTGTGCAACTCCGTAACATAAAGTTGCTAGTTCACTTTCAAAGAGTAGGTGAAATATGTATTCCACATTTTGTCTAAATCTGGGATCTTCAGAATACATCCGTAATGAGCGGTATTCTGAAGCTGCTATTTGAATAGGTCTATCATCATACCTTCCTCCTTTTCCAGTAGGAAAGAGTAGAGGAAAAGCACGTGCTTCTATACTTTTTTCCCATATACTGATTGGCGATCCTTTTGTTTGACGCATTTGGTAAGTTTCCAGTACATCTTGTACGGTGTCATTACAGTGCAAAGGATGAATTGTATAATGGTCTAAAGTATTTGATATTGTAGCAGGATCTAGTAGCTCAAATTGACCAGCTTCTTGTGTTTATTGAATTATTTCAGTTGTATCTTTCAAGTTTTCTTCAATATTAATTTCTTTGCAATATTCATTATTCTCTTTGAGATATTGGAAGGCTTGTCTAACTTTATATAAATCTACCAGCTGTTGCCATATTTGTTTGTCTTTTGTAGGTACTCCATTTACTAATATAATTAAAGATTGCTGCATTGGACGTTGCACTCCTAGAGTATGCACATTTTCTTTTAGATTTAATGGTAAATAAACTACTTTTCCACTAATGCCTTTTACCAATTCAGAGGGAGGTAATTTTGCTGTTTTTGGTTGAAGGCGTATTATTGCTTGAAATGGGTGTACTGTTTGAATTATGATGCTCTCATATAAATTAAGTTGTTGTAGAGGTTTTGGTACTGGGTATAATTCCAAATTATTTGTGATAGAACGTGAAGGAGTTTGGTTGTTGTCAAGTTTTGTAGTGCAATAACTGCAAAGTATTAAGTGCTCAGTTATTTCATATTTGTTTTCTGCTACAAGGTAGAGAGCTAATTCAAACCATTTAGAATCTTCATTGTCTTCTATTTTGTATGATAGGTCCACAGTTTTTGTTTTACTTTTATAAAAAATTCTACGGCAACATACACATACATGGTTTGGTACTTCAGCTGATGTACTTTTAAATTTTAGTATTTCTTTTTTGTATGTGTTTAGCAAATTGTTGCTTAATTGGTTTAAAGCTATTTCATTCTGTAAATGGCTTTCACTTCCAAAATATTTTTTCTGGATATAATGAATTTCTTCAAGTAGGTCTTTTGCTGTACCATGTAGAAGGATGTTATTTAACTTTGCTAGTGCTAAAGCAGGACTTTTAGCATAGTACAGTTTATAGACTAGATTTCTTATAGTTGAATGAAGTGTTGATATCCTTTTGATATCATGGAAGTGGTTTTACAAGTAGGTCCTGTAATGCAGGCCAATGAATGTCCTTGTAGTCCTGTGTACTTGCGCACTGGACAGGTATCTATATTTTGCAGTAATTTAATTTTAATTTTGTCTTTGCTTTTTACATATTTATTGAGGAATTGGCGTAAAGATTTGAAACATTGTTTGGGAATGTTACACATTGACGTGCATGGCCATTTGTACACTAGACGTTCTGATTCAGTTGAATGGAGGGGTAATTCTAAGTTTTCAGGGCATATTTTTGTAAGGAGTACTTCTTGTTCCATTATGGTATTATTCACTTTTTCATAACCTCGACCACTGCTATTTATGGCAATTGTATTTGTTTGCTTTTGTTTGTACGCTTCTTCATTAAAATATGGTTCTGTGCTCGTAGTTTGATTCCATTCACCTCCGCAGATACTTAAGAAGTTCTTTCTGTTGACATTTCGCTTATTGAGAAGTCTTTTTTGTAATTTAGTTATTGGTTTTGTTATTAGTTTTGTTAGTGGTTTCATTTTGTTTAACAGTAAAATAAATAAATTTCTTTTGAGAAGAATTGCACTGTCCATCAATGCTTCTAAGATTAATTTCTTACGATAGGTTTTAAGCTTTGAACCTGATTTCTCTCCTGTTTTTATAAGATTTTGAAGGACTTTGTGACGGTATATTTTGGCTAAAATACTTTTCTTGGTATGCTTACTTTGCACTATATTAAAATTTGAAGAAGTAGTTTTATCTGTACTGATAGCTGATTTTCTGTTAATTGTTTTTTGGTTTGTTTTACATTTTGATAGAGGAAGCGAAGTTGTTGTACTTGAAACTTCTTGTGTTTCACTAAATGATTGTATTAGCTGTTTTGTTTCAACTTTTTTTTACAAATTCTGCTAGAGATGGATGCTTATGTTGGACACCTTTATTTTCATTTGCTCTACTTTTGCGTTGCTTTCTACGGACTTGACTTTTGGTAGGCATTCTTTAGGGTCTGTTGAAAAAAATAAAGAAGACATGGGTTGGGGTGTTCTGGAATGTATGTGTGCATGAGTGTTTGAGTAAGATGATAAAGATGTATGTAATGGTGTGTGATTGTGCATTGGGAACTAAAACTAGTAGGGATAGGTATTCTTGAATTTATGTGTTACTAAACTGGGGTTCAGATGACAAAAAAAGTAAGCTAGTGGTGTGGAAAAGTACAAATAGTAAATCTAATGTATACAATTAAAACAGTTATTTGTTCTATAATATGAAAATTGTAGTGGTTCAGTTGGGTAATTTGTGTGTCCAAAAATAGAAATTTGTGGGCCATTCTGGCTGCAAATCGCTGTTTAAGACATGGAAATTTTTGGACAAAATGATACAAAATCTCTATTTTTAGAAACCAAAATAGCTCGTATTAATGTCATGGTATATTTGATTAATAATACAAATATTATGGTGATATTTTCTTACTTTTTTTTAAAATTAACAAGTAACTTCTTAGTTTTTCTTTCTTCTTCGAATTCGGCTGCTTCTTTTCAGGAAACTGGTCTTCACTGCAATTGTAAAAGCTTCAAATTAGTAACTTTGTTTGTATATAGCACTGTTTTTAATTTAGATATTGATTTTTTTAATTGAAATCCTCAGTGCCTTCTGTAAAACCATTAAACTAATTTATTTACATAAGATACATTGCATCAGTTCAGTACATATGATATGTTCTTAATGAACAAATTGTATTGAATGACTAACTGTAGCAAAAAAAAAATATCTTTACTATGTCTTGTGAAATTTATAATATATCAGTGAATACCACTATTTCTGTAAGTAAACTGTTCTAGGTAATAGCGCCTCAATGTCATGTCTAATTTAAAGTAATTAAGTAAATAAATAAATAAAAACAAAAAATATGAAATTGTATAAGTATTTTTATAAAGGTTTAAAGATAGATTGTGTTTGCATGCAATTTTGTTTGAATATATGTAGTCTATATATTTCATTTAAAAAATGTTAGTTTAACATGATTTGAGTGTGTGTGTATAAAGAAAGTAAATAGTATAAAGATTTATAAGTGATAGTTGATTTTAGGAAATTGAAAAAAGTACAGTAAATTCATTTTACAGATTTTACAAGGTAAAAGTCTGTTTGAAAATGTGTTCATCTACTATACAGAAAATATGCATACCTGAAGTTTTTGTTCATGCATATGGATATGCATGGAGCTGCAAGTAGAAATCTTGAAGACTTGTACAGTATTTCTGGTAGATGGTGCTTGCCAATGATATGACACTTGTACTCAGAGAGATTCAGAGTACATTTGCAGTGCTGATCTATGATGATGCAGTTAGATGTAGAGGTCTTGAATGTGATTGGTGCATGGTCATGTGATTTTTGAGGTACATCCAATGAGGGAATGGAAGAGAGAGTGTAGTGGAAATGGTAGAAGGGCTGTTCATGTTACGATATGTCCGCGGACATGGCGGTAGTTCGCGGACATCGGGAGTTACATCCGGGGATTTTTGGGTTCAGAAGTCATGCAAATGAGAATAAGCACTGAAAGGGATTGGTCAGGAAAGTTTGGTGGGTGTGTTGTGCCAGGAGAGATTTTCTCAGATACTCTTTTTGCTGAGAGAACAAAAGATAGCTATGGCTGTGTGTTTCAGAAAACAGATTGTTTGGATTTTAGGAGATTCGTGGATACATTGTTTGAAGGTGCATGCAGAAAGCTGTGGAGTAGCTGTAGATCTTGGATTCCCACATGTGGAAGTACACTGGCATGGAGTACGTGGAATGAAGTGGTTGGACTTGCTACCTCTCTGTGCTACTTTGGAGACAGAGCAACATCCAGACATAATTGTAATTCATTGTGGTGGGAACAGTTTAGGACATGTGACTGGAATTTCTTTGCAATTTGCTATGAAAGAAGGACTTAGGAAGGTTATCGACATGTTTCCTAATTCTCAAGTGATATTTTCACGGAGTGCGGCTTCGTTCTTCTTCATTTGGTCCACAAATGGAAAAAGCAAGGCACAATGTTAATAAGGCTGTTTGTGCCTTTCTAAGAGATTTTGGCATGTCTTCTTTTCACAATGAAAATATTATGTTTTGTAGTACATACATTTTTCGCAGAGATGGAGTCCATCTTACTTATGCTGGCAATCAGATTTTTCTGAGAAATGTACAAAATGCATTGCGACCTTTTTTGGAATTACAACAACGATTTTGAAGTAGATGTTAAGCATTTACAATTTTTGACTTACAAACACCACCCAAAGGCTCTTTTCAGAGCCACCACTTCTTTCCAGAGAAAATTACAATTTTTGTGATGGAGTAGCAACCCAATTTTTTTAATGTTCGCGAACTGTCCGCGGACTTCTAAAAAATACAAAGAGCCCTGCTTCATTTATTTTCACTTCTATTTTTTAACTGGGAAAGGCGGCTCTGAAAAGAGCCTTATTTATTTTTGATTTTTGTAATTTTGTATTTTTTTTGGTTTTTCAGACACGACACACTAGGAGAGGAGGGTAAAGGAGGGTAAAGGGGGGGACACCCACCACAGGGATAAGAAAGGGCGAGCTGAGAGAGGAAGATGTAGAGTGGGTTTTATTTGGGTAGTGAGCAGGTCTTCTCGTGCTCTGAGACGATAGTCTCAAAAGCACTCCGAAGTCGCTCCCCCTGCAGAGTACTGTGTCACAGTACATACATACAACTGTGACCCTCGAAAGGTAAGGGTCATCAGCATTCAGTATGGCCTGTGAGGCAGCTTGAGGAAGACGCTGTCCCACAGAGGTGGTCCTTGTGGTGACAGGATCAGAAACAGAGGATGAAGTAGAGGAAATCAACCTGCTACGTTCTTCGCAAGGTACAACCCTGCGAATAGCCCCAGAGTGAAATGACCTCAGGTGTCGCTTCATAGTAGTGGTCCCAAAGCTGTACTTACCGTGCTTCCCGCGACTGAGTATCATTTTGCACTCATTGCAGGTAACACGGTTCGCACGAGCCTTAGGAACATTACCATGAATGGTAAATAACCGCCACACCCAAGACTCACGCCTAGTGCGGGTAGTAGGGTTTTCCTCTACCTCATTCTCATCATCCTCTTCTTCCTCCTCTGCATCCTCACTCCTGTTCCCCTCTTCAGGCCCTTGGGGAGGTGGTGGTGGTGGAGGGGGTGGGGGTGGTGCTGAAGCAGGTGCAGCACCAAGTGGCAGTTCAGCAGCCAAGGATGCCATCTTGATGATGGTGTAGTCTGCAGGTGGCAGCAAAAATCACTGTGTTCTGAAGAATAGCCAGAAACACAATGGGAATAAGCTCTTGGGCGTGGTCTTTTATAGAGGTGCTTGTGCGCGGTTTGCGGACATGCGCCCTGTCCGCGGACAGATCGAACACAAAAAAAGGATCGGAAAGTTTCAAAAGGTATATAGAAACTCAATATTGCTATGTGGGACTTGTGCCATGGTGAGATTTTATTGAAAAATATTATGGATTAACTGTGATGTCATTTTGATGTCCTGGGTGTTAGTCTTAGCAGTGCACGGTGGTGGCGCGAGTTATGGTTGCTTAGCTTACCATGACTGGCGAATTTCAAGGGTTTTTCGATTTTACTTGGAACCATAACGTCCCTTTAACAAAGTTTTTTCACTGAATTTCATAGGTTTTTAGTAGCGCAACTTAACCATAACATCCCTTTAACAAAGTTTTTTTCACTGAATATGTGTATATATATGTATACACCGAGAGGGAGTTGTTCTGCTAGCAGGATTCACTGCTATTTACACATATATTCAAACGTATGAATACTGGGTACAAACATGATTTGCTTTCCCCCTGCAACATTAGTCTGTTTGAATGGTGATGAAATGATGCCCCTTAGAAAAATGGCCAATCCTACATAGGTAGCTGTACCCTTTTTGGATAGTCATATTTTCGCAGACCCACTCTCCTTATCTGCAGTGTGGCAACACGCCTATAGTGATGACGCAAGAGCCTGGGCTTTTGAAAATTTGAATTCTCGTGTTGTGCCATCACCTCATTTGCTATGAATCTGCACACACTGTGTTGCATACATTTTTGCATGATTTCATGTCCCCTGAAAGGCTGCCACTGAATCCTCTCAATCATACAACTTTTTGAAACATGAGATAAGAGGAAATCCCCTTGCCACTCTGCCCACAGTAAGAACAGCCTTTTGTATTGTCACAGTTTTATAACACGGCACACTCCAGCCAGGGACTCCTTCCCCGACAAGGAATGTGGCGCACAATAAAAACACATGTTATCGTTATTATACTACAGATTCTTTCTGAGTAGGCCTCCAACCCATCCCACACCCACCTTTCACAAACACCCAATGTCACAATGGACTAGGAACCAGGCCGGTGTGTATCAATACAATGGGCCTCATTACACGGACAGCGGTAACCATGACGCTATTAGCGCCATGGTTGCTGCCGGTATTTTACCGATTCCGCCTTGGTGAATGGGGGAATTACCGCCCCATTCCAAGTTTGGCGGGGCGGTAATTCCCCATTCACCAACGCCCTTCCACATTCCCATTTGAGCCCCATAGGGCTCAATGGGAATGGGGAAGGAGCAAATAACGGTACCGCCATTAGCGGTACCGTTATGTGCCCTGAAGTCCCTCAGCGGGTCCCGTCCTTAACGTGTGGTCTGAACACATGTTAAGGACGGGACCTGCTGAGGGACCTCATAGTATGGGGATAAGGGATTACCGGCACCGGTGCCCTTACCGGTGCCGGTAATTCCTTAGCACCATCCATGTAATGAGGCCCAATATGTATTCATTTATTATTTAATGAAAAAGGAAAAATACTCAAAATACAGCAGCCACCAATATGTGGCAACACAAATGCAATGATTCCTAGAGAACAATTGGTTCAGATATCCTATCACAGTTTACACAGATCATTAATGGCCGAACAAAAAAAAGATTAAAAACTTGATTAGAAACAGGAACAGTTTTTAATCAAGTGATAGCACCAAGTTTTAGCACTCTGCCCTGCAACACTCACCCCCAAACATCAGCTAACTTAATTCCTTGAATGGAAGGATAGCAATGAGTAAGGATAGAGAGAGAAAATTAGATTTGGAATAAAGCCCACCCACCCAAGATGGGAGGCTAAAAAAGAAAGTGAAAACCCGTTTTTGGAGCAAAACTGCAGAATCGAATTTTGGATTGTTACTCACACGGTTACTCACAACTGCGGTGGGACAGAATAAAAGGAAATTCGTGTTGCTACACTTGAGGACATAGGGAAACTTAGAGACTACTAATGAGCACACAGAACAATGTGAAAATGAAGTAGGAACATCGATTTGTGGGGAGAAAGCTAATGGGAAAGCAAAAAATACAAACGGCAAATGGAAATTCGTTTTACACGGGATTTACAATGACAGTTAGCAAAATATATCAAGTTCCAATAGAAATCACGAAACTATGTGCTGTGACAACACACCTTCAGCTAACTTTAACATCTAGTGAGAAGTCAGAGCTTTCCAGATTCTAACAACAATAACCTAATGATTAGGATTTCTTATTCGCTACAAATAAATTGTCTACAGGTACTCTTCACCATTGCTGAAACTGAAAGGAAGTAAATCAGCTCACTAAAACGTATCACACCGTTAAGCAATACTAGGTGAAGTATGGGGATTCAAAAATTAAGCACTCCTTTAAATAATCTGATTTATATGAGGCTAGAATTTCTGATACAAACTCTTTGAATTTATTTTTAGAAAGTATGTTGAAAACTGAAGACAAATTGTTCTTGTTCCTGAAGAAGAGATGGAATTCTCGAAACAGGTCGAGCTCTTGCTTTAGAACCTCTTTTTGTTTTTTTGTTATTGTCACCATTGTAAATTGAATTGTAACCTTGATTGTAATTAATTTTGTTGTGTACTAAAAACACAATGAATTTTGAGAGCATTTAGTTTGCATTTAGTTTTGAGAGCTTTATGTTTGCATTCAGTAAAACAACCACTATACACACAAAGAAACTATTGATAAAGTGTATTTTTTGAAAAAATATATATTTTTTTAAAAACACTGGGTCTCTAAATATATAATATATATAAAAAATGGACTGACGTTTTCTTCAGTATATATAGGTGTGCATGGGATGGGAGTGTCCATAATTTGTGGACACTGAGTTTGTTTCCATTATAGGGAGTGAGTTTTTATGCCAGAGTCACATATTTCTCCCGTGCACCCTAAGCAGAGTGCAAATCCTTCCGAATAGGAATTGAACTATATTTACCCACGTTCACACAAATTAGGTGTGCTAAGCCTTATTGCAATTTTTTACTTGTACACAGGCCTCAGGAGGTTCCTTCATGCAGCAGTCAAGCAGGCTTTTAGTATCAAACATTTTGAACACTGCCAAGAGTTTGTGCAAAATCAAGGCTGAGGCCTGGCCCTGATCTCTATCGGCCAAATGTTGTGGCATGTGCTTGCCTCCTCTAGCCTACAAGCCAATAGCAAGCAGATCTAGGGTGGACAAGACTGGAATGTATAAGGAGCGGGTGCTGCATTATGAAGCTAAAGCGGTTTTGGGTGACAGGACCCTAACTGTGGCATTGACTGGCCTAGATTTTGCAGGTGGAAACTAACTGACCCTGTGTTTTAATCTCCTGTCAAATGCTGGACAGCCACTTCTACATATTGTGTATAGAGGGAAAGGTAAGAGCTCAAGTGTTAGGGAGAATTCTCAAGAATGTGCTAATTTCCCATACCTTTTGAGACCCCCAGCAACTTTGCTGGTTTCTAGGATTTGATTTTTTTTTTTATCTGGGACGAGTGTGAGCCTTTTTTCCCACTCTTCCATGTATTTTGATGTGTGTTTTATTTTTGTGTTCTTTGGTTATGGAGTTTTAAAACAACTCCATAGACATCATCCTTTTCTGTGTGTCACACAGCACCTTCAATGCAGTGACACAGGGATGTCTTTCAAACTTCCGAAGGTTTAAATACCTTCTCTGGGACTGACTACTGTCTCCCAGAGCATGTAAAGTTAAATTGACTTTACTAGTCTCTTTAAATGTACAGATCCAGCAGACACTATGTTCCTAAAGAGTGCTGGAGGGGTTGCCTAGCTTCCCCTGAGTCAAAAGACTCATGTAACAGTCAAATGTTACCCTTCCTACTTTAAATGGCTGGTGGCAGTGGTTTAGATCAAACTACCATGATTTTTCCTGACAGTAAACAATGGTAGCTAAAAATCGGGCCAGCCATGTTTTTCAATATGGCACCCAAGACCTATCTGTAAAAATAGACTCCGGTCAACTTGTTTCGCCATTTCTTTTAGGAACGGTCCTTCTTTTATTTGTCTCTGCCCCCCAAACCAGGTTTGGTCCCTCCTCTGGCGCCTGAGTGTCTGGGATGGACAGATGTGAGGGAGGTGCCCAAAACTCCCTGTGCTTAGTCTCCTAGGAGACCTGACTGCACTCTGGCATGATTGGATGGCTGGCTGTCCGGCAAGGACAGCCACCCAGCTGCCGTACAGCCACCTTGCTATGTGAGTTATAGCCAGACTGGAATGAATGCGGGAAAACTGTTTAAAAGCAGATCTCTGGGACTTGGAAAGCAGAGTCGACCACTGGAACGAAAGAACCAAAGACGAGCTGTAGGAAGAGGACTGCTGCAACTCCTAGACGACCGGTGAAGCCCTGGTGCAGGTCCAAATTGCCTGAAACTCCATCGACAGAGAAGCCCTTCAAGATTAGCCACCTGGACACCGTTCCCATCCTGGTCGGATTTTCTTCAGAGTGCTGTTGAAAACCAGAGAGCCAGGGGGAAGGAAACCAGCTGTGGACTTTAAGGCACTCACACCTTAAACCGACATTTTGCCAAGCTTGTGGCCTCTTCCCTGGGCAGTGCAGGAACCTCCTGATGTCCTCCTTCTTGTCCCCATGACTGAAGCTCAGGAACAGCGAGATCTGCTCTAATTGCCAGGAACAACTGCCTCAGCTACAGCTCTTCTTCACTTTAAAGGTACTGTAAAAACACTGTCCGGAAATCTTTTCGGCCAAAGTGAAACTTTGTGAAACTTTCCTGACTTCAAAGGCTTGTCCTGTCTAACTTTTTTTCGTTTGACAAAATTCTTCTAAAATCTGTGGCAAAGACTTAACCGTTTACTAACAGAACTGTGTTATCCTATACAAAGACTCAGAACCATTGACTTTGGCCCAGGCCTATGAACTGAATTGCTGGTTGTAGTTTATTGAAACCTTTTGCCCTGCCTATGCCTATGAAAGTATTTGTGCTATTGATTCTTATAACCTTGTCATTTTACCCCTTTTGAAAGTATCTGAAATGCCATTTTGCTCCCACTTCAGGGGAGCTGAACTTGTTCAGTAACTTATTGGTTCTGTATTCGTAGTATATTAGTAGATGATATTGAGCTGCTCTTTCTAGTGTAATGTTTTCAAACTGACTGTATAAATAAATGTATATCCTTTTACCAAGAAACCTTGAGTAAGTGTTTGTTTGAATCACTGTATTTGTTGGTCCTATGTGCAACTTGTTCTACTGTTTTCTAAACCCTTGAGATAAGTCGGGCTGCTCAGCCACTACTACCACATAACTGTGTAGTACAGTCTTGTACAAAAGGTGACATTGTATTCTAAGTCTTGTAGTCTTAATTGCAAGAAGTGTTCCCAAAGGGTACTGCATGCGATTCTGCCTAACATCAAGCAAGGCCTCCACCACCACAGAGTTTACAGGAAAAGTCCTTGGTTGCTCATGGAGTAGCAAAATTGAAAGCAATCACAAAGACCTTGCAACATACATCACAACATACAACCAACATGACCATATATGAATACGCACAGATGATATTTCCTCTCCCTGTAAACGTGTTCTTGATCATTTTACATATACATTTCATGCCTTTCTTGATTACTTTAACCATAAAAACAATATCCTATCAAGGCTGTCTGATATGCAACCCAATGGCTCACCCCACAGCTAATACAAGGGACTAGACACTCATAAATGAAGTGGAAGCATATTCTAGCAGATTGAATTTTGTAGCAATATCATCTTGGATGATACAAAAAATGATTGGCCTCTAAGAAAGTATCTTACACCCGCAGGAATCTATCCAGAGGCTAGTGACACACAGACACGGAACTATTTACATTTTAAGAAATTTAATTTTCCCCCACAATGTGTACTTTTCATTATACCGACACCATCTGTACATGAACGCTTAGCTAAATTGTTTGCTTAAACAATCTACGGAAAATAAACCTCAACACAAAATCAGGTTTTGGCCTTGCTGATTTCTCAGCCAATAGGCAAACCAAAGACCCACAAACTGCACAATCAATGTCTATCCCTTTCCAAAAGGACTTTGCTAGCTCGGCTGCTCGCAGAAAATTCTCAGACTCTTCCTTAGGTATTTCGCTTGCAAAACACTACTGACAAATTATGTCTGCACCTCAAGCAGCAGACCCGATCAAAGCAATAGTAAATGACACGCTATCATAGGATGTTGACTAGTATCATACAACACATGTTTGCCAGTAAAGCTGGTTGGACATCATATTTGGCTATTTTTGGACATTTCCCCTATCATCCAGGGCCTGGGGCTAATAGTTTGTTTTCTGAAGCAATTGTTAAGGTGTTTTTAAGTATGGAAAAGTACAAACAATCAATTTATTATGTAGAACATGACTATGGGCAACAGAAAATGTATGTAAGATCTAAATTGCTTGTTCATAAAACTACATACTGATGCCTGAGAATATATGACAGACCCAGGATTTGTGAGCAACTTTGAAGATGCGCCATGAAAAATCATGTGTCCTACAGTACTGTGTGACCTTTGACAGTGCTCAAACTCACATGCTACCAGCTGTCATGTAGAAGTTGCTAACATGACCAAACAATGGTCATTTTGCAGCTCTTGGTTAACACAGAGAACCCGTAAATGTCAGAAGACTGTCTGCCATTTGGGAAGTTGTCTCTCTCTGTACTACAGTATTTGTATAAGTGCAGGAATATGACTCAAGAACAGAAGAATAGGGACACAAATGTGTGTGGCCTCTACTCCCATTTCAGTCAGTAAACACTAAAGTCAATCACGAGAGCTGTGGCAGCACAATGAAGAGTTTTGGGTGGCAGTAGTGATAGAACAGACTGAAGGTGATACGGTGAAAGTATTCTGCTGGTAGGGATGCAGTTGAGGTCTTCTGGGTTTTTCCTAGCCCTGTACATGCTGTCACATAATATTCCACTACAAAGATGTGGCACCAAAATGGTCTCAGCCTTTCCCTGAGACAGTATTATTGAGCACATATTTGACTTTATTTGATCATTTATATAGTGAATATTCTTATGGAACCAAACTGGAAGATCTACATTTAGTTACAGATGTAAAAGTGACTGAGATGCTGCCATTCTTCTGTCTTTATTAAGAGTGTCCATACTTTGGATATTTTTTCAGGGCCAAGAAGACATGTCCACCTAAGCTCACCTAGCCACGAAAGTGTGAGTGGTGTAATTGGTGATGTGGCTTCTAGATGTCAATGTTTTGTACTTTCAAATCTGCCAAGCTTTCTTAGAAACACACTGTACACATGTTGAAGGTTAGCTTTGTCTTCTTCTCCTGTTCCTCTAAGAGTAACATTTTCCCCTTTCTCCTCCTCTGTATCAGTGGTTTCCAAAATCCTGTGTTGAGTACTTGACCTGCATGGGTCGCACTTTATCTAGCTCTTTCTCATCATCTTCGTCATCATTATTCTTAGACCAACCAGTAAATGTGGGTGGTGGATGTGTATTGCATACTTTGCTTGGATGGGCCTCTTTTTACAACAGTTTATCATCATCATAATCATAACCATGATCATCATCATTATCCTTAGACTGATCAGTGATTTGTGTGATGGTGGGTGCTGGTTGAGAGGGAATCATGGAACTGTGTGTTATTTCTCTTGGCTGGTCAACAGATTCAATCAACGACTACTCCCCTCCTTCTGCCTAAGAGATACTGAGCTGTTGCAGAGCAGGTGCAAGTGGATCTAGGTCACCTGGACTAAGCCCTGCCCACCTGGATCGTTCCTGGTTGCTGCTCTTTTTCCCTACTTAAGGAGCCATCCTGGTCTAAGCCCCACCCACCTGGTGCCTTTCTGGTTGCTGCTCTTTTTCCCTACTTAAGGAGCTCTTCTGGCCTAAGACCCGCCCACTGGGTGCCTTCCTGGTTGCAGTTCTTTTTCCCTACTTAATGAGCCCTCCAGCCTCTTTTCGTTTGCAGATGTGGAGCAGGTGCAAGTGGATCTAGGTCACCTGGCCTAAGCACCACCCACCTTCTTAGCCCTGCCTCTTCCTTTCTGCTCTTAACTCTTAGATCAAGGGCGTCTCCGAAGTGAAGGGCAGACGAAGAAAAGGGCAATTCCTGTTCAGACCAGGAGGATCCAGGACCTGAACCCCTGCCCAGACAGCAGGTAATCATGCACCAACATGTGTTTACTTCCTCTGTCCCCACATCATCAGGCAACGCCAACATCACCTTCTCTGGTGTTGGTGTGAGGACAGGTGCTCTGTGGCACATTAAGTTGTGCATTTGGTAAAAGTTATATTCTTGCACTGCAGCGTGTGTGTGCGGTTCGCTCGCAGCAGCGCCTGCCGGACTGCGTGGTCCCTCACAACTCCCTATCATGTGTGCCTTGCACCCCCCCTTCTCCAACGTCCTGCACCCACGCGCCCCCATTGCTCTTCCTCATTGACTGCCTTGTTTTTGCATTGTATTGCTTTTTGTTCTGCTGCATTCTTTCTTCTTCTAGGTTTACATTTGTCAACTGCTTTGCTCTTTTGTATATTGGTCTGTGTTCTGCTGTGCTCCACCCTCCTCTAGGTTCTCTTTTTAATGGCTGCTCTGTTCCTGATGCCCTGGTAACCTGATTTGCTTACCGGACTGCCGTGTTTTCTGCCTGCTCTTCCATCTGAGTTCTTGTCTACTTAGTCAATCATCCACTATTGTCTTGTCCCTTTTTGTCTCGTCTGCTTGCACCTCTCCTTGTGTCCTGCCCTAGTCTCTCCCCCCACCTTTGCCCTCCAGTTCTCTTCCTCTTGCTTCTTCCCCCACCTACTCAATGGTGCTCTCTGTTTCTCCTATTTTTTCAAACTGCTTCTCTATCTACTAACCTGCTCTCCTCACTAAGGGCCTGATCACGACTTGGGCGTTACCGCCGGCGGTATTACTGCCGGCGGTAATAGCCCTATGGCCGAACTCCCTGGCGCTAATAGCGCCGGATCACAAGTTTGTCGGTAAAGTAATTCCCCATTCCCCATTAAGCCCATTCGGGAATGCCCCATTCCCCATTGGGCTCAATGGGGAAAATTCACGCTCTTACCGCCAGCGGCAAATTTTCAGCGGATTTCCC
This sequence comes from Ambystoma mexicanum, assembly GCF_040938575.1. Taxonomy (NCBI): domain Eukaryota; kingdom Metazoa; phylum Chordata; class Amphibia; order Caudata; family Ambystomatidae; genus Ambystoma; species Ambystoma mexicanum. The sequence goes on from NC_090930.1 coordinate 330,194,253, forward strand.
CCCAGCTAAGAGCTGGGGCGAAATCCGCCGAAGTCCTGATTTGGCGGACCCTTAAATCCGGCGGTATTAGCGCTACCGCCGGATTTAAGGGTTACCGCCAAAGTCGTGATCAGGCCCTGAGTCTGGTAGGAAGAAGTTCAAAAAGGATATCCTGGTCTCCAACCCAGGCCTCCTTATCACTGACACTCATACCAGTGCTTCCTCGAGACAGACCCTCACAGACATCCTCTCTGTCATTCCCTCACCAGACCTATGAACTCTTCATTTGGTTTCTGTGCTCTTTCCTTTCTCTTCTTCTCTCATTAATGATGGCATCTGGTGGGAGACTCTCCTGGCCCCCTTCCACACCTCTAAGGTCATCATTAATGTTTACCTGAATGGCACCATCTTGGTTCAAGGCCCTCAGGCCAACCTTTTCCTCTTTAATAGATGCTTCTTACGCCTCATCAATGTCCTTTCTTCTCCTGCTGTCCCTTCTCTCTCTTCTTTCAGCTCTCTTGCCTCCCACCTCTGCCTCCTCTTTGGCTACCTTGTCCTCTCCTCCTTCCTCTTCTGCCCCCTCCTCAGGCTCCTTCTATACCTCCGCAGGGTGTACCTCTGATTTGTACCCCTCCTGGAAATCTTTCAAGGTTGGCAACCTACTCCATATTGCCACTCTCAACTCTCGCACACCTGTCAAACACTCCTCTGATACCTGACGCCTCCCGGGAGAACTTGATCTTGATGTCCTCTGTATCACCGAGACATGGTTCATGGCCAGCTCTGTCACAAGCTTTGACACTCATCTCCCTGATGGCTACAAGGTCCTCTCTGTGCCCAGATTCAACCGTCCCGTAGGGGGTATAGCCTTGATCTTCCAAGAGTGGATTCCTGACTCGACTCTGTAATTCTTATGCAGACAACTCCTCTTTGAATGCCTTGTCTGCAGACTCTCTCTCTCTCCTGGCCACTCTCTCACCGTGGCTACTATCTATCGGCTACTTGGTCAGATCATCCCCTTCTTTTCTGAGTGGGTGGACCTCTCCTCATCCCTCCTGGCCTCAATCACTCAACTCCTCCTCCTTGGAGACTTTAACATCCACCTGGATGCCTCCTGTCCCTCCTCTGGACTCTTTTGCGACCTCTGTGACTCTCTCTCTCTCTTTCTATTCTCCCCTCTGGCCCAACTCACTCTGCAGTGCACACTCTGGATGCTCTGTTCTCCTCAGACCTCCCCCTCTCTATCCCCCTTACCACTCCTCTCTCCTGGAGTGATCACGTTCTCCTTTCCTCCCAACACTCCCTCTCTACCCCTCAGGCCACGGCAACTCCAGCACTGCCACCTACCTTCTCAGTCATTGGGCCCATGAAGCGTGTGTCAGTTGAGGCTTTCACCGCCACTTTCTCACCCCCTCCTCCTATGGCTGACTCACATCCTGATACAGCCCTTTCCATGCTCCACTCTTCTATCTATGACACTCTTGATGTTCTTGCCCCTGTCATGAGGATCTGCTTGATGCCCAAAGCCAAGTGCAACTCCTGGCATGACTTTGACCTTGTCACCCTTAAACGCAAGTGCAAGGTGGCTTAGAGGACATGGCTACCTTCTTGTGCATCCTCTGACAAACTGGCCTGCCGCCTGCTCCGAAGGCAATACCTGCTCTCTGTCCGCACTAAGAAGGAAGCCCACATCCAAGCTGGGGTCTCTGCAGCATCTAACAACTCGATCAAACTCTTTAAAATCTGCAAGGAGCTGGCCAATCCTGCTAAAGTCTCTACCTCTCCTGTCCCCTCCCAGTCATCCCTCTGCAAGGCGCTGGCTTCTCATTTCATCTCTAAAACACAGAACATCCTGTCCACCCTCTTGTCCTCTCCTCCTCCTCCCTCTACTCTCTCGTCTACCACCGGCCCCCGTGTGGCCACCTCTCCTCCCTTTTTCTCTTCCTTTCTCTGTTCTCCCCTGACAAGGTTTCTAGACAAGTCCAATCTATGAAAGTCTCGTCAAAACAGGTTCCTCCCTGTTCATCTAAAACCATCAAGGACCACATTGACACCCTCACACCTGCCTGCAACCACCTTTTCACTACTGTAGCCTTCCCTTCCCCCCAAAGCACTCTCTTATGCACCCTCTTCTCAAAAAACCCTCAGCCGACCCCTCCTGCCCGGCTAACTATCGCCCAATCTCCATCACTCCTTTCCTGCGCAAACTCCTGGAAAAGCTGGCCATCTCCCAGCTTAATCTTCACACTGAATCTGTTGGTTGTCTCCATGATCATCAGTCTGGCTTCAGAGCAGCCAGAAGCACAGAAACTGCTCTTCTGAACATCCATGAAGAATTGCTCTCTAACCTTGATTCTAATCTCCCCTCTGTCCTTATCTTACTCAATCTCTCTTCTGCCTTTGACACGGTCAACCATGCCATCCAGCTCAATCATCTCTGTGATGACCTGGTTATCACTCATCAGGCCCTGGCCTGGCTGACCTCGTTCTTCTCTGATCGACGCTCCCAGGTCCAACTTGGGTCCTTCCTTGCCTCTAGCTCACTCTCTACCTGTGGTGTTTCCCAGCGGTCTAACCTCTCTCCCTAGCTGTTCAACCACTACCTTGAATCTCACTCTCACCACATTGCCGCTCTCTGCTCCAACTTTCATTGCTATACGGATGACACTCAGCTCGTTTTCAGGCTCCCCTCTGCCACCTCTAGTCCTTCTCCTATCTCTGCCTGTCTGCTGTCCAGGAGTGGTGTGCCGCCAACTATCTGTGCCCTAATGCCAGTAAGATGGAGATTCTCCTCATCAACACACCTGCACCCTCCTTTCTTGTCACTCTCTGGCCAGCCTCCCTTGTCCCTCTTCCTGCTCCCACCTGTGAGACTAAGAACCTCAGGGTCATCTTCGACTCCACACTCTCCTTTTCTCCTCACATCTCTGACGTCTCTCTCTAAGAAGTGAAACTACCAACCACACCTCCTCAGAGGTATTCCTCCTTTCCTCTCCTTCCCACAGAAGCTCACTGTCTATAGAGCTCTCATTCTCTCTAGGCTGGACTACTGCAACAGCCTCTTTCTAAACCTACCTGCTTCTACTCTCCACCCTCTGCAAGCATCCAGAACAGGACTGCAAGACTTGTCAATGGCCTCAAGCCCAAGGATCATATCTCTCCAGCACTGAAATCTCTGCATTGGTTCCCAGTGGCTGCAAGGATTAAGTTCAAGACCCTATGGATTGTGCACAGGGCCTTCCGGGGCCTGGGTCCTCAATACCTCCAACTCTCTCTTCCTAAATACATTTCTACTGGAGCTCTTCGCTACTCCACCTCCATCTCCGTCAGGGTCAGTCGCTTCTCCAAGCAACGAGGTGGTGGTAGATCTCTTTCTTCAGCTGGGGCCTCCCTCTGGAACAGTCTCCCTGCCTCTCTGAAAATTGAGGAGAATCATCTTCGGTTCTGGAAGCACCTGAAGACTTTCCCCTTTGTTTCTGCCTTCTCTCTTCCTCTCCCCTGCTAATTTCATGTCTGATACTGCACTGGTCACCTGGCTACTCTCTGATTTCGGGTCCGGGTCCAGGTCCAGACCCACTCAGTTGCACCCCCGCACTGCCTCCTGGCAACTGTAGTATACATTATTGTATTTTGGAGTGCAGCGCCACTGCATGGGATCACATTATTGCTATAATGTGGCACATATAGCCAGCCAGATGTTGCCAGTGTAACATATGGATATGCAAATGAAGAAAGGTTACAGATTTAAAAGCATAATAGATTTTTTTTTTCTCACTTGAAATGCCTCATTCACAGGAGACCACATTAGTTATCTAATTGACTAACTTAATTAACAAATACTAACACTAATTCTAACTAAATAACATTAAATATAATTATTATAATGATTAATTATTATAATGTGCTCTCCATGTGGAAAGAGAGGCAGAAGAGATGTGCTCTGAGAGTCATTTTTAAACATGCATTTTTCTCTGATTTTCTCTGGCTGCATTGAAATCTGAAGGACGGAACGGCAGCAGGAAACAGAAACAGAAACAGTTATTACAGTATGAAGATCCCATTGTTTGTGAAACAGGGGTGGCAACCTAATTGACTTTCTGTTAATATGATTGGAGGGAAGTATATCTGAAGACAGGCTGCGTAAGCAACAGAGCTTTGCTGGACGAGCTCTGACAGAATTATAGTTAGTTCACATTTGTGGAGCTGCTGTGAGGTCGCCTTTGCTGGGCTACTGGGAGGAGTCGTACCAGCTGCACTGTTGACCTTCAGAGACTGGGGGTTCCTGGTCACTTGGCACCAGCTTGAGAACTGCAGATTGCAGATTGAACCCCGGGCCCATTCATCAGAGGCCAAGAGCCAAGGGAGATCGCGTGTGGGAGAACTACAGATAACTGGTAATTATCAAAGGGAATGGAGATTATTGTGACTGCTGTACGAATGACCTAATATATATCAGGCAGGCAGAGTAGAAAAAAAAGGAATCCCCTGTGTTTAATTGACACTTTATAATGTTGCGAAATGAATATTGTTCTTTTGCTGCATGTTTTCCTTTTTCTCTTTGTTACAGATGATGCAAAGTGAATCTCGTTCCGCTGCTGTACATTTTTTCTGTTTATTTCTGTAAAAAGAAACAAGGGTAAGATGATGTTCTGAAATGCAACTGTTTATAAAACACAAAAATACATGAAGGCAGACGTGTAGTGTGTTTTTGTCTTTCTCTTTTCTTAGTGCATCTGGAATAGCACTTGTGATATGGGGAAGATTTTGAGGTAGTGCATTTGTTATTTTTCCCATATAGATAAAACAACAAAAAGAATAAGTTGTCTAAAAGTGAGACTTAGCAATTATAAATAGCTGTGTGCGTGATTCCACTCAGTGTATGTGTGTGTGATTTCTGAGTGGAATATAATACAATAGTTCTTGCTGAGCGTACATGAATCAGCAAAAAGAGGCTTATGGAAACATAATCTCACTAATGTAAATAAATTAGTGATAATACCACATGTTATTGTGAATACTTTATGGAAACATAGTTCACTGGTGTAGATAAATCAGTGATAACAGCCATAGGTAGCACTCTATATGAAAATGTGGTGTTTCTGAATGATGTAGGTCCGAGGCCTCTAGAGATCACACAAACAGTCTAAACAAAGGGTTTTGTAGGTTGGGGCCACAAATAGAACAAAGAAATTATGCTCACCAAAATACCACCAATAAAATGTATACCACTATTAAGCCAAACCCAATCTAAATACAAGGAGTAGTCATTGCCAAATTACCATTGTTTTTGGCGGTAAGAAAATACCACCAGGCCCCAAATCTACACAAAATACCCTACATATTTATGGTGCGTTGCAGGCCGGGAAAGTGATCATAGAGTACCTACTAGGCATGGCAAGTGTGTCTCACACTGCCATCCATAGATTAAAGGGAACCCATTTCATAATAGCAGTGTGTCACTGAAAACGAATTTCAGAATGTCTCAAATGGAGGCCACATTCTCAGAGCTAGTGCAATATTTAGAGACAATGTTATATGGACATGGGACATGGTCATCGAACAGTGCCACAGAATGGCATGGCCGCATTCGTGGGGAAGTGCAGAAAGAAAAACTAGACAATATTTTTGCAGAAGGCAGCATAATTCAGGTCTGCCTTCTGAGGTTATTAAATGCAGCTGATAAACATGCAGAGAAAGATTGTCTGATACGGCTATGTGCCAAGATCTGGTTTATTTTGAATAGGTCCCTGTGAATGCAAGAAAATGATGCTAAGCTGATTAACAGGTTAAAAGGTGACCTAGATGGGGCAAGTAAAAAGGAGGAAATGTTAAGAGCAGAATTAGAAGGATGTCAAAAAGACATGCAGTTAAAATGCAGAGATTTTGATATTCAATTGTCCAAAAGCAAGAAACAGTTAGAGGACAGTGAACAAGAATTGGGATACTTAAAAGCATTGGCGGACCACATTAGACAAGATAAAGAGGAGGTTGTTTCAGAAATGCAGGTCTTACAAAAAGAACATTTTGAAAAGGAAGGTGATCTCCAAAATGCAGAACAGGAAATGGTTAAAATGCTTCAAGAAAGAGACAAGAGAAACAAAGAATTCAATGAATGCCAAATGCAAATGTGCGACATGCCGGGGTTAATTAATAAAATGATTGATGAAATCAATTACTTGTAAAACGAGGCAGACAGGCTCCTTAAGAAGTGTAAGGATTTTGGAACAACAAATGTGCATTCCCAGGTGCCAGGATAAATGGCAGGGCACCACATTCAATGGAGTTGAGGTGAATTCTATTTATACCCAAAGAGCTAGTGCCCCAGTGACTGGGCCAGTGACTGAACTTGGTTGCAGCGCCCTTGGAGGATTTGATACTCCCATTGGGGGCCGCCACCAATCCCATACACCTGGAACCAGGGTTGAGTCACCAAGTAGTGCTGCATAGAGGATCACTAAGAAGCGGTTCATGACATTTTTAAAGCCCTCCAGATACCTAAGGAACAATACAGGCAGTATTTTCATTTAACTTTAGATGCTCCCACGGCCAGTATCATAAGGGGATTGAATGAGCAGCAGAATATGACATGGGCAGAGTTTGAAAAAGAGATTAGGTGTCATTGTTCTCCTTTCCAGTCATTGCAGGAGGCAAAGAAAGTTGCTTACACAATCACTGCTGGGCCTAATACATCCCCTCGCCAGTTTTTACAAGACTTAAAAAGGGCATTTTCTCATTTTGATGTATCTTTTGACCCCAATTCTAATGAGTTTAAAACTGCCTACTTCTCTGGGCTACAAAAAGACATTATATCACAACTGGTCTGTGAATTTGATCGTGACAAGTCGCTTGAGTGGATTGTGCACCAAAGCACAAAACTATATGAAGTACTCTATTGTCAGGGTAGAGAAAGTGATAAAATGAAAGATACTAGACCAAAATCTAAAGAACCCTAAGCAACAGTGATGGAAATCAGGTCAGCCAAAATGTCCCTTGTGTCTGCTCAAAGTCCAGGCAAAAATAATTTGACACCTGAACAAAGGAGTAATCAACAAAGATCATCACTTCCTGTACCAATGTTTCAATCACATGATCCTAGTAATAGGGAGAGCTACATTAGCCCCAGGTACTTAGGAGATAGGCCCCGGTCAGGCTATCTGCCTGATATGTCAGGTATGAACAATAACCAGAGACAAAATCAGGATCAAATAAATAATGGTCCCTACCAGACATTGGGGACACAAAGCAGATTTGATCCCAATACCATGATATATGGTAATCAGGATAGACCTCGATATGTGGATCGATTTACTGATAATGGGAATCAGCATAGGGGCCAATACCCACAACATGAGAGACAGGACATGAGGCAGAATATGAATTACGCTCCACGTCAGTACAATGATTCCCCACCAGGGGACTACAACCAAAGGATGGGTGCACCCCGTTCCCCTCCACATATGAATCAATAGTTCAGGAACCATCCCAATAGAAATCATTCCCCTGAGAGGTACCAGAATAGGCCCAATCAGGGGGGAAAACAACCAATATCGATCTGGGCCACAGAGAGAGGAATCTAGAGAGATGGAAAGATTCAAGTGTCTCGAGTCCCAAGTGAAAATGTTAGCTGAGCAAACAGGAAAGCTCAGTACAGCACAAAAACAGTCATCAAAGGAGGGGGCAGAAAGCCATAGCAATTACAGGGTGGTTTCTGAAAAGTGACTATGTACTTATAATACCTGCAGTTCCAAAAAGACAGATTGCCCTGATGTAATTATACATAATGACCCTGAGATGCCTAATGATTTAAAAGTGAAAGTACCAGTAAATGAACATGTGACAGAAATTGCAAATACATCTAAAAGAGAGGTATGGTTTAACCTAGAGCTAAATCAAACATTGGAGATCTGTACAAATGAAACAGGAAAACCTGAAATTCCAAAAGAACAAAGAGACAGATTTAAGAAAACGACTCATGCATGGGGAATACTAGTGAACAGGGAGTAAGTGGGAATGCTATAACTCCTTCTCTGGGCAATCAGAGCAATAACCAAACACAAGCAGAAAAAAGAAATACTCAAAAGGAGGGTACAGGTCAATCACCTGAAGAATTCTTTGAGCCACATATTTTTGAAGAGGTTAAAAGGGCTGGTACCACACTAAATGATCACAAATGCACAGAATTAGACAATGACAAATTGCCAAGTGATGTTGTTACACATGTTCAGTTGGAGGATTGTAATGTGACCTCTGATGAAACCTGGATGGATGGGCGAACAGTGGCCACACTCCAAAAAACCTCTGAACATGGAGAAATGAATAAAATCTCCCACGCAGAAATGGGCAAAAAGGAGGGAAAAATGTCATTCCATTTACCAATGTGCTTAGCCAAAAGTGAAAAAGGCCTGAGAAAGGTGAGTCCTGAAATCAGTAAGAATTCACATTTCTTATGTGTGTTAGAGGAAGTTGAAGACAGGTATTATGCTCCCATCACTGTAGAAGAAAAATACAATACATTTGCAATGATTGACACTGGCGCACAGGCCACAATTATGTCTAAAGAATTAGTAAAGGGTATCAATGAAGGGAGATCCCCACAGAATCAGATCACAGTGAAGGAAAATCAAGGTCCAGTGCATAATTTTAACGGGGAGGAGGTGCCTATTATAGGTGTCACTGAGGTTGACATAAAGATAGGTAAACACAGAATGAAACAGGAGGTATTAGTCACATACATTTGTGAAATTCCATTTCTGATGGGAACAGATTGCCTGAAAAGATTGTCTCTTCTCATAGATGGGGTGGATGGAGTACTATGGTCCTTAGCCAAAAAACCATTGACACCTAAAAACTAAAATCAAAAAACAGCAATATAAATGAATGTCACACCGTTGCCAAAACAAATGATGCAGTGGAGGTATATTTCCAGAATATCTGCATACCTAGCGTCACTGTTATATTAATGTGTCAAGACAAAATGCAGAGTGAAAATGAAAAACAACCTGTACAAATATACTTGGACCCAAGGAAAAAATGGCTAACTGCCATAGATGAGCACACATTACGTTTTTATTTAAAAGAGAAGACATGTAAACAGAATACTGCTCGTAAAGCAGATTCAGAAAAACACATCACCACTCTTGCTGAAATACACATGGAAGATGAGCAACCATGGGCTCACATTGGTATCAATGATTATTCTAAAACAACAAAAGCCACTTAAGCACTTGAACAGAAAAGGAGTTTCATTAATGAGAGACTGTTGCAAAAAATAATGGAGAGGGAGGGATCCCGAAATTTAGAATTAAAAACCAATATGTCTCTGGTTTGGACAGTCCAGACTTTGAAAACCGAATCGGAGGAAGATGCATGCTGAAAATTAGTATTGGACAAAAGACAATTCACCATAATGTTTGGATAGTGAGTGGGACACCAAATGACTTTTACATGGGCAATGATATAATGCACAGAATGTGTATGGTGTTAGATTTCCTTAATCAAAAAATATGGTCACGCCGAGGTGGGCCAGCACCTGAATTTGAAGATAAAAGAAGATCTTATCATTGCGCACAGCTGGTTCCATATGCAATTGAATTACAGCTGAGGAAGGATACTATTATCCCTGCATTCACCAAACAGGTTGCACTAACACTGAAATGCAAAAATGGACAGCAGATGAAAGATTCTGATGCATTTGTGTGCTTAAATGAATCCATAACACAGCTTGGATTATGAATACATTCCATTGATAGATATTGGTGAAGGGTCTGTAAAAATTATGGTGAATATTAAAGGCTGTCAAGATATTTGTTTAGAGGAAAACTCCTCATTAGGAATGGCCATACAAAAATCACATTATACTGCAGATCTAAATAACATGGTGATTGGAAATATCCCTGAAAAGTATGTGGATGCCAGGAGTGAGTTGCCAGAATACCTGGACTCTCAGCCCAAAGGAATATTTAGAATTCATTCTGTGTACCCTTATGATTCAAATGAGACAGTGTGCTGTCATCAAGAGGATTGCATAACATTTAACTTAAATGAAAATGAAACATAAAATCAGCCCATTGAAGTGGAAGCTGATATGCCAAAATATTTAAAAGTGGCAGCTTTACAGAGAGACACAGCCACACAGTTAGATGAAAGCACAGAGATTCCTCTACTGGAAGAGTTTCCAGAATTTTCCAAAATGGTAGAGGAGCAGATTTTATCAGCGGATGCATGTGACAGCGATGAGGATAGAAATGAACTGAGGAAGATATTTATGGAGTTTAAAGATGTATTTGCAAAAGATACTTATGATTGCAGTTTAACTGTTTTACACGTGGCCACGCTACCGGAAGGGTGTAGTAGAAGCCCAGTATTTGTGCGCCAGTGTAGATTACCACTGGCATGTTTAGAGTCATTGGCAGAGATTATTAAAAATTTGGAGTCTCGGGGGAATTATCAGGCCTATTCATAGCACATCCAACACACCTATTTTAGGTGTGTTGAATCCAAATGGTCAATGGCGGCTATGTGCAGATTTGAGGGAGTTAAATAAAAGAGTGCCAGTATCCATATGGCCACTGCCATTCATTGATCAAGGCCTAGCTCAGGTACATGGTTTAAAAGTGTTTACCACGTTAGATCTCACCTCTGGATATTGGTGCGTGCCATTGGCAGAGGAGATTCAGAATTTATTTTAATTTTCATTTGATAAGACTCAATACGCATGGGTTAGAGTTCCATTTGGGTATGTCAATAGTGGGAGTGAATTTGGGATATTTTTGAGAAAGGCCATGCCTGATGCAGCAGAAAGAGGTACCATAGTTTATGTGGATGATGTCCTGATAAAGAATGAGAGCTTGAAAAACCACTTTGATGAAATAAGACATGTTCCTGGCCATTTGCAGAAAGCAGGCTTTACAAAAAGCACAATGGTGCAAGAAAAAAGTGAATTTTCTAGGCCATGAAGTGACTGAACATGGACTAAACCCATAAAAGAAGAAAATAGAAGCCATACAAAAACTAAGAGACCCTAAAAATGTGAAAGGGGTAAAAAGTTTATTAGGAATGATGGGCTATAACAGGAAGTTCGTTGAAAATGATGCTGAAATTACTCAACCATTGACTAAACTGCTAAAGCTGAATACACCCTGGACGTGGGAAAACGAGCAGTCTGAGGCAGTGGCTAAATTAAAGGAATGTCTTGTAAAGGCACCATGTTTAGCATACCCCATAAAGGATAGGGATTTCTTTATAGAAATAGGTTTCTCTGAACATTGTATGTCAGCAGTGTTATCACAAAAACATGATTTGAATCACAAAACCATTGCCTATGCAAGTAAGGCGTTTTCTCAAGTTGAAATTAAATTCAATGAATGTGAAAAGGCCCTATTGACCACTGTGTGGGCGCTACAACATTTTCGCCCCATTGTTCAGGGAGAAAAGGTGATTATTGAGACAAATCATCAACCTTTGCGGTTTTTAGAGAGTAAAAGAATTAGGTCAGGTAATCTAGCACAGTCCAGAATCACTTCATGGACGTTGGCATTGCAGGGTTTTCCTGTAGAAGTGAGATATGGCCAAAAAAAAAAAAACAGTTGCTCAAGGTTTAGCAGATCTACATGACTGTGCAGCTGAACAAGTATCAAACGTAGTAGAAGTGGAATCTAGTTTACAGTATTTTGAGCAATCACCACACAAAGCTTTTGATGAAAAGACATGCAAAGATTTGCCAACTGTATATGTTGATGGTTGTGCTTTTCACATTGAAAATGACAGTAATAAACAATTAGTGTCAGGAATAGGAAATGTCTGGTTGAAATGTGAAGGCGACCCCAGTATAGGGATGAGAATTGGAGCTAGGAGCAGTCAAGTAGCGGAATTGGCAGCCATTTATAAAGCAATTGATACTGCAGTTGATAATAAATTTAGTGAAATTGTCCTGGTGACTGATTCTGACTATGCACGAAATAGCTTTGTGGAATATTTAGCTGGCTGGAAAGCGAGAGGCATGATTACATACAACAAAAAGCCACTTAAACATGGACAAATGATACAAGCCATAGACAAATTGGTGTCAGAGAATGATTTAACAATATACTGGAGGAAAATTTGTGGGCATTTAAAAACTCCAGGAGAGGATAAGGAGGGAAATGATAAGGGTGATCACCTGGCTAAAATTGGGGCTGTAATGGGAGAATTGCTACCTATTGAACACTTACTGGGTGAAATACAAATTGATGCAGTAACACGCTCTAAAGCACCAAAGGAGATAGAACAACAAGTGGTACAGTGGTGTTATGATACACCAGATCAAGATCTGATTAAGGCACAAAAGGATGATCCAATTTTGGGAATATATTATAATCTTTTGAAAGACCCTGAACAAAACCCTTTAACAGAAGATAATTGTGTGGGAAAAGATGAGTTAAGAGTACTATTAAAGAATAAAAAACGAATTAGACTACAGGATGGGCTCATAATTACCAATAACAGGACAAATACAGTGGGTGGTGCCCCTTTCATTCAGAGGGCTAATGCTGCACTATGCACATGATGCGATAACTGCAGGATAACTGCAGGACACAGAGGTTCCCAAAAAAAATTGGAGATACTAAAAGATTATGCTTACTGGCCACATATGTCCCAGGATGTGGAATTATATACTAGAGGATGTCTAGTATGTGCCCAATTTAAACCCGCTTCACCAATGCATAGAGCCCCATTAATTAAAAGAGGCTTAACTCTTCCATGGTCAGATTTGCAAATAGACTATGTAGGGCCTGTAAAGAGGTCGAGCAGGGGGAACCGTTATATTTTGAGTGTGGTGTGTTTGATGTCAAAATGGATTGAGTGTATTCCTGCACCAGATTGTAGTGCGCAAACAGCAGCTACATTACTGGTGAATCATGTGTTTTCAAGATTTGGGTTACCACAAAGAATAGAATCAGACAGGGGAAGTCATTTCACAAGCGCTCTAATGAGTAAGGTATGGCAAATACTGGGAGTGATAAGAAAATTACACATTGCATATCGAGCTGCTTCTTCTGGGGGAGTTGAACGCTGTAATAGGTCTGTTGTGGACATATTAAAGAAGTTTGTGGCAGAAGCAGGTTCCGGCTGGGATTTACGTTTACCTTTGGTTCTAATGGCAATCAGATCAACTCCTGCCAAAGCAACAGGTATTAGTCCCCATGAGGTTTTGACAGGTAGGAAAATGGTGTTACCGCAACACCTACTATACAGAACACATGAGCAGACACTTGTAAGCGCATCTACAGTTCATGAATACATGGATGAGCTGACGAAGCATTTACAACATGCATTTGCTTTTGTACAGCGAAATCTAGAAGGAGCTGCTGACAGTGCAAAGTCATATTATGATAAAAAGACATCAGTGAAAGAGTATTGTGTGGGTGATCAGGTGTATACATTTCATTTTCGAAAAGGTAAACAGAAAAATTCAAAATTTCTGGTAGTCTGGCAGGGGCCATTTCGAATTATAGATAAGATCTCTCCCGTGGTATACAACATTTTGAAAACTGAAGGTGAAACAGTAACAGAACAGTTTGTTCATGTGAATCAAATTAAGCCATGGCACCCCAAACATGAGGTAAGAAGACTTGAGCGTGTAGAAACAGATAAAGCCACTTGAATACATGAAAGAAAATAGATGAGTTTAGTCATAGGGCAACGGCAGAGAAATATAATAGGGGTGATCGATTATTGTAATGGAACACAAATACTGTGACATATATATATGTAGATATAAAAAACAAATGGGGGATGAAACCAATGGAGTTAGTTTACAAAATTAAAATGTGTTAAATGTTGAATGCTATTTTATGTATGTTTGTTTTCTCTCTAACATGTGCTTAATTTCAGAAGGCGAGAGGAAGAAGGCGAAATGATTTATGAAGTGCATGGATATATATATAATTTTATTTTTGGTAAAAGGGTGAAGTTAGTATTGTGCTATGTACTTAATTTGTTTTTTCCATTTGATTTAGATTATTGATTAACACATTTTGACTTGGAGGTCACGGGAGAAGATGGAGTCCTGGAGTCCATGCGGATGGATTCCGGAGAAGCCCCGGAAGGGGTCGAAGACCAAGGCTACAAAGCAAGCAGCATTGATGATGGCGCCAACAATATGGCTAATTATGATGACATTCGGAGGGAACTTCAAAACTTTAGAAGCACAGGTTGTCATTGAGCCTGGACCAGCATCTGGTATTGCGGTAGAAGAAGCACCAGGATTCATCATGAGTGATAGAAGGATGATTTTCCAGAACATTTATATACCCTTGAATCCTGATACTCTGAGGGAAAAACATTTTATCAATAATGAAATTAAAGCTGATCAAACTAAGGAGTGGCTGGAACTAAGAAAAGAGGACGCTAAGCAGTCAATAAGAGATATGTTGATGCAATTGGAGAACACATTTGCGAATTCAGCAGACATAAAGAAAAGGAGAGGAAAAAGAGGAGCAGTAATGCTTGCAGTCTCATTAGTGATGTCTGTAATTGGAGCCATAATAGGTACCACAATGTCAACAGCCAATGCCATTTCAGTAGGGACGCTGAGTACTAAAGCACAACAACTGAGTGTTGACCTAGAAATAATACAGAAAACCTTAGATGGAATTAGAGGGGGATTGGATGAACAAATAAGGTTTATAAATGAAACTGCAATTGTGTTGAATGAAAAAGTGTATATAATTCAACGGACGACTAAGTTGATTATTAAGCATGAACGAATATTGAATGAAATTTTGAATGTAATGAATCCTGTTGATCGATTGTTGGCGAATTACATGAGAGAAGTTCAAACTCGAATTTCACAATTTATTCGAGGACATATACCATTGTACTTCGTTTCACAGGATATTTTTCATCAAATGATAGAAAGGTTGACCAGAAGGGAGATTGATATGGTACAAGTGAATATTGCATTTGAAATGGGCAATGCAATGCCTTTATATGTGGATTTGGAAAGGTTGGAAATAGGGTTTTTATTATGCATCCCAAACATAGCTCCTGAACTTCTTTATCAAACTACGTGGGTGCACAATGTGGGATTTTGACAAGAAGATAAGTTTATTAAGATCAAGACTCCAGAAGTGGTGGAATTTCAGTCATGGGTTTACTTGATCCCAAATTTGGAAATCTGTGTAAAATTTAAAGAACAAAATTACATGTGTCCGGGTAAACCGTTTGTTCCTGATGCTACAGACACTATTTGTGCTTTGAAATCTGACCCAAGTATATCAGGAGGGTGTGAAGTAGTTATTAGCAATATGGGGGGTGAAGAGTTGGCACAAGCTAAAATGGTCAAAGGTAAATGGTTGGTCAGCACGTGTATGAAGAATCTAACAGTGGTTCATTTAAATCATGGAACATTTGTCGTCAAACAGGTGAAATAGAATGTGTTTTACTTACAGGTTCCGAAGGACACAATTGTTTCAATTGGAGGTTTAACATTATTTCACATTACAAACTATATTTGGGAAAGCCACGTAGAAAATATTGAATTTTTTCAAAGGGATACATTTCCAACAGACCCGGATGTGGAGTTCTTATTGAATCATAAAGAAAAGCATGTAGTGAAAATGAATTAAAAAAAAACAATATCACAGTCAGTAACCTGGGTAAAATAGAAGTGGAAAAGTTTAATTGGGGAACCTGGGGGAACGTTCTATTACGGGTTTTAGCTGTTATAGTGCTCATAATGGGAGGATGGTTAATTGTTTTGTCTGTAAAGGTGAAGATGTTGCTCATGATATTAGCTACAACAGGGAATTAACGATATCCCAATATGCATGCATTTTAAGAAAAGGAGCAAGTTGAGTTTCTTCCAATTGTGGCATGGACCATTGCCAAATTCTCAGAAAAAGGAGGGTATGTAGTATAAATTATTGTATTTTGGAGTGCAGCGCCACTGCATGGGATCACATTATTGGTATAATGTGGCACATATAGCCAGCCAGATGTTGCCAGTGTAACATATGGATATGCAAATGAAGACAGGTTACAGATTTAAAAGCATAATAGAATTTTTTTTTCTCTTTTCTCACTTGAAATGCCTCATTCACAGGAGACCACATTCGTTATCTAATTGACTAACTTAATTAACAAATACTAACACTAATTCTAACTAAATAACATTAAAATGTGCTCTCCAAGTGGAAAGAGAGGCAGAAGAGATGTGCTCTGAGAGTCATTTTTAAACGTGCATTTCCTCTGATTTTCTCTGGCTGCATTGAAATGTGAAGGATGGAAAGGCAGCAGGAAACAGAAACAGAAACAGTTATTACAGTATGAAGATCCCATTGTTTGTGAAACAGGGGTGGCAACCTAATACACGTTCTGTTAATATGATTGGAGGGAAGTATATCTGAAGACAGGCTGCGTAAGCAACAGAGCTTTGCTGGACGAGCTCTGACAGAATTATAGTTAGTTCACATTTGCGGAGCTGCTGTGAGGTCACCTTTGCTGGGCTACTGGGAGGAGTCGTTCCAGCTGCACTGTTGACCTTCAGAGACTGGGGGTTCCTGGTCACTTGGCACCGGCTTGAGAACTGCAGATTGCAGATTGAACTGCATGTTCTCGCTGTGTGCTTTAAAAAGAAAACCCCGGGCCCATTCATCAGAGGCCACGAGCCAAAGGAGATTGCGTGTGGAAGAACTACAGATAACTGGTAATTATCAAAGTGAATGGAGATTATTGTGACTGCTGTACGAATGACCTAATATATATCAGGCAGGCAGAGTAGAAAAAAAAAGGAATCCCCTGTGTTTATTTGACACTTTATAATGTTGCGAAATGAATACTGTTCTTTTGCTGCATGTTTTCCTTTTTCTCTTTGTTACAGATGATGCAAAGTGAATCTCGTTCCGCTGCTGTACATTTTTCTGTTTATTTCTGTAAAAAAAAAAACAAGGGTGATATGGTGTTCTGAAATGCAACTGTTTATAAAACACTAAAATACATGAAGGCAGACGTGTAGTGTGTTTTTGTCTTTGTCTTTTCTTAGTGCATCTGGAATAGCACTTGTGATATGGGGAAGATTTTGAGGTAGTGCATTTGTCATTTTTCCCATATAGATAAAACAACAAAAAGAATAAGTTGTCTTAAAGTAAGACGTAGCAATTATAAATAGCTGTGTGCGTGATTCCATTCAGTGTATGTGTGTGTGATTTCTGAGTGGAATATAATACAATAGTCCTTGCTGAGCGTACATGAATCAGTAAAAAGTGGGCTATGGAAACATAATCTCACTAATGTAAATACATTAGTGATAATACCACATGTTATTGTGAATACTTTATGGAAACAAAGGTCACTGGTGTAGATAAATCAGTGATAACAGCCATAGGGGGCACTCTATATGAAAATGTGGTGTTTCTGAATGATGTAGGTCCGAGGCCTCTAGAGATCACACGAACAGTCTAAACAAAATAGGTGGGTTTTCTATGTTGAGGCCACAAATAGAACAAATATATTATGCTCACCAAAATACCACCAACAAAATGTATACCACTATAAAGCCAAACCCAATCTAAATGCAAGGAGTAGTCATTGCCAAATTACCATTGTTTTTGGCGGTAAGAAAATACTGCCAGGCCCCAAATCTACACAAAATACACTACACAACCCTTGCACTTGGGTCTGTATCTGTAACCCTACAGTCTCACTACCTGCACTTTTGGACACCTGCTGTCTGCACTTACCCTTGCACCTGCCACTTGCTGGCCCCACTTCTTGTTATTGTTTTGATCCCATGTACAGTACTGCCCCCTCCCCTTTTCCCTGGCACTTTTCCCCTTCTACCTCCTCTGCACTTCCGCAATCTCAATGTCACTTGGCCTAGTAAGATCCTTGTCTCTGTCCTCCCTCTGTTCCCCCTTCCTGGACTCATCGCGCCTTGAAACACCTGTGTATAGGCATTTTACAAATGCCATATATCATATCATATCATATCATAACCTCTTCCTGTACCTCCTCTTCTTCCTTTAGTGTCTGGAATATATCAAAATGTACAACTTCATTTCGCACTCCAGATTGGTGTGTCATAGAAGGTGCTGCTGCTGAATGTGAAAATGATTACTTAAAGTTAACACTTGTGTAGAATGCCTTCCTCTCTCATTGGCACATTTAGATGCTTCAGACATTTTGTTACTTATAAAAATTCACTCCTTCATATTGACAAGAAGATGGAAATTGCGTTTCACAGAAATTTACACCCACCTTGTTAGATATCTTCCTACTGCCAACGAATTGTAAGACTTTATCTCGTCACTCGCTACTCTTATTTGACCATTTATGGCATAGTGGTAAGTAGTCACAGTAATTACCTGAAGGTGTCGACCTGCCTAAACCTCAGGGATATGTCATCCAGTTGGCCAGGACATCACCATCGCTATTGGATGCACTTCCTATGGTGAACCAGTGAGGGAGGATCACTTGAATGGGGGGTTCTGCGGAGTGGAAGTGGGATGACGACGGGAGAGATGCGGTATCGCCCTTCCGTTAACACCCTTTGGCCATCCTCTCACGTAGGACATTCCAAACCGCTGCCCCTCCTTTTCCGACAGGAACACTTTCGCACCACGCAATGGACAACAGACTAACAATAGAGCCGTTTACCTGACATTTCCCAATACCAGGGGCAGGCAAAGGCAGGCAATTGAACAGAATAATACACACCTGTAAACTTTTTCCCTTCCCCACAGGGATAAAACAGTGGAGCCAGAGAGCACAGTACGAGAAAGGCGAACACAGCAGATAGCAGGAGGAAACATGGCAGTTCAAATGACAAAGAAAAGTGGCGGGAAGCGAGAGGGTGATGAGGAGAGAAGTGACCTTTCCCTTTTTGTCCCACACCCGCAAAACCTTTGTTGAGGGGAATCTAAGATCGCGGACAATAGCCCCAGTGTTATGCTTCAGATGTCAATGGTACGCAGGACCAGCCTTTGTTGATAAGGTGTTGCAGAGGAAGCTCCCACACCCCTGGTGTGGGCCTTGACTCCTGAGAAGCCAAAAGCCAAGCAGTTCATCACAAACAGTGAGTCAATGGGAGAACCAATTGGAACTGGGTTGTGTTGAGTGACAATCCCAGGGGTGGCCAGCTTTGAACCAAAGCATTTGAACGTGTGAATCAGAGACCATCTGCATCGGGAAAGCGACACCACATGGGTTCTAATTTGAGAGACTCTGGTCAAGCCCCATATGAGAAAAGCTACAAGTAGCAGAAGGCCGTAAGAGGGCCTGTGAAATAGGTCAAAGTAGTCATACGAGGGACAAGCAAAATCCCTGTACAATCTACAGACACTATAAAAGAAAGGGAAGTGAATCCCATACCGAAAGGGAACAGTGAGAAACCAAGGGAATTGACTCCCGGTAAAGTCAAGAGGGTGAAGCCACCACCGGAGAAGATAAAAAGGCAGAGAAGGGTCCAAGCCCGGACGAAGGAGATACAGGGTGAAGTTAATACTCCCAACACTGGCAGTAGAGAGAGGTCCGAGTCTGAGCGAGGGATATTATAAGAGTTAAGCTATCACCCAAAGTTTCATTAGCAAAGAATAAAAGATGCAAAGAAATACTATGAGAAAAAGATTAAGCTATCACCCAAGTACTAGCAGTCAAGACAGGTCCGAGCCCGGTCGAGGGAGATCCCAGGGCGAAGCTTTCATCAAAACCTTATGTGGCAAGTGATACGAGAAGGGTCGGCCCAGACGAGGGGGACACAGGGGTGTAGCCATAACCCTATTTATACTGTGAATTACAATTGAGAAGGGTCAGCCCAGCAGGGAATTGTGAAGTACGATATAAAAGGGTCAGCCTAGAAAAGGGGGACCCAAGGGTGAAACCATCACCCATATGGAACTTTGGTAACAATCTTTCATTTGTTAAAAGAACTTTCGTTTTTGTTTATCTGAACACATCAGGTCCGAAGGCAAGATACTTTCTAAGGAAATGAGACTTAGCCATTGACGGTCCTGAGAAATGTCATATGGCACTGTCTCGTGCTAGAGTAGGCCGAGATTGTACTGTGCTCCACCAACTCCACCATACCCCATGCTCAAAACATGGGGAAGGGAGACCTAAGCCACCACATCCGGACTTATTATTTGACAACACTTCTTTCTTTTCTTGAGAACTTTATATTTAGTGTAAGGAATTGGCAATAGGTTTTCTTAGTATAGGCCTCTTTTTTTTACTTTGACGTTTACGTCACAAGGACTGCCTTATTTTTTCATTTGATGGTCGACACTTGTCCCTGTCTTAGATTTAGTTTTAGATTAGGCATTTTTTCAACCCACATTCCATTTTCATTGTTCAATAAACACCCTTGAACTGTGATCTCTTGTGTCTGTCTTATTTGTTGTCAGCATGAGTTTCTCACATATGGTGTCAGAGTGGGAAATATTCAACTGAGAAAAATTGAAAGCCCATACTAATAATTGTGTTGCAACCAGAAGGGAAAATATGATAGTCAATCTTGTAGAATCGGACTGTGTGTCCACGTTGAAAGAGGTGTTATCCTCTCAGTTAAATATTCCATCTGGCCAACAGGATCTATTCTTCAAGACTCAAGTCTTATTAGATACCGTTCCTCTCTCTCATTATAACCAACAACCTAGCGACAGGATAATTCTCAAAGTTCGACTGGTCTTCTCTTTCATTAGACCCAGTGCTTTGAATCCCCCTACCTCTGAACCGTTTTTTTCAGGTAAGCAGTTTTCATCAGTGGCAGGGCTATCTGGGTTACAAACTCATTTGTCCCCGTCCACTCCTTTGACCGATTCATAATCGGAGGACTCTGAAGATTTTGAAACCTTGTCTGAAGGGATAGAGGGTTGTTTTTTTTCTGATTCTGATTCCTCAGGGAAGCGGTTACACCTCCCGAAGAAATGACTAATCTGACCAATATAATTGCCCAACTAGTTGCCCAGCAGATACAGGCCATACATAGACTACAGGAGAGGTTAACCAAACTAATTGAATTACAGGCAAAATCTTCCCTACCCCAGGGTGTTCTACACCTCTATCTTGAAGGCGAAGATTTGGGAATTTTTTTCTAAACTTCGAGCATTTAGCTGACCAATTGGGTTGGGAGGAGAACCTTAAAAGATGTTATCTGGGACCTCTACTGAAAGAGGAACTTAGAACTTCCTACCATTTGCTCAACCTTGCACAAGGAGCTTCCTTCCTATCCATCAAAGAAGGCTTATTGAAAAGAGTAGGGCAAACCTGCAATTTTTATCGGCAGAAATTACGAGCCATTAGGTTAAACCTGGAAGAAACCCTTTTATAGATGAGTGAATGAATTAAAAAAATGGTGCCCTGATGGACTAGTAATAAGACTGAAATGTTGGAGATGTTCACTGTAGAACAATTTACTAACTCCTTACACCCTTTTTAACAATAGGCCGTCCTTAAATTGCCTATCCTAACCATGGCCATCGAGGCGGCGCAAAACCACTCGGATGTGGCTAAACATTTTCAACTAGCCCATCGGTGGGAGGATCAAAGAGATCATGAACCCATCCATCACCCTCAACCCCAAGGAACAGGCAAATAAGGGAGAACATACAAAAACAAGGAAGGGATACAGAGAGAAAGAATAGAAATCAGGAAAATAGACCCGTAGCCCAAAGAGGAAAGTAGAAGGGAAGAAGTAAAAGGAAATAAACCCTCCCCTCTGGTCTGTTTTTCCTTTGGAGAAATTGGACATCTAGTTAGACACTGCCCCAAAAACATAAAGGAGGAACCTATGGAGATAGGATGTTTGAAGGGAGAAGAGTGGGAAGACGCTAAGGAAGAATTAGAAACCTTACGTATCTGTTTATGTCAAACTTCTACCAAGTTTATATATGAAAAGGCTTGAGTAAATGGGTAACAGGTACTGGCCCAGATCGACTCTGGAAGTAAACAGACCCCTATACGGGCTGATTTAGATACAACAAAGCACCTAGATGACGCAGTCTTGGTCTGAGTGACTTTTGCGCATGGAGATAATGAGGTATACCCAAAGATTTCAGTGAGCATTGAAATCAGTGGTGAATCCTGTGAAATACCATCAGCCATCATTCCAGGGCTCCCTGAGGAAGTTATCCTCGGATGAGATTTTCCCATCTTCTCTACACTCTTACAGAAGCCTCCACCTCCATTTGGAGATTTTGTACCCCAAAGATCTTGGCAAGAAACCTGCATATCTCCAAACTTGCCTGTATGGGACTGGGAAAACCTAGAATCTGCAGAAGCCAAAATAGTCCCTGACACCCAGTTTATGGATTATTGCACGGAGAGTGATACAACTGCTATCCCTCTACCTACAAAACCCACTCAGTGGAATATGTGAGAGTGCATGGATATCTCTCATCCCTGTTCTCTGCCGGGTCCTAACCTTAGAAGACCTGAACAAAGAACAGGCATATCTACCTCGTATAGTGGAAGGATATATGAGAAATCTGAAGGTGTCTCCCTGTCTAAAGCTGGGGTATCTGTCATCCAGGTGGCCAGGAAATGACTATAGCTATTGGATCCAGTTCATCTAAAGGGATAAGAGGTGGAGCCAGAGAGCACAGTACGAGAAAGGAGAACACGGCAGTTCAAGTAACAAAGAAAGGCAGCAGGAAGCGAGAGGGTGATGAGGTGAGAAGTGACCTTGCCCTTTTCATCCCAGACCTGCAAAACCTTTGTCAAGGGGAATCAAAGACCATGGACAATAGGCCCAGTGTTATGCTTCAGATGTAAACGGTAGACAGGACCAGCATATGGTGATAAGGCAGAAGAGAGGAAGCTCCCACACCTGTGGTGCCGGCATTGACTCCAGTGAAGCCAAAAGCCAATCGGTTCATCACAACCGGTGATTCGAGGGGAGAACCTATTGGAACCGGGTTGTGTTGAGTGACAATCCCAGGAGTGGCAAGCCTCGAACCAAAGCTACTGAACTTTGAATTAACTGTTACGAGTGTGAAGGGGAGACCAGCTGCAGAGGGAAAGCAGTTCCACGTTGTGGGGTACATTTACCAGCCCAACGGAAATTCCCTGCATCACAAAATTGCATTTTAACAGTGATAAAAATAATGGCTGCGCTGTGCCTGCTGAGCACATATGGGGCAAGATGGAACATAGACTCCCCGAGAATGGCTGCATTTTATTTTCTACATATGAATCCAAAGAGAAGAATTCAACGGCAGAATGGCTCAGCTCTGCTGTGCTGTCATCTTAAAACTGCAGAAGAAAATGTCCTGGATTTAAAATGACCTTGCACTGGTGCTACTTTCATTTTTAAACATCACACAGTTTTGTTCTAAGTAAAGCACAGCCATGTCCATCTATTTCAGGTTGAACACCATCAAATGAGGGCCCTCCCTCAACAGCATTGTTTTGTAAACTGAAGGCTGTGAAGAGCAGGGAATTTCATTTCAGTCCGCACGGCTGGCATTCACTTTGGAAACAAATTAACACACGCACAGCACATCAAAAGAAGCTCTCTCTCTCCTTTGTCTGGTGTCTGTTTCAAAGAACCCATTTTCCAAGCACATCCCTGTATACAGAAATTGACCTGATCTGTAAAAGCCTTTCCAGAATATGCTTAAAAAAACACATTTTTCAAATGTACATGGGCTAAGAAGCACACGTGTAAACCCTCTGTTTGCAAAGCAGTGAAATAACACACTGAAAAATAAATGTGAAATGATCCCAAATACTCACACAGAAACAGTATATATGTGTGGGACTGGGTTGGTTTAAATGTATTTTATATTTATTTACAAAAAGACTTGGGTTCTGGGGAAGAAAGAAAGAAAAAGGAAAACAAAATACTTGAAAATACAGAACCAGTTTGGCAAGGCAGACACTTTGAAGGTACCCAGCCCCCTTGTGAAAGGAAGCCCCTTTACAAATGTGAAAGGACCATTGTGTGGAAATTCGTAACCTCGTCAGACTGACCGGCATTTCTGCTGCAAGGAACAATGGACCAAGAGGGAACTAGCCCTGTCACAGAAGTGTGAATTCCTTTGACACGTCTCATCTGATTTAACTGACCAGGATCAAAAAGCGCAATGGTAACCCTGTTGTTCAGAACTGACACATAGGGGGCAGGCTGGCTGTGGAGATTTGAAGGACCGCCCTACAGTGACAAATGCCATCCATAAGACTTTAAAGACTTTTTACATTAAGACATTTATTTCAATACTCTACATAAGCAGTAATGCAAAATTATAACCATTTTTATGGGATTTTTAGATACACAGATTGAGACTGGGTGTGTTTTTTTAGCCCATGGAGAACTGGAATGGCAGAAAAATTGCATTTCGGTGTGAATCATAAATGCTAAAGACATGAAACTTGAGGAAAATATGCCCAATACTAATATGTATATTTGGAGCCAGTTGCAGAATTGTAGGTGTTTTGTTTCCCCAGAAAACAATGCAATTGTGCCCGAAGGGCAAAGTAGCATCACACAGACCTGGCATTTGAAATGGTGTATTCCTTGAGAAATATGGGATTTGCCTATCTGATTTGTATAATGGTGACTACTGAACATATGAAGTTGTATTCCATAACCCTTTTGTGAAAAATGTGGCTTTGGTGAAACAAAGCATGTCATAAAACACACACCCTAAAACTGATGTCACTTCCCTGGAACCAATCCACCTGCAGGGAGGTGGCAACATCCACAGCCTGACCTACCCCATCTTAGAGGTATGTCCAGGTTACTTCGGCCCACGTAGCAAACATTCTCTGATGTCATCCTGCTTATGAAAGAGGTTGGCATAGGGACATTCAGTAGTATTCTGAAGGGTACCTGGTTACTGCCTTTCTCTGCCCAGGTTGGTACAATAATATCAAAAAATGAATGAGCAATGTTAGGTCAATCTCTGCTGAAGAGTAACTACTGCTACACGCTGAATGGGTGACCCCTTGTGTGGGTGGTCACAGAATTCTCATGAAACTTTTCTTCTGCACAAAAGTGTTTTATTTTGAAGTGCAGTGGTGTAGTAATACACTGGTATTTAAAAAGAAACATAGGACATTCACATTTGAGGACATACAAAGTGTAGTACCTAAGTACGAATGATCAAGTAGTCAATATTTGAGACATCTACTTGTATATTTTGTTCATTCTCTATAGGTTCCTTGGGAAGGAAGCTTAGAGAATTCAGTGGAATCATAAACAGGTGGGGGCCCATAGAGTGCGGGCACAATCAAGAGTTGAACAACAACATATAATACATGTCAACACAACAGTGTTCCGGCCATTTTGCGTGGAGCTAGGTGAGCTCTAATGGTGTAGGCCTTCATCAGGACAGGAGTGTCTTTATGAGTGGAGGGTCCTATGTGGTCTAATCCGAGGAGTTTAGTGGCTCAGATTAAGAGGTGGAAGGATCCACTTCTTTAGGATGCAGTCGTCATCTTTTCAACAGGCGCGGTCATGTCTATTGTCAGTGCATTCAGCTGCCAAGATCGTTGAAGCAGCAGTGTGACGTTTCAGATGTCACTTGCATCCTCAATGCCTCTTATTTCTGACTCCTTGCTACTCCTTTCCACCCACACAAAACATGGTCAGCAGGGAGTGTTGCAGGGGGAGTGCATAACCTCAGTGCAATCTAAAAGTATGACAAAGAGTGATCTTGCTTCCACCTCCACTTCTGTAACTGATGTTAGAAAGTGAAATTAATTGTATTATAACTTTTTGCTGTATAGTATCACCACACTGGTGATTGCTGCCCTAAATTTGATTTGTTTGATTTTGCATTTGAATTTTAAACCTAAATAAATATTTCATTATTACACACAGGCCTGGTTCATGGTCCATTGTGACACAGGGGGGGTAATTCATAGATTTCGGCGCACAAGTGGCGCACGCGGCTGGCGCACAGAGTGCGCATGCGACAGACTGTGCCAGCCGCGTGCGCCAAAACCCATTTCAGCGCACAGCATATGCATGGATTTCAACATCCATGAGCAGCCATGGCGCTGAGCGGTGCAGCCACCCTGCAGCAGTGCCAGTAACGTCCCCAAGCCCGCCCTGTGCACCAAAACAAAAACATCGCACAAATAAACTACATGGCGCAAAGGCCAGGGGACCAGCATACAGCCCCCCCAAGCACGAAAATGCATGGAAAACTCGCTGCGCACCCTTCGGAATACATGTACCCCGCTCGTGCTAGCGAAAACACATGTAAAAGTCGACGCGCACCCCTCGGAAAATACGTACACCACTCGCGCCAGCGAAAATGCGTGGACAGCTCCCCGCGCACCCCTCGGAATACACGTACCTTGCTTACGCCAGCGAAAACACGTGGAAAACTCCCCGCGCAACCCTCGGAATACATGTACCCCACTTGCGCTAGCGAAAATGCGTGGAAAAGTCCATGTGCACCCCTCGGAATACACGTACCCTGCTCGTGCCAGCGAAAACGCGTGGAAAACTCCCTGTGCACCCCTCAGAATACATGTACCCTGTTCGTGCTAGCGAAAACGCGTGTAATAGTCCATGCGCACCCCTCAGAATACACGTACCCCGCTCGCGCTAGGGAAAACGCGTGTAAAAGTCCACGCGCACCCCTCGGAATACATGTACCCCACTCACGCTAGCGAAAATGCATGTAAAACTCCACGCAGAACCCTGGAATATGCGCAAGCAGCCCATCCACCCTCCCCATGCCCCACAGGCATCCCACACCACAGGGGGGACTTTTACAATGCATTATACCTAATGCAAGTGGGGTACGTGTATTCCGGGGTGCGCGTGGACTTTCACACGCTATTTGGCAGTGTGGGCCCTCCCGGGTGTGCCCTTTCCGCCCTCCCCATGCCCTGCAGGCAGCCCCTCCACCCTGACCATGCCCTGCAGGCAGCCCACATGGCACCATGCACTTGTGAGCCCCAACACATGTCCCTCCACCAGTGACGGGCACCTGCCAGCAGGCCCTGACTCATGTCCCCCACCTACCCACCATTTACGCGCACCTGCCAGCAGTCCCCGACTCATATCCCCAGGCACACATCCACCCACCAGTTACGGGCACCTGCCAGCAGGCCCTGACTCATGTCCCCCAGCCACCACCCACCCACCAGTAATGGGCACCTGGCAGCAGGCCCCGACTCATGTCCCCCAGCCAAACCAGTGACAGGCACCTGCCAGCAGGCACTGACTCATGTCCCCCAGCCACCCACCCACCAGTGACGGGCACCTGCCAGCAGCCCCCAACACATGGCCCACCAAACAACATGTCATGACTAAACAGACCCATGGCCCTAATGCCAACCAAAATCCCCCCTGCCGCCAGTACAAGCACGCAACCATCCACTGTGCCCACTCCCAAATCACCCATGCCATGACAGTCTTAAAAGAACCACCATGCCCATGCATAAATGCACAACGGAGCCACACAGTGGCAATACATGACTGAGGCAATGTTCATTGAGACATGCACAAAAGCAATGCTAGAATACAACACCAATCATGATGTTAGTAAAAATGTATTGAAAACATAACGAAGTAACATAGAAAAAAGTGGTCCATTGTCAATGTCAATAAGAAATATATAATCCAAATAAAAGAAAACTATTGATCCATGGGAAAATTGAAAAACAAAGTATGTACAAGTCTTCAACTATCTACAATCCAAGTCCAAAGGGTCCATGGTCCCCAAAGCAAATGAAACCTACAAATACTCCTATAAAGAAAAAACTATATACATGAAGAAAAAAGAAAGGAAACCTAACACTAATGAACTATGTACAATGGCGGCGGGCAAGTCCAACATTTCACTCTTTGATGTTCCGGGCCAGGGCATCATCGAACTCCATGTCGGTGTCCGGGAGGCGGGACACTTCCCTGGCCTTGAGGTCTCGCAGGGATGCAGTCATGGCTTGTTCCAACTCCCTGCGAGTTGCCTCGAGGCACTCAGCCTGCCTCAATGCCCTGCGCATGGAGTTCTCTTCCCTGACCATAGTGAGCTGTGCCTCTTCCGCTCCGCCACCGCTCTGCATCTATTTGCTGGCCCAACCACTGCCACACGGAAGACACTCCCAATCCGGGTCTGGACGGATGCATCCCTGCTGGTGCCGGATGATGCAGTCACAGGATCAGGGACAGGATTACCCACAGGCACCTCCGCGGCGACCTGTGCTGCCTCCTGTCCCTGCCCCTGGACTGCACCAATAGCACTAGTGGAATCCCCCTCTCCAGGCCCCGTGCGTTGGCCTTCATGGCCTCCTCCTCAACCGAAACCCCCACCAACCTGGATGACTCCGTGCCAACTTCCTCCATAGGCCCCTGTGCAGGCTCAGCTGCCCCTTCTGCTGCCGAGGAGTCCACATCCAACCTTCACCTCTAGGACCTTCCCTCAGCAGCTGCGGCCGCGGACGCGGCACCAGACTCCTCACTCCCCGTAGAGATGTAAACCTGGGAGGGGAGCTGGGCCTTGCGTCTCCTGCTGGCGGTGGGATCCCTGCTGCTGTGCTTCACAGCACCATCTCCGCCCTCTTCATCAGTTGACGCTGCAGACAGCGAGAGACAGAACACAGGCATCAGGGCACTGTACAATGGTCTGATACACACATGACAGTTGCACATGAGTGGCAGTCTCAAACTTCACAGTTGGCATCACACTCCTCAACACACATATCATTTGAACCCACACACATGCGCAAATTAACAGGAGAATCGTGCAGCAGGCAGCAGCATCCATACACATACAACAGAATGAACATCAGAAAGTTAGCCTGATGTCACATGCAACATGGGGAGTGCCGAACACATGCACACACGCCACCAGACATACGTGCATCTGTACATCTCCACCACCTGTCACAGTGCAATCATCGACAACTATGTCACATCTGCCAATGGGGTTCCTACATGTCTGTGTCACATGCCTCCATGGCGTATCACATTTGCACACATGTCAACCACAATCATGTATGCCGTGCATGTACATGAAGGTGGAACCAGCATCCATGTGTCAAACCCCAACCATGCCATACTACATACACAGATATGCTAACATGTATGCCATGCATTTGAACACATACACCATTGATGTGCCTCACACATGACTGGACTCACATGCGGCAGGCTCATGTCCTTGCACATACACATCCATGCATGGGCCTTACAAGACATATGTTCAAGCTGCACACACCTGGCACACCTCAACATGCACTGTGTCCAATCATTACACATGGACACTTACTGTTCGACTCTGGACGGGTATGCCTCTCAAGGACCTGGAGGTGAAGCACTGGGTGTATATGTTCCAGGACCCTCATCTGGTCGTCGGTAAGGCAGATCCGCTCTGCATCCGCTGCCTCCAAGAGGCGTCAGGCCTTCCTGAGGGTCCTGGACCTGAAGTCCTCCGAGCGCTTCCGGACATGTCGTATGTCGCGGGCTGCCACCCCCTCCACGTTGATGGCAGCCACGATGTCCTTCCTGATCCTCTTCCGTCCATCATTGTCGGCGCGTGGTCTTCC
The DNA here is from genome assembly GCF_040938575.1 of Ambystoma mexicanum. Taxonomy (NCBI): domain Eukaryota; kingdom Metazoa; phylum Chordata; class Amphibia; order Caudata; family Ambystomatidae; genus Ambystoma; species Ambystoma mexicanum. The sequence continues at coordinate 330,223,716 of NC_090930.1, forward strand.
GAAGATGGCATCATAATGTACCAGGACTTGCTCCACCAGGATACGAACTTCTGCAGCACTGAAGCTGGTAGCCCTCTGCCTCTCTGGCTGGGGGTTGCCAGTGGTCTCCGATGGTGTTTGCCCCGACATGGCAACCCCTGAGGCAGGTGTGGGTGGGCAACTGGGTCCTGGTGCTGGGCTGTGGAGCGATGGAACTTCTGTCGGGAGCTCCAGCAGGGGTGGTCACAGCAACTGGACTCCTGCAGATGGCTGACGTGCAGGCACCAAATAGCAGGGCACGTGGCCAGCAGGCAGGCAGGTAGCAGAAGATGGCTGGTGGGAGTCGGCTCGGGGCTCTGGGGGACAGTAATTTGGCCTTATGGGCAGGAGCGTGGTCTTCCATGTGTTGTTGCGTGGCCAGCTTGATACGGAGTGATTTGGCACGTGAAAAAACTGCATGTCAGCGTGTAATTCAAGGAAAGGCCCTTAGCGCGTAAGTGCGTCTGTGACGTAACATGCGTGGGCGTTCCCCTCATCACGGGTGCATAGTGATTCAGCACATGAAAAAACAGCACATCCGCGTGTTAATGCATGTAATTCGAGGAATGGGCCTAAGCGCATAAGTGATGCATGCGGGCGTTTCCCTCAGCACGGGTTAAAGGTGAGCGGGGCCAGCAGTTTGCTGTACGTGCCTTTCGTGGAGACCGACGTGTGTTGCTACTTCTGGTTGTTTTGCGTGCCATCACAACTTCACAGCGGATCAAGGACGTATCTCTTCTTTTGGTGGGGGTATTGGCTATGCATGTTTTTCATTATCACGCTAGTCAGACGGTGAGTCGCGCACGCTATTTTTCCCAGTGCGGGTACCCCTGTGTATTGAGTACCCATTTTCGAGGTTAGCCTGCGTGTCCCACGTGTACGTGTTTTTCCTGTCCCTGGGTGCCACTGTGTACTGCAGGAGGTTAATTCCACACACGTGGGCTACCGGGGTTGCGTGCATGGTTTTACTGCAGTTTTGGGGTGCCTGAGCGTTGCGTGACCCATCACTTTATCATCAGGGTCAAATACAGCCTTGCAGGTGCACAGGGGTGCTGTTAACATCTTGTATCCCACCCCCTTCACCCCAATTGCCCAGGACAATTGTCGTGTACACCTCCCATTGGCACTATTACATCTGTGCCGGCACTACTCCATCTGTGCCATGGTTGAGAGGCCACGAAAGGTGAGGGGTGCCTCAGCTGGGTGTACTCCACGTGGTGGGTGTGGTCAGGGACGTAGCCGAGGTGACCAGGGAGTAGGGGGACTCCAGGGTGTCCAGGGTGGCTGCAGAGGGGGAAGAGGCAGGGGTGTGCCACTTCGGCACAATGTTGTGCCATGTGTTAGTACAGTCATGCCACCACCCCCTGTGGTTCCGGGAGATGCAGCTCTTGCATCTGGCACTGGTGCCCATGTGACCCAGCAGTCCATTTCTTCGACTGCCACAGGCCCAAGGGTAGTGGTAGCTGCAGGTGCAGCTGTGGACACCACCACTCAGGCTCTGGGTCTGCCAGCGCATGCTGCGTTGGCACCTGAAGAGTCCCAGGATGATTTCCAGGAGGTCAGGAGGCACATGGGAAGTGCACACAGAGCTGCCCTGACCGAGGCACATGTCCCTGGCGCAGTATTGTCATCTGCTGCCTTGAGCAGATGGGTGTTGGCAAGTGCATGGGCAGATGCAGCCGACAGCACCCCAGCTGTGAGTCTACCATCAGGACAGTCCCGCTCAGTGACCTTAGCACAGCAGATATTGCTGCGCAGGGGCACCCAGCAGCCACCGACCCAAGTCAGGGCTTCCATCCTTGTTCCACCTGCCACTCCCTTGGTTCAATCCACCAGCGCCACTGCCCATACTGATTAGGGCGGCATTTGCCAGTCAGGGTCCGGACCACTGTCCAAGAGGAGGACGGTTGCACCTGCAGTAGAGGCTGGGACCCCAGACACGGCTCCGGCCTGTGGCATGTCGAAGAAGCCTTTCTGCACGCAGGAACTGGACTTCCTTGTGGACTAGGTGTCGGGACACAACCGTGATATGCTAGTGGGCCCGAATTGTCACACTACGACTGCCCAGCGTATGTCCCACTGGAAGCATGTTGCGGAGAATGTCAGTGCATTCGGACATGAGGTGCGCACAGCTCAGGAGTGCAAAAAGCGTTGGGATGACCTCTGACGCTGTACTAAGGTGAAGCGTGCCTTCAATTACGCCATGGCTCAGGTGACTGGCGGTGGGTCACAACCTGAGGAGGTAGATCTCACACTGCACAAGTTGATTGTTGCGAAGTTCATACAGGCAGAATTGTACAAAGGAGTGGGAGAGATGCTGGACTTTGATGCCCCGTACAGTGAGTGTTGTTGCGTGTTTGTCCAGATCATGTGTGGTTTGCCTGTGTGATGTGTTGTGCTTCACTGCCACTACATGCTATGTGTACATGGTTCTCATGTGCGAGTCATGCAATGCTTCACTGATGCGTGCCTGCTGTGCAGGATGCTGGACATGTACAGCAGATGGGGACTGTCCTGCTCACCACACCTGCACCCTGCTCACATGCTAGTCACCCGGCTGCCCCTCTGGTCCATGTTCCAGCTCACTGGGCCTTCTGCATGTAGCCTGGGGTGTCTTTCCACTCAGCACTGGGACTATGTCAGCGCATGACTGATGTGCATGTGTGTTCTGCCTGCATGCGGTACTCCACGTAGGCATGCTCCCTTGCCCCTCCACCCCCCTGCACCTCAATTTCACCATGTCACTAGTGGGTATCATGTTGGAGTACTGCAATGGCCTGTTCAACGCTCCTGTGTACATGCACACTTCCCCCTGCCAACCTGCCAGACAAATACAGTGGGGTACATCATTTTTCGTTGATGCAGGGTGTCTGACTCAGACTGTACAGGTGGCAGATGCTCCGCAGGGACATGAGTGTCCATTCATGCTCCATGTGCATTCCATGCATGCCCCTATGTGCCCTTGCCCGGATGATTATTGTAGTACGTTTCCAGGATGACCTACATTTAATGGCATTTGATCATCCATTCCATGCCCACTCTGGCTCAGTCCTGCATCACGCACATGTTTAGGGTGTCACAGTCTGTGTGGGGCACAGCCTTCCCCCTGTTTCAGGCCCCCTGACTCTGTTCAACTGGTGTAGTGGCTTCTGCACACATGGGTGTACTACTGAGGGTTCATCATGTGTCCTGCTTACTGTCCCATTCTCATCTGCTGTGTTGTCAGTTGACTCAGATGATGCAATTGACGCTAGTCAACACTGTCTGCCAATACACAGGTCTCTGGTCACCCTTTCGCTGCCATGCAATGCCTCCCTGCATTTTCACTTTGAGGGGAGGGTTTGCTTGTAGCCAGGCAACCCATTGCATGCACATTGCACGTGATGCCTGAACTTGCCCTTACACTGCCTTCATGTTTATTGATTAACATCATAATGTACTTGTTCATGTAGATAGTGCGTAACGTACACATGTTCTGCACTGCATCAACACACTTCTGAGCCATGTTACACCGTTCTACATGCCTACTCACTGCTGCAATGTCAAAGTGACCTGGCATGTATGGTCAGATTTTCATCCCTTCTCTGTCATGAATTCCATGGGCACAGGTGCATCCTGTGACACATGTACTCAGTATTGGAACTTCCTAGTGGTTGTTTAGCAAAGTTGATGGAATGTAGCCTGCCAATCAGGTTGTAATGACTGTGGAGCTGCCTTCACGTGTGTATGTGTACACTTTCACATGCATCAAATCAAGCAGTGTTGTAGCTGCTTGCTTTGTTGTTTTGGATGCTGTTCATGTTCACAATACAGGTGTATAGGGAAATGGTTTTTTAACGCTTTCACATGTACATATGCAAGCAGCTTCAACATTGTGTAGTGCAACATTGCGGCGACTCACTTATGTGTGTGTGAAAGTGTTCATTTACACATGTGTCTTCTGCAGCATTTTTGTTGACTGACTAATATATAGTTGATTGATGTTAATGCTGGTGAGATTTCAGCATTGCGCACGTTATGTTCAACTGGCATGATCCTGAAGGTGCACTGTTGTGCAGTATGTGTACTCCTAGGCCCACTTAGCTAATATGGTGGGGCCTGGGCGTGAAGATTTTACACAAGGAATGATGGAATAGGGCACATTCATAGCACAATGTGCTCAATGTTGTGGAGGCTTCATGTCCTGCAGCTCGGACCGTACTGGGCGTTATGGTTCCTCATGACTGGTTGCAGACCCTTGCTTTTCCTGGGACATTTACTATATCTACATGGCCCATGACACCCGGTACGGGCCGAGCTGCACATGGATGAAGCTATATTGGTGATGATGGTTTAGTGATGCATGTGTACATTCATATTACATGTGTCATTGTGTGTTTGGATTCACTTGCAGCAGTGGTCAATTTGCAGTTCAGACATGCTTATGGTATGTGCCATCTCTCTGTTGCCATCTGTCTTTTCTGCCTGTGACATGGGCCTAACCGAGGTGGTGTCTGATGGAGGTGATATACTACATTTTGTATTTGTGTAGGCTTTGCTATTTAGACACCTCCATTTCTGCTTTTGGGATGTGTTTGCATATCAATGCCACTGGATGCATGCCAGGTTCTCATTTGTGTGTGACATATCTGCTTCATGTGTTGGCTGTCGATGTGATGTGTATGTGTGTGTGGGTTATGTGCTTCTGACATGTGTATTCATATTTGTTTTTTTTCCCCTTTATAGATTATGATGATGCAATGGAGCCAGAGGATGGTGATGACATGCCAGGCATAGGGTTGCTATCACACCAGAAACCTGGCACAAGTGGGGGTCGTGGGTGGTAGACCATAAGAACCCACTTGTGCTCCAGACAATCGTGTCTAGGGGTGGCAATGAGTTTAGCCTGGATGATCACTCTGACGACAATGTCAAGTTGGATGTGCGTCATGTCCATTCGTCAACGGTGAGTGATTCTGATGTGGACAATCCTATGTCTGCGACACCTGCACTGATGGGCCAGACGGTGGTGGGACCTTCGCCTGTGGTGGATCGGGACACACGGTCACACTCAACACCAGTTGCTGATGTGTCTGGGGCATCACGTCAACAGAGGAATGTAGTCCTGCAGCCACGGGTGGTGCCAACCCAACAAGGACTGCGGCTCCTTGGGACCCGTGGGTGTCAAGCCCAGCAACACGGTGGCCGTGTGCCACCGGGGTATACTGAGTGGGAGCAAGCCATGGTTGCCAATTCCGAACAACAGGGGGCAGCAATTGATAATATTGCTCAGAGCATGGAACGTGTGGCCCAATCCGTGCTCCCCCCTGCTAGGAAGGTGGATCTCCAGCAGCGGGCGGCACAGTCCACGGCCTGCTCACTCAGGCAGGGCATGTCGGCCTCAGACAGGGCATGCGGGCTGAAATGGTGTCACTGCGTCGAGCAATTGCTGCTCATCCAGAGGCACAAAGGGAGGCCCTGAGGGATGACTATTGATCCCTCCGATCTACTCTGGGTGTCCTCTTGATGTCCCAGAGGCAGCAGACAGAGTAGTGGTTGAAGCAGCTTGAGAATACAATCTTGGCTGAGCTACATGCTTGCCGGGAGGTGTTCCAGTTGTCCTGCCAGGCCTTGCAGGAAGAACTCTGTGTTACACGTGTTACCTTGCAAGAGGAAGCACGCGAATCACGCGAGGTTCTGCATGCTGACCTACGTGTCATTGCCGCACAGAACCAGGCTCACCGGTCCCGCCGACTTGCTGCCAACGAGGGGCATGCTGCGCATAGGCGTGCTCAGGGTACTGTGCCATGTCAACCTTTCGAGTCAGAGGGTGCGGAGGACGGCGACTTATCTTCCACACAGGCCGGGCTGTGCAGGCGTTGAGCCCATGGAGGTTGTTTTTTTATCTCAACATCATCGCATGTGGGTGTTGAGGTGCACCCTGTACCTCCCCCCTCCTGGGTGCCTTCCCCCCTCCTGTATTGGAATGGTGTCATGTTCTATATTGACTAGTGGTGTTGGGTTTACCCCCAACCCTTGCTGTTGGAGATAATCATTTAAATAAATATAGGCATCAGGGTTTTTCAATTTCTGTCCTCTTTTAACTTTCACTTCCAGGGAGAATTGTCGGGTCCTTTCTGGGATGGTGACTTCCTCTCCAATCTGAATTTCAACTGCATAAGGCAGCAATTGAGCTGACCTAAATGCTTTCTCTGGGACATGAAAGCCCATGGGATTATCCGCTAATCGGGACCAAGATTGAAGTTTCTTAGGTCCAAACTAATGGCAAAGCGATTGAGAATGTCACTGCCTAAGTAAAAGGCGGCCGTGACGTCTCGCACGAGCCAACAATTTTGGACTATGCTTTTGTTGCCGATGGAGATTTTGAGCATACACCTGCTTGGCAGGAGATGTTTGGAATTGGGTGATTCCAGATCAATTTCCAATTTGTCTATCACTTTAAATGTGTGAATGGCTGGATCTTTTGGGAGTTGGCGGAACATGGCTTCGCTGATGAAGCTCTTACCATTGTTCACACACACTCGGGCGAGAACAGAGTCCTTCCCTTCATTTAACTGAACAGGGATGAACAACTGCTCTCCAATTTGCTGAATATCAGCCAGGCTTTGAGCTGATTTCTCATCTTTCTGGACTACAGGAGTGGGAATGTCTGATTGTGAATTGGTAAAGAATTTCAGAGTGTTTCCTTCCAGTATGGAATGCCACCTTAGACTGGAAGGAAGGTTGATTTTCAGAAATAGAGAGGACCCCCCATCATCAGTTTGTTGTCCTACTGCTATTACTGTCACGTCAGGGATTTGATTGTTCTGGAAGTTAAATTCTACCATGTGGCAGGTGCCGTTTAAACTAACATGGTTGACACTGTGTTTTAATTTTATTGGTCGGCTAGTCTGGGTCCAGAGGACCTTGTTTACACAATCTATTAGGGGTGACAACCTTCGCAGGAGGTCATTCCCTAGTAAATAAGGGGTGCCCTCTGGAGTCACAACTATGACTGGGTGCTTCACCTTGTGTTGCCCAATTTTAATATCCAAATCTGCAGTCCCCTCGATGGGAATTTCCTTCCCGTCGAAGTTCTGAAGTTTTCCAGGAAGAGGGGTGAGAGGAATTTGGTATTTCTCCCCCCTTCCCGAATTCAATTTATCAAAGGCCTTTTTAGACAGAAGGGTAGCTTAGGATCCAGTGTCCACCAGTGCCAACATTTTACACTGCCCCTGTATTTGCACCGGGGCATAGAATCTTCCCTCCTTCTCCTCAAGGGGGCACAGATAATGTACATTTTTGGACAACTGGTGGGTTAGTTTTCTAGTTTTGGACACAGATAGAGAAGAGATTTGGGCCGAATTCTGTGTGGAGTCTAGGGAATCTGAAAAGAAAAGGTGACAACTAGATATGGGAGAAGTTTTGGGTTACCCTGGTTCCGGTTCTGGGTTACCCCCCCTGTTTGAAGGCAGTCACCAAGATGGGTTTGATCCAGGGGATTTTCATGCTGTTGGTTCTGGGGTTGGATGATGGGCAGCACTAGCTCAGTCCCCACATCTACCCAGTCTGGATTTGAATCTTTTGGGACACATTTTTCTTTGAGAGGAGTTCCTCCATCTCTGAAGGAGAAGATCCCTTTCCCAGGATCCTTTGAGGATCCCTCTCCTTCAAATTAGAAGATTTGTACCTCCTCTTCAAAATGGGTCTGTTTGGGATTATTTGTTTCTCCTTCCCCCCTCTTTACACCCCCCTTCCCCTTGTGCCTCCTCCCTGGGAACCAGTGGGTTGTCGAGGTTCTTCTCCCGTCATTGCTCTGGAGCACCATGTCCGGAGTTTGAGGCATTCTGCACCGGCATGTTCATCTGAGGGTTCTGTTGAGCCCTCAGCATGCGACCCAGATCCTGTGCCATGTTTTGGACGTGGCGCTCTAGTTGTGACACCCGCTCAGGCTGATACGGGGTTCTGTTGTCTCCCCTGGGCTGATCCCGGGAAGGGTAGCTATCCCTTCTCTGAAAATACCCCAGGATTGGAAAATGTGGGTACCCCTCCACCCTTGGCCTCCCCTCTCCCGGATTGGGTTGTCTGGGCTCAGGAAAGTGGGGAAAGAAGGATGGATGGTTTTGGGGTTGAAAGTTTTGCGGGTACCTGGGGAAGAAGTTCTGTCCAGGATTTGGGGAATTTCTGCCCTCCTGGGGGAAGTGAGGAGGGAAGTTCCCTGGGTTGGCTGCTGTTTGGTTGGATGCCCCCCCCCCTTGGGCTGGAGGCGTCCACACATAACCCAGGATGGGTCTGTTCCCCTTGTAGCGGGGACTTATATAGTCAGGGGAGTGAGGGATCCCATTTGTGGGACTACCTCCTTGGCTCCTGAGGGCCTTCTGGGTTTGGGATTATTCTGATTTTGTGCAGGCAGGTTTTTAGGCCCCCCCATTTCCACATCTAAATTGGGGGCAACCTTCACCTCTGCCACCTTAGTAGCAGCAGGGTTGTTGGTTGGTTTGGGGCTTTTAGGATTATTCTCGTTTTCTATGGGGTTTTGCACCTCATACATTTGTGTGGCCTGTTCAATGACCCAGTCTAATTATCTTTTCTCATGAAAATCTCTCACTAGCTTGGTCATGATGTACTTGGGGAGAGCGTGGAAAAAAGTATTCACAAATTCGTTGCTGTCCGTGCGCACCCTTTTGGTGGTCTGCGCAAAGGCACGTTTTAATTCCTGCACAAATTCTTGTGGGGCCCGATCCTCCCCACATTGTAAGTTGTAGGCTGCCTTGCGAGCCTCCTGAGGATTTCGGTGCACAGAAAAATGCTTCAAGATGGCCGTCCTATAGGTGGACCATCTAGAATGATTTTGGTCCTCCATCCCCGCAAAAAAACTGGAGTATTCTGGTGAGAAGGTCCATTTCACATATTGAATACAGCTTTGGCTGTCCTTCAAATGGAAAGTTTCCATCATCTGCTCAAAGAGCTCTAAGTGCTCCCAAACAGAATATTTAGCGTTCTTATGATAGGGCGTGATGACGCTTTGATTTGCTTTAAGGGAGCCTTAAGCAAGGCCCTTTTCGCCTTATTGGCCTTCTTGGTTTGGGTAACCCTGGTCCACTCCTCCTCTGACTCAGAGGCACTGCTTCCAGAGGTGCCCGTCTGTTCTTCCAGACTCTCCCGGATTCTGCGAGCCTGGGAATGGCTGGCAGAATGCGGGGACCTAGTCTCCTGTGTCCTGGGGCACTCAGAGGAGTCTTCATATTCCTCCTTGCTCCCAGGATTTGATGAGTACCCCCCCCACTGTCCTAGCTGGGCAGAGGTTTTCAGGATGCCCTTAGTGGGCCTACCCTCATGGAGTTCCCCAATAAATTGCACAGTACTTGGGTACCCATACCCAGATGCCCACCCATCCATTCCTGGGAGGTGCTGGTCTATGAGCCCCATATTTCTGATTGGATTGAACTCTGCCATCCCTGTGGCCCTTGGCTCATGTGCGCCAGTGGACATGGGGGTGGCAGAGGCCAGGGATTGGAAGAGATGAAGGCCCCTGGTACTAGGGTTCCTGAGGTTATGCTCAGGTGTTTCCCTTTCCCAGTGAACCTCATCTCTGTCAGCCCCTGCTCCCTGTTGCCATGCAAGAATCTGAGCTTTCTGTTCCTCTACCAAGGCCTTGCTAGTTTCTATCAGTCTCTCTTGCATGGCTACCTGTCTGTGGATCATGTCATTGTTCTCACAGAGAGCCTAATTTTCTCTCTGTGCTTCCTGTGTTGTTCTAGAGTACTGGACCAGTCTTTACTGCATGAGGGTTACCTCATGAGTCCTGTCCATACTAGCCTGGTCCTTCCTTGCTAGAGCCTCCTCCTCCCTCCTGGTGTGCTCTAACAATCTTTCATGCTCTTTTTGGAGGTCACCCCGTCCCTGAAGGGCCAGGTGATTTTCATGTATTTTCGCTTTTAAATGACAGACTTCCTGGCCTAAGGTATCCCTTTCCTGAGCGAGAGCCTGCCTCTGTGCAGCCAGGTCATCCCTCTGTCTTTGAAGCACACCAGCTTTCCGGCACTCTTCATCAAATTCTGCTTGGGTATCCAGGTCTTTCAGGATTAATTTGTTGCTCTCTTCTTTCTCTTTGTCTAAGTGGCTTTGCAGGGTGACTACCTGCTCTGTGCATGCTCTGTTGAAATTTATTTGTTGGCCCAGCTTTTTCTGGCTCTGCAGTAGGGAGTCCAAACTTTCTTTGTACTCCTTCTGCAGGGCCAGCATTCTGGTATCCTGGTCAGCCTTTTCCTGCTGCAGGACACTAATGTCCTCTTATTTTGATTATGTACTGCCTACTTTCATTTTCTGATTCCTGGCTCCCCTGTAGCCTCTGCTCAGAAGAGTCCAAATCAGTTTGGGCCTTTTCTAATGCCTGCAGTTGCCTGTTTGCCAGATCTTGGCCCTCGGCATATTTATCCTGTATTGCTCCAATATATAGGTATAGATATGCCGCTATTTTGGCAATCTTGTTTTGCTCTTCCTTTACCTTAGGGGCGTATATAGTTCACTCAGAGCCATATGTAATGGACCCTGATCTTGCCATGTATCTAATCCTGTTGCAGTGATCTTTTCTGTGATTGCCTGCAACCACACATTCTGATCCTGTTCTGTCCATTCACCCCTTACAAATAATTTATGCAATAGGTGCTCTTTAGCCATATTCATCTCTACCAAAGTCGCCATTCTGGAAATATGAATTTCTTTCCTGATTTACAGAAGTTTTCTTTTATTTTTGCAAAACACACCGATTCTTTAGACCGTTCCTATTGAGGGGTGCTTTTCACAGTGTAACACAGTGTGGTAGCCCAGCAGGGATTATGTACCCCACTAGTTAGCACACTGTATTACACTGTCACAAGTGGTATATCTAATTCAGAAAATCCCGGACGAGCCCCAATCTTATGAGTGATTTCAACCCGGCACTCCACCTAAGTCAATGCCTAGCATGTGATGCACAGTTGGAACCCTTAAATATATATTTTTGTCTATAACTTCTTTTATTTCTGAATGATGTACCCTTATATCACGCCCCTCTCTTTGAATACCCCCCGGTCTCACTGAACCAAGAAGCAGGTTGTTTTGCAAAGTTAAAAGATTTATTTTATGGATTTGAACAATATATATGTCACACTATTTAATATTTATACAATAATCACCAATGGGTGATGTTACAATCAACAATCTCTTTAATCAGAATGAGTATGGATAAGAAAAAGAATGCAGCACAGAATAAAATGTTTTGTGGGTTCAGTCAAATGCAATGTCACTTTTCCCCCTGCACACTACTCAATTCCCCCCAATATGCAATATAGAGATGGAAGGAGAGAACACAGGTTTCAGGAAATACTCAACAAATACATTTTCAATCCCAGTTCCCCCCAGCAAGCATAGAGAGAAACAGAAATGATTTCAAAACATTTCAAATGCTTTTGAATGTGGTTTTGAATAAATGGGAAAAACACTGAAAATGGGTTTAATTTACTAAATTGGATTCAAAACGAGTGGAAGCCGCTTTGGATAGTTTCAGGTAAACATTAGCAATGATTATTGAGTCACTAGCAGATTGAAAACTGAATTCTGAGGTAGAATGCAAAGAATAGCTATTTTACACTTGAGGAAATTGAGTCAAACGACCAATTTGCGGCAAACTTTTCAGCGTGCGAGACACGTGATTACAGAAAAACTATAACGAGTTGGAATGCGGTTTTGGGCTCATTTGAACGCTGTGGATGTTAGCTTCAATTTGACACTTACATTTGGAAGATGCGCTTTTGAATTGCAAACAAGGATTTCTTTACACTAGGGAGGCTATGAAGATACAAGATACCCAACCGGACAGCCACCAGATCAGCGGCGCCTCTGTTGTGACTTTTGCCCGCCAAGACACTTGTCATTCTTCAGAAAATATATCAGCGCAAAGATGATATTATCACTACTGTTATAAAAGGACTATATGGATGAGGGAAAGATTCAGGAAAACAAAAGAGATTCTACAATGCAGTTCTGGATATGATAGAATGGGTTAGATAGGATTACTTAAGGATAAGATACTGGCTAAGGACAATTCTATGCTACAGATACTCACAACTACTGTTTGGAATGGGCCCGTCAAAGATCTGGTCAAAGGGTTCGGGACTGGAATTCTGCTAGCCAACCGGACAGGATTCAGGCACCCGGATTCTGCACTCAGCATGGAACTCTGGACTCTGCACGGCCTCTGGACTGGATCTGATGGGTTGGTTCTGGGTTACGCTATCTGGTTACAGCTCTGCTCTACTGGTTTGTATCTCTGGGTTCTAGCAAGAGTTCTTGGCAAGAAATCAGAATCAGCACAGCCCGGCTGTTCTATTGGGTTTTGTTGCGTTCCCCTTGGAAGTCTGGGTTAAAATCAGGTTTCAAGATTTTAAAGGCCAGCTGAGAAAGGTTCAGCTTTGGAATTGGGCCTTCTGCTTTCAGAGTTCTGGTGTCTTGGATCTGGGTTCCTCCTGCAGAGTGCTTTGCCAGTAAATCAGTTGATGGATGAATCTCTGTGTGTCTCTAGGTCCTAAACTGTCCCTATTTATGTATTTCCCCAAGGGGTGTGTAGGCTAAATTATACTATGCACACCCTCTAGGAATCCTATTGGTTAGGGTCTGTCCTCTCTCCTGATTTGAGAAGGAACACATGGTTTCATGATGATGTGACATTTTACAATCCAGGGAGTACCTCCCCTTTGTTTCAGTACAGTAAATCTCTTTTTCACATGTTATGTTATGTTATTTTATTTTGCACTTATATAGCGCCTTATATACCATTGGTATGGTCTGAAGGCGCTGGTAGGTTGAACGCCCTTGGGAACCGCAGTTCGGATCAGTAGAGAGAGTAGGGAGAGTCAAAAGGTGCGTGTGAGCACCGGATATGTGTGCAGCTCGTGCGGTACTTGTGTAATAGCTGCTTCTTATCGGTAGGTGTGGTGGTTGAGAGATCAGGAGAATGTGTTCGTTCTGGCATGATTTATCCGGAACGGATGTGGCTGCGTTAGGCCTGAGGAAAACGCCTGGCTGGGGGTGTGAGACCAGCAGTGTTTACATAGAATGATGTGGAGTAAGCGGCGGATGTTCGTATGAGAACAGTTATACCGAATGGTGTCATAGTATCTCTGTGTTCTAGTTGAGTGGTGATGTAAAGGAGAGAGTAAGCGTGGTGGTGTGATATGATGGGTTGTATGCTTTTTCAATGTGCAAACTTCTAAATGCAACTTTCCCAGAGAGGCTACTGGGCGAAACTTCTAAGTACAATTTTCCACACAGAGGCAATTGGGTACACTTCCAAATGCAACTCTCACAGAGGCCATTGGGTACATTTCTAAATGCAATTTTCACGGAGCATCTACTGGGCACACTTCTAAATTCAAGTTTTCAGAGAGGCTATTGGTCAAACTTCTAAATGCAACTTTCCAGAGTGTCTATTGGATACACTTCTATAATCAACTTTCACAGATGCTATTGGTAGCACTTCTAGATACAACTTTCAAAGCGTGGCTATTGGGCATACTTTCTAAATGCAGCTTTCACAGAGGATATTGGGCCCATATCTAAATTCAATTTTCCACAGAGAGGCTATTGGGCGCACTATTAAAATCAATTTTCCAGTGAGGCTATTGGGAACATTTCTAAATTCAATTTACCAGAGGGGCTATTGGGCACACTTCTAAATGTAACTCTCACAGAGGTTATTGGGTAATTGGGTACACTTCTAAATTTCACAGAGGGGGTATTGGGCGCCCTTCTAAGTGCAACTTTCACAGAGTGGTTATTGTGGACACTACTAAATTCACAGCGAGCTTATTGGGCATACTTCAAATGCAACTTTCGAGAGTGTGTATTGGGCACACTTCTAAATGCAACTTTCACAGAGGATCTTGGGCACACTTCTAAATTCCATTTACCAGAGGGGCTATTGGGCACATTTCTAAAATTCAAGGAGAGGCTATAGGGCACACTTTCTAAATGCAACTTTCACATGCTAACATTCACAATTCCATCTAGATGCGGCGCAGGCCAATATTCACAAGTCCATCTAGGAGCGGACATGCTAATATTTCACATTTCTATCTAGGTGTGGACATGCTAACAATTCCATCTAAGAGTGGGCATGCTAACTTTCTCAATTCCATCTAAGAGTGGACATGCTAACATTCACAATTCCATCTAAGAGTGGACATGTTAACATTTCTCAATTCCATCTAGGTGCGGACATGCTAACATTCACAATTCCATTTAAGAGTGGACATGCTAATATTTCACATTTCTATCTAAGAGTGGGCATGCTAACAATTCCATCTAAGAGTGGGCATGCTAACATTTCTCAATTCCATCTAGGTGCGGACATGCTAACATTCACAATTCCATCTAAGAGTGGGCATGCTAACTTTCTCAATTCCATCTAAGAGTGGACATGCTAACATTCACAATTCCATCTAAGAGTGGACATGTTAACATTTCTCAATTCCATCTAGGTGCGGACATGCTAACTTTCACAATTCCATCTAAGAGTGGGCATGCTAATATTTCACATTTCTATCTAGGTGTGGACATGCTAACAATTCCATCTAAGAGTGGGCATGCTAACTTTCTCAATTCCATCTAAGAGTGGACATGCTAACATTCACAATTCCATCTAAGAGTGGACATGTTAACATTTCTCAATTCCATCTAGGTGCGGACATGCTAACATTCACAATTCCATTTAAGAGTGGACATGCTAATATTTCACATTTCTATCTAAGAGTGGGCATGCTAACAATTCCATCTAAGAGTGGGCATGCTAACATTTCTCAATTCCATCTAGGTGCGGACATGCTAACATTCACAATTCCATCTAAGAGTGGACATGCTAACATTCACAATTCCATCTAAGAGTGGACATGTTATCATTTCTCAATTCCATCTAGGTGCGGACATGCTAACTTCCACAATTCCATTTAAGAGTGGACATGCTAATATTTCACATTTCTATCTAAGAGTGGGCATGCTAACAATTCCATCTAAGAGTGGGCATGCTAACATTTCTCAATTCCATCTAGGTGCGGACATGCTAACATTCACAATTCCATCTAAGAGTGGGCATGCTAATATTTCACATTTCTATCTAAGAGTGGGCATGCTAACAATTCCATCTAAGAGTGAGCATGCTAACATTTCTCAATTCCATCTAGGTGCGGACATGCTAACATTCACAATTCCATCTAAGAGTGGGCATGCTAATATTTCACATTTCTATCTAGGTGTGGACATGCTAACAATTCCATCTAAGAGTGGGCATGCTAACTTTCTCAATTCCATCTAAGAGTGGACATGCTAACTTTCTCAATTCCATCTAAGAGTGGACATGCTAACATTCACAATTCCATCTAAGAGTGGACATGTTAACATTTCTCAATTCCATCTAGGTGCGGACATGCTAACATTCACAATTCCATTTAAGAGTGGACATGCTAATATTTCACATTTCTATCTAAGAGTGGGCATGCTAACAATTCCATCTAAGAGTGGGCATGCTAACATTTCTCAATTCCATCTAAGAGTGGACATGCTAACATTCACAATTCCATCTAAGAGTGGACATGCTAACATTCACAATTCCATCTAAGAGTGGACATGTTATCATTTCTCAATTCCATCTAGGTAAGGACATGCTAACTTTCACAATTCCATCTAAGAGTGGGCATGCTAACATTTCTCAATTCCATCTAGGTGCGGACATGCCAACATTCACAATTCCATTTAAGAGTGGACATGCTAATATTTCACATTTCTATCTAAGAGTGGGCATGCTAACAATTCCATCTAAGAGTGGACATGCTAACATTTCTCAATTCCATCTAGGTGCGGACATGCTAACATTCACAATTCCCTCTAAGAGTGGGCATGCTAACTTTCTCAATTCCATCTAAGAGTGGACATGCTAACATTCACAATTCCATCTAGGTGCGGACATGCTAACTTTCACAATTCCATCTAAGAGTGGACATGCTAACATTTCTCAATTCTATCTAAGAGTGGGCATGCTAACAATTCCATCTAAGAGTGGGCATGCTAACATTTCTCAATTCCATCTAAGAGTGGACATGCTAACATTCACAATTCCATCTAAGAGTGGACATGTTAACATTTCTCAATTCCATCTAAGAGTGGACATGCTAACATTCACAATTCCATTTAAGAGTGGACATGCTAATATTTCACATTTCTATCTAAGAGTGGGCATGCTAACAATTCCATCTAAGAGTGGACATGCTAACATTTCTCAATTCCATCTAGGTGCGGACATGCTAACTTTCTCAATTCCATCTAAGAGTGGACATGCTAACATTCACAATTCCATCTAGGTGCGGACATGCTAACTTTCACAATTCCATCTAAGAGTGGACATGCTAACATTTCTCAATTCTATCTAAGAGTGGGCATGCTAACAATTCCATCTAAGAGTGGGCATGCTAACATTTCTCAATTCCATCTAGGTGCGGACATGCTAACATTCACAATTCCATCTAAGAGTGGGCATGCTAACTTTCTCAATTCCATCTAAGAGTGGACATGCTAACATTCACAATTCCATCTAAGAGTGGACATGCTAACATTCACAATTCCATCTAAGAGTGGGCATGCTAATATTTCACATTTCTATCTAGGTGCGGACATGCTAATATTATGGCAGTCTATGTTATTTGGGGGTAAGATGGAATGGCATGGGCTTTCTGGAGTGGAGTGATTGCTCTACTCCCCACCCATCCCACACTCACTCACGGTTTTGGTGGTGTCTGTTAGCTGCTGGCTTCCTTGGCGTCCCCTGCGGACACCTGCAGACACATCTTGGAGCCGCCTCTGTTGGAGCCGCCCTTGGCCTTGGGGCCCTTAGCCGCTGGGGGCTGCCGGGCAGAGGGCTGCCCTGGGAGGACCAGTGATAAAGGACATAAAAAATCATATTTACAATATCACCAACTTGCTAATAATACATATTCACATCACAGATTTAGTAGATCACGTATCCTTCCGAGTCCCAACTCAGTGAGAGCTTCGGTTAAAAATGGACAGTTTATCGCGCTTTTGGTTGGGTACCCAGTGTCAGATCTGTCCACATTTTTCTCCATACATGCGCATGACATGCGCATGACATCTGGGCATAATGCTGTGAAATTTCATATTTCTAGCATTATCACAATTGCTACAACATCAAAATTGCGGTAGTCCTGTCTCTGAACATCGCACCGAGTTCAGAGTAGTTTCAAACTGTGAGCAGAATTTTCATATTAACAACCTATAAATTAGATTTTTACAAGTTTTGCACAGTTCTCTATGAGTCTTTTTCCAAAAAGATATTTTCTACAGTTTCAGATACACAAATCTGTCTGGTCCCGCCTCCATGGTTTGCTGGGCCCAGAGCAGTCCATGGCTCTCTTCCGGCTGGCAGTTGGTTTCAGTTGACAACTGAATTTGCATTCCCTTTCAGTCCAGGAAGCCTATTGTCTCTTCCCAGAGAAGCAGAGCAAAATCCCCTCCTTCTTTCATTAGCATCTAAATGATAGTTCCTGGGCAGAGAGCAAAAGGAAGGCACCTTTGTTTGATGCAAACTGTGGAATGTGCCTTTGAAGTCCAGTGTGGCTGGCCTCAGTTCACTGTAAAACACTTTGTTCAAAATTGTCTTTTGCTAAAATAAACCTTACATTTTCAACAAATATACACAAATCTGTTAATTCCAGTCTTTTCAAAATGTAGAAATTGAACTGTAACAACCTATATTGCTTTTGATGGCAAGTCTTTTTTTCCACAATTTGATCTTAATTTACAAGTTTAAACTACAGGGTAAGTAAATGACAGCTTTGACATAGGTGAGCGGCGGTACTGCGCCCATATCTGACAGGTTTTTCCAGGCAAGCCCCATTTTGAATGGGGATATTTTTGTGATGAAATGTGCTTCTCCTGACATTGTGCTTATGGGGATTCCTTAAGTAAGGTGATGGTGAACACTCCACAAGGATATTGGACCTTCTCTTCTGTTTGGGGAACATGATTTTGCAATTTCAACAGCCAAGGAAAAACAGATTTTAAAGCACTTCTGGGTTTTCCTGGCAATGGAGCACTGCCTTTTCAAGCAGTTCTATTTCACTCTGTGAGCAGCCCAATGACAGGTTTTGGCAGTGTGGTCTCCTGTTTTACCACTGACATAGGCAAAATGGATTGGCAGCCTATGTTTCCGGTTTCGCTGCATACTTCTCAGAGATTTTTAGCGCATAGGGCTTTTTGGCGGCCATTCTGTTGTTTCTGATGAAAGCAGCACACAGTGATGTTGCAGGACAGAGCCTAGTGGTTCAGAACATCCCACACTCTTGGGTTGCTGTCATCTGTTTCCGGCTATCTCACATTCTCTGTGCCTTTCAAGACTTCTGCTGTCTCTGCCTTTCTTTGTTCACACTATCAATGATTGATCGGGTTTCAGCTGAACCATCCTGTTGTGCCAGCCTCCTTGGTTATTTTCGACTCAAGTTCCAGCTCTACCTGTCAGGGTACAGAACCTGGGGTTTTGTGGGAGGAGGTGGGTTGTAGGTCTCAGACATGGCCCATTAACAACTAGCATGAAGACACACACAGTAAACTTTCAAGACTTATTGAAGCCCTTTATTCCCTTTCTGCAGGAAAAGGAGCACCAACTCTACCTTTGCCAGCAGACACCGGTCCAAGAACTACTAAACCCTTGCCACGTTTGGTTGGCGCGCAAGCAGAAGCACAGGGCTTTGCTCAGACGTCCGACAGAAGCAGATGTGTTTCCAGGAGCTCCAAGCAAGGTGAGCAGCACGAGGGGCCAGGCCCCAGCTGACCTTCCTCCAGGCCCCTCACACATGCAAGCTAAGTTGCGCCAGTGCTGGGGAGGCTGGCCAGGCATTGGGGACGATGCACACAGTACAGCTAAGCCGTGCTGAGGAGAAACTGGCAAGACACTTTCCCAGTTGTCAGGGGCACACGCAGGGGGCATTGGCCATGCCCTCCAGTCCATCCTGCTCCATTGAAGCACTGTTATTAACGCAGTAGCGTTCCGAGACACAAACTAATACAGTACAGGAGGGGCACCCAGCACCGCACAAACTCTATTGCAGTGCATATCATTAGAATATGCAAATTGCCATGTGTGCTACCTATGGAAATCCACGGCTGGCAGAACACAACTTGTACTGAAGTCGCACCTCACCACACACGTCTAGCAGGTCTCCCAAGGACCATTCTATCATGTGTGAATCTTACCACATGATCTTCCATTTACCGCGGGGCTACGTGTGGCTGCCTTAACGCATTAACAGTGTATGAACCATCACGGGAGCAAGGGAAAGTATACGAATGAGGCAGCAGACAAGAGTGCTTGTTTGGGGAGGAGTCACTAAGTTTGAGGCATGAATGGTGTTGTGTGTGGGGAAAACACACACAGAATAGGAACACACACTCTCTTTGCAGCATTGAACTGCTCTTGTTACCGGACCTGAGAGTATGTAGGCAGGAGGCCAGCACTCACCCCAGAGATAAGTCTGTCTTTGTCTCGACTTTGAGCCATTTTGTACAATGGGCATGAGGAGCATGGTTTCTCTGATTGAGTATGTGTAATTGTCAATAGTAGGATTTTGTCTTTTGCCTACTTTCCCTTGCCCATCCACCTCCCCTCTCCTGATCCTCTTTCCAGTTATCCTGAATAACGATCCCTATCCAACCAACGGATCCCTGACCCTCTTTCCCCGGTGGGGTCTCGGAGGCCTGTGTAAGTTTGATCTTGCAGGCACCCAGACCGTGAAGGGGGTGGTTGGTTTGTTCCACTCCTGCGTCTGGAGACCGGAGCCGCGACACTACCCATCAGTTGTTGCATCCTCATTGATTATTGTGTACTGAAAATGCTACCCATCGTGTTGATCCATTGTTCAACTGTGCTACCTTGGTAGTTCATTCTGTGTGGACATGTGTTTGCCCATATTCAGCAACTTCAAGTCATCTGCTGGAGACTCTTCCTGGGTTTTTATGTGGGCTACAGGCTTGTTCCCTGGTTTGGGGGTTTGTCTCCTTGGAGTTCTCTGCGATTTGGTATTTTTACCAGTCAAGGTGGCCTCTAAGGGGGCTTGACCCTATTTCCATGCAGGGTAGAAGAAGGAAACCAAGGGGTAGGGGGATCCTGAAGCCAGGTAGACTAGAAGGAAGAAGCCAACAGACCCCAGACACAGTTCTTCTGAAGGTCATGGTGATGTGTAAATGAGGGAGGGCCTTTTGTTGTTGGACAGTACGCTTGGGCTACAGTGTTTGGGCACTCTCTAACATTGTCATTGTGGGGTACTATGTACATGATGTGTTCTGCTGGTCAATGGCTGTTCCTGTGTTGTGTTTACTTTTCAGGCACCCTTGCAACAAACCGTGTTCATGGTAACCTTTTTGCTTTCAGAACTGACTTGATTTAATACTGAATTTGTACCTTTTGCGTGTAATGGATGTTGTTAATACATTATGTATACATTGTGAATTGTGGGTTACAGATCCGTCTATTAATCTATTTGGACTATATGAGCATACTAAAGAGATGGCCTTGATGAAGGACCTTGATTCCGAAATGCATAGGCCATTAGGAGCTCATTCAATCCATCTGCTCTGACAATGATGTATAGCTGCTAAGCACCAAAATATGAATAAAATACAATACTTTTTTCAATAAGCATAAACACAGCTTTTGAAGATGTATTACTTTCAACCGACCAACATTAAACAGTCACACCACTAAGTGGTGTTTGGGATTGTTGTGGTTTAACATGCTGGGGTGTACACATGGGCAATGTTCACATGTGATGTGTACAGGACACTGCGGGTCACTTGATTTAACATTTATGTATTGAGTGCATGTCCCTACTGACACACACACTTACACAATGCTCCGCCACACGTACAACCACCCTTCCATGCCCACACGTGCACACAGATTGCCTTCTCTGGCATTCTGTGTCCCTGCAGCACATGATCACTTACCATTTGGGGATCCTGTACATGCGTCGATAGTTTATTTTTGTTGCTTGTCCTTTTTATGTGATGCTCAAGGTGTATCCCCAACACAATGGCTGCTCAATGTGCTGTGTGCTGAGCAGTGTGTTGCAGGAGACACACACAGCACACGGGTTAGGGATTAGCGGATTTGGCTTGGCCAAAGTGCATGAGAACAGCATTCAGTCTTTTGTTGATGGTACCACTGGTGGCATTCATTTGTGTATGACTTTGGATGCGTGGGAGGTTGTTGGTCAGTAATTTCATCTGATTCCATGTCAGGTGTGATTGTCTCAGGCCTCTTTCCATTTATCACATGTCACTTTGTATCGAATTGGTCATGTGTTGGGCTTTTGCTGTTGCATGCCATGTCATGGTGTGGCAGACAAGGGTGATGTGGTTTGGGAGGGTTTGGGTGACATACCAGTGATTGTCATGGCCTGTTTTGCAGGAGGGTGGTATGATACACACCTTGCATGTGTTCCTTTTGGTCACACAGGATTGTTTATGTTTATGTAGCTAGTGATGCACCACACAATGTAGCACTTCCGTGGCAAAATTCTCAGGGTGGTAAGGTTGTGACAGTTGACTGTCTCTTTGTCATCATCGCTTGTCACCTGGTATGTGCCAGGCCTGTGTGCACCCGGCAGGGGTGGGAGTTTAGGTGAAAAATGTGGTCACAAGCTGGGTCCGGGCTGCCTCGCCACATGCCCTTTCCCCTACCATGGGCAGCGCCTGTGGTTGGGGATGTGGGGGCACCACCATGTCCACCGGTACGTCCCGCCGTGTTGCAACATTGTGCAGGACACATGCTGCCACAATGATCCTGCACACTACTGGGGGTGCATATAGTAGCTGGCTGCCAGAGCGGTCAAGGGAGCGGAAGTGTGACTTGAGCACTCCGAATGTGCACTCCACTATGCCCTGGTTGCAATATGGGCAGCGTTGTATCTTACCTGGGGTGGTGTGGTGGGGTTCCGTATTGGCGTCATCATGTGGATGCTCAGAGGGTAGGCAGTGTCCCCTGGGGAGGTTAAGATGGTTGTCATTAGTTGGGTTTGTGTGTTTGTCTGTGTGTGACATGCATGCATGTGCGCAGACATTTGTACTCACCAATGAGCCATGTGTCGCCATGCTTCCCAGCTTCCAGGTCCCGGCTTAGGGCAGACACTCTGTAAATGAAACTGTCATGGGAAGACCCAGGATAGTTTGCATAGACAGAGGTGATGATTCCATGGGCATCGCATACAACCTGTACGTTGATGGAATGCCAGTGCTTGCAGTTTCGCTAGATGTGCTCAGTGGCCCTAACTGGATGTAGGGCCACATGGGTGCAAGCTATGGCACCGAGCACTTTGGGGAAGTGTGCCACCCTGTAAAAGTCCTGGACCACGGCCTGCCTTTCTGCAGGTGTTCTGGGCATGTATATGTGCCTGCAGACTGAGGGGCGCACAGTCATGATTACCAACACCTGGCGAAGGCAGCGTGACTGCGTCGCCTGTGAGACACCCCCGACTATGGCAGTTGTCCACTGAAATGACCCAGTGGCCAAAAAAATGCAGGACATTGAGCTCCTACTCCAAGGGGCTCAATGCTTGGGAGCACAGAGTGGGTGATGTAAGGTCATCTTCCCACTCCCTGACCAGGTCTAGGATGATACAAGGTTGAAACCTTTACCTGCCATAGACATGGTCATCAGACATCCCAAAAAGGCTGGTCCGGGGCAAAAAAAGCAGGGCCTGGCTATTCTCCTCCTCCTGCGGTGTCCCACGATCAGTGCTGCGACAAATGGGGCTTTCATTGTAGCTGTATATACGTGTTTGTTGTTTGTGCGCACTTTTATGCTGTGCGCAGGGACGCTTCTGCCTGCCTTCGTGTGGTGGACGTGTTGATGCCTGTGTGCGTCTTTTGGCATGCGCGGGTTTCCCGTATTCGTTTCCATGAATACGTGTTGTTCACGTGCATGTGGGCGTTCCGTGTATTTCCCTGCAATACTTCCCCAGTTACGCCTTCTTTTTCACGCGTTGTTCCCCATTCCGCGTGTTCCACCCTGTGTTCCGCCCCCTTTTTGGTGTGCGCGCTAATGTTGTGCGCTTTTGATGTGCGTGTTGCGCACAGCGTTCGGGATGTTGCAGTGATGTGTGCAGTGTGCACCCGTGTGCACCACGCGCGGATTTGGCGCACATCCCGGAGAAAACACATGCAGGCCCTTCCTTTTTCAGGCTTGCACCAGCTTGCGCCACGGTTTTCCGCACACATTTGTTCCATGAATCGGCCCCAGGGTGTTTGTCAAGGGGGGCATGACAAGGGTTGGCTACCTTCTCAAAGCAGAATCAGAAATTAATACATTTAACCATTTTTATTGTGTGCCACATCCCTTACCAGTGGAAAGAGTCCTGGTCTGGAGTGTGCCGTATCTTTAAATCCGTTACAACGTGGGTTCTAATTCGAGAGACTCTGGTTGAGCCCCATATGAGAAAAACTACAAGTACCAGAAGGCCATAAAAAGGCACGCTAAATAGGTCAAAGTAGTTATACCGAGGGTCAAGTAAAATCCTGTACAATCAAAAGACTTTGATCTACAAACACTGCAAAAGAAAGGAAAGTGAATCCCATACCGAAAGGGAACAATGAGAAACCAAGGGAATTGACTCCCATTAAAGTAAAGAGGGGTGAAGCCATCACCTGAGAAGATAAAATGCCAGAGAAGGGTCTGAGCCCGGATGAAGGAGATCCAGGGTGAAGCTAATACTCCCACCACTGGCAGTTCAGAGAGGTCTGAGTCCAAGCGAGGGAGTTCCAAGGAGTTAAGATATCACCCAAAGTTTAATGAGAAATGAATAAGAGATGCAAATAAATACTATGAGAAACTGAATTAGCCATCACCCAAGTACTAGCAGTCAAGAGTGGTCCGAGCCCGGCAGAGGGAGATCCAGGGATGAAATCGTCACCCGAGTACTGACAGTTAAGAGAGGTCCGAGCCCAGCCAAAGGCGATCCAAGGACAAAATTTTCATCAAAACCTTATGTGGAGAGCGATACAAGAAGGGTCAGCCCAGAAGAGAGGGACACAGGGATGAAGCAATCACCCTCTTTATCCTTTGAATTACAATTGAGAAGGGTCAGCCCAGAAGAGTGGGACCCAAGGGTGAAACCATCACCTGTATGGAACTTTGGTAACAAACTTTCATTTGTTAAAGGAACTTCTGTTTTTGTTCATCCGAACGCATCAGGACTGAAGGCAAGAGACTTTCTAAGAAAATGAGACTTGGCCATTGACAGTCCTGAGAACTGTCATATGGAACTGTCGTCTCATGCTAGAGAAGCCAGAGATTGTACTGTGCTCCACCAACTCCACCTTAGCCCATGCTGACAACGTAGGGAAGAGAGACCCAAGCCACTGCATCCTGACTTATTATTTGAGAACACTTATTTCTTTTCTCAAGAACTTAACCCCACACCCTTTGTATTTAGCGTAAGGAATTGGCAATTGCTTTTCTTAGTATAGGCCTCTTTTATTTGACTTTGATACCACTAGGACTGCCTTGTATTTTTTCATTCGATGGTCGAATATTGTCCTCATCTTAGATTTAGGTTTAGACTAGGCATTTTTCCAACCTGCGTACCAGTTTCATTGTTCAATAAACACCCTTGAACTGTCATCACTTGTGTCTGTCTTACTTGTTACCATGAGTTTCTCATAGTAGCCTCTGTTACGCTCACCTGACTCCCACGGAGGCGCTGGCCTGGTTCGCGCTGCTGTGACCTCTTCTAAGGTGATGCGCAGGGTTCGGAAGACGACTGGACCGGGCCCCCAAATCTGGCTTGCCTGGCTCGCAGAAGTATCCTTCTGTAGGCGAAAATAGGGGATTAACTGTCTGCGGGGTAATGCAATCGGCCTCCAACTTTCCCCTCTCACCCTCCTCGAAACCCTTCTGTGATTTCTCATAGCGTCTCACCTTAGGGTCTGGAAGGACGAGCTCTCCATCCTGCTTCTGATGCAGGGGCGCGTTGGTATCCAGTTACTTCACTGGATTTTCGGATTGGTGAGAACCAAACTTGCTTGGCTTCCAGGTAAGTTTTTTGATAAGAAGTTCCCCTTGTGTCCATGCATTAATGTACTAATGCTAGTGTCTTTTTCCCCATAGGGGCCGGGGTACGGAATGCCGGGGAACAGGCACCGACCCGAGATGAGAGGTGAAATCCTTGTAGAAATCAGGTAAGTCTTTAATGAGCGTTTTTTGGTAATGTCTTTTCATTCGCTCATTAACGCTGATGTCTCTTTTTCCCCTTAGGGGCCGGGGTCCGGAAATGCCAGGATGCGGCGCGGACCCGAAATGAAGAGGGAATGAATCAACAGGTAAGTCTTAACATGGAGATTTAGCTTTCCTTATTCCCTTCTCTCTCTCACCTTTTGTTCTGGTCTTTTTCTCCCTAGGGGCTGGCGCCTGACTTCGAATCCGGATGATCGCTGCTGAACATGGAGGCGCCCTGTAAAGGTGAGTGGAATGCGGCGCTGCAGCGATCGACGCGATGAGCTTTTAAATTAAAGTCTTCCTATTCAGGATTGTCGGCGAGATGTCTCCGGGATGCGGATTTAGCAGGTAAGGACTTTTCCTTCTTCTGTTCTCTTCTTCTCTTCCTTTGCAGGTGATCCAGGATGCTGGCAGGCGTGGCAGAAGTCAGGATGCAGGAGCAGACACGGTGAGCGTCCAGCTGCTAGATGCAGAACAACGCGAAGCACGTGTGGCTGTTCGGGTGGGGTTTAAATAGCCATGGAAGAAGTTCCAGGTATGTATCCTTCCTCCAATCAGGTATGTATCCTTCCCCGACCACGCCCAGATGTTAAATTAGTCCCACAGGTAAAGTAGTTCCTTTCAGGCCTCAAGGGGGCCGGGATCCTGCAGCATGGTCTGCATCAGGTAAGTGCACCCAAGCACTCCCAAAATGAGCCTGGCGCCTATGGCGCCAGGACTGATGTCTTTCATGAGCCTGGAGCCATAGGCGCCAGGACACTGTCCAAAGGGCCCCTATATGGGGTTGCTGGGTCCTTCCTTGGGGACTGGATGTCCGCTTTCGGGGATGCAGGGCTTGAACCGGCTCCCCGGGAGCGGGCATCATGACAGCACTCCCCCCCAAGGCACCTCCCAAGGTTGTTCCCTCTGGGGGTTTTGGTTTGTCTGGGAGGAGTCGGTGGAATTTCCTGACTAATCGAGGTGCATGCACATGGTCGCTGGGTTCCCACGACCTCTCCTGAGGTCCGTAACCCTTCCAATCAATTAGGTAGAACAGTTTTGACCTAAACATTTTTGAGTCTAAAATGTTCTTCACTTCGAATTCGAGCTCCCCATCTATTAGAATAGGTTCTGGAGGTTTGAGTAGTCGGGTTCCGGGTACCACTGGTTTCAGAAGTGACACATGCAAAACAGGGTGAATTCGCATACTAGCTGGTAAATCAAGTTTAACAGCCACTGGGTTAATTATTGCCGTAATAGAATAAGGTCCCAGATATTTTGGGTTAAAAGTTCGAGGCCCTTTGAGTGGTAAATGTCTGGTAGCTAACCACACTTGATCCCCAATCTGATACAGAGGTGCTTCACTCCGATGTAGATCAGCATTCTCCTTGTATTTTCTCTTGGCTTGTTGTAAATGCGTAGTTGCCTCTTTGAAGGCTTGGGTAATTGTAGAATGCAGATGTTCTACTGCAGGCATTCCGAGGTTCTGAGGTGAGTCAAGGTTTGAGGTTCGAGGGTGATGCCCAAACAAAGTATAAAAAGGACTGTGGCCAGTTCCAGAGTGTACCGAATTATTATATGCGTATTCGGCTATACAAAGAATGTCTTTCCAGTTGCTTTCAGATTGCTGTAACATACACCGTAAGTACTGTTCAAGGGTCTGATTTGTCCTCTCGGTCTGACCATCGGTCTGGGGGTGGTGACTGGTCAATAATCTTACGTCGATCTGCGCCATTTGACAACATTTGCGCCAGAAGTGGCAAATGAATTGGCTTCCCCGGTCAGAGATTAGTATAGATGGGAATCCATGTAGCCGAACAATATTTTCAAGGAATTCTTTGGCTAGGACAGAAGCTGAAGGTAAAACTTTCAAAGGAATAAAGTGGGCCATTTTGGAAAACAAATCCACGATTACCAGAATAGTATTGTACCCCGAACAAGGAGGCAGGTCCGTAATAAAATCCATTGATAGGGTGTGCCAGGGTGCTGGTGGTATGTCTAGAGGTTGAAGGAGACCGGCTGGTCTTTTCTTTTGACTTTTATTTTGGGCGCAAACACCACAGGACATCACAAAAGATTTAACATCTTTTCGCCAAGAGGGCCACCAAAATTGTCGTTTCACCTTTTCCTCTGTCTTGGCAATACCGGGGTGTCCCTCTATTAATGTATCGTGATAACCGGAAATAACTAGTTCGTGTAATTCCTTATGTGGCAGGAATAAGCGTCCTTGGAAATAAGGTAAACCATTATCTATGGTAAAGTCTGATCCCTTTTGTATCCATTCCTGTAAGGTTGTAGTGTCCAGGAGTTGTTTCACTCTGGCTTGAATGTCTTCAAGCATCTGTAACGAAGTCATGCCTAGAATCCTCTGTTCGGGAATTATTGGTACTGGTTCTGAGTTTGTATCAGATTCTCCCATTCCAATTCGGGATAAGGCGTCGTCTGCTTTGCCATTCTTGCAGCCAGGTCGATAGGTAATCACGAAATCAAATTCAGCGAAAAACAAAGCCCATCGGAGCTGCCGTGATGACTGAGCCTTGGCGGTTTTCAAATACTGTAAATTCCAATGATCAGTGATCACTGTGATGGTATGTCGTATCCAAGCAGATAATGCCGCCATGCTTTAAAAGCAGACTTAATGGCTAACAGTTCTTTGTTCGTGATTGCATAATTAACCTCGGGTGCCGATAATTTTCTGTACCAAAATGCTACGGGATGCAGTTGGTTGGTTTCTGGATCTCTTTGGGACAGGACAGCTCCCATGGCTAGGCTGGATGCGTCAGTCTCAACGACATAAGGGAGATCTGGACGCGGGTGTTTCAATATATGTGCGGAGGTAAACTTAGCTTTTAAATCCTGAAAGGCCTGCTCGGCTTCTTCAGACCATTCAAAACGTTTATTTTTCCTCAAGAGTGCAGTAATGGGTTGTACCACGCGTGAACATTCCGGGATAAACCTGCGATAGAAATTGGCAAATCCGAGCATGCTTTGAACCCCTTTTACAGAGCTAGGTGATGGCCATTTGAGGATGGCATCCACTTTTCTTGAGTCCATTCGGACTCCTTTGGGTGTCAGGATAAAACCTAGAAACTCGACTTCTGTGGTATGGAAAACACATTTCTCCAATTTAGCAAATAGTTTGTGTTGGCGCAGTTTTTCAAGTACTGCCTTGACGTGTTTTCTGTGATCAGATTCCGAAGAGGAGTACACCAGAATGTCATCGATATATACGACAACACAAACATCGATGAGTTCCCGAAGGACATCATTCATGAAGTATTGGAAGGCAGCCGGCGCGTTACACAATCCGAAAGGCATCACCTGGTACTCGAATAATCCGTATTTAGTACGGAAGGCAGTTTTCCATTCATCGCCTTCTTTAACTCGTACCAGATGATAAGCCCCCCGGAGATCTAACTTGGTGTATATGCAAGCGTCCTTCACCTGGTCAAGGAGTTCAGGGATCAGAGGCAGAGGATAACGGTTTTTAACCGTTATCTGGTTCAATGCGCGGTAATCGATACAAGTTCTAAGGTCGCCTTCTTTTTTGGGCACGAAGAACAAAGCCGAGGATGCCGGGGACTTTGACGGGCGAATAAAACCATTAGCTAGGTATTGATCCAAATATTGTCTCAAATGCAGATTCTCAGGTTCAGTAAGGGCATAAATCCTGCTACAAGGGGGTTGTGCACCGGGCACCAGATCGATTTGGCAATCGTACGATCTGTGAGGAGGTAACGTGTTGGCCTGTTCCTTTTGGAATACGTCCTGAAAGTCTTGGTATTCCGGAGGTAGTTGCATGGAGGCAGAGGTTACAGATGCTAGATTAATCTTCAGGTTTTCTGGGTAGCAGGTTTGTGTACAATCCGGGAAGGTTATTCTCTTAGCTTGCCAATCAATTCGAGGATTATGTGTCTCTAACCAAGGGATTCCAAGAATAACCTGAAACTGTGGAGCCTTGATTACATCAAACACAACACCCTCCCGATGGCCGTCGGTACCAATAAGAGTCACCTCAGTAGTGGAATGTGTTACCGGTCCATAGGCAATTTCAGTTCCATCGTCTGTGGTGATGACATCTTTGCTGGTTTTAGGACAGAGAGGGAGGTTAATCCTAGAGACCAATTCACGATCCACATAGTTTCCAACAGCCCCACTATCGATGTATGCCTTTATTGCATGCAACCGCTTAGGCTGTTCTGGATCTACGAGAACCATTGGCACAATGAAATGCGAGGTCTGAGAGTTTGTTTTCAAGCTCGGCAAGCGGACCCCTACACTTGTCGGGTGGAGTCGTTTCCCGAAACAGAGTCTTCATGGTTTTTATCAGCGGCTCCTACCGCCTTTCGGGGCGGTTTTGCCGGGCAATCTCGTAGAAAATGTCCAGAATTCCCACAATAAAGACATAATTTTAACTGCCGCCTCCTTTCACGTTCCTTTTCAGTTAAGGGTCCTTTAACCCCTCCAATTTGCACAGGCTCAGAGACATCAACTCCCTTGGGATTAGCATGGGTCTTGACCAACACCCGGGTCTCAAACCTGGACCGATCTGCTTTTCTGTTTTGAAGTCTGTGATCCAATTGGACCACTAAGTCTATATACTCTGTGCATTCTTGGGGCGGATTTACAACTTGGGCCAAGACATCTTTAAGTTCTCCGCGAAGGCCTCGATAAAACAACGTGACTCTTTTATCCTCTGGCCATCCCGTTTCCACAATTAGTCTATTAAAGGTTGCAATATAGGATAGGAGGTCCTGATTGCCCTGTCGCAGGGATAGAAGTTTGTAATCCAGAGCCTGCCCCTGAGAGTGTCGAGCAAATAACCTTTCCATGCTTGCTTGAAACCTTTGAAAATCACGGAGAATCGGGTCATCTTGAGAAAAAAGTGGAACTGACCAATCGGCAGCGCAGCCGCTGAGATATGACAATACAAAGGCTACCTTGGTCTGATCATTAGAGAAGGCCCCAGGTCTGCATAGGAAGTGCAAACAATACTGATTCATGAATACGGCAAATCGTTTGGGGTCCCCAGCAAAGCGTTCGGGTGGGGCCAGCGGCATGTTTCCAGGTAGATTAATCTGCACAGGGTTACTGGAAACCACAGGAGCGGGGTTCCCTCCGGAACCGGGTAGAGGAGTTTGCCCAGCTTGATCTTGCAAAAGCTGTCTGGCCAGGTCATCAGTTCTTTCCTTTGATATTATTAATTCCCTCCTGAGGGCATTAGTCTCTTGACGAGCGGCATGTACTTCGGCCCGTAATTCCCCCAGTAATTGGGCCAACTGATCAGTCTCAGAACTTTCCATAGCGCCTGGGTGGGAATTTGTAGGAAGTCTTCGCGTTCTGTTACGCTCACCTGACTCCCACGGAGGCGCTGGCCTGGTTCGCGCTGCTGTGACCTCTTCTAAGGTGATGCGCAGGGTTCGGAAGACGGACTGGACCGGGCCCCCAAATCTGGCTTGCCTGGCTCGCAGAAGTATCCTTCTGTAGGCGAAAATAGGGGATTAACTGTCTGCGGGGTAATTCAATCGGCCTCCCACTTTCCCCTCTCACCCTCCTCGAAACCCTTCTGTGATTTCTCATAGCGTCTCACCTTAGGGTCTGGAAGGACGAGCTCTCCATCCTGCTTCTGATGCAGGGGCGCGTTGGTATCCAGTTACTTCACTGGATTTTCGGATTGGTGAGAACCAAACTTGCTTGGCTTCCAGGTAAGTTTTTTGATAAGAAGTTCCCCTTGTGTCCATGCATTAATGTACTAATGCTAGTGTCTTTTTCCCCATAGGGGCCGGGGTACGGAATGCCGGGGAACAGGCACCGACCCGAGATGAGAGGTGAAATCCTTGTAGAAATCAGGTAAGTCTTTAATGAGCGTTTTTTGGTAATGTCTTTTCA
Organism: Ambystoma mexicanum; assembly: GCF_040938575.1. Taxonomy (NCBI): domain Eukaryota; kingdom Metazoa; phylum Chordata; class Amphibia; order Caudata; family Ambystomatidae; genus Ambystoma; species Ambystoma mexicanum. Next base: position 330,254,896 of record NC_090930.1, read on the forward strand.
TTCGCTCATTAACGCTGATGTCTCTTTTTCCCCTTAGGGGCCGGGGTCCGGAAATGCCAGGATGCGGCGCGGACCCGAAATGAAGAGGGAATGAATCAACAGGTAAGTCTTAACATGGAGATTTAGCTTTCCTTATTCCCTTCTCTCTCTCACCTTTTGTTCTGGTCTTTTTCTCCCTAGGGGCTGGCGCCTGACTTCGAATCCGGATGATCGCTGCTGAACATGGAGGCGCCCTGTAAAGGTGAGTGGAATGCGGCGCTGCAGCGATCGACGCGATGAGCTTTTAAATTAAAGTCTTCCTATTCAGGATTGTCGGCGAGATGTCTCCGGGATGCGGATTTAGCAGGTAAGGACTTTTCCTTCTTCTGTTCTCTTCTTCTCTTCCTTTGCAGGTGATCCAGGATGCTGGCAGGCGTGGCAGAAGTCAGGATGCAGGAGCAGACACGGTGAGCGTCCAGCTGCTAGATGCAGAACAACGCGAAGCACGTGTGGCTGTTCGGGTGGGGTTTAAATAGCCGTGGAAGAAGTTCCAGGTATGTATCCTTCCTCCAATCAGGTATGTATCCTTCCCCGACCATGCCCAGATGTTAAATTAGTCCCACAGGTAAAGTAGTTCCTTTCAGGCCTCAAGGGGGCCGGGATCCTGCAGCATGGTCTGCATCAGGTAAGTGCACCCAACCACTCCCAAAATGAGCCTGGCGCCTATGGCGCCAGGACTGATGTCTTTCATGAGCCTGGAGCCATAGGCGCCAGGACACTGTCCAAAGGGCCCCTATATGGGGTTGCTGGGTCCTTCCTTGGGGACTGGATGTCCGCTTTCGGGGATGCAGGGCTTGAACCGGCTCCCCGGGAGCGGGCATCATGACAGCACTCCCCCCCAAGGCACCTCCCAAGGTTGTTCCCTCTGGGGGTTTTGGTTTGTCTGGGAGGAGTCGGTGGAATTTCCTGACTAATCGAGGTGCATGCACATGGTCGCTGGGTTCCCACGACCTCTCCTGAGGTCCGTAACCCTTCCAATCAATTAGGTAGAACAGTTTTGACCTAAACATTTTTGAGTCTAAAATGTTCTTCACTTCGAATTCGAGCTCCCCATCTATTAGAATAGGTTCTGGAGGTTTGAGTAGTCGGGTTCCGGGTACCACTGGTTTCAGAAGTGACACATGCAAAACAGGGTGAATTCGCATACTAGCTGGTAAATCAAGTTTAACAGCCACTGGGTTAATTATTGCCGTAATAGAATAAGGTCCCAGATATTTTGGGTTAAAAGTTCGAGGCCCTTTGAGTGGTAAATGTCTGGTAGCTAACCACACTTGATCCCCAATCTGATACAGAGGTGCTTCACTCCGATGTAGATCAGCATTCTCCTTGTATTTTCTCTTGGCTTGTTGTAAATGCGTAGTTGCCTCTTTGAAGGCTTGGGTAATTGTAGAATGCAGATGTTCTACTGCAGGCATTCCGAGGTTCTGAGGTGAGTCAAGGTTTGAGGTTCGAGGGTGATGCCCAAACAAAGTATAAAAAGGACTGTGGCCAGTTCCAGAGTGTACCGAATTATTATATGCGTATTCGGCTATACAAAGAATGTCTTTCCAGTTGCTTTCAGATTGCTGTAACATACACCGTAAGTACTGTTCAAGGGTCTGATTTGTCCTCTCGGTCTGACCATCGGTCTGGGGGTGGTGACTGGTCAATAATCTTACGTCGATCTGCGCCATTTGACAACATTTGCGCCAGAAGTGGCAAATGAATTGGCTTCCCCGGTCAGAGATTAGTATAGATGGGAATCCATGTAGCCGAACAATATTTTCAAGGAATTCTTTGGCTAGGACAGAAGCTGAAGGTAAAACTTTCAAAGGAATAAAGTGGGCCATTTTGGAAAACAAATCCACGATTACCAGAATAGTATTGTACCCCGAACAAGGAGGCAGGTCCGTAATAAAATCCATTGATAGGGTGTGCCAGGGTGCTGGTGGTATGTCTAGAGGTTGAAGGAGACCGGCTGGTCTTTTCTTTTGACTTTTATTTTGGGCGCAAACACCACAGGACATCACAAAAGATTTAACATCTTTTCGCCAAGAGGGCCACCAAAATTGTCGTTTCACCTTTTCCTCTGTCTTGGCAATACCGGGGTGTCCCTCTATTAATGTATCGTGATAACCGGAAATAACTAGTTCGTGTAATTCCTTATGTGGCAGGAATAAGCATCCTTGGAAATAAGGTAAACCATTATCTATGGTAAAGTCTGATCCCTTTTGTATCCATTCCTGTAAGTTTGTAGTGTCCAGGAGTTGTTTCACTCTGGCTTGAATGTCTTCAAGCATCTGTAACGAAGTCATGCCTAGAATCCTCTGTTCGGGAATTATTGGTACTGGTTCTGAGTTTGTATCAGATTCTCCCATTCCAATTCGGGATAAGGCGTCGTCTGCTTTGCCATTCTTGCAGCCAGGTCGATAGGTAATCACGAAATCAAATTCAGCGAAAAACAAAGCCCATCGGAGCTGCCGTGATGACTGAGCCTTGGCGGTTTTCAAATACTGTAAATTCCAATGATCAGTGATCACTGTGATGGTATGTCGTATCCAAGCAGATAATGCCGCCATGCTTTAAAAGCAGACTTAATGGCTAACAGTTCTTTGTTCGTGATTGCATAATTAACCTCGGGTGCCGATAATTTTCTGTACCAAAATGCTACGGGATGCAGTTGGTTGGTTTCTGGATCTCTTTGGGACAGGACAGCTCCCATGGCTAGGCTGGATGCGTCAGTCTCAACGACATAAGGGAGATCTGGACGCGGGTGTTTCAATATATGTGCGGAGGTAAACTTAGCTTTTAAATCCTGAAAGGCCTGCTCGGCTTCTTCAGACCATTCAAAACGTTTATTTTTCCTCAAGAGTGCAGTAATGGGTTGTACCACGCGTGAACATTCCGGGATAAACCTGCGATAGAAATTGGCAAATCCGAGCATGCTTTGAACCCCTTTTACAGAGCTAGGTGATGGCCATTTGAGGATGGCATCCACTTTTCTTGAGTCCATTCGGACTCCTTTGGGTGTCAGGATAAAACCTAGAAACTCGACTTCTGTGGTATGGAAAACACATTTCTCCAATTTAGCAAATAGTTTGTGTTGGCGCAGTTTTTCAAGTACTGCCTTGACGTGTTTTCTGTGATCAGATTCCGAAGAGGAGTACACCAGAATGTCATCGATATATACGACAACACAAACATCGATGAGTTCCCGAAGGACATCATTCATGAAGTATTGGAAGGCAGCCGGCGCGTTACACAATCCGAAAGGCATCACCTGGTACTCGAATAATCCGTATTTAGTACGGAAGGCAGTTTTCCATTCATCGCCTTCTTTAACTCGTACCAGATGATAAGCCCCCCGGAGATCTAACTTGGTGTATATGCAAGCGTCCTTCACCTGGTCAAGGAGTTCAGCGATCAGAGGCAGAGGATAACGGTTTTTAACCGTTATCTGGTTCAATGCGCGGTAATCGATACAAGTTCTAAGGTCGCCTTCTTTTTTGGGCACGAAGAACAAAGCCGAGGATGCCGGGGACTTTGACGGGCGAATAAAACCATTAGCTAGGTATTGATCCAAATATTGTCTCAAATGCAGATTCTCAGGTTCAGTAAGGGCATAAATCCTGCTACAAGGGGGTTGTGCACCGGGCACCAGATCGATTTGGCAATCGTACGATCTGTGAGGAGGTAACGTGTTGGCCTGTTCCTTTTGGAATACGTCCTGAAAGTCTTGGTATTCCGGAGGTAGTTGCATGGAGGCAGAGGTTACAGATGCTAGATTAATCTTCAGGTTTTCTGGGTAGCAGGTTTGTGTACAATCCGGGAAGGTTATTCTCTTAGCTTGCCAATCAATTCGAGGATTATGTGTCTCTAACCAAGGGATTCCAAGAATAACCTGAAACTGTGGAGCCTTGATTACATCAAACACAACACCCTCCCGATGGCCGTCGGTACCAATAAGAGTCACCTCAGTAGTGGAATGTGTTACCGGTCCATAGGCAATTTCAGTTCCATCGTCTGTGGTGATGACATCTTTGCTGGTTTTAGGATGGAGAGGGAGGTTAATCCTAGAGACCAATTCACGATCCACATAGTTTCCAACAGCCCCACTATCGATGTATGCCTTTATTGCATGCAACCGCTTAGGCTGTTCTGGATCTACGAGAACCATTGGCACAATGAAATGCGAGGTCTGAGAGTTTGTTTTCAAGCTCGGCAAGCAGACCCCTACACTTGTCGGGTGGAGTCGTTTCCCGAAACAGAGTCTTCATGGTTTTTATCAGCGGCTCCTACCGCCTTTCGGGGCGGTTTTGCCGGGCAATCTCGTAGAAAATGTCCAGAATTCCCACAATAAAGACATAATTTTAACTGCCGCCTCCTTTCACGTTCCTTTTCAGTTAAGGGTCCTTTAACCCCTCCAATTTGCACAGGCTCAGAGACATCAACTCCCTTGGGATTAGCATGGGTCTTGACCAACACCCGGGTCTCAAACCTGGACCGATCTGCTTTTCTGTTTTGAAGTCTGTGATCCAATTGGACCACTAAGTCTATATACTCTGTGCATTCTTGGGGCGGATTTACAACTTGGGCCAAGACATATTTAAGTTCTCCGCGAAGGCCTCGATAAAACAACGTGACTCTTTTATCCTCTGGCCATCCCGTTTCCACAATTAGTCTATTAAAGGTTGCAATATAGGATAGGAGGTCCTGATTGCCCTGTCGCAGGGATAGAAGTTTGTAATCCAGAGCCTGCCCCTGAGAGTGTCGAGCAAATAACCTTTCCATGCTTGCTTGAAACCTTTGAAAATCACGGAGAATCGGGTCATCTTGAGAAACCAGTGGAACTGACCAATCGGCAGCGCAGCCGCTGAGATATGACAATACAAAGGCTACCTTGGTCTGATCATTAGAGAAGGCCCCAGGTCTGCATAGGAAGTGCAAACAACACTGATTCATGAATACGGCAAATCGTTTGGGGTCCCCAGCAAAGCGTTCGGGTGGGGCCAGCGGCATGTTTCCAGGTAGATTAATCTGCACAGGGTTACTGGAAACCACAGGAGCGGGGTTCCCTCCGGAACCGGGTAGAGGAGTTTGCCCAGCTTGATCTTGCAAAAGCTGTCTGGCCAGGTCATCAGTTCTTTCCTTTGATATTATTAATTCCCTCCTGAGGGCATTAGTCTCTTGACGAGCGGCATGTACTTCGGCCCGTAATTCCCCCAGTAATTGGGCCAACTGATCAGTCTCAGAACTTTCCATAGCGCCTGGGTGGGAATTTGTAGGAAGTCTTCGCGTTCTGTTACGCTCACCTGACTCCCACGGAGGCGCTGGCCTGGTTCGCGCTGCTGTGACCTCTTCTAAGGTGATGCGCAGGGTTCGGAAGACGGACTGGACCGGGCCCCCAAATCTGGCTTGCCTGGCTCGCAGAAGTATCCTTCTGTAGGCGAAAATAGGGGATTAACTGTCTGCGGGGTAATTCAATCGGCCTCCCACTTTCCCCTCTCACCCTCCTCGAAACCCTTCTGTGATTTCTCATAGCGTCTCACCTTAGGGTCTGGAAGGACGAGCTCTCCATCCTGCTTCTGATGCAGGGGCGCGTTGGTATCCAGTTACTTCACTGGATTTTCGGATTGGTGAGAACCAAACTTGCTTGGCTTCCAGGTAAGTTTTTTGATAAGAGGTTCCCCTTGTGTCCATGCATTAATGTACTGATGCTGGTGTCTTTTTCCCCATAGGGGCCGGGGTACGGAATGCCGGGGAACAGGCACCGACCCGAGATGAGAGGTGAAATCCTTGTAGAAATCAGGTAAGTCTTTAATGAGCGTCTTTTCATTCGCTCATTAACGCTGATGTCTCTTTTTCCCCTTAGGGGCCGGGGTCCGGAAATGCCAGGATGCGGCGCGGACCCGAAATGAAGAGGGAATGAATCAACAGGTAAGTCTTAACATGGAGATTTAGCTTTCCTTATTCCCTTCTCTCTCTCACCTTTTGTTCTGGTCTTTTTCTCCCTAGGCGCTGGGGCGTGACTGCAAATCCGGATGATCGCTGCTGAACATGGAGGCGCCTGTAAAGGTGAGTGGAATGTGGCGCTGCAGCGATCGACGCGATGAGCTTTTAAATTAAAGTCTTCCTTTTCAGGATTGTCGGCGAGATGTCTCCGGGATGCGGATTTAGCAGGTAAGGACTTTTCCTTCTTCTGTTCTCTTCTTCTCTTCCTTTGCAGGTGATCCAGGATGCTTGCAGGCGTGGCAGAAGTCAGGATGCAGGAGCAGACACGGTGAGCGTCCAGCTGCTAGATGCAGAACAACGCGAAGCACGTGTGGCTGTTCGGGTGGGGTTTAAATAGCCTTGGAAGAAGTTCCAGGTATCTATCCTTCCTCCAATCAGGTATGTACCCTTCCCCGACCACGCCTGGATGGTAAATTAGTCCCACAGGTAAAGTAGTTCCTTTCAGGCCTCAAGGGGGCCGGGATCCTGCAGCATGGTCTGCATCAGGTAAGTGCACCCAAGCACTCCCAAAATGAGCCTGGCGCCTATGGCGCCAGGACTGATGTCTTTCATGAGCCTGGTGCCATAGGCGCCAGGACACTGTCCAAAGGGCCCCTATATAGGGTTGCTGGGTCCTTCCTTGGGGACTGGATGTCCGCTTTCGGGGACGCAGGGCTTGAACCGGCTCCCCGGGAGCGGGCATCATGACAGCCACTGAATATATTCTATGCCCTCATCTTAATAATTCTAAAGCTCTTTCTAGTCACCTCTAATACTTTGTCTCATCACAAAAATGTCACACTGAGGGAAAGCCTCTGGACATAGTCTCAACCTGCCTACAAAGAAATCTAATTTTTTTTCTGTAGATGTATTTTGTCTTCTCACAGAAAATACATATTCAATTAAAGACCCTGAATGTAATCTCCTCCTGCCTTCTAAGCATTCTAAGGCATTTCTCCCCATCTAGTAATTTCTCCCATTTGTTACAAAATAATAACTCACTCAGTTACAGTGGCTAAAATAATTCCCTCTTGACTCCAAAGTATTTGTAGACTTTTTTTGTTGCACTGGTATTTTCTTTTGTTTGTGCAAGATAATGGTAGACTGAGTTGGAGTCACTAAGTATACATGCCTTGTTAGGGAGAATTCTCTGTTTAGGCTGAATTTCCTAACCTAGTGAGTCCCCCAGCAGCTTTGCTGGATTTCTGGAGTTTGTTTTTTTCCATCCTGCCAAGAGTGAGACTTTTTTTCTCCCACTCTTGGACATGAATGTGTGTAATTCCTGTGAATGTCAATGTGTTCTATGGGCAATGGGGTCTTTTACCCCATAGGGTCTCATATGTTTTTCTATGTGTGTTACACCGCACCCTCCGTGCCGTAGCACTGGGGCGTCCTAGCGGACCTCCATCATAGACTCCATACCCGGGGACTGACTACTGTCTCCCCGGGCATGTAAAGTCACCATTGGCTTTACTAGACCTAAATTTACTAACAGAACTAGTACAAACCATCCTATTGTGGACGTACTAATAGGGGTAATTCGATTACTCCTGGGTCTGTTATTAGAGGGGGCACCGTCCCGTCCCCCCTCGTCGAGTTTTGGCTGGTGGCAGTGGAAACTACTTGTTATATTCGACCCCGAATATAACCCTATGGGATTCTTCCCATTGTTGGAGGTTAATACTTTTTCTCGTTAATCTCTAACATACCACCGATTTATTTATCTTAAATAAATCTATCGGTTGGTATTTTCTGCCAGAACTCGGTTTTTAAAATGGCGTCTGTGTTCGTCTCTGTGACTCCTAAACCAAAGGTTGAGCCCTATGTTCCACTTTTGGCGGGCTTCTGTACAGAGACCCTCCAAAGTGGTGCCATTCTGTCTGGGTTACCACAGGGGTGTGGGAGGGGGTTTAGGCACCCTGGACTGAGTTGCCTTGCCAACTCTAGTCGCTCTCTGGTGTGATTGGCCCAAGTGGTGAGCCACCCCGCTCACCACTTAGCGTGTTTTGATTGACAGCTAGGCTGAATGAATGGGGGTTTTCTGCATAAAAGCAGGGCTTTTGGGACTGGATCTTTAGAAGTCGCCACAGGACCTAAGAATCCAACGAGGGTAAAGCTGAGCTGACCTGCAACGACGACACCTCCGGTGGAGCCCTGCTGAATCGACTCACCACTCTTCCCTGGTGGTGCAACGATCTTCCACTTTCTTTCGACGACGAGATCATCTCTTCTCTTGGCAAAGACCCGACGTCCATCCACCACCAGGAACAACTGCCCCCACCGGAGCTGTCTCTCCACAAAGAAGGTACCGTGTCCACCTGGCTTCCCTTGTGTCGGTTAGTGTGAGGTGTCTGAATCCTCGCCTCTCCATTGGGTCGCCTCCAAGCGTTCTCATCTTTCTGTTCTGAACTGGTCCAATCTTTCAATAACAATTTGCGACAAAGACTCGAAGCGCATTTCCACTGTGATACTTTTTTGGGACACATCGCCTTGCCTCTCTCCGAGTGGGCCTGGCCTCTGAACTTTGCGATCTACAGTAGACCCTGCCTTACTTGCCTTGCATTTGTTCGTAAAAGTGTTGGTACAGAGTTGATTTCATACTCTGCCTTTTCTCTCCCGTCCTAACGAATACTAGAGTGCCATCTCGGTTAAAGCATTCACCTCTGTCTGCAAATAAGTGGTGCCGTTGAACCTAGACTTGTCTAACTATTGTTACGGGGATTGATTTTTCTTATAGTAATTGTGCTTGAAGTGTTTACCGTATTAGTGCCAGTGTGTTTTCATAGATGTGTTTTTATAAATAAATAACTATATAACTTTACACCGAAGCCTTGTTCCGTGTTTGCTTGTTCTACTGTGTAAATTGCCCTATTTTGTATACTCCACATACTGCCTAATTCTTCTTGAGGGAAGTCTGACTGCTCAGCCACAGCTACCAAGTGAATCTGTGTGGTACAGACTGCTACCAAGTGGGTTTACTGCCAAACACCTGTAGTCCTAAATCTTTTGCAGTGGTCCCAGAGGGAACTGCACAGGTTTCCGCCTAACATTCCTTCGGTATCGAAACATTTCCAAGATTTCTGCAAGAAGCATTTTCTCACAAAAAGTGTCACACTGAGTTACAGCCACCACTGAATATAATGCCCTCTTGACTTCAAAAAGTCTTTTTCTAGTCACTCATTATGACTAAGTTCTCTCACCTTAACAGATGTTGCACTGATTTACAGTCAGTGATTGTAATATCTTCCTACCTCCAAAGAATTATAAGACTTTTTCTAGTCGCTACTAGTGTTTTGTCTTGTCACAAAAAGATTTCATAACAAGTGTCAGGCACTGACGATAATAACTTCCTGCCTTCTAAGCATTTTTAATGCAACACGCATTTTATCCTGTCACCAAAAAAAGATTGCACACTCTGTTACAGCCAATGCACATTATCTGGACAAGTCACAAGTATTGGAAGACCTTTGTATAGTCGCTAGCTACTAGTATTTTCACTCATCACATAAAGATGGGTCACTGAGTTACAGCCCCTGAAAATACTCTCCTCTTGCCTCCAACATATTTGAAACATTTTTCTAGTTGCTACTAGTAGTTTGGATCATCACAAAACGATGCAATGGGTGATAGCCACTGAATATGATCATCAACTGCCCACAAATAATTCTATTTCACACCACTACCAGTACTTTCTCCCATCACAAAAGATGGCACATTGAGTTGCAGACATTCAATAAAATCCCTGCCCAACTCAAAATAAGACTTTTCTACTCTCTCACTACAAGTATTCTCTCTCACTTCAAACTGGTTTGCTCTTAATTACAGCAACTGATTATACTCTCCTTCTGCCTCCAAACAACTATACAATATTTTTGCAGTCACTACTATGTTTTGTCTTATGACAAGATGATGGCATACTGAAGGTCAGTCACTGAATATAATCTCTTCCTGCTTTCAAAGTATTCAAATATGATTTATCTGTAACATGTTTGTCGTGCCATAAATAGATAGCCCACTTAGTTACAACCACTGAAAATGATCGACTCATGCCTCCCAAAAAGTCTCAGACTTATTCTCATCACTCGCTACTAGAATTTTCTCTAATCACATAAATGTTTCTAGTTGCTACTAGTACTTTATCTCCTCGCTAAAAGATGAGGCACTGAATGACTGCCACTGAATATGATCTCCTGCCACCAATGAATTCTTAGAGTTTTTCTCTGCAACAAGTATTTTGTCCCATACCAAAAAGATGGCACACTCAGTTACAGTCAATTTAATGTCCTGATTTTTAACGTTTCTGCAAATGTGTTCTCACTGTTACACGAATGTTGTATCCTGTTTTATATCAATGCAAGATTGGCATTGGAGTTCTTTCCACTCCAGTTTTCAATCAGTAGTCACAAAAATATGTCCTATTTTGTTTCAGTGATTTACTTCTCCATAAAAAGGAATCCCATTGTAATGTTCTAGCCCTTTCACAGTGCCTTCCTGTTTAATTGTTCTACCTCTCCCTTAACTGAAGCCTATTCCTTCCAACTTTTTAGCAACCTCCCATACCTGCCTCTTCCTCAAAAGCTCATCCTGAAAAAAAACCATGCATTTCCTTTGTATGCTTGTATGGCTCAAATGATCTAAAACACTTTGTTGAACCGTGGAAAAAGTAAGAAAAGCCTGATTCTACTGAAATGTGAAATATTCAGGTGATTCAGCATGTGGCCAAATATGTTGACACAGCATTACTGGCTGTCCACTGGAAAAAGGATTAAAGTCAAGCCTACCGATATCGTCCACCAATGATAGTCCACTTTAGATTAGGCGGGATAAGATGTACATGCTTCTTACATCAAACTCCAGCAGTCCGTCCCTCTAGAAATATGAACAATCATTGCTCAACTACAGTTCCACAGAGCATTAAAGGACTAGTTATTGAACAAACATACATGTTAAAAAATTCAAAAGCAAACATAAATTGATAGTGAAAATCAGGATTATATATTTTCTAAATATTACCTATTTTCTATAAATGTAGGATTTCCTTTGACACAATACCTTAGTTTATTATCATACGAATGGTATTTGATTTAACACCGGCTATAAAAGATCATTTAAATTAAATTGATTCAAGAAATAGACAAATACGAGCTTGACATGCTAATCACGCTGGATTGATGGTTTATCATTGATGTTTCATTCATTATTCGATTTATTATATTACTTTTCTTTGTGTATCTTCTTTTCCTTTTTCTTGCCAATATTTGCTTTTCATTTTGCAACATTCGTTCGTTTTTCTTACCACTTATTTTTTTCTGTTTAATATTCTAGTGTTTCTGTACTAGAGGTGTCATACATTGATACCATTTGAAATGTATCAATGGTGATATATGTGCAGGAAAATCTACAACACCTTGAAAAAGCCCAGTGGTTTAAACACACAAACGTGTGCAGTGTAGGCAACAAGCGAAATATCACACATGGGTGTCAAGAATATATAACTATTGAAATGCTGACACACTTTTCAGAGTAAATGTATACGAGACTGTAAAATTTGATAATATCTGAACAATTGAAGTATAACTGTAATTTGAGAAAATAAACTACCTTTTTCATTTGGTTAAAATTACGGTTTTTGTACAAACTATATCAAAAACAATGAATTAGAAAAATAAGTGCTAAGAGTATCTTTTTCTTTTAAGTTTTGGATTTGGGACTTGGTGAGAGGACCTATTCTGTATAGGGCATGCACCAATTACACATATTGACCTGATGGTAAAACATAAAAAATGACATTTATATACACAGGTTCTAGGCATGGGATATTATTTGCTTTAACAACTTTTTTTCAAACATAGATGGTTCCAATATGACTTCTTTAGTTTCAAATGGATGTCAGTATCGGCATAGAGGCTCTAGAACTGGCGTTCCATCCTTCCTAATGAGAAAATCATTTTCATGTGACTTGGATGGAGGAGGGTCATCTTTGGTTTGTGAAACATATCCAGGCAACGCCCCCCTCCAAATTGCACCTCTATAGAAACTATTCGCAAATTAACTGGGTATAATTGCACTTAGCACTTTATAGAAAATAAACAGTGCCTGAGTATTGCCCTAAAATTGCCCTAAATTGTTGGTTACGGGAGGTTTTTATGTTTTTAGACCAGATTGGCTGTGATGTAAGGTCTCTTAATAATATTGGGATAGCAATTAAAACAAATCTAAGAAAAAGCTGGTGTATGGGATAGAGACAACAATTTTAGACAATCATAGGCTGGAACCCTTCATAAGAGATATGTATTTCAATCATATCCCATAAATGCTTCTTTTAAATAGATGGTCAGAGATGAAAACACTAGGGGCCTGATTCATGGAGCATTTTCCTATGGGATTGCGCCATTATAAAATGCTTCCATGAATCAGGCCCTAGATGTTTTATATAGTTATTGCTCTTCAGACTCCTACCCACTTTGTTAAGAGTAGGATCGTGGATGAATATTCCACTTGTCGATCGTATCTGTAGACTGTGTAAATTGGAAGTGGAGACAGACAGACAGACATGTATTAACGCAATGCACAGCAATTACCCACATTACAGACAAGGGATATCACTCCACACATTTCCCCTTAGATAATTGTACTGTGACCAAATGTGCACTTTTATTTATTCTGGCACAAGTCTGGTACTGAATTACACTTTGTATCAAATATGGTTAGATATCGAAAAATGTTTGCAAACCTGTAAATAAGGAAATTAGTTTTCCCTTTACGGGTTTTTATATAGCCTGCATTTTTAAATTGATTTTGTAATGACATTCGAATATGTAATTGGTTTTAGTACTGTATTTTTCAAAGGTATAACATGTATTTTATAGGTATCAAATGTTTTGTGATTTATGTGTGTTTAAATGATTGTTGTAAAGGAAGTAGGGTTGCTTTATTATTTCTAAGGGGATACAGTCGAGTGACTCTATCCCAACATTAGGACAGCATTAATCATCTCTTTAAGCCCCAAACAACACCATCTGAAATGGATTTGCACAACTCTGTTTCCAGTAAAAAAAGCATTGCGTTTTCTACTGGTATGAACTGCAAAAATGGCATTTGGGAGTGCTGTGATATGGTATTCTGAGGGTGTTCTTCGGAACAGCGAAATGCAAGCTGGGAGGGATCACTCAGCAGTTGATCACTGTTGCACAGAGCTGGTCTTGGTATCTATGAAAAAGTACCAGGTTCTTTCACTCCTGCTATTGCCAACCATTGAAGTATATTTTGGGAATGTTAGACTTAATCCAGCTGTGAACATTCTTCAGAGAGGTCAGAGTCCACCGTGGTCTGTGTGGTGGAAGATTTTAAGGGACTGTAGTTCTCTTAGTGAGATTTTCCTACATTCCTCTGTTGAGGGATGTGAAGACTTCCAAATTATGTTGAAATGGGGCTCCAACCAAAAGAAAAGACCAAGCTATCTATAGTGGTCCCTATGGCAGAGCAGCCAGGCTTAATTCAGGGGAAAGAGGAAGGATGATAGTAAATTACAGTTAATCCTCAACTACTCCCAAAGAATACACTAGACTGGTATACTGAAAAATATCCACTTTAATATACAATCACACATTTACAGGGTAATTCATAGAATTTCGCACAAAAGTGGCGCACGCGGCTGGCGCACAGTGTCCCCGTGCGATACACTGTGCCAGCCGCGTGCGATAAAATCCATTTCATCGCACAGCGTATTCATGGATTTTAGCCTCCAAAACCAGCCGTGGTGCAGAGTGGAGCAGCGACCCTGCAGCAGCACCAGTTACGCCCCAAGAACGCCCTTGTGCAAGGAAAAGCCATCAAAATCCCCAATTCATCGCAAATGTCTGCGCTAACCCTGGACCAGTTCACAGGGCTGCCAAACAGCAAACGCCAAGCTGGGAAGTGTATTTCAGGGGTGCGCGGGAAGTTTCACATGCAAATTCAGCAGGGTACGTGTATTTCAGGGGTGCGCGGGAAGTTTCACACACAAATTCAGCAGGGTACGTGTATTTCAGGGGTGCGCCTGACGTTTCACACGCGATTCCATCAGGGTACGTGTATTTCAGGGGTGCGCGGGAAGTTCCACACGCGAATGTCCTGTGTACGTGTATTTTGGGGCGCGTGGGAAGTTCCACACGCAAATTCAGCAGGGTACGTGTATTTCAGGGGTGCGCGGAAAGATCCACACGCGAATGTCCTGGGTACGTGTATTCCTGGGGTGTGCGGGAAGTTTCACATGCAAATTCAGCAGGGTACGTGTATTTCAGGGGTGCGCGGGAAGTTTCACATGCGATTCCATCAGAATACGTGTATTTCAGGGGTGCGCAGGAAGTTCCAGGCGCGATTGTCCTGGGTACGTGTATTCCTGGGGTGTGTGGGAAGTTTCACACATGAATTCAGCAGGGTACGTGTATTTCAGGGGTGTGCGGGAAGTTCCACACGCGATTGTCCTGGGTATGTGTATTCCTGGGGTGTGCGGGAAGTTTCACATGCGAATTCAGCAGCGTTCGTGTATTTCAGGGGTGCGCGGGAAGTTCCACACGCGATTGTCCTGGGTACGTGTATTACTGGGGTGTGTGGGAAGTTTCACACGCAAATTCAGCAGGGTACGTGTATTTCAGGGGTGCGCGGGAAGTTTCACACGCGAATTCAGAAAGGTACGTGTATTTCAGGGGTGCGCGGGAAGTTCCACACGCGAGTGTCCTGTGTACGTGTATTTCGGGGTGCGCGGGAAGTTTCACAGTGAATTCAGCAGGGTACGTGTATTTCAGGGGTGCACGGGAAGTTCCACACGCAAATGTCCTGGTTAGGTGTATTCCTGCGGTGTGCGGGAAGTTTCACAAGCGAATTCAGCAGGGTACGTGTATTTCAGGGGTGCGCGGGAAGTCTCACACGCGAATTCAGCAGGGTACGTGTATTTCAGGGGTGCGCGGGAAGTTCCACACGCGAATGTCCTGGGTATGTGTATTCCTGGGGTGTGCAGGAAGTTTCACAAGCGAATTCAGCAGGGTATGTGTACTTCAGGGGTGCGCGGGAAGTTCCACACGCGAATGTCCTGGGTACGTGTATTCCTGGAGTGTGCGGGAAGTTTCACAAGCGAATTCAGCAGGGTACGTGTATTTCAGGGGTGCACGGGAAGTTCCACACGCGAATGTCCTGGGTATGTGTATTTCGGGGTGCGCGGGAAGTCTCACACGTGAATTCAGCAGGGTACGTGTTTTTCAGGGGTGCGCGGGAAGTTCCACACGCGAATGTCCTGGGTACGTGTATTCCTGGGGTGTGCAGGAAGTTTCACAAGCGAATTCAGCAGGGTATGTGTATTTCAGGGGTGCGCGGGAAGTTCCACATGCGAATGTCCTGGGTACGTGTATTCCTGGAGTGTGCGGGAAGTTTCACAAGCGAATTCAGCAGGGTACGTGTATTTCAGGGGTGCGCGGGAAGTCTCACACGCGATTTCAGCAGGGTACGTGTATTTCAGGGGTTCCGGGGAGTACTACACATGAATTGGCAGTATGGCCCCTGCAGGCAGCCCACACCATGGGGGACTACCCTGCACCCCTGCTCCTGTCCCGCAGGCAGCCCATCCACCATGGGCATGCCCTCCAGCCAAGCCACATGTCACCTTGCACTACTGATCAACAACGGATGTCTCCCAGCACCCTCATCTCCCAGCATCCAGGGGCACCCTCCACCAGGCCCACACTCATGTCTCCCAGCACCCCCACACCCCAGCAGTGCAGGGCACCCTCCACCAGGCCCCCACACATGTCTCCCAGCACCTCCACCAGCATCCAGGGGCACCCTCCACCAGGCACCCACTCATGTCCAACTCATGTCCCCCTGCACCCCCACCCCCCAGCAGTCATGGGCACCCTCCACCAGGCCCCCACACATGTCTCCCAGCACCCCCATCCCCAGCGGTGCAGGGCACCCTACACCAGGCCCCCACTCCTGTCTCCCTGCACCCCCACCCCCCACCAGTCAGGGGCACCCTCCACCAGGCCCCCACACATTTCTCCCAGCACCCCCACCCCCCAGCAGTGCAGGGCACCCTCCACCCGGCCCCCATACATGTCTCCCAGCACCCCCACCCCCAGCAGTGCAGGGCACCCTCCACCAGGCCCCCACTCATGTCCAACTCATGTCCCCCTGCACCCCCACCCCCAGAACTGTGGGGCACCTGCCAGCAGGCCCCCACTCATGTCCCACTCATGTCCCCCAGCACCCCCACCCCCCCCACCCCCCAGCATCCAGGGGCACCCTCCACCAGGCCCCCACTCCTGTCTCCCTGCACCCCCACCCCCCACCAGTCATGGGCACCCTCCACCAGGCCCCCACACATGTCCCCCAGC
This sequence comes from Ambystoma mexicanum, assembly GCF_040938575.1. Classification (NCBI taxonomy): domain Eukaryota; kingdom Metazoa; phylum Chordata; class Amphibia; order Caudata; family Ambystomatidae; genus Ambystoma; species Ambystoma mexicanum. Next base: position 330,271,272 of record NC_090930.1, read on the forward strand.
CAACATGTCATCACAATCTAGATCCCTGGGCCTATTGGGCAGCCTCCAAATGCCAAACACCCAGCCGAGTATTGCATCCAACCACTTAGAAATGGCAATTACATGATACAACCCCAATGGCAAGTTTGTAAATGAACACATGTCCCTCACATACACACAATGGGTGTCAGTGAATGTCAAAACCAATATCATGATATGCATGAAACCAATGAGATGATACTACACATTGAAGTTTGAAGAAAAAATATGTATTAAAAGCAACATAAATTGAATCAAAAATAAACAAACGAAAATGGAAATTAAAAAAAAGAAAGCAGCATGTCCCTAAAATAATGTAAAACCACAAATCATAATCCAAAGGAAAGGTGTCCAAAGTCACAGTTCACAAAAGTAAATCCAATGGAAAATTAAAATCGAAAACCATTGCACCGTGGGTAAATCATAAAAAAAAATAGAAAATCCAACAGTCAACTATATACAGATAAACAATCCAGGGTCCATGATCCCAAGAGAAGAAATGAAACCTATCTAATAACACAACCTAATAAAAAAAACTATATACAAAAATGTGGCCCATTGTCCAAAAGGTAAAAAAAAAATGCAAAACCAAATGAAACCTAACACTAACTACAGAACTATTTACAAGGGCAGCGGGCCAGTCCGACGGCTCACTTTGGAATGTTCCGGGCCAGGGCATCATCGAACTCCTGCTCAATGTCCCGGGGGCGGTCCTCCTCCATGGCCCGAGGGTCCGCAGGGCCGTCGACATGTTCACCTCCAACTCCCTGCGGATTGCCTCGAGGCACTCGGCCCGCCTCAGGGCCCTCCGCATGGAGTTCTCTGCCCTGACCATCGTGAGCCGTGCCTCTTCTGCGCGCTGCCGCTCCGCATCTATGGCGAGGCCCAACCGCTGCCACACGGAAGACACTTCCCGTCCTGGGTCCTCTCCGATGTCGAAGGCCCTGAGCCATCATGGCTCCCACCTCGTTGCTGCTGCTGCTGTGCCTCTGCCCGTGCCCTGGCTCCTGCTGCCTGCGCATCCTCCACCGGCTGGGGTGCAGTTGTTGATGTGGCCACCCCTGCTGGACGTCCGACTCCCGACTGTGGCAGGGATGCCTCCTCCACCAGCCTGGCCGCACCATCAGAGGCAGCTCCACAGGGCACCCAGGTGACTAATGGGTGGGAAGATGGCATGGAGGACGACTGGCGCATAGGGGGTTCAGTTGAGGAGGGGGTCTGAGCAAGCCCCATCAAACGGAGGAATCCGGCCTGGGTGACCTGTCCCAGTAGGCCAACGCGGTCAACGAGCCATTCGAGATGACTTGCAGTCTCCTCATGAAAAGACTGCAGGTCACCTCGCATGGCCCGTTGACGCAATGCCACACCAGTCAGGACAGGCTCAACCCGGATCCGGATAGCCACGTCTGCAGGCAGAGGAAGGCCAGTTGTTGTGAGCTCATCCCCTGCCTGAAAACGGGTCAGGACGTAGGCATCCCTGCTGGTGTAAGATGATGCAGTGACAGGATCAGGGACAGGATTGCACACATGCCCTATTACCCCTACAATTATCAAAAGTGGGGCCAACCTGGACGGCGACGACGCAAGAGAAAATGAAATATCACCTTCAGTTGTAACTTTTGAAAAGTGCATTAAGAAAGAAATAACCAAACTCCAAGACCAACAGGAACAAAAGAAACAAAACCTATCTGCTGAAGAGCACAAAGCACTGAAAAGCCTCTCCACAAATAAACGGATCGTCATAAAAACAGCCGACAAAGGAGGCGGAATAGTTATTCAAAACATTGACCAGTACAAGAGTATGGTTAAAAATCTTTTGGACATTTCAACAAACTACAAAAAATTGAAAAAGGATCCCTCACGGGAAATAAAAACTAAAATTCAGGAGACTGTGAGCTTTGCATCTGAACACGGATGGATTACCGCAAAGGAGGAGATCTTTCTCACCACAACAGAAGGCAGAATACCTGCCTTCTATGCACTCCCCAAAATTCATAAGAATCAACATCACCCACCGGGAAGACCCATTGTATCCGGTTACGGCTCCATTCTCGAACCAATCTGTAAATTTGTGGATTATTTTTTGAAACCCTTGAGTCAGGAGACACCCACCTACCTACGGGACATGATGGCTACCATCTCCTTCTTTGAAAATCAGCCCTTTGTTCCCACAGAAGAAACACTAGTAACAATGGACATCACTAGCTTATATACTAGCATTCCGCAAGATTCTGCCATTGAATGCATTAGACAGCACCTTACACATAACATGAAACAGACTCGAAAAAGACCCCCCCTCCCCTGCATCCTCTCTCCCGGTGAGGTCCATGGCTCGTCAGGGGTCCCCCCTACCACCAGGGCCCAGGTGGTGGATGGGCTACTGGCTGAAGACATTGACCAAACCTGCTGAATTTAGCTAGGTCTCGGAAACCATTTTGTCTAATATAGATGGTTTGAGCCCTGTGCACCGCAGCGCGGCCCCCACCCTTGGAAGTTTCAATTATCCCTGTGGCCACAGCTCTCTGGCAGATCCGCTGAGAGCCCGTTCCCACGAACAGACGGACATGAGCTAGTGTTAGATACCAACACTGTAACATTTCACCTTCCGCAGTGTATCGCTGTTTCTAGCATGACCCGGCCAGCAGGGCCTGGGTGGAAAAGAACTGTACAAAGGTCCCCTGACAAAAGCAGAGTCCCCGAATACTAATGAGCAAACCACCTGTGATGGAAGCGTTCTCTCCACAACCTCTCTGACTAAAAAACCTGTAAAATGTATAGAAATGGCAGAATGGGTGCTCATATGACATTAGGGATGAAGCACTCACATCCCTGTAGCTATGCGCAAATGGTACAAGCGTCCCGGGGGGTTTTTCATGTTATGTGTGTTATCGAGAAGACTGCACCCCACGGTCCCGCGCCAAAACTGAACTAATGCTGCCAGAGTGCAAAGGAAGACAAATGCAACCATATTGAGGGCTCATGTAAGGGGTGCACGAAAATGCACCATATGTGTGTCCAAGCCCACTATGTGCCACTGCCGTCAGTCTCATTGGCGGGTTGTTCCTGCGTGCTCCACCAACCTTACTACTACCTCACTTACCGCGCATGTATAAGCATATAACAAAATGTTGTAGTCGTTAAAAACGTAGTGTACAAGTAATGTGCTGAAATTGGCCATATGGATGGCACTAGCAATGTCAAAACGTGAGCTTTGGAAAGACTCAATGAGTATTGTATATTATATGAATGTTTATGTCTTGTCCACCTAAAATCTGCAACACACGAGGAAAATACCTTTGTGAGCACATGCAAGGCCATTCCCCCTTCCTCCCAGTGAAGCCTGCCAGACGAAAAAGCAGAGGCTTGTGCTGCGCTGCTCCACCTCCCCCAACTCGGCTGGAGCCACTTCAAGCATTCATATTCCCCCCCCGCAGTACCCAAGGCCACAACCTGCCACCTGAATTATTTACAACCCAGCAGTAAACCCCGGCCTTGAAACACAGATCCAAAGGCGCCCTTTCTTAGGCTCCACGACCCACCGGCTCACCTTAGGTTAATGGCCCCTGTAAAATTAGGACACCCGATATTATGGCAACATTACAGGAACACATCCATAATGACTTCTAACAAGGCATGACAACACGGACCGCCTGTCCCATGCCCCGAGACCCAACCCCACAACCTATGATACCCGGTCAACAGGACGATGGTAACCATGTATTGATGAATCGCCAACAGACCCCACTCTAGGTGCATTCCTCCTGTGTTGCATTAACCTGTGGAATAACCTATTAGAAGATTTACCAGGGAAGATAATATTGCAAGGTTGAATGACTGCGGTGTGCGTGGCCCTAGGGCAGAAAGTCAGGAAAGACATTAATCTCTGACACTGGTCACAGTTGGGACAACAACACCATCCGGATGAGCCCAGCTGACCTGCCAGGCCCAGCCCAACCCACGAGGGTAACCAGTGACGTCCTCCAGCCGCGGCAAACCACATCGCAGCAGCACCCATAGCTAGTCGTCGCCACCCAATCCCCACGAACTTGTGCCCCCTATAGTATGTAGGTTCTTATGACGTTTTTTGTAAATATATACGCCTGTCTTTGCGATTGTGCGAGAGAGCGCTCTCGGAGTTTGCAGAGTTCTTTGCATGCCCTATCCTGATCGATAAACTCCCATTTACGCTCACCCGCACTTTGTCTTGGCATTATTCCCATGCTGGGAGAGTCCATTATTGTCTCTCATTGTGGGGAGGATCGTGCTATCTGGCGGACGCTCGCCTTCAGTGGTGACCCCGAAAGCGTGAGTATTATTTTTCTCCTAACATATATATATATCCCTACCGTCCCCTTTGGCACGAAAATCTCCGGTCGAAAAGGGATACGCACGGTGCGCCGGTTCTGGAAGGCTGCCCACCAACGGCGACCGGTACGCTCAGAAGTGCGCACTCAACAGAGAGAGGGTACGGGATCCCGGTTGAAAAATCCCCTTTGAGTACCGCTCGCCGGAGCCGGGGCTGACCGTTGAGCGTACCGCAACACTGCCTGGAAGGACCCAGTTTCGGAGACTCTCGGTTCAAGACGGGCACGTGAGTATTGAGTGCGAGCGACCATAAAGGGAGTAGGGGAGGAAATATAGGACAGGGAACGAGGCTGGTTGAAAGGGGGGCACTTTGGGTCTACTAAGGACCATCCCAAACTTTCTTTGCTTTTTCTTTGCATATGGCCATTAGGATTAAGAAGTGAACAGAGATAAAGAGACGGGAACCTAGCTCCGCGAGGGGGTGGAAGGCGGGGCCGCATAGTGCTATCTTGACTAGTACTGGGAATATATGAAGAAGTGGAAAATGAGATAAAGGTGTCTGGTAAAGGAAGACACGGAGAATACATTCGTGACTGCTATTATTTCTATTCTTCTCTCTGGGTTTACGGGAAAATAAGGTGGGTTAGTACAAACAAAGATATAATCTAAGTAGAAAGACAATTTTACATCAAAATTAGGAGACAAATATATATCAGAATAAGACGGACAGGGACAGCTGGCAAGGGAGGAAAGGGAGGACAAACTGAGCTGTGAATAGAGTGCTGCCTATGGGTGTGTAAGCATCGTATGTGTCAGAACATATTTGTTATAATGAGTGTGTAAAGGTGGTCAGAAATGCATAATTATGGTATGGTCATGGTAAGTGTGACCAGAAGAAATATCACAAAGAAGAGAGTAATGTGGTGAAGTGAGTGTTTACTTTTTTGATTTGTTGGGTAACATTGTCGAAATTATTGATGGTTTGCTCTTGTACGTGCCCCCTAAAGCGTATAGAATAGAGGCTGTGCGCAGCCATTCTCATACTGTACAGGTGGCGGGAAAACACGCAGGTCCACGCGTTTAGTAGGACATAAATATGTGCACTCATATGGTGATACATTTATATTGAGATATATATATATAGAGAGATACATCAGTATCGAGCAAGTACTAAGTATGGGGGCAGAAACACCCTTATCACATATTTGTAAGAGTCTACCTGGGTACGCAGAACGGATTAAGAAATATCATGACCAGTGGATCACAGAGTTGAAGGGGAAAGGATTACCTCAGATATGGCCCGAAGGGGGATCGTTTGACAAGAGTGTCCTAGATATGGTAGCTACGTGCATTTGTTTGAAATACAAGGGGAAGCAGCTACACAATAGGAGAGAAATATTAGACCTATGGAGACTGTTTGAAGAAATACCCCCACATAAGACAAGGGAATTAGATACTGATCTACCATCCACCACTGACAATCCACTAATGATACCAAAGGATGACAAGGTATTGCCAGAAAGGAGTCACCGATAGAGGTAACTAGGTTGTACCCAATACTAAATAAGCCAGTGCCCGCAGAGGGATACAGTGACCCAACTTATGTACCCCCAATGACAACCACTACCACTCAAGGGCCAACAGCACCCCCACCATATGAGAGTCATAGGGAGCGAGAGCAGGTAAGTACACCAAGGGTGGACATAGAGAAATTAACAGGAGACCTAGAATCCAGGCTCTGTATAGCCAAAGACGAGCTCTCGAGAATAAAAAGCATATGTGAGCGGACTGTAATCAATACCGCTAGATCAGAGCCTGCATCAAGAGCGCAGAGTGAGAATAGAATATTTGAAGAAGGGTGGAAAAAAGGAGAGATACTGTTTAGGATACAGAAAGAACCGACATGAATAATTGAACTAGAGGGAAGAGAGGGGTGTACCGATGATGAGGTAAGGACCACAGGAGGCAGAGAAGAGCTACTGTGTGATATAGGAGATGATTTAGAAGAAAGTGAAAGGCTAAGTATGGCAATGGGAGCGGGAAGCGAGAGGTTGGATGGCGCATGCTCAATGAGAACGATGGATGATGAGTGGACAGGGCGACTAAGGAACAGGTTGGGAAAAATGGCATCGTTAGGAAAATCAGGAATGGAGGTGAGTACAGATACAACGACAAAGGGAAAGTTACAACTCCCACTAATACACAGGGGAGGAGGGAGGCCGAATTACATACCCTGGGCTCAGATGGATAAAGCCAATTTGTTAAAGTTGTTGCCCCCGCTATCAGGAGAGGCAAGCAAGTGGATATATGCCTTTGAGAAACACACCGCCGGGGTACCTCTAGCAATAGGCGACGTGAAGAGTTTGCTAGTATCAGCAGTTGGGGATCAGGCTGACAGAGTATGGGTAAAAGCTGGCTTCCCGGGAGTAACGTTAGACTGCGATCGCCATGATGGTGCCTCGTTTAATACAGTGCGTGCCAGGGTGTGGGATGCTTTACGGGAAACGTTTCCAGATACACCAGATTTGCAGTCAATAATGCAATGTACAATGAACGACGATGCTATGGAAGATGCTATGGATTACATTTTTCGGGTCCAAGAGATGTGGAGAGCAGAAACGGGTACGCCCTGGTATCAATCGACATCACTATTCTAGTTTATAATCAAGAGGGGGGCTCCCAAAAGAGGTGCAAAAAGCACTTGACAAAATAGCAGGCATAGAAGCAAAAGGATGGCCCGAAATTCAGAGTATAATAGTTCACCACTGCAAACGAATAAAAGAGAGGGAAAAGGAGGTGGCGCAGAGAAGATTGGCAGACGAGGCGAAACTAGTACAAACAAAGCTGGTGAAGGTCGCCGCAGCAGTAGCCGCGCTCCCACACAACAGGGAGGGGGATGAGGAGGAGGAGGGGTTGGTAGCAATACAGGGGAGGATGGCAACAAATTGGGCAGGAGCGGGGCAACGGCAGTGGAACGAACAGGAGCAGAGTGGAGGTCCGCAGTGGCAAGAGTGGGCCCCTCGAGGGGGACGAGGTGGGTACAGGGGCCGAAGAGGGGGTGGACAAGGGTATGGGGGAATGGGAGGAAACGGATGGCAGGGTCCCAGAGGTGCGCAAGGAAGTTGTTGGAACTGCAGGAGGTGGGGGCACTTTTCAAGAGAGTGCAGGAGTAGATCAAGCAACGGGTTTCCCGAGGTAGAACACTATGGCCATCCTCATCCGGGGAGCCCATACGGTCTCCCAATGGGACAGCAACAAAGAGACCCAGGGCAGGGGTACCCTGAACAACGGCAGGGACACCAATACAGAACACAGAATCACCCGCAGAACAATGACACTATGCACTACACCCCAGGCAACCCTTTCACGACAACAACAAATGGAGCCCCAGCACCAGCCCCCTATAGTGGTGTATCAGTAGTTTCAGGGAGAGTGTTCAACCAGGGGGGGGCTATGAGACACCCCGCATAGGACAGCCCACAGAGAACACTTGCGTGTCCTGTTCTATCTACAACCTACGATGCAGCAGAGGAACCATTGGTAGGGGCGCAGATAGGAGACAAGCAGTTCATATTCATGGTGGATTCGGGAGCAGAGAAATCATGTATTAGGGAGGGCCGGTTTCCGTTATCTAACCAGAAGTTAGAGACGCAGGGGTTCTCTGGGGCTGTAATTGAAGTTCCTTACACAGAAGCTTTGGATGTGACAGTGGGGGGTAAAACTGTAAAAACACCCTTACTGTATTATGAACATTCGCCAATAAACTTGCTAGGGAGGGACCTTCTTAGCAAACTCAACATGACAATATCATTCACAGAAAGAGGAATAGTGTGTTCAACACCAGGAATATGCCCATTACGTGTAATGCTGGTAGTACAGGCCCAAACAACTGCTCCGGAAATACGTGGCCTGCCAGTGGACGAAAGAATGTTCATTGAAGGTTTGAAAACACTGGCCCAAGTAGTTCCTGAGCTAAAAAAGCTGGATTGGAGAATACCCGCAGAATTTATCTTCTGCCCAATAGTGCGCCCAGACATAGCACTAGGGTCAATGGTATCATTAGACTTGCATGCTGTACAGGTATCAGCAAAAAGGATTGCAGTAATTGGGATGGACATAGATTGATGTGAATGGCGCACTGTACTGTGCATCAACGCCAATATTGCCTTACGGGACTTATCTGATGAGGATCTCTTCTCTGATTCAGACAATGATGGCGAAATAATAATGGAAATAGCAATGCCCTGTGACATTTTGATTCAGGCTAGAGAAATTCCCGTCCAGTTGATGGCAGTGGTGGGAACACCACCGTCATTTTTTGATGATGATATGCGACTGGTGCCAAACAATTTGTGGACAACAGGCCCCCATGATGTTGGGTTGTTGCATGGAGTGACACCAGTGGTAATAAAGCTCAAACAAGGGGCGATTCTACCCCGAGTGAAACAATATCCATTGTCCCGCGAAGCTGAGGAGGGGATAAAAGAAACAATAACTGCATTGCTAGCACAGGGGATAATAGTGCCTTCAAACTCCCCATGTAACACATATATCTACCCGATCAAAAAAGCAAAGGGAGGGGCTTGGAGGATGATCCAGGATTTACGCCCCCTAAATGATGTCATACAAAAAGAGTTCCCTTTGGTCCCGAACCCTGCTTCAATAATATGCAGTATCCCAAAAACGGCATCACATTTCACAGTGGTCGATTTGAAAAACACATTCTTTTCCATCCCCTTGGCAGAAGAAAGCAGATACCTGACAGCATTCACATTAGGGGGAAAGAGATACGAACATTGCAGATTACCACAGGGATACTGTGAGAGCCCATATATATTCAACCGCAATTACGAAGACCTGGGTAATTTATCAGTTGAAAGCACCATCATTCAGTACGTAGACGATTTGCTCGTCTGCGCGCAAAATGAAGAAACATGCAGAAAAGACTCAGTAACACTCCTGTCGCTGCTGGCGAATAAGGGGTACAAAGTGGACAAGGAAAAGCTACAATACTGTCAGGAAGAGGTCCTGTACTTGGGGCAGCTGATATCAAAAGACGGAAAAAGAATAATCCCCGACAGGGTAGAAGCAATAAGATCAGTAAGAGAACCCACAACAGTAAAAGAGATGCAGAAATTCTTGGGAATGTGTAACTATTGTAGAGCATGGATATTAGATTATGCAGCCTACACCAGACCATTACTGCAAGCACTCAAGGAGGCACAACAAGAAAACATGAAGATAGAATGGTCAGACGAGATGAGTGACTCATTCAAGTCACTAAAAGAGTTGATTTAGAGTGCTCCAGTACTCGCCAATCCTGATTATGAACGCAAATTTTATCTGTTCTCAAATTGCAAGGGGACACTCATGACAGCTGTACTGACACAAAAGACTTCCCTAGGACACAAACCGTTGGCTTACTATAGTGGCACTTTGTATGCGGTGATGCAAGGACATTTCGCATGCGAGCAATCACTCGCTGCCGCCGCGTTCGCAATTGAGAAAAGTGCCACAATAGTAATGGGATGCCCTGTCACATTGTTTGTGGAACACTCATTATTTGCAATACTTGAGAGATCAAAGAGTACATTGACCACACAGCGAGCAACTGCCTATGAAATAATATTGTCCAGCGCCAATATCCATGTGGTACGATGCAGGACAGTGAATCCGGCAACATTCATTACAGAAGCATGCACACTGGAGGACATGCAGGAACACGATTGTGCGACTTACACAGGGGAAAGAGGGGAGGACACAGTGGTGCGCGAGAATGCCCTGAGCGAGGGGGAGGTGTACTTTGTGGATGGGTCAGCATCGATAGATATGGACACGGGAGAGAAACATGTAGGATTGGCAGTGGTGAGATTAGAAGAAGGTGAGTATGAGACACTAGTGCAGTATCGCCTTCCATCACATTTCTCAACACAGGCAGCGGAACTCATTGCCCTAATAGAAGCATTACATGCAGCTAAAGGTTGTGCAGTAACAATATACACAGATTCAGCTTACATGACGACAACAGTACATGGAGGTCTGGCAAGATGGGGGCGGAGGGGGTTTCGGAGAGCAGATGGGACCCCAGTGCAACATGCAGAGTTAAAGAAGGAGTTCATTGAGGCCCTAAAAGATCCAACAGTGGTAGCGATAGTGAAGTGCCAAGCACATACGTCCAACACAGACGTTGTGTCTTTGGGGAACGCTGCAGCGGACGCTGCTGCCAAGGAAGCCTCATACTTTACAAAACATGACACAGGTGAGTACATGCTACAGCACAAGACAAACGTATAACTCCCAGAAGGATACAATGTGATGCCCATATCACAAATACTAGAGCTGCAGGAAGGAGCAAGTGGTGATGAAAAAATGATGTGGGTAAAACGAGGGTGCAGCCAATCAGCAACAGACTTACTATGGCGACAAAATAACTCAGGAAAAGTGGTAATGCCAGTAAAACTACTAGAAATAGCATTTCAGCAATTACACTTTCCAGCACACAACACCAAACAACACATTGCAGCAGAAATACAAGAGGACTGGTTCGTGCCCTGTCTCCAGGAGCACATATCAAGATTGACAATGGAATGCACAACGTGCCAGATATACAACTCTGGAATGACGTTACGTACACTCAGGGGAACAATTCCAAAACCGATAGGGCCATTCAGAGAACTGCACATTGACTACGCGGATATGGGGGAAAGGTGTAATGGGGCACGCTACATGATTGTGGTTGTATGCCCATTCTGGAGATGGGTGGAAGCAGGCCCAGGTGCACGGCCTGATGCTAAAAGCGCTGCAAAGTTCCTAGTAAGGGAAGTATTTCCGCGCTGGGGAATTTGCGACGTAATTCGCTCAGACAACGGCACTCACTTCGTGAACGAGCTCTTCAAAGAACTGATGACATTATTGGGAATAAAACATAAATTGTGCTCGATTTATCATCCTCAAAGTAATGGCATGGTAGAAAAGATGAACAGACTGTTAAAAGGGAGATTATCCAAATTGTGCTTCTCATTAAAGAAAAACTGGATTTACTGTTTGCCCCTTGCGCTGTTTGAGCTGAGGAATCAGCCAAGCAATGACCACCATTTGTCCCCGCACGAAATCGTGACAGGGAGACGAATGCACACAGCACACTCCCCTCTGCGCCAACACTCAGACGCGCACAGAAGCGCCGCAATATTGGGAGATGAGTTCGCAATATCAAAGCAGCTCTCACCACCATTCGCAAGGGAAGAAGGGAACACCACGGAGTCCCTTACGGAACCTGAAACACCGGTACAACTGATGCTGGGAGAGTTCATTTATGTCCGGAGCTTTGTGCGCCGGTGGAATGCGCCACGGTTCTACGGACCATATGAAGTGGTATTTTGTACCCCTACGGCTGTAAAAGTGAAGGGGCTCAAATATTGGGTACATTTGACATATGTGCCAAAGGCATATAATAGTGTGCAGGAAGAGGTGGATGAGGAGGCACAGACAACAGCAAACAATACTAATGAAAAAAAAAAATGAGTGAATGTGAACATGTGAATGGACGAAATGTACATGACTGATAAAATTGTTAACGAGAACCATTGTATTTGAGGTTATCTATAAAGATGAAAAGATTGAAAAAAAAAAAGTATTTATGTGTAAATAATAATGTGATGAATATGTATAGTGTCTGCTCCCTTCTCTGTACATCCCAACCCCACTCCCCCACCCAATTCCATTCCCCTTCCATGATATCTTGGCACTGGTAGTGCCAACAAAATGTTTACATGCATGCACTTAATGCACTTTATATCTCAAACAGGAACTACCATGGCAACTAACGGGCAGCCTGCAACGGATTGATTTATTAGATATAGAGAATTTTTAGCTGAGAGATGTAGATATTCGTATGAGTGTGGATTGTCTATATGCATTACATTATTTTTTACAATTATGTTTGGCCTGGTTACGTATTGGTTCATAGCGTTCATCTCTATCGAGATGAACGAGGGGGGAGGGATTAACGGGACTAATGTGACAAATGAAACAGCAATTGTAAATACTAAAGAAGGTGATTTTTTGGTATGGGATGGAACTAAACTGGTATGGGGATATTACACAACACCATCCAATGTTGCTATCTCACAAAATGAAGGTCTGCAGGGAAAAATGCAAAACAGCACAATCTCCCCGCCAAAAGTATCTAATTACAATGCCCGCAGTCTAAATGATTGTAACCCCTCTGCTATATCCTGGTTATATAACACCCCCACCAGCCGGCCCGCTCCCGTAACCAAAAACACACTGCTAGATAGCATAAAGAAAGAGAATGAAGAAATGACAGCGAGATATGAAATATTATATGATGATTGGGCAAAGGGGGGCGAGAGGGAGAAAGGGGGGCCCACATTGTCCATCGCCCATGAAGCTGGGAAATACCTTAGAAAAAGAAATAACAGATGGAAAAGGGAGGCGGGGAAGAGGAAGTATGATGAGTATTATGGGTTAGGATTAGACAAAATGGAAGACCCACGACACCCCCACCAGACAAATAAATGGTATGCGGACATGAGTGCAACGGCTAAGCAAACAACAAATGAGAGCTGTTATGTCTGCTCCCTCATTCCCCATGCTTCAGGTACACCCAAAGTATTGTTACCCAAAGAGTTGCCTATTGTCGATGCCCAGTGTCTCCTTCATCTCACATTGTGCAGAATTAAGAACACCTACCAGGCACATGAGGTAACTTTCAGAATGCTGCAGAACGAGAAGACCTGTTATCCAAAGGCAGTAAGAGTGGTATGTCTGGAGGAGCCATTTTTTATAATAAAGGGGATACTTTTTTCAGACAACAAGTGGAAGGACGCAGAAATAATGTGCAAGGCTGAAGCACTGAGGGGTGTGGCACCAGAGAAACTGCAATGGATAGAAGAAACATGCACACCAGTATGGAAGGAACACATCTCAAAATTGACTTGGGTAACGGCCATTGAAAAACCCTTCAAGCTGCAGAAGGAAATAAACTATGAACTGTGTTTTAAGGGAGATGGGAGAACCACCATGGGGGCAAACAAGAACTGAACAAGACCCTCACCATCCCAGATATGAGAAAAGGGACAGCGGCCCTAATGGACACCTATTGGGTATGTGGCAACCAGGCGTACCTCCACCTCCCACAATCATGGGGTGGCAGCTGCTCATTGGCCACCCTACACTCCGCACTAATGGTAATCCCGGAAAGCCACATTGATGGGATCAAGAAGACGTGAGGAAACACCCAACAGAGTGTGGCCCAGCCAACTGCAGAGTCACAAGTATATGTCCTGTCTTCCGGGAATGAGGAAGGGGTGCTGTCCCGAAACAAACGCTCATCGAACTACATATCAAAAGCATCATCGGAACTGCTGGCACAGATCCCGGATATAAATCGATTATTTAGCTCTGCAGAAACGTTCTTCGCCTCACTCACCCCAAGCATCCAGGCGCGAGCAAATGCAAAGTGGCTCCAAATCACACGTTGGGAGCTGATCCAGCTAGCAAATGATACTGAAGAAGGATTTAACGTAATAAAAGTGGAACTGTGGGCACTACGGCTAATGACCATGCAAAACAGGTTTGTCTTGGACCTGTTGACAGTGATGGACGGAGGTGTTTGCCGAAAAATTGGAAGTGCCTGCTGCACTTTCGTACCTTCCGAAGACGCAGACAACGGCTCCCTGTCCCATGTGATCGAAGCAGTACATAACCTAGGAGAAAGAATGAGAATGGAAGGTGGAGCAGAAGAAAGCACGTGGTTCGACAATATCTTCTCCTGGGTTCCATCGTGGCTGGGAATGACTGTGAAATTCTTGATGCCGGCTGTGGTGTTCCTCCTTTTTATTTTTTGCCTGTGCCAGGTGGGTCTTCGATGTTGTGCTAACGCAGTGCCGAATGGTGCAATGATGATGGTGACAATGGGCAACGCCCGCGGTACAATACAAACTATGCAGGAAGTACAAGTACAAACAGGAACAGATGACACGCCGAGATATCAGATAGTGCCTAGGTACCACGACAAGGATATAGTAGATAAATTGTGGCATACTACCATTAAAGAGCCCCGGATACTGGAATGGTACGAGGAGGTGTGGGTGGACTTGGAAGGGGAGAGCGGATGTATATACCTAACTTGCACCCCAGATGACTATGCTAGGAGAGGTGAGAGCCTGCGAGGGGTGTGCAGAGCGTGGATGCCCATAAAAGGCACACCTGCATGGGATGATGCAATAATTGACGAGGAAGAGTGCAGGAGATTGGAGGAGTTAAAGAATTCGTTACTTAAGTAACGAAAGGGGGGAAATGTAATCCACCCCCTCCCCTGCATCCTCTCCCCCGGTGAGGTCCATGGCTCGTCAGGGGTCTGCCCTACCACCAGGGCCCAGGTGGTGGATGGGCCACTGGCTGAAGACATTGACCAAACCTGCTGAATTTAGCTAGGCCTCGGAAACCATTTTGTCTAATATAGATGGCTTGAGCCCTGTGCACTGCAGCGCGGCCCCCACCCTTGGAGAGTTTCAATTATCCCTGTGGCCACAGCTCTCTGGCAGATCCGCTGAGAGCCCGTTCCCACGAACAGACGGACATGAGCTAGTGTTAGATACCAACACTGTAACATTTCACCTTCCGCAGTGTATTGCTCTTTCCAGCATGACCCGGCCAGCAGGGCCTGGGTGGAAAAGAACTGTACAAAGGTCCCCTGACAAAAGCAGAGTCCCCAAATACTAATGAGCAAACCACCTGTGATGGAAGCATTCTCTCCACAACCTCTCTGACTAAAAAACCTGTAAAATGTATAAAAATGGCAGAATGGGTGCTCATATGACATTAGGGATGAAGCACCCACATCCCTGTAGCTATGCGCAAATGGTACAAGCGTCCCGGGTTTTTTTTCATGTTATGTGTGTTATCGAGAAGACTGCACCCCACGATCCCGCGCCAAAACTGAACTAATGCTGCTAGAGTGCAAAGGAAGACAAATGCAACCATATTGAGGGCTCATGTAAGGGGTGCACGAAAATGCACCATATGTGTGTCCAAGCCCACTATGTGCCACTGCCGTCAGTCTCATTGGCGGGTTGTTCCTGCGTGCTCCATCAACCTTACTACTACCTCACTTACCGCGCATGTATAAGCATATAACAAAATGTTGTAGTCGTTAAAAACGTAGTGTACAAGTAATGTGCTCAAATTGGCCATATGGATGGCACTAGCAATGTCAAAACGTGAGCTTTGGAAAGACTCAATGAGTATTGTATATTATATGAATGTTTATGTCTTGTCCACCTAAAATCTGCAACACACGAGGAAAATACCTTTGTGAGCACATGCAAGGCCATTCCCCCTTCCTCCCAGTGAAGCCTGCCAGACTAAAAAGCAGAGGCTTGTGCTGCGCTGCTCCACCTCCCCCAACTCGGCTGGAGCCACTTCAAGCATTCACATTCCCCCCCGCAGTACCCAAGGCCACAACCTGCCACCTGAATTATTTACAACCCAGCAGTAAACCCCGGCTTTGAAACACAGATCCAAAGGCGCCCTTTCTTAGGCTCCACGACCCACCGGCTCACCTTAGGTTAATGGCCCCTGTACAATTGGACACCCGATATTATGGCAACATTACAGGAACACATCCATAATTACTTCTAACAAGGCATGATAACACGGACCGCCTGTCCCATGCCCCAAGACCCAACCCCACGACCTATGATACCCGGTCAACAGGACGATGGTAACCATGTATTGATGAATCGCCAACAGATCCCACACTAGGTGCATTCCTCCTGTGTTGCATTAACCTGTAGAATAACCTATTAGAAGATTTACCAGGGAAGATAATATTGCAAGGTTGAATGACTGCGGTGTGCGTGGCCCTAGGGCAGAAAGTCAGGAAAGACATTAATCTCTGACACTGGTCACAGTTGGCACAACAACACTGTCCGGATGAGCCCAGCTGACCAGCCAGGCCCAGCCCAACCCACGAGGGTAACCAGTGACGTCCTCCAGCCGCGGCAAACCACATCGCAGCAGCACCTATAGCTAGTCGGCGCCACCCAATCCCCACGAACTTGTGCCCCCTATAGTATGCAGGTTCTTATGACGTTTTTTGTAAATATATACGCCTGTCTTTGCGATTGTCAGTTTTGCGCTCTCGGAGTTTGCAGAGTTCTTTGCATGCCCTATCCTGATCGATAAACTCCCATTTACGCTCACCCGCACTTTGTCTTGGCATTATTCACATCTTGGGAGAGTCCATTATTGTCTCTCATTGTGGGCAGGATCGTGCTATCTGGGGGACGCTCGCCTTCAGTACCTACTAACTTTATAGTAGAATTACTTGAACTGGCCCTCCGCAACAACTTTTTTACATTTGATGAGACCTTTTACCTTCAGGTCAGTGGTACCGCCATGGGTGCCGCATTCGCACCAAGCCTGGCAATAATTTTAATGTCAGAGTACGAACAACAGTTCATTCTTCACACTAACAATCCTTTCCGTGAAAAAATCTCACGGTGGTTCCGCTATATTGATGACATCATCTTCATTTGGCAAGAGAATGGAACCTCTTTGGATAACTTTTTGAAATGGGCTAATGACCAAACCAGCGAAATCCAGTTTACTTTGGAGAAAAGCAACCAAAGTATTAACTTTTTGGACCTAACCATTTCGGTCAAGGAGAACAAATTAATCTGCTCCCTGTTTAGAAAGGAAACCGACCGCAATACTCTCCTTCATTATAGGAGTTTCCACCCCAATAACCTTTGAAACAACCTACCATTCGGACAATTCTTAAGATTAAGACGCAACTGCACAAAATTGGAACAATACAAGACAAATGCATCTGTATTACAGACAAAACTGCGAAATAGAGGATACCCCAAGAAACGTTAGCAACACAAGGAAAAGAGTCCAGTACATACCGCGAGAAACCCTCCTCTTTCCAAGAATCCAGAATCCAGACACGGGACAACAGATGACATGTGTGACCACTTTTGGTCCTGACACCACTCATGTAAAGGCCATTATTAAGAAATTCTGGCCACTTATACAAATCAGTCTACCTGATGAACCATTACCACGGATGGCACTGAAACGGGGAAAAAATGTAAAAGATATACTCACCCATTCCAGACTCAATAAAAAATCACAAAGATCAGAATTTTGGAGTATGCGCGAAATTGTGGGACACCATCCATGCGGAGCTTGCAATGTGTGCAAACTAGCTAAAAGAATTACATCCTTCAAGATTGAGGAACGAGATTGGCAGATAAAACACTTCTCGAATTGCAAAACTCCCAATGTCATTTATGTTATTGAGTGTCCATGCGGAATGAGATATGTTGGCCAGACCAAATGACAAGTAAACAAACGGCTAGGGGAACACAGGTCACGTATCCGGTGCAGGGTACACACAGCACCCCTAGTTTCACACTATTTTGGACATCAGCATGTAGTAGACGACATGAAATGGTGGGTTGTTGATACCATTCTCAATAATACCAACACCACCAATGCACTTAACTACAAAGAAGCATGGTGGATTTTTAAACTAAAAGCCACCACTAGAGGCCTTAATGAGGCGGTGCCTATGAACTACAGCTAAAGCTTACCTTCATCTAGACCACCGTAACAATCCAAGTATACATCTGAAGGGTCTATGTAGCTTTACAGAAATACATCTACTTTGCTCAATTTGCAACTTTTTTACTTGTCCTACGCCAGCCCATTCCCCGGCTCTCATTTTTTGCACCCAATGTATCAAATGAATCAAATGTAAAAATGACAACAATATGTGAGGATTCAGACCCCAGGCATCTGTCTGTGTGACCCCTGATGTCCCTTTTCTGCTTGTGCATATATGTATACTTTGCTGTACATCCTTCTGTGACCCATTAACGTTTTGATATAACTTTATGTACATATAAGATGCACGTTGCATAACTGTTCGAGTCTTCTGCAATATTCTATTACTGTTTTGTAGAACACAATGCACACTGACTTCATACATCAGGGTTCTCTTATTTTACCCACTTACTCACGGCACAGCATAACGGCTCTACCGTGAAGTTGGCCGCCCAGCATTGGATTTTTACACCGCCTTCTCTGATCTCTTGTCACTCGTACAAACGGCTCACAAGATGTGCTCGTCATTCATAACGGGCCGCTATCTGTACCTTTTTAGACTAGAATCCACGGACAACACAAGCGTCCTCCACAGCCTCCATGACAACCACATTATTGACACTTCTGAGCATGTGCGTTACGAGGCACACATCACACCTGCACATGCACAGTAGCGAGTGTCTATGCTCTTGCGCATGCGCATTGATCTCTGATACACAGCTCTTTCTGTTAATATCAGTTCGAGCACAACATTCGCGGCAGCCACGGTGAACTGCAAGTCCACTTTCCGGCCTTTGCACTACAGCCCCTCCACTGCGGGATCATGATTAATTCAGGTAACAATTATGCCTTTTTCACTTAGGACCTTTTTCCACCTCCACACAGGGGGCCAATCCGCACAGGGCCGACAACATGCCTCTTTCGACCGGCCCGCCTGCTGACTCTCGTTACTTCTTCTGTTTTCTTTCTTTGTTTAGTGGGTTACCCTGCATCCACAATCGAGACACAAGCAGCCGCTTCATCTGTCTGCAATGCGTAGCTGACAGCACGCAGTTGCCTCGCACTGCCAGCATCTCAGCACTGGCCCACAGTACCCTTACTCGCTTCGAGGTCATCTCAATAATTACTGACCTAGAAGAACAGGTAATTTGCAGCTTTAACTCTGGGGGCTGGATCATTTTGGTGGTGAATCCGCACACACAGAACCAAAAAATATTTCTATATTTGTATTAATATTTGGCACTCCTCCAGGCTGCAAACCCTTTACATGTCCCTATCTCTCTCTTAGGAACAGACCAGCGTTTGCTCCACAGACCCTATACCAAGGCCATTTTTTCACTGTTCAACAACAGTGGAAGTTGAACCTCACCTTCAACTTCAATCCACTTAGGTCAGTCTCTGGCTAGCACAAGCCACAAGTTTGAGTATTCTCCTGTCTAACTCTCTTTAACAGCCAGGGGACTTTTCAATTTTAATTAAACTGTCTTTGTTTTTATGACATGCGGATATCCCGTTGTGCTTTTTGTAACAACACCATAGTGTCTTTATTACACTAAATTCATCCTCACTTGATTCCTCCATGTAGGGAGACTGGGTTTTTACCCTTGAAGAAGGCGTTTTCCGCCGAAACGTCACGGGACTACACACCATCTGGCTCAGATATGCCTGTCCCCCCACACCATCTGATCAATATCTAGACGTAGGCCAAAGACTTGGTTACCTCCCTCAAGAACCTAACACACCTTGGAAACAACTACCAGGATGCTTCTTGTAAAAACCTACTTCTGGTTTACTATTTACAGTTGTACGACCTATGTGATCATAATTGCTGTAACAATTGCCCTGCTCTTATGTTCATGCACTAGCAATTCTAGGACCATGTACAAATAACTTGAAAAGTGTGTCTTAAAAATTAGCATTTTGTTCTGTTCGATTTTTAATATATTTGCCAACTTGAAGGCAAGTGTTGTTTATAAAAATCACTAAATATTAAGGGAAACTGAACCCCTATTTCCTCTTGAGCTTTGACCTTAGTCAAATAAATGAGCTAAAAGTCAACCTTGAGTTTGCTTTTGTATTTATACCTCGGCTAACCATGAGTATATAATGTTTCTGATATTCAGCATGTCGATTGAGATAATCTTTGCAAAAAATTAAAATGCAAATTGAAGCAAATTTATGTGGCAGGACGCCACCACTTTGTTTCAAAAGGATTGCACACAGGCACCTCCGCGGCGGCCTGTGCTGCCTCCTGTCCCTGGTCCTACACTGCACCACTAGCACCAGTGGAATCCCCACCTCCAGACCCCGTCTCTGTTGCTTGCACGGCCTCCTCCTCCACCAAACCCCCCACCAACCTGGATGACTCGGTGCCATCTTCCCCCGTTGGGCTCTGTGGGGTCCCAGCTGCCCCTTCTGCTGCCGAGTAGTCCAACTCCGACCTCCGCCTCTTGGACCTCCCCCCGGCAGCTGCGGCCTGGGACACGTCACTGGACTCCTCACTCCCCGACGAGATCACAACCTGGGAAGGGAGCCGGGCCTTGCGTCTCCGGCTGGCGGTGTAATCCCTGCCGCTGTGCTCCACAGCACCTTCTCCGCCCTCTTCATCAGTTGACGCTGCAGAAAGGGAGAAATAAAACACAGGCATCAGGGCACTGTACAATGGACACATACACACCTGACAGTTGTACATGAGTGGTATTGGCAAACCTCAGACATGGCATCACAATCGCCAACACACATGTCATTTCAACTTGCACACATGAGCCATACCACAGCCATATCGCAACTGCCAGCACCATCCATACACATACAACAGCATGAGCAGGCAAAGGTGAGCCAGACATCACATGCAACACAGGGAGTGCACTACACATGCACACACACCACCACACTTGCATGCATGTGTACACATCTGCCAACTGTCGCAGTGTTCAGATGGGCATCCATGTCACATCTGCCAATCAGGCTTCCACATCCCGGTGTCACATGCATCCATGTTGCATCCCTGTTGCACCCTTGTCAAATACACACACATGCACATGTACACAGTGCTGATACATGCAGCTGAAAACAACATCCATGTGTGACATCACGAACATGCATACTTACATAGACATTCATCCAAACATGTGTGCCCACACAACTGCATTTGGCATGCAAGCCTACACACACAAGCACCATCCATGTCTCACACATGACAGCCCTTGCATGTGTTAGCCTCACGGCCCTTTACACCCCCACCCATACTCGGCCCCATACAAACAAATGTGCAACCTGCACACTACTGGCACATCACCACACGCACAGCTTACAATCATGATGCATGTACACTTACCGCTCGACTCCAGACGGGTCTGCTTCTCAAGGACCTGGACGTGGAGCGCTGGGGATATGCGTTCCAGGACCCTCATCTGATCGTCCGACAAGTGGCCCCGGCGCCCCTTAGCATCCGCTGCCTTCAAGAGGCCTGGACCTGAAGTCCTCCCAGCGCTTCTTGACATGTTGGAAGTCGCTTACTGCCACCCCCTCCGCGTTGATGGCAGTCACGATGTCCGTCCAGATCTGAGTCCGTCCTTCCTTGTCGGCGCGCAAACTTCCGAAGAGGGCATCATACTGCCCCAGGACTTGCTCCACCAGGACACCAACTTCGGTGGCAGTGAAGCTGGTGCCCCTCTGCCTCTCTGGCCGGGGGTTGTCAGTGGTGCCAGATGTTGCAGTGCCCGACATGACAACCCCAGAGGCAGGAGTGGGTGGGCAACTGGGTCCTGGGGCTGGGCTGTGGAGCGATGGAATCCCAGTCGGGAGTCTTCGGTTCCGGCAGGGGTGGTCACAGCAACAGCACCCTTGGCTGATGTGCAGGCAGCAAATGGCAGGGCACGTGGGCAGCAGGCAATCAGGCAGCAGCAGATGGCAGGTGGGAGCGTGCTCGGGGCTCTGGGGGGCAGTAATTCGGGCTTCTGGGCAGGAGCATGGTCTTCCGTGTGCTTACGCATGGCCAGCTTGATACAGAGTGATTTGGCACGTGAAAATCCAGCACGTCTGCGTGTAATTCGAGGAAAGGTCCTTAGCGCGTAAGCGTGTCAGCAAACGTACGCGAATTCATTGGCCCAAAGGCCAAAAGCGCATATGCGCGTCTGTGACGTGCGTGCGTAGGCGTTTCCCTGTACATGGGTGCATGTTACACGTCCAATGACTGCACGTCAGAGTGTCAGCTCATGTAATTGGAGGATGGGGCCCTAAGCGCGTACACACAGAAGTGACGCTGGACGTGTGGGCATTTTTAAAAGGTACGTGTAGAACGCCATTTCCTTGTACGTGCTTTTCGTGGAGAGCGAGTGGGTGAAATCTGTACCTCTTGTCGGTTCATACGCGATTTACTTCACGGCGTTCCAAGTTCGTACTCCCTGTTACCTCTGACAGCTTTTTCTCTTCTTGTCTTTTTCCTGGGCCTGTTTCCTCAAACAGTGTTCACTTCTCCTGTTGTCCTGTCTCCTCAGACAGCGTACAATTCTTCTTTTGGCGGGGGTGTTGCCAACGTGCACACGCACGTATTTTACACGCGATTTTTCCTGGCAGACGGTGATTCACGCACGTATTTGACATCTGTGCTTGCCCCGTGTGTTGCCTACCCCTTCAGAGGTCAGTCTAGGCTGCGTGTGACACGCATACGTTCATTTTTGTGTTTCTGGGTGCCACAGCATAGTGCAAGTTTTTTTTTCGACGCACGTGGTCTAGGAGGGGTTGCATGCACATTATCTCCCTTTTTCGGGGTGCCTCTGCATTGCGTGACCCGTCATCTTCCCCCAGGGGTCACATACAGCCTTGCTAGAGCACTAAGGTACGAATTCCATCTAGTACCCTACCCCTTTGACCCCCAATTGCCCAGAACAATAGTTTACTGCAACTCCCATACGCACAACTACATCAGTGCCATGGTTGGGAGGCGATCACGCGGTAAGGGTGGCAAAGGTGGGCGAGCCACAAGAGGTGGCCGTGGTGGATACGGTAGGGGATGTGGCCAGGACTTACAGGGTGCCCCTAGCCCCTCATGTGTGGGTGACCAGTCAGGGACACCCATGCCCCCCCCCGGTTGAGGGTAACGTGGCTGACACCATCCCTGCTCAGCCCTTGTTCGACCAGCCCATTGTGGCACCAGACCTGGCACTGGGTGACTCCATGGCTGACTTCCAGGTCAGCAGGTCTAGGCCACGTGTGGCGGTGCACGTTGGTGTCACCAGCCCACGTGGATCAGGGGCAGCTATGTCATCTGCTGTCCCGAGTAGGCAGGGTGGGGAGGCTGCAGGGGCAGCTGCGGCTCCATCCACCCCAGCTCCGAGTGTCCCAGCCAGGACAGTGTCGGTCCTTGTCCATCCTGCTGACATTCCCCCTGACTACATCACACTTCAGCTAATGCCTGCACAAAGTCCCATGGTGAGTGTTCATTCCCACACTCCTAGTCCACAGTCCACCGGGGCTCCTGCCCCTAGTGTCCAGAGCGGCGTAGGACACTCAGTATCACCACCACCTTCCAAGCGGAAGAGGAAGAGTGCTCGTCCAGTACAGGCTGATGCCCCAGACACGGCTACACAGTCCGGCCCACCAAGGAAGCCCAGCTTCAATCGGGTCGAACTTGATGCACTTGTGGAGTATGTGTCTGCACATGACAGCGAAATGGTGATTACTGCAGGATGCAAGACCACACCTGCACAACGTCAGGCACACTGGCAGACCATTGCGGAACTCATAAGTGCCCTTGGATTTGTGAGGCGCACAGCTAATGATTGCTACAAGCGCTGGAATGACCTTAAGGGCAGGGCAAAGAAAAAGCTGGCCTCAAGTCATGCCGCAACTCTAGTGACTGGAGGTGGGTCTCCGGCAGAGGACATAGAACTCACTCCACATGAGTATGTTGCTGGGACCTACGTCACGGAGGAACAGATCCAAGGCGTGGGAGACCTGCCAGATTACAAGGCATTGTCCGGTGAGTGCACATACATGTGTGTGTCATCCATGTGCATGGCGTGTGTGTGAGTGCTTCTGATTGAGTGCCAGGTTAGGGGGTGTGTGCCTGAGTGGTTTGGGTCACCCATGTGCTTCATCCAATACATTCTGCGCACCAGGATTTGGGTGTTGCAGTATCCCTTCTGGCAACAGTAGACATTCAGCCCAATCTCATGCCAGTTGCCCTTGAATTGTCATCTTGCCACAACATAGTTGCATGTTATTCTGTGTTCATTCAGGCTGATTGTCTGCATTCCACCACTTTCACTAGGCATTTCTCAGTCCTATTGTCACATGTGTGACATGGCTAGGGTACATGCCATCTGTGTGATGGCATGGGTCATGTATGTGTATTGGACATGCCAATCACAGGCCAATGTGTGATGGCACTGCTAGGCAGCTGTAGCATATTTGTTGGTCTTCCATCTTGGTGTCATAAATGTGTGCCATTTGCCTCCCCTTCATACGCAGTGACAGTGCATGCATGGGAGGGTTGTAGTCATGTGGTACATGTGTCAATGAAGTACTGTTTCTGTTGCTTCTCAGCCCGAATTGTGTTCCATGTTGCTAATGCCTGTTCCCATTTCTTTTCTTTCATATCTTTGCAGGGGATGACGCACTTGATACTGCTGGGGTTGTGGAGATGGTGCACACCCAGGAGGGGTCTCAGGGCCGACCGGGCACCAGTGAGGGATGTGGTGTGGTGGTGGGTGAGAACCCACACTTGCTGCAGGCCGTCATCTCAAGGGGTGCCTCTGGATGCACCTCCCCCGAGCTGTATTCAGGTGTCGATTCGGATGATGAGACCTATGTGCCGTTGCAGGTAAGTGTTTCTGGGAGGGATTCTGTACTGTCCAACCCACCTGCACCAGGGGTAGAACCCTCAATGGGGATGTCAGTGTTGGTAGGTCCGCCTTTGGTGGTTACGGACGCAGGGTCACACTCCGCTACATCTGATCCTGTTCCTGGGCCAGCAGATCAGAGGGGGAATGCAGTCCTGCAGCCTCAGGCAGTGCCGGCACAGCAAGGCGCAGTTCGCCTTGCCCCAGACAGGTGTGGTGCCCGCCGACGCGGTGGCCGTACGCCACCTGGCAATACCGCATGGGAACAATCCATATACTGTATGGCAAACCAACAGGCAGCATCAACTGAGATGATGGCTCAGGCCATGGATAGGGTGGCCACTTCCATTGTCCCCCAAGAAAGGCTAATTGAACAACTACAGCAGGCAACAGACTCCATTAGCCAGTCACACAGGGAGGACATGTTGGCGTCCAACAGGGACAGGCAGGCAGCACTGGAGACTCTGCGGGAAGCCATTTCCATTGAGTCCCAGGGCCACAGGGAAGCCCTGAGGGTGGAACTCCATCAGCTCAGGGCAACTCTGGTTGAGCTTGAGGCTTCAGCTAACACGAGGACAGAACAGCAGCTGGAGCGGCTCACACGTACGCTCTCAGCTGAGATGCAGGCAACTAGGTCGGAGGTCCGGGCATCCCGTGAGTTGTTGCATGGGGACCTATGCACAATTATCCTCCAGAACCAGACCTTCCACACCCGCATGCTTGCTGCCATGGAGGACCAGACTAGGGCTTTGCGTGGGCTGCCTCCCATAGTGCCACCACCTCCTGATGCAGCTGCAGAGGGTGAGGAGAGCGACAGCAGCGATTCTCCCACAATAGGGTAGCCGTGCAGGCCATGAGCCCATGGAGGTGTTTTTTTTTCGCAATATCCACACAGGTGGGTTTTGGTGTGCACCCTGTCCTCGGACCTCCTGGGTGGCCTCCCCCACACCCTGGGCCCATTAATGGCCATTTTTGATTTTTATTTATTTATTTTTTTAATTTTTAATTTTTGATTCTTTGGACAGTGTGTTGCCTTGTGTGGCTCCCGTGGGCATACACTGTATTGTGGCTGGGAACATGCAGGCTTGTCCTGAATTTGGGTCAGATGCTTTGGTTTGTGTGACACACACCCCTCCTGCTTCCCGTTTCCATGGGCTTGCAAAGGGTGTGCCCAAGTGACATTGACTTACACGGTGACGTTGGACTCCCATTTGATGTGTGGGCAGTCTGTAGTCAATACTGTGTATACATTCCTAGTGCATATTGTTGTTGTATTGTACACTGCATGGTGTATTGATATGTGGCTCTGCAGCCATCTCATCCTCCTAATTTGCAGGTCCATTTCTCATGTCTTCACAAGGCGGTCTACTTTGGGACTGGAGTCCATGTTGTAAGCAGTGCACCTACACTCTTGCGTGGCGCTAACACTGTATACTTGGAAGTGTTTGAAGTGCTGCCATTATCAGGTAGTGAGGCTACCAATTTTTTAAGTCCGTACTGTCATGTTTATGGTAGGTTGGAGGTTGTGTAGGTGATTGGTATTCTTGGTAAGTATTTGGTAATGTGTGTTGTTGGTCCTGCATTACTGTGAGCATTTCATGTGTGGCCAGTTTCCATTAGGGAAACTGTAGTTGGTGACACTTGGGGCATGTTGTGGGGATTAATTTGTTTGCTCTCACATTGCATGACCTGCCATGGTGTGTTGTGTGGCCGTGCCGGAGAGGGGTTGGGTGACATTCCACTGATCTCATGTTGTATTTTGCAAGTGGGTATTCATTTTTGCTGCATGGAAGTGTGTCTTTTGATGACACTGCATTGGTGGTGTTTGTGTAGGTAGGGATGCACACATTGTGACACTTCCAGATGAACAATCTCAGGCTGCTATGGTTCTGATAGTTGACTGTCCCTTTGTTCATCATAATTGTCAGATTGAGTCATCATTGATTGTCAGATTGTATGTGCTAGGGCTGTGTGCACTCCACGGGGGTGTGCTTTCTATGTGAAGTAATTAGCCACCAGCAGGGTACGGGCTGCCTCACCCCGTGCCCTACCCCTCCCATGCGCAGCGGGCGTGCATGTGGTTGGGGATGTGGGGGCACCACCATGTCCACAGCCAGGCCCCGGTTTGTTGCATCATTGTGCAGGACACATGCTGCCACTATGATCCTGCACACTACTGGGGGAGCGTATAACAGCTGCCCACCAGAACGGTCAAGGGAGCGAAAGCGTGACCTGAGCACTCCGAATGTGCGCTCCACTATGCTCCGTGTTGCAATATGGGCTGTGTTGTATCTTATCTCGGGAGGCGTGATGGGGTTCCGAATTGGCGTCATCATGTGTGTGCTCAGAGGGTAGGCACTGTCCCCTAGGGAGGTGGTGATGGGGATCATTAGTGGGGTATTGGCATTACTCTGTATCTGTCATGCATGCATGTGCTGTGGCATTTCTACTCACCAAGCAGCCATGCATCGCCATGCCGCCCAGCTTCCATGTCCCGGTTTAGGGTTGACATCCTGTAAATGAAGCTGTCGTGGGTGAACCCTGGATAGTTGGCATATACTGAGGTGATGATTCCCTTGGCATCACATACTAGCTGGACATTGATGGAATGCCAGTGCTTGCGGTATCTATAGATGTGCTCAGATGCCCGGGGGGGACGTAGAGCCACATGGGTGCAATCAATGGCACCTAGCACTTTGGGGAATTGTGCCACCCTGTAGAAATCCTGGCTGACAGCCTGCCTTTCTGAAGGTGTTTTGGGCAGGTATATGTGCCTGCGGACTGATGGGCGTGCAGTGATGATGGCCAAACCCTGCTGTAGGCACCGTGACTGCGTGGCCTGTGACACCCCCCCCCACTATGGCACTTGTCCGCTGAAATGATCCAGTAGCCAAGAAGTGCAGTACATTGAGGACCTTCTCCAGGGGGCTGAGTGCTTGGGAGCACAGGGTGGGTGATGTGAGGTCATCCTCCCACTCACTGACCAGGTTGAGTATTATGTGTGGTGGAAACCTGTACCTCCCATACACCTGGTCATCAGGCATACCAAATAGGCTGGTTCTGGGTGTGAAGATTCTGGCCCTGACTATCCTTCTCCTCCTCCTGTGGTATCCCACGGCCACTGCTGCTAGGAACGGTTTATTCATCCTGGCGTCTGAGCTTGTTTGTTGTTTGCGCACTCTTTTATGCTGCGCGGGACATGCGCCTGCTTCAAACTGGCGTACGTGTTTCAGGATTGGTCCTTTTATTTTTTGGCACGTTGTAGGCGACCGTGTAAATCTTCCCGCCCACCCCAGGAATACATGTAACACGCTCTCCCAGGCCCAGTTGCGAGTAAATAATCCCGCACATGCCTGGAATACACGTACCCCACTCTCACAGGCCCAGTCGCGTGTGGAACTTCACGCGCACACACTGAAATACACGTACCCTGCAAATTTGCATGTGAAACTTCCCGCGCACCCCGAAATACACGTACCCTGCTGGTATCGCGTGTGGAAGTTCACACGGACCCATGATACACGTACCCTGATGGAATTGCGTGTGAGACTACCCGCGCACCCCTGGAATACACGTACCCAGGCAAATTGCACGGCTGGGGGGTGGGGTGCTGGGAGACAGGAGTGGGGGCCTGGTGGAGGGTGCCCTGCACTGCTGGGGTGGGAGTGCAGGGGGACAGGAGTGGGGGCTTGGTGGCAGGTGCCCCTGACTGCTGGGGGTGGGGGTGCAGGGAGACATGAGTGGGACATGAGTGGGGGCCTGCTGGCAGGTGCCCCACAGTGCTGGGGAGTGGGGGTGCAGGGGGACATGAGTGGGAGCCTGGTGGAGGGTGCCCTGCACTGCTGGGGGTGGGGGTGCTGGGAGACATGTGTGGGGGCCTGGTGGAGGGTGCCCTGCACTGCTGGGGGGTGGCAGTGCAGGGAGACATGAGTTGGACATGAGTGGGGACCTGGTGGAGGGTGCCCTGCACTGCTGGGGGGTGGGGGAGGAGGGGGACATGAGGTGGACATGAGTGGGGCCTGGTGGAGGGTGCTCTGCACTGCCGGGGGGTGGGGGTGCAGGGGGACATGAGTTGGACATGAATGGGGCCTGGTGGAGGGTGCCCTGCTGGGGGCTGGGGGTGCAGGGGGACATGAGTTGGACATGAGTGGGGCCTGGTGGAGCGTGCACTGCACTGCTGGGGGGTGGGGGTGCAGGCCAATTCACGTGTGGGACTCCCCGGCACCCCGAAATACACGTAGGCTGCTGGATTCCCGTGTGGAATTTGCCAAGCACCCGGAGTACACGTACCCTGCTGAAATTGCGTGTGGAACTTCACGCGCACACAGAAATACAGGTACCCTGCTAATTCGTGTGTGAAACTTCCTGCGCACACTGAAATACACGTACCCTGCTAATTCGCGTGTGAAACTTCCCGCGGACCCCGAAATACACGGACCCAGGGCAATCGCGTGTGGAACTTCCCGCGAACCCTGTAATACATGTACCCTGCTGGTATCGCGTGTGGAAGTTCACGTGGACCCATAATACACGTACCCTGATGGTATCGCATGTGAGACTACCCGCGCACCCCTGGAATACATGTACCCAGGCAAATCCCACGGCTGCGGGGTGGGGGTGCTGGGAGACAGGAGTGGGGGCCTGGTGGAGGGTGCCCCTGGTTGCAGGGGGGGTGGGTGCAGGGCGACAGGAGTGGGGACCTGGTGGAGGGTGCCCCTGACTGGTGGGGGTGGGGATGCAGGGAGACAGGAGTGGGGGCCTGGTAGAGGGTGCCCTGCACTGCTGGGGGTGGGGGTGCAGGGGGACATGAGTTGGACATGACTGGGGCCTGGTGGAGGGTGCCCTGCACTGCTGGGAGGTGGGGGTGCAGGGGGACATGAGTTGGACATGAGTGGGGCCTGGTGGAGGGTTCACTGCACTGCTGGGGGGTGGGCGTGCAGGGAGACAGGAGTTGGACATGTGTGGGGGCCTGGTGGAGGGTGCCCCTGGATGCAGGGGGGTGGGGGTGCAGGGGGACAGGAGTGGGGGACTGGTGGAGGGTGCCCTACAGTGCTGGGGGGTGGGGGTGCAGGGGGACATGAGTTGGACATGAGTGGGGGCCTGGTGGAGGGTGCACCACAGTGCTGGGGGATGGGGGTGCAGGGAGACAGGAGTGGGGGCCTGGTGGAGGGTGCCCCTGGATGCTGGGGGGTGGGGGTGCTGGGAGACATGCGTTGGTGGGCAGTAGTGCAAGGTAACATGTGGGTTGGCTGGGGGGCATGGCCATGGTAGATGGGCTGCCTGCGGGACATGTGCAGGGGTGCAGGGTAGTCCCCTGTGGTGTGGGCCGCCTGCAGGGGCCGTGGAGGGTGTAGAGGGAACAGCTGGGAGGACCCACATGGCCAATTCACGCGTGGGACTCCCCGGCACCCCCGAAATACACATAGGTTGCTGGATTTGCATTGTGGAATTTGCCAAGCACCCGGAGTACACGTACCCTGCTGAAATTGCGTGTGGAACTTCACGCGCACACCGAAATACACATACCCTGCTAATTCGCGTGTGAAACTTCCCGCGCACACCGAAATACACGTACCCTGCTAATTCGCGTGTGAAACTTCCTGCGCACCACGAAATACACAGACCCAGGGCAATTGCGTGTGGAACTTCCCGCGAACCCCATAATACACGTATCTTGCTGGTATCGCATGTGGAAGTTCACACGGAACCATAATACAGGTACCCTGATGGTATCGCATGTGAGACTACCTGCGCACCCCTGGAATACACGTACCCAGGCAAATCGCACGGCTGGGGGGTGGGGGTGCTTGGATACAGGAGTGGGGGCCTGGTGGAGGGTGCCCCTGGATGCAGGGGGGTGGGGGTGCAGGGGGACAGGAGTGGGGGCCTGGTGGAGGGTGCCCCTGACTGGTGGGGGGTGGGGTGCAGGGGGACAGGAGTGGGGGCCTGGTGGAGGGTGCCCCTGGATGCAGGGGGGTGGGGGTGCAGGGGGACATGAGTGGGGGCCTGGTGGAGGGTGCCCCTGGATGCAGGGGGTGGGGGTGCAGGGGGACAGGAGTGGGGGCCTGGTGGAGGGTGCCCCTGGATGCTGGGGGGTGGGGGTGCTGGGTGACATGCGTTGGTGGGCAGTAGTGCAAGGTGACATGTGGGTTGGCTGCGGGGCATGGCCATGGTGGATGGGCTGCCTGCGGGACATGTGCAGGGGTGCAGGGTAGTCCCCTGTGGTGTGGTCCGCCTGCAGAGGCCGTGGAGGGTGTAGAGGGAACAGCTGGGAGGACCCACATGGCCAATTCACATGTGGGACTCCCCGGCACCCCCGAAATACACGTAGGCTGCTGGTTTCGCGTGTGGAATTTGCTGCGCACCCGGAGTACACGTACTCTGCTGAAATTGCGTGTGGAACTTCACGCGCACACCGAAATACACGTATCCTGCTAATTTGCGTGGGAAACTTCACGCGCACCCCGGAAAACACATGCCCAGGCCAATCGCGTGTGGAACTTCCCGCGAACCCCGTAATACACGCACACGCTATTTTTCACACAGCGGGTGTCCGTGTTTGTCGGTACCCCTTTGCACCTCATTTGTCCTAGAGGGCCACTGTATGGACCATTCATCATAGCTGTATATGGGTGCTTTTTGTTAGCGCACATTTTGGCACACATTTATTTCAGGCGCAGGGACGCTACCGCCTGCTTTCTTGTGGCGTACTTGTTTGGCCCTGTGCGCGTCTTTCACCGTGCGCTGGTTTGCCCTATTCGATTCCATGAATACGAGTTGTAGGCGAGCGTGTGGGCGTTCCGCGCACTTGCCTCCTGTATTTCCCCCGTGACGTCCATATTTTCACGCTTTGTTCCCCATTCCGAGTGTTACGCCCCGTGTTCCACCTACTTTTGTGATGTGCGCCGCGCTATGTGCGATTTCGCAGTGGCCGTGGCACACGCCGTTGGATGACATGTGCGCCGGCGTGCGCCGCGCACTTTTTCAGCACACATCCAACTTTTTTCTCGCGCACGGACTTCCATGAATCGATGTGCGCTGGTTTCCCTGCGATTTTCGCAGTTGCACTGCAAATTTCGCACTTTTACTGCGAATCGCACGTTTTGGCACCTATGCTCCGGAATTTTCAGCGCACATTAATTCCATGAATCGGCCTGTTAATCTCTAGCAAGCAAAATAAGTATTTTGTATTAAAGATAACACCTAGTAATAAAACATTGCATGTATAAAAACAGTTTTTATTCTTCTTATTATTATGGTATTTATTGAGCGAGGACCTAGCTTTGAGTACACACAAATGCACATACATAAGGGAGAGTTTTACAGAGGTGTAAAATATTACAGATACATAACATAGTGCTTTTCAGTGGTAACAACAGAACAGATATACAGTGTGGGTAGAATACACAGGGGGGCAGAGGAGAGGTACAGCTGTACCGGGTGGCGGTAAGAAGATGGTGATGAGGAAGAGCGACACCTTAAAGAGGTGGGTCTTGAGTTCTTTTCTGAATTGTAGGAGCGTGGGGGAGAGTTTGATGCAGATGGGGAGGAGGTTCCATAGTCTTGGGGCGTAGGCAGAGAAGGCTTGTTTTCTGGCCCTTTGCTTTTTGCAGTGGCAGATTTCAAGTCTACACATTTCCTGGCTTATGGTGGTGCACTGTCCGTCGGAGATGCGCAAGGTAGCTGGGTGACTGCATTACAGATGATGTAGCAAGACTTGAAAGAGATGTGTGTGTGTAGTGGGAGCCAGTGAAGGTCAGTGAGGGCCGGGGGGATGTGATTGTATCTGTGTAGAGCCTTGATGAGGTGTGCGGTTGGGTATAGGACACTTCTCATGGGCACAAGGTAGGATGACGGGAAGCATTTCAGGAATGCATTTCCCCCATCCAGGTGGGATAGGTCCAGTGCTTGAACAGTTAGCTAAAGTTTTCCGCAGGGAGGAAGGGCTTGGCTTTTCTCAGGAGGGAGAGTTGATACCAAGCTGTCTGAGTTTTCTTAGCTATCTGTGTCTTGAAGGAGAGATGTTTGTCGAAACCAGAGGGACTTGTCGCAGAGGGTGAGCTTGGGTGTGAAGTCCTCAGAGTTCATAGTTGACAGCCAGGTCTGTATGTTTGGGTGTTCTGTGTTGTTGATTAGGAGTAGGGATTGGGTCTTTGAGAGGTTGAGCTTCAAGTATGCACTGGACATCCAAGACTGGAACAGGTTTTGAGCCTATGGATGTCCTTGATGGAGATGATCTTGAGGTATATTTGTGTGTCATCACTGTATTGGTGGATGTGGATGTTGTGTGTGGCTAGGAAGTCGCCCAGCAGCTCCATGTATAGATTGAAGATCAATGGGGAGAGGATGGGACCTTGCAGGACTCCACAGGTGATGGGTAGCATTGGCAATCTAGAGGTGTCCATCTGAACAAACTGCGTGCGGTTGGCGAGGTAGGACTTGAAGCAGCATAAGACAAGCTTGCTGATCCACATGCGCCGATGTAGGGTGTCTGTGAGTGCCTGGTGGTCTACTGTGTCAAAAGCGGCGAAGAGTTCAGTAGATCCAGGAGGCAGGGGTGGCTGCAATCAAGGATGCTGAGGGTGTTATCGACCACCTGTATGGTTGCTGTCTCTGTGCTGCATCTGGGTCTGAATCCGGATTGGTAGGTTTGGAGGAGATTGTTGCTGTGGATGCGTTGCCGCTTTCTCAATGACCTTCACTAGGAAGGGAAGATGGGTGAAGGGGCAATAGTTGCCTAGGTTGTTGGGATCCAGAGTGGGTTTCTTTAGTAGGTGAAGCATTTTCCCTGTTTTCAGGGTCGATGGGAAGGTGCCTTGAGTTAGGTATCTATTGATGATCTCCAGGTAGGGAAGGAGAGCTTCTATGGTGAGGGTCGTGAGGATGGATGCTGGGAGGATGTTATCTGTATACGATGTGGCTTTGAGATGACCAGGGTATCTACCAGGCCCTCTGTTGAAACTGTCTTGAATGTTGTTCAGGTTGTGGAGATATTGCTAGGAGGGACATGAGGTGGGCCTGTGGATGCGCTGGTGAATCTTGCTGATTTTGTCGATGAAGAAGGTGTTGAAGGTGGTGGATTTTTTTATGGAGTGTTGTATGGCAGGGTTGGGTAGCGGTGCTTGACTTTGAAGAGGGCTCTGCTTTTGATGCCAGCTTCTGCTATGGTATTCTGATAGTAGGAAGCTTTTGTTGTGTTGATTAGTTGTTGGTGGGTTACTCGGAGTTCCATTAGGAGTGCCAGGTCGGATTAAGTCCTGAAGCGGTGCTAAGTTTTCTCTTGTTTCCTGATGACTCTTTTGCTGAGGTTCAGTTCTTGCATGTACCAGGGTGCTGACTGTTTCGGTTTGCAGGTATGTTGTTTCAGATACACAAGTTGGTCAATGGAGGCTGAGAGGGTGGCGTTGAGTGCTTTCAGTAGAGAGTTGCAGTTTGGTTGGTGGTGTTCCATCCATATAAGGTGTAGGTTGGCAAGGTCTGCTGTGAGGGCTTCCTCTGAGAAAGGACTTGACAGTTTGTCTGCTGGGTTTCTGCTGGGAGTGCTTGACTGGGGCGGTGTGCAGGATGTTAAAAGGCACGGCTAGGTGGTCAGACCAGTCAAAAGGGAGAGGACGGCTGCAGTGCAGGGAAGACAGTGCAGTGTTGATATGGTTTAGGATGTTACACGTCTCATGCGTTGGATCCTTCGTGTGCTGTGTGAGGCTGATGGTGTTGAGAAGGCTGAGGAGAGCTTCCTTCACCAGTTTGGTGGCCTTGTTTCCTGGGAGGTTGAAGTCACCTAGGAAGATGTTGTTGGCGTGTGTGAGGGACACCGTGGTGACCAGGGCGGTGAAGTCTTTGATGAAGGTGGTGTTGGGTTTGAGTGGTATGTAGTTGAGATGGAAGGTGACTTTGTCCGTCGGGGTCAGCAGGAAGTGGCAGGAGAGGACTTTGTAGTCGCCAATGTTGTCGATGTCATGTCTAGTGCAGGTCCACAATGTCTTGTGTGTGACTGCAAGGCCTCCGCCTGTCTTGTTCAGCCGGTCTCTGTATTGGATGCTGTAGCCGTCAGGGACAAGGAAATCTAGGATGTGGGTGGAGGTGGGTGTCAGCCAGTTCTCTGTGATGAAGATTGCGTCAAGATTGTGTGTAGGGATGAGGTTGGTGATGTCTGCTGCATTGGTGATAACTGAGTGGATGTTGGCAAGCATCAACTTCTCGGTTGTGGACGGTGAGGGGGTGTTGATGGGCTTGAGGCTGATGTGGGTGAGGTTCCTGCATTGTATAGTCAATGCCTTAGAGGAGGGGGGGATGTCATTGACGTTGGCATTGCCTGGTGATAGGGAGGATGGCATGTGGGGACAGAGGGAGAAAACACATGTTGTTGCGTGCTTACCTGTTGTCTGAGCAGGGGTTTTGGCCCTGGGTTCTCCCGGACCCAACAGGTCCAAACAGGAATTGCCATTTTCTTTGTCTGCCAGTAATGGTCAGCAAAGACCCATCCCACTTGCAAATTATATGTGGTGCCCACTGTCAGGTGGTCGACACAATCAAAGATTTGGGGGGGGGAAAACATGCATCAATATAGACATGGTCAGGACCCAATATGCCAACACATATTGATATTTGGTAATTGTTAAACCTCTACTATGTAGTAACATGAATGCGGCAAATGCACAGCATACATTCAAGTATAGCATCTATTTGGAAGAAAGTGGATTAATACTGGAAAACCACGGTTTTAAGGTTATACAAATTCAGGTTACAATTAGACTGACATTACCAGAATCATAAGATCACATTCCACTCTTAGAAAGATAAATACAAAAGTAACGACATATGTAACATAGTAGCTAAACATTTCCATAGACAAGAGTGTAATGTAAGATTTTAAAAATGCATTAACCATCATTGAATCATGCTAACATTCTTGCATTGGTCCCCAAATTCCCTGGACCCAAGTAGGAACCAAAAGAAAAGTCCATGTACAGGTAAGTGCTAGTTTAGGTTGGTGTAAGAGTATATGCTCACATCAGCTATTATGGGGAAATGGAAGGCAAGTCTCTGTTGTCTCCAAAAGGTGTGGATAAGGCAGCAACATACCCCAGTGGATGCCAGAGGAGATGCTAAAGAAGTGCCACAGATCCATGTTCAAGACCCAGGAGCCCCTGGAAAAGTGGATGGCCAGGGGTATTCAGGCCAAAGCATTTTAATAGCAAAATGTGGTTGAAGGCGGCATGCAGAAACATTCAACAACACACAATATGCACCCTTTAGGACAAGTATCTTGAATAACCCACCAACTTGTAGCCAAGTGTTAGTTACTTACAGTGGCAGTTTCTGTAAAGATGGCTCATGGACTGCGACTCAACCCACAGTGTACAATACCATGTAGAGTGGCTCACAGGATTCTGCCACCCAGGGACTTGAACCCACGACTAATAATGATCCAGAAGCCCAAAAAGAAGAAAAAAAGACTTCAGAGCAGTATGACCACCCATGCCCGAAGTAGAAATAAATGGTGGTAAAGACTGCAGGAAGACAGGGGAACCCAACTAAGACAATTCCAATGGCTTGAGGTTCAAAGTAGGGCATCCGGCAAGAAAAAGATCACATGGCAGTAACACCAAGGGGGGGGTGATCCAGGACAGCCCAGGAGAACAACATGACAGCATCTTCCTGCTCCAAGGCACACATTCAGTGCATTATTCTGGGGAGACAGTGTTAAACATCTCATAAATGGCCCCAGAATGGGAATTTAGCTCACTCATTGTGGAGGACCATGAGGAGGATATCCAGCAGCCAACAATAATAAACCTGAGCACAAGAATAGACACAGGACCCAGCCAATGTGGCCAGAACTGGTCCTAACATTTCAGCAGCAGCTTGGTGGCAACATCCTCCAGCAGGTATAACAACCTGCAGAATTCCAGCAGAGTTGAGAAAACTTGAGGCAGTGTCAGGCCAATGAAACACAGGGACACTTAAGCAAAAGCTTTGTCAGTCAGGTTCACCCACATAGTTTGTGTATTGACCTGTCTAGGTTTAGGAACTAATCGAAACCAGTCCAAACCCTTACAGAGGATTCATTGCTTGGCTCAAGGCAAGCCCACGTTTGTATAACAGCCATTTTAGGCTTGCCTCTTGGTTATCCCAAATAAATGGATGGACCAAAAACAAAATGGCCAAGATCAGGACTTAGAAAAATACATTAGTAACCCAATGGCTTTCCTAGAATATACATTGGGCTGCTACTAAAATAAAATGACTTGCACCCTTGGTAAAGCTCAAACTGTTACAAATGCCACTAGCTTACTCACTAAACCCATTGTTGGGTACTATAATCACTCTAGGGTACAAATCACCCTAGTATTAGGAGCCATATGGGCTACCAAAGGAATGTATTAAGAAAAAGGGTTGCAGTGGCAGGGTGATTTTAGTGATTTTAGTGGACGCACCTTGGACTGCAAAAAGAGACCAGAGAACTAAAAATCATAGAGAAAAAAAACAAAAAGCTTAGAGCTCCCTTAAAAGGACGGCAGAACCCACCAAAAGTGAATTCTGCCGTGACAACTTCTGTTATTGTCATATTGAAACCAGTGGTGATCTTTAACACTATTGATCATGTCTCTTTCTAAAAATGGAGTTCCTCATTATGCAAGTCAGGCATAAGCAAGTGAGCATGGATTCCCATTGCATATGGTATAACATAGTTTCCTGTGGCATCCAACACAGCTTGGCCCTCACCCTTTTTCACCCTTAAGACCTTGCGTGGGGATTTTCCATTTGGCAAATCTGCGTGTAAGGTATTGCTGTGACACCCTTGAAGCCACCATTTAGATAGAAACAAATAAGAGCAATGCACTCTGGGAAAGGCAGGGATAACAATGTTGGTCTCCGAGAGATTCCAGAGGTTAGTCTAGGAGGAAGACAGAATGCTGACATGAATTAATAGTGTGCACCCTCAAATCACGGCATACTCTTCTCTCCTGGCAAATTTCACCAATGTTGTTTAGCCGGTGGTCATTTTGTCCACTTCTTGCTGTAAGATCCATTTTTCTCCTGTGTTTCTCTGTCGTGATGCAGCTTTAATCAGTTGTTTTCTTCTGCTACTTTTCTGCAGTGTTCTGCATTATTTAGGGGGGGCCCTAGCCACTCCTTCATGAATATTACATATCGGAAGCTTTGGTTATGAGGCGCTCCTATGTGTGCAAGGGTACACGTTTGCTACATATTAATCTGTTTCTATGATGTATTCTGATGAACAGGCAATAGTGCTTCCTCATTCTGGCAATGTATTCTAAGTTTGTATGCTCAGGGTTATAATCTGCAAAGAGATTTCATCATCAGCTATGATGATTGCCTGTTCACACGTTAACTTGAAACACAATCTATTAAGCGTATAATCATTTATATTTCCTTTCTTTTATAGTGTGGTCACTGAATCATTAAAACATTATATGGTTTAACATTACGAGCCGTAATGCTGTGCTAAATGTACTGACAGTTACTGTACAAGAGTAATTTGTTTTCATTTTACTTCTCTTTTCTAGTGTGTTTCAATTCATATAAATGGTATTATTATTCGAAAGCCCATAATGGTCTCTCACTGATCTCTCTGCTGAAATTGCATTCTGGTATTAGATTGTGTATTTCCAATTACTGGCTGAAGTCCTGATAACAGGGGTTTCATCCAATATATTTGTTTGCTGCATACTGGTAAAAAATAGTCTTAAAATGACCTTCTTGTGTTCTTTTGATATTCTGCAAAGAGAGTGGTCTCTCTGCGGAAATCTCTACTAATATTATCAGTTACTTGGCAGGGAGCGCTGAAGCCTGCAGTATATGTTATCAGCATTGCCCTCTTCAGGAGTCAGCTGAAATACATTTCGACAGATACTTGGGAAAAAGGACATTTTAACTTGCTGGAATAGATGCAATCTTATACAAATTCGTAGTTAATGTGGCATACTGAATTAAAATGAGGGATGAACCGCAGAGTTTAGTGGAAGTTTAGGCACCCTTGTAAATTATGTTCATTGAAGGGCATTATGTAATGTGCTGGCAAAGCTGTTTAAGGTCACACACCAAAGTGTGGGGGATTCACTTCTATTATATATACATATGTAAAAGTGGAGTGCAGCTATTGCCATTGTTGTACTCTCACACTCCATTTCGAATGGTTTCACATCATCTCTTTTTAAGGAAAAATTCAGCTCAAATTAAAAGCACCAAGAATTCTGTTCCTTCCTTGAATTTCTCTCTTCCTCCCTTCTGTCCTCCCTTTAGTTTGTTTGTTCCAGCCTTCTGTGCTTGATTTCCTTCTTTCCTTTCTGCCTTTTTTTTCATTTCTTCTGTCTGTCGCTCCTTTCTTGCTTTCTTTTATTCTTCCTTCTTACCTTTGTAGATGAACATGTCATTGCATGTTTTACGATCAAAGGCCCTCATTACAATTCGTGCTTTTTTTAGATGGATTACCACTGGTGTTAACTGCTGCTAATGACAGGTAATCTGGGGAGCGCTGTCAGATTATAAGAATACTGCAATGGCAATTTAGTGTCAGGTGCAGCTATATCAATGCAAATATCATCTTTTTCATCTCGCAGAAAAGCATGGTAACTTTTCATCCAGCAATCGAGGAAAATACCCCATAGAGAGCAGATGACTGTACGACTGTGGGGGTTACTTCTAAACAACGTTGTGATCATGCTCTTTGAACACTTCTTCCTGCATGGTCCCATGAATGCATCAGGAAACTAAATGTATATTCGCCAAACGCCATATTTGGGCAATGTTGCTCAAATAAGTCAACCCCATTTATATGACACATGCACTGAATTACTAAACAAGAAAACATTGCCCTTGTGCAATACTTGAAACATGTATCAGTGAATAGGGAAGCTTTCAGCACACTCCTAAGCATTCAGGAGTAAACCGCAGCTCCAGGGTCAAAAAGTGCAGATGGATTCCCAAATATGATTATTCACCTCTGGACAAAGTCCTCAACTTTGCTGCGGTCCACACACTTTTCAACTTTCTCACTCTGCTTCTAGGTTCTATGCCCGTTGCCAGGTTGGTTGGCTATTATGAAACAAAGAGTAGATATAAACGTCTTCTCATCATCTTCAAAACTATCCATGGACTTGCTCCTCCTTACCTACCTGCTCATCTCACTCCCTACTCTCCCCCTCGCTTACCACTACTCGAGCCCCCTGCGCTCCCTCTGGTTTCCGCTCTCTTCCTCTCCTTGTGCCCCTATTCTGGAATGCTCCTCCTCTCCCTCTCCATACTACTTCAACTCTACCACTATTTAAATCCAACCTTAAAACCCTTCCACCTTTCTGAAGAACCTGTTTCCTTGCACTCTACATTACTCCATCACCCTGCTTCCCTCTCTCCCTATCCTCACAGACAATCCTACATGACTTTCTATCACCCATCACCCTTAATTTAGCATTTCCTCCACCATGCTGTTCCTATGTTATTCTGTCCTGGCTTCGTACCTGTTTTTTTTTTTTACCTTCCCCTGCAACATATTGGTCTACCCCCAAACCCAGGTCTGGGTCCGTGTTCCCTGAATGGGGAAATACTGGGCCATTCCGACCTTGGAGGGCCTGGTATTTCCCCATTCAGGGAACCCGGACCCGGTCCATCCCCATTCCCATGTAAGCCCCCATAGGGCTCAATGGCAATGGGGAGCATACTAACAACGGGTCCGTTAATGACGGGCCTGTTGTTAGCATGCTGGGCCACTTGCGGGAACCGCTAAAGACGTCTGGTAAAACCAGGCGTCCTGAGCGGGTCCCGCGAGGGGACCTTGTGATGGGGCGGTAAGGGGTTAACGGCTCCGGCACCTTTACCGGTGCTGTTAAACCCTTACCGTCCTCCACGTAATGAGGCCCATTGTCTTCAAGTCACACTCTCTCACCCCATTGTCATGAACCCATGACTTCTGCTCTGTTATCAATGTTACATTTTGTAAGTGTTTTTTTTGCCAAAAATGCATTGCATTACTGTGATTTTTTAGCAATGAATGAATACATATTATGGATTCACAATGTGTACATTGACCAAAAACAATGGAAGGCTTCACACCCAAAACTAATGGCCTATTCCCATATCCAGTTGCATAACCACCCTTTGAAATGGCAGGGCAAACAACATGATTGCATATAGATTGTACCAACATATTGTGCACTACCATGGGCAAGCTCTATGAAATATATTAATGCAATTACACAAAAGAACACTGTGGGCCTCATTACAACGTAGGCGGCCGCGGAATGAATGGTGCCGGTAAGGGACCGGCACCGTTCACTCCGGGCCGCCACATTATGAGTTCTGCAGCGGTTCCCGCTCTGGACGCCTGGCCAGACCAGACGTGCAGAGCAGGACCCGCATGCAGACCAGGATGCTAACAACGTCCTCAATGGGGGCTCAAATGGGAATGGGGATGTACCGGGTCCGGGTCCTGCCAAAGTGAATTACCAGGCCCACCAAGGTCTGTACCTGGTTTGGGGGTAGCCATGCCGATAAAAACCACATGGCTACCTCCGAACTCGTAATGAGGCACTATGCCACATATCTAAACACTAAGCTTGGGTGAAACTTGTTCACCCATATTTCAAAATACTCACATATTGTCCAAATAGAGCTTTCCCAAACTGTATCAGCGGGTCGAGCAAAATGTCTTGGGTTGTTCATAATAATAGGGTATGCATGGATCCATTTTGGTTTAAGGGGGTCATTATGAGTTGGGCGGTAAGGGATTACCGGCACCGGTAAGGAGACCGGTGCCGGTAATCCCTTACCGCCTAATTCCGAGGGCCCTTAGCGAGAACCCTAAGGAACGTGTGGTCTGACCACACGTCCCTTACGGGTCCCGCTAAGGGACCATGGCGCTAATAATGGGCTTGCTTGTCACGAGCCCATTATTAGCGCCCTCCCCATTCCCATTGAGCCATACGGCGGCTCAAATGGGAATGGGGAATGGTTTGTTCAATGGGGACTTACCGGTCCCTCCAGGGTTGGAATGCACAGGTAAGTCCCCATTGAACAAGACCGGTGCCGGACCCGGTATTGGAGGCAGCCATGGCGCAAATAGCGCTATGGCTACCTGCAATTTTGGAATGAGGCCCTAATCTTTTATAACAGATGCAAGAGTTTGCTAGAGCAGTTGTGGGAATAAGCTTTAGTTGGGGGAGCATTAGAACATTCATAGGATTAAGTTATGGAAAATAGAACACATTCCACAAAACAATAAAATGTGAAAGAGGCTTCTGCAACTTATTTTCACCCTTGCAGACAATTACCAAGCCACACTTATGACCCCCAATGCTAGGGGATTATGTTACGCTATGTTAAACTGATTTGTACCGTGCACCACTGATTATCCCTTTTGCTTCAAGTCTGAGGGCGGTTGTCCCATCTCCCTATTGCTGATCTTCATGCCCAATGTGCACTATGTCACCTACAAGAGGGCAAGTTGGCGTGGACCATGTTCCTGGACATGGAATCCCCCACTGCAGTGGGATTATTGTTCCCTGACTGATGGTCATGTGGCAATACAAGCGCTGTGTGACTGCATGGGGCATCAGTTGGTCCCTCCATACCTAACAAAATTGAGGCATACCCACAAAGGTTCCACCAAATGAAGCTGCAGAACCAGTAGTAAAAAAAAAAATCCTTTTGGTGTATGGTGCCACTGGAGCAGTACATACAGAGAGCAGAGGCGCGTGGGCAGGCTTAGAAGAAGGATTGACTGAGGGCTACTTGTGCCATTGTGTCCAACCACAAGAAGGTTTATTTTCCAGTGAGGAACATGTCAACAGTCTCTCATTGCCACCCCCACACAGAAGGATGCTGTGAAAGAGAGGTCACTGAAAGGTGCAATTCACACTCTAGTACTTGTCAGATCGTGCCTCAAATTCAAGTGGTTGTGCATTGCCATGGTTTCAAAGGATCAAACCTTTCTTGGTATACCCTCCTTGACTGGTGTCTTGTTAGTTTGCTTATTACTGTGCTTTTGGCCCTCTCCAAAGGCTTCCCCTTCAGCAAGCTAAAGTAGTCCTAGGCCCATAAAGTGGCGGGAACTGTCATGGGTCAGAAGGATGTCCCTTTTTGCCTGAAACTTCATCAAGAATGACTGTGACTGTTTTGCCTGCTCTGCAACGGTAGGCACAAGTGCATGGGACTCAGTCTCTCATGCCTCCTAAGATATCTGCTGGTAGTCTGCCCTGGTCTTCTTCACCTTTTGTTCTCCCATCTCATGCAGAACGAACACCTGCACCCTTTTCCCCTTTTTCTCAGGGCAGCCCCACACATCTTCATCGCCCAATCATAACTCCAGTGTATCTGAAGCT
This sequence comes from Ambystoma mexicanum, assembly GCF_040938575.1. Lineage (NCBI taxonomy): Eukaryota > Metazoa > Chordata > Amphibia > Caudata > Ambystomatidae > Ambystoma > Ambystoma mexicanum. Next base: position 330,314,419 of record NC_090930.1, read on the forward strand.
ACAATGCCTTTTCATTGCATTTGAAACTACATCTGTCCAGTCCTCAGACACATCACCAGCTCTTTCACCACCTCTGGTCCAAAGTTTTACTTCACAAGCCCAGCCTCCTTCCCCATCCCCAGGGGCGTAGGGGAGACACATACAATCTGGGGGGGTACAGGGGACCCCCTTGTGGACTTTGCTACAGACACAAACCTTCCCCATAGGCTAGTCCACCCCGGCATAGTTGACATGATTGAGCTCCATTTATAATGTCTCTTTTGTCTTTATTGTATTTTGATGTGCTGTATGTGTTGTTTTGTAAGGGCGCTGCATGCATACATGGATGCCGCAGGGCTTTCCATCCATCATAGCTTATTGGAAGGTGGTGGATACAGCAGGTAGACATATTCATTTAAGGGTTACCTCCTATCAAAATCACGAGGGCAGGGGTGCTCTTGAGAGTTTAGGGTGACCTATGCTCTGTGTTTTTATGTAGTAATTTTCCAATTAAACCTTGGGCATCAATCTTTGATTTTAGGATGTAAATACTATGTACAATATGCTGTGGCGTTGGCATGTAATATTCTGTGGCACTCAAAAGATTTACTGCAGCATTGGTGGACAATAATCTATGGCACACTGATGCGCCTATATGACGATATAGGACATTTCATGCAGATTGTTTGGAGCAGGCTGCTAAGCAATGTCATGCACGTTGCATTTCATGTGCTTGCTACATATTAGTGACATTTCATGACTATTCTTTCAAATGCACTATACTGAAAGTGCTTTATGAACGCATCATTTTGCTCCTTTCCTTTTTAGTTTTGGTCAGTTGGTGGGCAGCTGCTGCCATTGCATGCTAAGAGTGGCTGTGCGGATCACCTGCTTCAACCACTACATTGTGTGCTATTCTCAAAGCAGTGCCTAACATGTGCCTGTCTGTCGCCCGGCTCAAGTAAACAAACAGTACAAACAGTACAAAAGGTTGTCTTTGTTACAATAGGTATCTCTTGCCCGTCCAGTAGTAAGGGAAGAAAGCATCAGGGGAATCCTCAGAGTTGGCACTGGGGAAGGGAATGCACTGCAAAAATTGCAAATGGTGCAGGGTGTAGGGAGAGAGGGGGTGTCATGATCCTCACCCGTAGAGGGACAAGTCATCCCTGTTTTCCCCTCACTTGCCATACTGATGCTTTCATAGCCCAATAAGCCCATTGGCATATATTTTGCAGCAGCGATGCCATTGCAGAGTCGCACCTCCTCACCTGGATTCAAATGGCAGGGCATGCCGCCTTGCTACAGCTACTTACGAGGCTTCTTTCCTTGGAGAGCCATAGCTCTCTCGCTACTGGTTCTTTCACAATTGCACTGTTCCCAGTAGCCAGGGTGATCTTATTTAAGTTGTTATTATGCCTAGCCCACAAAACCACAAGGCATTTCAGGTGAGCAGTGAAACATAGGAATCTGTCAGACACAGTTTTAATCAGGGTCACGCTTTGCTATATCTTTTGAGGTAGAGTTGGACAGTGAGTGCATGAATCTATTTCTGGGCATATGAGGAACACCTGGCAAATGCGGCTGGCTCTGGGCAAAATCTTTTATTCCTGACCATATGAGGCTGATTCTGCATATGACGTAAAGTTTTCAATTTTTTCGCAAAGGAGCGTGCCCCTTAATCCAAGACTGTACTTGTACTTGTGTGTATGAGGCTGTTCCTCAAATACAAGGCTGTACTTGGGCCTGGAGTTCAGAACCTGGTATACATGGAGTCATTTTGTATAGGCTGCCCAAAATCCTTGAAACAGGCCTGGATATTACTCTGTGGTGCTTTCCGATAATTAGCAGAATAAACAGGCTATACATGTTGATAGATTAAATAACTGGTCAGCAGGGCTGCGCTGCAGTGCACGGCCCATCAAGTGATGTGAGCACAGGGAGAAGATTTCCCCGGGCGGTGCCACACCTCAAATGTACAGGCACAGGCAGAAAAAAATGATGTGCACCAGCATCACCCAGGCACCCAGCCACAGCCAGTGTGACTGTGAGCAATGAGTGGAACCACCCAAGCTGCCCTGGATGTTCGCTCTCGCTCATATAGTCCAGTCCAGTTCTGATTTTACTTAACACTGCCCTGCTGCTTCATCACTTCACTTCTTGGAAAAATAAAAATAAAACCCCTGCCTCTGATTGTGGGGGGGATAAATGGCATTATATCCCCCCCTAACTAAAATTGTGGAGGGGATTTGTCCCCCCTGTATTCCCCATTTCCTACACTCTTGCCCTCCAGCTCCCACCACTGTGCCATTGGGAAATATGCCATTGTTAGACCTGCCTCACCGTCCTCAGCCCCCTCCACCATTGTGGCAGTGGTCAGCCCTCTGCTATCAGCCACGCCTCTTCTATCACGCCCCATGCCTTCTCCCCCAATGTCAGTGGCAAACCCTCAGTGGTCAGACCTGCCTCCTCTTAATTTCCTGAACTGTTGCCCAATGACTCTCCCACCTTAGGCAATCCTTCTGTGGCTGTGGTCTGCTGGCACCTACAGGTTCCACAACCACAAGAAGAGGACACTTCTGCTCCTAAATCTGCGTTTGAGGTGTTGGAAGCTGTGGAAGCTTGAGCTATCTTAAAGTGTCACTCAATGAGTAGGCAAGCAATGCGTGTTGCACATTTTCTTATAGTAGCTCTGGAAATAATGAAGACTGTTCGTAATCACCTCTACCATATTTTGCAGCATCCACTGAAACCCTTTAATAGGGGAAACACAACATTTCTGGGGATATATGTGCTGCATATTCTGGTATCCCTGTCAAATGGCTTAACTGCCCCCCCCCCCCCCTCCCTGCCTGGTGATCGGTGGGTTCGAAGGCTTTGGGGAGCCTCAGAAATAAACACATTTGGTGTTGTTCCATAGGCTAGAAATAAAAGGCCCCATATTTCTCAGTACACTTTGTTTGGGATGTCATGTGCTGTTGCACATGGCAGAAATGGGCCAGATTTACAAAAAGCACAGAGGATGGACATAAGGTAAATGACAATCAGATTATTCACAAAGTTGACAAATACATTTCTTGGGGGCTCTGTAGCAGCACATAAGATGCATGACCCTCCCTGACCCCTTTTCATAGAGTATTGTTGGGAGTATGCTACTAACACTAATGTATAATGACACACCAGAGATATCATCAGTGATGTCATCACTGTGGTCATTCAAATGCGAGAATTTCAGGGGTTTTGTTGCGTTAAATCTGATCACCTTAACTATCTCTTAACCAAGGTTTTGTCACTGAATTTCAAGGGTTTTGGTATACCATCATTTTTTTGGGGCCACTTGCCATGGTCTTCGGCTGTGGCCACTGTACATATTGCACCAATAGGTTTCTTTGGGGTCCACTAGCCATAGCCTTCAGCCATGGTTTAGTGGCCACAGCCTTTGGCCACGACCACTGTACATGTTGCAGCCATAGGTTTCTTTGGGGACCACTAGCCATGGCCTCGGCCACTGTGCATGCTGTACCAATAACTTTCTTTGGGTCTCACAAACCATGACCATTGGCCATAGCCAGTGACCACGGCCTCCGGGTATGGCCAGTACATGTTGTAACAACAGGCTTATTCACTCCCACTATGCACAGCCTTTGGTCATGATCAGGGTGACGGCCTTCAGTCGTGGCCACTGTACATGTTGCACCAATAGGTTTCTTTGGTTCCTTCGGCCATGGTGAGTGGCTACATCCATTTCTGTGGGACCCATGCATCAATATGCTTTGCTGGGGCCCACTAGCCTTGGGCCTTGGCCACTGTACTTGTTACACCAGGTTTCTTAGGGGCCCATTAGCCATGGCATTCAGCAAAGGCCAATGTACATTTCGTACCAATACATTTCTTTTGGGCCCACTACCCATGGCCATCGACCATGAGGACTGGCTACGGCCTTTGTCCATGGCCGCTGTACACGTTGCACCAATAGATTACTTTGGGGCATGTTGTGAAGTTACTTGTAATATGTTGATAGTTGCTACTTAGCTTCTCTGCAGGTGACTCACTGAGTGTTCTATATATGTGATGTAGGGAATGTACCAACGAGAGGAAGAGAATGTTTCTATTTGATTATTGTTCTGTGTCAGTTGAAGTGTCTCAGCTTGTAGATATGTTATGGTTGTTTAGTGTACCATAACTGGAAAATTTCAAGGGTTTTCCGGTTTTACGTGGAACCATAACGTCCCTTTAATAACGTTTTTTTCACTGAATTTCATAGGTTTTTAGTAGCGCAACTTAACCATAACGTCCCTTTAACAAAGTTTTTTTGCACTGAATTTCAAAGGTTTTTAGTAGCGCAACTTGACCATAATGTCCCTTTAACAAAGTTTTTTTCACTTTATATACATATAGATAATGTAAATGTTATAAATGTTTACTAAGACTCCCTTAGCTTACATACATATAACATAGAAAATACTGAACCCCCTGCCCCGCTAGTAATTTTGATGTCCGCGGACTGCATGCATGTCCATGGACGGGCGCGGTCACCATCAACACTATCCAACATATCAGGGGGTATCTTACATTATTGTATCATACAATAAAAACACCAAACATATTTAAAAAGCACCACATAAATACAATATATGTAATAGTAAATAAGAAGTGGAAACTGTATATGTAAGACACCAAGAATCCACTGAAAAAGCGTTTCCAATATAATGAAATATACCAAAACAAAATAAATATGCCTCCAACAGAATCACCTCACAGAAACTGTGCCGCATAAAGCAAGAGCATACCTACACAGCAGTAACACCAAAAGTTTGCAAGAAACTAGTAAGTACACAATATTTATTTCATATATTTATACATTTTCAGTATTACACTAAAACTAATATTATTTGTTTTACACAGAAATGTCCAGTACTTTGGAATGGCTGGAAGAAAATGTCCCACAAGATGAAATGAGTGAAGACAGTGATACTAATGGTAGACACAACATTTCTCTATATGAGCCAATTGATAACCATTACTTTATGTGTAGTTAACATATATATATTTTTTAACAGACCATACAGACAATAACTGTAATATACCAAGAGAGACATTAGAAGATCCTCTGAAACAAATGGAACTAAAAATGGATATGTTAATGAAAAGTTTCAATCTTCTAAAACACCTTGTTGAGGACCACATTAAAGAAAAGATTAAATATCGCTGTCCCACATGCACCTGTTCCCCCTCTCCATGTCCCAGCCAACTTTCCCCAACCCTCCTCAGCAAGAACAACGTTATGATGAGATTTCCATCCCTTCCTCCCCTTCCATACATCATGTCCAAACCCCTAATTCCCCTGTATTTGTTTCAGTTTCTGCTTCCCCCTCTCTTTCGTAATTTTTATACTGTTAAACAATAAGAACATTTTAAGTGTGTTCTTAGTATATGCATGTGTCTTATTTTTTTTAAAAAAGGCAGTTAAGGTGTTCGTGGACAGTGCGGGTGTCCATTATGTCCGCAATTAACCAAAATAGAGGTGTCCTAAGGACCCTCTACCTGTTCGTACTGTTTGTAATTAAAATGGAGGTGTCCTTAGAACACACAAGATATCCGCCTGTCTGCAATTAACCAAAATGGGGGTGTCCTATGGACAATATACCTGTTTGTACTGTGCGTAATTAAAATGGCGGTGTCCTTAGAACACCCAAGATATCCACTTGTCTACAATTAACCCAAATGGGGGTGCCCTAAGGACAATATACCTGTTCGTACTGTTCGTGATTAAAATAGAGGTGTCCTTAGAACACACAAGATGTCCGCCTGTCCGCAATCAACCAAATGGGAGTGTTCTTAGAACACCCCCCTCTTCGTAATGTCCACAACAACAACCATATATCTGTAGAACACATATCCCGTCCACCTGTCCGCAAAGTTTTGACACACGTTTATTTTATTTGGGGACTTCAACACTGTTCGTAGAACACCCGCGCATATGCACACCACACCCTTGGGTCCCACGAACATCGCGCCTGTCCGTAACGGTCTTCCGCACATGTGTCACATGTTTAATTAGTTCAGGGACCCGAACACTGTCCGTAGAACACCCGCGCCCCTGCGCACAACCGTCCCTGCGCATTTGGTGTCCTGCGGACAACAGTCCCATTCGTGAACTTGTCCGCGATGTCATCATGTGACTGCACCCTCGCTGAGCATGTGTTCTGCTTTGCGGACACTGTCTGGGTGCCCGAACATTTAAAAAGTGCTTTTCTGAGCACTCCAAAGTATTTTAAAGTAAGAGTTCACCATTGCACATGTCCCAGACAATGTCCCTGCCGATCTACATACTTTTTGGAACTTTTTGAGCCCTTTCTTGGTGTTTGAAGTGTTTGGGGATGGCGCAGGTGTCCGCGATGTGTGCCCCAGCACCCCTATAAAAGGTCACACCTCAGAGCTGATCCTCATTCTGCTTTTAGATTTCCAAGATTTACAGCAGGACAATTGTGCAAGTTGCTGTTCTTGGTTCCTGGTTCCTGGTTATTAACCTTCCAGATGGCATCCCAAATTGCTTCTGCTGCTACTGCCTCAGCAATCGCACCCGCACACCCCCCCACAACCACCACGTCCCCAAGGGCCTGCAGAGGGGAACAGGCGTGAGGATGCGGAGGAGAGGGATGAAGAGGATGAGCTAGTGGAAGGTCACAATATTGTGCATGTAGTGCGATACAGTACTCTGCAGGGGGAGAACCTTTGGAATGCTTTCGAGACTGCGGACAAGGAACAACAGAAGGTCTGCGACCTACCGCAATAAGGCACACCCTACATCTACCTCTCTCAACCTGTCCTTTCTTATCCCAATGGTTGGTGACCCACCTTACCCTTCTTTACCCCCCTTTCCTTGTGTGTCGTGTTTGAAAAACCAAACAAATATAAAACAATAAAAACTAAAAAAATACAAAGGCTCTTTTCAGAGCCGCCTTTCACAGTTTAAAAATAGAAGTGACAAATAAATACCGCAGGGCCCTGTGCATTTTGTAGAGGGCTGCGGATAGTCTGAAGACATGTATTTTTTGGGAGCACTGCCCTATCAGAATCATTGCACTTTTCTATAGGGGGAAGTGGTGGCTCTGAAAAGAGCCTTTTTGTTGTGTTTTCTTGTGTTTCAAAAACTTCAAATGGTCAACACCTACTGCAAAATGGATTGCGGTAATTCTAAAAAAGATTTCAATGCATTTAGTATATTTCACAGAAAAATCGGATTGCCGGCATAAGTAAGATGTACTCCATCTCTGCGAAAAATATGTCTGCTACAAAATATAATGTTTTCATTCTGAAAAGAGGACATACCAACAACTCTCAAAAAGGCACAAACAGCCTTGTTAACTTTGCGCCTTGCTTTCTCCATTTGTGGACCAAATGAAAAAGAACGCAACCACATTTTATCACTGCGCAATACGAGAAAAGATTACTCTGGAGTTTGGATACATGTCCATGACTTTCCCAAGTCCTTCTTCCATTGCAAATTGCAAAGAGATTCCAGAGACATGTCCTGAACTGTTCCCTCCACAATTAATAATAATAATGCCTGGGTGATGCTGTGTCAGCACAGGGGGTACCAAATCCACCCACTTCATTGCACACACTACATGCCAGTGCACTTTCAAATGAGAGAATCCAAGTTGTGCAGCCATTCCACAGCAATCTGCATGCACCTCCAACCAATGTATCCAAGAATCTCCCAAAATCCAGACAATCTGCATTCTGAAACACACAGCCATAGCTATCTGCTCTTCTGTCAGGAAAAAGACCTTCTGACAAACTCTCTCCTTACAGAACACACCCAGTAAACCTTCTTAACCAATTCCTTTCTCTGCTCATTCTCATTTGCATGCCTCTCAACCCTAAAATCCCTGTATGTAATATGCGCTGTCTGCGGACAACCGTGGTGTCCGCGAACAGATCGAAAATCTGAACGTGCGGAATGAAAATTTAAATAGTGTGCCCCATTTCCCCTTTGAGGCTGGCTCTGAAAAGAACATTTTTTGGTTTTTATTTTGCAGATGCCTCAAAACACCTTTTATGTTGTCTTTTTCTTTGTTTTTTTTCCAAAGCAACCCTTATGTTCCAAAACAGCAACACATTTCCCATAAAAGATAAAGAAATGCCATCTTCTTTAAAATAAACAACATTATCAGAAATAATGTTCTCATTATTACAAAAGAACATACCAGCTCTAAGCATGAAAGCAAACATGCCTCGGTTGATTGCACACCTAGCAATATTTTGCTGTGGGCAAAAAACTAAACGATTGTCTCATACTGCCCTAGGTAACAAAGCAGAAAAAATAACCTTTTGGAAGGACTTTCATGATTGCCTGAACCAAGTTTTGCAGATCTTGCAACAAAGTAGGGGCACTGACACAGCCCAAATGCACAGCACAACAGTGCAGGACAACTACATCTGGACTATTGAACCTAGCCATATCCTGACAAACTTCCAAAATTACCTGCAAATGAAAACCAGGCACAGTACTCCACACCACCTCCACTCCTTCTACATCAAAATTCTTTGTCACATTCCTACATTTAGCGCACTGCTCCAAACAATCAACAAACATATCTCTGAGCACCAACACCCTGACTTTCTCCACTTATGCCATCTTCACTACACACAGCCTCATTCAACACAAACCACAACCTCAACATCTGATTGGCTGATCCCTGCAGTCCCTTTTCAATGGTGGATTTGCTGAGAAACCCCGGATGTGGCACGCCGGGTCCGTGGACAACCACAGTGGCCGTGGAGTGCGTAACACTGGGGCAGCCCTTCTACCCTATCCACTTAACTCTCTACACCATTCCCTCATGGGCTACTGTTAAGCAGTCACACAATCACCCACCAATCACATCCAAGAACTCTACATCTAACTCTATCATCACAGATCAGCACTTTAGATGTATGATTAATCACACTCAGTACAATTTGGCTGTGGCTGCAAAGGACCTACAGCAACAACTACTATAAAACTCCCCAAGACTTCTACTTGCAGATTCATGCACATCCACATGCATGAACACAGACTACAGGTATGAATATTTTCTACACAGTACATGTACAGCTCTTCGAGGAATACAATACATCCCAGGAGCATAGCTCAGTGGCAACGTGCGTGCCTTGGAAGCAAGATGACACAAAGCAACACAGGTTCGATCCCCGGGTCCTCACCTAGAATCCTCTGGGTGTTTAAGCGCATTATAAATATGCAACTAAGATAAAATACCTACATAACTAAAAAACAAACAATTCCTGTAACAGTGCCTCGATGCCCGCGGGCTGTGTGAGCGCTTTAAAATTAAAAATGTAAAATAAAATAAATAAAAATACAAACATAGTAGCTGCCACTTACCCTGTAAAAACTGTAAAATGTACTTACTGTCATTTCTCCCATCTGCTATGATGAAGTGTCAATTGCAAACCGTTCTGCTCACCAAATTTGTGTTTACACACTCACCTATCTAAAAAGATATTATTTCATATTATAAAATGGGAGAAATTACAGTATAATTATGAAAAGCAGCAGCGTCTGAAATACGAAGAAGGACTTAAAAGAAAGCTACTCTTTCCATAAAAAAATTAAGTACAATACTAACATAATGTTCTAACTGTTACTCAAACACACTAGCATTTTAGTATTGTAGAACAAACAAGTGTATTAACCCGTTACCATTAGATGTAGTATTAGTGCTTTCCCTTACCAGTTCCATACTTTATATTGTCATCTGAACCCAACCCAGTATAGTAACACACAAATACAAGAATAGCCTTCCCAACTTGATGTAGCTGTCCCTTGCACAATCACACACCTCCACAATCATCCTTACCATCAAACTCAGACACTCATGCACAAAGCATTTTTGTACAAAAAGTTCAAACAAAACAGCTAATACAGTCATTAAGCGAAACAAAACAAGCTTCCAGTACAGAAAATGTCCCTCCTCTATCAAAATGTAAAACAAAACAGAAGGTAATTAACAATACTTCAGCGACCACTACTGCTAACACTGCACCTATAAATCTTGATGTAGTGGCAAGTAAGCATACCAAAAAAAATATTTTACAAAAAATGTTCTGCGACAGAGCCCTTCAGAACCTTATAAAACAAGATAGAAATCATGCACAACCCTTAAAACCTACCGTAGAAAATTAATCCTAGAAGCTCTCATAGACGGTGCAATTGTTCTCAAAAGGAAGTTATTTATTTTAGTTTTAAACAGAATGAAACCACTAACAAAACTAACTACTAAACTACAAAAAAGACTTCTCAATAAACGGAATGTCAACAAAAATAACTTCTTAAACATCTGTGGAGGTGAATGGAGTCACACCACGACCACAGAACCATATTTTAATGAAGAAGCATATAAACAAAAGCAAACAAACCCAATTGCCATACATAGCAGTGGACGAGGGTATGAAAACCTTAATAACACCATTATGGAACCAGAATTCTGCTCACAAAAATATCTTCAGAAAACTCAGTATCACATCCCCATTCTACTGAACCAAAACATCCAGTCTACAAATGGCCGTGCACATCAATGTGTAACATTGCCAAAAAATCTTTCAAATCTTTATGCCAGTTCCTCAATCAGTATGTAAAAAGCAAAGACAAATTCAACATGAAACTACTACCAAATATGGATGCCTGTCCAGTGTGCAAATACACAGGACTACAAGGACATTCATTAGCCTGCATTTCAGGACCTATTTGCAAAAGCACCTTCCATCATATTAAAATGATATCAACACATCATTCAACTATAAGAAACCTGGTCCAAAAACTCTACTATGCTAAAAGTCCTGCTTTAGCACTAGCCAATTTAAATAACAATCTTCTACATGGTACAGCCAAACAACTACTTAAAGAAATAGAGCATATCCAGAGAAAATATTTTGGAATTAAAAGCCACTTACAAAATGCAATAGATGTGCAACTAACTAGCAACTATTGTACAAACAGCAAACGTCTATTAAACACATACAAAAAAGAAATACTAAAGTTTAAAAGTACCTCCGCTGAAGTACCAAACCGTGTGTGTGTGTTGCCGCAGGACTTCCCATAAAAGTACCACAAAAACTGTAGACATAACATACAAAATAGAAGACAATGAAGATTCCAAATGGTTCCAATTAGCTCTCTACCTTATAGCAGAGAGAGATCTTCTTCACTTGACACCAGTGAAAGCTGAACCTATTTTTAAAACCTTATGGCACAAACTGTGCCATAAAACTCTTGGCAGCATAGGAAATGTCAACCTTTTGCAACATTTCCAATACAGAGAATAAACAGAAAACATGCACCAGTCTACAGACCTCAAATACGCCAACATTTTAAAAAGTGTTAGATTTAGTGTACTATCTAAAGAAGCACAATCAATATTAAAAACCAGGCACATCCATGCACTCTATGGCCATAACTCATGTGCTACTGATGTAATGTAACAATTAACACACAAAAATGTCAATTGTATGTCCTTGATGCCAACTCTTGCAAGCTGTTCAAAATTCAATGAATAATGTTGAAAAAGATATGCAACCAATAATTGAAATTTGCTCCACAGATAAACTGGACGTACATGGTATGACACTACCCATGTGTCAACAAGCCACAACAAGACTAAATACCCTAGAAGACTAGTTAATGGAGCACTTGGTACAGTTGTTGGCTTTCAAACATACCCACGTGACAACATTCAATTTCTCAATATTCTCTTTGACAAACTATCAGAAGTTAAAAGGATAGGACACTCAACAGCCCGCTTCCTTCTATTCAAAGACATGTATGTACGCAGAGAACAATGTTCACTAACTCTAGCATACGCAGTTACCATTCACAAATCACAAAGTCTTACCCTAGATAAAGCATTAATAGATATTGGTAGCACGGTCTTTAGAGAAGGCATGAGCTATGTAGCACTATCATGCTTACGTACACTTGAGGGGCTATTTCTAATCAAATTTGATGCAAGTAAAGTAAATGGAGATATTCCTTGCATTCTAGAATACAATAGGCTGTGTTCACCTCACACCGCCAACCAAAAAACATATCCTGTTCCGCAAAATGCAAAATGTTGTAAAAGAAAACTACTTCAAACTGAAATGATACAGGATATCACTGCAATTCCTCCAAAGAAAAAAAAAGAAACTAATACTTCATCAAGTACCACAACCAAAGAAGAATCTACTGCTCAAAGTAACTCACCTACTTCTTCAAAGAAGCAACACACATTCCGAACAAATGACTTTGACACAGAACTGTCAGGTCCATTCACATTTTCAAATATAACTGCTGTAAATTGCTAAGCACATGTAGCAATAAATATTCTATTCCAATTGCCACCAATTATTGAGAACATTTACTTACACAGTACAGTCCAATTGTGTTTGCAAATGTTAGTCCTCAATAGAAATGCAACCAACAATCCTGACAGCACTTACAGTGTTCATGGAATAAGACAAGAATTGGACTGCTATGGTGGAATTGTCAAATTCACTATAAACTCACAGGAAGATCCACAAGAATTTCTAATGTACTTAGTATACGTACTGGAAAACAAAAACATACCTATAAATGAAATCTTCTAGATTTCATACATGTGGAAACATACATGCACTCTCTGCAACCATGTGGCACAGGAACAAGCCACTAATGAACACTTTGTGTATGTCTCCATACCTAACTGTGAATCCATTCAATTTCAGCAACTTGTAAAAAATGCAAACCATGGCAGATTATGTACCACCTGCAAATCAGATAATTGCTCCAACTTACAAATATAGACACATAGTAAATATGTAATAGTAATGCTTTTATTTTACAATGTAGATGGTACCAAAGACAACTATAAGCTGAATGGATTCACAAATGGTCAAGTATCACTTGGTAAGAAAACCATCACAACAATAGGTATAATCTACCACGCAGGAGCGACAACCAATGCAGGTCACTATACTGCATATATAGAAAAGAATTGTGGATGGTTGGAATGTAATGATAGTACCATTACTCGAAAGCAGAGATTGGCAGCAAATCTTCTAAACAGTTACTTAATATTCTTAAAACCAAAATTTAATACGTAATCTGTGTTTGAACATAAGCAAAACTTCAACTTCAAAAATGTGTGTCATGAAAAAACTGCAACCAGTAAGTATAAAATAAATAGACTCACAAACACTGCAGTCCTTGTTACAAACACTATAATCTTAACTGCATAGCCTAGCCAAAACTTCACATACAAACTCTACAAATGAAACAGTACACAAACATTTGGGTTGTGGATATTTGATGGGTGTTTGATTCCATGGGTGTGTTATGCTGCGGTGGTTGTAGCCAAGGCCTAGAGTCTTGGGTGCATGGCCTACAGCCTACGGCCTTCAGCCATGCACCCAAGACTCTAGGCCCTGGCCACAACCACTGCAGCATAACACACCTATACTACCACACATTTTGATTGTGGTATGTGGGCTGCTTATAGTGGATATTAATTACAATCAATCCTCTACAATCTACTCAAAATCAATATCATACTAAAGTAAAATAGCTAGTAGTGCATTTATTATGTCCACGGACAGCCGCGAAGACCGCGGACATGGCGAACACATCAGGTGCATCTGCCACCTAAACAAATACAGTATTTGACCCATCTCTTACTCCCCAACCCTCCCCAAGCACTTCTGCACACTAACACACTCCCAAAATTGCATTTTGCCTCTGTTCGCCGCCACACTGCCGACGGATCCAAGATGACGGGTGCATCGAAACAATGTGACGCACCTCACGCCTCATTCCAGCCAATCGGCAGACATGTTGCTTTTCCTCAGACATGATGCAAGCCGATTAGCCAATCGGTCTCCTGTCCGCAGAGAGAACAGGGAAGTGTGTCCGCGGAGTGGACATAGATATCACTAATTGTTTTGCCTTACGTTTTGGTAATTTAAAAAAAACTACTGGACGGATTTACCCCGAATTAACAAAAGCACGCTTTTGGGACCAAGCCACTGCTCCTGCCGCAAATTTGGTGGTAATCCGTTCAGCGGTTTGAGATGTAGAATTGTTAGGAGCCCCTCTATAACTTTGCCCCCCCCCGGACCAAACCTCACCAGAATTTGCAAAATAATTCAGGGTGGACCATGTACTTCTTTTGCAAAGTTTGGTGAGGATTCGTCCAGGGGGAACGAAGTTATAAGCCACCCAAGAAGTGCTCTTCCTATAGGATTAGCAATTTAACCATAACTACACAGCCACTACCGTGGGCTGTGTAATATAGTCAATGAAAATCATCTTAGTTAAATAGACGTTAAGGTGAATATTTAATGCAACAAAAACCTTGAAATTCAGCAGACAAATCACACACAGCCACCTTAACTTCTTCATCACTAATTACACCCTATATGAAAACACTGTGCCTTTGGCTAAGGCCATTGCAAATTTTGCACCAATAGGTTTCTTTGGGCCCCTAGCCATGACCTTTGGCTGTGGCCACTGTAGATGTTGCACAAATAGCTTTCTTTGGTGGCCTCTAGCCATGGCCTTTAGCCATGACCATTGGCCATGGCTTTCGGCCTTGGCCACTGTCCATGTTAGAGCAATTAATTTCTTTGGGGCCTACTAGCTATGGCCTTTGGCCATGGCAAGTGGTCACAACTATCGGCCTTGGCCACTGTCCATACTGCACCAATAGGTTTCCTTGGGGCCCACTAGCCATGTTGCACTCCTAGCTTTCTAAGGAGTCCACTAGCCATGGCATTAAGCCATGACAAGAGGCCATGGCCTTTGGCTCTGGCCACTGTATATAATACACCAATACATTTCTTTGGTCATCATGGCCACTAATTACATTTCACAATACTTCACTGATGATATATCTGATGGCTTTGCTGATGAAATCACTGATGGTGTCACTAATAACATCACTGATATTAGTGGTTTGATTAACTACATTTTGATATATGACAACTATATGCTGTTACATAATATTATGCACATATTTCATACTTACACAGTACATTTTATTCTGCTTTTGTTTCTTTAAATGTAGGGTACAGTGCACAATTTCAGGTGCCTACAGAGATTATTACAATGAAGAGTAGCATATAAGCATACATACTTTGACAGGCCATCTGTTATAGTGGATTACAAATTCATAATTTATTTTCAAAGGAAATGTCTAAATATATTAGTAATAGAATTGCCACCTCTATAATTAAATATTTACTTTGTAATCTTCAATTTGTTCCATAAATGCAATTATGTAGTGTAAGTAACTGATTTGGTTTTGTATATTTAATCAAACTTTGAATTCTTATATTCTATATTACTACAATGCACACGGGCACCGACTTTATATTATATGTGCTCATTTAATGTTCATGTAATGTTATTTCAGTAAGGAGAACTGTAAATTTAAATGTATACATTTACTACTTTCATAACCCTTACTATTGAACATGTTTCTACTATGTATTCTTATTTATTTTTTACTACTACATATACTGTTTGATATACCTGAAATAGATGTACCTAAATCTGGCACATTCCCTGCAATCTAGTATGGTAATTGCTTACTAATACATGAAATTTATACCATTTCTACTACGGTACATATTTTCCTTTTAAATTCTACAGGTTGACTAGGTTAACTACCCGGCCTCGCCCGGGATTTCAATTCTTAGATTTTTAAATCTCTCAATGGTAATTCTCATTTCAGTTTCTTCAGCAGTTTCATTGCTTTGTTTTTTAGCAGCACAAATTCTCAGATCAGTAAGTCTCGCTTGAGTTTCTTCAGCAGTTTCATTCCTCCGTTGTTCAGCAGCACTCATTCTCTTAACAGCAAGTCATGTTTCAGTTTCTCCAGCAGTTTTGTGGCTTTCTTTTTTAGCAGCACAAATTGTCTGATTAGTAAGTCTTGCTTGAGGTTCTTGAGCACGTTCAGTGTTCTGTGTGAAAGCATGTTGAATTCTATCAGCTTCATGGTCTTGAGATCTTCAGAATGTTGATCATGTTTCAGCTTTCGATGTTCTGTTTGAATTCAGGTGGGATTAAACACTGCTCTCTTTTTTCGTGGCTGTTCTGTAAAAATATATTCGTGAGAAATAAAGCATTAATGAAAGGAGAGAATATAGAAGAAAGAAGTCTTTTTGTTAAATATGGAACCTGATTCAAATCAACTGATTCAACTATGTCATCTTCAAATTGTAGCAACATTCCATTTGATGTCATGAGGGTGAAGTACCTGTCCTTTACCAAATTTTGCGATATAGAAATGAATCAGGTGTTCATCAAGTTTCGTGTGTACAAAAGGGGGATGTGTCCTGGCTGTAAGAGTCAGAGCTAGTTACAACTTGTTTCTTGCAACTTAAAGTTATTAGACAATACACTATCCTGTGGTGGCACAGTTTAAGCATACCTAGGGTAGGAGTACATGAAAGAAAATAATAAACCACATGGGCTAAATTATTAGTAGGAAGTGGAACAGTTTTTATTAAGTGACTGTCCTCAACCATTTAAACATTTTATGAAAGAATTGTGCGTTCAATATACAGAGGTGTAAACATTCCACCTAACAAACCACAATTTCAAACAACAAAGGTGATCAGCATGGAACGGAGACCAAAACAAATTGATACATAAACATGCTGTAGGATAACCGTAGGAGAAAAAAGACATGAAAGACATGAATCCGAAGGCATCATATAATTTCTAATGCATTCTGTTCTTCTCATTGTTACCCATGTTTTGGTAGGTACTAAACACGTTTAACCAATCAAAAAGTGGAAGTAGCAAAACCTATAGCTCCTCTAAAATGAAGACCTTGGGAGGGGTCTAACATAGCCAGGCTAAAGGGTGACCAATATTGATGGTTCAAGTTTCAGCTTCGATGCGTAATGATGAGCACCTTTTACAAATGACTTGTAGATGGGGGTGTAACACCACTGAACGTAATGCCGAAAAACAAAGCCAAAAAACGAAAAAGATTAATTATCTTGGGAACAAGATGACTGATGGGCCAGAAATAGTTGCATTAATTTGGCAATGAAATAAAGAATATTCTATGTACAATTCATGACACCAGACCTCACCGTTCATGAGGAGTTACGTCCCCAAGAATGCCACATACAAACCCACAAACAAATATGACTTTGTTTTGTATATATAGATAAGTACTATAAATGAATGCTCCACAAGTGATCATATGATACACCTGTATCCATGTGTTGTTCCATTCTATTTTGTTATTATTGTGAATTGTAATAAAATAAGATATGTATCAAAAGAAGTGAGCAAAGGTATTCTAACATGATGTAATTATTGATCTCATCAGTGATGTCTGTTATGATGTAATTAATAACACCATCAGTGATATCATCAGTGATGCTGTATGTTATATAATTAGTGATGTCACCAGTGATGTCATCATTGTGGGTATACCCTGCACAACATAGGACGTATAGTTAAAGTGCACTTGCTTGAAATGCGAGTCCTGAATTTGAGGGGTTTTGTTGCATTAAATCTGATCACCTTTACCCCTTCTCAACTAATGTGTTATCACTGAATTTCAAAGGTTTTGTTATACTATAGTTTCCTATACATTGCAATTATACATGTTACACTAAAAACTGGGGCCGATGGGACAACAATAGGCTCAGGGCGCCAACCTTCCAGCATGTCTCTGATGGTTCCACGGATCTGCTTTAGCATTTCAGGATTCTTGGCTCCTTCTGTACTTTGGTGTTAACTTCAGGTGATCGACCTGGAATGGACGCAGAGCCCCTTCTCTTATCCACAATTTGTTTTGCGCTCAAATCTGGGACAACCAATCGAAGATATGATCTCTTGCATTCATGCGAGGTGTGGGCCACTCATGGCCCATGGTGGTTCCAGTAGTTCAGGCATACCAGACATACTGGCACCAGTAGTGTGGATTGGGACCAGACAGTCACAATCCTCTTCCTCGGCACTAGCACACATGACATGCAGGAACCCGTCAAAGTTGCGATTTTCGTGAGCGTTTGCGTGCCCAAATAAGGAATTCCCAGGTCTGCTTGTCCTTGGGGAAGAAAAAAAGGGACACAATGACAAAAGACTTTGTGGCATGGCCATTTTTGCCAAAGGTGATGAACGCAATATGATTTGTTAAAAAGAAGTAAGAATAGTATAAAAGTAAAGTGCTGCCAACAGTTTGTCCTAGGCACACTTGTACAATCACCAAAAAATCCTTACAGGGTGGCTAGGGCCCTAAACAATAGGGACCCTATGCGTGGTACTGTAAAGAATTGCAACATAGTCAAAGACTAAGGGAAACATAGTTTCCCAGTGTTGACAGTTTGAAGGACGTGTCCGTTTCCCCATAACAAATTAGTAAAATCCCAGAGGTGTGCAGCTGGAGGCTGGGCTCCACTGGAAAAAGTCAGGTTAGGTTAGTCAAACAAATGTAAAAGGTTTGGGGGGTCCATAAATGGAGGTTAAATTGCACCTAAGGGAAATCTTTCCTAACAGCCACTATACATGTCTTGCCGGTCCACTAGCCAGGGCCTTTGGCTGGATGAGGATTAAAATTGATCCCAGCATACCATTTAACGTAGTACTTGTGAGTGTTGAGGATAACTGTGAGAGAATGAAAGGGAAATATTCAGGCAGGAGTTGGGATGCCTTAAAGGGTATCATCACAAGATCAAATTGAGAAAGAATGCTGTGCCAGTGGTCGTGCGAGTGAGGAGCATACCCATTGCCCTGAGGGAGGAGGTAAAAAAGGAGATTGAATAGATATATCCTTTTCTACTAAACATTGTTAAGGAAAACATAAGCATTGTATTGTGTAGAATTGGAGAACTAACTGATTGTCTTCTACACTCTATATTTGCTGCCAGTTTCCTTTCCCTCTAAATTTTATAAATCAATCGATTCATGTTTGGCTACAATTTTATGGGGAAAAAGGAAACATAGGGGGTCATTCCGAGTTGGGCGGTAAGGGTTTACGGGCACCGGTAAGGATGCCGGTGCCGATAAACCCTTACCGCCCTATTCCGAGGTCCCTTAGTGGGTCCCAGCAGGAACGGCTGGTCTGACCAGCCGTTCTTTACGTTATTAGCACCTTCCCCATTCCCATTGAGCCCTATGGGGCTCAAATGGGAATGGTGAATGGTTTACTGAATGGGGACTTCCAAGGTCGGAATGATCCAGTAAATCCCCATTCAGTGAGACCGGACCCGGACCCTGGTTTGGAGGCAACCATGGCACTAATAGCGCCATGGCTGCCTTCAAACACGTAATGACACCCATTGAAATTGACTTGGTAAACTTAAACAATCCACTCAAAATGGAGGTGTGGGGTTTCCAGATTTTAGAAAATATCACTCAGCATTTGTGTTTTAACAGGTTCATATGTGGTTTGCACCTGTAGGTTCTAATAATGGACCTGCATGGTTATGTTTAGAAAATTATATGATATTCCCCTTATCACTTATGGATTGTTATGCACTCAAAGGGAAAGATAGATTAATTGAATATTTAAATGTTATAATCAGTATTGTGTTCATTCATTCCCAACAGTTTTTTTAAATTAATTTATTTTTGTCAAAATGACTTTGAAAAAACACATCTAAATATTTGGGGGGTGGGCAAGAAGGTACATGGGGTTGGGAGGGGGTTAGCGAAGGGTATATAATATAGGCAAGGGGGACTCCCAAATAAAAATAGATACATTTTGTGTTGTTTTCTATGAGATAATTTCAGAAGAAAAAATTATTTCGAAAAAACTCATGTTGATGTAGAACCATTAGAATCTCGCCCCACCATATTAGAATGTATTTGTATCCATTTATTGTAAATCCATCTCAATCTGTCTCACAATATCTGTGGTTTAACTACCTTATACGTTTGATTGGCACGTCTGTCTTCTGGAGAACATGGCTTCATAAAGGTATTAAATATGGTTATCAATTATTAAATCAGGGAATGGCACTTACCTTTAGTGAATTTAGAGAGAAATGTTCTACCCCCATATCCTATTGGCAACAATATTCTATTATCATTAATGCATTAATCAATCATTTTAAAACCTTTCTGTCTAACACATCTTCTCCTTGGGAGAACAGACAACAACATATGCATAATCTTCCCTTTACGGCCTCAATGTTTTATAATGCTGAACATGCTATTGATCCTAAGTGGGGTTCACAGATAGCTTGGCAACAAAATTGCAATTTAACCAATAGTTAATTCTAGTTTGTAAGATATGTCTTGAGTTACCACATCAGCAAGTTTGACTTAAACCTTATACTATTTTCATCATAGAGTTTGTATTACTCCTACTAAACTCTTTAAATGGAAGATCACTCAAAATGACAGATGTTGGAGTTGTTTAGATGCCAAAGGATCATTCAAACATATGTTCATCAATTGTAAATTTGTTAAAAGATTTTGGAAAAAAGTTGGGTATACTCTGAAACTTATTTTTAAGATACAATATGATTTTAATTTCAATTTTCTTTTATTTGGGAGTACACTTCTGCAAGATACATTACAGATTAATGTGTGGCATTTGATTGATCCAGCTATTTTGAGTGTTACTAATGCAGTAACTACAACCGTAAATACAGCATTAAACGACATGAGAATTGAAATGACAAAACAGGGCCTTGATAATTCAGCTATCCTGTAGTAACACCCACAATAGCTGATTCAAGACTTGTTGTATCCTTAGTCAGCTCTGACAGTATTCATGCTCGGGTTTGAACCTCTGACTTTAACAGCTTGAAGACAGTAGCCAGTGAATCCAGTACAAAATTCAGGGCCGGTAGTGTGACCTCACTTGTTTGACTCCTTTCAGACTCACCCGCGGACTATCCCTTGAGAGGTTTCTTCTAGTTGGTTTTACCATTGTATATTGGGGTTGGTTAAAAACTTCTCCAGGTGTAGTGTCTGTAGTTCCCATATTACTGAATTCCAGAGGGTATTTACTTGAGGATATCCATTAAAAGGGATAATATCCACTGAATTCACCTCTGCTCCCCGTAACTTCTATGTCTCTTTCTTTTGTTAAAGAGATCTTCAATTTTCGCATGGATATTATCACTGATGCGATAATTGCTATCACAATCAAAATTAGTAAAGATGCCAATGAAGAAAAAAATTGAAGGAACAGGCGAAGATTTCATAGATTTTCCATTTTGATGATACCCCACTGTCTGAATCCACTCTAGAGCTCAAGTGGCGGACGGGGCTACAGAACCTATGACCCTTATCAGCAAAAATCCAATGGAAAAGGACAAGCCGGAAACAAAGGAGGAGGAGGTAGAATTGATAGACGCTGGAAGACACAACCACCAAAGAAGAAAAAAACAGAAGAGAAGAGAAGCCAAGAAAAAGAATCAAAAGGCTTCTTCTCCGATTGATAGGAAAAAAACTGAAAAACAGAAAACCAAGAAATCAAAGGTGACCTCAATTTTGAAAGCATTATCAACACCATATCTTGAATCTCAAGCATTAGCCGAAGATCATCTTCCGCCTGGTCAAGATCAAAGTGACGGAGATCCAAAAGTGTTATTTTATTCAAAACAAAGCAAAACGAGCGCTCAAAAGCCCCAGCAGACTTCACCACAAAATCCAATAAAAGTGGAAAATCAGGCAGCCGAGATTGTGAGTGTAGGTATAGGCTTGCAAACAAATATTATTGAAAACCTTTCTTATAAGTTGCCTAACACTTGAGATGGAGAAGGTTGGGAGAAGGCGAGGAAAATTGACTTGTTTGAGGAAAAAATAATCCCAACGCAAATATCTTCATCAGCAAAATTGATACCGTGGGTGCCTATATTCTTGGAGGGAAAGAACCTACTTGAAAATATGAAACAAAACTCCAAAATAAAAACACAATACAAGTAAAAGAAATTAAAATAGCACCAATTATTCTAAAACAAGGGAATCAAAATCCAGAGATACAAAAGGCCATCAATAACATCTCGAGCAATCTGGCACACCTACCAGACCACCAGATTCAGTCTTCGGGTCTCTGGAAAAAAAATGGTTTGGGCAAATCACATTAAATTGCAAACCCAATAATTGAACATGAAATAAATCAAAAAGGAAGGGAAGGTGAGACATTAGCTTTATAGTGAGTATTTCGAATAACATAATTTCGAATGCCAAAATGTCACAAAAAGGTTACCTAAAAAAAAAATGTTTAATGTCTTTTTTTGTTATCCCCCCTCAAATTCTTTTTTTCAGGTAAAATGTTTTTGACATTTTTGTCATTCGAAATTATTTTTTCGACATATCAACTTGATACCGAGACATTATATGAGAAGAGGAGAGAAGAGGACATTACTGCTTTCGCAATCCCAAGGGTTTGGCTCAAGGACTCAGTAAGGAATGTAAAATTCAATTTCCTAAATAGAGGAGCGATTTTGGAAATTTTTAGGACGGTTCCAAATCTCTATCTTTTTGCATCCTGTGATATGGAATATGTTCATTTCCCTGTTGACAAAAACTTGTTCATTGCAGAAGTGGGGTTAAAAACAAAAAAAAGCTAGTCTGGCCTTTCTGGCGGCCGCAAGAGAATTGGACAAACAAGGTGTTGAAACTTTCTCCTCCCTACCGAGAGGGAATCTAATTAAAAACCAATGCCAAGAAAAGGTGGAGGACCGAGGAACTCAACACATTTATACGACACAGAAGAACTTCAGGTGGGCTCCAAAAAATCAGTGTCGATGGGTGAAATTCAACAGAATGTTATTTCTCTCTTGCCTGAGATCGTATCCCAGGTGTTTCAGAAACTGGGAGTAGTTACTCAACCTCTTTAAGCAAAGAAAATGTAGGCTGGTGAGCTGGAACACGTGGGGCTTTACCTCTTTTAGAACTAGAGAAATGAAGGAAAAGATATTTGGAAATAATTACATCATACTATTCCAAGAAATGTGCTTGGTTAACCCCATTGAAATTTAGGGTTTTACAATAATTCCCCAAGCAGCCCAACAAGAAGCGAAAGGGAGGCCGTCAGGAGGGTTAATGACGGCCTTTAAAAATACTATATGTAAAGAAGTAGAACTAATTTCGAACAACAAATTGGGCATTCAAGCTTGCAAAATGCTGTTACGTTCGAGTGAACCGCCTTTGTACATTATAGTTATTAATAGCTATTGGAACCCCGCCTGCATCCAGCTCCAAGCCTATCTAATGAGTCTGTCTTCCCTGTTGGAAAAGATCAAGTTGAGCTATGGAGAGGCTCAAGCAGTGTTGGCAGGAGACCTAAATAAATGTTGTACTGCGAACGCAATGTGGGAAGAAGGGAAGCTGACTGGAAACATTAACCTAAAGGGGCTGAAGATGGTGGGAATTTTTGAAAGAATGGGGTCTGGAAATGGCAAATGGGTCGGTAAGGGGAGACGATTTGGCGGCAAAAACCCAGAAACGAGGTGGGTCGTCCTCCACAATTGACTATATATTCCTATCACAGGCTCTCTTTCTGAGTTGCTCGTCATTAGAGAGAATACAGGGGAGAGCCAGTGATCATGCTGACTGGAACTGGTCCTAAAGGACCTGGCTTATTTTTCTTTGGTGAGACATAGACAAGATTTAACATCTAGAAAAGGGAAAATCAGATTGGCAAAATATTTATTAAAAAGAGGTGTCCCGCCTAAATGGAAACATGTTGTCTATGCCAGTTAGGGTACTCGAGGAGAATTGTCAACAAGGTAAATTCATAGAGTTTGTGTGTGAGATTGACCCGCCGGCCCCAGAAAGCTGGGGAAGACCATAATGATTGGAGAAACGTTAAAGATAGCGAGGAGTATTGGTTAAAAGGGCAAACACTGCTTTCCAAAAGGATGGTGAATTAATGTTTAGTGCAGTCTTTCCAAAAACTCAGGTTGCTTCTGGACAATTATTAATCATCTAGAGACAAAGCAGAATAATACTAGTGCAATATAATCAAAGAATCCAAATGGGTAGACTATTTAACAAAGCACTTCGAGAATCCCCATAGTAAAATTATGAACAACTATATGGAAGGCCCGTGGCTATTAACTTTTTATGAAAGTGATATTGCAGAGTTTATGAAGAAATCATCCTCATCCAAGGCAGCCGGACCAAATGGGCTGACCTATCAGGTCTTGAAAAACAATGTTAATCTCTGGTTCAAATTACTTAATTGGCTGTTCAAAGACATTCTAAAAAAGAAGTGTTTTCCTGTCTCATTGAAAACAGCTATGGTGGTTCTATTTTTCAAAGGAGGCGATTGGCGAAATCTGGCTAACTACCGTCCCATTGCCCTCCTTGATGTGGAGAGCAAACTATTTATGAAGCTGCAGTTAATAGAGTTGTTAAAAGGGGTGGAAGAGGCACACATTTTCTCTAGACTACAAACGGGGTTCAGTAAGGGGCTCTCGACTGCTTTGAACGGGTTAGCCCTTAATATTATCAGTGAGAAAACTAGAGGTAAAGATGACCTACTGCTTTATGGTGCATGGATCAATCTTTCTAATGCATTTGATCATGTGAATAGAAAACACCAATTGAACAAACTCAGAAGCTGGGAGATCCCAGAACATCTACTGGCAATGCTGAGGGAACTACATAAAGATGCTTTAATGAGAATAAGACTTGACGAACAAGATGATTTATCTGAGTCCATTAAGGGCGAAAGAGGGGTTGGACAGGGGTGCATAGGGGCCCCCTTATTTTTCAATCTGTACTTGGCAGACATGGCAGAGCGCTGGAACCATCGGCGCTGGCCAGCCTTAAAATCAACGATAATAAAATGTGTTGGCTGGCCTACGCCGATGATATTGTCCTATTGGACAAAACTGCAATGGGACTGCAGCATCTGTTAGATAAAATGGGGAAATATGCAGAAATCAATGGCTTCTCAATCAATCCAGAGAAATTGAAAATACTGGTATTCAGATGAGCAAGGACAGGAATACACACTGGGAAAAGGTCTCTAAATGAACGATTGAACCCAAGGTTGGAGGAAGTAGTCTATCTGGGGTACGTTTTGTATGAAGATCCAATCTTATAGAAAGCTAACTCAGAAATGGAGGATAAGATTCTGCGGATCATACTCTAAATGAAAAAAGTCCTTGTGAAATATTGTGCATTTTCAATTATTCCTTTAATTCGGTCCTATGTATCTAAAGTCATTTCTGTTGTTCTCTATAGCCTTGAGGCAAAGCCCCATCTGTGGAAAACAAATTGTCGAAAATGGGAGGGCATACTATGGAAAAGGGCTTTACACCTTCCGAACAGCGCCTGAAATATTTGCTTAAGATTCAAATTAGGGCTAAAATCCCTGGGTTCACTGGCAAATTGGAAGCTGGTCTCTTTGTTTCGATTAATCGATACAGCTAAACCGCTAACTTTATACGCAGACATTAAAGAACATCAAGTGCCGAATCTGAATTTTAGGGTTAACAAAGTACTAGTGAGATCTGACACAGAGTTAGCAACATTAATCGAAAATCCTGTAGAAGTTAAACCAGCAATAGAGCGAATGGACTGGATCTCCACAATTGAATAAATGCAAGATACTAGTCGATTTAGTTCATGCGCTTTGAGAGAAAAGAAATTGGGCTGTGTTCCAAAATACATAGAGAAATTCCCTGATGGAAAAATGAGACAAAACTTTCTAAGGCTGCCATTAAATCTGGTACATACAGGGGAAGTTCTCTTTAAACTGGGGAAGGGGGACAGCGCTGTAAAATTGTGTACAATTTGTAAAATCCCTGAAAAGCAAAATATTAAATATCTTCTAATGGAATGTGAGGGTACCTGGCTTTAAAACAGCTTTATTTCAAAATATGTGGATAATCTGGATGGTATCCTCACAGACACATTTTGGGAAAAAAGGATATCAGGAATAGAACCGAGCTTGACGATAAAAGTAATACAGGTCTTAGAAAGAGCAAACATTTGTTTATTGAGTCAGGAGTGAACTTTCTCTTAATATCGCACTGATTTAAGTAAGTCAGGCTTTCAATGAAGTGGTGTTGGATTCATGCCAGGGGTAAATGAGCCGAAAGTTTTTTTGAATTAATTGTGGGAAACGCTTTCAGGTGTGGAGTTTTTTGTGTTGCTTTTTTTCTCTTTTTTAACTCTTTTTATGATACTTGGTTCTTTTATAAAGAGGGATTAATTGGATTTTCGAAATTTTGAAATTAATGAGAATGAAATGTGTCAAGTTTTACTGTTTGTGTTTATCTGTAAGATGCTTGCTATTTTTACTGTTTTTGTAAAGGTTAATTGTAACCATAAACAAATAAAAAAAGAAAGAAAAAAAGAACGCAGGAGGGGACATTAACGAAGGAAAATGATCTGATTCCAAGTTATTGCCTGATGCGAAGCCAGGGGTTATTATACACTGATGAATCATGGTTATCACAAGCGCCAGCTACCTCACAAAAAGCCTCTGTGGCCATTAATACCCGGAGATGTCCTCTGAAAAGGAAAGTATTTTATTGTGGGAAACAAAACCACAAACAATTAACTTGTAATGCTAACTTAATGGACATGGAACTAGTAGCAAACAACTTTATACTTTTTGTGTTTCATTGCGGTTTGTTAGTTTGGGGAATTGAGCTGTAATTGTTTGCATTTGGAAAACTGAAGACAATTGTTTCTCTGCTGCTTGTCAGCCTGCTGCTCAAGTTTGAATGTTTCGAATGAGGTTTATACTAGAGAATATAGACTGCATTCCGAGCATGGCGACTGGCTTAGAGGGCCTCTGTAATGGAATCCCTGCTTTCGAAAGTAAGATGTGGGAGAGATGAAATTCAGAAACAGGGGTGGCTTTAAAAAACAGGGCGGACATGGGTATCACTTGGTGTGATATGATAAGTGAATTATAGCGCGCCTGTACACAAGTGTTTCTAGGCGCGACAAGACAAGGAAGGGAGGACAGAAGGAGGAAAAAACAATGGTCTTGTGTTATTCACATTATACAAGTGCGGGTGGGGGAGAAGTGCCATGGGAGGGGGGAGGGAAGAGTGCAAAGTAACTAGTAAGTGCTGCCAGGGAGGTGGCACATAAGTACAGAGAGTCAGGGGACTGTAGAGTTGCAGATACAATCCATTAAGTGGTTGGGAGGCCCGGAGGCAGTGCAGGGGCAACCGGTCGTACAGTGGCCTGGACCCATAAATTCAGTGGGTGGCCATGTAACCAGTATGCACAGCAGACAGTGACATCAGCAAGGGAGAGGGAGAGAGAAAGCGGAAGAGAAAAGGAAGGTCTTGAGTTGTTTCGGGAACCTTAGGTGGTCCCGCTCAAGTTTGAGAGAGGCAAACGTAATATTGATACTGCCTTTACTGGGGACTACCTCTTTCTGGATCCAATTCCTAAGTTCAGAGGAACTGGGGACATGCACTGCATGGAGGGTATACACCTCAGTGAATCAAGTCCTCGCTGCTGAGAGCTGTTAAAACAGCATAATCTTGCATTTACACAGCTGCAAAAACAGTGGTAGGACGCACTGTTTTAAAAACTCTTCATTATTAATACTGTAACTAATGTTAGTATAAAATACGTACTTTGCAGTTTACCTTTATTAACTTGAAATGCTATTAATAAACATAGTTATTTTACTCCAGATACAGGATGACTATAATCATGATGTGTACACTTTCATTTGAAGCAGCCAGACTACTGTGGGTTCAGGGCCAGTCCCCGCTGTGTCCTACGGAATGGTATAGACTGAATGCAAATAAAGAGAAGCTCGCACAGGGTGCATGTGACAATTCTCTGCAACATTAATATGAGATGCAGAGCCACTGGGAGAAGTGGTAGATTTATCCACCTCTTACGGCCGAGCTGAGTCATCGGAAATGGTGTTAAACGCTTCACTTAGACAATGAATCTATAAATGGCTGACAAGAGGTATTTGATGCTGTTTTCCATTTATCATTGCGTTTTAACTTTATTAACGGACATAACTAAGGCAATCCTCATAAAAGGCACTCATGGTAATCTAACAGGCTGGCTTCCATCATTCATTCACAGACAGTTTCCGAGGGCTAGCGCATGCGTTCATCAAGCATATAGGTTTGATTGTATTTTTTTTTATTTTTATTTTGGGTACTTACTGTGCGTGAACCTATCTCCGAGAAGAAACGGGACATACATCAGTGTGGGTTTCAGACAAATCTCATTTGGGTCTTTGGTGCTGTCCTTACAACACAGCATTTATTACAGGAGCACCTTTTGGGATGACATGAAAGAGTTAACACGCACAGCCTGATTTACAAAGCGGGTTTGGATATCAGGCCCTGAGAGTTCGTGAGAATATGTGACAGTGCTAAAAGAGTGAGGGGGGCGCCTATAGAGAGTGTTCGTCTGGAGGATCATGGGCTGGGTGTGCGCATAGGTCTGTTCTTAATGGATGCGAACCAGGTGCTCTTTCAAGAGGAGGGCTTTGATTTCCTTTCATATAAATCAAGATTCTGAATAGCCTTGAAGTGGGCCTAATGTCGTAAACTGACAGACCCCACACATCCCTAAATGCTACTTGTAGTTTAAACACTTGTGATGCTTTTACGCTTTTTAGACTCGGTGAGCATTTAACAAATAGCTCTAATCACTGAAAACGAAACTTAAGATGTCTTTTCATTCAGTCTGAACAAAACCCTTCGGAAATAATGAAGAACTGCTCACTCAATTAGATGAAAACATATGCTTTCCTGCAAACTTTGCCTGAAACGCTACCGAATATGAAAGCCCCTTAGATGAATACCTTTGGGAATTGCATTAAATCAGAAGATACATTCAATCGCTGTCATAAGCAACACGCACTGCAGTGAAATGCCAGCCGCTAAATTAGACATTGTGTAACGAAATATGTGATGTGATAACTAATCCAGATTTTTACGCTAACCTATTAGTCGCAACGGTTTAATGTGCAAGGCCGAGGCAATACGATGGAGGGCACGTTGCACCGACCCCAAACAAACACCAACCACAGTGCCTTCCTATGCAATCCGATTGTCAGTTTTTCCACGCTATTGGTTTGAACTGGTGCACAAAGTTTTATGCATGATGCTCCTATAAACCAGGCACAGGGTGTTGCAGAAGCAACTGGATCTGACTGATGAAGTCCATTCATATATCAAGCACTGGCAAGGCGAATAGTTTTGGATTTAGAAGTTGCTCATTGAATTTTAAATTTATATACGCGAAATTGTGTTGTCCCTATAAAAAACCATCCCAGCTCAAAAGAAATGCAGGGTATCGAGCTGGAAATCAGGGCCCAACTGGGACAAGAAATAGCCGGGACACTCAAATAAAGTGGCCCATCCCTTGCCCCAAAAAAGTGGCCCACCCCTGGCCTCACGACCCTTGACCTCTGATGACATCACCGGAAGAGAGTCATTTGGCCCCACCCCAAAGTGACATCCCGGAAGCAATGAAACACGACCTTTCACCCCTTGACAAAACAGGAAGTGGCATCATTTAGCATTGTTCCTAAGTACACTACGAAAAATATGGTTATGATTTCACTAATCTGATGTACATTTCATACAAGAATGGATCAGCATATCTATCATTAAAATCTGTGTTTATAGATCCATATTGTCAAATTACTGTGAATGCAAGCAGAAGTCCAAGGCCAAATGATAATGTTATTGTATAGCACTTATGCTTAAGCTCTTTTTTTTTATAAAACAAATATAGCTCTTTTTTATAGAACAAAGATGCATGCAATATCACCCAGCAAGTGTTGGTACTCATTTATCGACCAAAGAAGGGTATTGATATTTTATTTATGTCACGCTCGTACACAAGTGTTTCAGAGCACGACAAGGCAAAGGAGGGTAACAGGGGAGAACAAAACAACGATCTTACTAGGCCCAGTGACATTGAGAATGCACAAGTGCATGGGAGAGGGGGAGGGAAAAAGTGCATGGAAGGGGGGAGAAGTAGAAAGTGCAAAGCAAAGGAGGAACAGATAAATAATAATAAATAAATAAATAATAAAGGTAACAAACAGTGGTAGTGCAGCCAGCAATTTGCAAGTGCTAGGTTTAAGGCAGCAGACAGGGTAGGTCTGATAAGTGCAGGAAGAAAAAGGGGGGGGGGGTGAGATGGCCTTGCTGGGATTCGAACCTACAGATCACACACACATCACAACAGCGAGCGCTCAACCGACTGAGCTATCATATCGGCTATAGGAAAAAGAGCAATTATTCTGTAGTGGATACCATTAAACTGGTAACTGAGATTTAACAGCAGACCAGTTAAGTTCATCTGCAGGTCTGGTGCAAAGTTGGCCGCATGTCAAGCATGCATGCATCTACTTTCAGGCTTCAGAGGTTGGCAAAATAGGGATAGCAGCGCCCTCACAGGACATCCCATTCTCTGAGCACTCGTTACCTCATAAATGCAAACAAACATCCTGAACAGCCTGCCAGCGAGATGGGAAAGATAGGCACATTACAACAAAGCACTAATTGTGGCACAATGAAGTCAATGATGGGGAGCAGGTACATGTGGATCTTGGTCACCTGGCTTAAGCCCCTCCCACAAGGTGCCTTCCTGGTTGCCGCTCTTTTTTCCCACTTAGAAAGCCCCACCCACATGGTGCCTTCCTGGTTGCTGCTCTTTTTCCCTACTTAAGGAGCCCTGCAGCCTCTTTTTCTTTGCAGATGCAGAGCACGTGCAAGTGGATCTTGGTCACCTGGCCTAAGCACTGCCCACCTGGTGCCTTCCTTGTTGCCGCTCTTTCCCCCCTCTTAGCAAGCCCCACCCACCTGGTGCCTTCCTGTTTGCTGCTCTTTTTCCCTACTTAAGTAGCCATCAGCCTCTTTTCCTTTGCAGATGGGGAGCAGGTGCAAGTGGATCTTGATCACCTGGCCAAAGCCCCGCCCAGCTGGTGCCTTCCTGGTTGCTGCTCTTGTCCCCCACTTTGCAAGCCCCACCCACCTGGTGCCTTCCTGTTTGCTGCTCTTTTTCCCTACTTAAGTAGCCATCAGCCTCCTTTCCTTTGCAGATGGGGAGCAGGTGCAAGTGGATCTTGATCACCTGGCCAAAGCCCCGCCCAGCTGGTGCCTTCCTGGTTGCTGCTCTTGTCCCCCACTTTGCAAGCCCCACCCACCTGGTGCCTTCCTGGTTGCCGCTCTTTTCCCCTAATTAAGGAGCCCTCAAGCCTCTTTTCCTTTGCAGATAGGAAGCAGGTGCAAGTGGATCTTAGTCACCTGGCCTAAGCACATCCCACCTGGTGCCTTCCTGGTTGCCACTCTTTTCCCCCACTTAGCAAGCCCTGCCCACTTGCTGCCTTCCTGGTTGCTGCTCGTTTTCCCTACTTAAGGATCCCTCCAGCATCTTTTCCTTTGCAGATGGGGAGCAGGTGCAAGTGGATCTTGGTCACCTGGCGTAATCCCGCCCACCTTGTGCCTTCCTGGTTGCCGCTCTTTTCTCCCACTTATCAAGCCCCGCCCACCTGGTGCATTCTTGGTTGCCACTCCTTTCCCCCACTTAGCAAGCCCCGCCCACCTGGTGCTTTCCTGGTTGCCGCTCTTTTTCCCCACTTAAGGAGCCCTCCAACCTCTTTTCCTTTGCAGATGGGCAGCAGGTGCAAGTGGATCTTGGACACCTGGCCTAAGCCCCGCCCACGTAGTGCCTTCCTAGTTGCCGCTCTTTTTCCCTACTTAGCAAGCCCCACCCACGTGGTGCCTTCCTGTTTGCTGCTCTTTTTCCCTACTTAAGGAGCCCTCCAGCATCTTTTCCTTTGCAGATGGGGAGCAGGTGCAAGTGGATCTTGGTCATCTGGCCCAAGCCCCGCCCACCTGGTGCTACTTTTTTCCCTACTTAAGGAGCCCTCCAGCCTCTTTTCCTTTGCAGATGGTGAGCAGGTGCAAGCGGATCAAGTTCACCTGGCCTATGCATCACCCATCTTCTTAGCTCTACCTATTCCTTCCTGCTCTTAACTCTTAGATCAAGGGCATCTCTCGCCCAGGTGTCTGAAGCGAAGGGCAGACAAAGAAAAGAGCAATTCCTGTTTGGCCCTGTTTGGACCAGGAGGATCCAGGACCCGAACCCCTGCTCAGACAGCAGGTAATCATGCACCAACATGTGTTTACTCCCTCTGTCCCCAATGGCCCTCCCCACCCCTCTGCTCCCCTGTGATGTTCCCTTGTGCTCCCACCCCTTCTCGCACACAGGTGTTGGCTGTTTTGCTTGATTCTTCTACCCTGCTCCCCCTCACCCCCCTCCAGCCTACTTCTGCAGGAGTCAGTCCGATACATTCTGGTTTCACCATCACCGTATAGTGGCCAATGCTGGATTTGACTTTTATGGACTTCATTGATTCACAGTGCCTCACCCTTTCTCATGGTGGCCCCGAATCATGCTGTTCCCATCTTCATCTTGTATCCAGGCTTGCAACATTATATGTTACCACTGACTTCTGCAATTGTATTCGCTCTCCCCTCTTGCTTCTACACTCTTTTGACTGCTTACTCTTTGTTATCTCCTTTTCTCCCTTTTCTATCTCCGACCCTCCTCCTCCTCCCTTTCTTATATGCACTTACTCTATCAGAATTGTCCCTGCACCTAGTATGATAACAACATCGTCTGTCTCCACCCCGCTCCCCATACTTGTTTTTTCCTTCCCACCAACCCCCTCCAGCACTATCTGAAATATCGTCAGGCCTAGTTTTGTTCCTCCCCTCCCTTTCTGCACCCCTCTCTCTCACCTTTTGTTTTCTCCGGCCCTACAAGCGATGTTGTCAGGCCTAGTACGGTAGTCACCTGTCTGTTTCCATTTCCTTCCCACTCTCCCCCCCTCCCTTCCTTATCTATGTCTTAGCTCTTGCACTGTCTGAAATGTTGTCAGGGTGAGTACGATAGTTAATTTCACATCCTTACTGTTCATGGACTGTAAGAATGATGTATTTTCCCTTGTTCCCTCCCTTACCTTGAAGCGTTTTGAAACACATTGGGCCTCATTACGGCTTTGGCGGTAGCCATGCCGCTATTGGCGGCATGGCTGCCACCAAAACCGGGTTCGGGTTCCCTGAATGGGGAATTACTGTGCCATTCCGAGTTCGGAGGGCACTGTAATTCCTCCTTCCAGGTACCCGGACCCGGACTTTCCCCATTCCCATTTGAGCCCCCATAGGGCTCAATGGAAATGGGGGAGGGAGCTAACAACGTGCTTATTACGAACGGCCCGTTGTTAGCTCCCTCTTCACCTCACGGGACCCGGTAAGGACGCCTGGTTTTACCAGGCGTCCTTACCGGATCCCGCGAGGGGACCTCCTAATCAGGTGGAATGGTGTTAACGGGCCCGCCACCATTAGTGGAGCCCGTTAACCCATTCCGTCTGACTTGTAATGAGGCCCATTGTGTAGGTACTATATAAATAAACTATCATATAATATCATATCAATGGCCACTTGATGTTCTATGGTCAAATATTTCTACACTGTACAGAAGCTTTTAGGCACAATGATTTTGTCAAGTGACCTAGGATACAGAGATGGAATGTCTTGTGATGATCGTTACAGAGACAACAGCAGAAAAAAAACATGCTATTACTGCAACTTGCGAAAGGTAAAATACATAGTCCGAAATTAATGCTTATTCTACTCTAAAATTGGTTGTTTATCACTATTATCACTAATACATATTTATCACTAATACAACAGCACAGCAACTCCAGGGGGCACCATGCCCCCTGGAGTGGCGGCACAGTGACAGGCGCTGGCCCAGCGGCAGCCCCAGCCCCTCAACTATGCATGCCGCAGCAGCATTTGAATGATGCATGCATCATAATTTATGATGCACACATCATGCATGCAAATAAATCATCAAAGCAAGGTAACATGTTTTACCTTGCTTGGATGAATTATGCCGTTGCAGGTATTTTTTTCTTCTCAAAAATATATATAGATTTTTTCACCTTTTATTTGTCAATTTTTTGTTGTTGTCCAAACCGGCATAGGCAGAAACCGGCCCCCACTCCCCAGGGACGATTTTGGCCCAGCCACGGGGCCAGTCCAACCCCTGCCGGAAATCACATAACTATTATGCTACCTGTTTAGCTATTCCCGGGCCTGTAGGTGGTGTCCACTAGAACATTGTAACTCCTAGCAATAACTTTACTACTGGGCACACAATTCGTACTGTGACACCCTGAAAGAGAGTACAGACATATATGATATGGGAGACCACATAAATCCAGGTGTCGGAGAGCATGTACTGCTTGATAACTATTTTTTGCAGCAAACTGAGAATATTGTGCTGACCTAAGACCCGACATTAGTTTTCCAGCCATGCCCAAACACGTGGTTCATCAATATTCATGTAAACATGCTCATTATAACAGATGTAAAGAAGACCTAATAGTGTGAAGCCCATTTGGCCATTTCTGGCAGAAGAGAAAAATGGTGCAGCATTCACAGTTTACCATTTATCCCCTTTATGACTGAACCAGCTCCTCTTTTCATTCCTTACCTTCAAGTTCCATGCTCCGCTATAGACCTTAATGTGTACACATACATCTAAATCCCCCAGCTAATCGTGCCACCCAGTTGCAAAGTGTAGAAATATCACATGCATTTACAATTAGCCCCATAGCTTAGGGGCTAATTGTTTCAGCATAAAACAGCAACAATCTCATAGATTACATCCAATTTTATGTTTCGTGCAGCAGCCCTTTACACACTCTTCAAGAAGCTTTTAATGTTTTATTTTGCCTGCTTTTGTGTTATTTCCACTCTGACCGGCACCCTATTTTCGAGTGCGAGGAAGGGAAAAAGAGAAAAAAGAGAGCAAGCAAGAGCTGAAGTGAGCAAGAGAGAGCGAGAGAAAGAAAGGAGAGAGAGACAGAAAGGCAAAGGAAAGATACACAAAGGAGGACAAATGGAGGGAGAATGAATACAAGACATATGAAGCAATACAGGGGAGAATGAAAGGGAGAATGTGACTGACAGTGATGCAGTCTGACTGGGATGAAAGACGAGGTCTAGGGTGAAAGTGAAGTGCCAAGATTGAGGTCTATAATAAACTAGAAGGCTAAGGCTTAAGGACTATGATCAAGGAGAAGAACCTGGGTGAAAGATAAGTATAAGGACTAAGGTAAAAGGACTAAGTTGAAGAAGTAGGACTATGCTGATGGAGAAGGCTAGGGATATGATAAAAGCCTAGGACTCAGGGCTAGGTCTAAGGACTAGGAGAAAGATGAAAGACTAAAATGAATGACTAGGACTAAGGACAAGGACTAAGGAAAAGCAACAGGACTATGATAATGTATTAGGTTAAAGGAGAAGAACTAGAATGACAGGTTCATTTGACGGAGAAGGACTAGGATGAATGTTAAGGATAATGGACTATGTCAAATTAATATGACAAAGGAAAGGGTTAGGATGTTGGAGGACTAGAACGATGTATGACAAAGATGATGGAGGAATAGGGAGAAGGAATAGTAAAACGGATTAGGCTGAAGAACTGGAATAAAAGACTAGGATTAAGATGAAGACTAGAACAAATGACTAGGACAAAGGAGAAGGACTAGGATGAAGAAGAATATAGGACTAGAAATAGAGAGAATGGTTAGGATAAAGAGGGGGACTAGGATGAAGTTGGATGACTAGTAGGAAAGCGAAGGGGAAGGATCAGGACAAATGAGAAGTACTATGATGAAGGGCTATGATGAACGGCTCTGTGAAAGGACTGTGATGAAGAAGAGGGACTAGTAAGAAGGAATATTATATCAGTGATGACTTGGACAAAAGTCTATGATGAAGGAAGAGAACTATGATGAAGGACTATGATGAATGACTTTGATGAAGTAAAAGGACTATGATTAATGATTATTATAAAGGATAAGGACTAGGATGAAGGACTATGATGCAGCAGGAATAAGACAAAGGACAGTGATGTATGTGAAGGGCTAGAATGAAGGACTGCAAGGAAGGGGAAGGACTATGACAAAGGTCTATGACAAAGGAGAATTATTAGGACAAAGGACTATAATGAAAAAGAACTCTGCTGGAGAACTATAAATAAGAACTAAGATGACGTGAAGGGATATGAAAAAGGATTATCATTAAGGACAG
Source organism: Ambystoma mexicanum (assembly GCF_040938575.1). Taxonomy (NCBI): domain Eukaryota; kingdom Metazoa; phylum Chordata; class Amphibia; order Caudata; family Ambystomatidae; genus Ambystoma; species Ambystoma mexicanum. Next base: position 330,350,479 of record NC_090930.1, read on the forward strand.
GCATGGAGGAGAAGGACTATAATTTGACACTATGATGAAGGAGAAGGACTAAGAATAAGAAGCATGATGAAACAGATGGAGTAGGATGAAGGAGTATAATGAAGGAGAAGGACTACGGTGACTAAGGTGAAGGAGTATGATGAAGGAGGATGACTAGTAGAATGGACTAGGACTAGGAAGAGGCCAAATGAAAGACTATGTCGAAGGGAAAAGTTTAGGATGAAAGAATATGAGGAAGAAGAAGGACTAGGGCAAAGGGCAATGGTGAAGTAGAAGGATGATACGAAGGGCTGTAATACAGGAGAATGTCTATAATGAAACGCAATGATGAAGGACTATGTCAAAGAAGAAGGACAAAGATGAAGGACTATGATGAAGAGGACTAGGGTGAAGGACTATGATGAAATAGAAGTACTAGGATGAAGGAATCCGATAAAGGAGAAATACTATGAGAAAGGACTATGCCAAAGGATGATTGGCAGGGGACTATTAAAAAGGGTGAAGGATTATGATGTAGGAAAAGGAATGTGTTGGGTCAAAGGAGAAGGAGAATGATGAATGACTATGATGGAATTCTATGAAGGGATGAAGAAAGGCTATGAGGAAAGTCTATGACAAGCAAATATCAGGAAAGAAAAATACTTGGATGACAGACTATGACAACCTTGTAGGACTAGGATGAAGGACTATGGATTTGATGAATGAGTGTGAAAAATGAGAAGGAGTGGAATGAAGGACTATGGTGAAGGAGAAGGTCTATGAAAAAGATATGTGATAAAGGAGAAGGACTGGACAATGAATTATGATGTAGGAGACGGACTATGACAAAGGATAAGGACTATGACAAAGGACTATGATCAGGATTTTAATGAAGGGGTATGTTTAAGGACTATGATGAAGGACTACGATGAAGGAGAAGGAGTAGGATGGCAGGGTTCATATGTTTTGGTTGAATGCCAACTCAAATTCTTTTTACTACTTTAATTTTAATATTTTGTACCGCAAATAGGTAAGTGGTGGGTTTGGGTTAGAGATATTGAAAGCGAGTGTGGAAGAGAGGGAGGTGGTGCAGATGGTGTCCCCTTGCATTTTGAGGTAACGATTTAAATGATAAAATCCGGTAAAACAAATTTCAATTAGTTGAAATTTGGACGAATCACATAGATCTTAATAAAGGACTATAATGAAGCATAGTATCACAATATAGTCAATGACAATGGTACAGTGCTCATTTCCTCTCCATGCTAATTTGAAGTTGCCATGGAGACCAAGAGATGCACCACAAGATGAGAACCACAACACCCGGAAGACACAGAGAAGCCTGATATCATCACACCATGTGCTCCTGCATCAAAACAAGCACTTTCTTTCCCATTCAGCAACCTCAACTATGAAAGTACAATGCATTGATCTATAAGTGCCTGCGCTTCTCAATCGTGATCTGACTCTGTTGCATGGCATTTTGATTTGCTGTACTCTCTCTTAATTGTTGACTGACTTCCAGGATTCTGATCCCTTCTCTGTTATTTCGACTTGCCTCTCGATCACTCTTTTGTATTGTATTGTATTGTATTTGGTTATTTATATAGCGCTCTTTCCCCATTTTTATGGCCTCAATGCGCTTTGTAGTTGGAACACCTTCAGTGACCGTAGTCAATAGGCTGGAGGTGGCTGGCTAGGCTCGACTAAGCAGTACAAAAAGGTTAGGTACATGGGTGGGCGCTGTTAGAGGTTTGCGATAGCGTGCTGTTGCTGAAAAGTCGATGTGTGGCCAGCTATACCAAATTTCTTTTAGTTGGCAGTCGCTGTATGCTAGTGACAGAGGTGTTGAGGTACGTCAGGTGTTTCAGTTTGAATGGCTATATGCGCTGCTAAACCGGTTGAGCATAGCCATCGCTGCATTCTATGGTGCACAGATGTTTGGCCATGCCTGCAGCCTGTGTCCACAGATGTGGTGCAATGTATACGTACCATAGGCATCGATGTTGTTCGGCTGCAGCGATCATTATCCAGTGCGTATAAGGCAGATGTGATAGGCAGATATGGAGATATGGCCTAGGTATCACAACACAGTAGGTTTCACAGTATAATAGGCAGATATGGAGATATGGGCTAGGTTTCACAATACAGGTGGTTTCACATTATATTAGGCAGATATGGAGATATGGGCTAGGTTTCACAGTACAGTAGGTTTCACAAATAGTAGGCAGCTATGGGGAACACAACCTAGATTTGAGAGTCCTGTATAGTGGGAGAGAGGCCTAGGTTTCACAATACAGTAGGTTTCACAATATAATAGGCAGATATGGAGATATGGGCTAGGTTTCATAATACAGTAGGTATCACATTGTAATAGGCTAGTTTCTCTCGAAGAACGCGCTCCACCCTCATCTGTCTCCGGCAAACTAAATGGATTACCCTTGGTTTTAGCTTGAAGTAACTCTGGCATGTCTAACGACTGGCCCTTTCCGTTGTAAAGTTCAACTGATCTGGAAATTACACTGCTGTTCTCCTACAAAGAACGTTATTTTTATTTCCCCCACAGGTGGAATTACTAATCACAGACCAGCGACAATGGGTTAACCATATCCTTAATCATTCTGGGTGCTCACCAGTTTAGCTCTTCAGTGCTTCTCTTCAGTTGCCGCATGTTATGATTACCATTATTGACCACCTCTACTTCAGCTCCCTGGGATTGTGCCTTTTGTTCTCTAGGGCCTTGATTGTTGGATCCAACCTCCCTGTACTCCTATAGTTTCCATCTTTGAACAATAAAGCATGTCCTTGTGGACTATTTCTCTTTTGTCAACTGTGTCTTCTTGATGGGACAGTCCATCTGGTCTATGGACTCAGGCTACTTGGCAATAAGAAATGCTCATCTAGGTTCTTGACAAGGCCCTATTTCTCTATAGGCATGTAAAGCGAAAGAGAATTGGACAGAGGAAACCTAGCTCAAATGACTGAATGATTGGATGGGTACAGTGGGAAAAGGGGGAAATAAGAATGTGGTTGTGGAAGTTGGAGTGCATTAGTCATATAAAAGGATCAAACAAATTGCTGTTCAGAAAGTAAAAATGAGGTCCTAAAGTTGAGCATTATTAGTGATGGCATATTCCAGTACACTACATAGTAGCACCAGAAAGAAAATCAGTTCATGGTTGTGGTTTCGTCATCAACTCAAGATGTGCTCATGTGAACCTTGAAGTATGTAGGTTTTCCCAGTTGCATTAATGAAATGTCCCACCTGTACAAGGAAGGGTGATCTGCAGGTTGCAAGCAAAATTGACAGAAGTGCCAGGAAAGGGGACTGTCATGGACAGGTGAAGGCATTGGGGATAAAAAAGGAGAGAGCCAATAGGGAATAAGGACAATACACACCACATTCAAGGGCTAAAAATGCTTGCCTTCTTGGTGAGGGAAGCATGATAGTAGAAACATGTCAATAGAACTTATACTGATACATGTATAAGAATTGCTCTTCAAATTATAATTTGTAGCATGAAGATACCAAAACGTGAAAGTAGAGGATCTGTGGCATCAAAACCAGACAAACAGCTCTGTTCTCAGTTTCTTAGACAATCCTCATCCTCACCAACAGCATGACCAAATGTAAATATTTAAAACATTTCCTGGGCTTCTCAAGGTACGTAAAAGATGACAGCCCCCAGGGGGTAAGATGTTATGTTGCGTAATGTTAGGCTATGATACAAGGACTCTATGCCATGGCAAATCACCATCACAGGAAAGCAAAGTTCAGTAGGAGGAACACATTTTGGCATGGGAAAGAATTCAGTATGAGGGAAACATTAAACTTGGAGACCAATTAAAAAAAAGAATCAGGTTTTACTTAGGTTGTGGGTCCAGACAATGGAGAATGTTTTCTTAAGATTAGTAACCAGTAGATGAGCGGTACATAGAAACAAGTGTATGAAAACTGGCAGTCCACCTTTGGAAGTCTCAAAACTCAAAAAGACAGCTAGTGTTTAGAGATGGATATTCATGTATTTAATTTGAACCCATGGAGGCAAGAGACCAGAACTTGCAAGATTTTCAGATGAGTTTTCTTCTGAGAGTTTTCAGTAATTTGCAGGCTATGATTCAAGCTATTTGGGAATTGGTATATTTAACAGAGAGGCCATGCACATGTCAGAGAGTCGACAAAGGGAACAGAGGGATCAAAAGAAGTCATCAGATCAGGTTGCTGACCCTCCTACATGCTTTTTCATGGTCCCCTATTTCTCTTGCCCAGCAAATCCCTTTTACACCACCAGTCCCTTTCTTCTTTCAACAAGGGATCTATGGAGGAAATTGTTGCGTAGCGGTATGACCCTACAACTTCCATTGCCGGAATTCCAAAAGGTACAGTATCACAGAACATCCTTGGCCACTGGGCCTCTTTGTCTCACTCCCTTATGATCTGTTGCCTTTACTCTCTCCATTCTCTCCCTGATCTCTAGGGCTACGGTTTGTTAGGGATTGTAGTCAAATCTGAGCAAAGTCTGGCAAGAGGCAATAAGGTCATCCTCTAGACGTCGGGGCACTGGGAAGAACAGCACATTGGGGCACTCTTATTGCGCCCACACCATTCTCTTTAATCATCTGATCATCTGAAAACTTCCCACTCTAATAGCTAAGGGAAAAGCGGGGTTCCAATATTTCTTGTAGCTTCCCATTATCCCATGTGTCATTACTGGCCATTCTAGCACTGGAGCCCCTGCTTCTCCAGCCTCCATGCTTTCTGTGGAAAAGGAATCATTGAAACAATATTGGGGTGAGTCAGGCATAATGGAATGGGTGGCTATACCTTATGATTTTCACTTTGAAAGAATTCCACGAAAACTCATTGAAAGATACTAGTGGGCAAAGGGAGTAAAAGGGGTTCGGAGGTGCTTGGGGAAGGGTGATTAGTGTCAAGAAAGGGTGAGTGGGTCAGGGAAACCACCCAAATAAATACATTTAAAAAATTGATGAGTTTTGTCCGCTGAATTCCGTCAAAGTAAATTACTTCGAGGGAATTCCTTTCGGCAAAACAACATAGAACCATTTTCCACAGACCCCAGTGCAAGAGTGTGGGTGTGGTCATAGTATCTCACAGATGAAAACCTACATGTCAAATGCTCCTCCTTCCTACCACGCATGCTCCTGACCAAGAAGGTGTAGATAGGGTGGATCAAGAGCATCTGCATCATGATTCTGGAATGTCAGCCGACCTAGCAGCAGCTTAGTTCAGCTGCTCCCTCCCCTGTCTGTGGATACTAAACCAGAGGAATGAATACTGGGAATAAGAAGAGGAATGACGTTCCTGAAAATCCTATCCCCAAATAATTTAAACAAGGAGGTGAGATGGAAGAGACACCCAGCAGAAGTGATATTTATTCCCTTTTGCTAAAGGTTTCTCAGAACGTGGAAGAGATGAAATGCTCCCTAAATTAATTGACCTCAAAGGTGAACCAACTGGAGATCAGAGTTACAAAAGTTGAATATGGTAACTCAGCTTTGGCCTCAGAAGTGGCAGGGAGCTTCCGGGCCTATAAAGACTTAAGATCTGACATATCAGACTTAAAGAAAAAGAACATGTTGCTGGAGGTTGAAAGCAGGAATCTAAACCTATGCATACCAGGTTTACGCGAAAGTCCTGATTTGGACAAGGATTTGGATTCACGAGTCCTTGGGTGTAACGCTCACCTGGTATCCACGGGGACGTCACTCAGCCTGTTCTGACCTCTTACGACCTCTTACTTCCCCGGGGTCCAACCCTTCCCTTTGATCCACAGCTCACCTTGTTTTCTTGGAAAGTGTGCTCTCCATCCTGCTTTCAGCGCAGGGGCGCGTTGATTGATGCAGGCTCGTTGCTGCCTAGTTACTTCACTGGCAAGAGTCCGACAGGTAAGTATAATGAGTCTTTTGAACAGTTATCTAACTTCGTTCCTTTCCTTCCTTAGATGATGGCTGGCATCCGGGGCTGGCGACGTGCTGCTGAGATGAGTAGAGCTGAAGGTAAGTGAGAGCATGATGCGCGATGCAACCCTTTCATATTTGTATTGAACTGAGTTATTTTTCTGTGTCTTTTAGGTGCCACAACGTTTTCAGCGTGGATGCTGGTTATGAAGAAGAAATGCGGTGAGTAAGCGCGGTATGCGGCACATCTAGATGTTTCCACGCTAACGTGAAGTGTCTTTTCTTCTTGCAGATGCATGAGAAGTTCCGGAGACAGAGTTCCCCCAGAGCGGCTTGGATTCAGGTAAGCGTTTGAAGCTCATACAGTCTTTAAAAATAAGCAAAGATTTGCTGAATGCTTACTAATGCCTTTTTTCTGTTCTTTTCCCTTTTCCTTAGGAAGCGGCGTGCCGGGATGGAAATGACACCGCCGAAGGTGCCCGCAGAACAGAAGAAGCGATGAATGATGGGTAGAAGCGCTGCAAGGTAAGGCTGTTCCTAACAGTGGTCTTGTTCTTGCAGGAGCTGAGCGCAGAAGAAAGATGCAGGCCTACTGGAGACCGATCCGAACACGGTGAGTGTCACGCTGCAGGTGCAGAAATCACAAAGCATGTTTCTCAGCCTGGGCGTGGCTTAAATAGTCTCTGGGTATCCCAGGTGTCTCTGGGATGAACCCCACCCAAAAGACTAGACTGCACATGCAGTTCTGGGAACCGAAATATGTGGGAGCATCCATCTTGCCCCCATCAATGCACTACAAGTCCAATCCCCAATGTTATCCTATGGGAGTGAGTGAGTCTGGTGCCACAAGCACCAAGTCTGACTCCAAGTGGGTCTTTGGAGGGATGGAGAGGCCCTTGATGGCCATGTAGGTGATCATGGCCTGGCTCCAGCCTGACATCTTGGAGGGCTGGGCACATGAGGGGCAGGAATCATGACAGCACTCCCCCCAAAGGCCTCTCTCAAGGTGGCTCTTCTGTCTGGTCCTGGTGTGTTTGGATGGTTTTGATGAAATCGTCTAAGCAAGCAAGGTGCATGGACGTACTCACAATGCTCCCATGTCCTGGCTTGTGGACCATACCCCTTCCAGTCTACTAAGTAGTATAATTTGGATCTGATGTACTTTGAATCCAGGATGTCCTTGACTTCGAATTGTGGCTCCCCGGCGACTACTACTGGCTGTGGTGGTGTTGCTACCCAGGTTGAACAGGTTTAAGGAGGGACACGTGGAACACAGGATGAATCTGCATGTTTGACGGCAAAGCTAGTCTGACCGCAACAGGATTTATCACGGAGGTGACGGTGAATGGACCCAGGTATCTTGGACGGAAAGTTCGGGTTCCTTTAATGGACACGTGTTTAGACGCCAGCCAAACTTTGTCTCCCACTTGATAGTTGGGGCCCTTTGCTCGGTGTTGATCAGCAAACTTCTTTTGGCGATTCTTAGCTTGCAGTAGGTGTTCAGCTGCCCTTTTAAAGGTTTGAGAAATGGTTGTGTGCAAGGTTTTGACTTTTGGCATTTCCAGGGTTGTAGGAACGTCCAACTCAGAAGTACGTGGGTGCCTGACATACATGGTATAAAAGGGTGTCTGCCCAGTGCTGGTGTGTAGGGAATTATTATAAGCATATTTAGCTATCCATAATAGGTCGAACCAGCTTCCTTCAACTTGGTGTAACATGCAACGCAGATACTGCTCTGTTGATCTAGAAAAATAGACAATCCTCAATCATAAGGCTATGTATTATGTTGGCCGAAGACCAACCGTCTCATGTATCTAGTATTAGAAATATATAGCCATAAGCGTGACTAAGGTGAGGCCATTTTGAAGCGACTGAATTCGCCATTTTGTTTTTCTCTAACATTTGCTTTTTGCCTCATGTAAAACTGCTTTGCTGAAATGTTATTCTGCTTCACTGGTGCACAATGCAAGGCCGCGAGTGGCATGTTGAAACATAACGCAGTAACTCAGACAGAAATATCCGGTCCCCTCCCTCGCATATCCTTGGAGCAGCAGGGCATTCTAATCAGTAAAGCGGGTGCCAGCTAGTCTTGGTTAGCACAGTAGAAACGATAGAGCGAACATTAAATGACTTGAATTATGCTCTTCTTTGTGGCCCTCCTTCCCTGAGCCAGGTACAGCCCTGGAGAGCAAGTTCACCCCCCGGCACACGAATAGAAACTAGGAGATAGCAAGGCCTGGAATGTGTCTCTCCCTACGCACAGCTTGTTTGCAGAAAACAGAAGCATTGTGTTCTTTAAAACACAGACTTAATGTCTGTGGGCTTATAAAATTGCAAACTGTTACACAATGAATGTTTGAAGGTGTCAAACTCGTCACCATTGTCAATCATCGTGCCTAGTTCAAAGGAAATGCAATAGGGGCGGTATAAGTTGTGACACTACTGATTACTAGATGCTTGTTTTGTATATATGTAACTGTTGTATGAATTTCGCTCTCTTGCGTCCCCCGAGGTCTGATAGACACACATCGTGGGACCAGTTGGCCAACTGAGACTATTTGTTTTGCAATAAACCCTAGATTTTGGGAATACAACCTTGTGTCTGGCGTATCAGTTCATGTGTGGTGATTGTGCCTTGTTTCCACAAACGAGGGTCCCTCAGGGGCACCTTCAAGATGGCGCCCGAATAGGGACCCTCCCCCACTTGTTCCATCGTGTACGTTGAGAGATAAGGAAGGCAGAAAGAACGGCGATGATGGAACGATCGGGCCGGGATCAAGAGGTGTTCTGGGGGCCCCTGCGTAAGCGATGAGACTTCTATCCTATGCAGATCTGCACACATCTGATCCCTGATCTACGTGCCTGGCCAGAGAACAAGGAGGCGAGGGTCCCAAAACGAGGCAGAGTGAGCCAAGATACGCAGACACGACATTATTGGCTGCGTCAGTATACGGATGAATTGTGTCTTGAAATGACAACTTGACTGATCAGGTGAGTCGTGCCCCGATTCAAAAGTGATCCTGATATTGGTTGAGAGTTGATTTTGCAAAATCAAACACTCAGAGTGAGGTTGATTAGCCAAGGGTAAGGTTAAAACATGCCTGGGGTATTGTCCACTCTAGCGGGTTTTTTGCGCTGCGGCGGCCAATCTTTGGAAACTGGCCAGGTCGCGCCACCGGTGGGAACGCCGGCATATGAGATGTATGTGAAATACGGTTGTGGAGCGATAATGTTTTGTGAGATTTGGCATAGGCAAACCAGAAAGCAGGAAGATCTTCAGTGGCCGAGTCATGGGAGTTTTGAGATGACGAGGATAGATAATTTGGAGAAGGTGTTAATAAAAAAGAAAACACACCCTGCAGCATTTGATATCCTTAAGGACTGGAGGGAGAAGGGAAGGTATGCTTCATTGGAGAAGTAGAGAGAAACATGCGCGCAGGCATAAATCGAAATCGGAGAGAGCGGAAGAGAGAGAGGAGGAGGGTGGAATAATAGTTTGAGAAAATCAAATAGACACGACCGGTTGAGTATAGAGAAAATATATCCACAACGAGAATTGCATTCATCAGATGAATTGATAGAAAAAATATTGACTGATACGAAACAAGGCCCAAGACGAGAGGCTAAAAAGACAGTGTTAGTGGCTACAGCTCAACCCCCTCCTGTTGCTCTGCCCCTCCCGACTGTTCAGATCCTAGCACAGCCACAGACTGCACATGCAGCGCCTCCTGTTAGCCAATCAACATCGCAACAGATACTGCCCGTTCCCATGATTCCATCTGCACCTCCCACCTTAGAGATCGTTTCTGTCCCATCTGCCCCTCCCATAATTGAACTTGAAGTTGTTGAAACAGAAGAAGAGGCTGAACAGAGGGGATGTACGAGAGTAACTCATAGTGCGATTAGCAAGGAGACGAAGTGAGAGTTGCAAGAACAGGCCGAAATGTATATGGATGGGAATGATGAGACGGCAGCAATGGCTTCCATATTTGACTTCAGGAGGAGCAACGAAAGACGGGTAGTGTTGGAATGCATGGGTGAATATTTAGTGGCTAGATGGAAACAGTTGATTGGGAAGTTACCGCCACAACGATTGTTAGATTTGAATGCATTGGCACGTTGTAGAGGGCAGAGGTAATTCGAACATACATGGAGGGCCCCTGGGATTAAATTAGTGTGCGTATTGCAGAGAGGAAGGTCACTGGCAAGCACAATGTCCACACTTGCAAAATAGAAATGGGTATGTCCAGAGAAGACAGCATAGGGGGCATCCAGGAGGAAATGGGCATAATAGAAATAACAGGCAGCAGCACCAAAATAGTCAAGGGAATGGTGCCCAAAATCAGAACCAAGCTCAAAATCAGACCTCTACTCAGAATCAGAGCCAGCAGAATATGCAAAATGGAAATAGAGGAAGGGGTGGGAACATTTTTGATACTCATGCGAATGCATACTATAATAACAGCAGCGATTACACATCGGATGATGTGTTGTTTCCCCAATAGGACAGCCCAAGACAGGGGTCGGAACAAGGGGCTATTCCCGTTAATCAGAAAGGACCCTACGTAGAAATGAAAGTCGGGGATAGTGAGCACAGATTCCTCGTGGATACGGGGGCACAAAAGTGTTTGATAGACTATCATTTGGTTCCAGAAATACCACTGTCAGGGCATGAAAATATTTCAGTAGGGTTCGCAGGTACCCCAGTGATTAATCCAGTGTCCCAACCAATAGCAGTAACATTAGGCCCATTCACTGAATACTGTCCATTCCTTTTAACAGAAAACTGTGGGGAGAATCTGTTGGGATTGAATTTATTGAAAAAACTAAGTGCAGTTATCCACTGTACGCCAGATGGTGTATTTTTGACCATTTCTCCACAGGATGTGCCAGTATCTGAATTTCTGTCTAAACCTTTGCCAGGGGAATTAAGTGAAGTGCCAACTTGTATATGGGCGGTACATGACAATGATGTGGGATGCTTGAAGATAGAGCCAGTGAAAATTATGCTAAAAGAAGGAGTAACATTACCACGCATTACGCAGTACCAAATCTCAGCAGAAGGAGAAAAAGGATTAAAAAGTATTGTGTCTGATTTGGTAAAATTGGGAGTGATTGAAGAAATTACAGGCAGCACGTGTAACAGTCCCATTCTCCTGCCGTATAAGAAAGGCAGTAATGAGGTACCGTACCGTTTCATAATTGATTTGTGTGCATTAAACAAAGTAGTAGATCCACAATTTCAATTGGTCTCAGATGTTACCACAATTTTGATAATGATTCCTGCTTCAGCAGAATACTTTAGCGTTATTGATTTGAAGAATGCTTTCTTCAGTATTCCAGTACACCAAGAAAGTAGATATTTGTTCGCCTTCACATTAGGAGGATGATCATTCAAATTTACGCGTCTTCCACAAGGCTACACAGAGAGTCCGAGTATTTACAGCAGAGCATTGAAAGAACAACTAGACATGCTAGAATTACCAGCAGGTTGTGTATTATTACAATATATAGATGACCTATTCATTGCAGCAGACACAGAAAGGATTTGTAAAGAGAGTACTGTTTTACTATTAACACATTTAGCAGCACATGGCCACAAAGCAACTTTAAAGACGTTTCAGTATTGTCGAAAGGAGGTGGCTTATTTGGGTTACCTACTTTCGAGAGAAGGGAGAAGACTAATGCCAGAGCGAATAGAGAGCATTTCTGGTATGCCTATTCCAAAAACACAAAAAGGAGTCAGAGCTATAATAGGCATGGCTTCTTATTGGCGGCAGTGGATAGTGAATTTCACTCTAATTGTGAAGCCAATGGTGGAGTTGACAAAAAAGGATGCTGTGATGCCTTTGCAGTGGAGTGAAGAATGTCAGAGAGCATTTGGGTTGCTCAAAACTGCCTTGTGTTCTGCTGCAGTTTTGGGCACACCAAATTATGAAACATTTTTTAGATTGTTTGTGCATGAGAATGACGGCTGCGCGCTGGCTGTTCTAACACAGGGATAGAGAGGAAGTAAAGTCGACGGCTACCCAGGCCTAAGGCATGACAGGGGGTCGCAATATTCCTTGCAGTGGAGCTAGGAAAATACTAGCTGGAGAAAAAAGGATCACCGTGGAGTATAATAAACAGGAAGGTTTATTTTAACAGGAAGACGTGCTTACACAATTCTTTATGTGCCGTGGCACATAGTGTATGCATACTTGAAATACATTTACAGGTTGCATATCGGTGAGTTAGTAATCATACAATAGTGACCAGATATTCTATGTATTGTTTACATTCACAATACATTTAACATTGTCGACACTTAGGTGGGTGTTTATGGTTCGGTAGGTTACAAAGGGCAGTGGCTGGATGAAATGAGGCAGCGCTGCAAGGTAGTACCGAACTGTCTTCAGGACATCAAGTCGTGGTCGGACTTAGTTAAGTAAGAAGAGCGTCATCCTGAAGTTTAAGGGTGGAGAACGCTAATTAGAAACGGTGATGCAAGATTTGAAACATAGTGAAAGTAGGGCTGCAAGGAGTGGACCTACCATGTGTAAGTAAGTTGATGCCATGGCGGTGGTCTTGTTTTAGTCCAGCTGTCGGTAAATATGGCTGGGGTGGGCAGTCTGCGTTAGTCAGATGCCCAAATCTAGTTGGAGGGGGGTCAAAAATGACAGTGCGATGGTTAGCGGTGAGCTAAGTCAAATTGGGGCACAAGTCTTGTCGTGCAAGGTATTCGTGATTTACGAGAAAGGTGCATAAAGTGAATGCCATTCATGGATTTTAATTTTTGGACGTGCTGAAAAGAACTTGACTGTGCGGTTGGTGCCGGAGTAAAGGAGGGCTGTTGTTGAAAATGCCCTTTACAATTGTAATGGCGGCCAAGGGAAAAAGGCTAGGTCATGATCGGATCGTGACGATGAATATTCTACCACGACTCTAAGTGTGAGAGCGGTGAGGAAGGCCACTTGATAAATAAGTGCTGAGCCCAACGGCAAAAAGCGTGACCGTACTCGTTCTTACCTGTGCCGAATTGAAAATTAGCTGTGTCACTGCAGGCTAGTTGTGCGCATGTGTGCCCTGGAGGGTTATTTAACCAGAATGTGGCTGAAACATGGCCCGAACGCGCATGCGCAGAAGGGCAGTGTCTGAGTGAGTGCTAAATCTCAAAAACAAAACTCTGTGATGGAGTAGCGGAGAAACACATATAGTCATGTATGGCAGGAATATGTGTATGGATTAATAAGACTCTTTTACAAGTAGTCGTGGTTGACACAAAAAAGGGATCTCTGGATGCAACAGATCTCTTAATTTGGAGACGGAGTTGTTAAACCTCATAAACATAGGATGTGCAAAGTGGTACACGAGAGTCGTCAATATACCATTAGGGAGAAATGCATTTGGTGCGCTTACATTGTCAAGATTGCGAAACATCTAAGCATATAATATATATATGAAAAAATCATGACAGAAGGAGGGAGACATCAAAAATAAACAAAGCCCAAGTTTAGTGTAGTTTTAACAATGGGGCTCTTCTAAAAGAACCGATTTTGATGTTTGGTTACAGGGAAAAGTGTTCCAAACCAAATTCTTGCGCATTGGTGTGGGAACTCAGAGTTATTTGTTAAAGAAAAGGTTCCATTCAATGGAAATGTTCAAGCCTTGTCTGACGGAGTCAATGCGATATATCCATTTCTGCTCGAGTTTGCGAAGGGCAAGGTCTCTATTACCCCCTCGGAAGGGGTTACCCACTGTTTGCAGTATTGTCCAGAAAATGTTGTTGTGGGTATGTTTCATGGCTTTGTAGTGTGCCACTAGGGGTTTATCTTCTACTTGGTTGCGTACACATGACCGATGTTCACAGATGCGTTGTCTGATTTCTCTCTTGGATTTGCCTACGTAGATGAGGTCTCAAGGGCATTTGATGATGTAGACGGACCATTTAGTTTTGCAATTGGTAAAGGAATTCAAGGTCCATAAGTTACCTTTCAGATCGATTGTCTTGAGGTTTGTTGTCAGTGTGCAGACGGAACAGTTTCCACACTTGAAATGGCCTATTACTGGCGGCAGGTTCCATAGAGTGCCATGTGTACTGCTTGAGACATCTACTTCTGTGTATGTGTGTACGAGGCGATCTTTTAGATTGCGGCTGCGTTTGAACGCAAATCTAGGTTTCTCTGGTGCGAAAGAGTCGGTGTAGAGCTTGTCCCAGTGTTTAAGGACCATTTTTCTGATTGAATTACTTAAAGGAGTGAAAGTCGTGACGCAGGTCATTTTGGTGTTGGACTGTTCTCTTTTTGGTTGTGGTGAGGCAAGAGTCTCGATTGGTGTGTTTGACTCGTTTCCTTGCTTAGACGACGACGAAAAAGCATTTTTGGTAAACCAATACCCGATCATCCCTGTGTTGTACTTGCTACCTAAGATCCACAAAAATCCACTTAATCCGCCTGGAAGACCTATCGTGGCAGGCATTGGCTCAGTCCTTGAGCCACTTTCCATCTACATAGACCATTTCCTGAGGCCTTTCATCTGCAAAATGCCGTCTTATATTCAGGATACAACGGCCATGATAAACAAACTAGACACCATACAAGCCAAACCAGAAGACCTACTAGTAACGCTAGATGTAGAGTCATTATATACCAGCATCCTGCAATTGGAGTGTCTACAAGTACTTAAAACCTATCTAGACAGCAGAACATCAGCGGAACCACCTACAGCATTCCTCCTTGAATGCACCCGAATAGCCCTCATGGAGAACTATTTAATATTTAAACAGACTTTTTACCAGCAGTGTCACGGGACCAGTATGGGGGCGACTTTTGCACCGGACATAGCCAACCTGTTCATGGATGCCTTCGAAAAGAATTCCATCTACAATGAACACAACACGTTCAAAAGTTCGATCATTTGCTGGTTACGCTATATTGACGCGTATTCATGGTCTGGAAAGGAACCGAAGAGAATCTCCACCTGTTCCTACAATGGTTGAACTCACAGAACAATTGCATTAAATTCACGATTGACTTTAACAAAGACAGAATACCTTTCCTAGACCTTGAAATCTGCAAAAATGAAAACAACTCATTGAGCACCACTATATATCGCAAACCGACCTCCAAAAACACCCTACTCGAGTACTCCAGTTTCCATCCGTCAAGCCTTAGGATGAACTTTCCTTATGGCCAGTTTTTACGGATTAGGCGGAATTGTTCGACAATGGTTGAATACGAATCTAAAAACAAAGAACTGGCTAAACGCCTAAAAGAGCGAGGATACCCCAGCCACATTGTCCGTCGAGCAAGGAAACGAGTCAAACACACCAATCGAGACTCCTGCCTCACCACAACCAAAAGAGAACAGTCCAACACCAAAATGACCTGCGTCACGACTTTCACTCCTTTAAGTAATTCAATCAGAAAAATGGTCCTTAAACACTGGGACAAGCTCTACACTGACTCTTTCGCACCAGAGAAACCTAGATTTGCGTTCAAACGCAGCCGCAATCTAAAAGATCGCCTCGTACACACATACACAGAAATAGATGCCTCAAGCAGTACACAAGGCACTCTATGGAACCTGCCGCCAGTAATAGGCCATTTCAAGTGTGGAAACTGTTCCGTCTGCACACTGACAACAAACCTCAAGACAATCGATCTGAAAGGTAACTTATGGACCCTGAATTCCTTTACCAATTGCAAAACTAAATGGTCCGTCTACATCATCAAATGCCCTTGCGACCTCATCTACGTAGGCAAATCCAAGAGAGAAATCAGACAACGCATCTGTGAACATCGGTCATGTGTACGCAACCAAGTAGAAGATAAACCCCTAGTGGCACACTACAAAGCCATGAAACATACCCGCAACGACATTTTTTGGACAATACTGCAAACAGTGGGTAACCCCTTCCGAGGGGGTAATAGAGACCTTGCCCTTCGCAAACTCGAGCAGAAATGGATATATCGCCTTAACTCCGTCAGACAAGGCATGAACATTTCCATTGAATGGAACCTTTTCTTTAACAAATAACTCTGAGTTCCCACACCAATGCCCAAGAATTTTGTTTGGAACACTTTTCCCTGTAACCAAACATCAAAATTGGTTCTTTTAGACGAGTCCCATTGTTAATACTCCACTAAACGTGGGCTTTGTTTATTTTTGATGTCTCCCTCCTTCTGTCATGATGTTTTCATATATATGTTATATGCTTAGATGTTTCACAATCTTGACAATGTAAGCGCATCAAATGCATTTCTCCCTAATGGTATATTGACGACTCTCATGTACCACTTTGCACATCCTATGTTTATGAGGTTTAACAACTCCGTCTCCAAATTAAGAGATCTGCTGCATCCAGAGATCACTTTTTTGTGTCAACCACGACTACTTGTAAAAGAGTCTTATTAATCCATACACATATTCCTGCCATACATGACTATATGTGTTTCTCCGCTACTCCATCACAGAGTTTTGTTTTTGAGATTTAGCACTCACTCAGACACTGCCCTTCTGCGCATGCGCGTTCGGGCCACGTTTCAGCCTCATTCTGGTTAAATAACCCTTCAGGGCACACATGCGCACAACTAGCCTGCAGTGACACAGCTAATTTTCAATTCGGCACAGGTAAGAACGAGTACGGTCACGCTTTTTGATTCACTGCCGTTGGGCTCAGCACTTATTTATCAAGTGGCCTTCCTCACCGCTCTCACACTTAGAGTCGTAGTAGAATGTTCATCGTCACGATCCGATCATGACCTAGCCTTTTTCCCTTGGCCGCCATTACAATTGTAAAGGGCATTTTCAACAACAGCCCTCCTTTACTCCAGCACCAACCGCACAGTCAAGTTCTTTTCAGCACGTCCAAAAATTAAAATCCATGAATGGCATTCACTTTATGCACCTTTCTCGTAAATCACGAATATCTTGCACGACAAGACTTGTGCCCCAATTTGACTTAGCTCACCGCTAACCATTGCACTGTCATTTTTGACCCCCCTCCAACTAGATTTGGGCATCTGACTAACGCAGACTGCCCACCCCAGCCATATTTACCGACAGCTGGACTAAAACAAGACCACCGCCATGGCATCAATTTACTTACACATGGTAGGTCCACTCCTTGCAGCCCTACTTTCACTATGTTTCAAATCTTGCATCACCGTTTCTAATTAGCGTTCTCCACCCTTAAACTTCAGGATGACGCTCTTCTTACTTAACTAAGTCCGACCACGACTTGATGTCCTGAAGACAGTTCGGTACTACCTTGCAGCGCTGCCTCATTTCATCCAGCCACTGCCCTTTGTAACCTACCGAACCATAAACACCCACCTAAGTGTCGACAATGTTAAATGTATTGTGAATGTAAACAATACATAGAATATCTGGTCACTATTGTATGATTACTAACTCACCGATATGCAACCTGTAAATGTATTTCAAGTATGCATACACTATGTGCCACGGCATATAAAGAATTGTGTAAGCACGTCTTCCTGTTAAAATAAACCTTCCTGTTTATTATACTCCACGGTGATCCTTTTTTCTCCAGCTAGTATTTTCCTAGCTCCACTCCAAGGAATATTGCGACCCCCTGTCACGCCTTAGGCCTGGGTAGCCGTCGGCTCTACTTCCTCTCTATCTCTGTACCTTCCGACCCTCCAGAGTCAGGCCCCCAACAAAAAAAGAGGGTCCCGCCCATTTTTCTTTCTTCCTGTTCTAACACAGGAACAAGGTGGAAGAAATAGGCCGTGCAGCTATTTTTCTTCTGCGCTGGACGCTGTAGCGCGCGTATTGCCACAATGTTTGCGAGCTGCTGCAGCAGCTGCTGCGTCATTTAAACAAACGGAAGGTATGGTATTGGGGCACACCTTAATTTTGATGGTGCCACTTGCCATAGACGTTCTATTAAATAGAACACAGACGCAACACCTCACCTCTGCTAGATTGACTAGATATGAAATGGTCCTGTTCGCGCCACACATCCAAATTATGAGGTGTAGCGCTTTGAATCCGGCTGAATTAATGCCACTGCCCATGGAAAAACTTGATGGAAATGAATTACCTTCCCATGATTGCTTAATGGTTACTGAGGATGAAACGAAGGGGAGAATTGATTTGACAGATACCCCACAAAAAGAGTCAGATGGAGAGTTGTTTTGTGATGGCTCCTGTTTTAAATTGCTGGATGGCACATCAACTGCTGCCTATGCTATCACCACATTAAAAAGTATTGTGGAGAGTAAAAGAATCCCCTACAACTCTGCACAAGCGACGGAGATAATAGCATTGACCAGAGCTCGTGAGATTTCTGAAAATCTTAGTGTAAACATTTATACTGACAGCCAATACGCCTTTAGCGTGGTTCATAACTTTGGCCGACTTTGGGCTCAGAGGGTTTTCTTAACATCACATGGGGCTAGAATACAACATGGCCCTTTGATTGTACGATTGTTGTCTGCACTTACGTGTCCAAAGCACCTGGCAATAATAAAATGCGAGGCGCATAAAAAAGTAACATGCAAAGTGAGAGAGGGAAACGCATTTGCAGACAGGATTGCGAAACAAACTGCCACTGACCTGAATGCCAGAATGTTCACAGTACAGTCTGAGGAAGTGCCCTGCATGATAGAGAATGGAATTGCCACTGTCGAAGAAATGCAGACGGAAGCCCCTGCAGATGAAATACAAGGGTGGGCTGAGGGCTCTGCTGAATTAGATCTAGAGGGTTGCTGGGTAGACAAGAAGAATAGAAATTGGATGCTGCCCAACTCCTATGTAACTACAATGGTCACGATGGCTCACAGCCCTACTCATATTTGTGCCAAAAAGATAATTCAACACTTAGCCACAGTATGGGAGAATGCGCACATAAAGAAAAATGCTGAGAGGTTGGTGCAAAATTGTATCACGTGTCTACAACATAATGTGGGGAAGGGAACGGTGACTCCGACAGGCAGTTTTGGTCCTCCCTCTATGCCGTTTGAGGTAATCCATTTTGATTTCATAGAAATGGAGAGATGCCAAAACTTGAAGTATGTCCTAGTGGTCATATGTGCATTTAGCAAGTGGGTGGAAGCATATCCATTGAAAGACTGCACTTCTATGAGTATGGCGAAAGTAATGTTAAAAGAATACATTTCCCGTTTTGGCCTGCCCCGTGTCATATGGTCAGACAACGGTCCACATTTTGTGGGAGCAGTAATATTACAGATTTGTGCAGGTCTCCAGATCGATAAATGATTCCATTGTTCTAGGCACCCCATGTCTGCCGGTCTTATTGAACGCCATAACGGTATCTTAAAATCTAAGATTAGCAAGATATGCGCAGGAAACAAGTTAAGCTGGGTAGATGCATTACCGCTAGCGTTACTGTGAATGCGCACATCTGTACAGGCGAGAACTGGGCTCTCCCCGTATGAAATCATTATGGGGAGATCAGCGAATGTTTGGTGTGCACCTCAACCAAAGAGGCTGAGGGAAATGGAATATCCTGTGCTCACTATCTATTGTAATCTGTTAATACAAAAATTGCATTTGATTCATCAGCAGGTGCAGGAGGCATTGCCAATAAGATACACTGGTCCGGGATACGCACTGGAGCCAGGAAACTGGGTGCTAATAAAGAACTTTGAGCGAAAGACATCATTAGCACCCAGATGGTATGGACCCTATCTGATCCTCATGACTACGCAAACGGCAATTCAGGTGGATGGGAGGAAGGCGTGGATACACGCAACACACGCCAAGAAGGTCCCACCACCGGCTGAAAAACTGACTGATCGAGACGACCAGAAAGAGACAGCAGTCCCAGCAATGAAAGACACGATTGTCAGTTCTTTTCCACAAAATTTGCCTGATCCTGAAAGAAAGCCTGGAAAGATTGCTGTGACAGAGGAAGGGCAAGGAGTGCCCCAACGTTGTCCAGCAGAATCTGCATCACTGCTGGCAAACACAGAACGTGTACCTCTTTGGTGCCCACCCTATTTCGTTGTGCCACAGCCTGAAACGAAAGCTGCATCATCACTGTGGCGCTCAACATCATCTGCTATTGCGCCACAGGCTGACTCCGAGCTTGAGTCTGGAAGTGCACCTGCACTAGTCGTTGATCACACGATACCAGGAGCAAGGCGATACAATTTGCGGCCCAGGAAGAAGGAGTGATCAAACCTGCATTCTTGTTGATTTTCCTTTTGTTGTCTCTTTTTCCTATTCGCGGATGAAGTATGAACCGGAGGCCTAGAGGAGAGCGTTGTGAGGGTTGTGCAAATCGGACAGCCCAATAATCGAGACTGCTCGGTGCTTACACAAAATCCATGTGTCCTGAACCCGTACAGACAAACGGGGCACACATGGTATGAAAGCAATTGATAACTACTCTGGAGTTCCTTTGAGCAAATGTGCAGACGCACAGAGATCTTGCCCAACGTGTAGCAATCCAGGCTACTAAGAACTGGCAGGATAGACTGTTGACATTATCAAACTTATTGACATTCCAACTAGTGCAACAACGAGAGACATTCACGATGAACACTGCAGAGGAAGAAGTACTGTGAGAGAGAATGCCGGAACCAGCTTTTGCCTCCTCCTGCACCACTGCTTATAATGAATTAAACATAGAAACTGAAAGATTACACACAAAGAGTTATCGAAAAATTGTATGCTGATTCTAACAATAATAATGTGTGTAATGAGCATAATAGCTCCAGTAATGCCAGCATGGGTATTATGGTACCTGGAAGAAATGCACCCCTTAGAAATTCTATTGCCCATAAGAAACAACTCCACCACTGAAAGCCCTGTTCATGTAATTACTGACACTCTGTCCCCAATGGAAGAAAGACATAGAGAAGGTTATGGGAATAACACATTACTGCAAATAATGAACATGACACATTCAATTTTGAAAAAGAATAACTGTTGGGTGTGTGCTCATTTGCCACAGCATGGTGGCAAACGAATAGGTTGGTATGTGCAGCCACTAACATTAAGTTCTGCATGCAGTGCATCTCTAAGTACATTATATTATGGAAAATGGAATAAAGTGAAACGGGTCAATTAGATAGCACAAACATGAATGAATTTGAGGAGATAATCATGAGACCTATAGGTTTCTCCATATTTTATAGAGCACAAATGATAATGTCAAAAGCTACACCCAAACCGATGCCACAAGATAGATTGTTTGTGCCGGAAAAACCATCAGTAATCATATTTCGTATGAGATCAGAGGGAAATAAAGATGCATTGCCTCCCTCCTATACAGTAAACAACAGCCCACGTTCAGTTCCTTTTTGCTTAAAGAAGAAGGGTTCTTATTCAGTAGGGACATTCACTAGATGTATGAATACAGCGATTCTTACTAGGGAAGTAGAACCAGTATATGTAGGTGACCATGTGTATTTTATATGTGGAGAAAAAGCGTATCCTTGGTTGCCTAGAAACTGGGGAGGTACTTGTTATTTGGGACTTTTGTTCCCAGGAGTGTTTCTTTTAAAAACAACTGATATAGCCAAACTATCTAGATCCAGGCCACAAAGGAGTAATGAGGATGGATTAATAGTAGAAGACGTAGCAAAATCATTTGTACCATTTTTGGCCCAAGCAATAAACGCCTATAATATACAACAACTATCCAGAATCTTAGAAAAAACAATAAATGGAACAACAGATGTGTTATATAACATGACATCAGAGGAGATAGGAATTAGATTAATGACACTTCAGAACAGAATGGCTCTTGATGTAGTCTTGGTTGATCGTGGCAGTGTTTGCAAAATCGTGGGATCAGCGTGCTGTGTATTTGTAAACGACTCCTCTCCTACGATTTTTGAAGCGATAAGAAAGCTACATGTCTTAAGCTCTGAACTCCATACCCAAGAAGGAGGTTCGGATATAGGCTCCCGGTTCTGGGAGTTATTATATTCATGGGGATGGAAACTATTTGCGATCCTAGTAGCAGTACCAGGAATATTTATGACATGTTGTTGTTGCATACACTGCTTACCTGTAGTATGCACCGAAATTAGTGAAGGGTGTGTGCAGATGATAGAAAATAAGAGCACTATTAAATTGAGTACCCATGGTAATGAGGAAACAAAGGCAGTCAAAGAATTAATGTCCATCAACGTAGATGACAATGAGGAGGAAACTAAAAATGCACAAGATTCAGAATCTGAATCTGAATCAGATACTTGGTCAGAAGAGGATGCAATGTACGGATGAGACGTTTGGCATATGGCCAAAAGGAGGGTTTGTCGATCTAGAAAAATAGACACCCCTCGATCATAAGGCTATGTATTATGTTGGCCGAAGACCAACCATCTCATGTATCTAGTATTAGAAATATATAGCCATAAACTTGACTAAGGTGAGGCCATTTTGAAGCGACATTTTGTTTTTCTCTAACATTTGCTTTTTGCCTCATGTAAAAATGCTTTGCTGAAATTTTATTCTGCTTCACTGGTGCAGAATGCAAGGCCACGAGTGGCATGTTGAAACATAACGCAG